>NC_142394.1:2986666-4260000 GCF_059441095.1 Idiotropiscis lumnitzeri | reverse complement strand
TACCACATTGAATACGAGACTTTGAACCAAGTCCAACACTGACATTTTGACTGAGTTTATTTTGCAGTGATTGGAGCGGTGTTATTTTTAATTCAGTATACTTCAGGTTCCAGTCATATCTTAAAATCAGTAGCCTGAATATTATTCATCAGAAAAGTTTCCATGTGAGAAAGGAATTGGCTGAATATGTGAGAATACCATTATTTACTTTTTGGGAGGTGAAGGTATACATTGGAGTTTCTTCATTTTGGCAGCCTCTGCTCCAGGCGTAGTGACACGAGGTGATTTTAGTCCAACTAGCATGTCTGTATTTGCTGATTTTGACCTTAAGACATTTCTAAAAGGAAATTGAAGTTTCTTGCCACAGATGATAGTGAAACCAAATTACAACTTTGCTTCTTTTTGCCTAATTTTAATGTTTTAAGAGAAAATCCTAAGAGACAAAGAGATGGGTGACAAGAAGATGGTGGACAGAAAGAGAGACCCATCCTGTGATGGATGCCTTTGGAGAGTCCCTGGAGTGCAAAGGGGGTTGGGGCTGGTGGACCAGGCCAACCGGTAGCTGGAACATGCCTGACAAGCTGCATCGGAGCCACTGACACATCTCTGTGTCTGAGCACTGACTCAAGTGGACACAACGGACTGCAACACGGCTTGAATCTCAAACATAGCCACTCAGGCAGGGCCGTTTGAGTGACACGAATACATACTCTCCGAAGTGTTATAAATAAATTCATTTGACCCTCAAAGACATACCGTAAGCAAAAAAAAAATAAAATATGCTTCTCAGACATCTGAAATGTTGCAAAAACATTCATAAACATGTATTTGATTGCGGCAAATCTACAAAGCTATTTAGTGTTTATTTTCATTATTATTTTTCAACAGCTGATTCCCATTTTTCTAAAAAAAAAAAACGGTTTAGGTTGCGGTGTAAATTGTTCTGCCTTGCTTTTATGCCATAACTCTTCCACCTAGTATCCCTCTTCTTCAATCTCTTGCAACATCTTTTCTGAGATGGACTTGGACTGGGAGATTCATTTAGGCCTGGGATTGCACACATCACTGCAATATTGAATCTAACCAAGCCAGACTGCAGCAAAAGGACATTTGGACAAGTGAAATTGGATATTCTAGTAGTTCAATACGTTTGAGGTCAAGACTGGATCGAGGCAAAAGCAATTATTCAGGTTTGGCAGAGAACTTCACCAAAGCCTAAAATAGAACATCACATATTAATATATCATTACTGTAATAAGCAGACGTGATGAATCCTCTTTGTTGAATGGATCGAATCCCCAAAGAACAAACAAGCTGGACAGCCACACTTATTGTATTTACTTGTACAACATATGCGGTGACCAGGATGAGACGTTCCAATGTTTTCCTTCACAGGCTAAATTGTCAATTTTTTTTTCCAGTCGACAGATGTCCACTTTTTCCCTGCAGGGTTACTTCCAATACAAAGTCTAAGTAGGAAAAGGCTCAGACTCGTAATCATATACCTCACAAGAATATAACTCATTGAAGTCGGTACTAGCAAAGTGATTTCTGCACTACAAATAATTTGTAATACAATACCGGTACAACAATTTTTGGTCTATAAAGTGTAGAAAGAAGAAATGATTTATTATCTTTAATTCCAGTATCATGGTTCCTTTGCCATTGCATTTGGACAGTGGAGTCAAATAAATCAGGATCATAGCCCCGTCATTCCGGTGTGTTATATTTTCCATTTATAGTTTCTAACCAGAGGTGGGGGTAGCAGCTGGTTATCACATTTTTTCGGTCAGAGTATGAATAGGCCCTCCTCCCCACGCCCCTGCAAAAAAATACACGCAAGACCGGCCTCAGTTGGGAGCACCTCCGCCAGATCTGGTTAGTGACTTTTACACTGATGGACGAAAACCTGCTTCCATTGGTCCTTAGTCTGTCAGTTTTTTTTTTTAAGTTTCCCCCTTTGGTCATTTGCCATCAAACTTGGCGTCCGTCAGTGACAGATTGACATAATTGCCACCTCTGCGTACAACCTAAATCTAGTCATGATTCGGAGTTCAGTTTATGTTAAGAACACATTTATGGCACTGATTATTCTTAAATTGTGAAAATCTTGCCAGATTCATCAGGTTTTGAACGCATGGGGAAAAACGGGCTATCAAGGACCAAAGCATTAGCATTAGTGAAAAGAGAAGAGACACTCCATTCATGGTGATGAGCTATGTACAAAGTCTTGATGTTGATTATTTTAGATTGGCTCTCTTCTTCTAAATGCCAGATTGCATTACCATCATCTCTGGCGGGTCTGGTGATGTTCACAGCAGAAAAATTATGCCTGATTTATTGATGCTGCATCAGGATACCAGGAAGAGATTTTACAATTTTTTCTGCATCCACATAATGAAATCAAATGAAATATACGATATAATGTATAGGGAAAAAAATGAGGTATTCCACTTTGCATTGTGGGAAGTGTAAATGAAACCTAAAGTGTTGAATACCATCTCTAGTGCATTTACTAGATGTAACGCGCGCCGGCTATATACAAGCGTGGACAAAATTACTTGGACTCCCCTGAATAAAAGAAAATCCCACAATGACGACTAAATGTAGTCAAATGAAAGCAATAATAAATACAAAGGTCTTTTGGTCTTTCTCTTCACAAGGCAGACAAAGCGCTTAACGCTAAGTTCACATTCACCTACTGATGGCGCAGCAACCGGGGGTTCAGTATCTTGCTCAAGGACACTTCGACATGGCTGCAAGGATTGAACCCACAACCTTTGGGTTGGGAGAATACCACTGATCCATGTGGCCGCAAAAATACAATTATCATGCTAAAAATTAACTAATGAAAATAAGACGTTTTTTTTTTTGTTTTTTTTGTCCAACATAATTAGCTTTGAAAAACAAAAACACACAAACAAACTAATTAAAATAATCTGGACATGAGTCACGGTAGCCTTTATTTAATTGCACAACCTATTCAGAGCTCAGGTAATGAAATAGTTTTTTTTTTCCATAGCCATTTTTTTTCTTAGCTGTACATTTGTGTCTATCCTGTTGGACAATTTTCTTTGCTGTGTGTAATTTGTTTACTCTCGGAATTATATAATCCTGCATTGTTATAGAGTGGAGATGCTGCTTGATGGACATCAGGCAAAAGCTTTGCTGTGGTCCACTATAGTGGCTGATGCCCGGGATCAATAGCAGCTAATTACAAGCCACATTGATCGAGAAGGCCCACTAATTTAGAGTCAAGTCCGGACCCGCTTCATACCGAACCATTGAAGCAACTCCAATCCCACCCTCTGGCCCTGTAAACATCTCTCTCAGCAGTCAGCAGCTCATTATCTCTAAAGAGCAACTGGTTGGGTATTTGTCTGTCTCATAGGATTAACTTCATCACTGGAGGATTGGGCACCTGGACTGGAAATGATAGATTCTCAAATGCTTGCTTCACTTTTCTATTCCTTCTCTCAAAATGGTTACAGAGACTCTTCATATGACCAACATAGGCCTATTAAGTTTTAATGTTCACATGGCATACTTGTTGGGTACTGATTGGTTGGATACCATTTGATACGCAATGAAGTAATTTGCTTAAATTATTTGGGGGGTAAATGACCTCCTCATCATGAATCTCAAAAATAGCCCATAAAAAACAGACCGGTCCACAAATTGGGTCGATTTGTCATTTTGTCTGAACAAAAAATAAAAAATCTTTTGAGTTGTTTTCTGTAAAAACAACCCAGAAAGTTGGGTCAAATGGACCAAAGTAGGGGATCGTCCATTTTTGACCCAAAAGTAGGTTATTTTCGACCCAGGTTTTATTAGATAGCTGGCTCCGTGTGTATCTCATTGCAATAGTTGTGCTGTTTTCTGCACTCTTAATTAGACTTGAGAATGATTTGAAGGTTACAGTTGGTTTTAAGCACCCTAAAACCCCACATAGAAACTGATTCCACTCAACGGGAGCCAAGAGAAAGCCGTTTCGAAGTATCGCTTACACACACACAGAGAGACACGCTTCTTTGACAATGTTAATTAGTTTGATGTCAATGCGATGAGTGTCGCAAGAATTGTCATCGTTATATTTGCAGTATGTGAGACGCTGTGAAAAGGTGAAGCTATTTTTTTTCCGTACATCAGTGTTTCACCCTTGCTTTATGGAAGCATTCGTCTCAGTCTATGTTATTTCAGGCAAATTACTGTATCTTCCCATCAGTCAAGTCTTTCAGCAATAAACAACTTTGTAACATCACCTCACTCTGGAGCTCATTGGCACTTTTCCAAATTGAGCGTTTTCACTCACACACATATTCCTTTTGTCTCCTGTTTCTCATCAGTCTCACCTCATTTCCGCCTCTTGCTCCAATTGCCGGATCACCCCAGGCTCCCCTTAAAGTCCACATTCATTGTTGCTGAATTTAACTGAAGAAGAGCTCGGAGTGTCATTGCTTTTTGGACTATGGTGCAGTCCTTTCATGGCATCTCCAAACACAAACAGAGACGAAGACGTTCACATAGACAAATGAACACCAGTGCTTAAATTAAATACCATATGTTTCAATTTCTTGTCTGCACCATCTTAAACATTAAATAGAAAGGTTTTGAACATAATGACGATCTACACGTGCTGAAAAGAAGCAGAATAGTGTGTCTCAATAATGATGAACAGCAAGATATTTCCATTTACTTTTATGCAGCTCTAAATATCCTTTCTAAAAGTGTAGACAGTAAAAGGTTATTGCTAGACTACATTGTTAAAAATGTGTTTGCCATACAGATAATTAAATAAGACAACTCATTGGGGGTTGCAAACACTCTGGACTGCACTAGTAAAATTAAGTATTTTTTTCAAGCCGTCTTCAGCAGATGCACTGTGTCAGTCATAATGAAAAAATATTGTTTTATTCCCCTGGTTTCCCATTGGGTCAGCCCTTCTGGATGCTCTAATCGTCTCTGCTTGCATGGCAAATTTGTTCTGCGTTTGCTCACAACACCACACTGTGACAATGCTGTTTGAGCTGAGATTCAGTTTTGTGTTTAAAAAAAAAAAGATATTTCTACAACTATTTCTTGAACTTTATTTATTTTTTTTCCTCAATAGTATAGTATAATATAGGGATGATGAAATCAAGTTAAATCGGAACTATTGGCTGGTTTTCTCTGGGTACTCCGGTTTCCAATGGTAGAATGATTGAACACTGTAAATTGCTAATTCATGGCAGGTGTGTGGTGACGCCTATTCAACATGAGTTTTTATTTGGTTAATTCTGAACCCAGTTATAAGAGGATATGCACAATTGTATGTTCACAACAAAACACTGCTGCAATTCTGGAAGAATTAGCACAAACAGACATCATTAATCAATTTAATTGAAGTAAACACCGTTTACAACTTGTTAAATTATGCAAATGGTGCTACTTGGTGTGTTCCCTAACCCCACTGCAAAGGAATCTGATAGCTAACCTCTAACAGTATATTTTTGTCTATCCAAAGCGAGTTTTCTTTGCCACCGCAGTGTTGTTTTGCACAGATAAGTCAAGCAGAGCTTGTTGTAACACAAACAAAGCTGACCAAACAGAGTGCATATAGTGAAGTTTGCGGACGACACAGTAGTAGTGGCTAGTATCACGAACATCCATCCATTAGCCGATCCGCTTATCCTTATGAGGGTCTTGGGCAAGATGCAGCCTATCCCAGCCTTTGTCAGACAGTAGGCGGGGAGCACCCTGGATTAGTTGCAACCCAGTCGCATGACATGTATCACGAACAAGTATGAACGCAGACAGGAGGTACAAAATCTGGTGGACTCGTGAAAAGATAAAGATTTTTGCAAAAATGTGAAGAAGCCCAAGGCGATGGTGGCGGACTTCTGGATGGACAGACACACACAGATATGCTTCAAACACAGTCAAACTTCACCAGCAGATGCAGAAAATGGCTTCTTTGCATCATTTGGGACACCCATTCTTCCATCCTATCCCCTTAGGCAGGAGGCAATGGAACATCCGGTTCAGCAACACCAGGCCAAGAAACAGGTGTTTGCAACACCTCCGTTACTTTCTCCCTTACTCTGCACTTTCCGCCCTTTTCACATCTTGCTGGGCCATATGCACTACTGCAGATTTTTGGCTATGGTATTTTGTTGAGCGGTGAATGCCACTGCGTTTGGCTATCATGATACAATCTTGACGGGTTTTGCCCCAACTCAGAGCCTGGCTGACATTTATTCGGCAAAGAATGAATCCTGGAAGAGATGTGGGGGACAAGAGCCGGCGCTGAAATTAAGTAAAATGAAGCGAGAGAGAGAGAGAGAGAGAGGACTAAATGGGACAGGAAAATTTAACCAATGTCTCTATGTCTTACTTGCCAACGGACAAACTATCAGTTTTTAGAAATTTGCAGTTGTTTATTTTCATTCAAACTGATCTTATAGAAAAAATATTGGTGTCATCCACATTGGGATTAAAGGGTTACAATCTCCGTATCCCTGCCATGGATTTATATGATCCTGACCTCTTCTACGGCTTTATACAGTATATGTAATAAGAGGAATGGAACTCTGAACATTCTGTCTGTGCAAAGTGAATGTTAAGGGAGCAATTGGAGATTTTGGAAAAAAAAACATTTTCTGTAATTATTATAATACTATTATTATTATTTGTATTTTTGTAGTTTTATCTTATGTTGTATGGACAACACTTTGTCACAATTTAAATTGTTAGTGTTCAAAAATTCAAGTTGTCTTGAGTGATAAACTGGAAAATGGACAGAGCCAACAGGCATGTACATGATACTGACAAAAAAAACAAAAAAAACAACAATTGACAAAGCTAACAAGATAAGAAAGATAATGTCCTATCAGTCTCGAACATGTAATTGTAATTAATGCCATCAGTGAAAGTAAACTAAATCAAAACAAGCCTAATGAGAGAGCTCAGACATTATAAACACACTCACACCACTGAGATGTGAAAGACATCACATTTCAGCAATCTGAGTTTTTTTTTAGGTTGAACACTGCTACAGATTTACGTGACTCTTTAATTAACAGTTACCCTGAAATATTGCATTGTAAGGACCCCTAAACACTTTTGACTTTGACTGTCCTCATTTTCTCTGCATTAACAGATTGGAGTGAGGTGAAAAATAAAAGTGATATGAAGGTCCATACAGAGAACCTTTATCTTGTACAAAGACAAAGTCAAATTCATTCTAGACGCTTCTAATCTTACTGAACGGATGTAATTTGGTGATGATGGAATGTTGCATTTTCGTCAAGCAGTGATAATATTTAATTTCCTCTATGTCTCATCATCAAATAATACTTTTCATGAGAAAAATGCAACATAAACCAATTAAAATCTTTATGGGACATAACATGAAACTTGATTGAACCTAACAGGACATAGAAAGCGCAACGGTTCTCTGCATCAAGAAGTCAATTTGAAGGAAATATTCAGAAAGTGAGTGCAACAAGAAAACTTGCAAGTATTTATGTGTATTTTAAAATTACAATATTTACAGTGTATTTGATGAGGCGTAGGTCAGCAGTTTAAAAATGGCAGTAATGATAAAATCACTTCGTTTGTCCTTTTTTTGTTTACTTCCGGACACACACACACGTGCACAACCTGCTTTTCATTGTTGAAGTTATATTCACAAAAGGTTATTCCGACAAATCCGCACACATAGCCCTTTCCATTATCAAGATGAACTGCTGATGTGCCTCAGTGCTGAAGACAAACGTGCTAAATCAGACAGCAGAGTGCCCCTCTACAAAAGAATGCCTGCTGTCGGATGAATGTGCTTTTCTCTGACATATTCTCACCTAGTACATCCCTGCTGACAAAGAGTTTTAACTACAAACTTGACGTCTAAAAACAATGTAATAGTAATTCATTCAACAATTCCACATAAGGGGCATATGGGAGATTTTTTTTTCCTGGTCAAATAATGAGGAAATCTATTTGTTACATTTTTACTGAATATAGCACAAAGCAAAATATGTTGCAATAAGAATTGGTTAAAAAGTAGTTGTATTGTGAACTTTTTTAGGGGTGGGGGTTACAATCCACATTAGAATATGTCAACATTTTCAAAATTGACAGCCTATGCCGTATTATTGGTTTTCCTGGTTTTGTTATTCATTAACTTTGACACTCTTCAAGTCAAAGTCACACCTAAACATCCTTTTTGTTATCCATTTCCATTCCAAATCTCTTGGCATATAGAGCATAAAAATGTATGGGATGATCCATCTTTTAATCAGTCCAGTTACACTCCTGTAACACAGCAACTATATGATGGATTGCCACAATTTGACAGCAGTATGAGCCCAAATTACTTTGTGACCCCCTGACTTTTTCCACTTGTGTCAGCAACAGTTTGACATTTATGCATCTTGGCGAAATTACTTGACTTGTTATCCAATATGTTGCTGTGGAGTTTTGCATGAATAAAAATCGAACACTTTGTTTAGCGGCAATTAACAGATGCTAGTATACTCACACTCAACTGTTGCAACATATTAACATATATTAGCTACAGTAGCATCGTCAGAGTGGCATTTTCCTTGTGAGTGCTTTGCAATAATGACATTAACATTTAGCGAGGCACTGAGCTGTGCCAAAAAGGCACTGTCAAATAAACTCTCTTAATACGTTGTGTTGCATTCAGTGTTCTGAATCGTCATTTATGTTAACTATTGTAGAGGAGTGTAAAATGAGCTCTCCTTAACTATCGCATCGGCGAACAAGAAAACAACAGTGATCTGTGATCATGTCTCACTGCTTTCATGTTGACTGTTGCCATGAATTGTTTCACTAAAAATATGCCACACATGACAAACTAAAACAGTGAAAGTACAGATTCAAACCTAACCATAGGTAATCTTTAAGGAGACTTGCTTTTTTTCCGCACACAATTTAAAACCATTCCGGGGTGACTTAATAACATGTCTGCAAAATTCTTTAAAATACACCAAGGGTCATGAATTAGAACATAGTACTCTTTACATTGCATAATTGTAGTCTTGCTGAAATCCGTCTTTTTTATCTTTTTTAGGCCGGCCTTGTCCCATTCAAGTGAACCAATCTGCTTCATGCACCATATACTGTTGATCCAATGCAGTGTAGAAATTTCATTACCGTGATGACAGAGGTGGGAGCCAAAACTCTCTCACTCTCAGTTGAGCTTTCAGTTAAGGGCCAGTATACGCAACAACAATACATTTCAATCGACTTTGAGTGCAAATATTTGAATTCTACACCCGTGGTACTTGATCCGGTAAAGGACCATTACAGCGATGGACGAAAAAACACTCCGTCCTTGTTTAGTCCCTCTTTTTTATTTTTAATTTCTCGTTTGGTGACGGACGGACCGACCATTCTGGCCCATCTCTGGTAGTTTCTGTGTTACACACACACATACACATGCACAAATGCAGAATGTCTCAAGTGCAGAATGGCCCACACACAAACACATTTTCAGAAATATGCAGAAAACAAAAGATATGTGTTTAATGGCACTCTTGATGTGTGAGAAAGCGTTGAACAGACTGTTCTATGTGAATACTATGAGGGGCCATTCGGGACATAATTCAGGGGTGGCTCTCACAACTACCAAAATGTTCTTATAAACACTGGTGAAATGTTTTTTTGTCATTAATACTCTTAAAACATGCCCATATACAACACTGACACATTCCCATACACAGAACTGAAATACTCTCATGCAGGACTTAAAATTCTTGTTCTCATAGTCACGAGTAAAAATCTATCGCACTTACTTGACTGGAACGCTCTAACATGCACTAGAATCAGTCTAATATACACTAGTGAAAACACTCATGTTAGCTCATACACAAAATCGACATACCCGCTCTCATGAAGACACGCTGGCTACATTCTGATGTTGCTCTGTTGGCCCATTTCCCACCAGACAGTCACGGAGCATAATATAATATTAATATGGGGGAAAAAAAACGTATTGTAAGCTGCCTTTCATCAGGAGATCGTGTGAATCAATTGCATGCTTGAAACTCTTCGTATGCTTGTTAAAAGATGGAGTCAATCTGCAATCTAGAGTTTGTCGGTTCAATTTCGGCTCCGGCTTTCAGTGTGGCGTTTGCATGTTCTCCCCGTGCCTGCGTGGGTTTCCTCCGGGTACTCGGGTTTCCTCCCACATTCCAAAAACATGCATGGTCGGTTGATTGGATACTCTAAATTGCCCCTTGGTATGAGTGTGAGCGCGGATGGTTTTTCGTCTATGTGTGCCCTGCGATTGGCTGGCAACCAGTTCAGGGTGTACCCTGCTTACTGCCCGAAGAAAGCTGGGATAGGCTCCAGCATGAGAGGAGAAGCGGTACAGATAATGGATGGATGGACAGACTATAGCAACTTCCTTCTTTGGGGGGCCGCGCGGAGCGTAAATAAAATGGCCTTTTTATAAAATAACCGATGTTTATCTTCATTAATTGTGCAGGGTTTTTCAAGCACGATAATGCTAGGTTCTGGTCGCATCTCAAGAGGACTTGGACTAATTGTCCCCCATTTTAGCTTCTGTACATTGAGATTCATTCCAGTAGAAGAGAGGGTAGCCTCCCACCACCTTTGGGTGGTGTGATGTGTCCTGACTGCAGTGCAGAATACCATATTTTCACTACCATAAGGCGGGGACTCAGTTACGTGTGCTATTTTTATATTTAACAGCTAGGCTACATAGGGCACACCGTATTATTGGGCGTAAGAAGGTTAACATACCTTAGCTTAGCATGAGCTAAGGCATAGCTAAAACATACACTGGCATACATGCTAGTGTATGTTTTTAAAAAGAGTGGATCTATGTATTCAAATTATTTTTTTCATAATTGCTCACCCAAAAATCCATAAAAGTCCTTATTTGTATCCAAAATGAACAGCCGGATAAGTTCCCCATCAAACACGCCGGGTACCTACTCATCATTGTCAGAGTCAATCTCACTGCCAAATGGCCCCTCAGAAATGCTGCTCTTGTGAAAACCCGAACAACAGTGCAAAAAGACAGGTTAGCCCATGCATCCACATTCAAAATTTCTGGCATAACTTGCCCTGCGCTGCCTCCCAGTCTCAGTAAAGTTGTGTTCACCATCTGTCATCAATGCACACATGGAGCACCTAACTTAACTTTGAGTGCCCTGTTCACAATGATGTCCAGTGGTTGGAATTCCTTTGTCAACTTTCCTGGAATGATGGCAAGTGCATTTGCTTCACTTGTGTTTTTACAGTGGCTGTAAGATGGGTGCATGGAGTCACATGGACTGTGACGCATGGGAAAAACCTTCTGGTCTCTTTAAGTAGACCGCACTGAGCCACTCTCTCATTTTGTCCTCTTCCATCCAGCCCTCTTGAGTGGCCTTAATGATGACTGCAGCTGGAAACTCTTCTTTAGGCAGTGTTGTTCTCTTTAACATCACCATAAGGTGGCAGTTTCTGTCCATTACCATGGCAACCAAGCACAACAATAAAAGTCAACTTCTCGTGCCCTGTACCCTGCAGGTCCTGTTCTTCTCTCCAGAGTGTTTCACCGGGATGTTGAAAGTGAGCGGCACCTTGTCCATGTTGGTGATGTGGTCGGGCTGGATGTGTTTATCAGAAGGAGACTGATAATAATAATAATACGAATTAGACCATAATCATCACATATTGTCAGGGGCCAACAATTGTTATGAACAAGGCCGGATGATCGAGGCTGGAATGGTACTGTGATTGCGGGAACTGACGGGCAAAAAAAGGGTCAAGTGCCTTGCTTTGCCTATGGGGTTGCTACATCCTACCAGACAATTACATCTGTTTGATTTAGAGTTTTACTGCCTGAAAAAGTATCCATTATGGCGATTGATTAGGATATTGATAGCCAAATAAATACAAATCAAGGCTGCAAAAGACTGCTGTTAATTGTTCTGAAAGGAAAGTGATGATTGAGGAAGAGTCAGATAAATTTAGTTGAGCAGATTGGACACATATTTGCACTTTATTGCTGCATAAACATTGACAAGAACTAATCTGGGTTATGGCTACACAATGTCAGATGTGTGAACTATGAAATAGAATGTATGAGGCAGTCGGGGAGTCTAAAATAAAATGTTATGCTGTATCACATGCAGTGACAAAGAACCATTCATCCTGCATAGGCTTAGCAGCCGTAGTTTAGTTACTGGATGATCTTTGGTCTTTGTTGGGGTAGAAAATATGTCATTTTGGCACATTTTTTATAGTGCTGCACTGGAAAATATTGTAATAAGTATGTCATGCAAATAGTGCAGGTGTGGATTTTTAGTTTTTCCATTCAGTCTGATTTGGCATATGAAGGAGAGCACTGCTTCCAGATGATGGCACATATTTTCATTAGCCACATGGAGTCTTTCTAGCAGACTCATTCTTTCAAATCAAAGGACCTCAATTCATTGTTAAACTACACGAGGACCCGAATTGGACGCAATTAAATTCCAAAGTGCAATATCATACATTTATTGTGTGTTTGAAAATGTTTCCTCTTTTTATCTTAATGTTGATGATCACTAGAGTGCTGCACTCATCCTGCTCCCCGTCCTGCTGCTGCTTCTCCTATTCTTCCATCTTCCATTTTTGAAAGGCTTTTAGTTGTTCCATTCTTTCTCCAGCATGGTCTCACATACTCATTTCATTTCTCATTTACAGACTGATAATCAGAATGTCATTACCGTGTTCACACTGGGCCACAGTAGGGGTAATTGAGCAGCATAAAAAGGCATTTGAAAGAGGGATGAATAATAGGACTGGAGATGTGGGTGTCTGAGTGGCAAGGTGGACCTGGGCCTGCTCCCCTCAGGTGTTTGGCTTCAATGGAGTGGGATCCACCCTGGCATTAATGGCTTACCATGGCTGCTTCAAGCTCATTTTTCATCCCCAGCAGATGTGAGGCTGAAAAGACATCAACACTCATTTGGAAGAAAGGGAGAAAATCAATAGAAGACTTTTTGAAGGTCAAAGGCAGACATCAACATACAATCACTTTGCTCCATGCAACACTTGTAGATTAAGATACAATGGCAGATGATTTTGTCCTTGATGGGGGTGTTTTTATGACAAGTCCCCCTCACTACATCTATACACTGAGCACATCCACCCAAGTGGAGGTTAAGCCCATTTCTCACTGGGATGCTACAAAGACTTTATCTCTCATAACGACTCCATTAGAGCTGTCTATGTCTCTCTCCTCCAAAGTGACTGCTTAATTAATCACTGGGTCAATGGGTTTTAACTTTTATCTGCCTTCTTATGTCACAATCCACTGTATTACAGCCTGAAAAATGCCAAAATTGACAAATTAAAATTGTGGCAAAACACAAAAGTTGCTTTCACACTGGCTTTCCAGTAAACTGGTGCATTAGTTGTAACTGTAGAACTGGGATTTGATACTCTGCTTATATCAGACAGAACTTTCCAAATAAGCACAGTGACTTGCCTGAATTGTGCATTCACGTACCTGATTTGCTCGGTGCAATGAGCTCATTTGACATGTGGAGACATTGGCCTAATAGCAACAATTGCTTTCAACAAGATAATGAGTCTCAGTCTCATGTTAAACTGTATAAATTGTAGTTGATGGCATTTTGCGTCTTATTCCGTTGATAGTATCTCGGAAGATGCCAAATTCGCAGGTCGACTTTATGCCACTTTGGTACCTTACAAACCGAACAGTGAGTTGAAAAAAAAATGCAAAAAAGGCTAATGGGACCTCTCATACTATCTAATGTTATTTGTTTAGTTGTCCATTCCTCTCCACCATCCAATGATTATAGCGTGGCTGCTTGGCACAGGGCCAAGTCCGTTTGGCCATGGTGGTACATTTCCATCTCATTCATCACATAAAGACAGATAATCAGAAAGTCATTACAGTAGCTTGACACCAGTGCTTGCCCCAGGAAGACAGAGTAATTGAGTACCACAGAAGGGGAGAGAGCAGACTGAGCCAAGGCTATGTGGTAATGAATGTGAGATGTCTACATAAGGGTGGTGGGGTGTGGGATAACAGAAACAAGGATGTCCAGAAAGTAAAAATGACAGTAGTGAATTATTTGGGTTTGTGGATTAAGACAACTGTTTGAAAAGAAGACAGAGAAAGATTTGGGAAACTGAGCCAAACGTTTCACCTTAAATTTTCTGTGACATCCAGTCACTCGGAAAAACTTTATGTAGCAAAACGGTTGCAATAATCTCCTAACGGAATTTCATAAACGGTGTAGAGCTTTGAACATAAAGTAGGATGTCTTGATCTCAGATAATACGTAGGTTTATCAGGGTGGAGTTTCGGCAATTTCTCCATGGTAATTTAAGGGAAAACCAAGACCCATAGAGGTACTCCAGAATACCAGACCCAAGTTTGAGATCAGATAAGATCTGATCAAGTCAAAGGTCAGACCGAAGCTGTAGCTAGTTTAAAGTCCCTTGAAGTCCCTGGGATTAACCAGGAAAACTCGCGTGCGTCATCAATAAACATCAGCGGGCCCACCCTGATGGCATACACATAGTAGCGGGGGACTTTAATAAGGCCAATTTAAAGACTGTACTCCCAGAGTTCCACCAGCATGTCAAGTGCCCAACGAGGGGAGACAACACTCTCGACCATGTATACTCGAACATCAACCACGCATACAGGGCCCTCCCACTCGCCCCCCTCGGCCAGTCAGATCACCTGTCCTTGCAGCTCGCACCCCTCTCAGGCGCAGATTCAGGCCCACCACAAAGACTGTGAAAACCTGGCGTCATGACGCCATGAGTGAATTACAGGACTGCTTTTAAGGCACCAACTGGGACCTCTTTGATCATCAGGACCTTGATGTTTACACGCATTGCGTACTGGACTACATCAAGTTCTACATGGAAACTGTGTCCCTAAACAGGACCATACGGACCTTCCCAAATGCGAAGCCCTGGATGTCCAGCCAGGTCCGCTCTCTCCTCAAGGCCCGTGACGCTGCCTTAAGGGCAGGCGACAAAGCCCAGTACAGGGTGGCTCGTGCTGACCTGAGCAAAAGCATCAAGCTAGCCAAGGCAAACTACAAGAGGAGGCTGGAGTCCCACCTTGCCAGCAACAGACCACGGGAGGTGTGGCAGCGTCTACGGAGCATCACCAACTTCCGAGGCAGCAGCACGACCTCTGTAGACCCAAGTGCATCGCTGGCAGAGGAGCTTAACTGCTTCTTCGCTCGCTTTGACTCGCCTCAACCGTCACACCCCTACGCTTCATGCCTCAACTCCCCCCCACTCACCGTAGAGGAACACGATGTGAGGCGCGCGCTCCTGGCTATTAACCCCAGGAAAGCTACTGGACCCGACGGAATACCAGGCAAGGTCCTCAGAGCATGTGCCCACCAACTGTCACATGTTTTCTGCAGGGTCTTCAACCGCTCCCTGGCTCTAGCAGTCATCCCCTCCTGCTTGAAAACCTCCACCATTATTCCTGTCCCCAAAAAGTCACCCGCAGTCCTCCTGAATGACTACCGTCCTGTTGCTCTCACGCCAGTCATCATGAAGTGCTTCGAGAGGCTGGTTCTCCAGCACATCCGGGACTGCCTTCCTCCACTCTGGACCCCTACCAGTTTGCATAACAGATCCACTGAGGACGCCATCGACACTGCTCTGCATGGTGTGCTGGCCCACCTGGAACAACAGCAGAGCTATGCAAGGATGCTCTTTGTGGACTACAGCTCGGCATTCAACACGATCATCCCGGACATCCTCGTTGCCAAACTGGACATTCTCGGTCTCCCTGCCCTCACACGCATCTGGATTAAGGACTTTCTGACCAACAGACCCCAGACTGTGTTGCTCGGCCCCTACACGTCCTCCACCCGTACGCTGAGCACCGGTTCCCCCCAAGGATGCGTGCTGAGCCCTCTCCTATACGCCCTCTACACCTACGACTGCAGCCCGGCCCACGGTAACAACACCCTCGTCAAGTTTGCTGACGACACGACAGTGGTCGGTCTGATCTCGGAAGGTGACGAGACAGCCTACAGAGAGGAGGTCCAGAGACTGACGGCTTGGTGCGAGGACAACAGACTGCAACTCAACATTGCAAAAACAAAGGAGATCGTTATCGACTTCAGGAGGAACAAGACGGTGCCGCCCCCCCTCTGCATCGACGGCGTGTGTGTAGAGAGGGTCCACACGTTCAAGTTCCTGGGAGTGCAGATCTCCAATGACCTTTCTTGGACACACAACACCACAGCAGTGGTGAAGAAGGTGCACCAGCGTCTGCACTTCCTGAGAGTCCTCAGGAAATTCAACCTGGACAGGAAGCTGCTGCTGGCCTTCTACCACTCGTCCATCGAGAGCCTGCTGACGTACTGTGTCTCCACCTGGTACAGCAGCTGCACTGAGGCGGACAGAGTGAGGCTCCAGAGGACGGTCAAAACAGCGCAAAGGATTATTGGCTGCCCTCTCTCCTCACTGTCGGACATCTACACCGCCCGGTGCCTCAGCAGGGCTCTCAATATCATCAAAGACAATACCCACCCAAACTCACACCTGTTCGACCTGATGCCCTCTGGCAGGCGCTACAGGTGCATCAAATCAAGGACTAATAGACTGAGAAATAGTTTCTTTCCAAGAGCCATCTCCATTCTAAACTCTCACACACACACACGACCACCCTTACCTTGCAGAACAGCAACGTGATGTGTTTTTATATATCCTATCCAGTATTACTTTCTATTGCACTAACTATTCTCTTATTTATCTAATTTATATATCTATCTGAATTATTGTTGTATTGCACTGGAGAGGGGAGCTCTCTAATCTCGTAGCACACTTGAGTACAATGACAAATAAAGGGATTTCTGATTCTGATACCCTGGTTGCCAGCCATTCGCATGGTAACCAGAGATGAACAACCATCGGCCCTCACACTCATACCTTAGGGCAATTTAGAGTGTTCAATCAACCTGCCATGCATGTTTTTGGAACGTGGAGGCACGGGAAGAACATCCAAACCCCACGATTTTGGTAATCATGATCAAGAGGCAGGGACAAGGTGAAAAAAAATACATTTTGGGAGTGCTCTCTCTCTCTCTCTCTCTCTCTATATATATATATATATATATATATAAATATATATATATATATATATCCTACTGCCTGAAGATAGCTGGGGCAGGCTCCAGCACCCCCCGCGACCCTAGTGAGGAGGAGCGGTATAGATGATGGATATATATATATATATATATATATATATATTTATATATATATATATATAAATATATATATATTCTAGTAATTTTACATAGGAAAAGGGGATCTTGCCTATATTTGCTACATTTCCCAAAAAAATGGAATACACAGCAAGACACGTGATGGTTAGGGATCTACAAATGCAAGCTAGAACTCTTGTCATGCAAAGTCTAAGGCCTATAACAACAACACTCAAATATGCCGTCAGCTTCTCTGGGCCAAAGCTCATGTAAAATGGACCGACGCTAAGTGGAAAAGTGGGCCGTGGTCTGACTAGCCTATATTTCAAAATGGTTTTGGAAATCATGGAGGTCGTGTCCTCCAGGCCAAAAAGGAAAAGGACCATCCCACTTAAAAACAAGCCAGCATCTGAGATGGTAAGGGGGGGCGGTGCTGGTGCCCATGGAATGGGTGACTTGCACATCTGTAAAGGCTCCATTAATGTTAAAAGGTGCATACAGGTCTTAGAGCAACATATGCTGCCAACCAAGCAAAATATTTTTCATGGACTTCACCGCTTATTTCAGCAAGATGATACCAATGCGTTACGATAGTGAGTCTAAAAGAATGTGAGTACTAGTCCTGAATCCCATTGAAAATGTTCAGCATGTGATGTGTGAAAAGACAAAAACTCCCCAAATCTTGTGCAACAGAAGTTGTACATTAAAGGGATGCTTCATTGACGTTAACATTGGCCCTCATATTTGCATGTAAAAATGACATCAGTACTAAAATGGTTATATTTCGGACCTTTAGCTACACTAAAGTTGTGTCAACTCTCAAGAGGCAGACGGCGGCTGACAGCGGCGAACAGGCGGCATGGCATTTGAATGAGTGGATGTTGATTTCAGATAAAGACCTCATTGAACACCTGGGCTTTCTTGAATGGTGCACATTGCGCAGCGGCATGCGGTTTTCTCCAACAAGGCATCTTCTCACTTACACAGTTCCTCATTCTTATATAAATCAGCCACAGAGAGGTTCATGCTTTTGTGATGTTGAAGTGGTGATAGGTACGGATGTGCACATGAATTCTGGTTACAATTGATTACCCTTTTTGGAGGTCGTAAGCAATGAAAGAACAATGATTTCCAATGGAGAGTTTGTAAACAGTCCCTAAAGCGACTCTCCCAGGACAAGGAGAGAGCAGAAGGGGCGAGGCCAGATCCCTCATTAAAAGGAGGCGTTTTTCCAAGTCATCACTTATTTCTTAATTTCTCCAAAATAAATGAATAAAAAAGAAAATAATAAATGTGTCCTGGTAAAAATATATATATATAAACTGTGCTAGTTAATGAAAAGTGGGCCACCTTGGCTCAACCGATACTTTAAGTAAGAATAGGAATGAATTCCACATACAGAGCTGCATATGTTTAGGTTCACCCCCAATTGAGCCACGCCTACGCAGGTCAATCTGATGAGCAGTGGTTGTGTTGGCTGTTAAATCCTATCTTGATTGACAGTTCAACAGTTGTAAACAATTCAGGCCAGCCACAAGATACTCCAACTTACTGATCCCAATTCTCCATGCCTCCTCCATTTTTGTCTTGGCCCTGGCCGATAAAAGAAGCTGGCTATTTACATACCAATCGATGCAACAGACGACAATGATATTGTCCAATGTATTTTGTGTTTCCCCACGCTCTGTGTGTGTGTGTTTGTCTTTTAACTTTATTTGGCTGTGTCTGCTTGTTCTGCACAACGTGTGACGTGATGAGTACGTTGTCGACGTTGATTGGCTGGGGCCAACGCGCAGATGTCAAATGTTCACTTCAGTTTAATACGGCTTTGAATGCTTCAGGTGCCGTCCAGCACGCGACCACGCCTGATCATGTGAACTGCGTGGAGTATATATGGAAACGCACCACCAAAAACGCTGCACATACGGTCTGGCCGTAGCATTAAGACTTGTGCTGTCAGAGTTGCTGGGTTTCTGTGTGTTTTTTAGGTGTCTGTAGGCTCACACTCACACCGAGGAAGCACAGTTTTTTTCCAATCACAGTAAAATACACCATTAATTTTAAACAATTAACGGAAACCATATAATGTTATAACGGCAGTTACACATGCATAAGTCCCCCTCAGCCTACGAAAAATACTTTTGGCTGCGCAGAAAAATATCAACTAAGTTAGAAAATAACGAAAACTGTGCTTATTTTTATTTTTTTTGCCGACTAAAATAAGTCACAAGGCCGATGTGATGATGATGCACCCGTTGTGTGTAATAGAATTCTAGACACACAGCGGGTGTCTACCTCATTATGATTCACAGCAAAGCCCAAATTCATGGGTATTCCACGTGTATTGGCCATGTTTTCCATATTGAAACAAAGGATGTTGGGAGACATTCTTTTTGCATATTCTGTGTGACTATGTGCACGCACGCGCATGTGTATGTGTAAGAGAGATGAAAAATGAATTCCAGCTGGGGTCTTCACAAGTCCCAAGTATATTTTGTTGTATAATCGCCAAACAGTCCCCATTGGTTGCATGGACAATAGGAAATGTTTCAGTGGGGCCCAATCTGCCGTCTTTGAACTTCTATCTGATATTTCAGAGAAATCACATGGCTGCCTGACTTTGTAGTCCCACGCTCTTTTTATGTATATTTTGTTAATACTTTTTACTATTATACTTCTATTTGACTAACATATATTACTCTACCAAAGTATTCCAGAAAGAAGACAAAAACAACAGATTGATAAATTAATGGGAAAATTGCTGTCTTTCATTGTCTGTCTTTTTGCAATTTTCAAACAATTTTCATTTCACCATATTAAAGGGCACGTCTCAGTTGGGAGTGCAATTTCTGTACTTAACACATACAAAGAGAAGACTGTATTATTGAGCGCAGGCATGTCAAAAAATACCTAGCTAGCCTTAAGGTATGCTTTTAAAAAGGCAGCGTGAGCAAAACTGAGTTCAGTGGTACTTTATTGAAGTACTGGCATTTTCTTTTGATCAATATTCATACATTAAAAATCAATCAAAGTTTTCATCCTCTGTGTCAAAAATGAACAGCTGGGCTATTTCTCCATCAAACACAGCAGGTACTCTAACAACTCTGCACGCTTACACGTTAGCTTCAGTGTTGCTTGAATACACAATGCCAGTGTAGGCAAATCCCTTTCTCAACCGACTAGGTACGGTGACGGTGTTACAGCAAAACCAAAACTATCACCCAACATAAACACAAACAACACACAAAACATGCCATTCATATTGCAAGTGCTACAACCATTCTGGGAGTACTTCAACCTCAGTCAATCAGATGGCTGGTGAGTGGAGTTGGGAGTGGTGTGTTTTGGGCAGTGTCTATTGTTTAGAGGTTAATCTAATCTGTGATGTTTCTTGTTTGCAATAACATCAATGATAAAACAGACTACGACATCGTCAGAGTATGACAACTTTTCTCAAGCTAATGCAGCAATCCTTTGCTACTTCACGCCTCACTTCTAACGGCTTCATTGTTTCACGGATTTTTCAAAATATTCTTCAAAAAAAAAAAAAACAAGGAGAATAAAATACAGCCATATTACGGAAAGAGGCATTGCTTCGAAGAAATTAGTAGACTGGGGGGCTTTGTACATACTCACGGTACTCATGCAAGGCACGTGATTGGTTCCCGGCTGCACGATCGACCAATGATAGCACGGGTGACTTTATCCTGTGAGGTGATTGGCTGCGTATCAACCCAGCATCTATCTACCCTTGTATCTGACAGGCTTTTCCACATTAAGCAAAAAGGACTTTTGAACATTCAAAAGTCAGTTTGTTCCTCTCAATCACTCCCCTCCAGGTTTCACTGTCATTGCACATGTGAGCAATGACCCAGCAGGACCGCTCTCCAGAACTCCCTCCAAGTACAGGAAAAAGGGTTGTCTGAACTGCTGTTTGATGCATCGGCACGAACAACAGTCAGTCTCCACCTCCCAACCCAAAGGTGGAACGAGGCACCGGGGTGAATCTCAACTAAAGGAATCCAGTTGTGCCGGCCCTTACCAAAACATAAGTACATATGGTTAGTTGAAACATAGTAAGTTTCCTTTGCAAGCAAGCCAATCAAATGATCCTAAATCACAACTTCCCAAGTCAAACGTTTGGACTGAAGCGTTCCAAATTCACCTCACATCTGCCAAAGCTCTGATGGATGCATGCAACCAGCCTTTGTGTCAGTCAAACTGTGTATAATGGACAATCACTTATCAAAGAACAACCACTCTAAGTTTTGGCAAAAATAATGACCACCTGGACTCATTTTGAACAAGAGAGGTTGTGGTAACAGGGAAAATCATCTTCTAAATAAATGGCCAACATCCGTGATAGTTTTTCCTTTCCAACATATCAGCTTTGGGCCGAAATAAAAATCACAAGTCCACAATTGATTTGTCTTAACAAAATAGAACATTTATCTAGCCATCTATCTTGTGTGCAGGCTATTCTTGGGATGGTCATGAGCGGTGGTAGTCTATCCGAGCTAACGTAAAACAGGAGGCGGGATACGCTGGACTCATCGCCTGTCAATCACAGAGAGACAAACAATCATTCACACTCCGATTAACACCTATGAACACTTCAGTCTTCAGTACACATCACCAACATGTTTTTGGCCTGTGGGATCTAGTGAGACAACATTTGAAATCAATAGACCATTATGCAGAGTTAAAAAATATCAGCAAAATAAAAACTCTCACCGACTGATAATTTATTCAAAAAGCATTCACATGACACGTTAGATCAGGATGACAGCATTCCAGAGAGATCTAACAAAAATAAAACTCTTTTAAACATACAATTTTCTACTGTTCATTCACAACAACTGTGGACGTCGAAGGTTCTTCAGAAAGTTAAACATTGTGCTTGACTATGCCTGTCTCGATACAGCCCAGCAGATGTACGTCATCGACAATGACTCATAAAGCTTTTCATCGTGATGGAGGACATACAAGTGGCATTATCCTTATGAGTGTTTTTTTAAATGTGTTTTAGTGCTAGATTTTAATTTTATGACATCAGCATTACAAATACAGCAGTAAATCAATGAATCAATCAAACCCTTATATATGATATAGTTCACCTTTCATAATTTAAAAGCAACACAAGGTATTTCACTAAACAAAAGATGGCAGACACAAACGCATTACCTTCCACCCAAACTCAGTCTGTGGGCCAGGGCTGGATCGCCCATTAGGCCATGAAGGCAGGTGCAAAGTGCCAGGTACTCCAGGAGGTGCATAAACTTGTATAGGGCCTAAAAAAATCTTTTTAAATATTAATTCCATTGGATACTATTAACTCAAACTGAAAGAGATCATCGGGCTCTATCGTCAGATGCAAAGCAATGTCTAATCACTGTAATCAAAAATAAACTGTAATCCAAATAAATCCAGACGATGACTCATCCGATGCAAGTGCCAACTACTTCAATCTGCCACCTTCATTTGGCTGATTGCTATCTCTGATGGACTTGATTATCAGTAAATCAATCAACATTTTTATTGTTATCTAGCTGGGCCACAAAGGGGGTCTTAAAATAATTAGTTGAAATGAACAGTACTCAATATGGTGTTTACTCTATATTGCCACTTTTATTAATTTTTAATAGCATTTGCATCCAACATCTAAGTATTTTTTCCTGTTATTAACATTCTAACGATATTTGCATTTTCACTCTATGTCAGCAGGACTTTAATCCTAGGCTGATGTTGTGTTAGCTAAAATTGTCTAAAACATGTTAATTGCTTTAAACTTTGCAGCACGCACTGTTTAACCAATGCAACACTCTCCTCTTGAGGGCGACGTTGAGCTGCATGACAAAGCTGTGTATGCCTATCAAAGACTTGCGTCAACAGATGAAGGGTGGAGCTTTCATTTGCAATGAAACTTGTTTTATTTTTTTGCTTTTTATAATTAGCCTAGTGAGTCAGACTGCCGAGAAATATGATGACACTTTCAAGTATTTACAAGCATTTCAGCCACAATTTTAGCATTTTTCAAACCTTGAAAACATAACATTCAAGTCTAATCACTTTCAAGGATTTCAAGCACCCGTACGAACACTGCTAATTCCATAATGTCAGAACAAACCGTCTTTACTGTGACATGACCGTGATTTCACTAGACGTGTGTTTCTGTTATTCCAGGGAAATAGTAGAAGCAGAGCTAGCCAAAGACATGGCGGGCCCAAGACTGAACTGAAATGTCCGGTCAGGGGCATTCATTGCGGCTCCATTAGGAAGTATTATATCGCGACATAACAGAGCAAACGGGAAAAATATGCAAAATAATGCTATTTTTTTAAGAATAAATCAACAGAGTGATGTGTTGGTGACACAGAAGTGGCTATGGCTTCTTCTTCTTCTACTACTATTTCTGGTATGTTTGCTATATTTACGCATGTAAAAATAATGTGTTCCGGGTGAAAGTGTGGTGCTTGAATGCCAAGTCCTAATTGGATCGATTATTTTGTGTCCATGGACACAGCACATTTGATCATAATTTCAATCTGAACTCTAATCGAATTAAAGCAAGCTACAGTTGATCAGGACTCAAGTCATGATCAACCATGGCTCACCTGTTTTGTGAGTTTGGTCATGTGACGTTTGTGGGGGTTGACATCCCCTTTAAACATATAGCATGGCTGGCAAGGCAAAAGGCTGAGCACAGAGTGGACTAAAGAAGAAGAAGCGCCATCACAGAGGGCCATGAGCAACAGGAGCCGCAAGCAGCTTGTGAGCCGCAGAGTCAGCGCTGCATAAGGTCCCCCTTACACCGAGTCAACGGTTTTAAAATGGTTTAAATCCCCTGCCCTATTTATACCTCTCTAGTACTTCAATTTTGCCACATTTCACACACCTCTCGTCACTGTCCGGCGCATCTCCTCGCCAAGTGCATGCAGGTTGTGTCCATGTTTTTGGGGGGAAGGCCCTTGTACTTGCATTTGTAGCATCTTAGACAACCGATATAAATAAAGAAGTCAAATGAAGCAGTTATAAGAATGTCATGGCTACAACACTTTAATGTGTCTGAAGTGAAATGATGAAATAAATGATAACATATGAAAAAATAATCATATTAATAATTATTTGATCATTTATTTCTGAATTCTGTGCAGCAATTCACCAGAAATGTATCCTGTATATATTGTAATAACTTTGGCATCTTAGTCATGGTACTTGTTTGAGTACACATGGAACCGACTGTTCGGCCATCTATTCTCACATTTTTAGTGATATTCAAATGAGTCACTTTCAAACCCAAACTATGGCATATTAGTAATCATCGTGACAGCAGAGCTGATAAAGTGACTAACAAACAAGTAATTTGTTTAAAACTGTTACATGTAATCATATTGCTAATGTATGGCAAATTAGTAAATATTAATCTCATTTATTAACCGGAGTTATGATTTAAGGTTTTTGGTGGGCTTCAGAATAATTCAAATTGGGCCCTTGCATTCTTAAATTTGGGAATGAGCGGATTAGTGTTTGATTCAAAACATGGTAAAAAATGGGCAAAAATGTTGTGGACTTTTCCTTAAGCAGATCTCCAAAAATGTGTTATTTGATTTAAAACAATCATGGAGGACAAAGGACAGCCAACGCTTTATTTCTTTGAATTTATCATTTCTAAGTCATTCCTGAGAAAACACAATATTCCATCACTGGTGTGGTATTTTTGGAACCAGCCCATGGGCCCGCTGGCACCACATTGGTAACATCTGCTCTAAACTGTCCGTAGGTGTGAAGGTGAGTTTGGTTGTTTGCCTATTTTTTCCCTGTGATTGGCTTCCGACCAGTTTAGGGTATACCCCGCCTCTTGGTGGAAGACAGCTGGCATGAGCCCGCGACCCTAATGAGGATAAGCGGTTCAGAGAATGGATAGATGGACGGATGAATGGTTCAATCCTTTTTCACTTCCTTTCCGTGTTGTGTCCAATAAGCTCTCTGGCCAGAATCACATTTTACAGATTTTATTTGTGTTCATTGTTGCCATTGGGTATTTAATTAATTATCTAGCCACTTATGCTTTACAGTCATTGTATTCTAACTCAAAGGAGGTTGCGCAATTTCCATTAATGGATGTTTCCATTTATGAGAACGCTTCAGTAAATTCAATTGGGGATCCAGAGAGTTATGAATGTATTCTGGAGATATTTTATTTTGTATAATTGTACTACTGCAGGCGTTTAATTGGTTAGTGTCTCTCTTTACTTTAAAAACATCTAGTGTACATAATAACAAAGTAAAAAAGAAAGTGAGGTGGACGACCTTCTACCGTCAAGATTTTCTCAGTTGTATTCTATGAAATAGATCCACCGACATCAATGCCTCAGACATGACAGGGGAGAGTTTTTGTGGCCACATTATAGATGAAAATGCTAATTTGTGACCATGAAAAACTTTGATGTCTGGGTAAGCAAAAGGAATGCACCTTTGCATACAAAGCACAATGTCTGGTTTCCTTGAGCAAGTGACTTTTCTTGATCTATTTCCACGAATAGTCTACATTGCCAAGTTTTTCAGAATGTCTCTTTACCTTATGTCCAGACTAAAAGAAAAGTCTGACTACTTTATATCTGTCTGATGTGATGTCTTTGTGCCCACTAGGAATGGGTAAATAAAACCCTTTTTTTTTTTTAAATCCGCACATAACAATAATTGATGGACAGCATTTGTGAACAAAAGCGCTTGTTCATATTTTACATTGAATCATGCACCTGCAAAACTTTGTAAAACTAGATTCTATGGCAATATTCAAAAATAAAGAACTTCAAATTATGTTAGCGTATTCATCGTGTTTTCCATAGATGGGCACCTTTCCGTCCTCACACTTTCATCCTTTTTAATAAAAATAATCACCTCTGTATTCGTCCTTTCCTTGCATTTAGAAAATATCAAAAATAAATGTAACAATGAGTTATAGGAGCTGTTTCAAGAAGTGGTTATTTGATAAGGAACCCAATTGGAATATAGAGACATTTAATATGGGAAAGTGAAACTTAAAAAACATGAAATAAACAAATTATTTCAAACAATTATTTCATTGATGCAGATGAATAAAGTGCCACACATTATTTTTAGTTTACATTAGAAAGACATTGAAGACTTAAAAAAAACGATTTTATTTTTCGAATAGAACTCTCTTTTTGTTGTTGTTGTTGTTGTTCGATGTATTTTGCTTGAGTCGGATGTTCTCATGTTTTATGGAAAATATGATTGGATACTGATTTTTGATGAATAAAGATTATTGTCTATCCTTGTAATGATTTATGAGATAATATTTTGGTCTAATTAACTATGTTTTTTTTTAAAATGAGGATATAGGGAACTTAGAAAGTGTATCTTTTGATGGTACATGCACCAAAATGTTTACTCTGTTTTGTATTTTTCATGCTTCATTGAGAAGTGTTTTGTTTAATTTAGTTGGATATTCATTAAATGGACGATATGCCCATCTCTGCTGCTTCCATTCATTTTTATGAATGTTCATATCACTTAAATTTACCCATTATTCCATGGTGACACATATAATCTTATTTTGAGCTGCAGTGAGTACTGGTCTGCCAATGCCACAGCAAACCGAAAGTATGAGTGTGAGCGCGGGTGGTTGTTTGTCTATGTGTGCCCTGCGATTGGCTGGCAACCAGTCCAAGGGTGTACCTTACCTCCTGCCCAAAGACAGCTGGGATAGGCTCGAGCACCCCCTGCAACCCTTGTGCGGAGAAGCGGTACAGATAATGGATGGGTGTGTAGGACTCTATACGCATCATCTCCTGTTCTGTGCGCAGAACAGGAACAGACTATTGACAAAAGCATAATTTCAGTATTGTACAATGTACATATAGAGTATTATACAAATTATATAGTAAAGTATATTTCTGTAAGCATTTCAAACTACACGTGACACACACCCCTATTGACTTTTGAGCACCTCCAATGGTCTCTGAATGCCCGTGCTCACCTTCCTCTGGGGATAGAGTAAATGAAGTATTGACTGGTTCTGAAACTAGCCTTTATGTGGTTTACACAATTTTCTTGTTTTCAGTGCCTGGGCATGGTGAGTGGCAGTATGCTGCTGATCAGTTCCAGGGTCACTAGAACTTCCCAAACCCCCTAGGAATTCTCACAAAATGTTTTTCTTTTTTTTAAAGATGCCAGAATGCCTTATTCCAGCAATGTAACGGAATCTTACAAGACTTGCTTTATTTCTTGAACTGCAAACCAAAATCTCCTGTCAAAATGACATAAATAGCAAACTTAAAAATTACAGCAGTGCCAAGAGTTAAGTTTGATTTATTTTGTTGAAATGCAATTAATTTGTTTTAACCGTCACCAAAGAAACACACATTTTAATAAAAAAAATTGCACTCTATAATATTTACTTTATAAAAACATGGAGTATAAAAAATTTAATCGAATGTCAAGAAATATACAGTTCATCAAATTTAATGTTATTTATACAGCATTCATGCATTAAAAATGCAACACAAGCTTGAGGGTTCCAAAACAGTCAATACAAAAGGGCACATGTACATGTAGAAACCAGTGGCGGGCTGTGCCTTTCTGACATAGGCTGTCACAAAGCTATCATAAGCATGGCAGTGCTTTTGATTATGTTTAGGCTTGCAGAAAAGGCATGGACGGAACGACGTGTGTGAAGTTGGTCCCTCACCCCACGCAAAACTCGGGGGAACACCACTGACAGAAATCAACCCCTCCCATCGCTCCATATAAACACATACATTTTGAGCAGTACATTCTACTCTAAAAAGACTGAAGGAGATATTTGGTTCCAGTAAAATATTCATGAAATTCATCTTAAAATTTACCGACAATTTTCCGCATGGAGTCGCTGATGGTGTAGTGGTACATTCCCCTGACTTGTGTGCGGGCAGGTTGGGTTCGGTTCCCACTCAGTGACGGTGTCTATGTCTGCCCTGTGACTGGCTGGCAACCCGTTCAGGGTGTAGTGCACCTTTCTCCCATAGATTGCTGGAATAGGCTCCAGCACCCTCTCGTGACCCTGGACAGGATAAGCGGTGTCGATGATAATGCAAATGTATGGGTCCGAGGCCATCATTGTATGTGTGTATATAATGGAAATAAATTACTTGAACAAATGTTACCATCTGGAAGGAGACAATGGAGTACAGTTGGAGAAAAAAATTACAGAACCTTTCACTGTAATTTGTAACCTTACTCTTACTAATCATACATTCCTTGAAAGCATGCATCAGTCAAACATAACTTGCCAAGAACATTCTTTTTCACAATAACAGTTACAGTGTGTCCAGTTGAGTTCACCATTTTTACACATTCCCTGAAGTGATTTGAAGTCATACCCAAATGTTACATTTTTCACCACAATTCCACAGTGCCCTCACCCTGTGATTTATGTGTCACAAAAAAAAAAAGAATAAAAGTTGAATCCATTTTAGAGCTCACATGCCCTTTCCTGTTGCAGTTGTAGTCTTTGTACGAAAGGCGCTGTTATATAATGGATGTAACACAAAGAGAAAGACAAAGTTTTTGTAAGACAAAGGGAATGAGGTGGAAAGATATATTGTCGAGGCAAATCGTGAAGTGTAATGGCGAAGCTGTCTCTCTCAGCTCTGGGACCGGGTCATGTCAGTCTGATCTCATTATCCAGCACTTAGTCCTCGAACAAACAGCCAGTGGCCTCCTTACTTCCCTTCATCTCTCCATCTCTCCCTCACTTCATCCTTTCCTAACAACTAGCGCTGCTCATGTCCTAACAACTCGTTTGGCTCACTTACTGTCTAATGACTGCCACTCCTTATAGCATGCGTTTCAAATCCCATTTATCTCCACTATTGTAGGCTCACATTCAGACCATTCTCTTTCTAATGCCCTGAGAGAGTACACTGGAGAGGGAGAGAGAGTGAGAGTAGTGGAGTACACTAGCTGAAGGAAGATGCTGGGATGGCAGCAAGAAACCTTCCCTCTCTTATTAGTCACAGAGGTAATATCGCTCCCAGGTGCATCAATCAATCCTGTACCCTGAAAATAGTTCATTTCCTTCCTCACTTTATTTAGTGCTAGATCACATGAAGCAGGATGTATTCCTCTATTCTTTGCTTCCATGTCATCCACTTTCACGTTCCTCCTTCACTCCGTTCCCTGTCCCCGTTTCCTCTCCGTCTTTGTCCTGAGTGTTAATGTGCTTGATGGAGGTCTTTCACCCGGCAAGCACCATTACAGTCATTTCCTCTATAATGTGATTGAAGGCAATCCATTATTTATTCCAGACTTGCTCATTACCCCGAGTCCATATGCTCCTAAACTTTTACAGACACTCCTCCAAATGATTTTATTCTTGCCGTAGTATCCTGTTTTGGTGTGCATCGTGTGGTGGGTGCATGTTGTTGGGGTTTTTTTGCTCCACAGTTTGAGGTCTTTCTTTCATAGTGTGATTATTTTGCTAAATGTGAAAGATGTTGCTTCTTTTTTCTTGACTTACTATACAAAACAGCACAATCTTAACTTTAAGACAGTGCATCAGCTGTTGTGTCATTCAACATTATCTACACTTTGTTTACACATTCCAATGATCCCAAGTTCAATATTTTTATGGTGTTGGTCAAAGTCATTACTGCGTTTTATGGGCAGGTCAGGCGCTTATAACAATTACATCTTGCAGCCCATCAAAGCGATATGGATTTAATTTTAGGACATTGTTGACCTCTATGTTGAAAGTGCTACTGAGCACTGTGACCCCAACAACCACCCGTTCCACAAGTTGCTCTGCCTCCCCTTGTCATGACCCGTGTCGGTCATGTCGGGTGTTTTTGTTATTGTTTTTGTCACGTTCCTTTTCCCATGCCATGTGTGTTTGTTTTGTCAGCTGAGTGGGGCGTTTCCCCTCAGCACTCGTTCCTCACCAGCCACGCACCTGTTCCCCGTTACCGTCACACACCTGATCCCCATCTGCTCACTTAATGACTGGACTATTTGAACACCTCATCCCGACAGCTCGGCGTCGGAACATTACTCCCTGTACGGACTGTCACGGCCACTCTCATTCTTGCCCTCATTCTTGCCCTCATTCTTGCCCTCATTCTTGCCCTCGCTCATGCCCTCGCTCATGCCCACGCTCATGCCCACGCTCATGCCCACGATCCCCAGTGTTTGTCACGGTCCTGGTTACTTGTCATTTTTGTTCTGTTTAGTCACGTTTAGTTTGTCTTTGTCATTTCGCACCCTGCCACGTTTGTTTGTCCACGCCACGTTGTTTGTCCTCGTTTGATTCATTTAATAAATTCCCTTTAGCTTACCCTTTTCCCTGCTTCCTCGCATTCTGGGTCCACCTCCTCCTCGCCCACCGGCGATCACTCCTGACACCCCTGAGTTAAGTCCACTGTTTCACAACCTTTATGAAGTTATAGTCTACAGGAAAATATTGTGAATAGTTCAATGGTTTTGTTGTGCATATCTAGTCTGAGATCAATTCAATACATTATTAATTATTCATTAAAATTACAGTGAAACCCTTTAATGAAACAATTTACTTCACATGTAAAGCCTTAACATGTTTCACAAGGAATTCATTCCCCAAGTGTGTTTTGCTTTTCTGTGTATTTGTTTAAATGCTAGAGCCTATCCCAGCCGTCTTCGGGCAGTTTGTGGGGTGCACCCTGAACTGGTTGCCAGCCCATCGCAGGGCACACCGAGACGAACCACTTTGGGGGTTCTGTTGTTTTATAAAGGAGCACCTTAGTGGTGCGTGAGAAGCAAGGCAGCTCTCCAGCAAACAGTCACAGATTACATAATGTGGTCTGTATTTGGGCTTGAATAAAAGTAACAGAGACATTTGTTTCATTGATGCTATCTAAATAGTCAGGTTCTCTGCAGCACAGCAATGTTTACCCTGAAGTAGCACTTAAACCTCCTTTGAACTGTTATAAAAGCAACTGTGAACGTCACTGCAACAGGAAACTTGTCCTCACTCCCATGCATCACAGAGGAGTCACAATAAGTTTCCTCTATGTATCTCTATAATGGGAGCGGTCCATTTATGGAGGAAGTTAATAGCCGTTTAGGATGTCAGCTTCACTCCAATATATTTTCAGATTTCCCGGAGTAGCTGCGATTATGGAGAGTAATTCCATGCCAAATAAAGCTACTACATTACAAGACATATATCTATGTTTGCAGACAGGAAAATCAATAAGTTCAGTGATGGACATAAGTCGTCACGAGAAGGGAACACGGGTGCATTAGTTCATCGAAAATGGGAAAAGAAATGTTAAAATAATACAAATAAACTGTCAGTTAACTTTTTTATGAAAAAAATGCAAACAATTTATAACTGATTTATGGAACTGGCTCTTTAAAAAGTCTGAAAACGTAATGTAATTGTATTTGACTCCTGTTTCATAATACACTAATAGCTAAATTGCAGTGGTTACTCACTTTGTACAAGGCTCATTCTCCCTCCACTTACTATATTACAGGACCAAGCTGCAACATGAAGCAGCTCCACCCACCCACACATATGTCTCGTCCATGCTTACAAGGCTACAGCCGCACCTGATCCTTCCTCTGTTACTTTCACATGTGACAAGTGCAGCGCAGACGTTCCAGAGACCACCGCCCCAACACACACACACACACGCGCATACAAATAACCACATGCCCCCCCTCACACACACAATCTCTGCTGTCAGGAGAGCCTCAGTCACAGCCTCTACCCCTGTCTGGTGCTGAGGAGCACGCACACAGCAAATTAATCCCTATACCCTGCCTACCCCACATAGTGCTCGTGTCAAAAGTTGTATGCAGTGTGGAAATTCTGGTGACATTTGAGAAAGACAGACACACTATTGGAAGCCATAATAGTTAGAAACGACATGCCGAGAGGGAATAATGGAGAGCGGCAGGTCTAATGAATGGAGAGACTTTGGGAAGGAGAAAAAGAGGATAAAACATGCAGGCTAATGAAGGGTAAACGAAAGGACACAAATAAAGAAGCTAATGAGACAGATGCATCAACCTGCTGTGACCTTTCCCTCTTTATCTAATCATGCATGCCTTAATATTTTTTTTAAATACACTGTTTACCATTGATAATAGTTTTGCTGTTGTTCAAGGACCCCGTGCACACGTTACATTACAGTGCAATGCAACTTTATTTATATTGCGCATTTCACAACATTTGAAGCTGTAACAAAGCACTTTCCATATAGTGTAATATAAATTAGCAGTAAATTAGAACACAATTTGACACACATATACAGTAAATACTAGAAGAACAGCAGAACAGTCTCATGTTGAGTCGAAAGCCAAAGAATAAAATTGTGTCTTCAAACGAGTTTTAAAAGTGTGCCTAACATTTAATGGAATGTCATTTCATAGAGAAGGACCGTCAACAGAAAAGGCGTGATCCACCTGAGGCTCGGCCTAGTCCTCGGCACCTCCTGAAGCACTTTTTGTCCGCAGACCTGAGGCAGCGGGCAAGTGCGTAGGGGTAGAGGAGCTCAGAGTGGCCAGTAAAGATACGCCACGATTGGGATTATGACCCCGCTCAGGCTCCCCTGCTGCAGCCCCCACCAACCCCTCCTGCCACTGCGAACGAGACCCTCTCTCTCCCCTCTCTCTCTCCACAGGCTCCAGTTCCCAGCCTCATTAGACAACCACCACTTCCTCCTGCTCAGCCTTGTTCCTCACAACATCTCAAGTGAAGAACCAGCTGAGGAAGATGAAGCCGAGGAAGGCAGCCCGCCCAGATGGGATTAGCTCCCAGCTCCTCAAATCCTGCGCAGACCAGCTGTGTGGAATCATCCAGCACATGTTCAACCTGAGCCTGAAGCTGGCCAGAGTCTCCCAGCTGTGGAAAACATCCTGCCTGGTTCCGGTTCCAAAGACACCCCATCCGAAGGAGCTTAACAACTTCAGACCAGTGGCGCTGGCGTCTCATCTGATGAAGACCCTGGAGAGACTGGTCCTCGTCCATCTGCGGCCCCTGGTCAGCTCCTCAATGGACCCACTCCAGTTCGCATACCAGCCTGGCATCAGTGTGGATGATGCTATCATCTACCTGCTCCACACTTCACTCTCCCACCTGGAGAAGGCGGGGGGCACGGTCTTTGATTTCACAAGTGCTTTCAACACCATCCAGCCCGCCTTATTGGGAGACAATCTGGAGCAGGCGGGAGTGGCCCACCACCTCATCACATGGATTCACAACTACCTCACAAACCGGCCACAGTACGTGAGAACACAGGACTGTGTGTCTGACGTGCTCCTCTGCAGCACGGGAGCGCCGCAGGGAACTGTGCTGGCTCCCTTCCTGTTCACCCTCTACACCTCGGACTACAAATACAATTCCACAACCTGTCACCTGCAGAAGTTCTCTGATGACTCTGCGATTGTCGGCCTCATCACTGACGGTGACGATTGGGAGTACAGAGGGGTAACGCAGGGGTTCGTGGACTGGTGTCAGCAGAACCGCCTCCAAATCAACGCTGGGAAATCCAAAGAGCTGGTGGTGGATTTCCGCAAGCGTCGGCACTCTCCACCTGCACCAGTGAATATCCAGGGAACAGACGTTGAGAGGGTCTCAACTTACAAATACCTGGGTGTTCATCTGAACAATAAACTGGACTGGAGCGACAACACAGACGCTCTCTATAGGAAGGGTCAGAGCAGACTCTTCCTACTCAGGAGGCTGAGGTCCTTTGGCGTTCGGGGAACACTCCTCAGGAACTTCTATGACTCTGTGGTTTCATCAGTCATCTTCTATGCAGTGGTCTCCTGGGCAGGAGGCATCTCGGGCCGGGACAAAAAGAGACTGGACAAACTGGTGAGGAGGGCCAGCTCTGTCCTGGGCTGCTCCCTGGACTCTGTGGACTCAGTGGGGGGCAGGAGGATGACGGCAAAACTGTCATCATTGCTGGACAACCCAGCCCACCCCCTCAATGACACTGAGCGAACTCCACAGCTCCTTCAGTGATAGACTGTTACACCCTCGCTGTACCAAAGAGAGATTTCGCCGCTCCTTCCTGCCGACTGCTGTCAGACTTTTTAACAAGACCATTGGGTCAGGCCTACAAATGGGAGGGCATTAGTGCAATTGTGCAGTCCTAGGATGCAATATAAACTACTACTGTACTTTCAGCCAATGGTGTACTTAAATATTGACCTATGATGTACAGTGAACCCCCGGTTATCGCGGTTAATGGGGACCGAGACCACCCGCGAAAACTGAAAATCCGCGTAGTAGCGTCACACCTAAAAAAAAAAAAAAAAACCCCGGTTTTCGCGGTTAATGGGGACCGAGACCACCCGCGAAACTGAAAATCCGCGAAGTAGCGTCGCACCTTCAAAAAAAAAAAATAAATAAATAAATTATATATAGCGGCGCACCTTCAAAAATGCTTAAAAAAATATATATTAAAAAAAAATATACGGGTAGAGAGAGAGAGAGTGAACACACTAGAACACTGTTCTACCAAACAATTTACTTACGAACAACCAATCAAAAACAAAACAAACATACAAAAACAAGCAAACACTAACATAATTAGTCCGTCGTTTTGCGCAGGGGCATGAAGAGCTTTACTGCTCCTCTTCGGTTCACTAGATGCACCAAGGGATAAAGAGCGTTTGGGAGGCATCACGAATGGCTCCACAAAACTTTTACACTTAAAAAATTACTGCGAGACAAAGACTAACTAACCGCGATCTATGGCCAGAAGCGTATTGTACATACGTATACGAGATGAGCGTGGACTGATGGGCATCGGGAGAAGCTTGGGCTACTGTAGTGAATTGGCCAATTGACCAATTGCCCGTGGTGCTTACCGTATTGTATGTGCATTTCTTTGCGTTTTAAAATTTTGCAAAATGATGCAATTATATACCCCCCTGTATACAGTACACCATATAGTAGAGAGAGAGAGAGTGAAATTCATGTTATAACAAAAAAAACAAATTATTATTAAAACTTATTATTTTTTTATTCCCCAGTGTCAGGTTCGCCAATTTGACATATAGGGTTCATAGCTGAAAGGAGAGACACGCAGCCCAAGTGGAGACAGAAAGGTTAACAAAGTTTATTTGGCAACTTCATCTCCCTTCTGTTCCTCGATGTTTTTCATACATTCCCTTTTATAACATCGAGGAATCAGATTACACTTCGAGAAATCAGATTACACTCGAGGGTGGTACAGTTCGTCTTCTCAAAAGCTGGTTTAGTCCGGTTTATCATGAGCGTGCCGCCATGGGTCGCAGCTGACTTTGACGTCAGCATTTCTTATCAGATCAGATTCAGATTCAGATTCAGATATACTTTATTGTCATTCTTGTACACATGTATACAGAACGAAATGTCGATACATCTGACCCGCACAGTTTCCTTAAATATACAGATATAAATATGTCGTATTGAGTAGGAATCTAGAAAAGGGATTTTATGTACAACAGTGCAAAAAAATAGAAAGTTTGTAGAGTGCAAACACGCTAGTGGGGGGGTAACAGCTGGGTAGGCTTACTATATGTGTGATTGACCGTTTAACAGTCTAATGGCTAGGGGGACAAAGCTGTTGCAGAACCTGGTGGTCCTGCACCGCACACTGCAGTACCTCTTCCCAGAGGCTAGCAGAGTGAACAGTCCATGATGGGGGTGAGAGGGGTCCCTAATGATGTTTTTGGCTCGGGATAGGCAGCGCTTCTGGCCAATGTCCTGAATGGAGGGGAGAGAAGTCCCGATGATTTTCTCTGCTGTCCTCACCACCCTCCTCACACTACTCCAGTCGGAGGCACTGCAGCCTCCACACCACACAGAGATACAGTTAGTCAGGATGCTCTCTATGGTGCTTCTGTAGAATGTGATGAGGGTGGGTGGGGGCAGGTGGGCTCTCCTCATCCTCCGCAGGAAGTACAGGCGCTGCTGTGCCCTCTTCACCAGTGATGCAGTGTTCACAGACCAGGTGAGTTTGTCTGTGATGTGCACCCCTAGGAACTTGGTGCTGCTGACCACCTCCACAGCCTTGTTGTTGATGAGAAGTGGGGCATGGTTGGACTGGTTTTTCCTGAAGTCGACAATGATCTCTTTAGTTTTGTCAACATTCAGGACCAGGCTGTTGACTCTGCACCAGCCCACCAACTGCTCCACCTCCTCTCTGTAGGCCAGGTCGTTGTCGTCCCTGATGAGGCCCACCACTGTTGTGTCGTCCGCAAACTTCACGATGTGGTTTGTGGCTGACCTAGGGACGCAGTCGTGTGTCATCAGGGTGAACAGCAGGGGGCTCAGGACACAACCTTGGGGGGAGCCCGTGCTGAGGGTGATGACATTGGAGGTGTTCTGACCAAGCCGCACTGACTGGGGTCTGTCAGTGAGGAAGTCCAGCAGCCAGTTCCGCAGGGGGGTGTTGAAGCCCAGAAGTCTCAGTTTGTCTACCAGGAGTTGTGGGATGATGGTGTTGAATGCTGAACTGAAGTCCAGGAACAGCATCCGCACGTGGGTGTTCTTCTCCTCTAGGTGTGTCAGGCTCAGGTGAAGAGCAGAGGAGATGGCATCCCCGGTGGAGCGGTTTGTCCGGTAGGCAAACTGAAAGGGGTCAAGTGAGGAGGGGAGACTGGAGGTGATGTGCTCCTTAACCAGCCTCTCAAAGCACTTCATTATGGCAGGAGTCAGTGCAACGGGCCGGTAGTCGTTCAATGATGAGATCTGGGGTTTCTTTGGCACTGGGATGATGGTGGCAATCTTGAAACATGATGGTACCGTGGCTTGGTCTAGCGAGGTGTTGAAAATGTCTGTTAGGACACAAGCCAGCTGATCGGCGCACTCCCTAAGGACCCGCCCTGGAATGTTGTCAGGGCCTGGGGCCTTCCGTGTGTTGACCCTTTTCAGGGTCTTCCTCACGTCAGTTGAGTCCAGGAGGAGTGCTCTTTCGTCCTGATGTGGAACCGCTTTCACTGCAGGGGTGCCATTTTGTGCCTCAAACCTCCCAAAGAAGTTGTTGAGGTCATTCAGGAAGTCCATGCCAGTGTCCCCCACTGGGGGGGTGGTTGGCTTGTAGCTGGTGATGGCCTGAATGCCTTTCCACATATCCCTGGTGTTGGTTGTGCTGAGGAAAAGGTCCTGGATTTTTTGACTGTGAGATCGCTTTGCTAGTCTGATAGCACGGTTCAGGTTGGCCCTCGCTGATCTCAGTGCCTCCTCATCACCAGATTTAAAGGCAAGGTTCCGTGCCTTTAGCAATTTGCGTATCTCAGCAGTCATCCAGGGCTTCTGATTGGCACGGCTGCAGATGGTTTTGGTGTTGCTGACGTCCTCTGCGCATTTACTGATGTAGGCTGACACAGACATGGCATACTCATCTATGTTTATTTTGTTGTTGTAGGTGGCAGCCGATTTAAACATGTCCCAGTCTGTGCATTCAAAGCAGTCCTGTAGTGCCTCCATTGCCCCCTCAGTCCACACCCTCACCTGCTTCACTGTAGGTTTTTCTCTGGTCAGCAGGGGCTTGTATGCAGGAATTAGCATAACAGAAAGGTGGTCTGATGAGCCAAGGTGGGGGCGGGGGGCTGCTCTGTATGCTCCTTTGATATTTGTGTAGGCCAAGTCCAATGTGTTCCTTCCTCTTGTAGCAAAGTCCACATGCTGGTAGAAATGCGGGAGAACTGTTTTCATGTTGGCCTGGTTAAAGTCTCCAGCAACAATGAAAATGCCTCCAGTGTAAGCATGCTGCAGTTCACTCACAGTTCGGTAGAGAACGTCCATTGCCTCCTTTGTATTAGCGCTGGGGGGCACGTACACAGCAGTAACGATAGTAGCGGTAAACTCCCTGGGGAGGTAGAAGGGTCTGCAGATCACCGTCAAAAGCTCAATGTCCCGTGAGCAGTGATTCGAGATTATCCTAGCATTTTTACACCAGTTGTTATTGGTATAAATGCATAGTCCGCCTCCTCTGTTCTTACCGGTGAGTTCGCCGCTCCTGTCAGCACGGAATGCAGTTAGCCCCCCAATGCTAACAGCGTCAGCCGGGATTGATGAGTTTAACCATGTCTCCGTCAGAATTATAGCGCAGCAGTTCGTCATCTCGCGGTTCGATGTTAGCTCCAGTTGTAGATGGTCCAGTTTATTGTCCAGAGAGCGAACGTTGGAGAGAAAAATGGATGGGAGAGGCGTTCTGAAGGGTTTAGCCTTTAGCCTAGCTGTTAGGCCAGCCCGACAACCCCGCTTCCTCCTCCGGTCACATCGCCTACGCTTGCCTCTCTGCTCCGCTGCTCCGTAGGCCGCTGGGTCTTGTCGGCGTAGCACTCCGAGGCTATGTAACCACTCCAGAGTGGTCGTAGCAACGGGCACTTGATTTCTGGATGATCGCATATCCTGCAAAAACCTGCGATCATATGCTAATCTGCGGTTTGAGTTGACTGTGTCCGCCATCAAAAACTGAGTCGAAGACTGAGCATTTTGACCAAGATGTCCAAAACTGTTGCGAGCCGATGTAGCCGCCGCCGAACAGGGCGCCGCCATTTTGCAAGGTGTCCTCTAACAGTACAATTGCAGAGACTCAGGACCTAGCACGATGTTGCTTGCTTCAGACTTTGAGGCCAACTTCTTTATCAGGACTCATCACGACGTTGTTTACTTCATCCTCACTTCTGAAGAAGTGCCACCGCCCTGCCAATTGCAGGCACCTCTCTGCAGTAGAGATGTCCTCCTGTACCTCCACTCTGACTGTAAACACTCAAGCATAGTCCACTCCACTAATTTGCAACATGATATGTGCACCATGTATTGAAATAAAGTTGCGTCATGGCAAATGTATAATAACCTCCAAATATTATTCTAACACCCAGCCATTATTTTTGTATTTATTCAATTACTTCTTTTTGTATTTATTTAATTACTTCGACTTTTACCTGCTGGTACGCCGTCCGGTGTGCCCTGTGAATGTTATGATCCTCCAGCAGAGCTGGAGGTTTGAACAGGACTCTCCAAACGCAGACCCGGGAAAAAAGGTGGTGTTACAAAGATATTTATTATAATCACAATATAGTCAGTGTAATCAGCGCGTCTCGCAGCACGAGACGATCGCTGGAGGAACGCACACACAGCTGAAAAAACAAAAACACACGCGGCATGACAGGCACGGATCATGACAGTGAAATGCAAGGTGGCATTCTTCATTTATTTCTTCATTCATAACTGACAGCCTCGCGCTCCGCCGGTGCCCGGAGAAGGTGCTCCTCTTCGGCTTACTGTGACGCGAGCATGCCCTCCTCCTCGGGAGCTTCCATTCAGTTAAACTTAGGGCCCGTTTGGCACCGCCCGTGCCCGGGGAAGGTGCTCCTCTTCGGCTTACTGTGACGCGAGCATGCCCTCCTCCTCGGGAGCTTCCATTCGGTTAAACTTAGGGGCCGTTTGGCACCGCCCGTGCCCGGGGAAGCTGCTCATCTACGGCTTAACTGCCACGCACGCCGGCCGGAGCTCTGATACGGGCCGAACCGCGCGAAACGTCGCCACCAATCGTGTCCGTCGCCACCAATCGTGTCCGGGGGAACCTGCTCTTCTTCGACCACTCTCTTCTTCGTCCACTCTCCTCTTCGGCGCACGCCGGCCGTCTAACCGCTTCAGCGCCCCCTTGTGCCGCTCGGCGAAACTACAATGCCCCCGAATATTTTTTAGACCCGCGAAGCACTGAACCCGCGAAAGGTGAACCGCGAAGTAGCGGGGGTTCACTGTATTTTGTTTACCATTACAGTATTCCTACTACAGTACTTCTATCACTGGAGTATTTCTACCATTGCAGGACGTTCACTATTACAGTACTTTTATCATTACAGTACTTTTATCATTGCAGTATTTTTCTATCGTTGCAGTACTTTTACTATTACAGTACTTTTACCATTGCAGTATATTTTATCATTGCGGTACTTTTTTACCATTACAGTACTTTTATCATTGCAGTATTTTCTATCATTGCAGTACTTTTCTATCATTTCAGTACTCTTACCATTACAGTACTTTTATTATTGCAATATTTTTATCATTGCAGTATTTTCAATCATTCAGTAGTTTTTATCATTACAGCGTTTCCCCTCTGTATAATGGACAGGCATTAGGAGTGTTTCCTTAAACTTAGATATGTTTATACTGTGTATATTTGCATGCTTTTTATGAATGTCTGCTGCTAATGTTATACATTAACGGCTACATTACGCCGCCGACTCTGTGTGATCTATATCTTTGCTGCTGAAACACCTCAAATTTCCCCATTGTGGGACTAATAAAGGACATCTTTATCTTTATCTTTAATTATTAAACGCTAAAGAAAACTTCTTAAACCGGGGTGTCAATAATTATGCAGGGTGCTGTATGACCCTGGGACGGATCTTTATCGAAATTGTACTTCTTCGATTCGGTTATAGTCAAACATTCTGGAGCGGATTAATCATGAAAACTGAGCTTCCACTGTGTTAGAATGATCAAATGCCAATAAATGTTAAAGTGCAACCAATTTCCATGCACAAGCTGTGTCAGAAAGGTTCCAGGACTGATACCAGAAAAAAAGATACGGTAAACCCAAACTATGAGTTTTCCCCTTCAGTGTGTGACAAACGATAGACCAGCACATCTCCAGACTGGTTCTGTATCGCTTCCTTCATTGCGTGCGAGACGAGAGTTATGACAGGACCGCTCACGGCTGCTTTACCATGACAATGCGCCTGCTCATAATGCTCCGAGTATCTGAAGAACAGTGCAGTGCTGAAGAACCTCCCTCCTTGCCTGCTGTGTCTGATTTTCCCCCCTCCTCTTTCTCAAACTCAAAGGGGATCATCAAAAGTACCTGCTTTAAAGATGTGGAACATGGATGGAGCTGCAGAGGATCTTGAAAGAAATTTTCCAGGAGTTCATGAAGGAATGGAAAGTGTGTTCGACTCCAACGAAACTACTTTGATGGGGTAAACCTGTCGTTTGTAGTTTGATTTACACCTACTGTGACTCCAGTCCTTCATTTCTCTCTTTTTTTCTCCACCCCTTCGTCATTCTCAGCAATTTTAGAAAACACAATGAAAATAAAAACAGCATCAAGGTTTCAAATGTGTGTATTTTCACATAGTGAGACTGAGTGGGGACAAAAAGAGGTCCCTGGAGATTCTAGAGTAGGCTCAACATGCTGCTGCTGCTTTTACTGCATTCTACTTCCCCATCAAAGATGAAAGAACTCAAGCGGAATAGTACTTTTTACGCAGTGGCACAATTACTGGCTGCCGTCACAGTGGCTGACGACTGAGGCGTTAATTGTTTTTTTTTTTTAAGGGAATAAACTCACTGAGAACTGCACAGAAAAAAACTAATTGAATGGTACACTACTTAAACATGATATTACAATTTCAGAATATTATTGAAAAGCATTTGCAGTCTTATTCATTTAGTACCTATACACAAATAAGAGGAATTGAAACAAATCTGTGTTTATACAATAACTATATAAATAATAATATACAATAACTCTTTGCAACATTTTCCTAATTAGTCTTCTTGTACACAAAGTACTGATTTTTTTCACAGTAAAAAAAAAAAGGCAACGTCATGGACGAAGGGAAAAAGATGGTAAGGCACACCTAAATAGAGAGAGTGATACAAAGAGAAGGACATATATGACTATCCCAGGAGACGCACTGGCCTGAATTATGCCAATGTGGTTCATCAGTCTCCATGCTGGCCTATGCTCTTCGTATCGTTTCTGCTTGTGGAGAGGGATTATACATTACAGCAGAGTTTGTCCGCAGAATTAGTCTGACAGATTAATGGCAGAACATTGACAGAACACACTGGCTTCCCACGGGTACATGGCTACCCAGGGAGCCCTGCCCTGACCAGTAGAAAAATTGATGTAGTGAGAACCAGAGCGAAGAGAATGAGGAGAAGCATATCCTTTCAGCTTCATTTTCACAGCTACTGGCCGAAATTTACCTGCAAAATTATTCTTGTGGAAAATCAGTTGAGGCTAAAACTAAAGAAAAAAAACAACAGTAAAAAAGAGAAACGTTGCGATAGCAGGAAATAGAGATAATGAGAAAAGATGGGGTATTTTAAAAGGGCGAAGAGAAGGGCTGAGGAGAGGCAAGCAAGACATGCAGGGACTTGCTAATTGGAACAACAGTGGCAGTGCTCTATTCCTATGTGACTAATTCTATGCCAGGAAGTATTGTTGGTGACATCGTGCACTAAATGTAGTTCTTCCCAGCTACAGATGTTAAGGATGGTGTCAAAAGCCCAGGAGAGGGAGCACTTCATGACTTCATCATGGCCCTGTGGAATAGTCTCTTGACGGAGAAGGAAAAGGATCAAAAATTGGAACCAATAAAGAAGTGTGTATGAATGAGATCACGTTTTGTTTTTCTTCACACAAAGTAGCATTGACTGAATAATAAAGCCTTATTCCAATTAAACATTTTTATCCTATAATGAAAACACAGATTTATTTACATTCACATTAAACATACCCAAAGTATTAATGTTTATTTCTGAAACAAAAAAAAAATTACATGTGCATATAGTAAGTCCTCACAGCCTTTACGCGTTAATTTATTGATGCAACTTTTGGCAGCAATTACGACCTCAATATGTTTTGGAGATGATGACTGCTGTAATCATGAGGAAAAAAAAGGACTACAGTAAGTACCTCAAATGCCATCTTGGATAAATTAACAGAATTGCGTTTCCCGGTGCATCAAATAAGTTCAACTTCCTTCAAGTAAAGTAAGGAGATCGACCAACTTTATTTGTTACAGGCCTATGGAAATGTTCTATCCTGTTTGTGCTTATCCTATATATGATACAAACATTTCAGTGAGTAGCAAACATCATTCTCTTAGATCGATTCCCTGCTTTCAGATTGTTTTCATATCAGTATGACAGACAAATGGTAAAAGGGTAATTTCATCTCTGACAAGACATTATCTGTGCATTTGCGTGCCAGACATACCTGTACTCTTGACAAAGGCCAGCTTTCCATGAGGTGTCCATAGTGTTGATGTGAGGGAGCTCTGATCTAAGTAAGTATTAATGAAGATGGAGATACAGGAGGGTGAGAGGGAGGGAGTTATGTCTGATCATTTAGCACTGTGAGGGCCTCTTGGGTGTAGGAAGCCTCCGTCTCTGTGTTTTAAAGGATTTGGTTATCTATTATGTATGGGGGATTAGGCTCCTTCTCCTTCCATTGGTGAGCATATCAGATCCTCGATAGCCTCGACTGCCAGACTCCACACTTGTTTTCAGATTTAGAGCTGTGCCCCTTTACTCACCCCGCTCCCAGAGTCTTGTTTAACCTTGAAGACAGAGGTCCTGCTAACGATCAGTGGGAAACACTGCTTGTGGTCTCTGATGCATAGCTGTTGGCTCAGGTTGCCTTGAACAGCAAAGCTATGCACAGAGATGCGCATACAAACACACAGAAACACAGCTGTTGTTTTGCGCATAATGATACATGTTTAGAATTAGCCAAAAATAAATATATATAAATAAATAATATATATATATATATATATATATATATATATATATATATGCATAGGCATGCACACGCGCGCACACACAATTTTAGGTTTTAAATGCATATAAATATTACCGTAATAAAAAATCCTGAATAGTGCCCAGCCTGGCTATGCTCCTGTAACCTTTTACAATTGAAAGGCAAGGTTCATGAAATGAGATGGAGAAAAGCCAGAGGAAGAATGACAGAAGAGAGGCAAGAGAGGGAAAATGAATAGAAAAAAAAAAGAGAAGCAGTGTAAAAGGCCTTTTGTGATATGTCATACTAAAAATGTCTCAGATGAGACGGCCTATAATACATCAAGATCTGTTTTCTTAATACATTTTTCAGAAAATTCTCCACTCACAAAATATGACTCACTGTCCCCTTTGACTTAATGCATAAATAGATATGAGAGCAGAAACTAAGTGAAAGACATAGTAAGGTTTATGGAATTACTGGACATATAGCCACAAATGGGGATGTGATATTGGGACTAATTTTGTCAATTGATACCAGGAACAAGTTAAAAGCATGCACGTGTGTTATTTAAAATTTTAAAGGACATCTAAAATTGAATCACACAATGAACGGAACAGTACCTAATCCATTTTCACCCGCTAAATTTGTCTCATCAATTCAGCCTGATCTGTTTGACATTTCTTTGAAACATCATTGAAAACAAAACGGATTCACAATAATCATCTTATCTGGAAACTCTAGGTTTCTTGCATTCATAGCATGTCACGCCAACATTAGTCGCATTGGTCATGTGAAGTAAGACACGAACAAAAATGGTATGGATGAGACAACAATATTTGAGAATTGATAATAATAATTGAGCATTGCAAATACGATATTTCCTCACATTTACTCTTTTTCAATTAATCTCACTGTATGCAAGTGTGCCTCATGCCAATTAGACTTTTTTTTTCGGAGTGAAAAACAAAAAAAGAAAAGACAATGAGCAACAAGAAACGGGTGGTGATTTGCTTATCTTCTATTCTTAATAATTTGATACCATTAGAATCAACAACCACTGGTTTAGTTTAGACGGCATAATTATTTACACACGGAGAAAAAAGAGTTAACTGCTGAGCTCTCACTATCCAGAATAGAGGCACCTACCAAAGTACATTACCAGTGTGCCAAACACATTAAAGAGTGAATTCTCTCCAACAACTACTCGGAGAGTGTTAACAAGTTCACTGTACAGTATTAAAGATGATGTTACATCATGTGTTTTTATGCTCGAAGGAGTTAACGTGTGCAGTAATTCCACTTAATAAAAAGGAGAAGACAGGATGTCGGCTTTTCGGTTCATGGGTCTTTTCAATTCTTGTTCTGCACAACACTATCGCTTTGATATTTACATGACGTGTAATGGTTTGCAGTGTGGCACGTGGGATATCAAATTACTTCCTGCTTTTGTTCATGAGGAAATGTAGTCATATTAGCTCAAACGTATCCACAGTCTACCATCTAACATCTGTCCACAATTACTAAAGATGAGAACATTTTATTATTAAAAGTATTGAATGAATATAGAATTAAAAACACACTTGGAATCAGCACTTAGGTAATACTTCACAACTAAAATTCCAATGAGCCTTTAAGTCGGGCCTGCCCATAGGCTCTGGCACTATCTCTATTTCCTAGTAATCATCATAATCTCATTTTAGCAGTGATGGGCTGTGCATTTCACACATAGGCCTTCAAAGACACCCTAAATCCCCCTCATAATACCATCATTTATGACATCACAGCTGGAGACATAATATACAGACACACACGCACTACTGAGTTTCGGACTGTCTCAGCTCACGAGAAAGCTTCTCTAGAAAGGTCCATCTTCAAAGTGGCCTTGCAAGTATACCTGGAATCAAATGTACACTTTTCCCTTCTTCTGCCATTGTGGGTTAGATTTTCAAAAGGTCGCCGGATAAGAACGTCTGGCCTGGCCCTGTCTTGTCACAAGTGATTATCGAAACACAGGACAAGTTTGCACCTTCAACCTAACCTTTGAGAAGGCTTACTGTAACCAACTCATGATCTGATTGGCTATCACAAATGTCTATATCCTGTAAAGGCCCCAGACTCACACAGAACAGACACCCCCAGGGAAGAATCCGAAGGCTCGGTTAAAAAGAATGTGCCGCTGGTATTATGAAATTTTCCTGGCTAGCGGAATTCTGATTGGATAAAAACTTGCATCTAAAAATACATCATAATAAGACACGAATGTGAATTTTATATATATATAATTATTAGCATAAATGATATGATTTATTCATTATGTTAGGCCAGCAGAGAAGGCCTTGACCTGCCCAGCACTGCTTTTTAGACTTTAGTTTCACATACCGTGTGTTGTGATGTTTATTTATTTATTTTTTTTCATTTGTGGAAAAACTAGTGTTATATATAATAACAAACAAGTAGATTATAAAATTGTATTGAAAAAAAAATAAAAAATAAAAACTCCTAACCAATACTTGATACCTGGTATTCTGCATTTTGTGGGTTCTATATGTTGTGAGTGTCAGGATCGCGGGGTCGGCGAGGAGGGGCAGGACCCAAGATGCGAGGAAGCGGGGAAAAGGGTAACTTAAAGGGAATTTATTAAATGAATCAAACAAGGACAAACAACGTGGCAGGGTGCAAAGTAACAAAGGAGGACAGAACGTGACTTAACCTAAAAGTGACGGGGAAGAAAGACAGCGACAAACTAACATCAACGTGAACGGGGACGAGCAATCGGGACAAGCTCATATTGGGGGTGTGTAGGGAGCCAGAGCGAGAACGAGATCGGGGGGCGGCTGTGACAGTCCTGGAATCGAGCAGCGATGTTGGGAATGAAGGGCATGGCGAGAGAAATGCACCGACAATGGGTTGTCGGAGTGAGGTGTTTAAATAGTCCAGTCATTAGGGGAGCAGATGGGAATCAGGTGTGTGAGGCTAACGGGCAACAGGTGCGTGGCTGGTGGGGAACGAGTGCTGAAGGGAACGCCCCACTCAGCTGACCAAATAAACAAAGGAGCACATGGCAGGAAGGTAAAGAAAATAACAAAAACGCTGACATGACCAACACGGATCATGACAGTGAGAAGCTGCATCTGCATTGGTCATGCATTCTTTCTGTATGTCTCACAGCAGAGCTGACCACTGTTCCAGAATGTCCGTATTTTGTTCCGGAAATCTCTGACTGCGACCTCATTATGGCCCGATCATGTGATGCTCAGGATAGTTACATTTTTAAATAAAATCAATTGTCACATTGCCCAGAAAGGTCGAAAACGAGCAAACTTCTTGGTAGATAATTGCGATTTATGTTTGTCAACATGCCGCATCTGCCAGCTGGTGGCTCTGGTGATGTAGGCATTGCTGCGGAAGCTATGCTGACGCTAGCAGACGAGTCCAAAGTTAGCTAAATGCTAAAGACGTGACTCGGCCCCGAGCGCTGCTTGTTTTGATAGATTCATATTAGTGTCGAGAAACAAGAGCAGCTGCAAAAAGGGAAGCTTCATTGCCAGATTATTATCTCCATTAATGCGCAGACAAGAATTGTGCTAATGACAAATTTATCCATCACAGAACAATAAACGTGATCACACGGCACTGAGTTGACTGCCAGTGTCATAATACTTGTTGGAATACGTCAAACAGCCACGGATTGGTAAATCGTAGCTAATGATGAGTGACATTTTTAACCATTTGTTTTTATTTTGGTCATTGAAAGTATGTCTTCACGTGAGAAAAAAATCTGACAAATTGTTCTGGATGTGAAATTTGATAGGTTGGCAGCTCTTAATTTTGAATAAATAAATATTAATAATAAAACAGAGACACTCGACAGTATTATTCTGCATATAATAATATATTAAGGTTTGACAGCAACAACTAAGTACAAAAGAAAGTATGTTTAAAAAAATGTAAAAAAAAAAAGGTTTTCATGGCAATGACCATCACAGCTACTTTTTATTGAGGTTGTAGTTTCCATGGGGACAAGGCTTATGAGACTTGAGAGAAGAGACTGTGCCCTGTGCTAAAGTTGTGTAAATGCATATACATGTGTGTGCGAGTGTGTGTGCGTGCATGCATATCCTTAGGCATGCTTGAAGGCTATGAATCAGATTTAGCAAACCAGGCTCTGATAAGATTTCACCAGCAACCTCCAGTCCAGATCAGTGCCCTTTTTCCAAGGCTGAGCAGTCTTGGCAATCTCCTTGTGCCTAATCATGGTCTGATACACCATGGGAGGGGGACTTGTCCAATTACAGTTCGAGGCCTGACCTTTTATTTTGGGACTATCCTCTCTGCCCTGGCTTTCTTACTGTGCTCATCTGAGTGTGGAAGGAGACCATCAAGCCATAGCAAGTCTTGCTACACTATAATCCAAAATGCACATAACTAATTGGAATAAATAGTACACTTAATAACACTAAACCATTTTGCGTTGAGTCTGTTATTTTTTTTTTAATCATCATCATTTGTATTCCACAAAATCTGACCCATCACACAGTGAACACATATTGTAAGTGGAACACACTGGAGCAAGGGATTACTTGAGTGCTAGCTGTACTCAGAACAAAAATAATCACATGCTGCTTTGTTGACCAGATTTATTAAGTATAGGTGCATTAAGTAGCTAGGTTTTATGGTACCTGAAAAACAATGATAATGTGTGTGTTGTGTATGTGCCTGTTTATGAGAGAGAGAGAGAGAGAGAGAGGGAGAGACTACAGTACAGCACTTACCTCAAGAGATGCAACTTGACAGTTATTTCCGACCATAAAATAGGGCTAATGTTGCCTAGCAGAACCAAAAGAACAACAAAAACATCTGCAACTTATCACAGTTTTTTTTTCCAGTTAGACATGGGCTGAAATTCTCAGGTTTGAAAAATCTGTCACCTTTTTTTGTATGAAGGAATGGGACACAGCACAGGTTCAGGTTGAACTATTCTAAATGAGAACAATGAAAGTACCAGTACAAAAATGCTCAAGAAAAACTAACAACAACTAATGAATAACCAAGTTACACATTGGTAAGACGTGAGACCATGGCAGGTAAGATTTCGAATGGATGACACATAGACAGAGCATACTGACAACTCATGAACTTATCTGCATGTTAATTTTCACGATGGGAAGATATTCTCTCAAGGATTCTCCTCTGAAATCCATAATGTCACAGCTCTTCTCCTGTCCTGTTGGGCAGGCAGGTGAACGTCCACCTGGCTCACCCAATATATGGGTATGCACATTAATCACTCTGGCATTCTGCCCTCAGGTAGGACTTCTATTTGTTTGTCTCATTCACACTCTACCGCACGTAGACTTGCATTCATCCATACACATTGCACACACTTGACAAATACACGTGATTTACACTCAATATTTAGACATTCACATGCATATTTTTTAATGTTAAAAATCACTTGTTTATTTAAAAAAAAAAAAGATTCAATTGGCCGATGTCGTTGTCTGCGTACCCTAATTTTTGCCACGGGCATTGAACCGGCTTGTGATGAAAATGTCACAGCACATCAACATTGATGGGAAAAAAAGCACAATGAACATACCACAACATCTTCTCCCCAGTGACAAAAAAGCCAAACTTTGGTCTTTATTAGATTTCATTAGCTTGTGCAGATGTCTGTCCGACACCGTTAAATTGACATGAGAACGATCTGAATCAGGCTTTCATAAATCACTGCCGTAGACATCACTGAAGAATCTCTGGCAAGAAGTACTTTAATGTGACTTAGAGACTCATTCCGGTGTACTGAGATTAAAGATACGAGAGCAAGAATGATAAAGTAGAAATGCATTCCACTGGGGTTGCTTGTCTGCAGTTATTTTGAGTCTCATTAGGCAGAATATAAGATCCTTAATTCAAACTCCAGAACATGCCTGAGCTGTTGGTTTTGTAAGTATACTTACTGCGAAAAGATATTTCAAGAGTAGAAAATAGTTTAAATTTAAATTGAAGCAATGCAAATATTAAATTATAAAATTGCAATACTCTGAATTTAAATGTAGAGTGGGGAACAAATATTAGTTAAAGTTTGTTTATTTTATAGTAAAAATAAATGTCAAAGTAGAGTACTGGAGCCTTGAGATGCAAATGTATATTTTCACGTAGCCATGCTTGTAACTCAGAACACTCTTCATCAAGTAATAGTTTCTAATTGAAATTAATGGAAATTCCATGAATCCATCCATCCCAATTAGCATGAAAATAGATGAACAAAAAAGCTTGCTGATCAGCACCATGGATAGCGACATAAGATTTGCTTCTCGGCGAGTTCATGGTCCGGCCAAATTCCTTCGGAAGCGCCTCACAAAGCGCACACATGTTACATTGTATATGCCAGGTGCAAGGAACTCTTATATGGGGTATGTGCAGCGTTAATTTCATATGCCACATTCAAGGACCAGTCAAGACTCTTTCAAACGCCACACACAAAAATGTAATCTAAAAGATACCAAGTAGCACGGCTTCGAAAGCACACTCCAAGCAGAGGCGGAATTCTAACCGAGGTCAGATTATTAAGGCAGGTTAGCCACTTTCAGAAACTCATAACATTTTTAAACGGGGGCAGCGCCAGGTTAGCCGGGGATATTACCCAAAAATTTGATAAGGTTTGATCAGGGCCTGTAGTTATTTATTGATGATGCATCCAGGTTAGGCTTTTTTGGGGTTTTATTAATGCAGTTTTTATTCACTATGAGTAACATGCAATCAAAAAACATTTTGAAAAATTGTGAAGCCAGCATTTCAAGATAGGTTGTGGATCTTAACTTTAAAACTTTCATTCAGAGTTGTGTAGCCTAAAATGTTAAAATCTTCAACATTAACTGCAGAAGAGGATGGCGCAAGTGACAGTATACTTTTTCAGGAGAGGGAGCCATTTAATTGTCTTTTTCTCCATGAAAACGGCTGCAATGTCATTGTTGGACGGCAGTTCAGAAGGGACTGATGCTGTGGGGTTTGTCAGTCTGTCTACAACAGAAAACATCCAACCATCCATTATCTGTACCACTTGTCCTCATAAGTGTCGCGGGAGTGCTGGGGCCTATTCCAGCCATCTTCGTTCAGTGGGCGAGGTTCACCCTGAACTGGTTGCCAGCCAATCCCAGGGAACACAGAGACCCACAACCATCTGCGCGTACACTCATACGTTGGGGCAATTTCGAGCAGGGGTGGGCAAACTTTTTTATTGGTGGGCCACAATGGGTTCTAAAATTTGACAGAGGGGTCAGGAGCGGATGGATGGAGTGATTTGGTAATCTCACCTCATCGGAGAAAAAAAAATACAATTAATTTTAAATGAAAGTGAACAAAAGCATTACAACAATATATGTCTTTAAAAAACCACAGTTTTTAGAAAATAACAAGGTTTATTCATTTCATTTTTTTCAAATTCGGCGGGCCGGATTAAAACGTTTCACGGGCCACATGTGGCCCACGGGCCATGGTTTTGCCCACACCTGATTTAGAGTGGCCAATCAACCTGTCATGCATGTTTTTGGAATGTGGGAGGAAACCGCAGTACCCGGAGGAAACCCACGCAGGCACGTGGAGGAATGGAACCCACGACCTCTGCACTGTGAGGGCATCGTGCTAACCAGTCGACACCGTGCCACCCAACAAAAAACAATGTACTGCATTATTACTGCTTTTATTAATAACCTCTGAGAAGAATGATTGTCTTACATTATTCAATACCTGGCTGTAGACTAGTCATCATGAACAGTGCTAGGAGTTGGACCCAAATGCAAATGAACAGCTCCAAATCAGAATCAGAATCAGAATGAGAAATCCCTTTATTGTCATTGTACTGTGTGCAATTGAGATTAGAGAGCTCCCCTCTCCAGTGCAATACAATAATTTAATTAAATATATAAATTAGATAAATGAAAGAATAAATCATGAGATGGAAAATAATATGAAATTGGATAGATAAAATATACTCATATTAAAAAAAAAAGACAGGGCTAGGTACATGGGTAAGTTGTCAGCAAAGGCAAAAGGATCCAAATATGTGATGCAAATGACATGGTTAATCCAACAGGATCAGGATGTACTTGCAGCCAGTGACGTGGAATAAGAAATGCTGGAACGTAATGACAAGGTACAACAAGGCAAGGAGACAAAATGAGGTAAAGTTCGCTAGGTAATCAGGGCTACAGAGGTGTAGGTAAGGAGAGACGCGCGTGGAAGAAGGGGTGCACAAGATGGGGAAATGGTGGGGAGAACAAAGGTAATGAACGGCTAATCCACAGCAAACTTTAAATACAGCGTCTTGAATCTGAAATATTTCCCAGCTGTTCCCAATATTGGGAAATTACTGAAAGTTGTTGCTCTACATTATTTAGCAAGTCACCATTTTCATACATCTTGGGGAAAATACAGACTCTTTCTCAGAGTTGTCAACACGCATTGAACGTTAGACCCACACATTTCTGTCCAATGTCACGCTCACACGCTTTCTTTTAATTTTTCACGCTAAGAAGAAGTATGACTGGAAAACAAAAAGGTTTTGTCATTGTTAAAAGTGGGATGTTGTTCCAGCGTGTGAAGCTTGGTCATTTGAGAGGGACTCAGAGTCAAGCCGTTGCTCCTCCACATTTCGAGGAGCCGTGTGAAGTGGCTGGGGCATCTGATTAGGATGTTTTTTTTTTATGGTTGCTTCCTGCTGCTGGCAGCCTCGTTCTGTGTGAGTGGCTAATTCTGTTGTATGTGTACCAAGAGTGAGTACCTGTTTACTCCGGTACTTGTTTTAAGTACGCATTTTTAGTTACTTTTGTATTTTGAGGGATAATTGCCCTGTTTATTTGTTGCTATGAGTGACGCATTGGTGTACAAACTTCCGTTTTACTGTTTTTATAATCGGGGCTGCAGCACTGGGAAAACGGTGGGCTGTTGTACTTTTGGTTCATCTTGTTGTCACTTCACAGTTCATTGCTGCTGGTTCACATGAAGCATGAAGCAGACATGGGGGACTCAGCTGCTTACTGTAAAAAAAATAAACAAACCAATCTAAAAATTGGAGGAACAATTTTTATATGCTAGTTCGGTCCTGGTTTGAATGTTGTGCAACGCTTCATTGAAAATAAAAAAAAAATCTTTACAATTTGAGCTGACATTGTCATTTTTTTTCAAACTCTGCATTGCATTTGTAAGAATGCCATTTCTTTTGTACACAATTCTATATGTCTGTAAATTCACTATTTCATTGGCAGGTTTGCTCTTCAAGTACTTGAATACTGGAAAAAACATCCCTTTAAAAAAACGTTAAAGGGGAAGTCATCCAAAAGATTTCCTTTTCCAATAATATATCGCATGCATCCTCAGTCGTCTAAACATGGTATTCTGATTGATATTGCATTTGTGGAATATTAATTGGGCGGCATGTTGGGCGACTGCTGAGCACGATGGCCTCACAGTGCAGAGGTTGTGGGTTCGATCCCGGGCTTCGGCCTTCCTGTGTGGAGGTTGCATATTCTCCCCGTGCCTGCTTGGGTTTTCTCAGGGTACTCGGGCTTCCTCCCACATTCCAAAGAAATGCAAAGTAGGTTGATTTGACGTTCTAAATTGTCCCCAGGTATGGTTGTTGTCTGTCTTTGTGTGCTCTGTGATTGGGTGGCAACCAATTCAGGGTGTATTGCTTGTTAGGTTCAAGCACGCCCAAGACCCTTGTGAGGATAAGCGGCTCGGATAATGGATGGAATAAAAATAAAAAAGCGGCAAAAGTTGTTTTTATCCATCTCACGAGCGGCCATTTTCCTACTTCCGTGTCAACTGAAAAAAGCACCAGTTGCTCAGGGCTCAAGTAACGACCAATCATGGCTCAGCTTGCGAGTGTCGTATGACCAAACTCAGAAATCAGGCCCAAGAGCCGCCACTCAATATATGCCAAGTGCACACAGTGTGCAGGGCAACATAGTCGGTGCGGAAAACCAATTTCTATGTGGAGACGCTTTGCGACGTCGTCGAGTGTGCACGTGCCAACACGCACCTGACATGTCATTCAAATAACCGTCAACACCAACCGACATCTCACTCCAGGTTTGGTCAAAAGTTGACGGCGTTGCTCTATCTCTTGATAAAAACCTCAACATTGTCCACTGCTGGCGAGAGATATTAAATTGGAACAGGCAGACAAACACACGTACAATGATAATATGTCAAGGCCTAATCATGTAGTTTAATTTTTATAAGCAGCATGCACATGTGAAAAGAATATAATCTGCTATTCAAGTTTAATTTTTATACAACTCCAATTGTCCATGTTTTTATATATCATGCATGAAATAGCCACGGATAAATATGCAATTAATCTACTTCATGTTTTTTAATGGTAACATTCTGCTTCAGGGAGCTTCTATAACGAATGAGGTTATGTAATTTTAACTTGTAGTCTCAGAGCATATTTAGAGTTTCCATATGTGGAGGCTGGAAAGGGGGTATTCAAAAATTTCCTTCTAGTCTTGAAGGCTCTCAAGATAAAACTCCCTCAAGCTGCCGACTTGTGAAGGGAATACTGAGTTGAGCTTCACAAGGCGTGGAGAAGTGGAGTGGGCAAATCTTCAAACAGATCCATCTGACATGACAGACCTTAACCCAATGAGGGCCCACTTAATTCACAGCCCCGATAATTGACTCTGGCACATGTGAATACGGGCCGACCAGAGAAAGCATATAGCATTCCTTGCCATGTAGGAAGGACAGAATCAGAGTAAAAGTGAACTCATGTCATGCGCAGTTTGATTTATTTGGTGGACGGCGGAGCGGAGGACTCTGGTGAGCATTCTTCAGATCATTAGCTTGAATCAGCTAGGTTTCATCTGAAAACACAACTTGTGGAACAATTCTCAGAGCAATTGGGCTACATTTCACTGTCTCACTTGTCTGACTTTTATCTCTACTTGCTTCTAAAGAAGGTACATGAGAGAGGGGATCCCACTTCTGTGTTCAAGATGGAGATAAAGTTGACTTCCTGATATGTAATCAATCTCCTCTTCCCAGGTTTTGGAAGCGGTGTTAAAGGATATCACACCACAGGACAAGAACATGTTAGCATAGTACACGGAGGAGAGAAGAAACCACGCAAAGCAAACAATCAACCCCCAGCCAATACATTTCAGCCATTCACCTCAGCATAACCTCTGTGTTTACTCCCATGAACAACCTTTTCACTTGCTCTCACTCTGCCTGAGGATTAATTCATTGCATAGCGTCTGATAGTGCAGACCTATGAAATCTGGGGCTCCTCCTTTTACAAACGTCAGATAAAGTCATCATTTTATTATACAAAGCCGATTACTCCTCCAGCTAGCCGAATGTCGGGATGAAAGAGGGGATCGGGTGGAGAGCCATGACACAAATTGGATTTCCACTCTTTTATATCCTTAAATATAGATTTAATATCCATTAACACCCCAGTATCCCTTACCAGTTGCAACATGAGGATTTATTCTAATGACTCGGAACCAAGCGGTTTGTAAAAAAGCACATTCTTGACTTTTTATACAGCCTAAAAAGTAACAAATTTCAATTGTTTACACTTTATAGTATAATACTGGATGTAACTATATAGTGATTTTTTTTTATTTTTCCAGCAAGAAACAAAAAACTACTATATGTTTGAGGAGATGAAAATCCTCATGAATTTCTCGTTGGTTCGTTAGCATTTGAGATGTTGTGCACTGTGTGCGCGCATGTGCCGATCTCTGTGTGCGTGTGAGCTCGCGAGTGTGTGCGCACCTTAGCTTGCTATTCCCATTTCAGTTTTCATAGACTGAGAGTCACAGTTTGTTTTTCTCCCAGGCTGATTGCTGTTGGCAAGGCTAGCAACAGAAAGAGATGTCCAGTTAAAGTCTTCTGCTGTTGATGCCAAAAATTGCATTAAGTGCTATTTAGGACAGCAAAAACTTCAGGATTTACTCTCAGGTTTTCAACCTCTAAGACTATCTTAGACAGCTGACTCCCTAGTGTTTTATAGAAGATGGATGATGTCTGTTAATTTCCTTGCTAAAATGTGTTTTCGCTTTGCCTGTGATGTTTTGTTTCTGTTACTGGGGGAGTAACATGGCTCAATGGTAGAGTAGTCCTCTCTCAACCCAGGGTTTCAAACCCCATCCATTGCGACCATCCCAGTTACTCATGATGCTGTTGCATCAGTAGATAAATTAGGGTACAGTGATAAAACACTTTGAGTACCTAAGGTAAAATAAAAAAAAGAGCTATACGTGAATAAGTGAAAGCCCGTATATATATAACATATATTTATACTTATTCCGAGACAAACTTCGATGTAAATCATTTTGAAGGTTTAGGGCATTATTAGCCAAAGCTTCTCATGTATGTGTTCAGCAATGACCACCATTCTGTCAATCTCAGTCAGCATTGAGAATGGTCGGCTCGTGAATGCACTCTTTAGTACGTTGTTTTTCGGAGTGTCTTCATTTTCGTCAACCCTATTTGTTAAATATGAAGCACTAAACTCTTTACATTGTGTCTCCAACATTTATAAATCAGTAAGAATGCTTTACTATGTACTGTACATTACTACAGAGGGAGCAGTGGGACTCTATGGTGTGAGGGCATACATGATGGAGCTGAGTTGACACTTTGCCTGCGGGGATTTTTAATCTCTGTTTCCAACAGTACATTTGACCTAATCCACACTCTATGCCCAACAAAATGGACAAACATGGAATTTGCACAGTGCCACTCTTTGCATTTCTGAAACCTGGCTCAATGAAGTATAGCTGCCTTGCTTCTATCTACACCAGGTGTCTCAAACTCGCGGCCCGCGGGCCATTTGCGGCCCGCGGGATGATAGTTTGCGGCCCCCGCCTTATTATGAAAGTTTAATGTTCGTGCGGCCCGCGAATTTGATATGACTTTAAAATTGACTTTATTTACAGTGTAATTAAAGCTTTATAACTACAGAAGTAGGCCTACTCATCCCAGAACTATGGTTTATGCTTAGGATCTCTGCTATTTGACAAGATTTTGATTTGATTGACAGGAGACCCATGCGCGAACAGGATGTGCAGTCTGACGGAGCTTTGCATCAGCACTAGCACAGACGGGACTAATTATAAAATGTAGGATTACCTGGTCACAGTGGATAAAAGTGAACCGCGGATTATTGTTGGGCACATCTTCAGCTTTAAAACGAGGGTAGGATTGTCATTTTCTTTCGATGTTTTAGTAGGGGTTTGATTGATGAATGTTCCACTCATGTTCAGGACAATTCATGTTCAGAAGAAGATTAAAGAACTGTAAATACAGACATTTGACTCATTATTATTATTATTATTTATTACTGATTAATTTTCTTATTAATTCCTTAATTATTTTCTTATTAATTCCTTATTTATTTTTAAATCTTATTTTGTGTTAAAAAATAAAAATAAAGACATTTGAGAAGATTAGATTTTTTTTATTTTTTTCTTGCGGAAAACCTGATGCCTCACCCAGAGTCTGCCTCTAGTGGCCCCCAGGTAAATTTAGTTTGAGACCCCTGATCTACACAAAACACATATTGGAGCTTGTTTTTTTTTTAAATTTTTTTGTTAGCCTTGGTTGCTCTGAATATCGCACTCCTCCATTGTCATATAGTGTACCACAGGGTTCAATTCTGGGGCCTCTGCTGTTTTTATTGTGTCTGCGCCTTTTGGTTTCCATCTTAAGGTAATATATTTCCTTTCACTGGTATGACTGTTAGATCTATGTCACATTGAGCAAAAAAGACACTTTCTCATTGAAGCCACTTATGTCTCGCCTGGAGGGAATCAAGCCGCGGATGGAGCTGAATTTCTTGATTTTCAATGAAAAGAAACCAGAAGTTATGCTTTTTGGTCCCAGTAGACCAATCCTGGTGACCAGGATCCCCTGATTCACTATTCAAAGCCAACAGTCTCGAACTTGGCGATTAAACTGGACAGTGATTTTAAATTGGACTGGCAAATTGGTGTCAAATCCAGCTTTCCTCATCTTTGACAGCCGGCTAAGGTAAACTATCTCCTCACTCAACAGTACTTCGAAATAGCAATGCATGCCTACATTGAATCTTGGCTGGATTACTGTAATGCACTTTATTTTGGATTCAGACAATCCTCCATCAATCGTCTCCAGTTGGTCCAAAATGCTGCTGCTCACCTCTTGACTGGTACTCGTAAGAGGGAGTACATCACTCCTATTCTGGTGTCCATTCACTGGCTCCTTGTACATTGTAGAGTTGTTTTTAAGATTCTATTATTTGTTTTCAAATCTTTAAATAGACTCACCCCACCTCACCACTCTGAGCTCCTCCGCCCTTACGCATTTGCCTGGTGCCTCAGGTCTGTGGACCAGACGCTATTAGAGGGACGAGGACTAAGAATGGTTCAGAGGGGATCGAGACTTTTCCATTGCCTGTGCCGCTCTGCAATGCCCTCCAGCTAAATGTTAGGCAAGCCCAAGCTCGCTTGCCATCTTTAAAACCCGTCTTAAAGGTCATTTTTATTCATTGGCTTTTGAGTCAGCATGAGACGTTTTTGGTTTTACACTTTGTTTTATTGTTTGTTGTTCTATGACTTACTTCTGCTTCAGGTACAGCACTTTGCATACAGCGGTGGTTGTCTTAATAAAGTGCTTTATAAATACAGTTGAGTTTTGTTGCATTGAATAACTATTAGCACAAACAAACAAATTTACGAATATTATTTGCCGATTTAAATAAAGCCAACATTCAATGGCTGTCTGCCGCAGAATTAAAAGAAAAAACTCAAATAAAATGTATCTTCATTGAAGATGCCCCAAGAGTTTGTGGCTACCATGGAACTTTTTATGGAATGGTTCAAATGGCTCTTTACTTGTCGACACTAATGTAAGTTCCCTCCTCACTTGCCAGCTGTTTGGATGAATGTACGGAAAACTGTAACGTACAACACTTTTTTTTTCTAAACACAGTGTACTTCATCAGGCTATAGGCTAACAGTGAGTACAAAGTATCGTACAAGTGGGCCACGAACAAGCTGACAAAGGAAATAAACATGGCCAAAGTAAGCTATACAAAGCTGGATAACTGTTTTTCAGCTCACAGCTGAGTCAGTCTCCAATTACAGGAATTCCATTATTACTGTTTATAATTTCTACATTGACATCTAAGATAATTTTGCAAATGTGTCCATTGTGGAACTAATAACTATCTTATCATAACTTAATTTTTCACTCTTGTGTTACTGATCACGAAGAGCATTCCCCTGCAACATCAGCATTTATGGTTTGTACCATGACTAAATTACAGATCATTTCAGTGATCATTCATGTTTTTTTTTGTTTGTTTTTTTTTTGTTTGTTTTTTTTTGTTTTGTTTTTTTTAGTATATAGTTACGGATTGTACTGCCTTTACATGTTGAATTTACATTTCAGTAAAAGGCACAAGAAGAACACTCACGCCTGAACGCACCCACATCTTAAAGGCATAAACACATGAGCAGACTTTCGGATGTCACTTGCCACCTTATAAGTTCCCACTTCCAACACTCAATATGGACAGATTTTTTTTTTTTTTTGCACAAAATGTCCACATTTAATGAAAAAACAAAAACTAAATATAATTGCTTCGCTTTTTACAAATAAAGGACATGCTTGCTTGCTTGTTTGACATACAACAACAAAATGTTTCTCTATATCCTGCACGTAAAATGCAGTAATGAAGTGCATCCACTATTTATTTTGAAAAAGTAATTGCAGTCTGACGTTGGGAGAGTTTGAATTGTCAAAAAAAGTTAGAAATTAGAGAAGAAAAAAATATTTTTTGACATTCTATTACACAATTAATAATATCATACTGTCAAAATATAGATATTTATGAAAAGATTACATTATTTTACTACATCATCATAAATTACAATATTTTACTGGCAGCAGTAATCCATTAAATGCGGTATTCTATTGTCAAAAGTACAGTAATTAACTCAAAATAAATTTATAGTATAGCATATTATACTGTAAATTATAGCTGCAGTAACATAAGGTAGAAAATTCCGGTAGGCTATTTTACTGGATCACTACTGCCAGTAAAATACTGTAATTTTGGCAGTCTACTTTCTCACGCCAATGCCTCGCTGATACGATACAAAATCATCTTTACATAGAACTGCTCTCATCCACCCCCCTCTACATCCAAAGCATCTCTTTATTGACTTCTACTTGTCCTTCCACCCATCCTATCCATCTCTCTAGGCTTTTAGAGTCAATGATACAGATAGATGCTCTCGGCACCCTTTCTCAAAGCTCTCACACGCAATCAAGAGCTCCTGCACTCAGCAGTTCATGGTACCTCACCCTGTCCCTTACACACCCTCTCTCTCTATCTCACACACTCACCCACCTCACACACTCACTCACTCACTCACTCAAATGGTTCCTTTCCACTCGATCCAAAATAAACTTGATCGAAGGTGCTGATTGATTAAACCTGTAGGAGCACAACAACAAACACATCACCTAACCATCAACTTCAGTCTTATCCTTATCCTTATCATTTTTATTTTGGATATTGGATTATACTCACTTAAAATGTTTTATTACACATGCTAAATATGTCTACTGCTTTCAAAATGGTGGCTAATTCTCCACCTCTACCAGTGGTGCTGGGGGTGTTTAGAAAGAAACAGCCCCTGATCTCGTGTTAATCAGAGTGAGCTGAAGAACGAGATTGGCGTTGTTTATTGGAGACTTTATAAACTATCATATAGCGACAAGTATATAATTTCTATTTGTGTTTAAAGGGACACTTGATCTGACTGTACATTGCCATATATATGTGTGTAAAAATTACATTTGTGCACCCCCCCTAAAAGACTCTGTAATGATTTATGTTTGTTTTTTTCAGCAAACAAAAAGTAACAGCAATGCTGAAGGTAGCAAATAGCTCTCGGTCGCTAAACAGACGAGGTTAGCAGAACAGCTTCTTCCCGTCCGGACTTGTGGCTCTATGCTGTCGAGTATGTCAATTCATGAAGCCGTCAGCATTGAAAAATGGCTCATTCTGGTTGGATTGTCCCTGCGTTGGCAGTATTATCGTTATCATTGTCCTTGATGACGTGGCTTAGATTTAACCCAAGAAGCAATGACTATGGTAGCGGGCCTGATCAAACAGTTTGAGAGCTCAGAGGTTTATAGATTTATTAAATTGCGATGTGTGAAATTGTGAACGCATCTATGATGCATGTTTTTGGAATGTGGGAGGAAATGCGAGTACCCGGAGAAAATACATGCAGGCACGGGGCAAACATGCAAACTCTATAAAGGAAGGCCGGAGCTAGAATCAAAACTTGCACCTCTAAACTGTGAGGCAGACCTGGTAAACAGTCATTTACCATGCTGGCCAATAATAATAATAATAATAATAATAATAATAATAATAATAATAATAATAATAATAATAATAATTATAATAATAATAATAATAATAATAATAATAACTATTATTATTATTATTATTATTATTATTAACATGCATATACCCTGTGCAAAGTACGTTAAGGCACTTTCATTCAGATGAAGCGATGGTGGTAATGAACAAGTTTAATAAAGACCCCTGTCTCCGCTTAGACATGGTTATTTTCTGAGCACAATAACATTCAATGACAAAGAAAACAATTAAAAGCTTGCAGTACTACAATCTTGACTTCAGTACATCAAATCACATTTCACGCACTCATTTTTTTAGCGCCTCAGTGCAGATTTTCTTCCACCACCACCACGTCTATTTTACCCTTGCCTGTAGCGTAAATAGCTTTAATCACTACCCTCACCATGGCAACCTGTCAAGACAACCAGTCAAATCCCATCACTCACCATTTCTTTGTCGCCTACCTCTGTGTCCTGCTCACAAGCAAAAAAACACAAGACATTGAAAACCTGCTTGTAGTAAAGGGAGAGGTGAAAGGTAAGTTATCAAAATGAATTCAAAATGTTGATCCGAAAACAATTAAACAACCATTTGTTATCTATTGAGCTACTTGTGTGCAAGACTTCAAGGAGTGGTTGAGAGGGAATATGTACAGTAAACCCTGAAGATCCATACTGTGAGACAATGATGCAGACCATTCATCAGTGTGCCCTCTCAAATTAGGCATTTCTTGCCCATGATAAAAATTGCACATAAAACAAAACAAACCCATAAAAGGCTTCTTGAGCCGGTTCATATTTTTATACAATACAATACAACTTTATTTGTTAAAAGAGCATTTTGATGGATGTTTCTTAGAAGATGGGATGGAAATTGATTTCTAATTTGTCTGAAGAACTCCATTAGAAAGGGTGACACTAATCCTCTGATATGATAATACAGTTCAGCATTTTATAATTACATATTAGGGCTGTCAAAATTAAAGCATTAACTCAGGTGATTCATCCCAAAAATTTTAACTCAGTTAAATATTTTAACTCAGTTAACTCAGTTTGATTTACTTAAAAAATTATTTGTATACTTTGCAAATATTGCGACATATTGGCTATCTTTAGCACGTTTCAGAACAAAACACTGTGTTTAAGTTACCACTGGGGAGTGTGGCGCTTGTGGGCAGTTTTGAGAAATGTTTAGAAAATAAATGTCTGCAAAGATGTCTCCATTGAGATCGTATTCAAGAATCCAAGAAAAAGCTATTAGAACAGTCTTTGAATTAAATATAATTCATATTTGGTGATTTTGCATCAATTCCAAGATATTATTCAAGTGAATATCTGTTATAAGCTTTGCAAAAAATAGTAGTTGAAAATGTGATTAATCATGATTAATCATGGAATTTTTTGCGATTAATTAGTTAAAAAAAATTATTCACTTGAAAGCACTAATACGTATACAAGTGTACTAATGCATATTATGTGGAAAAGAACTACTATGTGATCCTTACATTAAACACACTACATGAATAAAAAAATACTATTAAAATACACAAACATGTCATGAGAATAGTGAGAGATACTGTAATATATATAAATGAAGTTGTATTGTCTTGTATTGCATTTCATGAATAAAGATGGTGTGGTACATTCTGCTCAGCAGAGAAACATGGAGCTCTATTCTCGCGACAGGCGTGAATCCTGCACAGGGTGTATTCGACCTGATATTTTACAGACAAGTGCAGGCCGGCAGATCGACAATTGGGTGCGGTCACAGCCGACTTCAATCATGGCCGATCTAAGCAGCTCCTTTCATTCTCTTTATATGTGGCGTGCTAGTTGTGGATAATGGAGGTGCAGCTTCGCTGTATAATGGCCAATTGGTGACTGCCGCCATTTCTGTTCATGTACTCTCCACAGCTGTAAAAAACATCATACAATGGCTACGTTTACATGGACAAGATTTCTTTAATCCGATCAGAGTTCAGGATAAAATTATGATTAAATGCACTGTTTTCAAATCCCTCCGTCCTTTTCTACTTTAAATGTTAGCGTTATTTCACACATTTTTCCTGTTTGCGGCGTTACATTGAGTTAATACTTCAAAATGGAGCTACAAATATACCAGTTCAGTCTTGCACCTGCCATGTCTTTCACTTGCTCTGCTTCTACTAGCTTTCGAGAAAAACAGAAACATGTATACTGATGTCACCAACATGCGGGGTAAAGACGGTTTGTTCCGATATTTCGGAATAAGTCAATTGACATAAACCACCCCTCTCGTTGGGAATAAAATCTTTATCGGGTCAGAATATTCTGAAAATGGTGTGTACGTGATGCAATTTTATTCCAATCAGGCATTTAATCCAAATGAACATGTTCATGTAAATATACGCAACGATTAACTATAGTCTCAACTACCAAAAGTCTTGGTCTTGGAGTGGCAAGACTCCAGATTTTTGATGAAGAGCGGACAAGAGCAGCGATGATCTGCTATTCTTTATTTAAGTGCTAATAATAATTTAAAAAAAGACACTTGGAAAAACAACAAACATGTGAATTTGACACCACCTCCATAATGACCGCAGTACTCTTCGGTGTGTTGGCACTGAGGTCTTGTGAGGAGAGGCTGGAGCAAGTCATGCCCACTAACTCCGGGATAATTGAATTTGGATTCCTCAACTACTAAGCCTTCACTTGTCAGACAAAATCCAAACGAAAACAGTGTCTACAGTGTGCAAATTATGTCGTCTTCACCTGACTAAAATAAGACGACATTGAGCTTCAGCAGGCGTCATTATCATTCTTATATGATCGTATTCACTGCTGACTATAATTTAATTTTCATTCTAAAAACAGACTATTGAGTACAAAAGCCATCACAATGTGGTTGATATAAGTGGGAGTGTTTTCTGTGCACAGTTTAATTACATTTTTGGGACTTATCTATGGATGGGCATAACAAATGTGTCTTCCTTTTTATTTTTACCAGAATATTAGTTTCTCGTAATGCAAGGCTGGACAACAAACAGTAAGTATCAGAAGTAAATAAATTGATCTCGCATTAACTTGCATTCTGTCCAATTCTCACCCCTCTTTGCTGGTAGTTCAGGACAGAACGTTAGCATTTGAACTCAGTTGAGCAAATATTTTGATTATGTCCAGGATTCCCACAACTCCACAAATTGAGAGAGTTTTTAGCAGAGTTGCCATTATAACGAGACAACATTGTGCGTGTTTAGGTCTCAAAGCTCTTCCTGTACATTTCTTTAAATGCAACAACATTCTTTTTTTAAATCTTGACTTTGAAATGTGACAGTGAAACATGAAAAGATTTATTGATTTGTTTATTACAAGAATTTAGTTGTCAATTTGAGATTTGTGCATGTTTTATAAAAGAGTTGTACAAACTGATTTGGCTGCTAAATTTATTTTAAGACAATTAAAATGAAAGAGAGAATGCTCTTTAACTCCTCAACTTTTTCATTGTTTTTAAAAGTGATTTTTATGGTCTTGATCTTGGCTCGGTCTTCCTCTCCCAAAAGTCATAAGTCTTGGTATTGGTGAGTTCTGGTCGTGAGGACAACAATATTTGCAAGATTCTTCTCTAACTAACGGATCCAGCCAACTTTTCATTAGCTACTTTGTTTTTTAATATATGCTAATCTAAATATTTGAAAAACATGCATCACAATTACAGACAGTATAAATCTGAATGTGGTCTAATTCTCCAGTATCGACGAAACTCATTTTCCCCATTACCTGTGCATCATAAACGTTTTTCACTTCCGAATACGATGGAATGGTTCTGAATCTCTGTCATTTATTCAGTGATCACCCCTTCTCAAAGCCCTCTGGCTGATTTAATCCACTATTATTTCCCTGTATGGCTGGCCTCCATCCACAGCCACTTATGCACCTCTTGCATAATGTCTTGTTCCTCGCCTCCTCATTGTTGCCATTACATTCTTACTGTCCTCCTGGAGGGCATGAGAAAAGAGTTTTAATTTGGTGAGTAAAACTAATGTATCCCCTGGAGGTATTGAGACACTCCATGCCCCTGATGATCAGGGGCAGAACTTCAAATCACCCATCGCCTGGTGGTTCTGATACTGTCCAGATCTATGGTTCATTATTTTTTAAGTGTTAGTTTTTATTATTATTATTATTATAAATCAATTTACAGCCAGGTCTGTCCCGTGGCGTGCATCAGCCCTACTGGTGAATAACAATATGGACACAGTCAAACTTGCTTGTTGTATTTTTGGGTCCTTATGCGCTTTACTGCTCGCAATTTCATTAATTTCAAATAGTTCCATAATAATCATCTGTCATCCTTTGGTTGTCTTTTATAATTGGTATGAAACACTCATTTGCAGCACGGCCTTTGTTGGTTTGCTCAATTTTAAATCTTATAGATCGTCTGGGAATATTTACAATGTCACTCACAGGGCTCTTACTAAACTGCTCCTTTATTATCTCAGTGGACGTAACTTCCGTTCCATGCTGATTTCGATCCAAATGAGGGATGGCGCTAGGATTGGCTAGGATTCTTCCCACAATGGCAAGCGCATACAAACCGTATTATGATATTTTATGTGTTGGGCTCTCTTATTGAGATGAACAACCTGTCAGAAAGATATAAGAGTTCTATTTGATTGAGGGGAAAAATGACCATGATCAATACGAACACCGTAAATTTGGAGTTAAACATATCTACTTTGGCTGCTTACAACCTTTGCAAGAGAAAATTTTTCAAATGCAACCAAATACTTAAAGTCAACTTCCTCATCACTGTGATCCTTGATGGTTGATCTTGTAATATTTGTGTGACTGCTGGTCATCATTTAATTTTCTTAAATTAGCAGCAGCTATGATATGTTCCATATTAAAGCCAACAGTGAGGCATCCTTTCATAGCTCTAGTGCAGCTGATGTTGGATGACCAAGGACATACTGTATTAGAAGGCCAACAGACTAAATGGATATGTCTCAAAACCAATGAGAGGTAAAAATACAAAGTATTGCTGTACTTAAAACATATTATAATCAAGTCATTCACTGTCTATACCACGTAACCTCTCGGGTCACTGGTGAGCTACAGGCTATCCCAGCTGACTATCCCAGCGAGGGATACCATAAACTGGTCTCCAAGACAAATAACTATTCACGCGGACATTCACACCTAGAGAGTGCAGTTTTTCTTCATTTATTTTTCTTTTGGTTCTTCATCTAGTTGTTATTATTCGGATTAATTTATTTTTTTATGCATATTTTGTAATAAAAGTGTCATCTCTCAACAGAGAACAGTATATTCCAACAAATATGGTAAGCGTTTGGCCTTCTCAGACCAAAAACTTATTTGAGAAATATTGAAGAACAAAGGTGAGATCACTGATTAGAAAAGCAACAATGTGGCAATGTCAGGGCACCACCTCAAAGCACTTATTAAGCAGCTTGTCTGATTTTCTGATGTCCTTGATTCCCCTCGGTCAATGTGCTGCATTCAAGAAAACTGCTAAGTACGACATATCCAAAAAGAGGTTTACTTTCAGCACCCTCGATAGCATACCTAATCTTTATGTAGAACCCTCAATCATTTGATATCTTTGTTTTACATTTCACTTCACACGGAATGTATGAAGCAATTGACGACACCATTGTAGTGTAACATCAAACTACATGGTTTACCACGGAAGGTGAACTCAATAGCACACGTCAGACAAATGAAGTGGTTCAAAAGAAACTTTTACTGAGGTCAGTCTGTACAAGAAAGTTGAAAATAGCTTTACATACTGTAGATGGTGAACACAAGTTACTCATCAAGAAGGCTATCAGTGGGGAATGAGAATATATACCATATAAACATGAACCTAGGATAGGCACAGCTTCTGCTGACTTTGACTGTCATTTCCAGAGGGGTACATAACAATTTTAGTCTGGTGCTCAAAGGAGCACCAGAGGTTGTTGCAATGTGCACATTTTTTTTTCCATGGAACGACCCCAATAGATTAACTTTAAGGGCTATAGGATATTATGGCCAGAATCAGTTGAGAAATACACTAGCTGTTTGGGAAAAGTTGCATATTTTTCATAAATTCCCAATGGCCATACTGCTCATGGTGGTATGACATCACAGTCAGGTACAGAAAAGCAAAGGACATGGAGGTATGCGACAATTATACTGAGCTGAAAGGATGCACAAAAGAAGAGTTAGCAAACAATCCACAAGGGATGGACACACAGGTGGGTACCCATTTCAGTGCAACCATACTGATGCTCAAGAAGGCAACTAGGCATATCTGATGGCATAGTGTACAAAAGCAGCTCATGAATCCAAGAAGTACATGTTCAAATCAAAAGGAAATGTGTGGTTCCACACAAACAGAAATAAAATTATTAACACCTTTCCAATTTTTTTTAAAGCAGTGGTTCTCAAATGGGGGTGGCACGGTGCCCGAATGGTTAGCACGATGGCCTCACAGTGAGAGACAGCATCGGGCGTGGGTTCGATCCCAGCTGCGGCCATCCTGTGTGGAGTTTGCATGTTCTCCCCGTGCCTGCGTGGGTTTCCTCCGGGTACTCCGGTTCCCTCCCACATTCCAAAAACATGCATGGCAGGCCGATTGAACAATCTAAATTGCCCCTAGGTATGAGTGTGAGCGCGGAAGGTTGTTCGTCTCTGTGTGCCCTGCAATTGGCTGGCAACCAGTTCAGGGTGTCCCCCGCCTACTGCCTGAAGATAGCTGGGATAGGCTCCATCACCCCCCTGCGACCCTCGTGAGGAGAAGCGGTATAGATAACGGATGGCTGGATGGATGGTTCTCAAATAGGGGGTACACATACCCTGTGGGTCAGTTAAGGTACTTTAGGGGTACGTGAGATTTTAAAACATATTTAAAAAGTAGAATTCATGCAAAAAAAGATTAATGTGAGCAGTTTCCATCCTGCCACCATGAATGCCAAAAAGATCCTGAGTGAAGCACAAGCCTACGTGTCTCACTAAATGCAAAAATACTCCATATAAAATATAAGGCAATATTGTTTGTTGACATTTGGTAACTTTGTCTTTTTAATCCTGAAATATATTTTTAGAGAAGATTCGTTTTTGCAGTTTCTGCTTTTATTTAAAATAAAGTTAATGATTTTAGAGAAGATATCTGTCCTAGAATCCCCAAAGAGGACATGTCTTTTTAAAATTTAATTAATATTTAACTCAAGCTAAACTTTCCTTTTTCCTTATTTTTTGTAAATTATATCTTTTTATTTCTAAATATCTTTTGAGATACCATTAAAAATAGAGTTCCAAATTTAATAATTAAGACATTGAAAAAAATGCTTTGTGCTATGCTGGTAAGGGGGTTGTTGGCTGACAAGAAACTAAAATACAACTTTATTTATGGGCTACATAATTTTAAAAAAAGGTTGAGAGCCACTGTATTAGAGAATGACAAATTCCAAAATCAATGAAAAATTATCATCCAAGATCCTTAACAAAAACAACAATTAGTTTCCATGTTTTTTTTTTTTTTTGCGACTGCCAATCCATTGCGCACGTTCTACAGTGAGGCCAAGACACCCTATGAGCGTTTGGCGGGCTTTATGGCTAGTTCCGCTCCACACCAGTATAGCAGCCAACATGGCGGGAGTCGCCGGCGCGCGTGTGTTGATCCAGTATGCTTGTCTCAAAGATTAAAACCAAGCAATTCTGAGTACACATGGCCTCTGCAATTTGCTCTTGCTATTTATCAAAGGAATTGTTTTTGTGGATTGGCAGTCCTCCTCCTCCTCCTCATCCATTAATATAATTGTTACTGGTAACTTATGTGGGAGTTTTTTGGCTATAATCCAACACTACCTTCAATGACTGTCACTCCTGAATAAAACCACTTTAAACTACACTTCCCAGAATACAGCCATAGGTTGCACAAAGACAGCATCAAGCCATAAATAGAAATTGTTCATACAGTATTATCTACTATTTGTGCATTTTGAATATTTCTAACAGACACACATGAGCACACACCTATACACATTGGAGCAGGTGCTCACCGTTGGATGTGGATGAAGACAGATGAGAGGTGATCACTCATTAGAGCTGTGATGACCTCCTGTGAAGATATACACCTGGACCATGGCATAACTGAGGCCTGGGAGTGACAAAAAGAGGGCTAAAGTCGGTGCATTTGCTCTGGATGAAAAAACAATGAAGAAAAACAAGTAAAAATGAAAAGAGTCAGTTGGGAAAATGATCACTCAAGTGACATTGATACAGTATATAATAAACCAGCTGTTACAATGGATCACTCAGTAAATGTTTGCATTTGTACCACACAAAAGATTTCTCATCTAACCTTCAGATTGTTTGCACCCTGGGAAATGTATAGACTCAAAAAACAGGATTATCTGTGAGCGAGTCTGCCTACACAATGTCTTTAACACATTCCACTGAAGTGGATGTGTGCAATGTAATGAATGGTCTCACTGTGTAGATGTTTGTTTGACAGAGATATGGTGTATGGGGATAATGTGTGTATTGACACCATCTGCAGCAATCGTGAATTTTTCATTGTAACACAACCCCACGGGTCAGCCATAGATTAACTGCACCGCTTAAAATAACAGCAGAGAATACAGCCATAGTGTATTTTTCAAATCTGACAAGTGTGTCAAAAAGATTTGGAGGAAGCCACATGACTTGCTACATACATGACTTGCTTCAACATTCACATTATCATATAAGCTTTACAGGTGGAAGAAAGTATAAGGCAGGTTGAGATACATGTGTGTGTGTGTGTGTGTATGTAGAAGAGATTGATTGGAGTGGGCCATAAGAATTGACCTAAATCATTTGTTGATTGACGGATGCTGTCATCCAGTGCCATTAACCATATTTCACCACACCTTGGCGGTTGCTAATTTAATCTCATCTCTGATAGAACGTAATTTTATTAAAATTGGGCCCCTTATTAATATCGGAATCATTTTCAGCCTCTGATGGGTAGGGAAACTTTCATTACAGAGAGAAATTGCAGCAGAAAGATGGCTTTGAAATGGGAGAAAGTGAATGTGATTGGACAAAGATGTATGGGAGCATAAATGCAATAACAGACCTCATTAGCTTCAATCAGTAACCTGAATAAAGGGGGGCAGGGGGTATCATGCACTCATGCAGGTATGCATGCACTCATGCACTCTGTCTTAACATATGGTTCTGGGATAAAGACACACACAAACACACATTACATGAATGGACTTGTTGTCATACAACCAGTCAGTTCACAACAAATGATATCCAAAGGACTATAGGTTCCCAAGCGAGGTAAATATCACAATTCTTGAGACTATTTTCATCTGACCCAAGTTCCCAACCTAACCCTATTTTATCGGCCTCCCGCCCATTATCGAGTCTTTGTTGCTGCTTTGGAGGTGCTTTTACAAAGCAGCCTTCTGCATTAAATGTCACACATGCATAATGCAATATAGCATACCAGTCTAGCAATTGAGCTTCTATCAAAGTGTGGGATAGGCTCTAGCACCCTCCTGCGACCCTGCACAGGATAAGCACTGTGAATTATGACATGATATGACATCCTCGTGTTGAATTTTTAGGTTTGAGTTTTTATCCAATCAGAATTCAGCTAGCTCATGTTGTCAGGCAGATTTCATAATACCAGTAGCAGGCACTTTCGTCCAAGGCCTTCAGATACAATCGTGCGGGCGTCTGTTCAGTGAGCGAAAGGGGCTTTTACAGTTGATAGACAGTTGCAATAGCCAATAAGATCCGAGTTAATGACTAGAGAGCCTTCTCGCTGGGCTTACGTTGAAGGTGATGTACGCGTCTTGCTATCGGATACTCACTTGTGAGGGGGCAGCGCTATGCGGAATCACACCTGAAAGTCGTAACTGGGGACCGTTCGAAAATATAAACTTTATTTTTGCTTTTTTAAACCACAATGGCTGAAGGAGGGAAATGTGTGGATTTAATTGCAGATACACTTGCAAAGCCATTTTCAAGACGGACCTTTCAAGAAAAGCTAGGTACGGTCTTTCTGGATATTGTTTCTCCAGCCGTGGTGTCATAAATGATGGCAATATGAGGGGGATTTATTCAAGTCGGACTAAGCACGAATTCAATAAAGGCCTACTTATGAAATGCACTGCTAAATACTTATTAGATAAACTGAAAAAACATTGGGAATCACCCTGTGCATGGGTACTGTGTCTTAAAGACAGGATAGAAACTGCTTTTAGTTATACTGCAGATAAGCATTTCCAGACAGATTTATAAATACTGTTGCACAGCACATATCAGCACCTTGCTTTCTGTTGCTGACCTCCTTTCCTCATTCACACACCCCTCCATATCCCTCCATGAACTATACAGTTGTGCCCAGGACACCCATCTTCTTCAGTCTTATCCAGCCTTTTGGCATAAAGAGTATAGCAGATCAGTTCTGCTATGTGACCTTTGGAGGTGGCCTTCAATCTCAAGGTTTGACAGTGAGAGGCAGAGCTTAGAGAGATTTACTGGGGTCACCCACAGGAGTGAAGAGAGATTTTTTTTCTTAGTACTTTTTTTTAAGGCAAACCAAGGCTATGTGAGAAAGGACTCTTTTGAAATGGTGGCACTTGGGCTGCTCGAGTAGATGAGAAGTACATGAAGGGAAAATAATTGCAAGAGCACCAGCACAAAGGAGTTTATTAGTGTGCCATCCAAACTCATTCAGTGGATCGCCGCTCTTTGCCAATGGTGCAACACAGACCAAGCTTATCACTGATTGGCCCACTTGGCCTCAATGTTACCGGACTTCAACAGTGAAAGAAATACTGAATTAAATAATTTCCGAGATCTTGTTTTTTCCTTTTCGTTTAGGGTCACATTTGTGGGGTCTCCGCTCTACAAAAAGGGAGTGACAATATATTAGGTAAATTGCATATCTGTCCATCCTCTTTTTTGTTGTTAAATTCAGATGTCCGTCCTTCCATCCATGTTAAGGATCACCACCAAGGGCCATGGAATGAAGGGCTTGCAAGATTTGCAATTTTATATTGTGTATTTAGCCATTAGTTGTAGTTAACTGAAGTTGAGAGGGAAAATTCTAACTGTGCAGGATGTGATGTGGTGCCATAAGTAATAAGTGTGTGTGCGTGTGCAACCTGTTCAATGTGGGGTCCCCTTGCAGGTGTCTTTTAATTTTGCTCCCATTTGCATATATGCAATCAGGTAGAGTAATTGGGAGTTTGCGGGTTAGCATGGGGAGGCATGCACACTGTGGGTGTTAGTCTGTCCCAGGTTGCAACGAAATTTGCAGCAGACGAGCTGATGAGGCTGATAATTGTGACACTGAGTGATGGCTCTAATCAGCAAAGGAATCTTCCTAATCAATCGACTTTAACCACCCCCTACCCATGTCTCCATCTCGCAGGCTTCAAAACAACTTTGTCCCCCACATGAAAGACATCCACATGCAAAGTGAGCATGGATAGCTTGAATCATTGACCTTGACAGACTGCTGTTTAAAGCATGATGATAAGAACCGCAAGGGGAGAAACAAATTGTCAACATGAAACTAGATAAATATGTGATGCCTGTCAACTAAGCTGAGCTTCCAAAATAATGGAACATGGCAGGCTATTTGTAATATTATAATTTTATACTCACACTGTATTACTCTTTCCACAGGTCTATATTTATAAATGCATCCCCTTGAGCTGTCGCCTTATCATGGTGGAGGGGTTTGCATGTCTCAGTTATTGGGGACTTAATGCCCCCCAGTATGGTCACCCAGGGCATACAAGTTCAGTGTGGGACCAGAACAAAGCTTGGTTCATCAACCCCCATGACCTCCAGTCGACCTAGTATTCCCTCACATTGACAACGGGTCACCAGCATGCTCCATAGCCAAGTCTGCCAGGAAGTCAAAACTCAGGCTGAGGAGAAAGAGTGTGGTTTTCATTTTGGCCGAGGTACAGTGGACCAGCTGCACCCCATCAGCCCATGCCTGGAGGGTACATGGGAGTTTAAGCCGAGTCTTGGGGAAGATGTTCGACCATGTGCCTTGGGAATTCCTATGGGGGCTGCTCAAGCAGTCTGGGATCCTTGACCCTCTGACTCAAGGTTGTCGGTCTTTTTCCAAACAGTGTCAGTTTGTCCTGCATTGTTGGAACATAGTCAGTGTCAGACTCCATTAAGAGTGCCCTTTGTCACCAATTTGGGTACAAAAGGCGAGGCGTTGAAAGGGGTTGGTTTCATGCCCTGAGCATACATCTAAGATTTTTACGGATTGTTTGTGGTGGGTTGATCTGGTTGTCATTGTCAACTCTCAATGGAGCGTTTTGCCAGCAAGTGTGAAGCAGCTGAGATAAGAAACAGCATATCCTAATCCAGGGCTGGAGTGGCCATCTGGCTTTCAGGGCAGTTGCCCTGTGGATAGGCGTCTTTTGGGGCTGTTGCAGTGGATTATTATTTTCCGCTGTTTATCCCTAGAGACTGGCCAACGATTTAGAGGGAGCAGCCAATTAATCCCTCTGCAATATAGACATCAAACTGAACCGACCCACATCAACGGTAAAGCAATGTAGTATGCAGGGGTGGTCTGGAGTCATGTCAAACTACAAATTTGGCTTTAAAATATAATATATGTGTTTTACAGTCTTACAAATCTCAATTATAGAATATCCATTATTTTCACAACACAGCAAGCAAACAACATGGCTGATAAGTCATTTTTATCATATCATCGACAATCATGGTTTCTTGATAGAAAATGAACACATATCCAGAACCTTGCTCATGTAAAAACAAATCTAAAGAATGAAGACATTTTTGTGTTATTGTGCTTCACTGATATGATTACAATGAATTTGCCATTAAGTGCAGTATGCAAAACGGCGTTAGCTCTCATTTGTTGTTCGCTAGTACCAAATGCAAATTGGTGCATGAGACGTACGGGCACTAATAGCAAAACAACGGTAAATAAAATGACTTGTAGATTAAGATCAGCCAAACCCTGCTTTTGAATTAGACATCATCTCGCTTGTGTAGTGTTGAGCAAAGTTCTTTATATGTGTGCATTTTATTTCTTGCCGGAACGGGATCGGGGGCCAACAATTTTTATGAATAAGGCCGGAAGGTCGAGGCTGGAACCGTATGGAGAAAGCAGCCGGAGGGCGGGGGACTGACCGTCAAAAAGGGTCAGGTGCCCAGCTCTGCATACAATATATGAAACTTTAGTTTTGCAGAATTATCATGCCAAATTGACCTGCTCCTCTTCCCTCCAATGTGCAGAAAGTATGACGCCTGCATTGGCACCGCTGTGGTCTGTTTTTTTGGGGACAAATTGTTGCTGGAGGGGATGAAAAAGTTGCTAAATATTGCGAAAATGTCACTAAGTTGGCAACATTGCAGATACAATTCATAGCTTTTGCTTGCAACATCGCTTGTACTAGCATCCACACTTAAATACATAAAATAAAAGCACCATATTCCAAATCAAAGTACTGCGTATGTTAAGCTTTACTTTGACTTCATTACACTGTGAGGGCCGGTCAGAGAATGTGGGTGAGCCAGATGAGGCCCCCAGGCCATACTTTGCCCCAGACTTGGGCCTGTAGGAGTGGCGTTATTACCTGCTTCTGCTGAAATCCACCTGCACTTGCGGACTTGGCAGTTGTTAACATCATGCCCTGTATGTAGTCCATTAAATAAAGATAATACAGTTTGGGATATTTTCGTTTGAGGAGCTTTCACTTTAATCAACCTTTCACTCTTCCATAATGATGAATATGTTTTGTTTGCTGTACGTATTTTGTTGCCGTAATAATTCACTGTTCCAAGTCCAGTAATTGTGATATCCAGTAGAAATGGGTGGTTTATTGATTGAATTCAAAGGGTACTCCAGGGACTGGGTACAAAAGTGTGTCCAAGAGTGTGTCATTATATCTCTAAATGTGTAGTTATAGCTCACGGTGGAGTCATGATGAAAAGGGCATGTGCTTATAATGACAGCTTATTTTAGGAGAGAGTGACAGGGTTTATGGATTGTAATACTTTGGATGAATCTAATCAAAAGGAGAAGGACTTGAGAAGAGGAATGCAGAGAAAACCCATAATTACCAACAAGCAAACAAATGGGCCCCCTATTCATACAGCCACTTAATTGGTAGTTAGCATTTTCTGAGAAAAGGCACAAAAAAGCACTGCCGATAATTTCTTAATGGGGACCATTAAGTCTGAGAACCTGGCATTTAGGCCTCACGTAGAGACAAACACTAACGCACATACAAGTAGACAAAGCACATCGTGATTGCATGGAAATCAGCTTGTGGGTTGGAGATTTGGATTGAAAATGTATTTATACTGATACTCTCAAACAACGATACAGCGTGCAAACTCCCCCTCATGAACACGAGATCCAAGACATTCTAGGTTCAGATGTATAAGGACAATAAAAAGGTTGTACAACTTTGCCTTCAAAAACCACAGTGGAATTGAAAGCATTTCCACATGCCCACATAAATTTGCAAGATTTTCGCTTACCAAAGACAAAAGTGAGGGATCCAACAGCCACAAATAAGCAACACGTGAAGGTAGCTGGATTAAAAACTTGGCATCTTCATGGAGTAAATCGTATTTTCAGGGCCGTACCCAGAAAACTTTCAGTGACAGCTGGCCTGGGTGGCCATGCGGGCATTTGTCATTTTGAATCAAGCCATCTACAGACTGTAATAATGGAATAACATTTCCTTAAAATAAATTAATGTAGAATTTGCATTCAGACCAATTGTACATTCTTTCTTTAAATATGTAGTACTCTAAAGATAAAAACTAATGGCAGAGTCTAAAAATACTGCATCCATGTGAAAATGACAGTGTTAAAAATGTCCCCTTGGTGGTTGCCAGGAGTGGTTTTATTAAATTTTTTAACCAGTTCTATCGCTATTGAATCTGGGGCTACACTTCCAAGTAAGAGGTTTGCCAGACTACATAAAAGTTAACGAAATGTGCTCTATCTTTTCACTTTATTGCTTGTCGTCATCACAGTTTATAGATAGGCATAGGCACACAGGTGGAGAGAAAATGGCCACCACAGGAGGCAGCTAAGTCATGGAGTCTTGCAGAGAGGTTAATGATGCGCTGGCTGTCATTCCCGAGGTAGAGATGGAGATAGGTCATACGCAGAGACTTGTTGACCACACAGAAAGACGGGTGTCAGAAAAGTGAGTGATGCATGTTACACTGAATGTTTCTGACAAGCTTTGGCAGTCGGGCGAAACAAGGACATGCAGCGTGATAACTAACTGACACATGAATATGTGAGGACAAGCCCGAGATGAGCTACCATGGTAGTGTTCTGTGTGTGTGACCAAACATGGCCAGTAAAGACCCAACACATGTCTTGCAGCCCCAAAGGCACATGGGCACTGCACATAACAATCATTGCTACTTTATAAGGGGATATATTGTTATACATTTTAACTTACATACATTTAAGTCTGCATTGACGTATGTAACCCAGTAGAGAAAACACCATTTTATTTTGAAAAAACATTTATTTTGTTAAGAGGAAGTGTATATCTCTCGTCTACTTGATTTCCTGTTTGGAGTGTCATTCATCTGATTATGACTTTCTGATTCGTCAAAGTCAAGTTGTCCCGCCTTCTCGAGATGCTATCTCGAGATTAGCTGTGTATATCGTTCTTTTACGCCTGGACGCCCTACTGAAAGGTTGCGTGACGATATCTAATGCTAATGTGCCGTTCGGTGAGTGAAATACTTAGTGAAGTTGATATAAATGTGACCAATAATAAAATGTTAATTGGGAAATGTTTTATCTTAAGTGTGGATACCAGTGAGAACTGAGGGTCTGTGACAAATCGACCGTGTTCGTACTTGAACGTCGTCTTGGTGAGTCGCCATGCACTTGCTATGGACTGTCGTAAAAACGTTTATGTGAGGCTAACGCTAAGCTAACGTTAAGCTAATGCTAATCGCGAGTGGAAATGTACTGCTTGTTTACAGTGAAAGAGTTGATTTTACTTGTTTTAAGGTCTTTCTAAAGCAAGGTTTATGTTGACAAACAAATGTATAACTGCTCATTTTGATGTAATATGAGTTAAAAGTGAAATGTTGAATTGACTCAGTTATGTTTGTTATACAATTATTTCTTTATTGAAGTGATTGATATGTAAACCATAAAACATGGTTATTGAGAAATTGGACATATTGAGAAATGTGTTTATTGTTAGCTCATGAGTTCATTTCATGTGTTACAATGACAATTTGGAAAACATGCATGTAAATTAATAACTGTTATAAATGTGATATTTAGATGCAGTATTTATGATAATTGAAAACTATAGAGCTATAGCGATTGATAAGACTGGAATGTGATGATAGACTTATTAGCTGCATACAATAATTTCATTATTGTTATGCAGGCTAGGTTTTTTGTCTTGGCATTAAACCAAGATCCGAAACTGAATGGATTCTCCTTTGATGGAGATGGCGAGCCTGAGCCCAGAACCACATCTGCGATAAAGGAACCACAGTCTTCACCAACTTCTTTGTGAACATCACGTGGTAACACACCTAATTACCACCACGACAAGACTTTTTTCCCCAAGACTACCGGAAAGAACATTGACTGACTTAAACAAAATATTACTGAGCTCAGTAGGACTTTGGGTTTATTATTTCTAATTTTTGGGATTTGTGATTTATTTTATGTATATGATGCCGGCTGTGAATTTGTAAATAATTGTTTTGTTTTCCATGTTAATACAGTTATTGTTGTTGCTCATTTCTGCCTCCAGCTATTTCATTCACACACCTATCAATTATCACTATTGTAGCCTTCGAGAATCTAGAGTCTGGTCCAATTTATTAAATATCAAACTAACACTATCTTTAAGTAATCGGGGGTTACAGTAAGTTTTGGCGAGCCAGCCAGGAGTATTTTCTCGTAATACATAAGCTCGAATATATTTCCAAATGGATATTATTGAACAGCAATCTGTTAAAATTCCAAACTCGGTGATTGTCATTGGAATAGCTGGAGATGAGCAATGTGATGAGGTGGTGGAATTCCTTAAACAATATGGGTCAATTGCAAGAGCCATAAAAGTAGATGATGTTAATTCCAAGTATTGCGGTAGCGTAATTGTGGAATACAACTCAGGAGCCGCTGTCGACTCTATTGATCCTTTGCCATTGATACATGTATCGGACAACGGGGTTAGCTCGAAGATACAGTCTCTTGCGAGTGTTTATACACAAAGTATTGGGAAAAACACAACGAAAGCATATCTTAGTGATATTCAAAACCTTGCCAAGATGAGTGGTAGAGACTATGCAGAAGTCCTGAAAGACATGATGTCAGAGATAAACGATTCAATTAGAGATCTTCCAGAACCATTCGAACAAAATTATTTACCTGACAATCCGCCTGTAACTCTGTCAGTAGAACCACAGCCCTCGGTAGTTGAGAGTAACATTGGAGGTGCACGGCAGACCGTTACTAACCGATCACTTTGCAAGCCAACAATTTCAGAACAAGATTTAAATCCCCCAGAAGTTCAACGTGTTGTAGTTGAACACATAGTAAAAAGAGATGACTTTTCAGGGCCACAATTCTCACAGAAGCTTAGAGCTTTTTCAGGAAAGGATCCTCGTCCTAATTATGAGCCAGATTATGATACTTGGCGCTCTAGTGTAGAACTAGTCATGACTGATCCCTCAGTGTCGCAACAGCAACAGACCCGGAAAATCATTGAGAGTCTTCTACCCCCTGCTGCTGATGTCATAAAGCACCTGAACCTCAACAGCTCACCTGCTGAATACCTCCAGTTGTTGGATTCAGCATTCGGAACAGTACAAGATGGAGGAGAACTATTCGCTAAGTTTCTTGACACATATCAAGATACGGGAGAGAAACCATCCTCATATTTGCAACGCCTACAAGGAGCTTTGACGCTCACTGTAAAACGGGGTGGTGCCGCTAGCGATGATTTTGAAAGACTGCTACTCACACAGTTTTGTCGAGGTTGTTGGGATAATTCCCTTTTAATAGACCTCCAGTTAAAACAAAAGAGAACAAATCCCCCAACGTTTGCTGACCTATTGTTCTTGTTGCGCACCGAAGAAGATCAACATGCTACCAAAACTATGCGAATGAGACAGCATCTGGGAAGTGCAAAGCAAAAGGTGACTTCTCATGTGCAAATAGCCGAACCCATCACTGAAAATGATAGCAACATTGCTACTCTGAATTCAATTACAAAAGAACTTTCAAGCCAAGTTGCAGAAATCCAGAGTCAGCTGGTGAAGCTAACTGCCAAAACACAGAAAAGAAAATCTCGAAATGCAAAGAATGTACCCGAACCGAAACAAGAGAAACTAAAACTGAAAGTGAATACAAAAGAACCCATTGGACAAACCAACAATACTCAAATGAAGGCACCTAAACCGTGGTATTGTTTCCAATGTGGTGAAGATGGCCACATAAAGCCAACCTGTGAAAATGAACCAAATGCCGCTTTAGTGGCAGAGAAGCGGAAAATTTTTAAAGAAAAACAAAGGAAGTGGGAAGCTGAAAACCCGTCAGCTACTACTGCACATTTAAACTAAGTATAGTCTCTGTTGAGGGGCAAATGGAGACTGTTGCCAGACAATCACGTCCCACGAAAGAAAAGCACAACGCTAACCTTAAACAGTCTTTGGCTAAGCAGCAAAAATGCAGCTTGCCAAAAGGCCTAGTTGGTTCAAAATGTACCGCTACCGTTAGCATTTCAGGTGTTAATGTTAACTGTCTTCTTGATTCTGGATCACAAGTGACCACAGTCACAGAGTCGTTTTTCAAACAGAACCTTCCAGAACAAACCCTTTATCCACTCTATGACCTTTTAGAGGTAGAGGGCGCTGCAGGACAGCCTGTACCTTATTTAGGTTACATAGAAATGACTGTTACCTTTCCAAAAGATATTTTAGGGACAGTGATTGATATACCAACGTTAGCTCTAGTTGTTCCGGATATACACCCAAATAGTCAGACACCATTGTTAGTTGGAATGAATGTTCTTGATGTTCTTTATGAGATTTATTTAGACGTCAAGACTATTGAGCACCTACCTGTTCCTTATGGGTTCAGAGCACTTCTGAAGACTCTTGAAATCAGACACATACAACACAAAGATGGCAACATTGGGTTTGTCACCCTGGCAGGAAAAACAACTGCTGTTGTCCCAGCTGGTCGCTGTGTCGTCCTGGAGGGATCTGCTAATGTTCACTGCACATCAGTTGATTCATGCGCTATAATTGAACATCCAACTCAATCTTCCCTACCAGGTGGCCTTTGTGTGAAGAGTTGTCTGATAACTCTTTCTTCCCGAGCTCCATACAAAGTTCCTGTTGTGATCACCAACGAGACAGACCAAGATGTGACCATTCCATCTACCTGCGTGATCGGAGAGCTTGGAGCGTTCCGTTGTGTTGTCTCGCAGCATAATGTCACAAATTCGACAGAGCCACCCATGAACAAAGAGGCGTCTCTGACTTTCAACTTTGGAGATTCCCCAATACCCCAGAATTGGAAGGAGAGAATAACCAAACAACTCTCTGATATTCCAGAGGTATTTGCTCACCATGACCTTGATTTTGGGTGTACTAGTAAAGTGAAACACTCCATCAAACTTCTTGATCCAACTCCCTTTAAGCATCGTGCACGCCCCATTCACCCCCAAGATCTGGAAGCAGTCCGTAAACACCTTCAAGAACTGCTTTCTGCCGGTGTGATAAGAGAGTCACAGTCACCCTACTCCTCTCCGATTGTCGTGGTGAGGAAGCGGAACAATGACGTCCGTCTATGTATAGACTTCCGCAAACTTAACTTGCAAACAGTTAAGGACTCATATGCTCTTCCAAACCTGGAGGAGACCTTCTCAGCGCTTTCGGGATCCAAATGGTTTACAGTCCTTGATCTCAAATCTGGTTATTACCAGATTGAAGTTGAAGAAGCAGACAAAGAGAAAACCGCATTTGTCACTCCACTTGGGTTCTGGGAATTTAACCGGATGCCCCAAGGTGTAACCAACGCACCAAGCACCTTTCAACGATTAATGGAACGTTGTGTTGGTGACATGAACTTGAAGGAAGTACTTGTATTTTTGGATGATTTAATCATCTTTTCAAGTACTCTTGAGGAACATGAACGACGTCTCATGCGAGTACTTCAACGTCTGAAAGAGTATGGACTGAAATTATCATCCGAAAAATGCAAATTTTGCCAAACAACAGTGCGTTACCTTGGTCATGTAATCTCAGAGAATGGTGTTGAAACAGATCCCGAGAAAATTCAGGCCTTAAAAACCTGGCCAAGACCCACAAACCTCAAAGAGTTGAGGTCCTTTTTAGGATCTTCTGGCTACTATAGACGTTTCATAAAGGGATACTCATCTATAGTGCGCCCACTTAATGACTTGACACGAGGATACCCACCATTCAGCAAAAAGTCCAAAGAAAAAGAATCTAATCATACCTATTATGATCCCAAACTGCCATTTGCCAGCCGATGGACACCTGACTGTCAAAGAGCTTTTGATTCCATCATTGAAAAGCTAACAACAACCCCGATCTTAGGTTTTGCAGACCCAAAGCTACCTTATTTGCTTCATACCGACGCCAGTACGACAGGTTTAGGAGCAGCACTCTATCAAGAGCAGGAAGGTCGGCTTCGGGCCATAGCATTTGCCAGTCGAGGGTTGTCCAGAAGTGAAGCACGCTATCCAGCTCATAAGTTAGAGTTTTTAGCGCTCAAGTGGTCAGTGACAGAAAAGTTTCACGATTATTTGTATGGTGGTAACTTTACTGTGGTGACGGATAGTAATCCACTCACATATATATTAACCTCTGCTAAATTAGATGCAACGGGATACAGATGGCTTGCTGCTTTGTCAAACTACAACTTTAAACTGCAGTATAGAGCAGGCAAACAGAATTGTGATGCTGATGGACTTTCCCGAAGTCCTCATGGAGATCTTGTCAATGATGCACAGTCAAGGAAAGAGCAAGAACGAGTGAGCCAGTTTGTTGAACGTCATTTAGCCGACAACGACATGTCAGAGCTTGTTGATACAGAAGTTATGCAAGCAATTTGTCAGAACCATCTCATTAAAGCCAAGAACCCCAATAACTACGGTGATGTCACACTTGTGGAGACATTTACCATCTCAGCAAGTGCAATCCCTGACGCCTACAGTTCCGAAGAATTACATGGTCTGCCAACACTTCCTGCTTTGTCCACCTCTGAAATTAAAGACCGACAAAGAGCTGACTCAACGATCAGTCAAGTGATTGCGCAGATCGAATTTGGTCAAACACCCCCTCCAACCTCCCGGAGGGAATTACCGGATCTTCCTCTCTTACTCAGAGAACTAAATAAATTGGAATTGCATGACGACGTGTTATACAGAAAACGACGAGATGGAGACCAAGTGACTTATCAACTTGTTCTTCCTGAAGAACTCAGATCATCTGCACTTCAGAGTTTACACAATGATATGGGCCACTTGGGTATTGACAGAACCCTTGATCTGATCAGAAGCCGATTCTATTGGCCTCGGATGGCAACAGATGTTGAGCACAAAATAAAAACATGTGATCGCTGTATCCGTAGAAAAAGTCCTCCTGAAAGAGCAGCTCCTTTGGTCAACATCACCACCATGCGACCGTTAGAGTTGGTTTGCATGGACTTCCTCAGTCTAGAGCCGGACAGCAGTAACACAAGTAACATTCTTGTGATGACAGATCATTTTACTAAATTTGCCCTTGCAGTGCCCACACCAAATCAAAAGTCCAAAACCGTCGCCAAGTGCTTGTGGGACCAGTTTATCGTTCACTATGGCATACCTGAACGTCTTCATAGTGATCAGGGTCCTGATTTTGAGGCAAAACTTATCAAAGAATTGTGTGAAATTTCTGGCATAAAGAAGATACGGACTACTCCATACCATCCACGGGGTAATCCTGTTGAAAGATTTAATCGAACGTTACTCAGTATGCTGGGAACTCTTGAAGACAAACAAAAGTCCCATTGGAAAGAGTATGTTATGCCCTTGGTGCACGCATACAATTGCACGCGCAATGATGTGACAGGATATAGTCCATATGAATTGATGTTTGGTAGGAAACCCAGATTGCCAGTCGATCTTGCATTTGGACTACCCTTGAACAAAGATCAGAAGATATCCCATTCACAATACATTCAAAGTCTCAAAACACGACTGGAAGAAAGTTACAAGATAGCTTCAAGAAATGCACAAAAAGTAGCAGATAAAAACAAGGCCAGATTTGATCGTAAAATCTCTGTCTCTGAACTTGAAATCGGGGACAGGGTTTTGGTGAGGAACGTGCGACTGCGTGGTAAGCATAAGCTTGCAGATAAATGGGAAACTGACATTCATGTTGTTGTGAAACGAGCAGGGAACTTACCGGTTTACACAGTCAAACCAGAGTCGAAGCAAGGTCCTTTACGAACCCTACACAGAGACCTTTTGCTTCCGTGCAGTTTTCTTCCTGTTGCCACAGCAGACCGACCTGAACCGACACCTGTTAGTCGTCCAAAAACCCGCCTAACGACTGCAACAGAAATTCCTGATGCTGATGAATCTGATCAACCTGACAACGATGTTATGATTCCATGGATTGATGATTCCCAATGCCAGGAGATTGCCAGATTTATCACTGTGCGTGACTATCCGACAACCCCAGATGCAACAAAATCCTTGGATACAACACCAACATTGGACAGAAACTTTCCTGAAAACATTGGAACTGAGAACCTGGATAACGGAAATGGAGATGGGGATGAAACTTTGGAAAATGTTCCAGATGCTATCAACAGTGAAGTTGAAAGTGGAAATTCCCCTCTGACTCCTGACATACCTGAGGAATCCAAATCACCTGCAAGTACTCCTGAGGATTCAGTTGAGGAACAAACTATTGACTTATCCAAGAAACTGGACTATGATGATCCTGTGACCACTCAACCATTGAGGCGATCAGAGAGAGATAGAAGACCGCCAATGAGATTAGACTATCCTAATTTAGGGAATCCCCTAGTGACAGTTGTAAAGTCTTTATTTCACGGTTTAACTTCTGCTTTCACCGACTCCCTAAATAATCCAAATGAACAATATTTGCGAAACATGCATCGGGACATGCATGGTATTTTACAGGGGAGGGTGTAACCCAGTAGAGAAAACACCATTTTATTTTGAAAAAACATTTATTTTGTTAAGAGGAAGTGTATATCTCTCGTCTACTTGATTTCCTGTTTGGAGTGTCATTCATCTGATTATGACTTTCTGATTCGTCAAAGTCAAGTTGTCCCGCCTTCTCGAGATGCTATCTCGAGATTAGCTGTGTATATCGTTCTTTTACGCCTGGACGCCCTACTGAAAGGTTGCGTGACGATATCTAATGCTAATGTGCCGTTCGGTGAGTGAAATACTTAGTGAAGTTGATATAAATGTGACCAATAATAAAATGTTAATTGGGAAATGTTTTATCTTAAGTGTGGATACCAGTGAGAACTGAGGGTCTGTGACAAATCGACCGTGTTCGTACTTGAACGTCGTCTTGGTGAGTCGCCATGCACTTGCTATGGACTGTCGTAAAAACGTTTATGTGAGGCTAACGCTAAGCTAACGTTAAGCTAATGCTAATCGCGAGTGGAAATGTACTGCTTGTTTACAGTGAAAGAGTTGATTTTACTTGTTTTAAGGTCTTTCTAAAGCAAGGTTTATGTTGACAAACAAATGTATAACTGCTCATTTTGATGTAATATGAGTTAAAAGTGAAATGTTGAATTGACTCAGTTATGTTTGTTATACAATTATTTCTTTATTGAAGTGATTGATATGTAAACCATAAAACATGGTTATTGAGAAATTGGACATATTGAGAAATGTGTTTATTGTTAGCTCATGAGTTCATTTCATGTGTTACAATGACAATTTGGAAAACATGCATGTAAATTAATAACTGTTATAAATGTGATATTTAGATGCAGTATTTATGATAATTGAAAACTATAGAGCTATAGCGATTGATAAGACTGGAATGTGATGATAGACTTATTAGCTGCATACAATAATTTCATTATTGTTATGCAGGCTAGGTTTTTTGTCTTGGCATTAAACCAAGATCCGAAACTGAATGGATTCTCCTTTGATGGAGATGGCGAGCCTGAGCCCAGAACCACATCTGCGATAAAGGAACCACAGTCTTCACCAACTTCTTTGTGAACATCACGTGGTAACACACCTAATTACCACCACGACAAGACTTTTTTCCCCAAGACTACCGGAAAGAACATTGACTGACTTAAACAAAATATTACTGAGCTCAGTAGGACTTTGGGTTTATTATTTCTAATTTTTGGGATTTGTGATTTATTTTATGTATATGATGCCGGCTGTGAATTTGTAAATAATTGTTTTGTTTTCCATGTTAATACAGTTATTGTTGTTGCTCATTTCTGCCTCCAGCTATTTCATTCACACACCTATCAATTATCACTATTGTAGCCTTCGAGAATCTAGAGTCTGGTCCAATTTATTAAATATCAAACTAACACTATCTTTAAGTAATCGGGGGTTACACGTACATATGAATATACTATCTGTTTTCAATATTTCTCTTTTTATTTTTCCAAAACAACACTCTGCTCAGTCGCCCGGACCATCTTTGAATCTCTCTACAGTTAGCTTGCTGTGCATTTGTTTGGTGGTCTGAAGAGTGGATGGGACCCAGCTGCAGGAGCTGTCAATCACTTTGCCAAGAGATGAGATTGGGATGTTCAGAGGACACAGCACCTATCTGGCACTGCAGATAAGAGTGCTGAAAGGAGATGTTTGTGTGTATGTGTTTGCTTTATTTTTTTGTAAAATAATATGACTAACTCCAACGGAGGTTGATGTTGAGAAAAGTTGATGGAGGCCTATTGGTTGTTAAAAAGTTTATTTGTTCATATGTGGACATTAAACAGATGTTCATAGACTCATGCTAAAAATTCTAAATCGTTTGGAAGTTGTTGGACTTTTATTTAGTTTGATGGACAAAACAATAGGTGTTTGAGCACACCTGTCCCATAGAGGCTCTCTGACTGCCCAATGGCTGCATATATTTCGCTACGACATTACATTGACGGACAAATGTCGTCATCATATTAAATGGTGAGAAAAAGGATCAGCGCCAGCTGACTTTTGTCTTCACCTTCGAGGACCATTTCTAAAGGTCCCGCCCGAGCCACCTCGGTACCCTCGGCAAGTTTCTTCTTTGGCAGCGCCCTCTGTTGTTCATTATACACACACCGAGCAAAAAGAAAAAGAGACCAAAAATAAGAAAAATATTACTACAAATAATAAACATTGTCTATTATGCATGTGCAATTCTATAATATATATTTATTTTTATGTGCATATTAAATTGAATATTTGAATGTAATTTGAATATTAGTTAACAATCTACTGCAGTTTATAATGTGATGGCATGTGGTAGTAATACTAAAGTTGAGAGGATTTATACCATTAATTCAAATAACAAGAACAACAATTATAATAATCAAACTAATACTCATAACAACCATGTGTGATGCCGAGTTTAAAGCAATCCACATACTTTAGATGACGTTAACTAACACAACATCCAACTAAGATTAAAAACCTGACATATGAAGGGAAAATAGCAGAAAAAAAAAACTAGCCTGTCAAATGTAAACGCTGTCAACAAACAATAAAAGCTAACATTAGGCCATTACAAAGTAGATGCCATATTATATATCTCTACAAATTATTTTATCCACATAAAAATAAAAATGCACTGATTAGCGGTGACCATCAAGTTCATCAGAGATGCCAAGGCGGCACAGGAAATTAGTGGGGCGGAGATCAGGTGCCTGTCGTCAGGACTTATTGGAAACAATGTTTTCATATTACAGTAATTGGGCATTGCTTTGAATTTAAATCTATAGTCATACTGTCTTGTAATGTAATTAAATTAGTAGTGATGATTTATTTTTCTCATTTAAGGTTTTGCAGAGTTTACAGCTTTGACCCTACAATCATGTGACTTGACCTTCGCCCTGTATGATCAATGCAGTTTTCAAGCAAAAATGGCAGAAAGTGATGATTTGAGTCTGAAAACCCCAGTGAAATTGGAAGGCACAAGTGTTCTGATTTAATGAGAGTGGTAAGCAAGATGTGTGCAAGAGTTGCCACATGAAGGTTAAATACTGTAGCAATAGCACCATTCTATGTAAGCACCTTTCTAGAAATCACCCTGAATTGCTAGCAAAGGCATTTGAGCCAATTCAAACACAGCTAGATACTGAATTTGACTGCAAGCTTCAGGCTCCCCGCAGGCTCAGAAAATTACCATACCGTGGCTAAATTTATTTGCAAAGACTTAAGTCCACATTGTGTGGTCGAAATCTACGCTACACTAAAAAAAAAAAAATTGCTGTCACAACATCGCTCAAGTCAATGATGAGGGATGCCTTGAATTGTGATCGCTGGACATTGAGAACTACTGAGAGTACCATTTCACTATTTAAACAAAGATTTGTCACAGATATCTCACATTTTACTGAGGAGGCAAATTCTAAGTAGTCACATGGAAAAAAAACGGTGTGATCTAATATCTGAAGCTTTGAGTGGGAAATAACAGACAAAGACAAAATCGTCATCACAAATAATTTCACCAACATAGTTCAAGCTGTGGCGTTAGTGTCGGTGATGCATGACAGTGTTTTTGCACATTCCCTCAATCTTGCTGCACAAGCAGCTACCAAGCCCAAATCTGTTTCACACCTGCTCGTTAGATTAAGACATAACTGTCATTTTTCCATCGGAGTAGTATGCCAGCTTCATACTAAAAGAAACACAGAAATGACTCAATCTTCCTGTCCACAAACTGGTAACTGCTGTGGGGATTTGGTGAAATAGCTCTCCAGATAAGCTAGAGCGTTTTCTGGAGCATCTAGAAGCCACCTTGCCAGCCTTGCTTCCCTCAAGCGCCTCCAACTGGTGCAAAATGCTGCTGCTCGTCTTTTAACTGGATATCGAAAGATGGATCACATAACCCCAATTTTGGCCTTTCTTCATTAACTCCCAGTGCACTTTAGGCTTCGCTTTAAGATACTTCTGTTCGTCTTCAAGTCTTTAAATGGCCTCGCCCCAGCATACCTCTCTGAGCTCGTCCACCCCTACACACATGCCTCAGGTCTGCAGACCACATGCTGCTGGAGGTACAGAGGACTAAGCGCAGCCTCAAGCGGGGATCGTGCCCTTTCTGTTGCTGGTCCTTCCCTATGGAATGACCTCCCATTAAATGTTAGGCTAGCCCCCTCTCTGTCCACTTTTAAAACTCATTTGAAGACACATTTTTATCCTTTAGCTTTTGACTCAACATGGGGCTGTCGCTGTTCTGCTGTTCTTCTTGTATCTATTGTTTATGGCTTTTAATTTGTGTTGTAATTTCCCACAAATTTATACTACACCATATGGAAAGTGCTTTGTAACAGCTCCAGCTGTTGTGAAATGCGTTTTTTAAATCAAATTGTATTGTATTGTATTGTATCTGAGGTTTACAGGAAGGAGAGTGATCTCTCTACATTGACTGAGGGAGACATAACAGTGGCAGATGATGCAGCAAAGGCTCTTCAATCTCTAGAAGCGGCCACACTGGTCATGTCTGAAGCAAATACTCCAACTCTCTTCTCAATTGTGGCATCTCTGCATGCTCAGCTCCCGTGTGAAATGACTGGCGCTCCTATCGTTTGCCTTTCACATCTAAGCTATCCGTATTAAGTATCATTCTAATTGTCAATAATTAATATGACATACATATGGTTTGTCCAAACACTGTCCAGTACATCTTTTCTCAAAGCACTTAAACTATTAAACTGTATAATTGACTATCCTGTGTCAGGTAACAATGAATGTGCAAACCAGAAGAATTTAACTAAGGCCACCAGGACTCCAAATACAGCAAAACTTGAAAATTCTATGCACTTGGGCATGGAATTGTCTACAGATCCACCTCCAACGTTTTACTTTTGAGTTGATAGAGAGTTTTGTCCTTGTAAAGGCCATTCGTTGATTTCTTTCCCTGTTGGACTGCTGTCGTTGTAGGTGTTTGGCACAAAGTGAGAAAAATATAAATGAACACTCTGCAAGGTTTGTAATGACTGCAAAGTAATGAATTGGAATGATTAGGGAATCCACAGATTGTATGTGTACAAAAGCAGCACCTATTTACTATGCACCTCGCATGTCAAACTGTCTGCTTTTTGTGTGGAATCGTGAAATCACCCGTGCCCACGTGTCTTGCTTAACATTGTCAAACAGAACCAAATTCAAGTAAGGACAAGTGATGCTTTTGAAGAGGAGCATGACAAGAACATAACCGAAGATGAGAGAGAAATATTGAACAGAAGAGAACATGTTAAGCCTTCCCACCCTTCGCTGTTCCACTCCTTGTGCGCATACTTACACTTCCATATCAGAGAATCCATAAGGCTGTTAGATGTTGTGATTTGCATTGATTTAAAAATGACGGGGCTGGCTTTCCTGGACTCACATCAATGAGCTTCACTTGTTGGAATTAAAAAGGTGGTGTGGCTTCACCATAACTTGATTTACAGCTGAGGATTCTTCGCCCGGAATTGGTCGTATTATAATATTCTGGTTATACGTTTTGGTCACTCATCCGCCACCGACCCAAAGAAGAACTTGACTCAGTGCCCCGGGTTTGATCAGCATTAAGCCTAAGTCAAAAGCACGCTTTTCTTCTTAAAGTAAAAATCGGGTGGGTTAAACAATAAAGCATGTCTTTTGCCAAAATTGAGGTATCGTACAACAAAATGCTGGGTCAAGTCAAATGTATGGTAAATCGCCAGCTAACAAGAGCAGTACTGTTTGTATTTTCTTTACTAGGTAAGCTCGTGTTCTTACAATGAATGGAAATGCAATTGATGCATTCTTGCCCCAAAATTAATTGTTTTTATTTTTTTTTACCAGTGTATGGTAAAAATTAAATATAATCTAATATAAGTGAATGAACAAAAACCATCATAAGGAAACACAACACTTAAATAATGATGCTAACTATTTTCGTTGATTTAATTTATAGCACTCCTCCATTAAAAATTGGTCCTTCTGTATAATAAATTAATAAAAAATAGATTTTGTCCTTATATCTGTTTCTAATTTATTGTTTGATCACAACATAGCAATTCAAGGAAACTCATCTTTTTGTGTTCCAAAAAAAAAATCATAAAGTGGGACGTAACATTGTTATTTTAAAAAAGGTATTCGCCCCAAACTTCTTTTGATCATCAGTTTTGATTGTCTCACTCATGCTATCAAAGCGAGTCTGTCTAATAAAAAGCAAAACAACACACACGCACAACATAGTTACAAAACTCAAGAAGAGTACAGGGTTTACTTTTCGTGTATAACAAATACTTCCAATAACTCTCCCTTTAGCATGTTTCGCGTATCTCAGGAGCCATTCTGAACGTTTAGCGCATAGATGTCAAACTTCGGTCGTGGAGGGAGGTTTCCTGAATGTTTCTCATCTCTCCCTGCTGCAACACACACCTGATTCAAATGATCAGCTATCAGCAAGCTCTGAAGGACCCTGATAACAATCCTGACCATTTGACTCAGGTGTGTTGCATCAGGGAGAGATGGAAAACATGAGGAAACACGACCGGAGATTGACAATTTTTAAGTTGGGAAAAAGTTCAACTGGCTTTTGCATTCTTTCAATCTGATCGCTTCTGGCATCTGTAATTGGGTGAAGGTATTGTACGTAGGTGCAACTTCCACTTTACGACAACATGTCAAGTGGAAACGGCTATTTATTGATTTATTATTGATACATGATATGGTATATGTATTGTAAATATATACATGCAAACATATACATGTATGTCATATATATATATATATATAATTGACTGGGACAAAAATGATATGATCTGTCATAATAGGACACTTTGATTTGATTAATAATAACCCAACAAACTTTGCCTGTAACTTTTTTCTCTATAGCAATAGATGTAGTAAAATTGGCTGTTTGTGTTTTCATGGCAGCTTTATTAAACACTCAAATTTGATCCCTTGAATCAATGTTTTTTTTCCAACTGCCAAAACATTATTACTGAGCCCATCTTCAAAATTTGTATAAGCTCTGTCGATATTACTTGATGATAGTGACTGTTTTTACTGCAGCGAATATAAAGGATCTAAAACGCAGGGGACTCCTTTCCATGTTATAATAAGTAACCTTGCTCACAGTGTCATTTCAAAGTTGTCTCCTAATGAGATGGAAAAACACTTTCAGATGTGTGCACAAAGGAGTGGAGGCATAAAATCATAAAAATCATACATTTCTTGTTAAGGTCTGTTCTTCAAATTATTTCATTCAGTCTAAGAGTATGTCAGTGTTTGTCTAATTGCCACAGGTAGCAGAGACAGTCACTCATTATTTGTGCTGTAAAGGGGAGTAATGATGAAAATAGAGGTGTTAAGTTGTTTGTTCGTCTATGAATTGTAATATTTTAGTAGAGACACATGACTGAAATAAGAAAAAAAACTGATTGGGTAACAACCGGGCTATCTTGTATTTGTTGGTCAGCAATGGCATATAAAGAAAGGTTTTGCTGGCTATTACCCAAAGTGTGTAAAATTAATCAAAGTTGACACACGTTCCTATTTCCCAGGAGCTGGGGCCATGCACAGCTGGCGTTGTCGGAAGCCCGGAGGCTATAGTGCTCGCCCCTGTGGTGCCCTGAAGGCAGGACGCACCCTGCTGCTGCCCTACAGGCCACAAGATGTCTGGCAAAAAAGGCCAAAGATGGGGGCGTGTGCGCACGTCTGTGTGTCATGATGAACTCGTGGACTTCTGCATTTTTACATACTCATGAACAATGGCGGAATACAGTACATTTTTCTAGTCTCTTTTATGTTATACCTTAAATCATGCTAAAATTATGTTTGAGATTGTCTATGATTTTTTTTTTTAGTATCGGTGAATAAAAAAGGAGACTCGCGTGTGTGTAGGGGTGTGTGTGAGGGTTTAAACAAATACTCAGTGCTCCGCCTGGTGACTGAAGTAGGGATTTGGATGTCTAATTCACAAACACATACACACACATAAGCACACGCGCACGAGCACACGAGGTTTTAACACGCAGAACAAAACAGTTTTTCAGATGGTGGTAAGGCTATTCATCAAACAATTGAGTAAGGAAAACAATGTGCTACAACACAATTTTCTCAGGATCATCTTTAATATACATCTTCAGTTACAAGCTTGACACATCATTAAAATAAAGGACTGCCCAGAAAGTAGGAGAACAATAACAATATTGAAAGCTTGAAAAGAAATAAAATTGGGATTGGGATTTCTTCTCCGTTTGAAATGAGCATCTAATGGTTTCTTGAGAAAAATAAAGTTTAAAGGGCATTTCCTGATCAGTTTCAATATTTGAGACAACAGAATGATTTGTATTAAATTACTCAGTAATATAAAAGAAAAAAGAGAGGACAACAAAAACACCTATGATTACATTACATATAAAATGGGAGGGTAAACTACAATTTATTTTCATTTTGAATCAATCTAATAACTTTATAAATATATATATGTATATATATATATATATATATATATTTTGCCCCTAGGTATGAGTGTGAGCCTGGATGGTTGTTCGTCCCTCGCCTACTGCCCAAAGACAGCTGGGATAGGCCAAATAAAGGGGGCTCACACTATTCAGTCTTCCTAGTTCTCCTATAGGATAGCCTATTTCCAAGTAACTGAAGTGTTAGGTAAACTTCAGATATAGGAGGCTAAAAATGGGTCCACAAGAATCAGCCTTTCTAAAGCTGAGTTCATGATTCTCTCCTTTGGATCAAGAACAATGTCCTGCCAAAAGTGGATGAGTATCTCAGATCTTTGATCACAATTACATTATTCAGCTACTGGTTCTTTCTCAATCTGAAGTTTGCATTACACACACAGACGCAGCATGCATTCGCATAAGGAATGGGTATCAATCAAAAATTTGCGACGCCATTACTAATTTAAACACCTTCCCTCCCATATCGGTTCCAGATGATGTTTCCCATCCCAATTTTATAATATCAGTTAAGCTAAATAAAAATTGCATTACACATTAGCACACATCTATGTTTATTTTTCAGCTTTGGTATTTTTCCACGTGAATCTTTTTTTTTTTTTTTTTTTTACAAGAAAAATGTAAAGAAGAAATAATTTCCATTTGAAAAGAACAGTAAAAACAAATCACTGCAACCACTGCTTCTGTGTGTACTGAGGACTCATCCATCCATCAATTTTCTTTCATTTATCTGGAGTTGGGTCACGGAGGCAGCAGCCATAGCAAAGAAGCCCAGACTTCCAACTCCCCAGCCACTTTGTCCATCACTTCCGGGGAATCCCAAGATATTCCCAGGCCTGCTGGGAGACAAAGCCTCTCCAGCGTGTCCTGGGTCGTCCCCAGGGCCTCCTCCTGGTGGGACAGTTTCTTATTTTTTAAATTCTGTCAGGAACATTACAGCAGGACTGTGCATAGCAGTGTTTTACAGTATATATATTCCATATTAATGATTCAAAGAATAAATCACTAATTACTATTTACTGAGCAGTGACCTTTCAACAATGCACATTGCACACATATATGCGCACGCATATATTTTTAAATAAATGCAGCCTCCTGATCCTTTAAGGGCTAATGGTCATTTTTATGTGAAACCAGTATATGTAAAAATATTATTTACCATAGCTGCACTTGTATTTCAACAACTATTAATTACGATTACAAAGCATGACAGTAACGACACAGTGCAGTGACATAGTTTTTCTGAACCACTTATCCTCACTGGGGTTGCAAGTGTGCAATAAAGTTGTCATTGGTTGTAGTCTGCTCATTATTGGACGTCATACTCTGGCAATGAAACTTAATTTTGTGATGCTGTTAGCCACAAGTAGAGTTCCACTGAAGCGTCTGGAAGCTGTGCATGTCGCCGAATTTCCATGATGAATAAAATACAACAGTTCCAAACTACCGTATTTTCCGGGCTCCGAGCTCCCGTCACAATTTTGTTTAAAAAAGAAAAAAAAAAAGAAAAGAAACGACAACAAGACAAGTTGGAAAAGGGCTCTTTTTATTTTGAATTTCAATTACTTTTATGGCCACTTTTACCACTGTGTCAATTTTTGTCTTGTTTTGGATCAAGGGCAACTCATAATATAGCTTTGTAGAATGTTTCCACAATTTTAGTACTCACACCAAACTAATCTAATTTGATGGAGCAAATGTCATTGAAAACGTTACTGAATATTGAATTGACCTGTTGGGAAAAAATTTCCACCTGGTCTAAAAGGGACATCATATCAGACATTTTTGAGGGGGATTTTGGGAGTCATGCCTTTGTTTGTCCGAGTCATTTGTTGTGGCGATCTGCTTCTTTCAAAGAGTCATGTTCGTAATGATTTTTGTTGAGTCCAATTACCATTCATTTTACAGCATCTGTACTCAATTACTGCCTCGTGATTTTATTTTTTTCCAACTGGCCTTCAGCATTTTTTTAGGTTTCTTTTGCGCGAATGCTATCTTAGTCTGGGTTTAATGGCCAGTATCCTCTTTATTGATGTAGACTCTAACCTCCTTTGTACAGAGTGCCTTATTGTTTGGGTAGTGGGCAACGAACCTTTGGAAATCAGAGTTACAAGAGGTGGAAGACTCTTGGCTTTAAAAGACTCCCCAATGTTGCTGTCACGTTTGTCCAAAATCATTCATCATCATTAACATGTGCAACAATACTGTATCATTAATTGCTGAAAAGCAGTGGCATCACTAGGCCTATTTTAAGGGAGCTGAATACCCCCCAAAAATATTCATAAAGCCGCCTAAATAATATATTTTTTTAATATGCATAGTTTACCCTTAGCAAAATGTCAATATAAGGTGGCCTGAATGTAAACTTAAAAAAAAAATCACGTAACCTCTCACTATTTACAGGATATGACCATATAGCTGTCAGTTTCCATTCATTTCATAGATGAGGTTGGAAAGCAATCCAAAATCCATTCCACTTCTTTATATAAACACCCTTATGATGGAAGATCCTGTTCATCTTTGTGCCTGCAACCTAGCTTGTATTTGATACATCTGGAAAGATAAATAGTACATAAAGGAATCGCCCACACAACTGAGACTGCGGTCTTTAATTTGGTGAGCCCTATGGTTGTGAAAATACAGTAATCAAAATTAGCATTTATGTTTCTGTAGATTATAAATAAAAAGGTCACAATGATATGCCGAGCACTGAGGTCAGAGTTGCAAATTTTTTGCTTTGATGGCTGTCTTTGACATAAACACAAATTCCTCTGCCCCTGGTTTTTCCCGGATGATGCTTCTCTGTCAGCACATGCACACGGGAAGCCTTCCAGCTGGAACAAAGAGCCAGGAACGTCTTCCCAAAGCCACGACTGAGTGTGACAATATCTCGATATGGCGATAGATCACGATATTTTGTCTTCTGATCGATTAACGATTCGCCTCTGGCAAGTATTGATATTTTAAATGAATATAAATTCTCCTTTATTGTTCGTTGAGCAATTACTTGGCGGTCCACGAGGTGTGTGCCTCACTGGAGCAGCGGGGAAGCGGAAGTCGCCAGGTGAAGAAGACAAATAATCGGAGAAAACATGGCTGAAGCAACTCAAATCATACGTGCTTCAAATCCATGAAATGCATGAAACCCACACTGACACGTGCATTGCAGAAGAACTTCAGAAAGCATTGGACGAGTGGAAGAATGACACAAAAAAGCCTGTCGTTGTGACCAATAATGCTTCTTATATGACTGTAGTCATGGACCTAACTGGCCACCATTACGTACCAAACCTTGCATCACAGCATGCTGTGAATGTGCCCACAGTCACCACACTTCTTGCATTGGAATAGTGCCTCGCAGATGTTCTCCGGGTTTCTTGAGCAACAAGCAGCCATCACTGCTGCTCTTTTATCACCTCAGGTAAGAAAGTGTAGCAATTTAAAGGATAATTAATTACATTGTGCATATCGTAAAGTAAATATTTTTTCTTGAACGATCAATTTAATCATCGGTTATAACAGAAAAACATTGCAATATTTTTTTCTCATATCTAAATTTGTATACATTTTAATGTAAATATTTTAAACGAGAAAAGAACAGGTAAAATTTAATATACAACAACACACATTAAAATCATATTTTTTTTCACTTCACAGTACTAACGCTGTCAGTCTTCCACTACAAACTATTTCACTTAAAAAGATAAATATACATAAGTTTTTTTTCTTTTTTTATTTTGCTGTGTTTTTAGGGTAAGAAAGAATGTGACTGACTGCTCACTGACAGAGACTGACATATCAAATGCAGAAGAGATGGTGAAAGCACTCAAGTAAATGCTTGTGGCAACAAACATCATGTGCAAAGAAAAGAGCCCCACCATTTCTATCATTGCCCCACTTCAAGCTCAGCTGTTAAGTAACACCACTAGCACTGTTGAAGATTCACCTCTGGCTCGAGAAATCAAGAATGCCATTCATCAAGATCTCCCCAAGAGGTATGAGTCAGTGGAGGAAAAATATCTTCTGTATGTCATCATCCCCTGACCCAAGATTTAAATCTCTGCTGTTTTTGTCACCTCAAGATGTGCAAGATATTGATGCAAGACTACTGTCAAATGCTATAGCACTGAAGGACAATGCACAAGACTTTTGGGAGCAAGCACAAGGGGAGGATGAGGACTGGAAACAACTAGGAGGGCGGCTTTGCAAAGGGTCCAAAAAGGAGAAAGTCTGCTCTTGTGGCCCTGCTGGGACAGCCTTTCAAAAATAATACATCAACACAGATAGAGTCAACTGTTGCAATTTCTGAGAGGAAGATCAAGCAATACCAAGATTTTCAGTCTCTTCCATTAACGGAGGATCCTCTGCTGTCTTGGAAAAGTCAAGAGCATTTTGACACTCTTCTGTCCAAGCTGGCACAAATGCAGTTGTACATTTCTGGGACCAGAGTTGCAACTAAAAGAGTTTTTTTCAACTGGTGGGGACATCATCAGTGTTCAGACAAGTCTAGTCACGCCTGAACATGCTGACCAGCTGCTCTTTCTTAAGAAAAACATGGGCATACCTGTCAAACAACCAGTGAATGACTCAGCTTTACAGAAGTTTCTCTGAAAAGGTTTATTATAACTTCAATGTTCAAGTTCAAAAATTTCCATTTTATGTTTAAAAATTAGCTTTTTGAAGCACACAATTTCTGAAGAATATTAATGGTGACTGCGATTGGCTGGAAACCAATCCAGGGTGTACACCGCCTACTGCCCAAAGATGGCTGCAGGCTCCAGCACACCCACGAACCTTGTGAGGAGAAATGGCACAGACAATGGATGGATGAATATTTGTTGGATTTTATTTTATTATTGTCTTCTACATTTCCCTTTTTCATTTTAAATGTGCAGGTGGAGGCCTTGCAGTAGATTTGCACTGTGCAGCAATGTTACACAGAAATTGTCACTTGTTTATAAACAGGACAGAACAGATATGTTACTGACTGTATGTTGCACTACAATAGTGTTTACGACGCTGATATTTTTACAGACATTTTGAAATAATAAAGAGTTTCTGTTAAGAACACACACATTTGTTAACAAACGTTTGCACTTGAATTTGTACATCAGTGATGGTACAAAATAAAATATTTTTTAATTGAAAAATCAACACAGTGCTTGGTCGTAAGTGACCGGGAAAAGAGAGAGTGGAGCGAGTGCTGCTCCTATTTGATGACAACCATGGACATACAAAAACCATGTGAAGTTGAGTTCACTGACGAATGGCTCTGTAATCCTTCCATAGTAGACGCTACAATATGTTAGGGTACCACAACAGCACATCGGGTTAAAAACAAAATGACAAGCCCTACGTCAGGAATGAAATCAGGCATCAGCCACAATGTGCTGTTCTGCATCGTGCGTCTGCAAATAATTTAATTAAAGATATACTTAAATTGATTATAGATTAAATAATTAAATAATAAATAAATGTGAAATTAAATAAATAAAACACATTTTGCAGCAGTTCTACAAGGCAAGGGTAGTTGTATGCAAGAGCTCAGCATGAAGATGGGTCTCGGGAAGAAACTGTTTTTCAGTCTGTTAGTCTTCTTTTGGATGCAACTGTTGCGCCTGCCAGACGGCAACAGGTCAAAGAGTTGGGAGCTTGGGTGAGTATTTTCCTGATCGATCTTGTGAGCTCTGCTGAGGCTCCGGGTGGTGTAGATGTAGAAGTCAGCAACTCAAAGAGCCATTTCACCCTGTTTCATATTGACAAGAAAACACAGGAGCCACAAAACGCTTTGAGCATCAAAAATATGGAGTAAACCAAGTAAGTACTCTCAATTGAGATGTAATAATGATAATCGGGCCGGCCCACACATTTCATGTGCCCCTTTTAAAACAGGTCTGGGGACGTGTCCGCAGCAACACGCAATGAAAGTTAAAGAATGTATACACTTTTTATTTGGTCATCACATGTAAAAAGAGAGCAGAGCACTTCCAATCCCATCACTTCAAACTTCATTGTGTGGTGCTCTTCTTCATGGTAAAAACCATCCGAGCTGCTTTTAATTACAGCATTCTTTACTACATTTACATCGTTTGCCAATGGCACGCATAATCATTTTGAGCAGTTATTCTCAAACTTTTTGCATCAAATTAAGTACCACTTCAAAAGATACTCAGCTCTCCAAGTACCACCATAAAGGTCACAGTTAAAATAAAGTTGTCATACTAAGCAAGTGTGTTAATCAAAACCAAGAGACTTTAGTCCCAAAATAATTATTGTTAGCGTCATTGTGTTATGTACAGTTTGAACTTAAACTCTGCTTGAGGAATGGACATGTTGCAATGCCATTTATCTTGTGGTGTCATTTTTCGAATTATCACTGGCAACATGCTAACAAACCACATAATTCTATTGAATTAAAAAAAATATCTCCTGTATCTTTTCCTCTTCTAACATTCATTCACAGTTCTACCTGAGAAACAAAAAAAATCTCTCTATTAGAACAGTAAAGAGATGGGTAAAGTAGAGTCTCGGGAATGAAAGAGTGCAAGAGGAAAGAAGACAGACTGAGAGTTCCTTTGATGTTCTCTACGGCACATCACAAAGTCAACTCAAAGGGTTTGTTAAAAATGCATGACATGAACACAAGTAGAAAATAAGCAATGAACTTGAAGAAATAAAGATCAAGTGATTTCATGCATGTTCAGACTTCAAAGAATCAATGTGACTGGAGGAGAAGAGAATGGAGGAAGAAAAATACATATCATTATTCCTTCTTTCTGAGATTGCAGACTAATTATCCTTTCGTTGGCACACAGTGGGTTGCACAGAATTGGAATGGACCCAATGAAGAAATTGAAACAGGTGCTATGGGTGATTTTAACTTTTAGATGAAAATTCACTCAAACACTCAGCTTGTATTTAGTCAAAAAGTCTGTCTGCATTATAAATAAATCCTCCGTGCAATTAGGAGTGCAACAGAGAACATCTGACTTTGCATTTCAGCAATGGAATGCCACTTCAAAAGAAACAGGTCATTTGTGTACAATATGCAACAGCAGCCATGGCAAAATGTTGTCACTGGTTGTTCCTTGACGTATCTTGATGTATCAGTTGCTATGTAAATGCTTTTTCCTCGATTAGGTCATATAAGCCTGATATCTTTCACAGTATATTTAGGAGTTATTCAGTGACACATCATCAGTGTGTCAAGCTTTCTTGGAGTGAGAATGTCATCTTACGGTACTTCCATGTCATCTGAATCCAGCCCTGCTCCGTTTGACTTAAGATTTTTTTATATAAAGACTTTTCGACTTCTGTGCCATGTCTGCTTCTGACCCAAATGTTGCTCCTCATGAGACAGTAATATTTTTATACAATGAATGCTTAAAATTCTATTGAAAAAAGAAAAGATCATTGCACAATCCTTAATAAATAATAGGCTAATAAGATGAAAAAAAAATGTTATATTAAGGTCTGCTCTCATATAAAAAAAAACATTTAGATTAGCTGTGACAGTGGAGAGGTTGCTAGAATAGCTTGTGAAGTTCTTCAAAAATAATAATTTGGTCAATTGTTTTTTTCTTAAAGTAATGAGTGGAATGCAAACCCACAAAACAGAAAATTAAAAAAATCTAATCTCCTGCAGCTCATTTAAATATATGTAATTTAAAGAAATGGTTACTTGATAACCAAACCTTTATCCCTGAAGGGTCATGAGCAGAGCGGGGCACTTGACCCTTTTTTTTTGCCAGTCAGTCCCGCGCCCTCCGCGATCTGTCAAGCCTACCGGCCTCAAACCTTTGGCATTATTCCCAAAAATTGTTGGCCTTATCTGTCTTTTGATTTTATTTTGCTTTCCTGTTAAATTGTTATTGCAATTATCCAGATTTCTTAAGGCAGGTGGACTAATGGAAAGCCTTTTGTCTATAATTTGGTGCGTTTACATTTTATTTTTGAAATTTTCATTAATGTGCATTGTTCTTCTATAACAAATAAAGAGAAAAGGGAAAAAACATAAACCATGACAGTGAATTGTTTCACTTTTTCCCCACACGATCTGCTTCTTCTTTAGACATTTGTCACGTTGTTCAATATTCGCAAATGTAATCCACTGAATTTGAAATAATTTTCAGCTCAAGTCAAACAATGCGGCTGTAAGCCCGTGGTGGATAAACCTCAGGAGCGCATGAATAAATCAATACAGAGCGGGAGAAAACGGGGGAAAAGGGGAGGAGGTGGAACGGCTGAAGAAAAGAGTGGAACCAACTCAAGTTCTTTTCACCCCTCAGGTCTCTGTGCTCCCCAAAAAATGTAATCGGCTTAACCAGTAGTGCTGCCGTGAATTTTCTCGCATGAGTTCCAACTGTGCCCATCCAGATCTTACTACCAACAGCAGATAGAAGTGAAAATCAATGTCATACAGCATTTGACTAATGAGATTTCCTCTATTGTGTTGTGTGTCAAGAGGGTCCAGACGTGTGTAATTGCGTCCTTGAGCGTGTGTCTGCATTTATGCCCTTGTGCCTTGTGTGTGTGTGTGTGTGCATATTGGGAAGGAGGGTAGTGGTGGGTGGTAATCGTCTGACATTTCCTCTCAGCTGGGGGCATTGGGAATGCTCGGGGGTGCAAAATAATCTGTACGTGCGGAGGGGCTGGGATAGGGTAGCAGGAAGGGTGGGAGTGAGGCGAGAAAAGACAAAAAAAGCCCTGAGGCTTGCAACCGCGGTGGCATTGCAGGTGATATTAGTAATCCTCTCGCATCTCACTTTATGTTCTCTTCAGCAAAAGTGTATCGAAAAGATCGCGGTGAACACATATTATACCGCTATTCAGTACAAGAGGAGGTGTGAAGTGAGATGGGGACGGAGATGTTCAAATGACGCATATACAGCTGATGTTTAAATGTTGACATCATTTTAGTTACAAAACTCTTTCATCTAAAGTATTAAAGGGGCAGGTTAAAAAAGCCCATTGTTCGTTGAACTTTTATCTATTTATCTATTTATTTTCACTAATTATTGTTAGGTTCACTGGTGAGCTACAGCCGATCTTAAATGACTTTAGGTGAGAAGCAGGGTTCACTGTGGACTGCTTGCCAGCCAGTCCCAGACTGGTCAAACTTCAATTTGACCATCTCAATTTTGCCCCCACATGTGATCAGAAGATATCTTCTGCTGCCTGTTTGTCTGTTTCAGAGACTGTATCTAAGTCAGCAGATGCCATTAGGCTAAATACACAGTAACTACCATTTTTCCATAAAAACTTGGCTCTAGTGCAGGTGTGGGCAAACTACTGCCCGGGGGACACATGCGGCCCGTTAAACGTTTTAATCCGGCCCATCGAACTTGAAAAAAATTAAATGAATAAACCTTGTAAATGTTTTATTTTCAAAATACTGTGGTTTTTCAAAGACATGTATATTGTTGTAATGCTTTTTTTCACTTTCATTTAAAGTTAAATGTATTTTTTTTCTCTGATAAGGTGAGGTTACCAAAACACTACATCCATCTGCTCTTGGTCCGGCCTCTCTGTCAAATTTTAGAACCCATTGTGGCCCGCCAATCAAAGAGTTTGCCCGCCCCTGGTCAAGAGTGACCGAAGCCATCTTTTCCCCTCCCTGATTTCCCCCACCAGGATACAAATAGCGTTCCCTCGCTACGTTGCGGTCCGGAAGGAAGGAAGGATAGGATAGGACAGGCTAGACTAGGCCTCAATAGTCAAATCATGCCATATTTTCAATTAATGGAGAAATTCCACTTCATCCAAATTCTCGTGAAATTGTTTATTTTTCTTGCATTTGACCCCTTAACCTCTGGGTGAACTTGCCTTTTGTTCACTGGTTGAACAACATCTGCAGAGATCATAATGACCTTTTCAATTGACACTAATAACTCGGCTTAGGTCTTTGGAGAGATTCCGACCTTAAACATTTTAATAAGATTACCAAGTCCAGGACGGCATTTTTTGCACCAACGGAGATGCTTTTCACTCCTAATCTGATTCGCTTCTGGTGACGAGCCTTGATCTGTTTCTATTTCTGGCCTATACTGATTGAATAGGTAGTTTCTTTAAAACTACAGGCACAAGAATGTCGTGCTCTCTTGAATATACATTAATGTCACTAATGGTTTCCAATAGAATAACCAAGTCAGAGGTGGTAGATAAAGCATGTTGAAAGAGGATTGTAAAAAACAAGCTTCCACTGCCAGTCTAATGCAACATATCATGAATAACTAAAGACTGTTTGCCGTTTTCAACACGGGCGTTTTAGTGTAGTTAATTCAACGGTGAGGTACCCCACCTCGAGATCCGGCAAGCATTATTCAGCCCAAGCGATCCTGCAACTGGGTAACATGTACACAACTGCCAACACCTCTCGGATATTGAGAAAATACTTTGAGCATAATGTGCTATCTGTTACAGTGTTCACTTTTCTGTGCCAAAATAATTTCCTGTACTTTGCCCTTGTGCACCAGGAGCAGCAAGGGGTTGTGTCTACTGTATGTGTGTGTCTTTTTGTTTATACTATGCGAGCATGCATTTATGCACACTTTAAAGCATCTCTGTGTTTACCCACCTTATAAATGACAGCTTTTAAAGGCAATTGGGGGACATTGGAAAGCATTTCCATGTAAATGAACACAGGGATAATGATGATAGTAAAAGGTGTTTGTTGTGTTGTGTGTGTGTGTGTGTGTGTATCATTGCTGAGGTGCCGTGCACATTCTTCAATCCCCCACTGGGCAGCTTTCAAAGTAACATTGGGGATGACAGGAGGAAAAGTGTCATGCCAATTAGGTTGCACAGAGTGAAAGAGGTAGCTGTGATAGAGAGAAAAATTTAAAGGAAAGGGTTGTGAAGCCAGGTACAAGCAAGAAAGGGGGAAAAAATAATGGCCTTACGCTGTCAGGGTGGATGCTGGGCCAAACAGAAGGAAAGGAAGAGGCAAACACTACTGGGACAAACAAGTCAGCAAGGACGAGAGAAAGAATTCAAATTGGTCTCTCTCCCCTGAGGTGCACTGGCACCTTACTGGGAGAAAAAAGTAACGCGGCAAAGTGGCCCCACATGGGGCAAACGTTATTTTTTTTTTTTTGGCTGTGTATGTGTGTGAGTGGTTGTGCGTGTCCATTATGCGCATTATTCGTGACTATTAAGGTAGTGATTCTACACATTTAAGACCAAAATTCAAACAATGTTCATGCAAACTACTACTACTTACATAGCCACTAAGGGGAAAGATAATTAAGTATGGACAAAATGTGTTTGTTTTTTACAGATTTTGTAAGATAGCTCATAACCTATGTGCTTCCAGGCCAGTTTGGCCCACTGAGTTGGTGCATAACAGACTTTTGTTGTAGATTTGGTGAAATATTTGCACAGCAAATTTGGTGGGCATTGAATTAATTCAGTAACCTAATAAGTCTTCACATGAGCCTAAAAGTACATTAAAATCAATGATTCAATCAATCATTTGTTATTTTTCAACCTTTTTTTTTTTCTACGTCACCAAGGACTGTATATATTTGCACCTTATTAACCACTCTTTAAAGACCACACTCTATCCTATCAGATCTAATAACTTTGTAAATATCAAGCTCTTGGTGTGGTTTACGGAAGCTAGGGAAGTTTTACATTTTACAATACTACTACTACTACTCATAACAATACTGTTTGTTGATCCAGCACTTTAACGCAGTGGTTCCCAACCACTGCACCACACCATGTGGTACCAGGCCGCAGAGACAGACAGACAAAAAAATTAATAACATTTAAAAATGATGAGATTTGCCTGAACCTTATGAGAAGAGTGGAGTAGATAATGGATGGCTGGAACCGGTTTACACTAATGGCTAGCAAGATTGAGCTTTTTCAGTGTATTTTGTCATTTTGTGAAAAGCATAATAATTAAGTGTTCCCAAATCAGAGTGGACAATTTGTTTGTTTGTTTTTTTAAACAATTTATTTCAAACATACATAAAAAGAAAGGGACAGTATAATACAATAACAGCAAAATTAAGCCTTAAAAAAATAAGAGAAAAAAAAAACAAATATCACCTGATGAGCCAAATTTGGCACGAGAAAGGAGTTGAAGAGTAAGTCTTTATTTACGAAAATTAGTGATGTGTCTTGCATATCGAGTAATTGTGTGAACCCGGAGCGAGTATTTGAAGCATGCACCAAGAAAATGCTCCGAAACTGTCTCGACCTCGTTACCGGAAGGAAGCGGATCGAGAAGTTCAATTCGTCAGCGAAATGCAAGGGCGGTTTCCCGTTTCGCCACATTTTGTGAGTATAAGATTTTTGCGCAGTTTGTAATTTAATTACTGTTATCACTGTTATGGGGCCATTGAGGAAGAGAAAGCTTTCCCCTTTTAAGGAACACTTTGATCTCACTGTTTCACATAAGGTCAGAAAAAAAAACTATTGGAATTGAATATACATTTTGATGGGATGAATTGTTACTCTATTTTCTTGATTTACTATTACTATTTTATTTACTTTTCATTGTAAGGTGAAGTGCCCCTGCAGCTTCAGGCTCCTGCTCCTGTGCACTTGCAGCTCGTCAGTCTCATCAACAACCCAGACTTACGACCAGTGCAGCCAGGAGTCAGGTGCCAGATTATTCCTGCTTCCTTCATAGTATCTCAGATGATTTCCATGGTCTCTGAGTATTTGAAGATTTATTCCTCTCTGTATTTTGTGGTCAGCATGGTGTGTGACTGGTTAGCACGATGGCCTCACAATTCAGAAGTGCAGGGTTCGATTACGGCTCCGGCCTTTCTGTGTGGAGTTTGCAAGTTCTCCCGGTGCCTGTGTGGGTTTTCCCCGGGTACTCTGGTTTCCACCCACATTCCAAAAACATGTATGGTAGGTTGATTGGACACCCTAAATTGCACCTCGGTGTGATTGTGAGCATGCATGGTTGTTCGTCGTTGTGTGCCCTGCAATTGGCTGGCGATCCTTGTGAGGATAAGCCGTTCAGACAATGGATGGATGGGTGGATGGATGGATTTTGTCTTGTGTTTCTCTCTGTATCTCCCTCTGCTTTTCTCCTTGTGTGGCTCCCGCAAAGCTTCCTGTCTCCCTGTCCAAGCCGTGCCACTCGGGTGCTCACTTTCTCCGAATTTTGGACATTCACTCAAATTCGTAAATCCATTCAACTGGACTCACTGTCTCACCTCCATCCCCAAAGAAATAAATCATCTCTGACTCTGCTTGCGTTTGGCTCCTCCATTCACCCCTCGGTTACTACAAACCGTAACAGATTGCCTCAGATGATTAAGTGACATACGGTTATTATGTAAATCGGCTACCAACCAGCGAGCAGTTATATATTATCAAGTGGCTTTCATTCGCACATATACTGTATAGAATACCTGTTACTCTAAAGCCACTAGGCAAATATCAATATAGGTTGAGTCATTGGAAATGGGCTAATTTAAAATGACTCACACATACACTGTTAAACATGCCCCTCCATGTTTCACTGTTATTGCTCATTTGAGCAGTGAAGGCCCCTGCAGAACAAAGGAGTCCCCAGCAGGAGTGCTCGCTGACGCCAAAGTCTCCAACAAGACTCCAACAGGAATGGGAACTCTGAACTGTTGTTTGGTGCACAGGCACAAACAACAATCAGGACCCGTTCCTCCCCCTGATGGCCTCTCTCGTCCACCAAGGTGATCCCTAAACTACAGGCACCGAGCCGAGGACTAATAAGTATGCCCGCACATGTTCGAGACCTCTCTTATTGGTCAACTCCAGAGTGGAAGAGAGTCCAACCCCATTCATCTTTTGTCTTCTCAGCCTTGCATGAAAATAATTAGTTCTTTTCCAGACTTCAAACTGGAGACAGATATTCCAATCTAATGTGAGACTGCTTTGTTCCACAAAGTTTCAAAGTTTACTTTCAACAACATTCACCGAGAAGTGTAGTGTTTTGTTTTTTTTTGTGGACACACTCTTGGCGCCGCAAGTGCCGGTCAGCAATGGCTGGACAGATGGAACGGCTGAATTCCCATTTGTTGATATGTGATCACTTGTGCATCTGTTTTTTTTGTAATGCGACATCAGTCTGAAAGGCCATTATCCGACGTATACGTCTACAAAAGCCCAAAATGCGCTCAGCGCGGGCGGGTGATTGTAGCTTGCAAGGGGCATTTACAATTGTCTGTGAATCTGCAAAGTTGTTTGGAGTAACTGCATTGGCTTTATTTTTAAAATCGATTTAATCGCACTTGTATCATGAAATGTACATTTGGGGTAATAGTAGGAATTCAGACATCCAGACGGTTCATTTATTATGCGACGTCACCATTAGCAGTTGTTATCATGAAACACAGAGATCGAAAAGCTTCGCCCCATTTCAATTTTATTATTTCTACCTCCGAACGCATTGCCCCTTTGTTGATATGACATGATTAAAACATGAACCCCCAACATGCTGGGCCCTATTTACTTCCATAAACACTACGTTGTGTGTGTCTGTATGCCTGTCAATTTTTTTAAGCTTTGTGCTCACACGTCAGATAGACTGGAGTCACAATGAATATATAATGTGAACGATTACACAAGAAAATCGGATATCACCCAAAAATCGTAATTGAGCATAAAGAGCATAAAGCGTGCCAGTGCATGCACCTACTGATGCTCGCAACCCCCCATATAACTGAGAAATCATTGTTTGTCATACCCTCCACAGTCAGAGTTTCTTGAAATACAGTAAAAGACATATTCAGAACCTTGCTCAACACACACATATTACAGCCATCCATCCATTATATGAACTGCTTGTCGTCACAAGGGTCGTGGGGGGGTGCTGGAGCCTATCCCAGCTATCTTCGGGCAGTAAACTGGTTTCCAGCCAATAGCAGGGACCACATAGACACACAATCAACCTGCCATGCATGTTTTTGGATTGGGGGAGGTAACCGGAGTACCCGGAGAAAACCCACGCAGGCACGGGAAGAACATGCAAACTCCACATTGGAATGCCAGAGACGGAATCTAACCCACAACCTCTGCACTGTGAGGCCATCATGCTCACCCAGCGGTGGGCAAACCCCTTTTTGATTGGCGGGCCACAATGGTTTCTAAAATTTGACAGAGGGACCGGACCAGATGGATGGAATGTTTTGGTAACCTCACCTCATGTGAGAAAAAAATTACATTTAATTTGAAATGAGCTAATAGCCAATAAGAGACAGCACCATTTTGCATACTGGCATTAATGGCCCGCTCATTCAAATCATGTCTAAAAAGCACAATGACACAAGAATCTCTTAATGCGTTACAATTTTAAACATTGCTTTTGACTTGTGTTTGTTTCTGCTTGTATTATGAATGTGTTGGGCAAGGTTCTGGATATGTGTGCATTTTATTTCATGAAACCATGACTTTGGATGGTATGCTAAAACAATTAGTTCCCCAAAAAATTCACCAAAAAAGAAAAAAAACACAGGAGGGGCGTGTTTCAGTCAATCATCATTAAAACGGCGTTACGTCAGTGACGGACTGAGAGGTAGTTCGCGACTTGACCCAGTTTGTGACAATTACACTGATGGACGAGAACCCACTTCCATCAGTGGTGAGGGCGTAATTCTTTTTGTCTTTTTAGTTTTTTCAATTAGCCAAACAAGTGTCCATCAGCCATGGACTGATGGATTTGCGCTCAGTACTGATGGACTGCCCACCTCTGTAACAAAAAGTTTGCGTGACGAGTCATAATCACATATTTTAATAGTTGTATATCTGTAACTCCACAGAAATCATCAGATCAATCTTGTTCAGTGCCACCACAAAAAAATCACTGCACGGGTCAGTGTAGCCTCAGCCCTGTACAAACTTGAACAGCTGTTGTTGATCAATATTCCCCAGCACTGTCACTTTAAAGCACTCTGTATAATTGCACACGCAATCTTGCATTCCATGTACTGCTACATGGACACTTAATGAATGGTGCAACAGTTATCTGCACAACTGTATTGCAAGTTTTGCTTCACTGATCACTTTCTCTGCTCTTTTGACTAAATTGATGCACAACTGTCATTGGGGTAGTATTACTGCACAATGGTACTGTCAGGGTCGCCGGTCGGCGAGGAGGGGGGTGGACCCAAAATGCGAGGAAGCAGGGATAAGGGTAACTTAAAGGGAATTTATTTATAAAACAAAACCAAAAGGCAAACAAGGTACTAGGACAAACAAACGTGGCAGGGTGCAAAATAACAAAGTCGAACTAAACAGAACAAAAACCGAGGAACAAAGACAGTGACAAAGACAGTGACAAAAACTAGGGAGCAAGAGCGGGAGCAAGAGCGGGAGCAAGAGCGGGAGCAAGAGCGGGAGCAAGAGCGGGAGCAAGAGCGGGAGCAAGAGCGTGAACGAGATCAGGGAGCGGTCGTGACAGTCCAAATGGAGCAATGTTCAGACCCTGAGTAGTCGGCATGGGGTGGTTAAATAGTCCAGAACTAGGAGTGCAAATGGGCATCAGGTGTGTGAGGTTAATGGGGAGCAGGTGCGTGGCTGGTGGGGACGGAGTGCTGAGGGGAAACGCCCCTACTCAGCTGACAGAAACCAAAAACAACAACAAAAAGGCATGGGAGACGCGAAAACAACAACAAACCCCTGCCATGACCGACACGGGTCATGACAGGTACATCTATATCACGGAAAGGTTTTCTATACATATTTCATGTCTTAGTTTATCGTAGTTGCCTGTTACTGTAGTGTAGCTCATGATAATGGAGACAAATTCCTTGTGTGTTTTTACACACTTGGCCAATGAAGATGATTCTGATATGTCTTCAACATCATTTCACCTTAAAATTTGATTTAAGATAACTGAAAAGTGACATAGATAACTTGAATTGCATATTTCCCCATTGTGGGACTATTATAGAAAATCTTTATCTTTACACCGAATCAGAATCAAATTGTAAATATCAATACAATTTTGTGGCATACATCTGTAATTCACCTCGTAGCGGGGGTATGCGTTGCAAACCTTGGACATTTCCGTTAATTTTCTGGATATCATCAACCATGTTAAACTTGAATCCAAATATAACAACCTCCCTCAATAATACTTCTATTAATGCTTCACGAGGTGGCTTGTGCCTCATAGCATGCTGTTGGGTTGCCTGGCTTATGCACACCACACAAGAAAGAGCAAATTTTTCAAAAACAAAACAGATGACAAACATGTTTGAGCCATGAAAATTTAAAGTGCTGAAACTGGCAATTTGAGTGAATCTGAATCAAGTTCCTCACCTCTGCTTTCCAGGTAATCTGTCCCAAAAAGTCCATGGCTACTGCATTGGTGTTGACCATAGCCCTAATTCGTAATTAGTGACCCATTACTGCTTGCCGTGGCGCTGTATCCCAGAGGTGTTTGCATCAATCTTTCTCCCACTCGCTCTCCTTTTCCAATTCATCTCTGACTTGATAGACTTTGATGACGTGCTCCTTTGAAGACCCGATCAAAGATCTCAGATGAGAACCGTGTAAACTGTTGGTGAGAAAGAAATGGAATACTGATCTTTTTTTTTTTCCAAGAATGTTCACAAGATATACAGCAGAAAATGTTGAGTGGATGAAGGCAATCTTTTAAACCTAGTTTATATAACTTTGCAAAGTTTTCAAAATTCTACGTGATGTGATCACAAATTAATTGTTCACTTGATATCATATTGAACACAAACCTTATTACACTGATCGAATATATGTTTGTGTGTGTGTGTGTGTGTGGTGCCGTGGCACATATACATTTTCACAGTACTTGACCAACGCTGTTTCGACTTTATGACGCCGAGTCTCGTCCTCCAATTTAGGTTCGTACTGCAGCAAAATGTGACCCAGATCGGATGTTGTTGCGTGTTCATATTAGTCTAAACGACTCAATTCTAGATTTTTCAAATCCGACCTGGGCCACTTTGTCATATCGGATACGTGTCGTTTTTTTTTTTGGGGTTGTTTTTTTCGCTTATATCTATTATTGGCGTCATCGGGAGCCCAAAATGAGAGCAGTGGGAGTTGAGTCACAGTATTGACTTTATGTTTGACTTTAATTTAATCCGACTTGAAACATGAACCATATCATGGGCATTTATAGTCATAGTAATAATCCAGCCACAAAGATCGGTTCATTATTTTATGCACGTCAATGACGTGACGTCATCTTTAGCGGTCATCATGAAGCAAGATCGAAAAATCTCACCTCATCATCACCCCAAATATTAAATTTCTCATAACCAATCGCTCCACTGTAGAAATCCTCCGACACACTGGACCACTTTTACTTCCGTAAACGCTAAGTCATGACTAACGTCGCCTTATCTTCTGCGCATGTGGGTCACTTTGGAAAGGCATGTTCACACAGCAGACAGACCGAGGCTGTTTCTATAATGTAATGTGCTTGTTTGCTCAAAAACCTTTTTCACATCATGTTCTCACCTCTCAGCAGTGCTTCGGTTTCCCAAGTCTTGCACTCTTCTGCACTGAGATGTCAGACGTTGTCCTGGTATCTCCTGGAGCCATCCATCCAGCTCGGAAATATCAGCCCACCACTGTTGGCTTTTCCCATCCACATTTTCTCAAATTCTTCCTTCAGCCCTTGGTATTTCTCCAGCTTTTTATGGTCCTTTATTTTATTGTTATCATCTGAGATTGCTACATCTTTCATGACTGCTATCTTCTATTGTTTAGCCACCACCACATTGTCCAGCTGGTTGGCTATCACCAGTTTGTCAGTCTGGAAGTCCCACAGGATCACGTCCTGGTTGTTCTCCAGCACCTTTGGAGGAGTGTAACATCTTGATTCTGGGACCTCTAAATATGTTCTGGTACACGATTCCTACTACCTGGTTATGCCGCTCTATGTATGCGTTGCCAGCCAGCATCATACACCCAGTTGTGATACGCTTCATTATCTCTGGGGCATCTTTTGCACAACCTCCACCTGGGCTCCTGTCTGATGTGACAGGCCCTGGTCTCTATTGATCTGGTGTTTGGGGCCATGATTAGTGCCTGTGGAATTCAAAGATATTTGTAGCTGCCCTGCATATCTGCTATGCTGCCTTCAAGTAGTTCAATCCCTTTGGTTGTGATTATCCTCTCTCCCCTAGAAATCATTCACCCACACTTATCTTGTCTGAACGACATTCCTGTCATTTCTGTATTTCCTTGCGAGGTTAAACAGGGAGTCGATGTCACGCTCGTTCTTAGCATGCAGCTTGATGTTATCCATGTAGAGGACGTGGCTGAACAAGTTCCATTTTTTAACAGGTACACAAAACCACTCGTGTTTATGAACTGACTGAGAGGGTTCAGGACTATGCAGAACAGAAGCGGGAACAGAGCACCTTCTTGGAATATTCCACATTTGATATTCACCTAAGCAACTGGCTTTGAGTGAGCCTCCAGAGCTCTACTTCACAGTCTCATTGAGTTCTTGATGAAGGTTCTTAGAATCCTGTTGATGTTATATAGTTTCACGCATTTCACTTGTCATGTGTGCGCCATTGAGTCACGGGCTTTAATACACAATTTGCTCAAGTACTGATCCATATGCCTTCTTATTGTGTTTGCTATGACACCTGAAAAGAGCTTTCATGTGTTGTTGAGGCAGATTAAGTCGACAAAAATATATTTTTTAATTTTTGTTTTATTTTGTTAACTAACCTTCGACCCAACTGGATTTTACCATTTGTCCTAACCGGACTCTCACTGGTCCCTTGTGTCCAAAAGGTGTGTGTGCGTGTGTGTGGGTGGGGGTGTGTCTGTGTGTGTGTGTTAGTCCAACGCTGTTGCTTTGTTTTCTTTCTTTTCTTCTATTTCAATGATGTGGACATGGGCTAGTTTGCAATTTACTCTTCATGTTCAAAGGAAGAAGATGTGCCTCAAAGTGAACTTAAACTATCTGATATGTGACTCAAATCCGTGATAAAGGATCAGGATTTGGACCCAAAAGCAGACACGAGATGAAAGTGGTGTCATAAAAGTCTTTATATACAAAAATTTCAAGTAAAATTGAGACAGGGCTTGATTCAGAAGACACGGCAGAAAGCTGATGTCCTCACTCGAAGAAAGCTTGACGTACTGACAATGTGTGTCATTGTATAACTTGAGCATAAATACTCTAAAGCAGCCCTGGGCAAACTAGGGCCCGGGGGCCACATGCGGCCCGCCGAACTTGAGAAAAATTAAATGTATAAACCCTTTTAATGTTTTATCTTCGAAATATTGTGGTGGGCAAAGTCAGACATTTTGTTGGAACACTTTTGTTCATTTTCATTTAAAATTAATTTATTAATAATTAAATGTATTTTTTTTTCTCAGATGAGGTGAGGTTACCCAAACACTCAACCCATCTGCTCCTCGTCCGGCCCCTCTGTCAAATTTTAGAACCCAATGTGGCCCGCCAATCAAAAAGTTTGCCCCCGCCCGCTCTAAAGCATCAGGCCCATATGACATAATAAAGGAAAAAAGCCAAAAAAAAGAACCATAGCATCTGCATAGATACGCTAAGGAACAAGAAGTCACAACAATCAGAACCTAACTGTGAGTTTTTATATGTATATGTATGTATGTATTTATGTATCTAACTACCACTGGCTAGAAATGCCATATGGACACGAAACTCACTCTGCCTACTCATGTGTGTACCATCATTGCACACTTAAAAGCATGAAATCTTCGGACCAAAAAACTGAATTTTTTGGTGCAATTCCAGGCAGTGGGTTGTTTGAAACATAAGCCACTTTCTAACACTGGCTAGGAACTCCTACATGTACATGAAACTCGCTGCATACTCATACGAGTACCATCTTTGCCCAGTGAAATAATATATAAATAAAATATAGGTATCATCAGAACAAAATTTATGGGGGGGTAGAATTCGAGGCAGTTAGTGTCTTGAAACACCACCCGAGTTAACGCTGGCTATAAAAGCCGTTTGTTGACTGAACTCACCCTGAGCAGTCATTCTAGTCCCATTCTTGCACACAAAAAAGCTTGGAATCCTGGGAACAACAGAACAGAATTTTTGGAGGGGATTTAATTCCAGGCTGTTGGTTGCTTGGAATAGCACTCCCGAGCTAACTCTGGCAAAGAAAGGAGCCTTTTTTGGTGCCAAGATGTAACGAGGTAGGTTAGTTCATAAAATGTCTCCTGAAGCAGTATAAACATCCATTATTATGTAAGACAAGAGGTCAACACGTCAGGGTGACGGTATCGTGCTCATGTTATTACATGTTGGTGCATTACAAAGTGTCTCAATGTACAAGAGATAAATTCCTTGTATGTTTTACAAATACTTGGACAATAAAGCTGATTCTGTTGTATTTGGTCCAATGTCAGCTCTTCTTCTTTGCCTGTGCTTCTGTGCCAGGTGAGAACAAAGCAGAGGACTGAATTAAAGGAATCTGTGAGGCTCAAATGGCAGGAGGTGAAAGGTGAGTGAACAGAGAGCTGCACAAAGCTATAAACCATTGCTGCTGTTGTTGCTCTGCCAAACCACTCCACTGTGGGAATATGGGAAGCACCTACATGAGAGAATGAGTGAAAAGTGGTTAGATGTGTGCATATTTTTATGAAATGCAACATTTTTTTGCTCTTCCCAAATTTTCATTCTTTGTAAGTTCTGTCGATAGTTTTAAACATTTTCAAAGGAATTTTTTATTTTTGCAGTTAAAGATATGATTTAATACATTGTTTCTGTCGAATGTAAGAGCTCTATGTCCATAGTTTATCGATCATCATAGTTAAAGTGTAAGGAACCAGAAACAAAAGTTAACCTAAAAGCTTTTGTATGCAGTGATGCAAGATGCCAATGATTACTTTGGTAAAAACGCCTGAGATGGACATTTGGTCCATGGGTTGGAATGGTCCCATTTTTGGGGTGGAGGACGCAGGATGAGAAGTTTTGTAAAAAGTATGGATGCAGCAAGGCCAGATGTGGGTTTTCGTGCGACCCCTTAAGTACTGCGTGCATAGAATTCAAATATTTGCACTCGGAGCAGAATGAAATCTTGTAATGTACTGGATCTCGCCCTCTCTTTCTCTCTCGCCCTCTCTTTTTCGCTCTCTCGTGAATGGTGTCAGAAATAAGGAGGACATTTCCACTGATTGATTAAAAGGCTACAATGAAAACTAATGTAAATAAATAAAATGTCACAATTTTCTATTGCTTTTTCATAACATCCAATGTTGCAGGATACATGTTATGCCTCCAAATAATAAGAATGTCTGTGAAATTCTGTACTCATGATTTTGTCAAGTACTTTCATATTTATCTTGTGATAAGGCTGTGTTAATCATTCTTTTAGTTTAACCTGAAAGTTCTTCCTTTATGTAAGAAGAATGTCTCAAATATACTTTAAATAGTTTGGAATAATAATCAAGGGCAAGCAATTCGCCAGGGCTGCGTAGCAGTCTGCAACCTTCTAATCAAACTAAAAAATTCCACTCATTGAATGATCAGAAGGGTGACATGACAAAACCAACGGGTGCGACGTTGAGCAGCCTAGGAGCATGCCACGGTCTGGCACATGCCTAAGTCACCGACATCACGCCAGAGCTCACAATCAAGAAGTGCATTTTGGACATGGACCAAAACTTTATGTACCATGATTGTACTTTCAATCACTATGACCACCAAGATGTCGGTCTAGCGTGCCTGCATCATCAACACACTCCGCTAAGGCAGCGGGTCTTGGACAACTTATGCAGCAGAAGAGAAGTGCCTCAATGTCTTCCTCTTTTTTGCTATCTCCTGGCAGGACTGCATCACCAACAGCGCAGTCCTAGAAAAAGCAGATATAGTCCTTCAGAAGACACGCCTACGCTGGCTTGGCCACATCCGAAGAATGACCTACGATCACATCCCAAAGCAACTCCTCTATGAAGAACACATGGAGGGCAAGACACCAGTGGGATGACCAAGCTCCGCTTCAAAAATTGGGCTCACAACGGCCTCATGGAAAACTCTAGTAATCAAGGAGGACAAGCTGCTCAGTGACATGGGAAAGCCCAGCTGAACGCTGCAGTGGATTCATGGAAAGAGTGGAAGAAGGCTAATGTGTGTGCCCCATACATCAATGCCATCAATGTCTGCACTTCTTGTGTTCGAGTTTGGCAATCAACAATTGAGCGTACTAGCCATGTTAGAAAGTGCTCGAGGATTTGTCTTCATCCCAGCTGAAGATTTAATCCAAAAATGACCATTAACAATAATAGTAAAAGAATTTTTTTTTTTTGTACAGTTGATTTTTTTTTTGAGTCAACGCTTTCCTTGATCACAAAATCAAACCGAACTGTGGATTTTGCTAACTGTTCCACCTCCACATATATATATATATATATATATATATATATATATATATATATATATATATATATATATACATATATATATATATATATATATATAAATATATGCTAAAACGGCAGCAGGAGCAAAACTGAGTTTGGTTGTACTTTATTGAAGTATTTAACAATGTTATTTATACAAACTTTTTATTTTTTGATCAGTCTTCATCACAATCAAAGTCTTAGTCTTCTGTCTGCGAAATCAACAGCTGGGCAAGTTCTACATTTACTACGTCATGTTCCCTCTTGTCATTGTCAGTCAGTCTCACTGCCCCTCAAATATGACCCTAGCTTTTTTAAAACTATGAAGAAATGCACTCAAGATAAAATGTTTCTGCAACACAACAAACATTAGGAATCAAAGAATTGAGTGCAGCCCAAGGCGGACCCGTCGGAGATGCTGAACAACCAACTCTTCCAGGTGTTCTGGTTACTCTTCCAAAACTCCGAAAGAGCTAGCAATATTATCAAATCCATTGCAGAGTACATTGCATATGAATTGTGCCCTTACTCGTCTGGGTTGTGGAAGGCAGAGGGTTTCACCGCAGTATATAGTCACTGGGTCCACGGTATGAAATTCCATCCATTGATTATCTGTTCCGCTCCTCCTCACTAGGGTTGCGGGAGTGTTGGAGCCTATCCCAGCTGTCTTCAGGAAGTAGGCGGGGTACACCCACCGGAGGGCACACAAAGACGAACAACCATCCGCGCTCACACTCAAACCTAGGGGCAATTTAGAGTGTCCAATCAACCTACCATGCATGTTTTAGAATGTGGGAGGAAACCGGAGTACCCGGAGGAAACCCACCCAAGCACGGGGAGAACATGCAAACTCCACAAAGGATGGCCGGAGCCGGGATTGAACCCACGACTAACCAGTTACCCACCGTGCCGCCTCGTGTAAAATTCCCCCACGCTGTTTTTTCTTCATGAGAGCAATACCAAATCTGTACCAAAGCACCAAAAAAATAGTACATTCTCTGAACAAAGCAGATAATATTGCACTGACGTGCAATGCCGGCATGTCTGTTGCTACAGATGCGTGTTACAGTGACAGCCCATTTCATTGCAGGTGACTGGCAGTTGGCACCTCACGTGTTGCAGACAAGGGCTGTCTATGATATCGCACCAAACCTACACCTGAGAAACATAAGGCTCCACCTGCTGCCAAGAAAGGGGTTTCCACTTCTCAGCTCCAGAATATCTTGGACAGACATTTACTCACACCAAGGCTCACCCACAGTCAGCCTATTCCAGAGTTTTGGAGGAGGTTTCTAAATATAACAGTGTCCCACCGATCCCTCTGTCTGAGATCCCTCTTAGCTGGGGTGTTGGGGGGTTGGTGGTGCAATAATGCAAAAGTTCCCATGCTTTGCAGGTTTGCATAGTTATATATGTGTATCTCTGGAACCAGTCCAACTGCAGAGAGAGAGTTTTCAACTGCAGGAGATAGTGTTACTGCTCAGCTGAGTACAATAAGACAATCATGTAGATCAGTTTCTTTTCTTACACAAAAACCTAAAATATGCACATTTTCTGCAAGCATCGCAGTTAAATATGTTTTTTTTTATTGCAACCAAGTATACTGTTAGGTTATATTTTGAATAATAAAGCTGTACTTTTTTACACCAATTTCTCAGGGCTTCATGTTAGGGTAAATAAAAGCAGTGTTCATTAAGTTACACATGTCAATCAGATGCTTCATATATTAAAATACAGATTATGCTAAATCAGGTTAAGGTTAAACATATTTTCTCATAGTAGAAGTTGGTACAATTTACAAGTTACAATTGGGAAACAATTCTAAAGTGGACTGAAGTACATCTGATATTGTAAACATTTTTTTAAACTAAAAGCTTTTTTTTATATATATATAATTTTTTGGGGGTCAGACAGAACCAACACCGGAGCGTAAAATTTGACCTTGTGGACTCAACAAGAAGTAATAAAGTTGCTGAGGTATAGTCAATGGAAATGCAAAGATGCACATACCACTGCCAATGTCTCCAGTTGCATGTTTACACTCTTCTATGCATATTTTGCTGCTCCTGGTGTTGATGGTGGGATTAATAAAATTAAAAATTTTTGACACTACATTTAATGTTTACAACCGCCAGGGGAAATGATACGTCTATGAACAGTACTTTCCTATTGCTATGTGATCACATAAGTCTATTAACTGAAAAGTTAACTGATATTGAGAATAGGCTCGCAAGTCAGAAATTTAAACCACTACCCAACACTGCTGCTTGTGGTTGTTAGCATAACACCACATACGGAACACAGTGAGAGAGCCCTCACTTGCTGTTGTTCATAAGAGATGAAAACTGTAAAGCTTCACACAACTGATTCTTAACCTCCTAATTTTAGGCGGATTTTGTATCTAAGAAGTTGTCTGGTATTTGTACAGTCTGTATTGCTCTCAATTTAGTTTTAGTTTATTGTTCCCTATTTGATTGAGAACAAGAGCGTCAGAAAAGGAAATGTATCTTTTATAAAATCTAGTATTGTTCAGTGACACCATCTCTGACTGCCCACTCATAAAAAAGACAAATTTGCATGCAATGTATCCATAGCACCGCATTGCATTTTTTCTGATCCCCATCCTGAAATATGATTCCCATGTCACCTCTGGCTTCCAAGATAATCGTTGGCTTAATAGAGGAGGGAGAAACAGCATAAAATGGAATGAGAGCGCGAAAGAGTGATAGGAACGGGTCCATCTGCATGTGAATGACTCTCTCCCAGGGTGCTCTCTTTACATGGTCAAATGAATGATCTGGAAAGCACAGGAGAGTGTGCGCTCTATGTAAAAAGGAACAACTCCAATAAGCCAGATATCTTTCTACTTGGCCCTTCATATTCTGATGAATATTAAAGTCACTATCCTTTCACTGGAAGTCATGTATTGTACATATCTGCTTGTTCGAATATCATTATTCCTGAGACTGTCAGGCAGTTCATGTAAAGCTATAATGAGAGAAGAATCAAGTTGATTTACAGTAACAATGTGAATTCATACAATGGACCGAAGCTTGACCTGATCCATCTGAGATGTAAGGCATTTAGCACTGGGTTTTCAGGACCTTGATTAATTAACCTGTCCCTCACTATCATTTGTTTAGTGGACAGGGTGTCATTACGATTATGTTCCTGTTCATCTAGATAGTTGCTGCTAACTTAACTCCATGGATCTAAAGGTGTTAAAATGACAGGTTCAAATATGCACGTATGACCCGCAGTGAGCCTGACTTTCTTACAAGAAAGGTTTCAGTGTATTTACTTTTTTTTATTGGTTTTCTGTCAGGCGGCTTGACAGTAGCTCTTACAGTTTAGCTCTCAGATTTAGCTGTTTACAAAGTCTAATAAGCACGTCCCTGAGGCAGGCATTGCAGCTGCAGAGGAGGAGATTGTATTTAGCTGTATTGTGAGGCTTGTGGTCCCGTCATCATATCTGACCGGCACGATGACAAGTCCTATCTGCCAGCTGGTTGATAAGTGTAGCCCAAGTTGTGCTCAGGTCTGCCTCAATCCAATCATAGATGGTAGACCCAATGAGTGGCATCCTGGTTATCCTGTCTCGGTCATCTGATGATGTAACATTCCAAACAATGGATGCAAAACAATCTTAACCATGCAGTTAAAGGGATAAATTACTCATTTGGATTTTTTCAGCAGTAAAAAGCTAATAGTTTGTCTATAATGAATACAATACCTTCATTATTTTTCATGTTCAATAAACACCCTTAAAAATGCATTTTGCCAATTGATGTTGACTGAAAATGACCTCGTGTTGTGTTGGGGTCACAGTCCCTTTAATGTATAGAGTGACAAATATGTGTTTTATGGGCTTGATTTGTGCCTTAATTTTTAGCTTCAATTATTAATGTTAATGTGCATGTTGAATACCAATGCAATTCCTGGGAAGCAGACTTATACATTGTACAGTATGTGAACACATATGTTCTGATCAGTTAAAAATAAATAATATATATATTATCTTAATTAAATAAATATTTTCTAATTCTTCAATTGCCAAGCCAGTCATCTAATGTCACAAAAAGCACTTTCTGTCGTCAAGTCAGAAAGTAAGGAAACTTATAATTTAGTAATGCTAGACTTAAAGGGGCAATCAAGTCAAAATATGTCTTTACAATATGTTTTATGCTGCCCCATTTGTTTAAAAACCCTATTCTAATAATATTTCATGTGTGGAAAATTAATTAAGCAGCCAAATCCATCAGCATTTTCATCAAATTTTGAACATGTTCAAAACTTCTTTGCGACAAGAAAAACTACTTGAGGCTATTAAAATTTTTGGCGAACGTCTAGCGAATGTCTTTGTGATTGTTTGCGACTATGAAAGGACCATGGCGAAAAAAATCAACATTTACAAACCTTTGCTGCTTAGTGGGATATGATATTGAAGGGTCAGTGTGTAGAATTTAGTGCCATCGAGTGGTGAACTAATAGAATGCAACGTGTTAAGTTCAAAGCGTGCATTTTGAAGCATATGCACTACGGTGCCTCAGAGAGACCACACTTAACAAGCCTACCACCAGTTTCAGTTACCAAAAACAACTTTTAGTGTTTCCTCAAGTGGCCAAGTAAGTGTATTGCATTTGTTACACATGCTGTTGACTTTGATACAGCAAATTTGTGATCGGCACAAAGATGGCAGCAAGAGATAGCATTGTCTTGCAAAGTGAGCCATATAATATAATTAGATGAGTTTACCAGACCTACCTACATTAAGAACTGTACGTTGATGTGATAAAAAAAATAAAATAATAATGTCTAAATTAATTGTGGGTTTTTAAAATCAATGAACTGAAAAGAATCTAAACATTCTAGATAATGTCCCTTTGAGAAATAATGTTATCAAATAGGTTTTGAAAATGCTTAAAATTTCGTTGCGAACATTAAAACTGTTTGCAAGTGTCTTGCAATTGACTTGACATCTTTGTGACTTTGAATTAACCCTGACAAAAAAAATCAACTTTCACTGTGTTAGCAAAGCATGGCGGCTGAATGTGATATGGGTTTAAGAAACAATGTAAGCAAATGGATTCACTAAAAAATGGGAACATTACATTTTGAACATAATCAAAATGTCTTCACGACAACAAAAACTGTTTGCGAATGTAGGGCGAACATCTTTGCAACCTTTTACAATATTGTACAAACTGTGACAAAAAAATTACCTAATTTATCTAAGCCCTCTCAAGTGTTGCGAGCATGCTGGAGCCTGTGCCAGCTTTCTTAGGGCAGTAGGCGCTTATATTTGGCATCCATGTTGGGAGGGGCTACCGTCCTATCAAAGGCAAGCAATGGAACGCATGAACATTACCTTAGCATCGCCGTAGCCACGAGGCTGAAAAGGAGATTCATATTTAGGGCTGCTGTTAAATGGAGGCGGTTCTTGTGATGCAATAAATGTAAATATCTGTTGAACATGGCATTTTTGGTATTGTATACAGTTTTTCTGGGTGAAGTCCTTCTCTAAAGGCATTCAGTTACAACAGAAATGAAAAAAGTGTCATGAGAGCAACCATCTGCACACTGCAGTACCCCCTTCAAGCATCAGTGAGATATGGCTGCCAGGATGGCCGAGTGGTCTAAGGCGCCGCGTTCAGGACCCAGTCTCCCCAGGAGGCTTGGGTTCAAATCTCGAATTTCCCCTTTGTGGGACTAATAAAGGGAATATTATTATTATTATTATATCGTAAGCCTGGATAGACTAAACCTTTTCAAAGTGTTTAAAGCTTTTTTATTTATTATTTACTATATCCATCCATCCATTATCTCTACCGCTTCTCCTCACAAGGGTCGCGGGTATTCACTATATTATTGGCAATCATTTTTCTTTTTTTTTAGGCCATGAAAACAATTCTGGACTGTATTGGCCATTTTTTAGCCATGAAAAACAGTACTTCAACTAAATTAAATTAGCTTTAATGGACCTCCCCTCCCCCTTATTAGTCTGATAAACCGAGACTCCACTGTCAATGCAAATATTTTGCTTGGACATAAACATGCAGCAACTTACATTTCTTCATTTTAAAAAAGGTCATCTTCACTAATTACGTCTATTTGCTTAACATTATATTCTCTGGTGATATGGGTTTGTAGTAGGAAGCACTGTGCAATCCTGGCACAATAAGAGTCAGCTATAGTGACACGAGGCTTCATGGATAACCATGCCAAGTCCAATTAACAAGGTCTGTTACCATCTTCTCTTGCAAGGAGCCAGATACAGAGCTTTGATTGGGGACGATAACAACAATATTTCCTGTGCAGTGTGCACTGACAGAGCGACCCCGCACCATGTTTTGCCAGGAAAAGGGAGAAAACAGCAGAATTGGAATATTTTATTTAAAGGGTCTAAAAAATGTTACAAAGTAGTTACTATCTAGTCGAGTGATGACCTTTGAAATTATTTTTCTACCAACATTTTGGCTTGCTTCACTTAACAGGAGCAGAATAAACTAATAATGATCATATACAGTATCAAAATATCAATGCAAAAGAGAGGGTTATTTAAAAGAAAAAAAAAGCCTCTCTCCAAAATAGACCACAATAACTGTGCAACAGCGGCCGTTATTTAAGTATAGACATTGATAAAGAGTCTAACATAGAGCACTATATCGTTAATTACAGGCTGTCCTCGGGTTTTGAACATGTTCCGTTCCCACGCTGGTGACGTAACCCAAATATCTGCATAAATCGGATGTAAAGCTTTATCACCCCTCAAATCTTTTCTCAAAGTGAACCACATGCACAGAAGGGGAGACGTCACTCACAACTATCACATGCTTTATGTTTAAAGTAGGTTTGAATTCAGTAGGTTTGAATTCAAGTTGAATGTAAAGGCAATGCCGTTATTCAAAACAACTTTGCAGATGCACGATCAAACAGTCAATATCTCTCCCAAGCAGTCTCTGTCATAAAAAAAAATCCTATTTAAGTTGCATAAAGTGAAAAAAAAAAATAAAAATCTGGGACACATTTGGCTGCAGTGTGAATCTACAATGGCGGCAGAGACGCAGGAATCCTAAAGTTAAAACAACGTTAGTTCATGTACACCGATGACCGCCTGTTGCATGTGTGCAGAGTACTTTTCTGGCAGTGAGCGTATCCGCCATATTTGATGTGGCAGCGCCTCCATAAACTAATGAACGTCAATCTCACTCAACTTCATTAAATGACAACCTACAAAGTTAATGCCTTCCCTTCACCCATTTACACACATTAATTAGATTTGGGTAACAGATTGACACCTGGAACAACGTATGTAGTTATTAAATCTGATGATTATACTAATTTTCCTTATTCAGCATTTTTCGGTATTTATCACCACATCAACAGTGTGCCACTCATATAACCGTTAGTATAAAAAAATAGCATACATTGTTCTAAGCAATTGAAGTGTAGACATTAATTTTATAAGTTAATTGTTTTTATTTCATTTTGGGAGATGTAAATGTTCATTACATTTTTAGAGATAATGTAGTTTTTGTAGTAGAAACAGTGAAAAAAAACTTATTTGCATTTTTGCGCAAATGGGTTTCTACTTTACAGATATCCCATTTTGTGATTTTTTTTTTTTAATTCTAAAATAGTACGTACGCATTTTTCATAGTCCAGGGAAAATGTGTTTTACCAAGCAAAATTTTATGACTTGACTTGCGACTTACTTGAAACAAGTAATGGATTAATTTTTTCCACAGTGACTTGGGACTTGATAGTTACAATTCAAGACTTACTTGTGGCACACACGTATGTGACTTACTCCCGCCTCTGCTATTCACAGCTAACAACCATTTAGAGTCTTCAATAAGGCGCTTCCAAATAAAATGTATTATTATTATTATTATTATTATTAAGCTAGAATGCTTTGTTCTTATTTTTTATATAATTGCGGACCATCAAACGGGGTTAAAAATAAGTGTAATGGTGTTTGTTTCTCTTCTCTTTATATTGTCCCATTTTAGTTGGCCAATTTGAACAGATAAGAGGGTAGATTTTCTTCCTGTGTGTTTTGGCAGCCATTTATTCATATGCCTCCTTAGAGTTTAGCAGTTTAACACCGGGGCTATTAAAATGCCCCAGCAGCTGTGCATTGTGCTACATTGTGGCCTTATTAGAAGGCACCCAGTTTGACAAGGGATTTGCAGCTTCTGATGATACACCACATACTTTAGATTAGCAGACTGTGTGGCATGCTTTGCAGCAAGAAAGACTGTGATGCCAAACGACAACAGTAGTGAATTGGTCAAAGGGATAAATAAATTAAGATAGTTGTATAGAGTTTAATTAGCATTCCTGTCAGGGATACAAAAAGACAGGAGACTTGAGGTGAAATACTGGGCATTTGGTGTGAGGTAAAGGGACAGATTCACAAGTAAAGACTGCGCCCTGCGGAACTCTCGCAGGTCAAACTGCCATTTAGAGCAATGAAAGGCAGACACACCATATGCTCCCCCGGCAAGTTCTGAAGTGCTACAAACAAGGGGACTGCAGATATGAGGGCTTCTTAGACATTCCCCTTTAGACCCCTGCCCAGCTACACAAACAGTACGATCTATGCCTGAAGGGTAGGATAGATACTGTATTTATTTAGGATGTCCAGATGAAAAAGGTCGTTGTCACATCAAATAGGTATTCTCCCCTTCTGGTCTTACAATCTCACTCTTGGACAAAGGGGAGCTGTCATATTTGCACATTTTAATTCGCAGTGTAAAGAACCTCCTGGGGAGCAGTCACTGTGATACAAAATATCATGAATCCATTTGCTTCCTCACATTTGGGGTTACATCATGGGGCCAGCAACCTTAGTAGAAAACATCTCATTTGGCTCCGCTCGCTGCTGCTCCCTGGTTAACTGAGCTTCTGTTTCAAAGGGAGAACCTGAGCACCCAATATTCATTTTGGCGCCTGTATTCTGGAACTCAGGCAGGCTTTTGGTCACAACCCACAGCACGTGACCATAGTTCCATTCGTCCCTCTCTCATGAACAACACCTCAAGTTTCTTCAACTCCTACACTTAGAGCCGAATTTCACCCTGACCCGGAGTGGGCACTCCAACCTTTTCGGACTGAGGATGATGGCCTCAGATTTGAATATGCTAATTCTCATCCCAACCACTTCACGCTCGGCTGCAAACAGCTTCAGCGAGTGTTGAAGATCACGACTTCATGAAACTAACAGAACCATATCATCAAAAAAAAGGCAGAGGTGCAATACCAAGGGCGCTGAACCAGATCCTCATAACATCTCAGCTGTGCCTACAAATTTCCGTCCATAAAAGTTATGAACAGAATCAGCGACAAAGTACAGTCAGGTGAGTCCAACCCTAACTGGAAATGCATCCGACATAACCGTGTCGAACTCTTGCTACCAGCTGTAAAAACACTGGACGGCCCGCGTTAGTGGATCCAGTTTCCCATACTCCTGCAGCACTGTCTACAACAGAAGTCCCCAACCACTGGTCCCGATTCACGGGCCACTTTGGACCGTGCTGCACCTTCTGGTCATTCGAGGCTGAAAAATATTTTTTATTTTGAAAAGTGACGGGCTTCTCTCTGTTACATTGGACTCTTGACGCTTGTCAAGATGCTAATTGTCTCCGTCACATTGCATTAACAATATTAAACCCACAAGCTAGCAAAATGAATAAAACACAGACTACAGACTTTTTTTTAAATGTACAGGAGGATATAATTATTTTACTATCATTCACTGTTTCCTTAGAGGGCGCCTCCTGCACTGGGAGCTGTGATTAGTTGTAGCCATGATCCACATTTTCAATGTGTATGTGCACTTGCCCCCCACTTTTGTGTCATTATTTCAACCAGTGTCTAAGTGTGTGTGTGTGAGCGGATGAGAGGCAAGAGGGGGTTGATTGTAACCACGGAAAGCACTGCACTGCATTTTTGTGTATGAAAATGGCCTCATAAATAAAGTTTGATTTGAAGAAATTTGAGCTTGGTGGAGAGAGGCCGGATATACTGGTTGTATGGTTGAACTGACACTATTGCAAGCGGCACAGAGATGCAGAAAAAGTCCGAATCAGGGCTTTCAGTAATCAGTGTCATATTGTCAGGAAGGCTGCCTTTGACTAATGAGAGGTGCTGACAGCCAGGCCACACACTCCCTTGGCTCTGCTGAGTGGGAGAGATCTGTTTTAGGGCCTTTGTCAGGTTCATTTTCTCTCCACTCTGCACACCTACTCCCTCTGCCTGAGACTGTTTCCTTCGTTTTTGCTTTCTGTGTGTCAGGGAGAGCAATGACCAGTGGTCAACCCCAAGGACATCTCCTGGCATTCTTCATTGATGAATTACATATGGGGGGGCAATGTGCATTAAATTGCCTCAGAGATGATAATGTTTAACATGCCCCTTGGGAATGTAAGTTGCAGAGCTTGCCTGAATGTTGCAAATAATAGTCCATGGGTAGGGATGTAGGGCCAGTAAGAAAAGTGAGAAGAATTAATTGATGAAAGATGTTACACTGAACACGTCAGGTGACAACTAACACTCCAAACTAAATTATAAGCTAACAGTGTGCATCACTTCACAAAAGACAATTCAATATGGTTTTCTCTACATGGAGCGCAAAATAATGCGGACGCGGAACGATTTGTTTTGATTTAACTCAGTGGGATTTCGATCCAATTAGGTACGGCTCAATTCGAGGATTATGATACAATGACGTTATCATTTTACATTCATGAATGAACTTGTCAGGACTATAAGTGTGATTTTCCTTTTAAGATATTGCCAATAAAACATATGTTTGATACAAACTGTATCTCAAAATATTTGAAAGTGCAGTGTTTCAATTTGATTCCCTGCACTGGCATCATCAAATTGTTTTTTTAGCCTCTACTGTAAACAATACATTAAAAGTATGTGGAATACCATATATAACAAGAAATAACTAACTTTGCAGAAGTTTGCAATTATATTTGAATCTAAAAAAAGTGGGTTCATGAGTTTTAAATTGGCCAGTGCATGGTCACAGATATATATGAGGAGATCTGAAAATGAGCCGATGACAACTGATCAATGCTGCAGGTATTAAGAGATAATTCTTGTTGTAAAAAAACTAAGTGTGCATGAACAAAATTTGAACCTCCTACTTGGAGGTCATTTGTGAGCTGGAGCCTATCTCTGCTAACTTTGGGCAAAGGGTACACAGAAGTGATATGTGCAGCTGTGTGAAAAAGCAATTGAGAGTCAAAATAAGCATAATTTGTTGCGTATAATTTTGCATACTGCCATCAATGGCTCATTCATTCAAATCACATCATAAAATAAAAACATATCAATGAAACAAAAATCTCTTAATACTACCAATTCTAAACATTGCTTTTTACATGGGTTTGATTCTGTTTGTAATAAGTGTCGGTGCAAGATTGTTATGAGTTTTATTTCATGAAGCCATGACTGTCAACTGTATATAAACTGACTTTTTGACCATGTTGTTGTGAAAGTAATGTTTTTTGTTGAGGTTGACTAAGAATTGGGGCGGCACGGTGGCCGACTGGTTAGCACGATGGCCTCACAGTGAGAGACAGCATCAGGCGTGGGTTCGATCCCGGCTCCGGCCATCCTGTGTGGAGTTTGCATGTTCTCCCCGTGCTTGCGTGGGTTTCCTCCGGGTACTCCGGTTTCCTCCCACATTCCAAAAACATGCATGGCAGGCCGATTGAACACTCTAAATTGCCCCCAGGTATGAGTGTGAGCGCGGATGGTTGTTCGTCTCTGTGTGCCCTGCAATTGGCTGGTAACCATTTCAGGGTGTCCCCCGCCTACTGCCCAAAGATAGCTGGAATAGGCTCCAGCACCCCCGTGACCCTAGTGAGGAGAAGCGGTACAGAAGATGGATGGATGACTTGAAGAATTGAATGTTCTTTGTTTAGACTCTTAGAGTTTACATTCAGATCAATTGTATATTTATTTTTTAAGTATGCAGTATAAACACTAAAAATTGTATCAGCGTATCAAGGATCCAGTTATGTTTTGTGAATAGAGCTGCTGTTCCTCTTGTGTTGTCCTTTTTTTCTCCTAATGGCAGTAAAATCACATGTATCAAGGGAGGGGGCAGTGACAAGAGTTGCCATGGCCACCATTTAGCTCTGCCACAGCCCAGATACCCACAAAAGGTGGCGTGGCTCAGTGGTAGTTTCCCAACTTAGAGGTTGTGGGTTCGATCCCTGGCTATTGTGTCCCTCTTGAAGTTTCCTTGAGCAAGATCCTGAACCCTTATTGCTCCTGATGGTATGTCAGTAGATGAGGAAAATGGTGTGAAGCACTTTGAGTACTGTAGGTAGAAGAGCGCTACACAAGTGAGACCCCATTACCATTAGCCAGACATGCTATATCCACTATCCTATTGTGCTTCCGTAACAATACAATTTGATGAGGAGATGGTTGAGACAATATCATCTCTGCTAAACACATTATTGTTTGGGATTCTCCAATATGATTGGCATAAATAAAAAAATGCCACCATTTAAACCACCTTGACAACAATTAGCCCTAATCAAAGTGGTCCAGTCTTGATTTTTCTGGCAGTGTTACTGACTCTCGTCTTCTTAGCTGGCTGTCTTCAGTCAGGCCTACATTTGAGCTAATCGGGCTGTCTCTCCCCACCATCCCCCGGGACAGCCCAGTCACCAACACACTTAATTGGTTCATTTGTTCAGTCATGTTTTGCTGAGCAGAGACAGAATGAGAGGATATGCTGCAGTGGACCCATTGTCTTCACGCCCATCTCTGAGGATAAAAGAAAGTGACACATGAACGCTCTCCTAAATAGATAAAGAATGGAAGTTAGATAATGTGTTTAATAAAAAGACAAAGGCAATGCATTCTTGGTGCACGATGAAGGCTTACAGTTACTTCAATATAAAGTTTAGACATCAACTGAAAATCAATAAAAAAAAGTGTCATATGCTTGCTGTACAGCAGAGGTTCTCACCTAGAAGTATGGTAGCACTCCACACGGGAGCACCGGCATTGTTTCGAGGCATAGATGGAAACATTTAAAGTAAACTCAATAAGTCAGAAAATTTCAACTATAACTTTTTTTTTTGTGGTTGTGTTAACTGTATACTGACAAGTGATCAGTCCTGGGTATAGCTTCTTGTCAAAAGTCATCCGGAATATTGGACAACTTCCCTGTGACCCTCATCAGGCTAAATGTCTAAACACATATAGATTAATTTTTTTCTAGATCATAACGTCAGTCACAAGATTTTTGTCAAGTGTTCTAAACCATGGATCAGATTGTCCAAAAATAAGATAAATAAATTAATCCTGGTGTTTACTTTTTTTGTACCAGATTAAAACATTGATACAAGGATAACCATAAGTGAGCTTGTTAGTCAGAAAATGTTTTGTCCACGAAATAAACACTCCGCAATGAAACAACGAGTCTTGGGATAATTGATACCATACACAGCTGCATTGCATTGCTTGTGTTTTCTACCCAGCTGGTTCATGTTGAAAATATGTGAAGGCTCTTGGTTCCCTAATATTATTTTGAGTACATTATGTGAATATGTTTTCCAGAAACTCGGATCTATATTTTGAGTACATTATGTGAATATTCTTTCCAGAAACTCGGATCTATATTCGTATTTAAATGCATCAGTAACCACTGTTGGCCCAGGGGCCAGATCAGTTTGCATACACATGGGGTTCTGGGGATTAAAAAATGTCTTCTGATCTTTGCTAGTACTGCTTTTCCATATATTTTGAGCCTCTCCCAGTAAAAAAGTTGAGTTATCACACCTCCCCGTTTGACTAATACAATACAATACAATTGTATTTATATAGCGCATTTCACAACAGCTGGAGCTGTAACAAAGCACTTTCCATATGTCGTCTTATAACCAAGCAGTTAATTAGAACACAAATTAAAACACATAAACACTTATACAATTGATACCAGAATATTTGCAGAGCAGCGAGTCTCATGTTGAGTCAAAAGCTAAAGAATAAAAATGTGTCCTCAAACGGGTTTTAAAAATGGACAGAAAAGGGGCTTGCCTAACATTTAATAGGAGCTCATTCCATAGGGAAGGACCTTCAACAGAAAAGTCACGATCCCCACTGAGGCTCCGCCTCGTCCTCGGCGCCACCAGCAGCATTTGGTCACACAGCGCCGATGTTGGCAAGTCACTAGTCAACACACTATGTACGGTCTCGGTGTTATATCAAAACCAAAACTCTCACCCAACATCCACTGAATAGCATACTAGCAAACAATGAAACAACTAAAACAAGGAACAAAGAAATTCAATGAACACAAAACATGTATCTTTCATGACATACATATCCTAAGTGCTGCAAAGCATGCTGGGAGTGCTTCAGCCTTCCAGCGATGCTCTAATACCTTAGCTTAGCATGCATGAATGCTAAAACGCACGCTAGCATGCATGCTTTTTGTTTAACCTCCTTTTTGTTTTCTCTATCCAACTTTTGCATTGTGAAATTGTCATGCAGTATGTCTTGTGAAGCTTAAATTGTTGTCCTTTAACTGTGAAATATTCAACATAAGTAAATTTTGCTTGGTTGATTTCAACAATCAAACTGTACATATGGTAAAAGGTGGGAAACACATCTCAATCAGTGTCTCCAATGATGTTAGCGACATTCCAGAGTTCAAAAGCCTGCCAGATGGGTCTTAATTGAGATTACTTCAGGATCAACATGTCACGTAATTCTTTTGTGTTTCTTTTTTTCATCTCTTCTCTTATCTTGGATAATCAGGTCAAAGAGACTACAACATCATACTAAAACCAAGCTATACGAGGTCAATAATTTAGCAAGGTTCCTATAGTTGGGAGTAGTGTGCATCCATTCACATTGAACATTAATTGCCAGCTCCAGTGTTTTTCAGTGATTTCTTTGAATTGCTTTTCATTCTTACTAGGAAACAAAACCAAGAATTGTAGAAACTTTATTTTGGACCAGAATGCATTAAAACCATACAAATTTATCATCCACTGGTGACGGTTCCACAATCATCCATCCATTATTGTCATGAGGGTCGTGGGCGTGCTGCAGCCTATCCCAGCCATCTTCAGGCAGGAGGCACGGTATACCCTGAACTGGTTGCCAGCCAATCACAGGGCACGTTGACAATAAAAAAAAATAAATAGGCACTATGCCCTCTTTTGCCATTACTTCCCACACCCTTCTGTCTTTACACTTTCGTTCTTTGTCATAAAACTAATGGTCCTCCATCTTCGTCCTTCAAAAATCCCTCCACCTCCTCGCGCGCAAACGAAAAAGTAAAAAATCTCAGTAAATGAAGAGAATAACGACAGAGGTTTCAAAATTCGAGGTTATAAAACACCTGCGTAAAAAACAAAAAGGCTACATTTAGCTATAGAAATGAATTTGTACTGACCTTAGATGCTATATTGTGACACTTGCGATGTAGTGAGGCACTTTTATTATTGTAAGCAACAGAAGAAGATTACATTTAGTTATATTCATTCAACAATGGGGCATACAGAAGTCATTTGTCAAAAATAACACATTGTGGATGACGGTGGCACATCAACACAAAAATTATGACACAACAGCATAACATAATGATTGAAAAAATATAGTTGACAGTGTCCTGACACCTCCCCAACAGACCCCAAACATGCATTTTAAATGCTATTTACACTCCTCGGTTCCACAAATCATGCTGGGAGTGCATTGTACTTCCATGACTCTTCTTGTCACATGTGGCAAATTCACTGATGAGCTCGGACTGGGGTCGCACCGTAGAGATGGCTGTATGTATTGAACTTTATCCCTTTGTTCAAATCAAAATTAAACACAATTTAAAATGCTTATTTGGCTCTCAATTGCTTCTTCATACAGCCCCTCTCCTGCTCGCTCGCTCGCTGAAGCTCGTGCCAGCAAAAGAGAGAGAGAAAGAGTGAGAGATAGAGAGAGAGAAACATTACAAGACTTCATTCATCTCCGAGTGCAAATACGCTAATTCTATACATGTGGTGGCCATATTTCATCCGTCCTTTTTACAAAACTTTGTGTCCTGCATCCTCCGCCCCAAAAATGTCCGTCTGCCCGAAATACCCATCTCAGCAAACAACCATCAACACTCACAATCAATAACCTACAATGCATTTGCCAGAAAGTTTCCTATATTGTTTCAAAATGCAAACTTAACATGGAATGAGGAGTGAATGTTAATTTAAGCTATTGAGATAAACATGGCATTGTAACAGATGGATCATCACTAACCAGAGACGGGGGGCTGTCCAATAAAAATGTTTCTGGACCCTGATAATCTTTTTCCTCGGTTACATTCCTGATTGATTCATGAACACGTCTCATCTTTTCAATAACAGCGGTCAAATAATGTGTTCTACATTGATGGTGTCATGCATATTTATGGCACTAGTTGGGTTAACACACCTGATAGTGTCAACATTTAATGTCTTGAAGCTACTTACATCTCATCATAGTGACAACCAATATCCTTTTCTGAGCCAAAACTGGAACCAAGGGAATGTCACACTTCTCCCATTACTCTCACAAATATAGATGCTGCAGCAGCAATGTGAGAGATGCAGCTCAATGACTCCTCTAACCTTTTTCGCCAAACCAGGCCTGCATCTTGTTGACTCAGTGCTTATCTTCGCAAATATTGAAGAACCGATCGCAAGGGCCCACATAACCTATTTGTATGCCGCAGGGGCCTGTCAATCTGCCCAAGCTAGTCTATATATTTTTAGCACAAACCATGCATGTAGTTTTATTTAACATTCTATATGATGTTATGATGATCATAAATAGTGGTAGCACAAGCGGGATTATTATTGCAACTTTTCAATAATTTGTAGCCCGTAAAATATGAATAAGCATGGGTGGGTTACCCTCCTGGGAAATTACTGTAACCATACAAGTCTTGCCAGTAAAATTACAGAGTAAGACTGCAATCATAGGAATTTTCTTCAGTATATTATTTAGTTTTTTTCTTTTCTGCACTACACATATCCCAAACACACATAATATCCAGGCTCTCAAGTAACCAGTTGCGACCGTATTTACGGGAAAACATGCAAGAATTTTGTCAACTCATACTTACAGCAAATTTGTGTGAAGCAATACCTTTTTACAGTGAGACAACCAAATAAGCAAACAAAATAGAGAATATGAACGTGCTTGTGGCTGTAGGTACAAAGTAATCAAGGTAGACTGTGTGTGCATGTACTGGGGATGACATTCACACATTAGAAAAAAATAATGGTGGGAACAATGATAATAGCTTCACTTAATCCAGCCATCCTCCGCTCGTCCCGAGTCGGGTCGCAAGGGCTGTAGCTCATGCAGGGAAGTACAGATTTCACTCTCCCCAGCCACTTCGTCCAGCTCTTCTGAGAGGATCCCGAGAGGTACCCAAGCCAACATAACCTCTCCCGCGTGTCCTGAGTCATCCCTGTGGCATTCTGTAAGTGAGACATGCCCAGAAGAACAGACCAGAAAGGCGTGCAGGAAGCATCCTTATTAGATACCCAAGCTATCTCATTTGCCTCCACTCAATGCACAGGCGCAGCGGCGTTACTCTGAGCCCCTCTCGCTTTTCAAGGGACAGCCTAGACACCATATCAAGGAAACGCATTTAGGCTACTTTTATCTGGAATCGTGTTGATCACGACCCACATCTTAAAACTATTAGGTGAGTGTAGGAATGAAGTCCAACCCATATATCTCCACCACTAGAAACCTGAATACTGTCCACATTGCAGCAGATGTGGCGCTGGTCAATCAGTTGATCTACTGCTCCACTCTTCCATCACACATAAACAAGATATTTGAACTCCTTCACTTGGGGCAGGAGCTCATCCCCGACCCAGAGCGAGCAATCCACCCCTTTCCGGATGAGTACCATGTACCATATATCAGAACAATATTCAAAATTCTCTTTTGTGGATCAATAAAATATATAAAAGTATTATATTTCTATATAGCATAGTATTATACTTACTGGTAACACTTATAATAAGTGTTAATATAATCACTAATAAGCATTAGAAAATACTAAATTAATCATTTTTAACATGATTCCTGCATAAATAATAGTTAGTATATATTTATTAAAAATTACAAATATTTTGCTAATTATTTGTAAGCGTATTAATTAAGCATTAGTAAATACTGACTTCATCAATTATAAAGCAAATGATTAACATTTTAATTTAAATATACATCCACACACTTAGACATAAATTCTTCAGACATGCCGTTATGGTTAGTGAGTGTGTTAATAGATGTTTTATAAAAAGTCACATATATTAACACTTATTGACACAGGAATCCATAAATTCGGATGGTTAAAAATCGTCTAGCCTGTTACCCCATAGGATATGTATGGAAGTTCTTCTTCGCCCACCTTCTTTCTGATGTTCTATTGTTGGTACGTTGTGTAAACTAAAATGTTTGGCTTTTTTGGGGGGGGGTAGTGTGTTATGAATTGCTGAAGGATTTATATTTCAGTCATTTTATTTTCATATATTTACAGTAATTAAATATTTTTGTTAGGACCCAGAGGTTAGATTTCAATTGGCTCATGACGTCATCTCGAAGCACAAGAGAGAATCTAATGAGAGCACAGCATGTGCAATGATATAAAAAAGTGCTTGTGAGTCTGTTTGAGTTTAAATGCTTCGTGTAAACTCCAATTTAACTGGGAAAGTAAAGTTGCCCAAAGAAAGAAACGGAGATGTCTTTTGTTTTGAGGGTGCACAACTTGATGAGTATGCAGACAATCTCTGGATTGACAGAATAAAGATGAGGTGATTATGATTTCAGAAAATTGAAACGGAAAAATATTACAATTAAATACAGAAATTTCATTTCGCTTTTTTAAACAATTGTCACTCACCAACCCATGCATTTGCAGTTATAATAAAGGATCTGTTGGGAAACTTCACTAAATAGACTAAATATGAAGGTAAAGTGGTAACTACATGCTGTAATTCAAGATAAGGTGTAGAAGGACAGTCACAAAGGATGAATGACTAAATTATAGAAAGAGTTGAATTGGGAATGCAATTTTAATACTATTGTTAAGATTGCCATGTTCATAAAGACACCCTTGAGCAATAGGTGCTGGAGGAACTGTGGAGGAATTGGTGACTACTTACATATCTTTCGGGACTGTCCGAACATCTGAACATTTTAGGAAAATGTAGAGGGAGAAATTGAAAATATTCTGAAGATAAATGTGCCTTTATTCCCCGTGGTCCACGTTTTTGGAGATAAGGATAGCTATGATTTAAGACAGAAGTCCATTTTACAAATTGGAACTGCACATACGATAACACATTGGACAAAGAAACTGAGACAGGTCTACATCATGGAACAGATGACCGCGAAACTTCAAATGACAAAATATGTCATGCCTTATTCATACTCTGTGAGCGGGGCTCGAGCCCGCAGACTTTAAAAGCTGAAGCAACTTCTTGCATATCTCTAATTTTTGTTCCGGCTCTCTTCTTTTTGACTGAGCGCCAGATCCTCGTGGTTCTTTATTCTTTCCTGATCACGTGAGCCCCCTCTTTTCCCCTCGCCACCACGTGCTTCTTTTTAAGAATCTTTTTCAGTTCTGACTGAGCTATGGGCTCACCAGTTTCGGGGCAGTTGGGTGTGAATGCAAAGACACCAGCTGCACGCCAAGACATGCTACCAAGCACAACAACATTTTTGGCCACAACAAGCTGTCTAATGTCCCTCCGCAAGAGGGCCTGCGACCTCAACAACCCAGTGCAAAGCGTTATATATTTATAATATAGCGCCAGTTGCTTGGTCTGGCCCTCGAGAACACCTGTCCCGCCTATTTTAGATGTCTCCCTCCTCCAACATACCTGAATCTTCGGAATGCTCATACTTCGTTGAAGTAATATATTCCTATGGATGTTTATGGCATATAAGTGGTGAGAGCCATCACAATGGGCATAGGGAATAGAACTGAGAGACTCCTGCTTCCAAACCTTATCTCCAGCAAGCAAGTTTTGTCTTTTCAAGAATGTCTGCAGGGTCAAGAACCGACAGGGCTAGGCATAGTTTAAATAGAAAAGCTCATATTTGTTGACAAATATCTTCAAAAAGCTGCTCTCCTTTGAAGATGTGAATACTTTGCTGACACACAAATTTTATAGCCAATGCCAAACAAGTATGAAGCAAAAAAATAAATAAATAAAAATACAACACACGACCAAGTCCTTACATTTTGACTAACATCGCCAAAAAGTGATAACATAATATACATCCACATAACGTTCACTTAGGATGTACACAAATGAGTCTTCTGGGTGGGTAATTGGTTGGGGATTGCTATAGCAAGGCTTCCCACAGAGGAACGAATGTACAATGGAGCCCGAAGGAGACTGGCAGTGAAGGACATTTAGCCTACAAGTCGCCCCCTGTGGTAACTCTATCTCAGGGTTGGTGGGGGGCCCCGCAGCTGGGGCTAAGTGAAGGTGTGTATGTCACAGTTCCACCCCTCTGGCTATGCCGGCACCCCAAGCTTGGAAATGGAATAGGTGACTGATTTAGTTTTAGTTTTGTCCCAGAATTCATCACTTCACTAGGTTGTACATTCAAGATACAATATGCAAGATAGTTACACACTGATCATTATTTTCTTCTGCTGTCTTTGATCTCAACAAAGTAAGAATTTCATGAACAGTAAAGATGCATAAATGATGGATGCCTCTCTAAAAGTCCAGTCAAATTAATGTAATGTCATTTTACTTTGGTGTGTTCTACTAATTATCCCTCTAATGCAGGGGTGGGCAAACATTTTGATTGGCGGGCCACAATAGGTTCTAAAAGTTGACAGAGGGGTCGGACCAGGAGCAGTTGTTTTGGTAACCTCACCTCATCGAAGAAAAAAAACAAACATTTAATTTTAAATGAAAGTGAACAAAAGCATTACAATAAAACATCTATGTTTGACACACCACAGTATTTAGAAAATAAAACATGAACAAGGTTTATTCATTTAATATTTTTCAAGTTCAGCGTGCCGGATTACAACGTTTAACGGGCTGCATGTGGCCCCCGGGCCATAGTTTGCCCACACCTGCTGTAATGGTAAATTCAGCAAACACTGATGTGTGGCCTATATTTTGAGTGGCACATTATATGGAACTAGAGCCCACATATGCAGGCAAGCAAGGAGAAAATGTCAGAGAAAGGGGACGCACTAACAATGCTGCTCCTCTTGGGCTTTAGGATGTGTTTGCTGCCGCGTCCGCAGTGGGAAATGAACAGTGACCCTTCGGTTCCAAAGTCCTTCGAGATGAACTACTGCCTCTCCAATTATTAGTATTAATTGAATATAGACTTACTTGCAAAAGAGGGACAAAGATAATCACAATGAGCCTGTCACAAACAGATGCAATGGCAATTAATTTACGTGCTGTATTTTTCTATATTGCCCTTAGCTCAGCTGTAATTTTACCAGAACCACAGACACTGAAAATGAAGTATTATTTGCAACTATGTTTAAGTCACATAAAGATAAAGAAATTATCAAACCAATTACAGTACAGTGTATGCTAGATATGACTCCATGTGTGTTCAAAAACTGTATTATCCTGAATATTATTGTTATTTAATGCCATAACCAGTCCCAGCAACATTGTAAATAAAATATCATTAGTTATTCACACAATGGGAACATTTCAGTAGCAAGTTACAGGAATAGTGGATAAAGGAAACAATGTTGCAAGCATGCAAGGAGGACACAGAAAGCTGTCATAACCCATTCTGTGTGCTCAAGAACATCAACACAACAAACATGAATGATGAACCTGCGGAGGGAAGAGAGGTTCACATAGTGCCTCACAAGCGACCAATTTGGGAGTCAGTGCTGTCAGGCATGAGTCTGTAAACAGCACCAGGCTCGAGTCCCGAAAGTCCCTCTCATGTCAGCTCCGCCAGTCCATCCAGTCTACTACTCGGGATAGATATAACATTCCCGATGGCAACAAACGCGACAATGGCCCAATGTCGTATTCCTATCTCTTCATCCTTAGCCCACGGGGTAATGTCGGGCCACTGTCCAGGAGCTATTGTCGTCTTAGCGCAAAGTGTTTACAGCTGATCTCGGATGCACAAAGCAGTCATGACCCCGAGACAGCAGAAAAAACACACAGAGGCTCAGCAATCCACACAAACAAGGCAAAAAAGGTCAAAAAATGAGAAAAGCCCATGGTAGGTAGTTTCATTTAGATTTTTTAAAACACATTTGTCAAAGATTGCAGACTCAAGAGATCTTTGAACATAAAAAAAAAGGAATACAATTCACCACTCAGGTGGTAGATGGATGCCAATTGTGGGTTTTTCACATCCTACGACAAATTAACACTCAATGGACATCATGTGTATGCGCAAATTTGAGCTTAAAATAATTCATACACGCGTTTGACGGACAAATCTGTGCTTTATCAATGTATGTACTTTCCAAACAAATTTAGAAGCTCCTAAAACAATGTGTACGCACAGATATTGATGGATCAGCATTTGAAAAAAATGACACACAGTTCTTCACCAAAGATGCACACTCATGTATTAAAGCTGTAGTCATTTATAAAATAAATATTGATAATTTTCATGATAATTTAAATATTAAATGTCTAATGAGTTGACTAATGTCCTAAATTACTAAAGAACAAACATCCTCACTTTTATCCGTGTGCCATTCTAAGTGCATTGTGAAGACCAGAGTTGTGGTAGCCATCTGGAATTTCAGGAAAATCCTGAACGGCCTATTCATTCGACTTGGGCCAATGATTTTGGGGGGTTTTCCGTCCCTAGTTCTTATATATTTTACAATACACGCAGCCATCTTTTATAAGAATGTATGTACAGCTTAATATTCAACAAACACAGACCAATTTATACAATAGGTTCTCCGTGAGGCTATAATGCCACTAAGCTACAACAAGCACGATGGCTAAATGTGGCCAAAGTACTCAGCGTCAGACACAAGAACAATATGCTTCTTCGGACCTTTAGTATTGGTTGACCAATAATTGATCAAGCAATAAGTATCAACCAGCCAATTACAGCCAACCATTACAGTCCCTGCAGAGATCCCACTAAAAATAAGAGCACTCACACTCACACGTACACAGTATAGTAAATGCAGTGCTCTGTAAGTGACCCCCTGTGTACGAATACACAAGACAGGCGACGCGTGTTTCTGTCAGTGGCCAGCAAAAAGGGCGTCTGTCAATGACGGACTGAGAGGTCCGTTGATACTTGACCCGGTTAGTGACGATTACATTGACGGATGAAAAACAATTTCCGTCTGTCTTTTTTTTTTTCTGTCCAATTTCTAACATCAACAAAACGGATGCCTGTCAGTGACGGACTGGTACATTGTCTGACAGAATTATCATCTCTGCTGTTTCATCTACAAAAGACAAACACAAATACACAGTCTCCTATTTGGCATGTTGGAAGATAACGGACAAATACAGTTCCCAAACATTTCAATATTGATTTGGATGTGGTAAATAAAGGTGGCATAACCTCACAGCACTCTAAACTTCATATTTAGGAGATCTCCTTAGCAACCCTTTTCATAAAGGCTATGCGCATACTTTTGAATTCAGCTTTTTACAACCAGCACAAGTGACTGTGGCTAATGTAGAGGCGCTTTTATAAAATGTTAAAACTCGCTGGGGTCTCGATCTGCGCATGCTGAGGTATAATGAACATGAGGCTCAGGAGAGGTCACCACTGTATACAAGCATCAGCGGTGATGACTCTATTGAAACATACACAAGATAGTCTCCCTCTTTATAGTTCTCAGTGTCCTACTCTCACTCACACACACACTTGTACCCAAGACAACCGCTCCCAACCAGAAAGGAGACTGAGATTGGAAATAAAGTCCATCCTCTGTGTCTGAGAAATGTGAATGGGAGCAGTAATGTTTTCAATTTGAGCCCAGAGAGTAATAATGGGGCTCATTCTACAACACCGAGACACTGTTGCACTGTTCGCCTTAAAGCTTTAGGATTCTATCATCTTTCACCCTCTCAATTCCTTTCCCTTTTGCCCTCTGAGGACTTTTCATGAAGAGATTAATTTGCTGGATAATACGACAGGGTCTTACAGAGAAATAAAAAAGATGAAATGTGGAATGAAAAGAAAAGAGAAATGAATGAAGAGGTGAGAGGCAGATGACTAAACCTGAACAAGATTCCAGGTATTATTTCAACTAACGTTTTGTCACGTGAGCTTGAAGCGATTTCATTTGTTAACACAGTTAAATAAAACCATCTAATACAGTTGAAGGACAAAAGCACTACAGGAGATCAATGGAGTGTTTCTCTTTAATCAAGAGCAGCATTTATGTCGCGTTAAGAGCAAGACTGACATACTTCATGCTCTTCCCACATAATTATCTAAACTTCAGAAGTCTAAGTCACACTCGTTGTGTGACAAAAAAATTACATAAATGTGCCTTAGTATGTACTGAATGGATGTAGGCATATGTACGCGCAAGTTTAAGTGTAATTGTATATATATGAGTCGCTTTATATGTTGACCTTTTCTTATCTGATGATCTGCGGTATTAATTTGAAACAAGTCAAAATACATAGGACTAGACAACTACTACTAGGTGCGTTCCTTTTTCCTACTCCCTTTTGCACATGTAAACGGTGCTTATGATAATCATTTGTCTTCCCTTTTTTAAATATTTTATTTCAGATTAAACTCATTTTCAATAAAGTCACATTTCAATCAATCTATCAGTTCTTATCCAAATATTCATCTAAAATGACTACCAGAAGCCAATTCCAGTAACACTGGTAGCTAACACTGCAGCTCTGCTTCTTTTACCCGTCACAGCGGCTTTCTGGAGTGCAGATAGAAGTTGTCATGTGGACAAATTCTTGTATCTGAACTGTTCATCTCTGCAGCTTATCCAGGGTTACCTTGGGCCTCTTGAATGGTTCTCTGATCAATGCTCTCATTGCCCTGAATGTTCTTTTCATTTTCGGATGATGGATTAATACTTCTTTGTGAGACGTTAAAAGCTCTGGATACTTTTTATGACTTCATCCTGCTCTAAACTATTTTGCAACCTTATCCCTGACCTGTCTAGCATGTCCCTTTGTCATCCCGGTGCTTTGAACGAATGTTTTCCGACAAACCTCTGAGGGCTTTACTCAACAGCTGTACAAAACTATCGTTAGATAACAAACAAGTGGACTCTATTTACTAGTTAGGTAATTTTTTTAAGTAATTGGTTGCACAGAATTTTATTTGGCGGAATAAGAATATAGTGTAACTTTTTTTTTTTAATAATCCTTAAAACAAGACCATGGTCAAATGGTATAATGCAGCTGATGTCCTTGTTTGTGTCCTTGCACGTTTAGTGCACTCAATCTTCACATTGAATCATGTGCCAATATTTGAAAGATATTTGGGCATTCATTTTCAAAGGATGGCTGCTCTTAAGCAGCAATCTTTCACTAGACTGTGACTGACATGTAAGGTGCAGTTTGATTGGACTACAAGGACACAGCAAGTACAAAAACAAACTGTAAGAAAATAAAAAAATGTTTTTTGTGACGCCACTGTGACAATAATAAAAAATAAATTCGCTAATATGTAAGTAATTTCTGACATTTATACTATTCTGTGTGTAGTATTCATTAAAATGCTTTTATCTCATCATTGAACGAGAACCTTGTCTTATTTTGCTATAAAATAATACAGCATGGTTACACTTAAAAGAAAAAAAGTTTTTGTTTATTGTATACTGTAGGTTCTCCAAAGGATATTTATTGTCAAAAAAAAAAAAAGATTTGTTTGAATAGTCAATTACCTTTTACACAAAAGGGAAAGTACAATTTAAGTTCAACTTTTTGATCAATTACACTGGGAAAAAAAATTGCAAAAACAAAATGTAAATGAGATTTTTATGCTGATTAAAACTAAAATGTCCTTGCTGATTGCAAAATTGTACTTGGTCGTTATTTTCTAGCACGTCAAGTTTTTTTCTCCACAACTTATCCATAAGCAACATTCCACTTATTAGTAGAAGTAGACCATTAGAAGAGCTGATTACGATTAGACTCCTCTACAGCTATGTGGCAAATGTTTGTGCAGTCACAATTGAGAGTGCGATAAGAGGTGTGTGAATTGACGTGATAGTGAAAAACTGAGATCAGTTTTGGATTCCGCACCCAAATATTGGATAAAAACAGATGGCAGACCAAAAAAATTGTGATATTTAGTCAATCCATAGTTTTTCTTTACTTTTGTTCAAAGAATAGGCCCTGAGATTTTGACTTAGACCAGCCTAAGCGTGGTAAGCATGCTTGCAAACACTGCTTGTGAACTAAGCACAAGTGTTTTTTTTCACGCGAAAAACAATCGAGGTGAGAGGTACAACAGGCGTGAGGCAAAAGGTCAAAAGGAAACAAGGTTTGGTTCACTATGACTATGATGATAAAAAATGCTGGAACGTGACCAGAAGAGAATCGACTAAGTGGCAACGAGACAAGAGATATATATAGGGGTTTATTGGGTATGAGACACTGGTGAGAGCAAAACAATCAGGGAGCATATGACCCTGATGAGGAAGAGGGTGGGAAAGCAAAAAGCTGGTTGCAGATCATGACAGGGCACCGACAGCCTAGGCGCATCAGGATTGGCTCCTTCCAGTACCCAGAAATGAACTGGGGACCTCGGTCAGAAACAATGTTGGAAAAACCATGAATATGTAAGACATGTTTCATAGTGATCGTGGCCATTTCTTTGACAGAGGGAATATTGAATGGACCATTAAAATGAGATCTTTGAAAACCTGTGATCCCGTAACAGCGTCCATGGAAATGCGCGACCAGGAGCGTAGAGAAATGGACTTGGGCTCTCCAGAGGGTTTCTGGAGGGAGATTTGATTACTCGCCCAGACAGAGCAAGCTTTCACATAGTCAATAACATCCTGAGTCATCTTGGGACACCAGAAACGTTGCCGCACCACAAACCTCCCCTCTGAGGGGCGGAACAACAAAGCTTGTCCGTAGGACATTCACCAGGAGCAGGCATGCCAGCGGCTGCAGCCCTCCCTTTGCTCTCCACCGCCCAAGACAAAACTAAACAATCCGAGGCAGAATAGTCTTGGGTTAAGGATCAATTTGATCATGGTCAAACAAGCGCAATAAGGAATCAGTTTTGCCGTTGTTGGAACTGGTTCGGTAGGAGAGCGTGAAATGAAAACAGCTAAAGAAAATGACCCATCTAGCCTGGATTTAAGTTGTTTAGCTGATTTCAAACACTCAAAATTCTTGTGATCAGTCCATATCTGGAATGGGAGAGAAGCTGCCCCCAGCCAGTGTCTCCACTCCTCCAGAGCCACTTTGACAGCTAGCAGTTCAAGGTCACCAATGTTATAATTTTCCTCAGCAGATGATCGTTTCTTGGACAGAAAGGCACAGGGGTGCAGTTTATTGTCCTTGGAACAAAATTGTACCAATTCTAATGTTGGACCACCATGATCTGTTAGCTGAGTCCGGGAGGATGAGAACCGGGGCTGAGGTGAAGCTTTTTTTGAGGCGTTTAAAAAGCAGCCTCACATTCTTTGGACCAGACAAAGGGTTTGTGGGGATAAGTGAGGTCATGCAGATCAGTTTTGTAATTTCAAATGAAATTTCAATTGGAATTAGAAAAACCCAGAAACCTCTGAACCTCCTTCCTAGAACGAGGTCTGGTCCATTTAGCAAAAGCAAAGACTTTGTTAAAGTCCATTTGGATCTCCCCCTAAGACGACACAAGCCCCAGAAAAGAGACAGAGGATTTGTCGAACTCAAATGGCTCTGCCTTTATGTAGAACTACTTGTCCACCCCCGCTTTAACGCTTTCCTCATGTGGCCCTGGTGAAATTCCTCATCCAGGAAGAATACCACAATGTCATCGAGATAGACAAAGACAAACATATTTAACATGTCACTTAGGATGTCAGTAACCAGGTTTTGAAAGACTGCAGGTGCAATAGTGAGTCCTAACGGCATGACAAGATTCTCATTCTGTCCTGTAAGGGTGTTGAAGGCTTTCTTCCACTGATTCGCACCAGATAAAAAACGTTACGGAGATCAAGTTTGGTAAAAATGGTGGCCCCCTCGAGCAGTTCGAATGCAGTACAGGCAGTAACGGTTATTTATAGACATAGCGTTGATGCCACGATACTCAATGCCGGGAGGGTCTTGTCCTTGTTCTCAACGAAGAAGAAACCTGCTCCAGCGGGAGAGGGCGGGGGGTGGGATGGTGGATGAGTCCATCCTTCACTTACTTCCTCATGGATTGTCGTTCTGGAGCAGAGATAAAAGAAGCTACTTTTAGGTGGGGTGCAACCCGGCAACAGGTCTATTGCATAATCATAAGGGTAATGTAGGGGCTTTAATCTTACAAAAGACTTGAGCCAGGGCTCATGGGAACCGGCTTTTTAACAGAATATTTGGGTCGAGGGAAACATTAACTTGAACTGTGTGTCCCCCATGAGGTAATCTTCCCACTGACCCTATCAAAGTAGGGATTGTGTACGTTTAGCCAGGGGCCCCCTGAAGTGACTTGGTGCAAGTCAGACGATCAACGATTATGAAGCTAATTGCCTCCGGGTGAGAGTCAGGAAATGTTAGCTTTACTTACTCAGCTCTGTGGGTTATTCTAACAAGGGGGAATGCTGTCCACATCTTTGATTTCACTGGGCTGTTGGAGGACACATCTCCTCAGTCCCAGACTTCAGACAAGAGAGAAGTGAAGGAAGTTAGCATCAGCACCCGTGTCAATAAATGCAGGAACGTGCAGCGAATGAGAGTCAAGACAGTAGTTCCAAAAGGTGCTGGCATCGAGCAGGATCACCAATCATACAATTGTGACTCAACGACCGCTGTTCCATTTTCTGAAAACCACCGCTCTTGATGTGGCAGTTACTGACTAGATGGCCCACTTGTCCACAGTAAAAACTTCTTCCACCCCCGTTGGCCGTGAAGGCATTCTGCAGCCAGTAGCTGGATCCGTCCCAACTGCATAGGCTCCTCCTGTGAGGTGGAGTAGAATGAAAAATGGCTTGCCGGTGGTGGTTGGACATGTTCAGTGAACTCCTGTGGTTTGCTCCTCTATCCATGAGGAGATGAAGAGCGAGCCTTGAGATATCCCAACCCCTGGTCATGTTCAGCAAGGCGTTTGTCTGTCCTGATGGCCCAAGCGATGCGTGAGCCCATATCGGAAGGGCGATCCCTGAAAATGAGCTGGTATTTTACCTCAGGGATAGTCCATCAAAAATCAAAGTAGCAGGACTCCACTCGCTCTCAGTAACAAGGGAACAAAAGTCAATAGCATAGTCCGAACGGAATTTCCCTGCCTTAGTCTGAGCAGTGAGCACACTGCTTCTCTGCCAGTGAAGGTATGATGGAACACCTGTTCAAGAGCACACGTAAATCTAGTGAGAGACAAACCGCCAGCGGACCTCAAACTCCACTCTGCCTTTGCCCACGCCTTTGCTCACCCCGAGAGGTGGGAGATGATAAACGCCACCTTGGATCCGTCTGTGGGCAAAGCTGCAACTTGCACCTCAAAATGCAGTTCGTACTGCCAAAAAAGGGTCTCATGTCACCTGATTCACCCAAGAACTTCCCCGAGAAGGAGATCTGTGAGTATGCAGATGACACACTAACTGGAAGCTGTTAGTCTCTAGCCGCCATCAGTAGGACAGTTGGGTCTGCAGATACTGCTGGATCTTGCGGTACATGAGTAAGTAGTTCACGCAGTTGTGAGATCAACGATGAAATCAATGATTTCTGGCCAGTTGTCTAAAATCAGCACTCAGAGTTGTAATCTGCTTGTGTTTTTGAGCTAACCGCTGTCCCTGAGCACAAATGGCTTGGTGAACCGCCTCTGAGGTGGCTGAGCCCATCAAGGACAGTTCGTACTGTCGTGAACTAGACGCAGGAGGTTAGGACTCATATGCACGACTCAAGAGTTGGTGAGGGCAAAAATGTTTAATTCTGTCAAAGGTCGGTACATGTGATGCAAAATCGATCGAGCAGAGGTACAACAGGTGAGAGGCAAAAAACTAAACGTAAAAAGGGTTGATACACTATGCCTATTATTATGACTATGAGCAATGCTGGAACGTGAACTGATGAGAATCAACAAACTGGCAAGGAGACTAGAAACACAAGGGTTGATGGGTCCCGCAACACTCACGCGCCGACACACATGCCGAGTATACAGTGTAATCCCTGCGTCTGTGCACGTACTGCTTTAAGACATTACCGATGCATGAACTGCGTTGACTCCGGTGTTTAAAGGAAGTGTGTCAGTCAATGGGCACAAGCTGAAACAATCCAAATCTCATGCTTCCTTGTGGACGAACAAGTGTATTATGGAGCAGCTCCAGGGAAAACCCCTGTGTGGGACCATTTTGATCTCCTTTCAGAGAATAAGGTATTTATCTCAATCTCATTTGTTTCACAGAATTATTATATACGAACAAAAGCGTCCCCTCAATACTGAGGCATTATCGGGTCAAGCATGAGAAAGAAGTTCCCGATACAACCAGGATAGCATCAGGTATGCAGCCATGTCCTTACTTTCTCACATTTGATTTGTTGATAGTTCATTGGTAATTAGTAATTATTTGTCATTTATTCTCTTCTTCATGTTTGACAATTGAGCCCTCACAGCCGCTGCCATCTTAAGCGGTACGTTCATTTTTGTCAATATTCTAAATCAATGAATGCAATTGATGGCACAAAATTCATTAAAAATTTATTTAAAAAGCAGAATGACATATTTATTCTCAATTTATTGGCTTCTTACTTAAGTTTGTTCCTGCTTGTATTTTGAGTATGTTTTTCATTTTATTTTATGAAACAATGACAGTGATTGATGACACAAACAATAACTTCTCAGCCATAACTGCTGCAGACCGCAATATAACAAATGAAATACTTTGAAGAGAGACAATGGGCATTCAATTCAAGGTTGTTGATTGATGTTCCCAGTGAGTCAAAAAATTCTGAGTGTGGTAATTGTATTAGTCAATAGCTTACCATGTAAGAAAGGTAAAAAAAAAAGTCTAAATGATGTGATTAAATTAACGTATACATATATCCATCCATCCATCTTCTGTACCGCTTCTGCTCACTAGGGTCGCGGGGGGGTGCTGGAGCCTATCCCAGCTATCTTCAGGTAGTAGGCAGGGGACACCCTGAACTGGTTGCCAGCCAATTGCAGGGCACACAGAGACGGACAACCATCTGCGCTCACACTCATACCTAGGGGCAATTTAGAGTGTTCACTCAACCTGCCTTACATGTTTTGTGGGAGGAAACCAGAGTACCCGGAGGAAACCCACGCAAGCACGGGTAGAACATGCAAACTCCACACAGGATGGCCGGAGCGGGATTGAACCCGCGACCGATGCTGTCTCTCACTGTGAGGCCATCGTGCTAACCAGTATGTATATATATATATATATACAGTAAAACCCCGGTTATCGCGGTTAATGGGGACCGAGACCACCCGCGAAAACTGAAAATCCGCGAAGTAGCGGCGCCCCCTCAAAAATGCTTAAAAAAAACCTGTACAGGTATACAGTATACCCCCCTGTATACAGTACACCATATAGAATACGGGTAGAGAGAGAGAGAGTGAAATTCATGTTATAACAAAAAAAAACAACAATTATTATTAAAACTTATTATTTTTTTATTCCCCAGCCATTATTTTTGTATTTATTCAATTACTTCTTTTTGTATTTATTTAATTACTTCGACTTTTACCTGCTAGTACGCCGTCCGGTGTGCCCTGTGAAATGAAAGGTGGCATTCTTCATTTATTTATTTATTCATTCATAACTGACAGCCTCGCGCTCCGCTCGTGCCCGGGCGGAAGAGGTGCTCCTCTTCGGCTTAATTGTCACGCACGCCGGACCTGCTCCCCCGAAGCGTGTCTCCGTTCGGTTGAACTCGGTTTCATTTCGCCCCGCTCGTGCCCCGGGCGGAAGGTGCTCCTATTCGGCTTAACTGTGACACACGCCCGCCCTCCTTCCCCGGAGCTTCCATTCGGTTAACTTAGGGGCCGCTTGACACCGCCCGTGCCCGGGCGGAAGGTGCTCCTCTTCGGCTTAACTGCCACGCACGCCGGCCGGAGCTCTGGTACGGTCCGAACCGCGCGAAACGTCGCCCCCGATCGTGCCCGGGGGAACGTGCTCTTCTTCGTCCACTCTCCTCCTCGCCCACGCGCTTCTTTGGCGCACGCCGGCCGTCTAACCGCTCCAGCGCCCCGTCGTGCCGCTTGGCGAAACTACAATGCCCCCGCGGAGCGGAGCGAATGGAGAGCCCCGATCGTGCCCGGGCAAAAAAGTTTTTAATTTTTGAATATTTTTTAGACCCGCGAAGCACTGAACCCGCGAAAGGTGAACCGCGAAGTAGCGGGGTTTCACTGTATATATATATATATATATATATATATATATATATATATATATATATATATATATATATATATATATATGCATATTGCACAGAGTGCAAGGCTGAGGGAGAGGAGGAGAGGCACAGGGAGGCAGAGAGAGTTGATTCATTCACAATGTTTGATTGTGATTATCAACTTGTGTTTATTCAGATTCCAGTCTTTTCCCAATGAACGAAAAGATGGCTTTATCAACTGAAAATGCATGCCAGCGCTGTGATGGCCAGCAGGTTTATCTAAGCTGACAGAGATGAATCTCCCAGCAGAGGGTCGGCTCTGTTCAGCTCTCCTGCTGAGGGGATCCCACACTGGGTCTGACATTAAATTATTTCAGGAGGTAATTAGTCTTCTGTTTTTCACTATGATGCCTAACCCGCTCCATCTCATGCTTTTGTACATACATCATTGTTGCCAGAGTGACTACAAGTAAAGAGGGAGGAACCAAAAAAAAAAGTGTGGACACAGTAAATACTGCACTTTTTTTCTTGAACACAAAATAAAAGTTTGTGTCTTTCTTCGATTGGTTGTATCAATACTTGCGAATGCATCCCTTTTTGCGATCCCTTATGAATTTGTGAGATCAGCAAAAAAGATGAGTGGCTGCACTGATTTAGTGTTTCTCCTATCTTCTATACTCTCATCGCTGAACGTAGCATTTTTCTACCAATTCAGTTTTCAGTGTTGGTGTTGAAGTCACGGCAGGTCTTCTGGCAGCCCTTTGAGCCTGTCTGTTCCATTGAATTATGATGAGTAGAGGGTAATCACAATGCTGGTGCCCTTTGATTGGCGGGATGGTCGCTATGTCCTCTTTCTGGGGGTTGGTAGTTGCCTTGGTGGGGCACCCCACAGGATCGTCACCATGATCCACGCTTCCCTCTTGGATGTGTGGGGCCGAGTCTTTCTGTCCTCATTGTGCCGGTACAGAAACTTCCAACACCGGACAACTTACATACATTCATGCGTTAATTCACTATCTCCATAGACGTGTTCTGACGGGCTCTAGTTTCTTTATGTTGGGGCCAGTCATTTGCAATATTTAGTTCCTACATTTATTTGGGCAGTGAATAGATACTCCCACCACACACAGGTAGCACTGGCTGGCTTAAAACCTCTGTCCTGTCTTGTCCTATTAGTTTTCATCCTTCCTCACAGGCGGTGGCTCTGCCTCTTCCCCACAGATAAGAACCTGCCTCCTATGTAATGTTGTGGTAGTTACGCACCATCTATTGTTCTTTTTTTTTTCATTTTTTCCATTCTCTCTTTTCTCTGTCTCTCCCCTCACAAGCCTTGTTACATCTGACTGCACTTTCAGTAAATATACAAACAACCACAGATTGAGTATTTCAAAGTCCCATGTTGCACAGAGAAACTATTTCAGCATTATTAGGCACACAGATTGACCCTTCTGCATGATAAATAAATAAAGGCTGTCTGTTCTGCATAGATAGTGGTCTGAAAACATTGCCCACAAATCTTTACCCCATCTAGCAGACAAGTGCTGAAAGGAGGTGGAATTGGTCTTCTTGAGGTGTCTTCTCCTTGGCTCACCCACTTTGTGGGCTGTCTCCGACATCCCACATTTTATGGAACTTGGTTTTCAGTTTGACATAGTATGAGAGCTCGGTCCAAGTATTGACACAACTTGATTTGGCAAAGCACAAGTTTGAAGATGTGCTTGCTTTTGTATGGGGCTTATTGAAATCAGAAAAATGTGACATGATTTTTGGCGCTGATAGCAAACGACCTCTTTTACAAGGTCCATTCTCACAAGATGATTGGCAACACTTGGGGATAGTGGGAGGTTAAATTCAATTCCAGTAGAAGAATTTGGTGTAGGCAGTGAAGGTTTAGCACATTTTCAATGCAACAACCATACGCAATTATTGTTGTTTTATGGTCGTAATGAATCACAGAACAAAAGTTCCCGTCAGCCTCTTTGTCCCCAGTTTTCAAGTCCTTCAATGATATTAAATTCAACACAACACTTGCTAACTTGATGGAAGCAAAACATATTCTTAATGAAGCAAAGTATTTGACAAAAGGCGAGTTCTCAAGAGCTTTTTTTCCCCTTCATTATTATTAATCTCGATTCAAAAGTGGGAATTTTTCACCTGGCTTCCAAGATCCAATTAATGTTGATGCCCTATCAGAGCAATATGATTTGGCTGTGACATTATGAATATTTGTTGCTTTTATGGACTATATTATGCAAAGTCATGCAAATTAGATACGCAGCTATCAAGGAAAACAACCCTTAAGTTTGTCCTTTTGCTTTCCTTCTGTTTAGCGTGTAATGTGGTTATGTGTGCTTCCAGCAAATGAGAAGTCACTTTCATGGCAAATTATTTCCTTGCTCATCAAGCGTTGCATCTTTTTTCCACCACCTCATTTCACCCAGACAAACTTTACGTCTAAACTTTATGGTGTTTTGGATATTGTGCAAAAACTATTAAAAACATACATACAAAAATTGAGTAACTAATTTTAAAGCAGCATATTTCTCATTTTTATCTGTAGATACAAAATATTACAGGCCATGCAGAGTTGCTTGAATGAGTCTGCACATGAGTGTGTGCTTGTGTGTGTTTCAGTTCATTTGAGAAAAACTAAATCACATTTTGTTAATCGAATTTCCTTCTTGATACAATTCACAATAGGGTTACAGTTGTAAATGGTTTATAATGCCTCTGGCTCACAGTATGAAAAACAGAATCCTTTGCCATTGACTTTACAAGGCACAGGAAAGGACTAAAAAAAAAAAAGCTTAAAAGGTTGAGTCACTCATTTCCTTGCAAGACTGATGGGTTTATTCTTTACAATTCACGTTTGTATGTCATCATTTTAATAATTTGCTTCTCGTCCAAACAGACACTGGAATATTGAACCAAGATCTCTCAGAATATGGGATTAGATCCACTAATGGAATAATAACAATTAAATTGTGAGAATAGTTTTTACTCATATTTTTTTTACAATAATTGTAATCGTTTAAGTGTCATTTTAGGATTGATTTCTGAGAGTGTGTCCATCTGATTTTACCTCAGTGCCAGCTCTCCCTCCAATGGCACAGCGTCGTCAGCCAAGTAGTCTAGTGGACGTGACTGGCATTATGCCATTCATTTATATTGGCCTGTGGGGCTGAAAATTCATCCTAAAAACTCTAGTTGAGTAGTTGGGCAAATGCTCAATGAGAAATGGCAAATAAAATTAATGCATTGATCTATATTGCTGTGTGTGCTAGTTTGCTGAAATCACATCTGGTACCTTCGTACAAGTTCTGTGACCATGCTTTTAATTTGTTTCAACACCCCTGTAAACATTTTTTTTTTGCAATGTGTTTTTTAATAAGAAAAATAACATCTTGCTCAGGGGGACGGAACGGTCCATCCGGACGGGCGACCATTTTTGGGACAGAAGACGGAGTATGAGAAGTTTATTAAAAAAAAAAAAAAAAAAAAAGATTGACTAAGCAAGGACAGATGTAGGTTTTCTAACATCCCTTTAATCATCCCTAACTGGGTAAAATACTGTGTGTATAGAATTCATTTTTTCTGCTTGGCTCTGGACAAAGGCAGACGTTTTTTGCTCTGCTCTTGCCTCCCCCTTATCTCCTGACTTTTTGTCTTTGTCTATGTGCTGTCCTCAATCTCAATTTATTCTAGCCTCCTGCTGTAATTTTCTTACAAAAACGAATCATGCAATTAGTCAGCTGTACTCTCGACGCTATATACAATATTTCCCCAACGAGAAGAGCAGCAACCTTCTTGCTGTCCTCTGGGACATTTGCTGCCGGGTATGCATTAGATCTTGGGAGGAGTGAAAAATGGTGTGCCTGTCAATACTGTCCGTTGTGAGTGTGGAAGACATATACATTATTGGCCTTCTGGTTACAGGTACCCTGCTGTTTGGAGTTAGTAGTTTCCTGATCTATTGCAAAATTCAGGCGACGGAGCAGCTTCATTGGAAGAGAACCGACTGTCGGTCTTTCTGGATGGTACGGAGTAATGAACACTCAGACTCATGCAAAGACCGAACTCAATTGCAAAGTTGATGCGGTTTTGGATTTTCATCACAAAAGAATGAGGATAAATTGGCGTCTAGCCTTGAAAAAGTGATCATGGCTTCGGCTAATTGACGCCACTGAGAGTCACAGGCTGAGTGAATTTGTTGTCAGCCCGCTCCCAAAACATCTGTGATCTGAATTTTCCCTTGGAAGAAAAATAAGTGTGGACGCTAGCGTCCTTACCAGAGGCCCCTCCTTCCCAGGTCTGAGACTGGTATGCCCAGGCGATTTCCACGTTGAGATGATAATCTTGTCGAAGCAGCAGCGGATGTTGACACGCATACACTTCCATGATAATCTTGTGCACACACATCCCTGTTTTCACTGCTTTTGTTTGACTCCTCGTTGGACAGAAATGGACTGAGCTGCTATTCCGACTGGTTGGGTTGTGAATTCGCCTCATGTGACAACGAGAGTCTGAGAAACATTCCGGTACGCTCTATAACTGTAGCTGCGTTCAGCGTTGTTTGGGGGATGGAAAGTGTTTCCCACTTTTCATATCAATAACTCCATTTTATCACATGGAGAACCGCGGCTATTCATCCGAAGCGGCTAATGCATGTACAAATCCAAATTTATGGCTACATTTAGCTATTGTGGATTTAAATCAGGTGAGTTTTGAATACTGGATATTAGCGTAAAAATTAGACTGCTGATGCGCTTTAAATTATGTTTATGAACGACGAAACCTTAGCCATGTTTTTTGTTTGTTGGGAGTTTGGGGGATACGGACTGGTGAAATGCAAGAATGGAAGTGCTTCAAAAGGACGCAGGAAGGATAGCGACGCAGGACGATGATTTTATGATTAGGGATGGATGGACAATGACGGAAGGGTAATAGGTCGCGGACGGAAGGCAAAATAGGGTTAAGTGCCCAACACTCACTCAGATTTTTGCACTAAATGTACATACAGTAATAGCATAATTAAATAGACTAGAAAATATTTGACAGTTTGTGCACTATGATAATAAAGCATAAATTTGATTCTTAAACACAGAAGAATAATGTCTCAACTAAGTTGCAAATGTTTTTGTTAATTTTCACAGAATATAAAGAATTTTTGCCTGTGAGTATTGTTGTCTCTGTTCCTGCACTGCATGAAATATCCATTTCTTAAAGTTTCATTATATAGTTTCAGTAGCCCATCAATCGTGTCTTGCATTGTTTGTTAGCATTACGCATGTGGCATTTTTTTTTTTGTTAAGTTTTAAAGTATACTAACTGTGAGTGGCAATAAGCACCATGATAAAAAGGCCATTTGTCTATCTTTTGAAAAATTCTTCATTTTGGGCCAAACTGCTGCTTGTTGAGAAGTTTGCTGCCATCATAGATAGTGCTCATAACATTTTTTTTTCTCACGACTGAAGACAACTTAACGGCCTAGCAATGGCTAGCATCTTGCCAAACTTGTATGTTAGGCCATTCATAAATTGAAGCACCACTGTGCAGTAATTTAAGATGCTATATAATTTAAGATTGCGATTCGCAAACAGTCCAATATGCACACCGCGTCATGAGCGAGAATTGGCTTCAGCTCACCCCCTGAGCCTAAAGAGGACAAATGGTAAATAAAATATGATGGATGGTTTGTCTGGACCTTCTCAATCAACTTATTCCGCTGAGTTTTGATATTGAGTCTAGCCCTGAATGGTTGCTGAAAAAAAGTAAAGAAATACTTCTACTATTCGATTAAAGAGAGGTGATGAACCACAGCAAAAGACATACAGGCGCCATGTGACAATGTAATGCTGACTCGCTGTGGTCCTGTCTTCCCGATGGAGAGGTTGTTCCACGTCGCTTCAGGGCCACCATGTGACACGTAATGCCAGGCAATCATTTGTCAGCCCGACTCTGCGTCGGATGTGAGAAAAACTGCAGGACAAGAGCGAAAACGGCAAGCTGTGTCACGTCTCCCTTTACACGGGCACAACTGCAGATCACACTTTTGCTACCACGGATGTGGATCATTTTACTGGACATTTTTTCTCTTCAGTTGAGAGTCATCTAATTATGTTGTTTTTTCACAGGTTGGCGAGCCTCACTCTTTCCTCAAGAGGCAGTAAAAATAGATGACATGCACCTGTTGAGACCTGCAGACGTCACATTCGTCAGACGTGTTATTTTGCACAAGCGTGGGTTTAATCAACGTCACATCAATATTAAAGCCTGAGAATCACTAATGAGTTGGAAATACACCAGTGCTACTGATACAGAGCAGAGTTTTAGCTGAATTTCTCCCAGAAAAATTATAATTAGTAAAAATAATTGGAAAAATACAAATTTAAAAATAAAACTTGTGCTTGTGGGTTAGAATATAACCGAGGTGAAAAGAGGACCCAAGAGCAAGCGGAGTCAGAGATGGAAATAAAATGGATTTATTGTGTGGATGGAGGTGAGACGATGGGTCCGGAATTCTGTTGGATGGAGGGTTGAGTCAGGGGGGTTCCAATCCAAAATCCAGAGAATGGAGACAGGGATTGGTCGGGTAGACAGGAGAAGAAAGAAAGGCACATGGAGACAGGTTAGCGCAAATGAGCCTGATGTTTTTTTGCCGGTCTGCCACCAGCCCTCCGGCCACGACCTGGGTACCCTTCTGGCCTTGACCCCCCAGCCTTATTCATAAAAATTGTCCACCATCCCCCCAGAAAAAAAAAAAGCGTCCTGACATGACGCCATCGAGGGAGCACTGCTAATGACAGAGGTTTATTTAGACATCATTAGCTGGCTCATTTAATATTCAAATCCGCTTACCTTATTATGGGCTTATTATGATGATAAGTGATTGCTTAGATGAGTTGAGATGAATGTTTGCCCGCCTCGCTACCACATCATATGCATGAGGGATGATTAGTGGGCCGTACTAAAATCCTGTCTCCGGCCTTGCTTAGTCGAGCCCCTTTTTAAAAAAAATTTTACCCCACCGCTCGCAACAAAAATCGGCGGGCCGGACCATTCCGCCCCCAGGACGGACTGCCCAGCTCTGCAAACCTTACACTTCATAACCGCTTTCTATTAAATATGATAAGGTAAATAAGGATTTTCAAGATTCCGGGGTGGCCATGGGCCTGTGTCCCACTAGACTAGACCCACCCCAGCATTGAACAGTAGCTGAATTCCATCACCACATTCAGAACAAAAACAAAAGTAAACTGTAGTAAACTGACCATTTTTGAAAGTTATTTGAGGATCAATAATGTGATATATTCACAAATCTGCAACGGCTTAATAGAGGTGTAAATCCCTCCAAAATAAAATGAAATAAAAATCATTTTATAATCATAAAAAAAAAGCCAACCTCTAACCAGTTTTTCACCTTTCGTGGTGGGTTTTGGTCCCCATTAATGCGACAAAAAAGATCACTGTATCTTTATTAACCATAGTATTTTAGAGAGTAATTGTTGTTTTAGTTCGAAATAGTTCATTTGTATCTTTGCTTATTTAGAAAAGCACCACATACAGTTTAAACCAATTTGTTATTAGTGGTGACACTTTTAATTTACATCTTCCCTTCTAACTCAGCCCACAGCCATCCTTTTTTCTTTTTTAACATGCCCTGTGGGTCGTGTCAAATATATTTTTTATGTGCATGCTGCTGGCCACTGAAAAAAATGGACGGCGGGCCGCAAATGGCCCTTGGGCTGCAGTTTGGACACCCCTGCCATACATCCACATATACTTGAAACCATAAGTATACTGTAAAGCAGTCAAACAACCCATTCACCTGTTTTTCTGCTCAAATAACTTGACACTCTCTCAACACTCCAATGGATTGCTACATTGAACATTTATTTAACCTAAAAGTCCATTTTGCCAGCAAATTGCAGAGGAGGTGCGAGATTAAAATGAATAACTCCATTATGTTCCCACTCTATCATTCATGTTCCCTCCACTCTAATCACCACACAAAGGAATATATTTTTTCCTGTGGTATCACACAAGAGACTCCTCTTACACAGGAGAAAAAAATGAAGGGAATAAATAAAGGGAAATCAAATTCCCTCAGCCATTGCAGAGGTGCCAACCAATCAATCCTCAGAACAAATTCTCTCCAGAGATAAACAAACACGTTATTTCAGATGGACGCTACAGGACGGAGGGACCACTCTCGTAAAGTTCACAGTGCTCCGGACCGTAAAAGCAGCCGTCTTCCCAATCAGGCGAGCCTCAGGCAGCGGAAGCGGCGTGATGAAAACACACGGAAAAACTCACACTCACGTCCTCAAGCAGGATTCTGATATATAGACTTATAAAAATGCTATTAAGTTGGATTTTGAAGCTCACGTGCTTCCCAATACGATGTCTACACACCAAAAGTGTTCAAAGGTTTGAGTCACACAGCTGTGATGTTGGGATATTAAAATTGAGGCTTAATATTGCTCCAAGGGGATGTGCAAAACTGAATTTCATATTTTGCTGGCAACCTTCCTTCAGTGCCTTCAAGATTTACGAGCTTTACAGCCCTTATTGGTTCAATCCAAACACCAGGGTGAAAAGCAAGGCATTTGTGGTTTGCGTGTTGTGCTTCAGAGATGATAACAAGACCGCAGTGACAGCCAGAGTCAACATTTATACTGCTGAATCTAAAGGTCAAACTCTAGTGCATGTTCCCTTACCTTTTTCACACTTTCAGGCGGAAACACAAGCTGAAAGTGGCAGCGAGTCATTCATGTGTGGCAAGACTTGAAAAGAAATTGGTAAAGGCAGCTGCATGCATAGAGAGCCTTCTGTGCGCTAGGGTACAAAAAGTTACCCCAACCCCAATTTAGTGCCTATATCTAATATCTATTAACATGGTTTTTCAAGTGAGTGATGTCGCTGTGCTTCAATTTAAAGCACCTCACACAACCAGCACACTCGCAAAAAAAACGAAAAAGCGGCATTTTGCTTAGCAAACGGGTTTCTTTTATTATCTACCCTTTTTTCCCTCTCACATTCAACACACCCCTCTCTTCTGGGTCTCTGCTCCCGCCACTAGCACATGCCACACTGCCGTCACAGGCTAACCTGTAATACAAGTCATCCTGTTTGCCTTTAAAAATCTGCAGTGTCAAGATAGTGTGCCTTTAATTTTTTAACGTTCATCACTCACAAAGCCGGGAACCCGCCGGCATATGCTTTTTGCGAGTGTGCAGGTGCCATCTTAGTAAGTATGCTGCCAAGATAAATACGTTTGTATTCAAAGATTATGATTTTGTTCAAATTTGAGGGAAAATAATAAATGCAAGATAACACACAAGGTTTGCAACTCAAAGATAAGTGACACAACTACTAAATTCATCAATCCCGATGAACTCCGCAGATGCAGGTTAACTTTAGGGCAGAAGATGTCGAATAGTTTGGTATTCAGGTATCCGACGTTTTAAATCAAATATTCAGGTGCTTGGTTAATGATATATAAGACACTTAATAAAAAACTATTTCCTCTCTAGAAACATAATTCAGAAAATTTTGATTAATCTCTTCCCATAAATTTTGGTCTATGAGACCAAGTGTAGTCAGAACCAGAGTAGGAACTTTGCAAGACTAGCACAATTGTGTAAGCCTGTCTGGTTTGTTAAGAAGTGATCAGTTGGAACAGCAACTGTGTCGGGCTGTCAGCATCAAAGCGTACCGAGTCATTTTCCACCTGCCTTTGAAAAGTAATCTCGCCAGCCTTTATGGAGTGCTTGACTGCTGATAGTACTAGCTATCCCTGGAGCCGTCGCTAAATGTTGGCAACAGGCACTGTACAAATACATTGTCAGTGTAATCAAGTCAATTTTTAGCGCGCTTAATTGGCAAAATTGAGATTTAAACACAGAGACATCCATCAAAAGAGTAAAATAGAAGAAAAGTAAGCACCAAAAAGCTTTGCTGGGCTTACGTCGCATACATGGGTAGTCGGGATATCGAGGGAAGCTGCGCTACTCATGTAGAAGCAGCTAGCTAGCAACTGTTTCGGGTGGTTATTGGTGCGCCTAAATGGAGGAGTTGCTCCTCAGTCAATAATCATCTCCTCACTGGTGACAAAAAATGCAACATTTCTGATAAGCATCATACTCACAGAGCAATGATGCAAAAAGACGTCGACCCATGCTAAATACTAAGCTAACCTAAGACTAACACTGCATCTATCATAGATATGTCCGTGCAACCAGGAATTTTGTCAAGGTATGCGACGCGTCACCACCACTTAGTGAACCAACACTCGTAAATTGTCGTCAATGTACGTTCTTTTAGTAATTTTTGTAAACGACTTTTTTTCTCTCCTTTGCTTCGAATGTCCTTTATTATTGTGTGTTAATGCTTGTAGGTGTGTAAAGCACATTGAGTTACCTTGTGTTTGTAACGTGTACTTTGAATAATGCTGCTTGTAGGAGAAGTATCTAAATGAATATTTGACAACGTCACATGAATTACGTGAAGAGGTCTAAAATGTCCAATATGGCTGCATGAGGCTATTCATTGTTTTGATACTTTATCGGCATGTACCCCCCTTTTTTTTCATGAAATCAGATGCCATTGATTTTTGCACTTTTATTCCTTACACACGATATTTAAATGCTGGAAAATTACTTTTAAAGGGTTTATTCCTTTAAGATTTTTAAAAAATATATTTTTCTTGGTGTTGATTCCTGCAAGAAAATGGCAAACATTCATGCTATGTGAATTATTACAATCAGAATGCACTGTTTTTGTCTTTAGAATAAGGTGTCTGAGTCCAACTCATTGGCTGAGCTCCCGTAGTCGTCTAATTTACTGGATTGTCTCCAAACACTCGCCAAAGTCTTAAATAGCACCCACAAAACAGAGACACATATTGGCAGTAAGAGAGTTTTTTTGGAAGAGCAACATGCTGAACTGTAGACTGTGTTGCTTTGGAGAAACAACAGATAATTGGTCCTGGCACTTGTACTGTTACATAACACTTGTTCCTGGATGTCAGCTATCCTCAGAAATAAATGGATTCCTATGAAAGTAAAAAGGTCACTTTTCCCCCGGTGTAACTACAATTATTACATTTGTACAGAATATAGCAGCAAAATAGGTATTAAAATGTTCCTATGTGGCCATCATATCTCTAGATTTTCTCCTTTTTTCTCCCTTTCTCAGCATACACACTTACTCTCTAGCCTTAGGGCCAAAAGACGAAAGCTACATCCCTCCCACATGGGCATCTCACTCAAAATCGATAAAAAACACCAACACTGTGAATGACTGCACTATCATCCTTCACTATTTATAGCATGTGATGGTCTATGAACCATGAAATTAATAAATAGCATGCTCAGTAATTGCCTGGAAACCAAGCGTGTGGCAAAGAGGTATAAAATCAGCTGCATCAGATGGGGTTTCTAATAAGTTGTCACATTATTGTCAGTGACCTTCAAGCAATTAAGAGCAGATGAGTTGAAGTGAGATTGAGAAGGGAGTAAAAGATGAGGAGCAGTGATTACGAGGAGTTAGATTTATGGTGGTGCGGGCTAATACAAAAGAACCGTCCTCACTAAAAGGTAGTGACACAGAGAGGGTATGAATTTTGCATATTTTGCTTAATCAGATGGACGTGTCATGTGGGGATCATCTAAAATCAGAAGTGCATCCATTCAGCAAAACATTGACGGAAACAGGGGACACTGTTTGCTCTCTGTGGTCTGTTGAAGACTCAAGCAAAGTTAACTGAATGATTTTTTTTGTCCTTATTATAGGACTGCTGTGGAGCAAACACAGCCGCTGTCTGCTTAGCAGTAGTTAGTGGGGAGTGTTTTCACCCCAGCACGACCATAATTACGACTACTAGCTTAACTAATGGCCAACACTGGGTACAATTGTTGAAGCAGTTTGTGAGCATTTCAAATGATGTTATTGTGTTTTGGGATTAAAGTTTGTGCTATAATTTAAACTATTAATATAAGCATTTAGAATCACCTTCGGGGAAACGTAAATTATTTGTGGAGACGTGCTAGTTGCAGATAGGCTTCGTCCCTAACCACGTTATGACATCTTTTTGTTCTTTTTTCCTTCATCATTATTATGCTATTCTTGGCTTGACAAAACACAGCCAGCTGTTTATCATACCTACACAAATGAGGTACCTATAAATCAGTCTCTGTAGCACTCAGATCAGATCTTTTTTTTTTTTTTCAAACATTGCAAGAGACAATTCTCCCCCCCAAAAAACATTGAAAATCAACGGACATCCACCAAAATGAAGACACTTTTCCCCATGACCTGCTTTTCTGCCGACACATTTATTCCTGGTCTCATTTCGTTGATGCATTTTTTATATTTTTCTTGGTGTCAATCTTTTTTCCTAAAATTGGAAACTCGTCTATCTTTTCTCATTTGCCTTTTGGTGTTATGAAGTGTTCCCTCAAAGAGTTGAGAATGCATTGAAGCGTCTAACAGTATCTGTACTCAGACACACTCACTGTGGTACTTCTCTAAGTGAGTTAACCTCCTGGCCTGCAGACTTAAGTGCACAGAGAAGGTCATTCCCCTTTTCTCTCTACTTCCCCTCACGAAAGTTTCTGTCCTTTCCTATCAGCTGATAGTTCTGTAACCACAGCATCTTGTCTGGAATGCTAGAGTCGGTCCATATCTCTGGAATGCAATGACTTCATCAACTCTGTGTGAAAGAGGGCTTGCGTTAAAAGTAAGGATGTTTAAGCACCGCTTGTATTTCCACTTGAATGAGCACCGACTCCCATTCTAGTCATCTCATTGCGTGTTTGTGCGCGTTGTCGACGTCAATCGATGACATAGATACACAGCTCTGTTCAAATGGCATGTATGTTAGATTAAAATTAGACCAAGAGAAATAATTTCCAAGCATCCATTCATCCATCCATTGTCTGAGCCGTTTCTCCTCACAAGGGTCCCGGGTGTGCTGGAGCCTATCCCAGATGTCAATGGGCAGTAGGTGTGGGTACACCCTGAACTGGTTGCCAGCCAATCGCAGAGCACCCAAAGACAAATCACCATCTGCGCTCAAAATCATACCAAAGGGCAATTCAGAGTGTCCACTGCAATCAACTTTGCAAAAAAGACCATGAATGCGCTTCAAGCCCATCTGCAGACAAATGAATCTGTTTATCACAAAATTCACCTCACTCCTCCTATGATAGCCTCTTTTTATTGCAAGACTGTGGAGCTCGGTGTCAACCAAATATCCATGAGATGAAAAAAAGGACTGACAAAAACTGCCAGGAACTGTGCCTTGTAGTGATGGGACCTGCACATTGACACGTCAGCACATGCATTTTAATAAGAGCAAATCCTTCGTTTCGGTGCGCATAGCGCTTGGCGAAAAATACGTGACCGACACAGCCGCTGTATTTCTCAATCGATACTTGTTACTGAGGCTCCTTCAGGAATCTGAAAACTTCCCATCATGTTGGGATGATAGGAATTATGAAAGAAGAAAAAAGAATTGTGCCTTATAGGAGCAATTTGATCTCATATCAGCAAATTACATGTTGTTTTTTTTTGTTTTGTTTAGTTTCACTTTCAGTGGCTTCTACGGGATGCAAGTCGTTTGATCTGAGTTACGGAACATTTAGTTTTATGGCCAACAGACTGCGCAAGTACAGCAGTTGAAAGTTGATGGTGGTGGTTCAGTCCTCGAGGGAGTGAAGTCCTACTTAGTCCGACTTGAATAAATGCCCCTCATAAAACATAATTTATGACGCCACGGCTGGAGAAATAATATAGAGACACACATTTATGCACTGCTGAGTGTTGGACGACATTGGCAGGCGAGAGTGAGCTTCTCCTGACATGTCAGTTTTGGAAATGATCTGGCAAGTATATCTGCAATCAAATCCACACTTTTCCCTGCTTTGGCCATCGTGGCTTAAAAAAGCAAGAATATATTTTCGATTTTTTAACGGTCGCCGAGTAAGACTGGTGTGGATTTGTTGATTGCATAAAGCTGCCCTCTCACAAATGATTACCGAATTACAGGACACGTTCGAATCTTCATCGCGAGGCCTCCGAAAAGGTCTTACTTTGCTATTCCAACTCTCTATCAACTCTCAGAGCCCGTTCACTCAAACAGCACATAAGCCAGGACGGTTCATTCTGAAGGTGTACCATGAAATCTGCCTGGCAACACAAGCTAGAATTCTGATTAGACAATAAATCTAACCTAAAAATACAACATAAGCCATTAATGTGTAATATATATATATATATATATATATATATATATATATATATATGCTGTTTTTATGCTCACTGAACACAAATACACATCAATCTGATCAAATGCATTGTGATTGTCCTGCAAATTTTGCTATGAAAGTAAGCAAACGGAATTAAGCACTGTTCTAATGTGAATTTTCATCAGTTGATTCTTCACGACTTGACAGCTTTTATCTGTAAATACATTTAGTACAAATTCAGTTGTAATCACTGATTTGTTTTCATGCAACCATCAGAGAAGTGTGTCGTCTGAGCATTTTTATGCGGGTAATACTTCAAACCATTTGTTACAGGTCATCGTTGCAATTGAGAAAAGTCAATACTTAAGACACGGAACACAAACGTACGAGCAGCGACATACACTATAAAAATGCAAGTAAAAAATTTAAAAGATTGCAGCTTTTGTGATTCTGCCAGTGCCAATTTAACTTGGAGGTACTGCATATAAATGATATAATGCAAATAAAATGTATTATTAAATTGGAGACTTTGGGATAATGTCTTGCTCGTTAGTTTCTTGTGATTTAATTAGTCAACCTCCATAATTGATGGATGAAGAACAAATGGAAAAAAAACTTTTAGAAGAAGTGCATATTTCAATTAATTGGTAATTAACTTATGGGTATCCTGAGATGAATAACTTTTTAATTGTGAGTGTTGCCATTGTGTGTGATACTTAAAAATACTGACAGTGGTACAGGAGAAAGAAATACATTTCCAGGGTTATTGTATGTGAAAGGGCAGGAAGAGAAACAAAGTGGCAGAAACATAGTGAGCGAGGGGGAAGAGAAAGAAAGATGAGGGTGGATATCACCCACTGCTCTTTAATAAGAAAGGTGGTGCGGGTTCAGAAGCCAGACATGAGAAGCCCAATGGACACTAGAGAAAGGGCAATGGGGTCATTCGGCATGAAAGAAGAGCACACAAAATTTCACCTGCAGGAGATTGATGTGTTTCTAAGCAATCTACAAGCCCAAACAAGGTATGGTCTGTGGACAAGTTAAAAATGTAGCAAAGGGAATTGATGTACCAAAGTTCATTTGGTTCTGTCAAAACATTGCTGGAGGACAATATAACCTCATTCGGTCAACTGCTGCACAGTTGGAGCTTATTCGTACTTAACAGACCAAGGTAAAAGGGTGCAGTGAAAAATATAATAGAAAAATTACATTGACAGTCTATGCCAACAAGAGACATATGATGACATGTATGCTAGTTTGAACATAAAAGAAGATGATAAAGATATTTACAGGTTGGCCAAACAGCGGTAGAGATGGAAATTATGTGCAACAGGTTACCCTGTCTGAGTATAGAAATGGAAATGTGTTGCCGAGTGCCACGACCGCGCTAGATAGATGGAGCAAATACTTTGAGAAGTTGATGAATGAGGAAAATGAAACTCATGGGAAGAGTGGAAGTGTCAACTGTGGTGAACCAAGAAGTAGCAATGACTGGCTTGGAAGAAGTTAGAAAGTAATAAATATAATGAGAAATTGAAAGGCAATTTGTCTTGATGACCTGCCTGTGGAGATATGGAAGCATCAAGGAGAGTTGGCTGGTGGTTTTTGACCAGGTTGTTGAATAGAAATCTAGAGGGTGAGAAGATGCCTGAAGAATGGAGGAACAGTGTGCCATTTTCAAGAACAAGGGGGCTGTGCAGTGTTGTGGGAATTATCGAGGAATCAAAACGATGAGCAAGACAATGGAGTTATGGGAAAGTAGTGGAAGCTAAACCCAGGACAGAAGTGAGTATTCATGAGCAACAGTGCACTTTCATGTCAGGGAAGAGTAGTACAGATGCATTATTTACCTTGAGGGTGTTAATGGAGAAGTCAGATGGAGCTGGATAGTGTCTTTTGTTGATTTGGAGAATGTCTATGACAGGGAAACCAGTGAGGAACTGTGCATGAGGAAGTCTACAGTATGTGCGGGACATGTATGAGGGGAGCAGAACAGTAGTGAGGTGTGCTTTAGGTCAGACAAAGAAGTTTAAGGTGGAGGTTGGGCTGCATCTGTGATCAGATCTAAGCTCCTTCTTTGTAGTAATGATGGATAGGTTGACAGATGAGGTTAGACTGAAATCTCCATGGACCATGATGTTTGCAGATAATATTGTGATCTGTAGTGAAAGCAGGGAGCAGGTGGAGGAAGATTTAGAAAAAAGAGACAAATGAAGATTAGCGCAGGCAGGACAGAATATACGTGTGCGAATGAGAGAGCCGGAGGAGGAAAAGTGAGGCTACAGGGAGAAGAGATAGCGAGGGAGTGAGACATTAAATACTTAGGGTCAACAGTCCAGGGCAATGGTGACTGTGGTAAGGAGGTGAAGAAACAGATCCAAGCAGGTTGGAACAGGTGGAGGAAAGTGTCAGGGGTGTTATGTGATAGAAGAATCTCTGCTCGGATGAAGGGAAAGTTAAGAGACAATGGTGAGACATGATGTACAGAATACTTGTATATTGCAGGGGGAAAAGCTGGAGGTGGCAGAATTGAAGACAAAGCTTTTTTTAGGTGTCACCAGGATGAATATGATTAGAATTTAGCTGATCAGAAGGACAGCCAAGGGTAGATGTATTGGGGAAAAAGTTAGAGACAGCTAAGCGACTTGGCCTGCTATGTTTACAATGCAGGGCGTGATGCCCATTTCACATTTTTTTTTTTTTGTTGAATCCAATCTGGCAGCAGGGTGGACGATTGGTTAGCACAATGGCCTCACAGTGCAGATGTCGTGGGATCGATTCCGGTTCCGGCCTTCCTATGTGGAGTTTGCATGTTCTTCCCGTTGCTGCGTGGGTTTCCTCTGGGTACTCCAGTTTCCTCCCACATTCCAAAACATGCATGGCAGGTTGATTGGACACTATAAATTGCCCTTAGGTATGAGTGTGAGCCTAGGTGGTTGTTGGTCTGTGCATGCCCTGCAATTGGCTGGCAATAAGTTCAGGTCGTACCTCGCCTACTGCCTGAAGATAGCTGGGATAGGCTCCAGCACCCTCCTGCGACCCTTGTGAGGAGAAGCGGTCCAGATAATGGATGGTTGGATTTATCCAATCTTTTTAGGTACACTTTCACATTACAAGAAAAACGGAACACATCCATGATATGACATTCATGCGCACAAAGCACAATGTTGAGTGACAACAAAAGACGACATCACACAGCAGTGTTTAAGGAAGTAAATGTGGACCAGCTTGCAGGGGCTCATCATTTTAGAATCAGAATCACCTTTATTGGACAAGTATATAAAACACCAGGGGTGTCCGGATCGGATTCCGATATCACCCAAAAGAACAGTATCGGATTTGATCAGACTACATGCAAAATGTCCGATATCAGCACTCATAGACAAGCATTCCATTCAAGAATCTGCTCCTGTGGGTGTGTGGCGCTAACCTCTCTCCTCTGCCTTTTCCACATTTACAAACTGGTCATGTGGAAAGGTTTGTAAAAACTTTACGTAGCTAACAAATCTACTTTAACTCAGCAGTTATCTAGCTACCTGTCTGTCTGTCGGTCTCTGCTGCATGGTGTGCAAGTGTCTCCTTCACATTTCTTGTGCTTTGGAATTGAAGTGTGAGTGCTCCGGCTTCTTCTAGAATACTAAACTAGCCCTTTTCAAATCTGCAGTAGAACATGTTCAAATCGTCAGCCAGTCTCTTATTGTTCACTGCTTGGGGCGATGCTTGCCTGTATTTAGTAAGTGATTTCAGGCCATTCCACACGGATGCAGAATAGTTAGCAGAAAAGTTTCTTTCAGCCTTTCTGCTTTAGCTTCTTTTTGCAGTGTTAATTTCCTTTGTCAGCTGGTTTTGGGCCCGTTTGTACAGTGCCCTGTCTCCGCTTCTAAAGGCGGCCGCGCTTTCACTTTATGGCTAAATTTAGCTATTGTAGCTTTAAATCAGTTGTGTTTTGTTAGCCTCTCATCATGCACGGATGCTTTTTGAGGAATGTGGGGGGTCGTTTACGCATTGGATTCACATTAGAAGTCACATTTATTTTTATAAGATGATTGAATTTAATAAATAATCTGAATTACCATGGTGAGAATGTTCTCCACAGCCGCACATCCTCAGGTCGAAGAGGGCCACTCTGGCCACCGGCAATTTCCAAAAGCTGATATTCCTTTTGGGATACCTACAAGGGTAAGTTTGTGTAAAGACCTTTTCATAATTTGTATATTTTTTATTTGTGTAAAGTCGTCCACACTTTTTCAAAATGAATAAAATTGTGTGCAGTTACCCCTCAATAACAGGTTTTTACTGACAGTCCTAAAATAGACGTGACAAACTAATTCATTGATGGATACAATAACACCGACAAGCATGATGGACTGACGATGACAGATTTGGTCTGCTTGAGATGACAGACAGGTGGCCCGGCTGCTAGCGAATGATAAATGTCGGACTGGCAAAATTTACTGACGCACCCACCTCTGAATATGCAAGTACTTTCAATGCTGATAAAACTGAAAGAGTTCAAACTCTTGTCTGTTGCTTTCCACCAGGTCTTCGTGTATCCTCCTCTTCCAAATTCGATATCAAACACTACTTTGGTATCTTTCTTTCAGAGCCGTGAGGTTCTTCTAAGTGGCTTGGCAACATAGTACAGAAGTGGCAGAAATTAATATGGATATTCGTGGCTAAGGAAAAAAAATGCCCTAATTCTTTGAATGTTATGTTCACAAACAGGAAAGGCTCAGGCAACAACATAGCAGCCTAAAATGAGAATGAGAACACAGTTTTTATGTTTCCATCTTAAAGCATTGAAGGCTGATCATGCACCAGCACCTGTCTCCACTTTCACAGAGTGTACAACAGGCCGTTTTGTGCTGCAGCATGCTTCCCATAACATGTCACAGTGAGCACAAAATGAATTTGTGATTCAATATTGCCTCTAGTGGTCAGAGTATGTAAAATATGGGCTGCTGACACCTGCAACACAGTCTATAACAGATGCTGCAGTAAAGGAGAAAAAAGGGCTGATCACATATTGCCGCACCCTTGTGGATGCCGACGCCGAACTGCACTCATACAGTAGAGTTCAACTCTTATCTGGGTAATGTGGCTAATGAATTGTCCTCCTCCCCTGAGGGTATTCACATTAACTTGAGTATAGGTTTTCACTTAGAGTGGATCAGTGATCTCTGCTGTGGCTTCCCCTGCAGACTTCTTTCATTATCTAAAATGAGAACATATTGAAGGGGGCACCGAGGTGGAGTAGGTTGGCAGTTTGTTTCTGAGATTTGTGCGAGTGGGTCGGATTCACGTCTCTTGACACATCCTGGCGCAGATCAGAGGTCAGTCGACTCATATTATCCATCAGCATCAGCAGATAGGGAGACATATTAAAAGCAGTTCTTGAACGGTATCGAACGATGGATGAAATAATAGATTTGATTTTCAATCTCGAATCGAAGCATAGATTTAAACCAGTACAGGTTCTCTCGCGGCATAATTCCCAATGTTTATTGTCCAGGCCAATCTCTGTATTCTCCATGGACAAATATTCGATTTACTATTTCCTATGTCTTGTTGCCTCTCAAGTAGTATTCGTTCCGAGTTTAATCCTCCATTTTCATGACCGCAGATAAAACAAGGCTTCGAGCAAATAAAGCCGCACAAAGATAGAGGAGGGATCAAGGAAAACCAATAGCCCTCATCAATCATGTTTCAGCAATGAGGCGTGGCGTCAATGTACTTGTCATTTTATAGAATAGCAATAACCAACTTGATTGTCACTCAGAACTCCACCAAGGCCTCACGATAATATGGGGTATATTTTTCTAACCTAGTCTTGTAGGTGGTGGTAATCTATTTAACAAACTGGGAGCCAGCTGTTAAACACAGCAATCATTTTTCACTTTAACTCTGAATGTGGCCTCTGCTCACAAGTGGCTCACCTCATGTTTTAGCTCCAATGCAGATGTGAAATGTAAAGATAATGAATTTACATCTTGATCAGTATTTGCACCAATATTTTTTATTCCCTTCGTCAATTCACCACCCTACAAAAAATCTTTGATTGCAAGGTCTAAAAATTAAATTTTCTCACCCAGTGATGGGTTGAAAATTATTACATCACAAGCCATTCATTACTTAATTCCCCATATTGGGTAACTGAGATGTGTGAATGTGCAACAAAGTTACTGTTGGTGTTGAGCAGGAACTCCCCGGTCGTCGGTCAATGCTCGCCCGGCTACGATAAGCCATTTAGTGACGATTCGGGAACTGGAAAAAACCAGGAAGTCCTTGTTGCCCAGGGAACGGTTTAATTCTTGGACGTACAACACCATCGGAAGGAAGAATTATTTTAAAAGTACCCGTCCTTGTGTACTACTGGAAAAAAAGCCTTTGTATTACTTTTCGTAGGAATTAGAACATAGTACTTGCATTTCAAGTGCTTTGTTACAGCTATAGCTTTTGTGAAAGCACTAATTAAATAAATATGTATTGTGCTGTGTTTCATTGTTTTCATCACATGAAGTCTGTGCTGACTTGTTTATCTCGCTATGAGATAGCCATAGATATATCTTTACGCATACATTTTAAAATAGTTTATTTTATTTTCAATTTTCTTTTTAATTATAACTTAGAGCTCCTACACACACACAGCACCAATAACTGCCTGTTCATTGAACAAACAGAAAAAAAACTAACACCCTCCCCTACTTGCCTAACTTTACTCATTTTGAGGACTTTCTTGCTAAATATTGATTGAGAGGCCAAGTGGGTCCTACTGTCTAATCACGCTGATGTGAATGGATCAGTTGAGAGCCAGAAATCCTGTTCATAATGTGCTGGTTTACTTTTTAAAAAGCCATTCATCATGACTAATTTTTGCCTGCTGTTGCTCACTTTTTCATTTTCGCTTTCACACACATGCACAAGCACACACATACCTTCTGTGCACACACATTTTATAGTAACATTCTTCCCACACTGTACCATTACTTCACATTCCTTATGTTATTGTATATTAACCTAGCTTATATTTTCAGTGTTTTGCAGCAAAAGCAGACAATGAATAATAAAAAGCTAAATATTTGTTTATTGCTCGAAAAGCACTTACTGCCATTGTCTCCTGGAAATGATAATTGCGCTTTTTTTCCTTTTTGTTGTGTTTTGGCGAAGTCTGTCTCATGAATAATAAAAGACTGTCAAAAAAACAAGAATAAATCTGCGGACTGAAAAACTGCTCGTCTTTTTTTTTCAGTAAAAAACTAAATAGGTTCTACAAAAACAAAATGACACTTTGAAAAGAAGAGCATAAGAGATGGTAAAATTATTGGAAAAAAAACATTGGTGTCGAAGAGAGATAGTAGCAGGAACTCACTAAATGCGCATGCAAGGTAGTTTTTGAAGCACTGAGCAAAATAATTTCCTATCATTGCGTCAGTTTTTTGTACCTACCGCTTAGCCTCACACATGAACCCATAGCCCCAATTCCAGTGAAATTGGGATGTTGTATAAAACGTAAATTAAAAACAGAATAGGCCTACAATAATTTGCGTATTGTTTTCAACTGAGTATGTAATATTAAAACTCATTTAGAAATTAAAATGAGAATTACTACTACATATTATGTATTAGTTTTCATTAATTTATTTAGCTTGCTGGATAATTGGTTAATTTATTTACTATCACTGAAATTTAAAAATAATACCAAAAAAACATTTAGATTTTTATTTAAAACCAGGTTAGAAATAATATACTTAAGAATCGACATGAAGTATTGTTTAAATGGTAAAAATAAACTAGTTTACATTTTTTTAATTTAGTTTTTATTCATTTTTTTTTATTCATTTATTCATGAAACAATTGGTTACAAAATCGACGACCTGGGATTACAAATCCTGGGAAACCGCTATGTGCGCGATAGCAGTGTGATCGTCGTCACGGAAACCTGGCTGCACGCAGACGTCCCCGACGCTAGCATCCAGCTGGCCGGGCGCTCGCTACATCGCGCGGATCGGACTAGGGACACCGGTAAGAGGAGGGGCGGGGGGCTCTGTGTTTACGTGCATGAGAACTGGTGCGGCGATAGCACGATCGTCGAGAAGCACTCTTCCCCCGACATCGAGTTCATGTCCGTTAAATGCCGGCCTTATTTTCTCCCGAGGGAGCTAACGGTAGTGATTGTCACAGCTGTTTACATCCCTCCCGACGCTAGCACTAGCACGGCGCTCTCGCTACTCGCGTGCGTCATCAATAAACATCAGCGGGCCCACCCTGATGGCGTTCACGTAGTAGCGGGAGACTTTAATAAGGCCAATTTAAAGACTGTACTCCCAGAGTTTCACCAGCATGTCAAGTGCCCAACGAGGGGAGACAACACTCTCGACCATGTGTACTCGAACATCAAGCACGCATACAGAGCCCTCCCACTCGCCCCTCTCGGCCAGTCAGACCACCTGTCCTTGCAGCTCGCACCTGCGTACACCCCTCTCAGGCGCAGATTCAGGCCTACCACAAAGACTGTGAAAACCTGGCGTGACGACGCCATGAGTGAATTACAGGACTGCTTTCATGACACAAACTGGGACCTCTTTGATCATCAGGACCTTGATGTCTACACGCATTGTGTACTGGACTACATCAAGTTCTGCATGGAAACTGTGTCCCAACATAAGACTATACGGACCTTCCCAAATGCGAAGCCCTGGATGTCCAGCAGGGTTCGCTCTCTCCTCAAGGCCCGTGACGCTGCCTTCAGGTCAGGCGACAAAGCCCAGTACAGGGTGGCTCGTGCTGACCTGAGCAAAGGCATCAAGCTAGCCAAGGCAACCTACAAGGGGAGGCTGGAGGCCCACCTTGCCAGTAACAGGCCACGGGAGGTGTGGCAGGGTCTACGGAGCATCACCAACTTCCGTGGCAGCAGCACGACCTCTGTAGACCCGAGTGCATCGCTGGCAGAGGAGCTTAACTGCTTCTTCGCTCGCTTTGACTCGCCCCAACCGTCACACCCCCGCACTTCAAGCTCCAACTCCCCCCCACTCATCGTAGAGGAACACGATGTGAGGCGCGCGCTCCTGGCGGTCAACCCCAGGAAAGCTACTGGACCCGACGGAATACCAGGCAAGGTCCTCAGAGCATGTGCCCACCAACTGTCACATGTTTTCTGCAGGATCTTCAACCGCTCCCTGGCTCAGGCAGTCATCCCCTCCTGCTTGAAAACTTCCACCATTATTCCTGTCCCCAAAAAGTCACCAGCCGTCCACCTGAATGACTACCGTCCTGTTGCTCTCACACCAGTCATTATGAAGTGCTTCGAGAGGCTGGTTCTCCAGCACATCAGGGACTGCCTTCCTCCCACTCTGGACCCCTACCAGTTTGCATACCGGGCTAACAGATCCACTGAGGACGCCATCGACACTGCTCTGCATGTTGTGCTGGGCCACCTGGAACGACAGCAGAGCTATGCAAGGATGCTCTTTGTGGACTACAGCTCGGCATTCAACACGATCATCCCAGACATCCTCGTCGCCAAACTGGACACTCTCGGCCTCCCTGCCCTCACACGCATCTGGATTAAGGACTTTCTGACCAACAGACCCCAGACTGTGTTGCTCGGCCCCTACACGTCCTCCACCCGCACGCTGAGCACCGGTTCCCCCCAAGGATGCGTGCTGAGCCCTCTCCTGTACGCCCTCTACACCTACGACTGCAGCCCGGCCCACGGCAACAACACCATCGTCAAGTTTGCTGACGACACGACAGTGGTCGGTCTGATCTCGGAAGGTGACGAGACAGCCTACAGAGAGGAGGTAAAGAGACTGACAACTTGGTGCAAGGACAACAGACTGCACCTTAACTCTGCTAAAACAAAGGAGATTGTCGTCGACTTCAGGAGGAACAAGACGCTGCCGCCCCCCCTCTGCATCGAAGGCGTGTGTGTGGAGAGGGTCCACACGTTCAAGTTCCTGGGAGTACAGATCTCCGATGACCTTTCTTGGAGTCACAACACCACAGCAGTGGTAAAGAAGGTCCGCCAACGTCTGCACTTCCTGAGAGTCCTCAGGAAATTCAACCTGGACAGGAAGCTGCTGCTGGCCTTCTACCACTCGTCCATCGAGAGCCTGCTGACGTACTGTGTCTCCACCTGGTACAGCGGCTGCACTGAGGCGGACAGAGTGAGGCTCCAGAGGACAGTCAAAACAGCACAAAGGATTATTGGCTGCCCTCTCCCCCCACTGTCGGACATCTACACCGCCCGGTGCCTCAGAAGGGCTCTCAACATCGTCAATGACAATACCCACCCAAACTCACACCTGTTCGACCTGTTGCCCTCTGGCAGGCGCTACAGATGCATCAAATCAAGGACCAATAGACTGAGAAACAGTTTCTTTCCGAGAGCCATCTCCTTACTGAACTCTCACACACACACGAGACCACCCTAACCTCGCAAAACAGCATTGTGATGTGTTTCTATATGCCCTATTCAGTACTGAATTCCATTGCACTGTCTTCTTTATTTATCTAATTTATATATTTGTCTGTATTATTGTTGTATTGCACTGGAGAGGGGAGCCCTCTAATCTCGTTGCACACTTGAGTACAATGACAATAAAGGGATTTCTATTCTATTCTATTTCTATTCCCCCCCCCACCTCATGTACAAATGACCTGGCCCATCCTTCCATTTTCCAAATCTATTGTAGCCCTTGAGCAAATAACTTTGCATTGCATTACATGTCAATTTGATTCCCAGATGTGACGTAGAGGTGACATATTACTGCTCCTGCAGAAAATGTCTTTCTGTTGGCAGACTAGAACTCAAATGTTAATCATATATTTAATTGACCTAAACAACAAAATTTTGGTCTAAGAATCTATGACACAAAAATGATAATACAGTTGTTAAGAAAGATGTGTTGTATATTGATGCTTCCTTAATTAGTATGATTAAAATCCATTTTGCCTGTTTTTCCAAACTATATTTTCATAGACAATGAACTACTCAACGAGAAGTAGGGGTTGTAAAAGTAACAAAAAAATTCTCTCTCTTGCCACAGTGAATTGACATTTTACGACTCCATTGATGACATCTTTTTGTGTGTATTGTTCTTCATGCGCTTAGCTCAAAGTGAACATATTACAAGTTGTTGAACTCATACAGAGCAGCGGTTTTTGATTGCAGTCAGCTCAGCTCAGGTTTAGACTCAGCATGTATTTAACATTCTTTCAGGAATATCCCCCAAGAACATTCTTTCAGGAACATCACTCTTCAATACGTTTGCTTTCCTTTTTTATTTTTTTTTCACCGATTCCCTTCAAATCCAACCTTGCATTGCACTGCTTTCCTGCACTTGTGCCTTCGATTCCACCGCAACAAACAACAATAACGTCAACCTTAAGATTTTTTTATTTATTTATTTTTTTTACGAAAGTGAAGTTGGTCTACCAACAAGCTTTGTTTGAGATCGAATTGAGGTCTGATGTTCAAATTCATTTATTTCCCCAAAGTGATGAAATCAGGAAAATAAAACGCATGCTTGGTGTCCTAGTCCCCTTGCTGCCTGAATCTCATCTGTCCCCCAGCCTCTGATACCCTCTCCATCACTGTACCAGTTTGTTCCCCATCCAGTACTCCATCACAGCTCCATGGAGCCTTAGAGATGTCTCCCTGGTAAGGAGTGATGTAGTGGCCAATGCTAACAGACCCTCTCGGCCACTATTATTAACCGGGTCCAACCTTCATTTCTCAAGGTCTCCTGAAAGACGCACACAAGAGCATAAAGAACAGAAGCACTTCATTCAATTTCTCAGTGCAGATGAGACATGCATGTTTTCTTGGTTCAGCGTGAAACTTACAGCCATTCCCTTTTGATTAAACTTCAATTTTGCTGTTGACTTAATGAATTGGCAGCAGCACCTTGCAGAGATGGCATGATTATTTTTCCTCAGATCCACAATTCCGCTGTTCAGCAATAAAGGCAGTATTATTAACACAGTTGGCAAAATTCAAACAAAGTGATGTGTCAACTAATGAAAAGCATTACATTTCAGACTGCATGTATAATTCATTGCCATCAGACTTAATCCAGTATTCAGCGCTACAGACACAGACTGCAAATGAGCAGAAATGCTCCATGTGTTATCTTTTGAATCAATAAACTACTGCTGTATATACATTTGATCCAAATGGCTTTCTATGAGCTCTTTATGATAAGGTATAGCATTTGTTTAAATGATGTGTCTCCATTTATTTAACCTATGCTGCATGATCATTTTATTTGTGCTGACATGGATTATGTTGACTGTATTTTCACGCTTGGTAAGTCAGGTGTCCCCTTAATTACTGTCACTCTGCAGAAAACCTGCCATTATTACGTCAAAAAGCTTCGACCTTCCTGGAGTGTGTATCGAATTCCTTTAAGCCCTCAATATAACTAGTGCTGCTAGCTGGGAAACAAAGTAAATATAGGCCTCACTGCTGCCTCTCTAGCCCACTAAGGCATTGATTTACGCAGGGCCGACTGCAGCTCAGAGCAACAAATCTGAGGGCAAGTCAGCTTATTCATAGAACAAAAATAAAGCTATTTCCTACACACATCTCGAAGGATTTGATTCAGTATAGATGAGTGCTGTCAGATCAGTGTGTAGTAGCAGACACCTGCTAGACTATGTGTGTTTGTGTCTGACTCACGCTGCCTTGAGAGTGTCTCCAGAAGAAGGCTGCTCATCTGCACAGTTGCAGTGCATAGTCACATTTTACGAAGGCTGATTCCTCATAAACGGGGCGAGGGGGGGGTTGCTTGATGTGCAAAATTGTGTTGTAGTAATAGTGCAGTAGGAGAGCCACCACCTTTTCTGTTTGTGAACGCTGCATGAAACGAGAGCAGGGTGTTTATAGAGACGGCGACAGATGGATGACTGGAATGGGCCTCAGTAGAGCACGGGCCTGCATCAAGGCTGAACAATCTGAATTTAAATCAGTGCCAGATTGTTGACTTTCTTTGATACCTACTTTGTGCATATGCCTATAATTCGTTAGGAAGGCCATGCATTATTCATTGGGAAGGAAAACAGTGGGACATTTTTTTTAAAGGAAAGTCATATTTACCAAATTGAAGCCCTTCATAGGGATATGAAACATCTATAATTTATACTTGCGCCAAGATTATGTAATATGTAATAAGTGGGATTCATTCAGGTTAAAACTGTCAATTAAAGAGGTAATGGGTTCCTCTTTGGCCCAGAGTCGCATCTGTCGACCTAATTTCACTGAAATTGTGAAGGCCTTCTTGCTCACGTGTCTGTGGATATTCTCATTCATTCAGGTCATGTCATTTTCTCACTTTCATTTTATTCTCTTTCTCACAACCAAACAAAAAAACCTTTAATCGCACTTTGTGGCATGTGGACGTCTTCCAAAATTTAAAGTCACACCACCGAATTGACTATCAGACACTCGTCTTTTGGGTCTTTTAGAGCGACTATATTTGACTGTTGCGATGATGTTCTTTTTTTGAAATACTGTGTAAACATTTACGCTGAGATACACTTCTTTGAAAAATTCAAATTGTTATTCCTTTAAATGTTCTCCCAAACATATTTTCTTTTGCAAAAGTAAAATGAGCCCTTATGTTTTCTTTTTTTTTTTTTTGTCAACAATGGTTTTCACCCTGGAAGTCATTAATTTTTGCCTTGTCTCTTTCTCATTGTTGCGTCTTAAACACTGAGCTGAAGGAGGTCTGCAGGGCTTTAGAATTTGTCCCGGGTTCCTTTGTGACCTGCTGGATGAGTTCTTGCTATCCCCTTAGGCGAATTTTTGTCGGCTGTCAGTTCACCACGGTTCCATGTTTCCTCTATTTGTGGAATATGGCACATTCATAAATGGCTTGACAAGTCTTGCCAGACAGATGCGTGTTAAATACTTTTTTGTCATCTGTGCTTGAATTTCTTTTTAAGATCTGATGGTTGAGACTTCTTTTTTGTCAAACAGGTTCCATTGAACAGGTCTGGATGTAATCTGTCTTGGGTTTAGTCAGTGAAAATGAACTCCGCTTTCTAAAAATGTGATTAGCCAAAATTAATCCATTATTTAACAAAGTGGGCAAGTACTTTCTCCCCCCCAGGAACAGGTAGATTTTGATAGACCCACACCCAACCCCCACAATAACGAAACCACCGTTTAAAAATCTGCATTTTATGTTTACTTGGATTATCCTTGTTTGATATTTACATTTGTTTGATGGTCTTTAAACATTAAAGTGGGGAAACTATGCATAAAACACATTCCCAAATGGGAAAAATACTTTTTCATGGCACTGTTTGAGTGATCCTGCTATGTAACTAACAAACACACAATATGCATGATGAAGACCCATGTTGGAATTATCTTGCTGCGAGGCTTGTTGAGCGAGCCAGTGTTTGTAATGTTTGGCACAGCATCAGTCCCCGCGATCAGAGAACGGGTGTGCAGCTTTTCACCCACTCACTTTGTTCCCCCTCTGACAGCCTCAAGGCCCGAGTGCCTGACTGACTGACTGGGGGCTGAATGGTGAGAACAAGAGACAGCAAGAGAAAAGAGGACTCCTACTGTGTCCCCGCACTTTGAGCGAACAGGAAATAAGCAAAATGAAACAATTACATACTGCAGGCTAAAATTGGCTTTCCCCAGGATCAGAGATCCCAAAGTCGATGGTTCCAAAGCTGAGTTCTTCTTCAGTCTCACCGTATCTGTCACATATGTGCAAACATACAAAAAAAACCAAACAAACACACATACACAAACAATAAATCATGCTCATCCTGTCTACTGCCCTGCAGGTCACAATCCGTTTACCCGTATAGAATTCCTAATTGATGTGACAAAGTGCCTCACAGTGTCCCGTTTCACGTGTGCGGTTTTCTAAAATGTTCTGACCTCGTTCTTCCTTCTTCCAGGCTTCTTCTTTTCATTGCCAAGTGTGGTTTTAATGGGGTGAAACAGTCTCTTGATATCCGCTAGTCGGATGTTGCTGTATAATGATCACCAAAGTATTGACCGTGGCCACAAGATGGACAGGAATAGGAGGACAAATCAAACATCAAAAAGCACAGCCATAAAGTGTCTTTGCAGAAATTAAAAGCAGTGCATCAGCTTTCATCTTGTAACATGATGGCACAGTCATCACTTTGAGAAGACAAGATTCAACATTAGCGTGCGAAAGGAGGTGGTTTTGTCTGTGCAAGCTTTTAAGAGCTGTCACTGCAGCAAATATGACAGCTTCGCTAAAAATAATACCTATAAACTCAATGTCAACGCGTGTTAGGCGTCTACTTAAAAGTCTCCATTTTTAAAAAAATGAATTTGTGCACATCTTGCACACGCCAACACTAGTCAACCGTGTTGAGCACTTTTCTGTCAACGGGCAACAAATTTCACATGACACAAGCCGGCAGGTTCTTTGTTTTCTTGAATTAGATGGATGTTAGGTACTGTGTTTCGTTTCCATTAATTAAGCGTGGCGGTGTTAGTGTCACTCATTTCATTTGGAAGCAAAAAGCGTGAGGCTTTGTTTGCTACTCTTCTTTTATTAGATCACCCTGTTGTGGCTGAAAATCACGATTCATTTGTTGAATGAAATGGTGTATATGTTTTTTTCAAAAGCCATGTACTTGACAGCACTCGAAAGACGGATCTGAGGAAAGCTGTTGTTTATCTTTTATTGATGTGCGTGTGTGCAAGCAGGACATGGAAGAGAGCTTTGCTGACCTAAGGTGGCCTTTGCAGTGTTTGTTTAGAACAGAGCAAGTGCTCCAGAGACCAACAACATCCGAGCTCAAACACATCCACATTGAGATCTGCACACACACAGTCGCCCTAAAGCTCTCCATTCTTGTATGTTTTGCAATCATATCTCAAGCGTGTTTCTTCTTCTCCCCATGCGTGATCAGGTTGGAGCAGAGTGTAATTTCCCTGCCGACGGAAGTGACAGCATAGCAGAGTGCTGATACTGATCAAGTCAGCACAACATACACACAGCACTTAAGAGACTCAATGTAAAGGTTTTCCATGCCTCCTATTAAGAACTGGAGTCATACTTGTTGTGGTTTATAGTGTCAGGGAAAGATTGCAAGGACTCGCAACGTATGTCTGTCAACAATAAAGACTAAGAACTAACAAGATCAGAAGATCCTTTTGAACCTCTAACTTGTGAAGCACTGCTTCCTCTGTTTTTTTTGTGCTGCACACAAATAGAATAAACTGTGAAGTCAGCCCCGAGTGTAAATGCTTTTAAATCTAGGTTAAAAACTTTTTTTTCTTCATACCTTTGATTCAAATCCTCTAAACAAGTTTTTTTTTCTTTTAGATCAGGGGTCTCAAACTAAATTTACCTGGGGGCCACTCGAGGCAGACTCTGGGTGAGGTTGGGCCGCATCAGGTTTTCCGCAAGAAAAAAATAAAAAAAATCTAATCTTCTCAAATGTCTTTATTTTTATTTTTAACACAAAATAAAATTTAAAAATAAATAAGGAATTAATAAGAAAATAAATAAGGAATTCATAAGAAAATTAATCAGTAATAAATAATAATAACCACCAAAAAATCACATACTGTCATAGAAACAAAAGTAAATAATAAAAACTCAGTTTATATTTCAATAAAGTTTTCAACAAGCCTGCTCACTAAATAAAAAAAAACCGGAAGTAATTTTCAGGCGCCGCAAAATCCGAACATTCATCAATCAAACCCCTACTAAAACATGGGAAAAAAATCACAATCCTACCCTCGTTTTAAAGCTGAAGATGTGCCCAACAATAATCCGCGGTTCAATTTTATCCACTGTGACCAGGTAATCCTACGTTTTATAATTAGTCCCGTCTGTGCTAGTGCTGATGCAAAGCTACGTCAGACTGCACATCCTGTTCGCGCATGGGTCTCCTGTCAATCAAATCAAAATCTTGTCAAATAGCAGAGATCCTAAGCATAAACCATAGTTCTGGGATGAGTAGGCCTACTTCTGTAGTTATAAAGCTTTAATTACGCTGTAATTAAAGCTTTATAACTACAGACTGGCACTTTACACTGTAAAGTGCCAGTCATATCAAATTCGTGGGCCGCACGAACATTAAACTTTCATAATAAGGCGGGGGGCGCAAACTATCATCCCGCGGGCCGCAAATGGCCCGCGGGCCGCGAGTTTGAGACCCCTGTTTTAGATAATTTAGAAACCCAAATTTACGTCTTTACTTTTAAATGTTAAAGTTTTCTGATAATGTGTTCAAATGTTGTCACAGTACATTGCAGTAATTTTTGTAAGCTACTTTTGTATTCCCTGCTTTTTTCCCGGCACACGGGACATGAACGATCGGGAAGGAAGACACTTTCTAAATTTCATCACAACAAAAAAAACTACTTGCAACAAGTAAAATGGCTTGTGAATGTTATGCGGACTCTTTGCAACCTTTGACAAACCCTGACGAAAACCCAACATTCGCTACATTGTCAGATACTTGCAAGCATTCGCCACTTGGTGAGATACCAGCAACCGATACCAGCTAAAACAATGGAAGGGGAGCATCATTTTCATCAGTGGCACTGGGGGCTACATAGGATTGTGCATTTCTGAAACAGATATTTGACAAAACTGGCATTTTAAATAAATAACAAAACATGTTTGTCTTTTTTGTTTAGTTGTTTTAACAGACGAGTTTCTTAATATTTTTAATGCTCAACTGGACAAGGAATAGATTCACTCCTGAACTACAAAGGCTTTGAAGTAATCAAAATTGTACACTGTGCAAAGGGCTCTCTTCCATCCAAAAAAAAAAATCCCATTCAATGGTGGAACATAACTGTTGGATAGCAAAACCAACATTAAGGACTCATTTTGTGCATGTTTTCGAAAAATAAAGTCGATCAAAAATTTTTATATTATAGAATTGCAGTGGTGGGTGGTTAAGGCATTCTCTGCTGTCCTACCATATATATATAGAATAGAATAGAATAGAAATCCCTTTATTGTCATTGTACTCAAGTGTGCAACGAGATTAGAGGGCTCCCCTCTCCAGTGCAATACAATAATAATACAGACAAATATATAAATTAGATAAATAAAAATAAATAAGAGAGTGCAATGGAATTTAGTACTGAATAGTGCATATAAAAACACATCACAATGCTGTTTTGCAAGGTTAGGGTGGTCTCGTGTGTGTGTGAGAGTTCAGTATGGAGATGGCTCTCGGAAAGAAACTGTTTCTCAGTCTATTGGTCCTTGATTTGATGCATCTGTAGCGCCTGCCAGAGGGCAACAGGTCTAACAGGTGTGAGTTTGGGTGGGTATTGTCTTTGACGATGTTGAGAGCCCTTCTGAGGCACCGGGCGGTGTAGATGTCCGACAGTGAGGGGAGAGGGCAGCCAATAATCCTTTGCGCTGTTTTGACTGTCCTCTGGAGCCTCACTCTGTCCGCCTCAGTGCAGCCGCTGTACCAGGTGGAGACACAGTACGTCAGCAGGCTCTCGATGGACGAGTGGTAGAAGGCCAGCAGCAGCTTCCTGTCCAGGTTGAATTTCCTGAGGACTCTCAGGAAGTGCAGACGTTGGCGGACCTTCTTTACCACTGCTGTGGTGTTGTGACTCCAAGAAAGGTCATCGGAGATCTGTACTCCCAGGAACTTGAACGTGCTCAAAACAAACAAAGCGCCTTGTAAAGCGACGCGCCCATTATATGGACTAAGCATCACTCGCGACCATCAACCCTTTTACTCATTGGGCTGTTCGGAGTGCATGTTAGCACACCCTGCTGGTGAAAGTCTGAGTCATCTATGCTTCTAATTGACCGTGATTTATACATTATGTGACTATGGTGTTTGGGTGATGGTGTAGGAGAAAGCTGGACAAAAGGGCAGCTGTCCACAATGTTGTAGTCTGTCTTATCATTTATGTTCTTGCAAGCAAGAAACGTCCCAGGTTTAGACAACAGACAAAAAGCCCAAAAGCGCGAGCAGCCGAGCTAGCGCAAATGTGCTAGCGCGAGCAGCCGAGCTAGCGCGAACGTGCTAGCGCGAGCAGCCGAGCTAGCGCGAACGTGCTGAGCAGCCAAGCTAGCGCGAACGTGCTAGCGCGAGCAGCCGAGCTAGCGCCTTGTAATGCGGCGCGCCTAGTATATGCATTAAAGACGGAAATAGCACCCTCAACTGGTGTTGCGCCCTTTGAGGCAGCGCGTCGTATGGCCGTAAAAATACGGTATATATATATATATATATATATATATATATATATATATATATATATATATATACAGATATATATATATATACATATATATATATATAGATATATTTCCAAAGATACATAAAATGCTGTTTGGAAATCATGATTTTATTTATGAAGGGGGGCAAATGATACAAACCTATCTGGCCCCCTGTGAAAAATTTCCGTGAAAAAGCAGTGGGTCTCCATATTATTTTTATTGTGGTGTCCAAGAGGTTGTGAGGGACACTTTCTTTTTACACTTTTATTATTTCAAGCAACATCACAAACTTCAGGTTTTTTACATTTATACAATGACGAGGTGTATGGAAGTCATGGCAACACGTCATCCTGGATGACGGTGTCACATAAAAAAAAAATGATTACACGACAGCAAACCGAATAGCGTACTCACAAATAATGAAACAATAAAATTGATATTGAATAAATAAAATTGACACATAACATGCATTTTAAATGCTCTTTACACTCCTTGGTTCCGCAGAGAATGCTGGGATTTTCAAAAAAACAAATTCACTGACGAGCTTGGACTGGGGTCGGACTATAGAGATGGCTGTATTTATTGAACGGTATCCCTTTGCTCAAATTAAACGCAATTTAAGATGCTTATTTTGTCTCTCAATTGCTTCTTCACACAGTCGCGCATATGACTTCTCTCTCCTCGCTCGCTAGCTCGCTCCAGTGGAAGTGCAAGAGAGAGAAAGAGGGAAAGAGAGATAATACATTAAAACATTTCACTCTGATGCGAGTGCAAAGATTTAAATATTCTAATTATATACACACGGTAATTAAAGGGATGGACGAAAAGCCACTTCCGGGCCTTGCTTAGTTCGCTCTTTTTTAAAAACTTCTCGTCCTCCGCCCTCCACTCCAAAAATGGACGTCCGTCTGGGACAGCCTGTCCCGTCCCAGGGACAAAATGCCCATCTCTGGGCACTGGTCAGCAATGTCTGCCATCTTTTGGTGCACATTGTAATTACAACTCAAAACTTCTCGCCTGCATTTATTCCCACAGGAAGTCAGGAAATCTCTGACTTGGGTATCTCTGACTAATGACACCCACTTTGTGTCAGGTTTCAAAGGGGTTAACAGGCGGACAGAGTAGACATTCAAGGGGCTAGCCTTTATAATGCTGCAATTATGGGGATTCATAATTCAATAAGAACATGGTTGATTTATACTGCAGACCATGGCAGCCTGTACATAAATCACCAGGAGCGCACCTATCTCTTTCACTTATTCATGCAAGCTATTATTTATGCCACCCGGCCGTGTGTGATCAATATCCTTAATTCTAATTACATCTCAAGTACTTGCCACTCTCTTTGTTGGAACAACACACATTTGTGTCGAAAATGTTAATCAGCAAGGTCAGCATGAGGCACAAGAGAGGATAAAAATAACAGAATAAGGGAGCGTGTGAGAGAGTGTGATTAAGACCGAGAGCAGAGATGAAAATAAGTACACGCTTTCTACCACAGTGGTGGGATGTTGTTGACCTGAAATCCAGGCGAGAACTCAACATCTTAGATACTGTCGAGTTTTTGGAGAAAGCAGAGAGCAGATGAATAGAGAGGAGTGCTGCTGGATCAAATAAGTAGAGCTTTTATCTGGAACCTGTTGACTCCCTCCGTAGTTAACTATCTGTGCTGCCGTGGCCTGTTGACTGTAACATTCAGTGGATTTTAAACATAGATCAGAAAAGGCCATGTGTCAAAGTCTTGGGTTTTGAATGCCCTGCATGCGAGTGGATATTGCAGGGCGCTTGATGTGATGAGGTCATTCCAAAGCTTTGGTCCCTGTTGGTCTGTCAAACGTTTTGGTGAATAAATAGGGTTGATTATTCGGCCAAAAAGTAAACAGTGTGCCACATGTGTTTTTTTTTTGGTGCGCGTAACTCGATATTGGGCTTTGTATGTTATGCGTGACACGTCACAGATGCATTCCCTTCAAATTAGAAGTCACATTTGTTTTTGTAATGGAGACAAGTATGTCAAAAGATTAGATTGAATAAATAATCTAAAATGGGCATCCCTTCCTTCAAGATGAAGATAGACCAAGACCTGCTTTTTTGGGGGAGGGGGGCTGTCTATGCTACTTTTGTCACCAAATTGCCAAGGTCGCCTGGAGTCCGTAATCGAAAATGCCCCTGGTCTGCCGGAACTCCCAGAAAGGCACTGCAAAGTCTTCCAAATTCCCTGATTTACCACAGCACGAAAATGAAGATGGGACAGTTTTTATGCTGAGCATGAAAATAGAACAAACAGTGTTGACTCAAGGTGTAAATGTAAACCAAACAAAATCAAATCTCACTAGTCAATGATTCAGTGTGTTCCTTGGTTTTAAGAGCAGTTTGGCACTCATTTGGTACAGCAAATGATTAAAATACAAAACCTTGATGTTAACAGGATCATATTGAATGACAATTTAAATTAACATGAATAAATTGTAAGCTTTCTGCACAAACTTCACAGATAAATGATTTGAGAAAAAAAATCAAATAAAAACATACTGTACATTTCTTTATTAGGATCACTTTTGAGCTGCAGGACTTGCTCAAAGTCAGCTGGAATTGTCAAATCCAATCTTGTCACCCATCAATCACATTGCACATATAGACAAACAGCTATGTTTGGAATGTGTTAAATTGAAACCCAGAGCCTGTCAACTGTCTTTGTGTTGTGACTCGTTCCTTGACGCATCTATGCAGTTGCTACAGTCATGCTGGGGTGCTGAAGTATCTGTAGAACTGCTTGCTGACTCGTTACCTGTAGGCTTTCTTTCAAGTTGCATCGCTTTGCTGTGAATCCCAGTGTTGACTCAAATTGGATGTGGAGAGCGACAGTTGAGCCAGCCCAAAGTTTGAAATGTACTGAGATATTTTTGTCATCTTTACTGGACAAAAATACAAAGTAATGTCTGTATTTCCAGTGGGCAAATGCACCTGTTTGCACCGCTTCTCCTGCATTTTCCATTGTTCACACCAATTTTGTTTTGACGTCAGACTCTCAGCACTCATTTGTCATGGTAATACACGTGACCCGGCATTCTTTCTTCCGCGGAGAAACCCTGACATGCGACGTCACTCTCAAATGCCAGAGAGACTTTCTCCTACAAAGTCTGTTCAAAAAGGACAACGAAATTCCGCATTCGAAACACATGAGGCAATAACAAAATAGTAACGCACAGCCACTTTGGAAAGTAATTAACATGATAGGATGATCAGTACTGAAAGAAAGTAATGAGATTAAAATGACGCCTTAATTAGTGTCAAGTTAATGACACTTTTTACTGTCCGTGTTCAACGAGGTTGCCTCTGGGCCAGGGCTTGGCACTCCCACGCGCGCTCACGCTCGCCCCGAGCCTCTGCCCTGGTGGCTGCTTCCGGTGTGGAGCGGTGGCCGGCAGAGTGGGGCTGGCCGGCCTCGCTCGACAGGAGTAAGAAACACTGCACTCCTCGGAACGCGCGCTCCTCACTCGGGGGGAGGGCATCCTGCGTTCATCGCTGCGGGCGGGCGAAGAGTGAATGCCGAAGCGGAGCGCTTCAACCTCGCTGTAGAACGTCCGCACCTGATGGGGCGCGCGCTCGCAGCAACCCCGGAGCTGGATATTTTACCGCATGCCGGAGGAGCCGTCTGCCCCTCACGTCAAAGCTGCAACTTAATTGGTTCTTCTTTTGGTAGACTGTACTGTTAGGTTACGCCGGTGACGTGGAGGTTGAGGAGTAGGAGGACCCCCAAAAAAAAGCAGGGAAGCGAGGCAGGGCAAACTTAAAGGGTATTTAATTGAACAAATCAAAAAAGGCAAACAAGGAACTTGGAAACAAAACTAAAATACCAAAAAGTGCAAAACAACAGGGACCAACGAAAAACAATGACTCGATTTAACTAAACTTGACAAGACAGACAGGAAGACCGCAGACGCGGACCCTGACAGACAGCTGACAAGTGCACTGAAGAACTGAACGAAAAAGGGGAACTAAATACAAACAAATTGACAACGAGGAGCACCTGGACAAGACACAAAGGGTTGGGAGGACTTGATTGGTTGACACTGGGGCTTGGGTAGACAAACACAGGTGGACACAATGAACATGACGAGACACACCAAACACAAGGAAAAAAGAGAAAACTAAATACTAAACCAAAAACAATACGGATCATGACATGAACCCTTCACTCCCCACTTTTGTGGCTAGTGCACTATGTGTGCAGATTTGGTTCGGTGTAGTTTTTTTTATATCAATGCAATACTAATAGAATATATTTTTTTTTACGTGGTCTATGTGTGCCCTGCGATTGGCTGGCAACCAGTTCAGGGTGTTCCCCGCCTACTGCCCAAAGACAGCTGGGATAGTCACCCGCCTCGTCCCTAGTGAGGAAAAGCAGTACACATAACAGATGGATTTTTATCCATATAAGTGTTTGGAAAAATGGACTATTGCTATACTGTATAAAAAGTATAGTATGTGAACCTTTTGATTTCTTGGCCATTCCATTTGTTAAAATTGATGAAATACAATTTTTGTCAATGTTGAACAAGGGGTTGAGAATTTCAGTGAGGGTTGGGGAGGGGGGCCTATATTTACAGGATAGCCCCGGAGCCTATAGGTTGGTAAAGGCGCCCAGGGGACAGGTGTGCTCGTCACCAACCTCTCTCTTTGTGGCAGGCTTTGAAAAAGACCTGACTGGTACTGTGTGTCAGTATCTCTTTCGCTTGATGTCATTTCAGAATTACGTTTCACCGAAAGCTGTCATGAGTCTGTGCTATAGCTATCCATAAATAATTAAAAACAATAAAAAAACATATGCGGCGCATAGGGGCGCCACGCTAGCGGGGGCGCCAAAGCGATGGGCGCAAAATAATTTTGGAGTGGGCATTTTATGAACTAAATGGCCGTTTGTTCACGGGTATGGTTTGATCTAATCACTAATGCTAATCAAGGCACGTCACTGATAGGCGCCCCTCTGCTCCGTGACTATCACTCACTATTACTCAGGACTGCTCCACTACAGTAAATCATCAGCAGCAGTGGCGGGTGTTGCCATGTGGTAACAAACAGCCTCTTTTGGGCACATAGGAAATTGAAATGAACACTTATATGATTATTCATCTTCATTCTTTGTGTTTAGTCATTGATATGTGACGTATGTGTGTGTGTGTGTGTGTGTTGTCTCACCATTTAAGCCAGGACCGAAATTGATCACCAGGATTGGAGAATTGTACGTACAATACTGTAGATGCGGTTGCTTTAGGTGTTAACTGCACTGTGTGCCATGTTTTTATACATTCTTTTAATTTGTTTATATTTGGCTTCAATTCCTCATACGTAACAAGACTTGACAAAAACTGTTCATATGTGGGCCAATGTTTTAATGATCTAAAGTTATTTTGAGCCCACAAATAGTAATTAATTCCCTTCACTATTGCAAAAGAGATATTGAATGCTTTCTCGTAGTTTGTTTTTGACCTTGCGCGTTAATTGTGTCGTTGGATATAATGCCCAAATTTATTAATTTTTAGTATATTTGATTTTAAAAGGTTTACTCATTGTGTTCCAGATACCCCACTGCATCATGTTTTATCATGGAGGTTTGCCTGTGAAAATGTTAGCAAGGAGCACAAGCTCTTGACAATATACAGTCAACTGTTCAGTTCTGCAGCTAAAATAAAAAATATGTACACGCTGTAAACTTATCCGACATAATCATCAAAAACTGGCCTCAGTGCACATGAAGATGAATTATGACACATATATTCATATGAGGTTAGCAATGATTTGTCCCTAGCAGATGTGCATACATGACAGGAATCACCCAAATCTGCTGTTTGCCTAAAGAGCGTTACTCACACTGATAGATAGGTTGTGTGTGGGAGCATCTGTGTGCCGATGTGTTGTTTACCGTAGGGATGAGCGCTGATATAATCCAGAGTGCTGCTGTGGCAACACGAAAAACATAGGTGTTGGGATGCTAATCACATGGGAAATACAAAGAGATGAAAAAAAAAAAAGGTCACCCACAGGAAAGGGGCGAATGATGTAAGCTAAAAAGGACCCAAAGTCGAAAAGATTACTCAGGAATCTGTCTAGCAGGCCTTCTGGCCGTCCAGAATCTGCAACAGTGCTACCACTTTGAATTTAGCAATTGCAGCTTCTATGGAATTTAATAGATTACTAAGCAGAAGGATTCTAAATTAACACCTGGCAAACCGTCAAATGCGGGTCGAAATTTTAGCAGGTGTTGATAAATACTTACTAGCCTGTCGGGCTGATGATGCGTGTCACTAGGATTTTTCTCTCTGGATTAGTTTTGAAGTACCGATAAAAGCTTAACTCGGTTGTGAGGAGCCCAGCAATTAGCAATTTATAATTTCTAAAAAAGTGGCTGGACTATTTTTTCAACATTCCTTCAACATTTTGTCACCATTTTTTTGTGAATGTAACTATTACACTCCACTCTCTACGCAACTGATGTTGCTTTGCCTTTCCCTGGAAGGCCATGTCTACAGTAGCAAGGCTTTTAAAAAAAAACACATGATATAAAATGTTTTGTCCACGCTGTCTCATTCTTTAAAAAAAAAAAAAAGAAAAAGCATCCACACCAAACCGCATTAGTGCGTTTTTGAGCACATTTATAAGTACGTCAAGATGACAAACTGGCTAATGGGTGGTCCTAATTAAATACTTAAATGTTTGGTTTTGACTGCCCACAGCCAAACACACAAGTGGAGATATCTGCTAATCTCCACTTTGGCCAGTTTTTAGAAAAAAAAATCACTCCAGGGAAGGCAGTTTTATTTTACCAAGCACATCTCTTGGAGTTGGCAACTCAAGGGTGTCAAACGCACAACCTCCAGGTTGGGAAACGGGCTGTTTGACGGTGGTCGGAGGGGCCATTCTTCTGTCATTATGTGCAGCTGTGGCTGCAGGTTGTTTACCACCACCAGAGAGTGAGTGTGTGAGTGCATGAATAGTATATCCACTGTAAAGCATCTTTGAGTGTCCAGAAAAGTGCTTTATTAATATGTTGCATTTTTATTTTGAGTAGTATGACCAAAAATGTCCACTTTATTCTTTATGTACTTAAGTAAAATATCCACACTGTTAGGCTTCACACCTTTGCAGATGCGCTGGGGCTCATATCACCTTTGATTGGTTGCCATGTCAACAGAAAAGTGTAATATTTTATGTATCTGTTTTCATTGGGATATATACCTTTTTTAGGATAATTATGATTTGAGAATGTAATTATTTTGTAAACTTTCAGATGTGGCTGTATATTTGTTTGCCATGTCAGCGGAAGAAAGACTCAAATATCTGTTCAAGTATAAGGCATTTTTTTTGGCTCAGTTTTTATTGCGTGCCTGAATGCCATGTAAGAGGAATCTCTTTTTTTTATGTATTTGTGAATGTCTTTCAAGTCCATATGGGCTGGGCCCTTTTGTGCATCACACTAAATAAGAAATATAAACAAACGGTTTGATGTGTTTGAGTCATTATGGAATTCAATGTTGCTGGTAGTGCAAACGGCACAAGTAAATGGCTCACTGAGATAGCTGTTATGAGTAGTTTTTACTCATTAAGATAAGTATAAAAGATGCAATACTGAAAAAATACAATAAGATGCTCGAGGAGCTGATAGGCTTAATCAGCATTATGTCATCTAATGTAGTGGATTGGTGGGAAAAAAAGTTACATGTTCCCAGCTTTAAACGATCCCTAAATCAGGAAACTCCTTGACACAAATAACTCGTTGCGGATATATATTGTGTTGGTAATGGCATCACATGAATAATTAAGAGACGTTTACAAATGCACAGATCATCTATTGGTGTAATTGGAGACCTAGCATGTGAAGTGGGTCCAGCTAATCTATCCAGAGGGATTTATAATTCATCACGTCTCCGTAGCTTTGATGAGTGAGTCTTAGTATTGAAGAAGTGTCAGAAGAGGGAAGGAGAGAAAAGGACAGAGAGTTTGAGGTCAAAGGTCAATATTGAGTCATAATGCAACATGCACAAATGAATTTACCTGCTCTCTTTCCATGGCAATCTCTCGCAGTGCTTTTTAGAGGCCAGGCGGGATTTCTTTAATCAGGGAGATCAGAGGGACTTAGAAATGTCAAATACTTTATATAGACACAGATTGAGTGTGTGCAGAGGGGAGCAGTGTGCAATAAGGCCAATACCTTTGACATGGTTAACAGCCAGTTAAATGACATGATGACTGTACACTTTGAGATTTGTCTCCAAATGTAAAGTACAATATAAATAAAATCTATTATTATTATTATTATTATTGCTGTTGTCACAGATTGAAGTATTAATGTAAGATCCATGTAGGTGTTAGAGTCATAATGGATACAGTAAAAAGTCTAGAATCTTTGCTCAAATGTCAGGTTATTGTGGTGTACGGGATTAAAAAAATATCCTTGCCTGCAAGATGAATTGTCGTGGTATCTGAGTTCACACAACCCCGTGAATGCATCTTGTCACGAGCCCACTGATTTTCTCTGAGCCGCACCACCTGTGGTGTGAACCAATCACAAAGCAACATCGTGGTTGGCGCTGAGACATGCGTCTGTGATGAAAAGTTTTCCCGGCTGACAATCGGCTGGATTTAAAAAAGAAAAAAATTGCCCACTTTACGCGTATATACAACAGTATAATGCCATCTGTGCCAGTGTGCCAATCATCGAAATAACAGAATTGGTTCGTTGGTCAAACCAAGACACATGGCGGTGACGACATTTTCAATTGTTGTCGGGATTGGTCAAAACAACAGTTTGGTAAATATGCACAAGTTGCCACATTGCCCAATCAATGCGAAATATTGTAAGGAATGTCCCGTCTTTCTAGTGGAGATCACATTGGAGCAGTCCCATATTGATACTGTGGAGAACTCCTTTGAGTGATTCAGTTATCAACCTGGGTCTTGCCAGGTTAGACAAAAAAGGGACCAAGATAAATATTTTAAAACATTTCCCACTGCTAAAATCGTCCTATAACCTATACAACGCAATTGAAAAGGAAAACTGAAAGCTCCTTTTATTCCCTCAGACTTTTTGGGTTGGAGTCTCTCAGTGCAGCGCGTCTTAATGTGGCACGATTTGGAGACGACAGCCCTGTTACAATCACCCTACAAATGTTTGATCAGGTTCAGGTCTGGACTCTGGCCAGGCCATTCCAAATCCTTAATCTTCTTATAGTAAAGCCATACTTTTGTTGATTTGGATGCATGCTTTGGGTCATTGACATGTTGAAAGCTGGACGTCCTCTTCATCTTAAGCTTTCAAACAGCAGCCTCGAGGTTTTGTGCTAACACTGAATAGTATTTACCATAATTCCCTCCTCCGTGACTAAGGCCCCAGTTCCTGCAGAAGAAAAACAGCCCCAAAGCAAGATGTGGCCACCACCATGTTTCACTGTACGTACGGATCCGGACCGCGGGATGATTCGGACCGGACCCATGGCCAATCTATGATGATTTTTTTTCAGGGCGCATTTGTAAACGTTGCCGCTGCAATTCTAGTAAATACGGAAAAGGCGTCACTGATTTGAGCCAATCAAATCTTTTGTTTACGATCTACTGCCAATTGCGCAGCAGACCGGAAAAGAGTGCTGCTGACAGTATGCCGTGCTAAAAAGTTAGCAAGGTCGATGCGTCTTGTTATAAATGAATGGACGGAGAAATTTAGTTTCGTTCTGGCTCCAGCCAATTCAAAACCAGTGTGCAACATATGCTCCGAGACCGTCGCAACATTGCGATGCGCCACTACGAAACTAAGCACCGCCCTTTTGTGCAAAGTTATCCGCTGAAGTTAGAGGTGAGTGCACGCAAAAACATCAAACTTTGAGTGCAGTTTAACGGATTTTTACATTTTCGTTTACATCCCAGCGGCATGCAAACGAATATTCAGTAAAAGTATCATGGATTTTGGGGAAACATAAAAAAACGTTCAAGTGATGGGGAAGTTGTGAAGGAGTGCTTAAATGTGGTTGCACAAACATTATTTAAAGGAAAACACAAAACCCAGATGTGTGAAATAATCTACCAAATCCCAATGGCCCTGACTCCGTTCCAACCCAGAATTAAGTCACTGGCAGGGCATTCACAAACTCATTTTTCTCATCAAGTGAAGTTAAAAAAATATTCAAAAGAAAAAGTGGTGTCAAAGCTCATTTTGAATTAATTTTTTTTTTCTTGATATAGTTCTGCAGGAGATATTTTACAGTTTTTTTCTGGAAGTGGCACCCTTAAATTCCTGGAGCCACATTTTCTTGAATGTGAAATAAACGCCTTATATTTGTTTGACTGGCAAAGGTGTTTAATGGGAACATTGCTAAATATTCCGTATATAAGTGCGCTCTGTTGAAAATGACTAAATTTTGAAACTTTATAAAAATGTGAGTGTATGTGCATTAAGGGAAGTTGGTCTTTGGTTCAGACCTTTTAATTGGAAGAAATTTTCGTCGTGGACCTCTGTGACTTTTAATTGATTACCTCTGCACTAAAGCATTTGAAGCAATCGGTTCAAAATCGTTTGAAGCTTCAAAGTTTCAGTGATCATGACATCTGGTGGCGAAACACCAGAACTACAGTCAAATACTATAGAAGCTTTTAGACAGTAAAACATTAGTATGTATACAAACATGGAAACAATGATTGGATACCATTACTTCATTCTATAAAATATGTTTTTTCTGTATTGTTGAGTAAGTAAAAAAAAAAAAATCAAGCAAATGGCTCATACCCTGTTTATTGTCAAGCTAAGAAATGTAAATGTGATTTCATTATTTTTTTCCTGAAGTCTTAAGTAAACATAAGTGTGAAATAATGTTATGCTAAGAAACGACAACTCATATGTTCACACACTAAAGTATAAACATTTCTACATCAAGTAACAAAATCTATGGCACAGTTAAAGTATATGCAGTTCAAAGATTTTCATTTAAGAATATAATTTATTCCACAGTCGTTGGATTTTCTTTTTAGGGTTTAGTAGAGTTCATTTAGCAAATGAAACAGTTATTGCTTCGCGTGTCACTGTTGATGTGTTTTTCTACATGCTGAACAGTGTCAGAACAGTGTTGCAACGCAATTTTATTTCCAGGTTTGGAAAGTGTGCACATCACCCACAAACCCTAAGGTAGCTTTGGTAACAACTCAAGCAGCCAGTAGGTCAGACAGTTTGCTATTAAAAGTATGTGACTACAGTACATTGGGGAGGCATGTCACTAGTAACCCCACACTCCTTACAGTCACTGTTTTAAATCAAAACCAAAACTCACCCAACTTGAATTGAACAGCATACTAGCAAACAATGAAACAACCACAACAAGGAACAAAGAAATACAATCAACACAAAACATGTATCTCTCATGTCATTCATGTCCCAAAAACAAATAAAATTAACAAAAAAAAACTATATCAAGTGACGCATGGCATTCTGGGAGTCCTTCAGTCCTTGTCAGCTGACTCAAACCGTCACCAACAGAAGTGTTCCCTCAATATATGTCTCTCAGTCAATTCTCCAACTCTGTGTCTTTTCACATGGTATCAACTTGTTGTGCTCTCATGTGTTGTTAGATGCTCCAAGCTGGTCTGCTGTTTTGCTCAAGTGACTGACATGAGTACATAACCAAGATCCTCAACCATACACAAGGTGCTGTAGACTGCCCTGCCTATATTTAGGAAGATCTGAGTATTTCTCATGTGCAGTACGATTACTAAAAACACTTAACTTCTATCTGAATTGGGGAAAAATAGGTTATATGTCTTTTTCATGGCATCATTTGATAATGGTAAAGACATAGACTGAATTTCATTTGAAAAACATATATTGTACAGATATAAGTATTTGAATTATTGGCAATTATCTCTGGTTGTTCCTTTGCTGTGTTTTTGTATTTTGATGTATCAGTTGCTCTGCATTTGCTATGGTCCATTGTTATGGGTTATGGAAATGTAACGAGTAAATGGTGGTCGTGGGATAGTGAATGAGTGTGTGTGTGTGTGGGAGAACGTGAGAGTGAATTTGTCCCCCAGGAGCCTCAGATCGTGACCTGATGAGCACCTGACGAGCCCAATTGGCCAGAGAGGGATGAGCTGAGCGTATAAGGACAGTGCCACCGGAGGATCGGGAGATTTCTCGCCATGCAGATGCTCGCCACACACAAACACGCGCCACGCACGAACGCCCGCCAGAGAACGCTCGCCAGAGAACTCCCACCATGCACGATCCTCTCTACGCAGCACTCTCAACTGCACGGAAGCGAGACGCCCCAGTTTATGGGACAAGACGTCCGGTGATTGTATACAACGCTCCCAACCCTTCCAAAAGAAACTGCCTATTCACACCGGACCCGGGGAGGCAAATCCCCGCTATGTGGACTGATCACTATTCCCCCTGATCCCATCACGACAGCTGGGCAGCAGGGGAGGGTGCTACATAGGTTTTACTAGTTTTACTGTTGGGATTGTTTATTTTTCATGTAGTTTTTATCCACTGAGTGTTTTTGTTTTATAAAAAGTAGGTCTGAGGGTGGTTACCCACAGTTCGGGTGGTGGTTTTAGTAGTTTTTAGTCCGTCACCTCTCACTGAGTGCAGTGGCTTTATCTTTCGTGTGAGTTTGACGTGCTTTTAATTCTTTTTTTAGTGTGGAGTGCAGTGCCCCTTAGATCAGTGGCAGAATCAGGTGGCCATTCCTTTTTTTAAGGGGAGTCCAAATCCCACCCGACCAGTAAGCCCTACGACCACATAACTGACTTCTCCCTCTTTTATCGTTTGTTTTTTTAGTGCAACCTGTTAAATAAAACAGTGTTTTATTAAAAAAAAAAAAAGAAAACTCATCTTGCTGTCCTAAGGGTACAACCAAACTTACCTGCATCGTATTTTTTACAGTTCCACCATATAGGCCTGATGTATTACTGTATTTAAGCTCAAGCTACTCAGTGATACAATGTCAATACGTCAAGCTTTTTTCGAGTTCTGACGCTGCTCTGGCGGCGCAAGCCCTGCTGCAGTTCTCCGACCTTGCTCCAATGGTGCAAGCCCCGCGGCCGCCCTCCGACTCTCCTGTGGCAGCCCAAGCCTTGTGACCGTCCTCCAACTCTCCTCTGGCGACTTAAGCCCTCCAGCCGCCCTCCGACTCTGCTCCGGCGGCACGAGCCCTCTGGCCGTCCTCCAATTCTGCTCTGTCGGTTCATGCCCAGCAGCCGCCTTACGACCTTTCTGCTGCTGCGCAAGCGCTGCGGCCATCCTCCAACTCAGCTCTGGTGGGACAAGCCCTGAGCCGCCCTCTGACTCTGCTACGGTTGCGCAAGCCCTTCAGCCACCCTCCAACCTTGCTCCAGCGGCACAATCCCTGCATCTGCTGACCCTCCTGTGGCGGCCCAAGCCTTGTGACCGGCCTCCGGCTCTCCTCTGGTGACTTAAACCTTGCGGCCGGCCTCTAACTCTCTTGTGGTGGCCCAAGCATTTCTGCCACCCTAAGTCTCCACTACGACAGTGCAAGATCTATGACCGTCCTCCGATTTTGCTCCAGTGCCGCCATCACAGCAACCGCCATCTGACCTTGCTCTTGCAGCGCAAGCACTGCAATCGCCCTCAGACTCTCCTCTGGTGATGTTAAGCACTGGGGTCACCCTCCGTCCTTGCTCCTGTGGCACCAGCACTGTGGCCGCCCTCCTACTCTGCTACAGCGACGCAAGTCTTCTGGCCTGCCTGCGACTCTCCTCTGGCAACCTCTGTTTGTTTGCTGTCTTAGTAGAAGTCAATCAGGTTTCGTCCAACTAAGCTCGTTTAGCCAATCCTTTGTTACCCGATGCCACTGTTGGGGCCCCATTGCAAGATGTTCGAAATTTCCTTGCAACAAGAAAAATGGTTTGCGATAAGGAAAACTATATGAGAACACATATGCAATGTATTACAAGGTCTGACGAAACCCCAAATTTTCCAACGTCGTAAGCCTTTGCTGCTCAGTGAGATACAACCTTAAGCAAAAGGTGCATGAGGATAAGAGGCAGTAACAAACGATCGATAAAGTTGGGAGACAGTTCGCATCCAAACATGAGTTCTAGGAGGCAATTCTTTCTGACTTCCTGGAAAGAAATTCAAGTCGAAGAAGTCTTAAAATTTAACAGAAAAAAGTTCAATGGATGTAAAAAGTGCAAAGCTGCCATCAAATAAGATGCTGTATGTCAAAATGTAACTTCACCTATTAAAGTGTTTTTGATTGAAATAGATTTTGATTTCAACAAATTACTACTTTCCGTTCTTTACAACCTAGAAAATATCTTAGTTGAATTCTTTATTCACTGCTTTGCATTATAATTTGGAACGGTGCATTTTAACAAACATACGTAGGAAGGCATTTTCAAAAAGTGTTTTCCAATAGCTGATGACTAAAAAAAATCATGCTCCGTTCCGTTTGCATAGATTGTAAAATTTTGATAAGTACATCCATCCATTATCTGAGCCGCTTATCCTCATGAGGGTCTAATGCATGCTGGAGCCTATCCCAGCTCTCTTTGGGCAGTAAGCGGGGTACTCACTGGACTGATTGCCAGACTGTATTGAGAGACGGAAATCCTAACCACCAATCCACCGTGCCGCCTGAGAAGGGCATTATTAGCATAGTAATTTGGAACACGATATAGTTGACTCCTTGTCACCTGTCGTCACTTTTTGCTTGCATCTTTCTTATATTTCCAGTGTTACATGCTTCTTTTTCTGTTCATTTAATTCTGTTTCTTGTATTGAGTCGAGTTTCCTTTGGGGCCCAAGATTTGGCAAATTACCATCCAACCCACCATCCATTTTAATACGAGGTTTATTCATGTGGATTGATATGGCACCCATGTTGAAGTACCCCAATTGTCTTTGTACACATTTTGTTGTATGGATATCATACAAATAAATTATATGAATACTAATTTTCTTTTCATTGACTATGTATTTTTTTTTTTTATGACAGGATACCAACAATTTAGCCTATGTGTGTCTTGATAAAACTAACAATTAGCTGATCTTTTAGAGGGATTTCATTCATTTTTACAGGTCTCTGTGGATAGGAATTTAATTTTGACACTGTTGGAAAATTTACATGAACACATACATAGGCCTGTATAGTTGGGCAAATGATGCAACAGGTAGAGTGAAATGTTTGTGCGTGTGTGTGTGTGATTGCATTTTTAACGTATTGTTGTACTTCATTCATTATGTGAATGAGAGGTATGTCAAATCTCTTTGGCTTCCATGGAAGAACCAAAATGGAGTTCTAAACAGATAGTTTACCAACTTTGCAATGAAGTCTATACTTTGATATGGTTATCATGCGGATTAGACTGCCTTTAGCGTAGCACCCTACTAAATATGCCGACTGAGTTATGCCCTAATTATACTGCATTGCTCAGAAGATCCTGGCATGAGCACACAGAAGTACATAAGGAATGAGAGTCAGAAAGCTTACAGAGAGAAAATACACAGAAAACTGTGAATTTCTGGATCACATGATGTGAAACTGCACAGAAGCCTTCAAAGGAGGAGAATCAAGATGCCCCAGTTTAGATTTAATGGGGATTGATCATGTGAAGATAATGAAAATTGGAATGCTGTGTAAATCCATACATACATTCATAGAAGGTGTTGTGTGCAGTTGTTGTCACAGCCATTGTTGAACACCTTGGAAGTCAAATAAAAATTATTCTAACAAAAGAAATAAGCCCTGATAAAAAGGAAAATGGGTGATATTACCGTGTGCAAAGAGCTGTTGTCGTCCATTCCAGTTCTACCTTTTGAGTATGTGCGTGCATGATGGCATACCGTAAATGCACATTGCACGCATTCGTCGACACAAACCCACAGCAAAACACCGAACACTAACGACAAAGCTATATGGCGGAACAAAAGACAACCAAAAAAAAGCCATCAAGAGACCAGCCTCAGCAAGCCCCCACTGTGATTAATGAAAACAAATATTGGGAGAGAGTGCAGCAGCGGCACAGAGAAACAGCACAAACAATGGAGCAGACAGCAGAATGCATTCAGGGCTCGCTGACGGCCCTCTAGAGCAGAGTGAGAATAATGGGAGGAGAGAGAAAGTGAGATCGGAGAGAGGGCAAGAAGAAGAAGGAAGGAAGAGGAAACGAGGGCACTAATGCAAAATCCATTCTTCCTTAAAACATCAACATGCAGTTGCACACGCTCACAGCGTCACACTCGCCAGGTTGCAAATACCATTTGTGTTTGCATTTACACCCGCTAACACCGAATGAGTCCATGCAACTACAACTATCACTCTGAACTAAATGCATCTTTTCAAAATTAAATACATATTGCAGAGATGACTTATTGAGATGTACATAGTCTTACAATTTTTCAAAAGAAATGGAAACGTATGTTTCACATTTCTCTGTATAATTGATTACGGCTCCTGTATCACATGTATTATACAATATATCCAAATGCTGGATTTGTTTTCTTTTCATGAAACCGAGGTACAACAGTTAAAATCATTCTGTACGGTAAGTCAATAAATTGTTTAAATGTTTAAATGCATGAACCCAAGAAGTGCAACCGAGAAAGGAGGAGATAGAGGCGGAGAGAAAATACAAAGGATGTGAACTTCGAAAGAGCATACAGAATAAAAATAAATAAAGCATAAAATAAGAATTCCTCTGTAGGATATGGATGATGCAACCCGGGAGGACTAGTATGTCGATCATGGTTTGGAAAAACCTTTCGCTTGGAAACTGTCACCTGCATGTTAGAAATTCAAGGAAAATCTGTCCCCTGTATAAATACTATGATTTCTTACATTTCCACCGCTGGGTGTGATTTATTGTTCAATGGTCTTTACGATGAAACGATGTGTGCGGTGTGTGTTTTATTTTGTTTTTGTGCGACTGGCCACATAGTGGAGAACAAAACAAATCACAGGACATGCTCTAACATAAAAGCACATATAAGTCTCACTTTCTTTACTACAACGGGAAAGTAATGCATATATCTTATACAAATACAGTATATTTTGTTTTACGCATGTGTGCTGTCCTTCTGTTGTTGCCGTGGTTACTTATCCAAGTTAGACAATCTGCTTCGCATGCACACGCAGATCATGCCTTGAAAACCACATTTGATGCAGTCGCCAGGCGCTGCCTGATGACGTCCCCTCCAGGTGAAACACTGTTAGAGAACTACCATGCTTTGACCTTTCTCTTTCTCTGTCCTGAAAGGCGCTTCCAAAACAAATGTATTATTGTTATTATTAAAACAGTAATAAAAACATTTCAAAAGAAACACAAAAGCTCTTGCATGAAATAAATTGACAGGCAAAAACAAAGGACAATTTTGCTACAATCACATTTGTTTTTGTTAATTTTGTAAGTGTAATATATAGTTTCAGATTTTTTTAAACACTTTTTATTTTATTTTATTTCCAAAAATGATTTTTCAATTTTAGTTTTATTTTGTTCATTTTCGTTAAGTATAACCTTGCTGGCAAAATTGTACCCGTGCAGATTTGAGCTCATTCTTCAGCATTAAGAATGAAATGTGCTGTTGTTATTCTTGTCCAGCTATCTGAGTCCACATTTTGTAGCTTTACTTCTTGAGCCTCTTTTCTCGATGCAGTCTGTGCACGAGATAAGACAAATACAAGGCTTCAAGTGAATCAGTGGAACTTCCTTTGTGACAGTCCCCAAATAAACAGAGCCAGCCGGACAGGGATCATGGAGCAAATTTAGTCATGAGGGAATGGGAGGATGTGGGAGCCAACAGTGTGATCCTGCTTTTGGCCAGAAGGCTCCATTTGTTGGTCTGTGTTACTCCCATTCTGTATCATTACAGTCTAATCTCTAGGCAGGCAACTTGTGGACCCGCACACCTGCCATCTCAGATGGAATATATAGAATTAAAGTATATTTTGTGTTCAAGTTTGGCGTGTTTAGCCACCGTGTTGATTGATCGTCCTGTCACACTTCCTGTCGGTTTGTTGACATGTTCTGTCTCCCACTTCCTTTACCCCGCCCTCTCTCATTACCTTCTGCCCCTCCTGACAGGCGTGTGATAATGCGACTGTAAATTAGGAACATCCCATTGCCCACCGATCTTCCTCTCAGGATTTGATGTGATCCTTCACCTCTAAGGTCAAAGGATAATCGGTGTAAGGCAGCCAGCGATACGGTCACAATAATCAATTACTGCATGTAGCAATATCACAGGAATAACAGAATACGGTAAACAGTGCTGTCAAATTCTCCACAACACATGTCCCCTCATTTTATGTGCTGCAACACACGGCAAACGACATCTTGCTCATGATTATTAGACAGATTTACAATAATTACAAAACATTTCATGCTCACTTGACACTTGTAACCTATGCAAGCCTAATCTATTTCAGGGATATTCAATTAAAATGTTAGAGTTCCAGTTCTGTCAACTTTCATGAAGTCAATCATAATGACTTGAAAACGCTTATAGCTGCATCTGTGTTTACGCTGACTGTCAAATAAGCAGACACGAGTGGTGTAGCTAGAAAACTGCAGTCAAGCAAGAGTACTGTTATTTTTGAAAAATAAGACTCAAGTATAAGTAAAAAGTAGTCCTCCAAGGAATTACTTCAGTCAGTGTAAATAAGTGCTCTGTGAAACTACTCAAGTAAGTGGAGTCTAACTTGTGGTTTATTATGATTTTGAATGGAAAATAGAAGAAATTTAAAATAAAAATGTTCAACTTCAGGTATTGCCCGTAACAACAATAAATAATTTTATTAAATAAGTTAAGGTAAGGCAGTTTTATTTATACCGCATATCTCATGAACAAGGCAACGTATGGCACAACACCTACAAGCAATTACCATTTACCACATTCAGAAGCAAAGCAGAGAAAACCAAAGTACTATCTTACCAAAATTAGTGAAAGAATGTGCAACTTTTAAACAATGACAGAAAAATTAAAAGAATTCTAAGATAACTAAATGTGGGGAAAACAAGCATTCAAACATGTTTAGGAGACGCAAGTCAAATTTAGATTTTTCAAATTTAGTTCTGAAATCAACTTTTATTGTTTAGACTTGTGAAACAGCACAAAAGGCTCATCAGGCAGGGACGGCATAACATGTTTAGCGTAAAAGTGTTGATCATATTTGAGATTATTCCAAGTCCAATTGAAACACAACACATACATAATGTGTTTGGATCGTCTTTTGCACATGGTGAGGATCGAGTCCTGACATGCTAATGACTTAATTGTTGTCTCCATGAAATGTCAATGAAAATGAGTAGTTTTCTCTCTGAATAAAAATACCCAAGTACAGTTTTACCAAAAAGTTCCTCAAGTCAATGTAGCAGAGTGAATGTTGCACTTTATTACCCAGCTCTACAAATAAGATAAAAAATGGATTGGTGATTTTTTTCCTTACGAACCTACCACGCATCACCTGGAAATATGCGCACAACCAGCAAAGTGATACGGGGAAGTCTAGGAATGGCCTTAATTTTTTTTCATGAGACATGAAAAGTCCACTGGTGCTCATCCTTTGTTTCACATTATTTTCTGACAAAGTGTGTATATAGATACGTATCGATTTTCGTGTGGGCGTCCGATGCCCAAGTTGCTGGAAATGCACAAGCCGAGGTAAACAAACATGTCTAACTGAGACGCAGCTCACAGTCATACTTTTGGAGTCAGGATTAAAATAATTCCTTGGGTAAGTAACATGAATATCATGTTTTATTGACATAGGAAGCAAGCGTCTATTTGTGTCGTGACATTATCAGCATGTTGCCTGTTTAGATTGGGATTTTCCAAATGAAAATGAATGTTTCAGAATTTGGACCTTAACCCGAAAATTGATTGCATTTATGAACATTGTCATTTTGATGCATGTCTGAAATAAAAAAAAAAAGTTCTAATGCTCTTTAATAATACATGTTTTAGTTTGTGTTATATTTTAACCAAACAGTAACGACAACTGGCAGAAAATGCAATATATTGTACTTTGACAACACTTCAAACTACAATAACACTAATAAATCGAGTTAGTATTGGAGAGCAGAGAATTATTCTCGTTGTAAAGGAAGTGTTCTTTTACTACAGCCAGTACGATCAGTCATAGTTATTAGACGGTGAACTATACATGATGTCAATCACTCGAAAGATGTTTTTGTAGTCTTTTCTTGTTCTCTTCTCTAGGAAACACACTGAAGCGAACACGTTTCGCTCCATCCATTTTGTCAATACACTTTGGAGAACAAAGGTTTCAAATTTCTAAATGAGATTATTAGAATGACAGAGACAGAGAGACCTCCAAGCGGAGCTAAAAATTACAGGTGGAGTGATCCCTTCTAAAATTATCCAACTCTTTTATATTGTGCCTCTTAAGAATTCATGCTCATGTTTAATTCCAAAGCTCAGATAACGAATGCCTACGCCGAGCACCTGAAGATTAACAGAATTTTACCAGGTGCGCTCTGTCTTTTTATAACACACTCCTGCTATTTAAACGCTCAGCTGTCTGGCTGTCAGCTTACAGCATGAGGTCATTTACAGCAAATTTTAATTCAAGGATTTGCACAGCATTATTTCACAAATGCCGTCTGACACAAAAATCTTGCGCGGTTTTACATTTTAAATTCAAACAACTTTAAAACAACAATTTAACCACCAAACTGCTTGTGCTTTCTTTGGTGCATCAGGACAAGCCAAATTTTGAGTGATGTAAAGGCATATTCAGATTTCACACTCCAGTAACAACAAGTAATCAAGGCCAGCGGTGGAGCCACGCCGAGGCATCAGACCGAGACTGAGTGATGCTGCCTCGGCCCTCAGTCTCGCTCTAAACACCTGTCTCTGAATGGATACATCAATCCTTGTTTCACCACCTGCCTGACCTTCCAACACCGGCATACCTAAACATGCACACATGCAAGAAATACACGAACACAGCATGCATACATTTTCTTGTTTGTTGACAAGCGTCATGTGGGTCAAGACTGAAATACCAGATTAAGAGACAACAATAAGAAAAGCAAGGGGATGTAAAGCGGCTGGGTAGAACTTAATAATAAATACTGCAGCATACAAAAATCTCACACTTCTCTGTAGTGGTAAGAAGTAACCATGTGATGAATGGTCCTGGATGAAAAAAAATAAAAAAACTCAGATGGTAGTAAAAGCACTTAGCACCTTCTCTGGAATAACACATGCTTGCGCATGCAGACACACACACACACACACACACACACACACAGAAGCACTTTGCCTATTAAAGTACAAGTAGCCTGCGTTTCCGATGACAGGCTGCAATTGCATGGCTAGACTCATTGATGGATTTTACTTTAGAGAAACCATCAACGCAAAGACACGACCTCTACCCGCCTGTGCAAAAAAAAAAAAAAAAATGTAAAAAGGAATTACCACTGAAATTGAAGTTCAAAAGGAGTTTAGGGTATATTGGTTCTTTTGATGATTATTTATGCCCTGACAGCACAGTAATGTTTATTTAATGTGAAAATAATCATAAACTAAGAAATGTGTATCAGAGTTTTCATGCAGAGACAGTCTCCCTTGGGACATGTTTTTATTCATAAATAATTTGAGCAGGACTGCAACAGAACAATACTTTCAGCGAGACCCCCGAGGCAATCCATGTTGCTCCTCAGAGTGATCCCAATCGAAATTCTGAATATGAGGAGTGTCCAATGGGCCCAGTCGGTTTTGTCAGTTTCAACATAATGTAAAAGCCGGATTTCTGGGTAAGAGAGGAGAATAGTTCATGTTACCTGATGAGCACCACAGGCCATATCAGGTGGATGTTCCGGTTGCTCTGATTCAGCAGCACGAGAGACAGCACAGTGACAATGATGCTGTGGTGGACAAGTAATGCTGCAGCCATGTCAAGTATTAAAGTATTGCTCCGATGAAAAAAAAGTCTTACATAATGTATGAGTCATCGCTAACCTTTATAGGAAAGCAAGTGTGGGCATGTGTGAGGGGCACAGCTACAAGATGATCAGACAGGGCAAATGTCAATTAGTGTTACTTGCAAATATTGCATATAGAAATAATAACTTTACATCACAATAACAGATATCGATTAATTCAGATTTGGCAAAAAAAAGAATGCTTGTTCCCAGCCATAGCAAATATAGTACATTACTCAAAAGCAGGAGTGGGCAAACTTTTTGAATGGTGGGCCACAATGGGTTCTAAAATTTGACAGCGGGGCCTCGCCAGGAGCAGATGGATGGAGTGTTTTGTTAACCTCACTTCATCGGAGAGAAAAAATACATTCCATTTTAAATAAAAGTGAACAAATGCATTACACAAAATATATGTATTTGATGCACCACAATATTTAGAAAATAAAACATTAACAAGGTTTATTCATTTAATTTTTTTCAAGTTCAGTCGGCCGGATTAAAACGTTTAACGGGCCGCATCTTGCCCACATCTGCTCTAGAGTATAATTAAACTCATAACATTTGACCTAAGTCTAATTAAGGCTCACACCCCTGACAATAAACATTCAGCTTTCCTCAGTGTGATTTTTCAAGTTTGATGGCAAATTTTTGAAAGCCATGAGCTGATGGCACTTTGGTTCTGTTTGCAAAAATTTGCACCGCATTCGAAATTGGCTATTTCCGGAGAACTCCAAGTATCGCCATGGATGTCTGACGTTTGGATGGCTTCTCTGGCACTGCTGCTACTCAGTTGGGAGTGGACACGATTTGCACCACGTGTGTGGCTAGTTATTGATTTGTTGATTAGTGTCATGTGCAGGTGCCATGCATCGCATACAAACTGGTGGCGTGTCGGAATGTTTAGAATTCTTATCCTACCTCAATCCAAACCACTAGATCTAACCGAGCACAATTTATCTGGATTGGTATTTTAAACAAAAATAAACTGGAATGACCATAATGCATCTGACGTGCTGCTTTTCTGGACACTCAAATCACTCACAGTGGTTTAAGTACAGATACCCCAAATTTCAACTAAAGTAAGGTAACAAAATATATTTACTTTGTTACTTGATATACTTCTAGCCCTTGTTGCCAGGGAAGATCAGAAACTTCAGGCACCGCTGAGAGGAATCCAAGTGAGGCTCAAGCACAAGCCATACCCGGAAGGCCGGAAATAAGCCAGTGTTCGTCCTGTTCGCTGCATTAGTGGCTGGGAATTCACAGCCATCGGCTCCGGAGCAAGCTGGCCATGGATTCGTGTCCAAGTAAGTAATTTCCTTCCAAATTCTGACCAGAACATTTCATCTTCTAAGTCAGAATCGTTGAAATGATCGCTGCAAATCACACATCTCTACTTGGTCCATCTCATTTGTTATTGTTGATTTTTTGTTTTATTGTTAGAATTTTATCAGAAAAGGACACCTGCCAGATAAGTCGACAATAGCATGAGCCGCTCCTCATTCTTGTGTCATCAGGTTTGCGCCTTCTTTAATTCAATATTAGGCGTCATTAAGACTCCTGACTCCCATCTCAAAACAGGCCTAAAATCTTGACTTTCATTTTGTGGCGGTATTTTTTTACTGCTGACATCAATTTTAAGAGCAAAACTATAAAGTAAATGCCATTATTTGTGTGCTTTTAGAGTTCCTTTAATTAAGCAAGATACCAAACCCCCACTTGCTCCTGATTGTGTGTCATCAGTAGGTGAATGAGAAAACAGTGTAAAGCAATTTGAGTACTGATGACAAATTTGCAGCAATAATGAATAATCCAACAAGGGGTGCACTGTGAGGATGTGATTTTTTTTTAAGCTAGCAACCCAGTCCATGTTGGGGAGCTGACCCCGACAATGAAAAAAGTCTCTGCCTCGTACATTATCCAGCTAGATCAAAGGGCTGGGGCAGGAACTTGCGAGACAGAAAATCAATATCCGCAATGTAGTAAGACTCAGTGAGTGAAATGCAAATAAAGGCAAATGGGAAGGTTGGAGTTTTGGTTCCTGTGGAAGTCTAACATCTTAGTAGGTGTGTTTGTGATTAAGATCAAGATGGTGAGGACTCCCACTCAATGTCTCCCCATCGACATATAACTAATAGTGATTAAATGAGGCCAGTCAGCAAATGGCACAGTGGCACACTATCTCATAACTGACATTTTTCCTCAGAACATTAAAGATAGAAAAGTATTAGTGTTAAACTTATTTATCTTCTATTACTGGATAAATATCAGAAGTATCTGTTGTCAAGTCAAATGTTTTTTTTTTGGACGTTTTTGAGTTTCTGTCTGTATTAAAGTTAAAGGAATCAGTTCCTCAAAACTCTGAAATTCATCAGGTTTTACAGCGTTCCATTTCGGCTGGATCCACACTTGCAATATGATACTCTTATTTATGATTAAAAAGCGTGTCCACATCATTTTCAGCATATGTATGTTTGCAAAATATTCAGACCAATAGAATTATTCACATGCACACAGAATTTTGTAAATCATACTCCACCTGGATTTGTGCGCTGAATGTCCGCCTCATACCATATCCACTGCACACACACAGTCGGCCATAAAAGTTTAATGCAAAGCATCAGTGTGCATTCGATCAATCGCGCCAATTACAATCCGGAGGAGAAAAAAACACTATTGAGTGACAGATAAATTAAGGGGATGATGTGTGAGGTAAAATTAAAAATTGTTTGAATAAAATATGACAAGTGCCTACAAGCATGCTGCATTGAATTCCGTGTCTGCTACGGAGAAGACAGAAATGAATAAAATGGCTGGCTATAAAGAGCATTTAAAGCATGTGTCACAGGAGGGGGCAAACGACAAGTAATAGTAATGATTTTTCACATGGAGCGCTTATGAGTCCAATCAATTGCACTGATCAATGTTCTGAGTGAAGCATGTTGAAGTGACTATTAGGGCCAAGTATTATTGAACATATGCCAGACCCGAGGAGAAAATTCAACAGAATGAGAGCCTTTTACAGGGATGACACTAATTTTGTCATATCTCACACCTTGCAAAAATAATTTCGGAAATCAATATTACATTCCTGTTCCGATATCATTTGAAGAGTAATGTTTGAACAGTGTATTTTTTTAAGACAACTTCAGAATCAGAATCGGTGTACGATGAGATTGGAGACCTTGCATGATGGATGATCATAATAATAATTGTTCTAGTTAATGCACTCTGTGAATTAAATAAAGGGCCAATTTACAATAAAAGGTAGCTTTTGAGCCGGCACTTTTGTTTTTTTACATAAGTAACATTTTTCAAATGAAATTCCAGGTTTGGCCAAAATGATATGGAGGCCCTTTGTGCCACACATTTGGTTGTCAACTCAATCACTAAGAGTGGACCAAAGCTTGCCCAATCAAAAGAACATGACCAAAGGCATTACTTTATCGCTTAGTTTATGACATGTTTTTTTTCCCAAAATCTGTTGTTATTTTTGGTCGGCCGGATTCACTATTTGGATTTGCATGTATTGCTGAATTAGAAACAACTTAAGCAAAGAGTTTCTAAATTGTATTTTAAAAAGTGTCCACAGGGATTCAGTTCCGCACTCAGATGGAGATGTAGCGTATGCAAACATGGCAATACTAATGCTCATATCAACCCATTTCACAGTGATTTCCTTTTGCTCTAACATTGTTCTGTGGCTTTGGTCTGTGCAGCTTTCACGTTTCAGCTGAGCTGACCGGAACTGCTGCCGAATTTATTTGTAAGCCGCTCAACTCTTCAACCGGTCACACTCTGCTCCTTGAAAAAAAACAGAAAATAGGCCAAATTATTAAAGAAAAAAAAATGTGAATCTGCTGGTGCTGAACCACAAGTATGCAGAGGGGTCGACTGTAGATTTAAGCGGTAATTTAACTATTGACCACTACATGGCAGGCATGGTTTAGTAGCTAAGCGGGGTCGGGAGCCGACAATTTTTATGAATAATTCAGGAGGACCGAGGTCGGAACCGTATTGATATAGCGGCCGGAGAGCAGGGGACTAACTAGCAAAAAAGGGTCAAGTGCCCAGCTCTGGCTAAATCTGATCTTTTTATCTAGTCATAAACATTCCAAAAACAAATGCAACTTCTAATGTAAACGCAAAGCGTCCATAATGTGACTCGCATGCGCACAAAGCACGACATTGAGTGACATATGCCAAGAAAAAAATTTTTTTTTTAAATCACATAGCACAGTGTTTCCATGCTCTAAAAAAGGATTGGTTAAAAAAACTACCAATCTATTTGGTTAAGCTTATTTTGGTTAGATTAACCAATAGATTGGGCGGTCAATGACCAATCCGGTTGTTTATAAGAATACCAAATACATTGGTTATCCAAACAACCAATGAATTTGGTTACAGAAAGGACACTTCACTAGCCCAACTGTTTTGCTACATAGTGTGTAGTGTGCGTCAGACCTACTGAACGAGTATATATTAATTTACAATTTATTTATGTTAATTTAAATTATATTATCTCTATGAATCAACAAGAAATATTGGTACCATTTATGTCATTAATTTAGACATAAATAGTCTGGCGTTGCATTTCACAAACCACGTTGTCTCTCATCGCAAACTTCCATTTTGACTTTTGGATCGAGACGCTACAGGAGTGGGGATTAGAAAACTACGTGGAAAGATTCAAGGGTAAGTATGGAGACTGTTTTTAATGGTTGTACTTCAGCTTGTATTCCCGGGGCTCTCCAAATGGCATGCGCTCCGAGATAAACATCAGACAAGTGTTTAATACTGTTTAATTTACGTATGTATAGCATTTGAAATTAATTACATCTGAGCAGTCTAAACCCTTATTTCAAATGTCCCAAATGTTAACCAGTGTTTGAATCGCTTTAGACAATAGTGTTTGCATGGGTAAAATGTTAGAAATGTGTTTGGCCACCATTGGAAGCTGGCGCTGTTTCGTCCCGTTTGCACCAAAGGAAGTGAAGAAGACGGAAGGCGGGAGCAGACGAAAGCAGGCTTTAGGCGGTTACTTGCGTCGGGGGGGGGGGCGTCAGTGTAGAAAGAAGAGTAACTGTTAACATCCGCACGGTATTACATTCCTAGTCCTGAACACAACCTGTAACGGCGAGTCCCTGAAATGTAATTGTATTCTCACGGTAAGTCTTTGTTGTCACTCTCATGCTAGAGCTCTTCGGAGAATGTTTGCTGCGCTGGTTTTGAAAATGTGAAAACGCCCGCCATTAAACGACGGTAATGGCTTTTCCAATGTTTTTCGTCAACTGAGCAATTTTTACTTTCGTGAGAACGGTCAGGAAATAAAACATATAAGGCTTTTGTCGTATACTGCCAAGAAATTGTATTCAAATAAAGCTAGTACACCCGCGATATCAATGTATTAGAAGTGCGTGTGGTTATCAACAACGTTGAAGCCCACAACATTAACTTAGCATATTGGCAATGTCGACGTGTTCAAGCTGCTTGTTTTGGAGGAGGACTGACACCTGCTTCATAAGATAACCTGCGCTGATTTGTGTTCAAGCATTCCCCTCTCTTCCAAACCAGTAAACCTGGGGGAAACACTGAATGATATAAGTTTGCAGTGTATATGCACTGCCGAGAAAATAATACATTTGTTTATTTCTAGGTATTAGTGCTTGGTGTGTGATGCTTGAATCTCAATTAAAAAGGTATAGTATCAAAAGCATAATGTCATGTATAAGGACTGTGTGATAATATATTAGTTTTGTTCTTTTTCAGAGGAAGAAATTGACAAGGAGAGTTTTTCATGTCTTGCTGATGATCTGGTGAAAGACATGTTTCCTAAAGTGGTTCCACGGGCCAAGTTCATCCAAAAACTACAATACTTTCTGAAGGTGTGGCATTAATTTTGGACAGTACATGTATAGAGTTGGTGTGAAGCATGGTTTACATTTGTTTTAAGTGCCATAAAGAAATCTTTCAGGTTTCACATTTTAACAATGACAATGAGGTCTATTTGTGTTACCAAGATGCATGCATGCACACATTCCAGAAGTAAAGTTCAAATTGCAAACATTTGTTAAATGCTGACCGAGGTAACGAAATGTTTTTTCAATTATTGTTTTAGTTATTTTGTTAGTTTTCATTAACTAAAATAACTGTCTGTACAATAAACTGTATTTTTCTATTCTCATTCCAGCCTGGAAACAGACCCCCTTGCCTGTCAAAGGGAATGGATAGAGGAATGTGCGAAGAGAGGGGTCACATGCCAGCCCAAGTGGTTGCCTCTGGGACCACAGTCTTGGCAGCAAATATTTTCTACGTCCTTTTATGACGACTAGTTTACCAGTTGGACTCTCTTGTCAAAATTGGATATGATGTGGAATACCCAACAGAAGCTGCTGATGTGTGGATGTTTCTTCAGAGGTGCGTGTGTATGGCATTGCCATACCCTCTGATGTCTTAACTCCAAGGACTCAAGAACTAATTATCAAAACAAAATACAATACAGCTTTATTTATATAGCGCATTTTTCAACAGCTGGAGCTGTAAAAAAAAAAAGCGCTTTTGATGTGGTGTAATATTAATTTGTGGGAAATTAGCACACAAATTAAAAGATATAAACACATACAATAGATACCAGAAGAACAACGACAGTCTCATGTCGAGTCGAAAACTAAAGAATAAAAATTTGTCTTGAAATGTGTTTTAAAAGTGGACAGAGAGGGGGCTCACCTAGCATTTAATGGAAGCTCATTCCATAGGGAAGGACTGGCAATTGTAACTTGTGTTTTGTTATCACTGCATTAACTGTTCCAAATGCTATTTACTAAATATTTTGTATACTGTTATGTATTGTATTATGTATGCATTGTAATATATAGTGTATTGTTTTTTAAATTAAACTGAACTGCATTGGTGCTTTAACCTTGCTCATTATTTTATTCCAGATAACAGTGTTAAATTCCAAGCCTGCAGTACCAATCAATAATGGTACCATTTTAACCAATTAAAATAGTCATTATGAACCAATATAGATGGTTCCAGTCCAACCAATTTATATTGGTTGCTTGTGCACAAATTAACCAATATCTTGGTCAAAAGGACTGACGTGTATTGGTTGGAACCTACAACCAATAAACATTGGTTAAAAACGCTATCTATTCTCAATTGGTTGTTTTAACCAAAAGATCAGTCGGACACATAACTACCAACTAGATTGGTCAATTTTAACCATTTTTTTGGTTAATCTCACCAATCCTTTTTTAGAGTGAGCAGATATTGTCCTATGTGTAGGAGTTCATTTTTAGAGAAATATTTTAGAGATATGAGGCAACGCCCCTCAATCTCATTTAACACAGAAATCTAAAGATGAGATCATGTCACGTCATTGCTGCCTGAACCGTCTGCCTGGCTGAATTATCAGTATCACCACAAATGTCCACTTTATGCTTCATGTTTCACTGTCAAAGCAACATTGCAGACTCGGGACGATGTCAATAGTCTCCAGCGCACTCTCCCACTTGCAGGGAGCACTTATTGGGCTTTTGATGACGTACAGGTTGGATGCGTGCAGATGAGCTTTCATACTGCAAACGCATCGCATACATATCCAATTTATATTTACATACCAATGAGGCCCAATGTCGGATTTGAAATAAATGTCTCTTAGCTTAAAAAAAAAAAAAGCGAAAATTGAGCTGCAGTGTGAACATGGTCTTATACTGCTGTACTAAAACGTGAGTAGGCCTAATCATTTTTGTTTTGATATGCAGAAAAAAACATGGTACTACAATAATATTACAAATTTGATTTCTGTGAAATAAGGTACAAACTGCATTGGTTTGTTGTTCAGCAGTTTTGTGCTTTTTTATGCAAGAGAGCTCTTTGAACTGGAAAAAAATGATCGAGGTTAGTTATTTTGTAGTTGGGTCAGGATCATTTTTTATTTGTGTAATGAAAAATGCACAAACTATATTAAGAGCACATATGTGCGTATTTGGTCCATTTTTAAAATGTAATTTTTGTCATCGGAAGGCCATTGTCCTACGTGGTCCCCGAGTAGCACTAATGAATAATTGTGGCCTCCTCCAGAATTTAAATTGCCCATCCCGGCAGCCTTATGGCAAATCCCAACACATGCACAGTGTTGATGTGACTACATCACAATACTTTCATTTCTTCAATAAGATTTGATCACAATTGTTGACACCGTTCCATTTCTGATAGACTCGGGGAGTGGATCAAATTATACTGCAGAAACCGCTGGCAAATTAGTTCTATGACCACAAACAGGTATTTGAACACCAACGCATTAATACTAATTCTTTTAAAAAAAAAGAAACTGTGTGCTATATCACTTTGTAGCCGCTGTGTTTTATATTGGTCAGTCAGAATAAAAAAGCTTCATTATGATGACAAACAGAAACTCTCATCTCCATCTTGTTCAGTCTGACTTTCATTAGTAAGACAATTTCATTAAACAAACAATGTACAAAATCATTTCCTCAAATTGTCTGCTTCCAAGAAATTAACGGCAACATGGAAGTCATGCATAATGAATGTGAACATTTGCCATCTACAAGTCTCCCACTGCCAAACATTAATTCTCCCCTACTCAGCCTGTGGAATGGAGGGGAGGACAAATGGAGCAAGAGGAAAGAAGAACAATTTGAAGTGAAGCGAAAGTAAAAAGCATCCGAGGTGTTCCCACTGACGGTTTTATTCAAATCTTGAATTGAAGCTGATATCTTGAGAAATTACAACTAAAAAAACTAACCAGGATGGCCGAGTGGTCTAAGGCGCTGCGTTCCGGACCCAGTCTCCCCAGGAGGCCTGGGTTCGAATCTCGTGGCTGCCAGGATGGCCGAGTGGTCTAAGGCGCCGCGTTCAGGACCCAGTCTCCCCAGGAGGCCTGGGTTTGAATCTCGAATTTCCCCATTGTGGGACTAATAAAGGCATTATTATTATTATTATTAAACCTTTCTCCAGCATTATATTAAGTTAACATGTTAAAGTTCTATTTCTCAGGAAAATTGTTGACTTACGGAGGCAGCAGCATTTAACCGTTATTTTGCTGACAGGTATGTGGACAAACAGGAGAAAACTATAATTTATACAACATAGCGATTACATTTGTGGGAGCATCAGCTGATTTAAGTTTGAAAACTAGTTAAGTTGCTTCTGGTAAACCATTGATTTAAAAAAAATTAAATAAAAGAATTGAGAGTGATATGCCGTGAACACTTGACATCATCGAATTCTTTTAGCATCAATTTCCTAATCATTTATTTCGCCGCAACAAAATGCTAATCGTAACATTTCAACGGAGTGGAGCAAAATGCTCATCCTTCATGATTCGTGATTTATTACCGAGTACAACAGGGTCATACATTAATTTTGCTCTTTATAAAACGGCCCTGTTATTTCTGCATGCATAAATAAAACGGCGAGACCGACACACAAGCATATTCATAGAAATACACACGCCTTCACACTTTGCTTGTGTTGGGGAAAATGTCACAGTGTCCGCTGGATGTTTATCTGGCTGGGACAGATTTGACGGTTTGACGGCCCACTGCGGCTCCATTCCATTTTCCATGATGCAAAGGATTTGGGTGCCTGCATGTGTGTATGCTTGATAATAATGTGTGTTGTCTTTGACTGATGCGGAACTCTGGGAGATGCCAGTGCGCTGCACGGGGCTCAATCAGACACATTGGATGTGACACTGGCGAGCGAGCGGTGTGACAGGCATTTGACGGGGCAGAGCTGGTCCTAAATGACGTCTTAGGCTCCATTACCCTGCCAACCCACTTGACATGCCATTTCCCATTTCCCCTTCATGCTTGCAGAGGCCTTTTCCCATTTCCAAATGAAGCACTCATTGTCCCTACCTTTCGCTCAGCATGCATTAATCGCACATTGGTGCAAGCTAACATGAACACAAACAAGTCAAAGAAAAGAGCCGAGTGGTTTGCTCGGAGAAGGCCAGCAGCTGTGGTGATTATTATGAAGGAAGCAACACTTGGTATTTACACTGTCACTCTAGTCTTCCATGTTTTGACACTTGTGGCCTCTAAAAAGTGAGATCATTTGTCAAGAACTACTTTGAGGGGTGCTATGTTGGAGGTGACTCAAGATAAATGCGGCTGATGCTAACGTGAGCACAGGGGGGGAGCTCTGGGGTGACTGCATCAGGGCAAACAGGAGCAGTCAGGAGAATGCAGACCTCCACCCAAGCGTAAAATAGAACACAAAACTTAATGCCCCCTGATTTTTAGTCTTATTTGAATTCGACATTAAGATTATGTTCAACTCAACAAAATGTAACCAGTTACACAGATATTGTTTGCTTCCTTTAAAATAAAGTTAAACACAGTATAACACACACACAAATGAGAACTCATAAACGATCACAGGGTCTACCACCAAAATATTGTCACACCCTGTGCTTGCCTTTTTAGGATTGTCTCAACATCTTATCTACATGTTTTCTTATCTGCCCTTCGCTCCGAATTCATGCTTAGCAAATTTAACGCGGAAAGATGCTTTAGTAGATTTACAATTGTGAGGCTAAAAATTCTAATGGACTTCATTAGCATGCACTACAAAAGAGGGGATCAAGCCTTTTCTGTTGTCGGTACTTCGCTTTGGAATGATCTTTTGTGAAATGTTACGCAAGTGGCCTCTCTATCCATTTTCAACACTCGTCTTAAAACACATTTTTATTCTTTGCCTCTTCACCCAACATGAGACTTGACATTGTTCTGTTGTTTCTGGTGTCTGCTGTATTTGTGTTGTTATAACGGATTGACAAGTCATTCACTACCAGCCCAGCTAAAATGAATGTACTTTTTGACTTCTAAATCCGTCAATGGCAGCAAATGAAGAGTTTAATAAAAAAAAAAAAAAATTGTTGAATACCAGTTGACAAAAATCCAAACTTAAAATAATATGGTCATGCTTTCTCTATTGTTCGGCTGGTACTATCTCCTCTCTCTGTGTGATTAAACCTGTATCAATTTTCACAATTTTAACTAGAGTTGTTCAAAATTCTCATTATTAGTTTTATTATCAACATAATTTCATTATCACCATTTAGTATTATTAAACCTGTTATTCAATATGGATGTATGCTACAAATATGTTCACAAAATATTTTATCATTTGGTTCAGTAGTTTTATATTATTCTGGTAAAAATAAATACAAATAATAATGAATAGGCATACAGTAGATGGAAACATTTTCTCTTCAGTCACATTTTGTTTGAAGCAAATATTGAAATGTAGCATTTGAAATGCTCCATTTTGGTCATTGAACCTTGACCATAAAAGAAACAGACGTTCTAAAACGACTCATTAAAAAGAAGCGTCATTTATCTTTTGATCTAACCGGAAAATGGCAAAATAAATAAATAAAATTAAAAAAGAAAAACTACAGAGTTCACGCACACTTTGATATGAAGGGGAAAAAACAATCGTAGCAATGAAGCTTTATGATGTGGCCTGCCGCTACCTTGTCTTAGTTTCTGCCAATGATCATTGTGAAGTGCAAGTTAAATCCTGTCGCTGGATGGCAAGTGTGCTTGCTTGTCATCGTTTAGCCACTTGAGATCAAGCCATTGTGATGACGTTTCCTCAATTTCCTCCCCTGTTCCCAGCAGTCTTGTACTTTGTCGTATGTTTTATTGGCAGGACTGCGGCACACACAAACTAGGATTTGAAATCCACCCAAAAAATTACATGCCACTTGTTTAAAGGAAAAGGTGTGTATAAAAGGAGAATTAGACGTTTCGGATGTGTGGAATACTTGACAGAACGGGTATCAGAATATGTCGTAAAGGAGGACCCAAAGAAAGCAGGGAACTAAATATAGACAAGTTGACGAGACAATGAGGAACACCTGGACAAGACAAAAAGGAGGGCGTTGATTGGCTAACACAAGGGGCTGAGGAGAAGCACAGGTGGACCCACTAACCTAACGAGACAGACAAATGAACACAATGAAAACATGACACTAAATACTAAACCGACATAAAAATCAAAACAGACAGGTCATGACAAGGCTTGGGTGGTTAACGATTTACAATGGAAAAAAAAAAAAAAGTCTACACATCTTGGTAAAATGGAAATGTATGTGAAATAAAACAATAAAAACATCTGACCACTTTGTCAACCACTAATATGACCTATGACCTACATAATTCAATATAAAAAAAAAGAAAAATATTTTTGATTTACCCCAATAAAATTTCACTTTCTAATGGTTTTCAAGACATTTTTCATCAAGTTTTTGTGCAAACACTGACTGGTATTTGGAAGTGTTCATAATTTCTTCCGCCTCGCCTAAGGCCCCAGTTCCAGCTGCTGACAAATAGCCCCGAAGCATCGTGCCCCAGCTACCGTATCATTCTTTTCTCTTGGCCATGGGTGCGCTGCAAAGACATTTGGAATGGCATGTGTTCAAAGTTAAAACGGGGGACATTGAAATCTACGTCACAATATAATTCATTGCACCCTGTACTTTGCATATTGCTGAAATGACCATGATGTGTGTATTTGTGAGACTCGTGTGTTCCCGCTCTGCGTGCTGATCACTTCTTATGCAGTACAGAAGAGGATGTTTATGGAGCTCAGACATGCGTGTGGAAAACTTCTTTTTTTTTAAATTGTGGCCACAATATAGATTTAACACTTGCACAAACTGCTCTTTTGTGGCCACAAAATACCAATCCGTGGCATTACAGTTGTCCATGCTTGCCTAGAAGCCAAGTTTTTCATGCATGAATGTCATTCTTGTGAGAAAACAACTCAATTAATATATTGTGGCCACAAGTCAGCATTTTTGCATGCATTTTATATTGTTGCCACAATTAAAAAAACGATTCCCATGTAATATCTGGTTAGTGGGGCTTGATGATGGTGGATCGAGTGTTTTCGTGGGAACTTCTTTTCTTTTCAATGACACAATTAATTTCTAACATCTCGACGCTACCAGGTGGTCAGTCTCATTTTCTCTATCCGCTGCATTCCATTGCTTTTATCCAAAAATAGTTTCTTTCCAGCAAGCATATTATACACAAATTGGAATAAAAGTCAATATGTTTTGAATTTTTAAAACATACTTATAAATTCCAAAATCCTCTATTTCAAATGTGAATACTTTCTGCTTTCACCAGTCCTCCCAGAAAGCCAACAAATTATCTTTGCAATTTAAGCAGAAATAAGACATTCATGCTGATCAGTTGAATTGGGGAAAGTGGTCAACATTGATGCCTATTTTCTACCAGGCTTTGCTTCAAACAATATGGCTTTAAAACAGATAAAAATAAAGCTAAAATACTTTAGCAACTTAGCAATCAGTGCTCTGAGCTTACTTAAAAACAGCATAATTAAATGTTCATAACTGTTGATTTGAAAAGGGCCGAACTCAGTCAGACATCTTCCGAACGATAGACTTTTCACACTAGCGTCTGACTAACTCCACATAATCCCTTAACGTTTACGTTGCTTATAATTTGTTACAAATTCTCGACATTATCAACGTGTAACGGTTTTACTCAACCTACATGGCCGAATATTGGATCAACTCTGCCGCTATCATGAGCATGAAATAGTATATAGGTCTATGCGAGGCAATTTTTTTGCCTACCCTGATGCAGCACCTCTGATGATTCTGATGATTATCAACATTATATAACTTCTATGAGACGTCTTACCCGTTGCACATCTCATGCAAATAATTGTAGAGACAAGGGCCCTTTGGCCATCAAAAGAAACAATTGTCACCAGCAAGACCAGCAGCAAAACAATTGAGCCAAGATTCGAACCTTCGGTCACTGGACAACCCGCTCTACAAACTAAGCCACAACAGCCCAACAGGGCCTGCCAGTTGCTGGGGCCTTTCCAGGAGTTGGCAAAAACTGGTGACCAGCTGGAGTCTTGCTGGTGTCACCAGCGACCAGCAGAGCAACAGCAGCAAGTTGCTGTTGCCGGGTTGCTTTGGCTCAGTTGATGGCGTGGATTGTGCAGTGACCCAAGGTTGAATTTATGCTTGCAGACCAGCATGAAAAAAATGACAAAACCATGCTGTTTTTTTTTTCAGCAGGGACAGCCGTGAGAGAACAAAGAGGTGGCAGCAATAGCAACAGTAATCTTCACTTCTGAGTTGGGGTTGATTCTTAATTGTGGCAGTGCCTGCGGTGTAGTTGCTTTGAATGAGCTCTGATTGAATGAAAATGAAATTACTTTGTTTTCCTGTCCACCTAACACAGTGTGAGTCTGTAAACAGAGGCTCTTTTCAGTTCATGCTTGCCATTGTGTAGTATACTCAATATCATTGGGAGCAATCACAAATTGTAATGAAAAGCAAGAGGGAGGAATTTCTTCACCATGAGTCTTGTTTAATTTGGCACCTCCTGGGTATGTGAAACATGGCCATGTTGTGATTTTGTGTGAAGGTGTACAAGGCTTTGGGAGGATGCCTTTACATGTATGCAGAGCTGGGGAAAAGTAGGGCAGGATTTGGGCCAAATTAAAAAAGACAAATTGCATGAGCCAGAGTACCAGAGGCACATTCTGAATTTGGAAATCACAAGTCCACAAACACAAGAAAGGGGATGTGTTTGTGCGTGCACGGGTGGGCATGCTTGTGTGGGTCTACGCGTGCGTAGGTGTGTGCGCGTGTGCATGCGCGTGTTAATGCCTGGAGCCCTCCAGCCGTGCAGCCGCCTCAGGGGAGACATCCTGATAACACAAACTCACGCCGAGCTCACAGTCCCTGCAGACAGAAAAACAAAAGACAAGGTTTTATCTGCTTTTATCTCTTTAAACACTTTATAACCTGCCTAATTGTTTACGAAGGGGCTTAGAAGAATACCCCACCCATGCATTATGAATTTGGTGTGTGTTGTGTTTAAACACTCACGTTTGGAGATCATTCGAGAGTCATTGTTGTTGTGAATTAAAATGCGGTTTAATATGAATGTGTAATATGCGCAGCCTAATAAGATATATTTTAAGATTAGGAGACAATGGGCTGTATTTGAATTTTTCCTCAATCCATCCTTCTCATTTTGAAAGCCATCATTGAATAGTAAACGGCATTAAATTTGCTAAGGTTGGGCACCCACGCCTTGCTTGGAAACAAGGTGTTTTCTAAACTATTTCTTAATTCAAAGATTACATTTTCCCTTTGCACCCTTATTCTTGTTAGATATTCCACCAACTGCACCCGCCTTTGCCTTCCCACTCTGACTCTGTGTTTTCAATCTGTCCATTCCAACACTCTGGCTTTGATCTTCCCACCTACACCCACTCATCCCCACCCATGAAGCAGCCCTTGCTCCCCCACCTCTTCGAACCCTACTCATATCTAATAACGCACATATCCATCTCCATCCCTCTTATTCCATTCCTCCCTTTCTCCGTTTCCTCCCCATCCTCTTTCTCAGTGGCCGACCGCTGTAACGCCTTGGCCATGCATGCGAAATACCTATTGCTCCCAAGGTACTTATTAGAGCAGCACTTTTAATTACTGATTCTACATCGATCAGCTGCTGCAGTATAGTTGGTCTCTTTCGTACGGTTTCCCTGGTGATGGATCACTTTGAGGGTGTCCACGGTGGTCATCGGCGGCACTCGCATACAGATTTCTCAGGCCCCGGGCAGAGCGACTTCATCCATGATCTTGACAGTGCAGCCATTAGATCATAATGAGCGGCAGAGAGAGTGCATTAAAAACAACCAGAGAAGTGAATAAATGAGCAGCAGAAGCAAGAGAAGCTCGTGAGAGGTGGAAGGAAACTCATTTGCACAAAGGCCAAGTTATTGAAGGTACAGTATGATCTCTATAGGTTCCATGTCATTTTGAATTCATTGATTTGCATTCAGTGATTGAAATTAAGGTGTATTGCAAGTTTCATCATTCAATGTGTCCTATATTTACATGCACCCGGGTTTTTCGAGGGAACTTGCCACCCAAGCATAGAATTAGAAATTAGAAATCCCTTTATTGTCATTGCACTGCACCCAGGCCCACCTTTACCAGTGCCTTTGCTTGGGCTGGAGCCCAGGGGTCTGCAAGGGGATATCAGAATAAAAAAAAAAAAAATCACTATTTGTTGATTTTCATGTCAATTACTTTACAGTCTTTACATGTGTTGTTCAATCCGCAGACGATTCTGTGTAGCGTTTGGCCGTAATTATAGTGTGTACCACGAAATATTATTAGTTTCCATATTATTCTGCCACTATTTGAACTCTCTGTCAGTCGCTTAGTCACTGCACCATTTCAGGAGCCCGCACTAGAAGGCATTATATTAAGGGGAATCAAGAGGACGTTCAAAGGTGTCTGTTCTTCCGTTTGTTTTTTTTTGTCCGAGCACTGATTTCATGTAAGTAACTCTAGTCAGTTGTTGCACTATCCTGCCCCCCTGCTTCAGCAATAGATAAAAAGAAGACCCTCTCCCTTATACCTTGTTTCTCACAAATCTTCCTGGTCCTGATCATCTCCCAGGTCATGATTTGAACCTCTGCAGAAAAAACTGAATGAACCTGTGTAGCCTTAAAAGAGACCACTGTTACTGTTTAAAAATCTTCATTTTTGCACAAGATGAGTGGGATGGGTGTTGATCGTAGCAATTCAGCCGTGCAGGCATTTCGTGTATTACAAGGGGCGGTGGCGTGACGTCGTATTTAATAAATGAGTAGATCAAAAAGCCTCACCTCCCGAAACTATTTCTACCTCCTCCCACATGACTCCTTTGTAGATGTGAGAGTGATGTGGGTTGGGTTGGAGGTGTTAGAACCCAGAAGCAGACTGATATCAAAGTAACAAAACTTTTTTACATAAAGAAACAAAGTAGCAAAGAAACTGACTCGAGCTGTAAGAGAAATTCATTTTGACAACCATAATATATATATATATATATATATATATATATATATATATATATATATATATATATATATATGCACACACACACGCACACCTACAAACACACACACGATCACTTGAGTTGAAAGTCCCACATCACCGCTTTATTGGTGTTCCACTGCAGCTGACTTGAGTTGCACCCTTGAACAAATTCCACAATGAGGCTTCTTTTCACGTCTCCGAAACCCCACTAGATGCCACAATTGCAGTGTCATCAGAGAATGTCTGCAAGTGACTGCTTCCCGAGTTCTATAGAGAGTATGATGTGTATAGGGTGAAGATGAGAGGTGACAGTAAAGCAAAAGGAAAGTCACCTGCGGTGTTTCCTTGCTGCACATCACTGCAGAGAACCCAGAGTCACCTATCCAGACAAACAAGAATCTGTCTGTCTGATATTTTATATATTATTATTATTATTATTATTATTATTATTTTGTGAACTACCAATATTGTTTACTGATGGGTGGGGTAGTTTTAAAAATCTGAAACAGGACATAAATGATCGCTTTATCTAGCTTGATAGTGGGGATTTTAGTTATAAACACGGTAGTGTGTCCTCTCTGTCTTTCAAACTGCATCATTACTTTTCAGGAACTAAAAATGAGAGTTCAATTCTCATTCACTCATGACTCTGTCCATCAGAAATGCAGAAAATATGTGCACACACATAATCAAAAGACTCAAAGCGTGAACAAAAAAGGGTTAAAAAAAGGAATCAATGACACAGGGCCAGCTTTGCACGCATGAACGTATCAGTCGGTCAGGTGAGAGGAATCCAGGAAACTGTGTTATCATTTTGGCAAAGTATGTGCTCAGTTGTCGCTCTTTAGCGCCCTTCCAAAAAGTTACAAAGACAGAGCAGTGAGGCTACAACCTTCCACCTTGGCTAACTCAAGTGCATTCACTTGCTGTATTTTGTGTGAAATCGTATTGCCTGTCCTGTTGTCTAACCTCACCCGTGGTGCCGTGATCGCTTGGCATTACTCTGATTAAACCAAGGAGGGAAAAAAGGAGAGCTGAGTGGAGAGGGAGGTAGACGACATATTGTGTAGACAGAGGTAACGAAAATGTGTGTCAAAGAGGGCAAAAGCACTTATTGGTATTAAAGGGTAAACTTTCAAAGGCATCCATCTGAAGTGGAAAGAAAGAAAACTTTCCATTCAAAGTTACTTTGGTCTTTGACTTTATGTCCAGGAGACAAATGACAATCAGGACGAATCACTGGTATTCTCTTTTTCATAATAAAATGAATGACGGTAAAAACATTTTCCTCTTGGCTTGAACCTGGGGTCATTAAGAAGCAAATAGATAAATACACACACGCAGATTTACATTTTTAAAGCTGTCGGCTTCAGGCCAGCATCAACTAATTTTCAACAAGATTGAGATACTTCTTTCAAGCCTAAGCCCCCTGACTCATGGCAAATGAATCAGCTCGAGGTTACATCAACAATTCTTATTAGGGTTGCATGATTTATTTATTTATTTTTTTTTTACAAAAAATGATTTTTCTCTTTTATTTTAAGAAGACAAGTAAAAATGACAACAATCAAAACAAATAAAAACAAGTATTTTTTTTGTTTTAGCAAACATTTAACATAAGTAAACATTTGACTTTAACAAATGTCTGCCTTAAATAAAATATTCCTGGAAACTATGTTCATTCCAACAATTGCAATAATTTATCTCAGAAAATGGCGCCATGAAAAGTATGCACAGATAACAAATACATATTCAGAGGAGTGATCTGTCCCATCCTGTTATGTCTGCTCTTGACTTATTGTGATGACCATTTTCTGACAAGCATCACATCCAATTCATTCCTCTTCTTTGACAGCATGCATTATAAATGAATACACAGGGACACACATGCACAATCACAATCTTTCACTCTCCATCATTCTAAAATCTCTCAATTGGATTTACCATTTCAAATTTGTATACAAGCAGAGGGGATTAGTAAAGTGGCACACCAAGTGTATTGTAATTCAAATCCAAGTGCATTAATTGTGCAGTGCTAGAAAGCAGAAAAGCTTCAATGTTCGATGTGTGGAAAACAGCACCACATTGACAATGACTGAATGTACTTCATTTTATTTTTAGGTTTTAATCATTGCACTAAATATGTATGTGAGTTGCTTCTTTAATTTATGTACACAGTGTAGTGACATTATCATTGTCATTAATTGTGTAGCTATACTTCTATTGAAGTAATAATGTGTCATGTTCACTGTAAAAAAAAAAAAAAATCAAACCGTGTTCAATCTGTCTTGGCGCACAATGTTTTGTTTTTTGTCTGTTATCGCCAAAGTGTGTGCATCTTTGAGGCCTGATGTGAAACTTCCTTGAGCTCTACACTTTGATAATAAAACAGAATTGTACGTAATCGACAATCTCCTCATGGAACAATTTGTTCATTTACTTTTCATGTTTATTCGCAAACTTATCATCAAACAACTGAATAGTGTTTTGTATATCTGACATCTTTGAAGTTTCACTTTGGTTCCCTAGCTTCTTTTTCTTTTGTTTTTGTAACGTGCGTTTGCATGTTTTGTTGAGTGTTGAAACAGCATTGCTGTCTCTTGCTAGCCTGTGAAAAGGCAGAAAAACTTACAGTACCTCATGACAGGTCGAAAATTATTTTAAACAACTTGCACAGTTTAAATTCTAATTTAAATTTTTGATAATACCATTTTGACACTTCACAATTGACTTGACTCCAACACATGCCTCACATTACAGACAGAATTATGACAGAATCACATATTTGACAGACATTTAGACAAAAAATAGTATAGTAACTAGATATGTATTGTTTGATAGTTGTTGTAGTTAACTGCCATGATGCTGTGCAAAGAGGTCTAATCGAACTGAAAAATTAATTCAGAGTAAGCAAGCAGAAATAACTGTAAAACAGTGCTTCTCGATTATTTTCTGTTACACCCCACCTAGCAAGAAGAAAACAATTCGCGCCCCCACGCCACTACACAATCTCCGCCGCAACTGTAAATAATAGCATTTTCGTTACAAAATAAACCTACATCGTAGAGTTAATACTCGCTGTGCCCAATGGACAATGATAGCACCACTGCCAACTACTGGAGTGGATGTGAAATTACACTTTACTGTCGTACGGCACCAAAAAAAGCATGTTCCCCAGGGTCGCCCCCCTCAGCATCACAACCGCGAAACCCCCACGGGAACTCCCAACCACTATTTAAGAAGCACCGCTGTAAAAGATGTCTCAGAAAGGTTATGGGACTGATGTCCCAAAATTAATGTTTCACATCCAGCCCCTGGAGACTGACAAACTCTCACAGCCTCCTTCATGATTCCATAATGAACTCTTGTAAGGATTGTTCCGGGACCCGCCGCAACTTCAACATCTTCATCCCATATTCCGACACACCTTGTATTTGTTCATCTTAAGTACTTTGTAAATTGTCCCAAAATATTGTCTTTCAAAAATTCAGGTCACACTTACCTTCAAGAATTCTTTATATTAATATCGTAACTAAACTAATTTCGTTCACATGAAATAAGTGTAATATCCTGGAGTACACCGGGTCTCGTCCAACGAAAATTCTTCAGAAGAGTCTTTTCTACAGTCATGGAAATTTAGCTATTGGCACATCATGTCTGCAGAAGTGTTTTCAGCGCAGTTAAAGTAATGCAGCGTGGGTTTACTTCCCTCTTAGTAATAGTGTGAATGAGAGTTGTTTGTCTCTGTATGTACCCTGTGATTGACGAGCGACCGGTCAAGGGTGTAGTTTGCTTTTCATCAACTGGGATAGAATCGAGCTCCCTGTGACACAGGATAAGTGCTATTAAAAAGCTTTACATGCTTTTGCCTGTCAAGCAAAACTTGCTGAAGCGGGACAGAAACGATTGCTTTTGATGCAAAGGGCAGTATGCAACAACTTCCGGTTGTTTAACCTGACAAAGGGCTGTAGATGAATACACAGTTCAGTCCTCCATTCGGCATCAATAACTTCCACATAGGACACCGAGCTGATCAAAAAAAAAAAAAAAGAAAGAAAAAAGGGGAGTTATAATTACTTGAAACAACGGAGGAACGTTTTGATTTTTGCACAGCAATTTCAAGTCAGTTTTACAAATAGAGTTTTTGAGTAATTTTTACATTAAACAAAAAGCCACTCAAGGGTTTTTTTCAGTTTTTTTTCTTCATACCACATTTCATACACAATTCAACTCAATGCGGTTGAGGATCAAACCCACGCTCTCCAGGTGGGGAGGTGGCCACTCTACACCTGAGCCATGCTGCTCCTACTCTGTGTCAGTGTATATTGCTTGTGTATCTAGAAGGAGACCAAAAATGTTCCGGAGGTACAAGGTTTGATTCTCAACCACGTTGACCTGCCTTATATACAAAATGTGCAATACAAAAAAACAAAAAAAAAAAAACAAACGACTTGCCTTGCCTCAAGCTTTGATTGATAATCTTTATTAGGTTTTTACAAGTAAATATCACTACACATGTTTTTACAATGTACATGGCCAATGTGCAAAGTCTTCCTGCCTCACAGCAGGACCTCGCGAAAGTGGTTGGAAATAAAGAAGCCTTAATATCTCTACTTGTACTACGTTCAGACCAATGATGTAAAATCGCTTTGCACTGCATGTCTCGCGGTTGTTTGATCAAACAACAGAAAAAAAGTATGAATATTCCTTGTCAATCAGATGGACGATGGTTACGCTTTTAAGTGAAGTTTGTGAAGGTGCATCTGATAATCATTTGGTTTGGTTCACATTAACTGTTGAAGAATTTAAACAAGCTGCTTTGACAGTTATCTCAGGGTTGATAGAGTGACTGGGAATTTCAAATTAGTTCAATGTGAGTAAAGAGCTTAATGCCTTTAAAAAGCAGGCACATGGATATATGACCATCTGTCATGAACGTGCGCGTGTAAGTGTTTGTGTGTGCGTGCGTGTGCGTTAAATCAACTCTATTCCTCTTACCCTCAGCTCACGTGTTTTTCTCTCACACACGCAGACAGGAATATACATGCACATACTATATTCAGATTTTTCACTAGGCCAATATATCATTGCGCTCACAGAGCAAATGAGGCAATCACTCAAAATTATTTGCATATAAACTAGTGAAATATTACTGGGTGAAACTCTGTTGAATGTTAATTACAAAGGTAATGCACTATTTGCTGATTAATGGCTCGTCTCTTTAAGGCAGGAGACACTTGGAGAAAATGTGGAGAGAAAAAAGGTGATTCTTGTAAATGGAGAGAAGCAGGTGGTTGCAGACGGCAGTTGTGTACTGTGAAAAAAAATCATTCAAGCAGCAGGGATGGACAGCAGGAGAGAAGAGAAGAGGAGTGGATCAACTAATAAGAGACAAACAGTTATAAGCTGAGTGGCCATGGTCATGCGTCACAAAGTTTTGTTTTATGGAAGGGGGTGAAATGAAAATGTATTATTCATCTCAAGGTCATTAATTATGAATCCACCAAGGGCTGGTTGGAAGGCCAAGGTGTGAAGTGTGCAAGTCAAAGAATTTTTGCCAAGGACACATATTACCTATCTCATCGTGCTGCTTGACCCCAGAGTTTGGAGAGAAGAGAGAGAAGGTTTGAACAAAGAACACTATAACCCTGGGACCCATTACTAAGATTCAATTCAGTGACACTGAGAAACTCTTGAGTAATAACATGGTATTTCTTTGGAATCTCTTCTTGTCTTTCTGTGGAGTATGTTTCTTAATGCCGTACCACTGCTGCTCTCGGGGAGCCTTTGTAAAAATAAATTGCTCAACAATTTTCTTCTTTTTACCTGAAACATACAACCAAAAGGCAAATTTCAATACCTTTAGATTTGGACTCATTGAACAATATTAATTACAGGCATAGGCGTTTAACTTTTTAAGAATGCCAATAATATTCACCAATGTAATTTCTTACAAAGGTAAAAGAAAGATATTTAAGAGCATTCTGATTCTACCTTTTGAAATCGCATGGTTGAGCAAACATTGCATAATAATAATGCAAGTGCTATGTATAGAAAGTAAATAATCAGAATACCATGATCACTATGATGTATATCATTCACCAATATCAGCAATAGGTTTGATCTCAAGTCTGTTGTTAGAAAGGTTCAAATTCATTTGAGTACAAAATGCTTTACCTCTGAAATAGAGGTGTAATGATGAATTGAAAATCAATCTAATATCTATATAAACTACTTAAGATATGAATCCAAATAAACATGTAGCTAACTCGCAACCATGCACCGAGTGTTGTGTTTATGAACTTGCACATCTCAGCACTCTGTCTGTCGAACACCTCCAAACCTTTCATGTGAATTCAGTTTTTTCCTCCACAACCTTTTCGCGTTGTCATGGTGTCTCACATGGGTACTGTCATGATCCGGTTTGCTTGAGATTGGTTGAGTATTTAGTTTCAGTTTTTCCTTGTGTTCCTTTGTGTATCTTGTTAATTTATTGTATACACTTGTGCTTGTCATCCCGGTCCCTTGTGTCAGCTCCCTCCAACACTTCGTGTGTTGTCCATGTGTTCCTCTTCTCGTTAATTTGTTTGCATTTAGTTCCGTTTCCTTTCAATCCATGTCGGTTCGGAGTGTGTGTGTGTGCGTGCGTGTGTGTAACAAGCCAGGTTTTTGTATTGTACCCAGGGGACACAGCAAGATTTAAGTTTTTGAATAAAACACTGTTTTATTTGACAGGCTGCAATTAAGGGGGGGGGGGGGGGGTTGACCGACGGCACGTCCCGTCGGCTGAGGCGTTGTAGCAAGAGTTCTGCATGGCGCGAGAGTGGTGTCGGCTGCGGCGGCGTCTCACTCCTGTGTGGCGTGGTGGCCGATCCCTCACGATCCTCCGGCGGCACCGTCTTAAAATACGCTCAGCTCAGTCATCCTTCGCCAATCGGGCTGGTCAGGCCACAATCCGAAGCACCTGGGAGGAAGTTCACTACCACTCTCACGCCCGCGCGCTCACTCACACACCTGACACGCCCACTCTTTCATGTCACACGACCTCCATTCACTCGTTTCATTTGTCACTTGTGTGTCCGTGTTTTCTTTTCATTGCCTTGTTTTACCTCTCCAAACAGTTCAATTAGGCGCATTTTCATCTGTAGCACTGCCGTCTTCTGGAGTTTGTGGTATTCTTGGAGATGAGAGCCTTTTTGCACATAGCTGTTTTGTGCTGATAAGCAAGACTTGAGGTGGTAACAAGAAAATTAAGAAAAATAGCCACAGCTGTCACAAAAAAAAGAGAAAAAGGGTATAACAGTTCTTTTAACCCGCCTGTTATTTTCATTTCTCGGGAACAGCAATGATGTTCCCGGGTCAATTTGACCAGGTGTATGTTTAATTAACCAAAAGCTGTCCGAAAACTCAAAAAATCCTTACAAGAATCTTGAATATTTCACCACTAACTCCACTACTAACTTTTCCATCAATATTTAGTGCAATGGTGTTCCTTACCACTTACATGTAATGGTTCAATTAGGATAATTAACTCATTTACATAAAAAAAATACATGTTCAAACGCATTACAGGCAGATACATCGATCATTCTATATGAGATGACCAATGGCCAGCCTACAGTCATTCGCTTGGTGCTGTAGGACCCTTTTACTTTGTTCAAGTTGTCACCCGTCTGTATATTCAGTAAATCCCGCTTACATCTGACATTGGCTACTGATTGGTTGTTCACGAAGATTGATGACGTGCGTGCGGCTGAGCTCAAATGAACTGAGAAAAGATTTGTTCTTTTTGAACCAATCGTTCGTTGAACGACTCAACACTAAAAAGTAGTCCAATCCCACTAACATAAAATTATCCAGGAGAGTCCAGCAGAAAAAGATAAATGGAGCTTATCAGCAGAAAGAATGCAAAAAGAATGTAAGCAAAGTCAGAGCAAAGCAGCAGACTTCTACACACGACGCAAGAATAGACAGCATCCTCATCTTGCAGGTTAATGTTATGTTAGTAAGGTGTTATAACACAATAACACGAATCTCACTGATCTGTGCTATGTTAAATTTACCGTGTTTTGGAAGTGACTTTACACTGGCCGGATTTCAATCTTGGAATGCTGCCACATGTTTGCCATTTCCCATTACGGTCCAGTGAACAGCTTCACTTCCTTCTCCGAATTCCTGTGTCCATATGCATTGCATCCTCTCACAATCATTCATTTAAGTTACAAAATGCTCATTTTTGGCTTTCGAGCCTTGTAGTTAGTTATTTTAAGCATTTTCAATCAAAAGATGGTCTAACTCAAATTGAAGGCCAGTGTGCTCAAAACACCTTAATTAATTCTAGAGGGAAGTTACTGCTCACTGAATTGAACAGAATGCCTTTTGATTACAGATGTTTTATTCAGCAAAATTGGAAGTGAGAACAAAAAAGAGCACTGTACAGCAGACTTCCAATAAGTTTGTGCGCGTATATGCTGCCGTTGGCAGTAATGGTCAGCGTCAACTGTGGATCATAGGGTTAAAAATGAGAATTAAGAAAAAATAAATACATCAAATGCAAACTGTACTGGTTGGTGGAAAAGAGGCTTTGCATTAGTATTATTGAAAAGAGGACATGCTGCCCATTCCTACAGTTTTAAAAAAAAGTTAGCCAATACTGCAGAGAGTGTCTTCTGAGAGAGTTGTCTTTTTCCGCTTTCTAATAATAGAATAAGCAGTGAAGAAAGACTACAAGAGTAAATGAACCTACTTTTTTTTCATTAGTGAAGTATACACAGTTCACTAACCAAACTCCATCCCATGACACCATCACCCAACCTTAACACTTAACAAGATTATGTATGTAAAAGGTGCTTTGAAGTTTTACATAAACGTATGCATCTCAAATGAGCTGTTTGTGCCCTATTTCAGACAAATCAACAATGCATAATGCATGTCACAAAGTCAACTCCGTTGCGAGTGACAGAGATTGATAGACTGATTGATGGATTGATGATGACAGTTATGGGAAATTCATTAAAAATAAAAACTATGTTGGCAGTTCATGTCACTCATTTTGGGTGAGGGAATATGCTGGCCATACTAGTGTGTGTGTGTGCGTGAGCGTGTGTGGGGGTGTGTGAGCTTGTGTGTAGTTGAGGAAAGTGTCTCGAAGTAAGAATGGATTTATCTTACATTCTGCTGACCAAATGTTTACCTCACTCCTTGGCTCTATCAATTCAACCATCTGTTTTATTTCCGCCTACACTTGGGGCAGGATGTGATCCCCTGACCTGGCGAAGGCACGCCATCCTTTTCTGACTTTGCACCATGGTCTCTGATTTGGATTTTCATCCCAACTGCTTCACACTCGGGGCGGTGAACCGCTCCAGTAAAGTTGGAGAGAGCAGCTTGATGAAGCCAACATTACATCATCTACAAATCGCTGAGATGCAATACTGAACCCACTAAACCTGACTACCTCAAAGAATTGGTCTGAAAGTCTTTGTTTGAACAGACAACTTCAACGTTGCTCCTTTCAATTTGTGGACAAAGTGCATGGCGCAGCACGCTCAATGAACTTTGTGCTTGCATTACAACAACCACCCGAGACACACAACATCAAAAAACATCAGTCTAATTTTGATGGGTCTGGGAGCCAGCTTCCAAAATTTGTATGTTTGCCGCAATATTTTGTTTTTTGTGGACTGCAAGCGTTTTTGTCAATAAGATGTAGATTATCTATGAAGAGGAAGTCTTTATGCTCCTAAAATCTAAATTATTGGGCGGATGTTTGCTGCAATTGACATAAGTGGAGCTGCACTCCGCAGGATTTTGCCTCAAAATATCTCTGTAATCACTTTTTCATTTAACCATATGTGACTCACACATCTTATAAAAAGGAGATTAACATTGTAGCTGTTCACAATGGGTTTTCTTGCAAGCCTTTGGAGAATAATTTGGAGACTGGAATCGGGTTTCATATTTACCATGGACTTTCTACGGAAGTGACGTCATGTGCATTCTCGTCATCGTCTCACAGGGTCGCGACCAGAAATTTGAGCGTTGAAGAGTACTGAGATCGGTCTTGGGCTTGAAAAGCGATGCATAAATGGCTTTCTTTCTACTGAAAAGGTAAGAAGTGATGAGATTGTCCTTTAGAACGTGCATTGTGCACGCAAAGAAAGGAGTATGCAATTTCATTTTTTGGCCGCAGCCGGCAGTAGCGATGAGAAACTCAAAATCCAGTGCAGCTTTAAAGTATCTGTACAATCAAGATGGCCAATTTTTGACTGGCTAAGAAAACTAAAATGAGTTGTTTTGATTTTCATCCCTTAATTTTGGAGAAATTGGGAAATAAGTGACGACTTGAAAAATGTCTACTTCTGATGAGGACTATGGCCATGCCGCCGCTGCTCTCTCCATGTTTCAGCCAGAGTCACTAAAGGGACCGATTACAAACTCCATTGGAAATCATTGTACTTTCATTTTTTATAACGTCCAAAAACGATCAATTGGCACCAAAATTCATGTGGACCTCCCGAACTATGACCACTTCAACATATCAAAAGGATTACCCTCTCCGTGGCTGATTTCTATGCGAATGAGGAACTGTCAAAGTGATTTTTGCTGGGAGTAGCGCACACTGCGTCTTAGAATATTGACACTCTTGAAACGGCCCCGACTAAAAGCACATGCTGCTCCACAATGTGCACAGTTCCAGAAGACAGCCCCAGTGTTCGATGAGGTCTTCATCTGAAATCAACGCGCACTCCCTCTCACACCGAAGCGGGCGTTTGATGTCAATAAATCCAAACTATTGTGCAAAATGCTTTTATACTTTCACAGGTTGAAGTGGACAAGAGTTGAGTGGCATTTGTATTTTGGTGGCAATCGGTCGCCGTTTTAAGCAACAGAACTGACAAAGCGAGCGATATTACCTCGCTTGCCTCCCTGCTGTGACGTAGACGCTGAGACCGGGAGAGAATTACAAGCCGACCTCCAAAAGGGAGCGTGCCTATTCGTCATGAATCTCATCACAAAAAATACCTGAAATCACAACTTGTTTTAGGGTGAGGGGACGTGGGGGGTCATTAAAGCATTTAAGCGTGAGACTGTCCCAGTCATGTGGTTACCATTTGGTGGGAAATAGTGAGTTTGGCTGTTTTTGACATTTGCTTTAAACTAAATACTGCAATTTAGTTACTGTTACTTTATAAGTACTTATATGCCTCAGAGCTTATCAGATTGCTCATTGCCTCATGTCTGAAGCAACAGAAATTAGCTAAACATGTGACTGCATGATGTTGGTCTTAACTGTTCCCACTTGCCGCCTAACTGTCGTCGGTAGACGCAGGGGAGACGTTTATCCAAGGCGGGAGTTGCCTTCGGGATCGCAGTCATCAAAAAGGAAAGCCTGGACACTGCACTAGAAGACAGGGGTCACACTGCAGTCCCAGCTTTTACCACTTATGGTTCATCTTCTCTCACACAATATTCACTCGCTCCCTCCCCTTTTCTACCTTCCTCCCCGTTTTTCTCAGTTTTTCTGACATTTTTTTCACAGCCATCAGTCACACACAAGCTGTCACAATACCCACAATGTGGAAGACTTTTTTTCCATTACTCTTACCCCTGCTACATTAGCAAAAACGTGGGTTTGAAATGTTTTCTCTTATACTAACAGGTGTCCCCATGCTGTCAAAGACTATTGCGGTCACAGAAAGTACACTTGCGCAAACAGTTACCATGCGAACAAAACACCCTATTTTGGGTCATACTGGAAGTCGGGCACATAATTCACACAAAGGTTTATTATGAATAAAACATGGCTACATGGGTTTGGGACGGCAATTTTTTGGAATAAGGTCGTAGGGCTGGGGACTGACTGTCAAGAAAGGGTCATGTGGCAGCTCTGATTGCTTGTCATAACTATGGATATAAGTCCACAAAGTCGTGATTAAAATTATGACTCACACCTGACTTGCGAGTTTATTGCATGACTTATTGCATGACAGAGGTTGTAACTCAATTTACTTGTACGTCAAAGTAATTATCCCCACTGAAATTAAAACATGCCAAGAATCTATTTGAGCCCCCCCGACACAAAAAAAAATCACAAAATAATTTAGTTACTTTTTTTAATATAAAGAAATCACACTGTACTACTAAAACCATAATAAAAGAGAATGTAAAGAAATGCATGTATAGCATAATTAATGAATATTAATAACATAGAAACCCGTCAGTCGTTGTCTGTCGGTCATTATTTCAAGACGGCCAAATCTGTCATCATTAATCCGTCACTTGGTCACCGTTATTTTAACCGCATCTCTAAATTACACTTTAACACAACTATTTTTGAGTGTCAGATCTTTTTCAGCTGCGTTGCGTGAGTGACAGCCAATCCATATGAAGGATGTACGACTTACTACGTCACATGCATTTGCAGCACAAGTAGACAAACGGCAACACACACACCCACACACATTTAAAAAAGAGACACACACTCCTATTGTGGTGATTGGTGGGATACAAAACAATGTGGGACAATTTCGGTAAATACAAGAAAGCCTAAAAAGGAGACAAGCCTGGAGAATGGGAATCGAGATTTAGCAGCCAACACATCCACATTACCAGATTGTCGAGTGATGTTTTTTTTTTTTCTGGCGGAAAAAAAACCCCGCTTCTGTCTGTACCTGGTCTGTCACTTTTTTTCAAAATTTTCCGTCATTTGTCATTCGCCAGCAAAACTGGCATCCGCCAGTGACGGACTGACCCACTTGTGATCGTTAGAAATATATTAAAAAAAAAAAAAGAGATCAGAAGTTTGGAAATCAAAAGTTTGTCTTGTCCCTGTTTTGTTTTTGTTTTCAGATCCAGCTGGAGTGCAAGGTCCTCCCTCCAGTAGCACACCTGTCATACATCTTGTCATCTGGAGTGGAAGGCGTTCCACTCCAGCGCTGCACCTGCCATGCGCCACAATTAGCCTGATATAAAAGGACTGCCAACCCAACAACCAGTGTTGGATTATTCCTCAGCTCATGACTTTGGTTTTAGTATTGAATCTTCCAGAGGGTTTTCACTTTTTTTCTTCCCGCATTTTGATCTCTCCTTGTTTTACGCATTTTGCATTGCTAGCATTGTTTTGTTGTTAAATTCTTTCTCAGCTATTTTTTTGTTCCTTCGATGTATGTTGTAGGCATTTTTGATTTATTCTTTTGCCTGTTTTTTTTCACCAGACACATTTGTTGAACTTTGTTGGTTTTGCGCTTGTTTTGTGTAAATAAACATTTAAACATTTTCAAATTCTCCATCTAAATCCCCTGTTTTTGGGATCCCATTCTGTCCAGAATATTCCAGACTTTCTGACAAGATTTGCTTTCTTAGGCCGAATAAAATGATGCGCGAGGCCAGATGTGGCCCCCGGGCCTTGAGTTTGACACCTGTGATCGACAATATCCCACACTAACTTCATATTGGGATGAATGAGGTGAGTTTTATTGTTTGTAGTTTTCCTGTTGTTTGGGACAGAAAATTGGAAATACTGATCATAAGTATCAGGAATGAAGAGGTTAATTAAACTGCTGGAACACAGTTGTTAGTTTGCATGATGAACAAAGAGTGAAGACGCATTGTGGCAGGGGGGAGTGTGGCAATCGGGATTTTTCCAAACACCTGGTCCATATCAGGGATAGTCAACTATGCATCCCCTAGGCTCCACACCCCTCCACCACACACACACACACACACCCTTCGTTAGCTATTAAATATGAGTAAATGAGTGAAATACAGTAGCAGACTGAAAGCAAACATTCACAAAGAAAAGGCCAAACTGCATGAGAGAGAAAAAAGTAGACATTCATGAAAGCAATATCTGATACTGTATGTCTGTTTACACAGTGCAGATACTTGAAAGCCTGGCTGCAAATTAAATGCGGGACCAACATCGCTGACTTTTTTTTCTCCTCCGAGTGGTGCTAAACTATGACAATAATGTGCATGCACACTATCTCTCACACACACACACACACATGCACTTAAACACACACGACTTGATTCATGGTTGCAGAGAAATAACTACCACGACTGCCACTAAAAGTGTTGCAGCTGGATAGTGAGACATATCAGTGTTGACACAGAAATAAAGCTGTGTTTGATTAGTATTAGAAGTAATAGTAAAGCTCACAATCCGTATGATAGTATTTACTTACTGCACGTGCAGGAAGTAACCGTTGTGCACATGACAACACTGCACATTCTATTTTAAAATAAAACAAAGTTATCAATTAAGGAGTTTCTTTTAAAGCAAGGGAACGCCAAGGAAACAGTAGGTGGTGGACCGGGGGCAGATTTGGTGTTTAAGATTCCCACCAAGGGAGGATTTAATATTTTGTTAGCATCATCTTCATTTTTTATCAAATGAAACAAAATTCTTTGGCATTCTTTGGTCTTACACATTTTTTATAAATCTTTAACTTTGTATGGATTGCCGCTTCCAGCAATCTGAGCAGGCAACGTTGTTAACATCTCGTTATTGTTGAATGACAATTGAATTATTTTTTTTTTTTTTTTGTCGGGGAGTTAGCTTTTTTAAATTTTTTTATTTTGCCTGTCATTTGGATGGATTATTTACACAATCAACGATTGGATCGGAGGCGATGGTTTGTGTGTTGGTCAAAAGCTCGCAGGCAACAGCAGATAGCTCTAAAGCGGATATGCGATGAGAGCGTTTAATGCGATATTAATGTAACAATATGGAATGTTTTTTTCCGAGATGATGACACTATATTTTATTTAAAGATAAATACAGTATGACATAATGCATGGGCATTGCAGGCGACTTATAAGCTGATGTGGCGGACATATATAGGACTATGCACATGCCGTTCACCCAGCAGGCATACAGTTTGGGGTGTGTTTATGTAAATGCTTTTGGCGCAAATGTGTGATTGTGCATTTTTGTCTTGTTGACAGTCATGGAATTTAGACGTGTTCACAATCAGTCGTGTGTGCTCCTTCTGAATGCCACATTGGTGACCCCAACGTTGAATATGTTTCTGTCATGTCTATGTTTATTTTTGGTTTAGTTTTTAGCTTCATGTTTTTCCTTGTTTGGCGTGTGTCTCGTGTTAAATCTGATTGTGTTCACCTGTGCTTGTCGTCTCACTCCCTAGTGTCTTGTCCAGGTGTTTCTCATTGTCTCGTTACTTTTTTTGTATTTAGTTCCTTGTTTGCTTTCAGTTCTCGTTGGTCCATTCTTGTTGTTCCTGTTGCTGTTCTTCATGCCAGTCTCGTTTTCCCAAGTCAAGTCCTTGTTTTGTTGATCCTTGTTATTTTGTACTGTTGTATTTTCTGACTTTCCCAGTGGCTTGTTTGCCTTTTTATTTTCCATTCAATTCCTTTTAAGTTATCCCTGCTTTTGGGACTTCCACAACCTGATAGTTTCGAATAGCAGATGAAGAGGTTTCTTCCTCGGCCATGCCGCCCCAGCTCCTGCAACTTGCAGTCGTCACCGCTACAGCGAGGCTGCCGAAGTTCTGGCAGAGCAACCCGGTTTCTTGGTTTCAGCATGTCGAGGCGCTTTTCCACCTATGAGGAATCACTACTGATGAGCGTCCCTCGACCAACTGACTAAACGTCGTGTTAGGCAGCTATTGTGAGCACCTTCACAAGGCAGGAATTACGATGAGCTCAAATGGCTTCAGCTCAGGAGGTTCATTTTCTCAGACTCGGAGAGAGAATACAGGCTCCTTTCCCTGCCCGGGTCGAGCGATGGCACGGCAGTGGATCTCATGGGCAAAATGCTGTCGCTGTTAGGCTCGGATGGATCTCGGTTTTCACCGGTCACAAAAGCTGTGCTGCCGGCTGTGTTATCGGACGGGTTATGATCCGCGCCGAAAGCTCATCTTAACACTGCTCCTGCTGAGTTGATGCTCGGTCAGCCACTTTGAGTTCCTGGTAAATTTCTGCCAGAATGATCCGACGCTCTGTCCTTTTTCCTTTTCATTGGGCGCACTGATTCCTGCACCAGTTCACCAGTGATTCTAAGGTTTTCATCCTTTCAGTGCTTTTGTCAGCCCGTTTTGTTGGGTTTTTTTTTTCCACGATGCCCATCGTTAGCTCTTCCGGCCACCATATGTGTCACAATCATGTGACCAGAATTTTGAACCACAAAGCAGAGCCAAAGGCAAACTTGAACAAATAAATAGCTTTATTGAATCAAGGGAAATGTGAACGTGAGCAATGAATAAATGCAAAAAAAAATTTTTAAAAATAACTACGTCAGCATAATACTGATGCGAATACAAACCTCAAGTGGATGGTCGCAGCACAGTGGAAGTTAGACTCTGGAACAAGTGACAAAAAACACTGAACAGACATGAATCTAACAAAGCACAGTAACAACAAACAAAAGAACTTAGCCCGACTGTGAGAAAGACAGGTGACTATAACAAACAAAAATAAGTCTAAATTACACAAGAAAGGACAGATAAATATACAGACAGGAAATACTAAAACCAGAATTACTTAAGCGAAAATAAGTTACGTGACAGATGAAAGAAGCACACCATCGACTAAGGAACAAGGCAAAGAGCAACAATATTCCTGCGACTAGCTTCCACTTCCCCAGCACCTTTATACCCAGCTGATTGAAATGTGTCCCAGGTGTGCACTGGAGGCTTTGCCCATCGACTAGTCCCAGGGACTGGAAAACACAAGTCAATCACTGAACATGAGCGTATGACGGCCCATTTAGGGTTCTGAGCACAGTTGTAAGAGTTTTGTGCTAGATATGGGTGGGCACAAGGTGGGTGTTTTTGATTAGATAGGCTCAAAACAAGCTCATTTGGTTGCAGGCGATGTGCAGTTGCCGGCCCAGATCCTCCAAAGTCTCACCTGGCCCCCCTGCCCAACAGGTTTCACCTACTCTACTCAGGTATGGACTACGTAGTTGATGTGGCAGACTAGTAAAGCCAGCTGAGAGGTTTTCATTTTGAGTGTCCTTCTAGGTGTTTGGGGGGGGCTGATATGAGGCCCATGCCTCTCACCCAGCAGGCATACAGTTTGAGATGTGTTTATGTGAAGGTTTTGGCGCAAATATGTGATTGTACATCTCTCTTGTTGGCAGTTGTGGAATAAAGACATGTTTACAGTCAGTCGTGTGTGCTCCTTTTGACTGCCTCAATATTCGTTAAAACATACCTAGTTAACACTAGGGAGCAGAAATGAACCACCCAGTCAACTAAATTTCCCCCGCTGAGCCTTAGATGTTTTAACACATCCACCTGACATTGAACTGCTGCATTTTTTAAAGGTCTTATATCATCACCCTCCTCATATCTTTAACTTTGTACCTGCACCAGATTTCCAAAAACAATATGCAATGTGGACTGGTCGGCACATCACATCACATCACAGCACACTTTGATGCTTTGCGTCATTCCATCTCAGATGAGCTTGGGCCAGAGAGGCGGGTGGCATTTCTGTAAAATATGGCTGAGCATGATATGACCTCAAATCAAAATCACGATTAATCGCGCAGTTTTACCTCGATAAATGCACAATAAATCCCCCCCTTGCGGACCACTGTATATCATGTGAAAATAACTGCAGGAAATGCAAATTAGCTACTCTTTGTTGATTTATTGACCAACTGGCACACGTTACTTTCAATGAAATATAAAATACATTTGCAATCATTCAAGTATAAACATTCAAAATAAATTGCATGACTTGAACAATATCGCATACAATAGGAGAAAAACTGTCTTTTTTTGTGCAAATGGCTTGCGCAAAGGTATTGTAATGCCAGGTGCTAAGGCCTATGTTTGTGTAAATGTGATAATGTCTGTGGAGGTATAGTCTCTTGTAAACAAATATAAATAATGTCATCTACAAAGGAGGTTGTGTGGCTTGTAAACAAATTGATAAATAAAAAAATGGCAATGCAACTCTAATAATTGCAAATAAATACTGTCAAGTGAAAGGTTGACATTGTTTTACTTCTTTTTAAATAGTGCCAGTACAAACAGTCAAAACTGACAAAAAATTATTCTTTTTTTATTAAAACACTGAATTTACTGACATGGTCAAAATGACATTGTTAATTGTAATAAATTTCAGTGACAAGTAGATTTCCAGTTTATTGGCCTGGCCAAAATCAAAGATTACAGCCTTTCAATGTTAGTTTGCGGCCTAAATGCCGACATTTGTCCAAATTGTCTGAATCAAATCATGTTATGGGTTGTAGATGATGAAATCCCAAAATACGTTGCAACTGTAAATTGAGAAACTTTCTTAAATTGTCTATTGACTATTTTCTCAAACGTTCAAAAATCCTTGCTAGTGAAGAACTCAGCGTTTTGGGGAAGCTCCTTGTATAGTCAATCAAGACACACACCTTTTAAGTTAACCTGTTCATCTGTGGAATGAACCAAAAAGTTTTTTGTTTTTTTACCATTTCTCAACTTTCCCTGTCAAGTTAAGTCAAATTTATTTATATAGCGCTTAATCACAGTGGAGTCCCAAAGGGCATCACAAGCCCACAGTTGACATATATTAATGACAGAAGAATCCACCCCTTAATATGGTGTGCCCTACCGTTGTGAAAATATGATAATGTTTTATAATTCAGAAGCAAAACTTTCACATCTCAAATGGATTCTTATGGCTGGTCCAGATTATTTCGGGAACAAGGGATCCCTCGAGCATGTGCCACGATTCCTGCAAGGCCAGTACCACTGCCAAGAGCTCTTGGTTATCGACATCATAGTTCCTCTGTGCAGGGGACAACGGACGGCAGAAAAAGGCACAAGGATGAACCTTTTGGGTTACCGAAATACACTGAGATAGCATAGCTCCTACGCCAGTCATCCGATGCATCAACATCCTGGCGCGTCGGCTCGGGATGCGTGAGCACCTGAGCACTCGTGAACAGCTCCTTGAGATGGGAGGGTGCTTGGGAAGCAGCAAGGATCCACTCCACATGAGTGAGGTAAGGTAGGTAAACCTTACTATAATTGTGGATGAACCTCTGATAACAATTGGCAAAACTTGTTGTAGTTTTTATTAGCATAAACAACATGAACTTTAAAAAAAGAACCTCATCTTTGAAGCATATTAAAAAAGTTCTGCAAATTACTTCTATTCTTCGCAATTTTTCAACTTAATTGTACTTTGTGATTGGGGTTTGTATTTCCTCCCTATCCATATTCCCTTGCCTCTCGCTTTTCTATTTATAAATATTACTTGCAATGAATTAATTTTGTTAAATGCCAGATAGTATGATGGGTCAAGGTGATTGAAATCCACCACAAGATTCAACTGTATAAATTTACTATTTGTGGCTACCTAAATGGAAAAGAAATAAAAGGAGAGCTCACCGTCATCAACCACAGTCTTGTTTCCTTCCATTCGGACTCACCTCCTCCCTGTCCAATCATTTGCTCCCCAGTCCTTCTCTAGCATAAATCGCCTCTCTGCGATAGTTTTAATGGCTTTTTAATGATCCTAATGTTTTCTGTTTTAATGAACTTCCTACGTCAGCTTTAATAATTTTAGAGAGATGAAAAATGATTGAGAAATGACGAACATTAATTTAATTTACTGCTCAATCTGCTCAGCTCATTTTTACAACCTTAAAGGCCAGTGTGAGTATACATGTATATGAAAGACAGGAATGGAGAGAGGAAAGGGGGCAAAAGGAGTTGAATGCCTTAATGGGTGGTAGAGACCGTTGAAATAAGTGGGGCTCTCCCAAACGTGGTAGGACTAGCTGGTGTATGAGATGTAATTTATGCAACAGTGCCAGAGGCTTGTTGTTCAGGCTTATCTCCAATTAGGTAGCTGAGGCATGCCTTTGCTGGTCTCTCCCAGTCTGACTTCAGATTTACATCGCCATTAAAACAATGCTTGTCACCCGAAGTCACAGTCATAGCTTTTGACGCTTTTCTCTCACCATCAGTCTTCACGCTGATTGACACTCAAGCTATGTACCCGTGTACACTTATTAAACATACATTTCATAAAATCAAACTTGCCCTGCGATGGTCTGAAAAGCAAATTTGCATGCAACAAGTAATGTAAGAACACAAACCCTGACAAATCAGATATTTTTCATGCGGTATTTAAATGGTGATTTGATTTATTACGGAAAAGCACCTATTCAAAGCTACCTGACCCTGTGTGGAAAAAGTACTTGCCCTCTTGTTAGAGTCTGAGCAGCTGCGAGGTCTCTATTGAATTATTAATTTTATTATTGTGATTTTCTTTTTTTAATTCTGAAAATTATTCGCATTTTCAGGTCCTAAACATGCACAAAAAAAATCACCAAACTTTGCATGGTGAAGATATTTTAGGTTGTCATGCATAGTTACAAAAAAAGGTTCTGGCAGGAAGTAAATAACGTCACAGGTGCACCCTATCTATTCCTGGGATAATTTTGTGTAATTTTAGCAAGTATGAGCAAGATTTTTTTTTTCAAAAGTAAATTTAATACGTGATACTTTTTCTGGCAGGTTGTAACAACATTCCCAAATTTGTGTTGTCAAACACATCGCAATTATCTGCCGACTAATTTTGATTGTTTTCAACTTATTTGAGCAACCTGACACATTGTGATTGGTATTTAATTTTTTTGTTTGTTTGTTTTTAAACATCTAGATTCTAGAACAATATGGTCGTAACGATTCACCATATACAGTGTATGGTGGTGGTGTGATGGTCTGGAGCTGCTTTGCTACTTGCAGTGATTGTCAGAAGAATTATTGCTGCCGTTTACCAGAAGATCCTCAACGAGAACCTCCGGCCACCAGTTTGTGCCCTCAAACTTAAGCACTCTTGGATCATGCAGCAGGACAACGATCCGAAATACCCCAGAAGGGCTCAGAAAGACCAAAATTAATGTTTTAAATTAAAGTTAGAGATGATGTGGTGTGATATTGAACGGGCAATTCATACAGAAAACCCTCCAATAAGGCAGTGCTGACACTTTTCTGCAAAGAACAGTCCAAAATCCCTGAAAGACTGTGAAAGACTCATCACCAATTATTGCAAACGTTTGATTTCGGATATTGCAGCCAAAGGTGGCAGAACTCGCTATTGTGTGGAGGGGCCAGAAAGTTTTTTTTTTCCCCTTTGGTAAATAAAATCATTTTATTCATTCATTTAGAAACTACATTTTATATATCCTTGGGTTGTCTCAGTGTGATATTAAAATTGGTTTAATGAAATGAAACCATTGTGAGTGATAAATATGCAATAAAGCACAGAAATCAGCAAGGGGGCAAATACTTTTATTCACAGCACTACAGCCGTACTTGTCATCATGTTAATGAACAAGCCACAACAGTTCCGATAATTAAAAGTGACCAAGACCTCCGCAAAGACTTTTTGTTAGCAAGGTACATTGAAGATGCCGTGTATTACCCAGGACAAGATAAAAAAAAAATCACCATAAGTGAGTGTCTTCTGGGTGCTGAGGTTGAGAGCAGCATTCATTTGGTACAAGCATACAGCTCGGAGGAAAAATTCCTGGGTCATTTTAACATCCATCGAACAACACACCTAGCTGTTGAGGCCTCATACTCTTGGTGGGTGGATACACTATTCTTTTTATACTGTTGGTATTTCAGTTTAGCCAAGGACACCTTACCTTCAGACCTGAATATCACTGTGTTGATAGTAGAAGGCTGTGAATATGCCAAGGCTGCCTGCCAAGATTGCTTTGCACTACCTGAAACGTTTGAGTGTGTGAGCAAGCGTATTGCTTTATTGTCCTCAAGGCTGGAGCCATTATACACCACTGATTAGATGAAAAATCACAGCTGTGGCCGCTTACTATAACTGTTGATGTGTTTAATGACCCAGGGCAGAATTTGGATGAGGTTGTGCTCAGGTCGTGGAAACTGTTGGTGTTAAAATGCAACCAAATACACAGTACAATATTATCTAGTATGTAATCGAAAAAGCTGTCACCCATGGCCTCAATACATAACAACGATGTTCAGTAGATATGAAATTTGACATGTTGAGCTACCGGAAGGAGACCCTGTGTGCCTACTTTTTAGTTCAAGATGATTTCCCTCTGAGGGATTTATTCAGCTCTGTTAGACGAGTTCCACATTTTAGTCTCAAACAGCAATGACACCTCGAGGGGGATGACAAGTCTAAGCCAATTCTTTTCCAACAACAAAAAAATGGTTGAAGGAATTCAGCCAACTTGAGACCATCATTCCATTGGGAGTAGCAGAGTCCAAGAAGGTTTGAAAGTGATTTGTGACCTTAGCAAATCTTTCGTTTGCTCGACAGGCAGTGGAAGGCCCCGTCCTAATACTCGCTCTTCAACCCTTGTGCCCCTCAATTGTGCGTTGAGAATGCAAGTGTGTAAGCTGTCCCAGATCTTCAAAGTGCTCTGTTGCCCCGCCCCTTCTGAGCCCTTGTTCTACACTTAAAGCATAAATCATGGGCCCTCTCCCAAAGCATATTACACCCACATTGAATTGCAGATTTGACCAAAAAAGCAGGAACTTGGTGCTGCATGATGGAATTCCTGTTTTTAATTTATATATGCATAATTTCACTCGAAGTTTCAAAGTTACCTACGTATTTTGTCCTCGTGAAGTTTCCTCACTTAACAACCTTACGCATGTGCCGCCGATCATTCAGGGGCCACAAATAGTCCATCGCAAATCCAAGCATGGATCCACAGATGTCATTAGCTAGGAGCCCAAATGTTTACTTTGCTATTACATTTTTGTCATTTGAGCAGCAACATTGCCAAGACAACAACCGGTGTTGCTATGTTTGATGACGCAATCAGTGCCGCAAGTCAATGACATGACACACACTGTTCCCATTCTGCAATTCTTGCACTCTTGTAAGATGCGTGCTGTAGAGTTTGAAAGAAATACTGTTGAAATGGTTGTTGTAACAGAAAGGTGCCAGTAGAGGGTGCTAGGCATCCTTGTAAAGACGGTAGAATAAAAATTATCAACAGAGAGAATGAAGAGGGGCTGAACGATGCTCACAGTGAGGTTATATTTCTCTGTAATTTTTATCCCTGGCATTCCCTACGTAATCAATCTGGACACAACACTGCGCTCTCGATGTGTACTTATAATGAGTGTTCACTTCATTCAGTATCGGGACTGGGTCGAAAGCTCCGTACCGAAACACAAAGGTCAAAGGTTGCGTACTTCGATGAGAAATTCATTGCTCACATAGAATGTTTTGTACTGAGCATTTAAAATGCCCTAATGACAATAAAAAAAAATGTCTTTATTTTCTAGACCACTTGACTCAAAATATGGAAGAAGACGCCCTGCGTTAATGCTCATAAAAGGTACCGTATTTTACGGACTATCAGACGCTACTTTTTTGCCCATGTTTTGAACCTTGCAACTTTAAATGTGATGCGTTTTATTTATCAACGCAAATAAAATTGTATTCAATTTGCACTTTTCATATGTTAAAAATTATTAATCGATATTAATCCCAAGCAGCCAATGTACTGTATATAATGTGTTTTTGTGGCTAAATTTATCTGTTGCGCCTTTAATCGGGTGTTATGTAGACTGGAAATTACGGTAAAATGATTTACAATCTTTATGTATGTACAGGTCGGCCAAGTTATACAACGTAAAATAATACACACATGAAAACAATCATTCGCACTTCACAGATGTGCAGATCTTCTATTGTTTGACGTTTCTTTGCATTGCGGCTTTTAATCTTCTGCTCTTCACTTTCTAAGATACTAAATAACAAAGTGATGTCAAGACCTAGACGTCGCTTAAACCTCCGCCGCAGTGTATGCATGAATATGATTTCGTTCACTCCTCTTTCAACCAGTCGGGCCATTGATCCAGAAGCTGCATATTGTCTTCAAATCAATGTCCCTTCTCTTTGTGATGCAAAGGAAGTGCATCATCTTGACCTCAACTGGTGGTTTATGTTTATCTTTTACAATGCATATTCCACAATATGCTTGGAGCTTGACTGTTTGCTCTTCATCGTAGAGGACGCTGCACAGGTTGCTCTTCAGTGTTGTCCTTGTGTTTAACTACTGTACTTGGAGAAAATCATTCTGGTTTTCTGTAAAGGCATTCTATGTTTCTTCTTAAATTCAGATTTGAGGCTTGCTTGAACACAGCGACATTTTACTAATATTATTGGCAACGGTTTATAATTGTAAAAAATGAAGATGAAAATACATAACTCCTTTGAGAACCAGTTAGGATATGTACAGTACAATACAACTTTATTTACATCGCACATTTCACAACAGCTGGAGCTGTACAAAGCACTTTACATATGGTGTAATATACAGTGCTGTAAAAAAGTATTTTCCCCCTTACTGATTTTTGTGTATTTTGTATATGTATCACCGAACGTCTTCTTTTCGTTGAAATTCCTGAAATTAAGTGACATCCAGGATTTGATTTATTCAAGACAGGACAAAAGTGGTCTCAAGGAGAAAGCGTCTTCTTTGCTCAGAGTGACGTAGATCTGACTGTCATCCACATAGCAATGGAAGTAAATACCATGTTTTCGCAGGATGTAACCTAGGGGCAGCAAGTACAACAAAAACAGCAAGGGCTCCAAAACAGACTTTGTGGAACACCATACGACAGAGGGGCAGAGCGGGACTCAGCAACCTTGGTGAACAGAAATGGTCCATCCATCCATCCATTATCTGTACCGCTTCTCATCACAATGGTATACGTATATCGTGGGTTGTGCTGGAGCCTATCCCAGCTATCGTTGGGCAGTAGGCAGGTTACACCCTGAACAGGTTGCCAGTCAATCGCAGGGCACACATAGACAAACAACCTCATACTTAGGGGTAATTTAGAGTTTCCCATCAACCTGCCAGGCATGTTTTTGGAATGTGGGAGGAAACCGGAGTCAGCCAACCACTGGCCGCCAGCTAAATGTCCAAAATCTACAACCAGTCCCCATCGGGGACTGCGTGGCACGGTGTTTTTGTTGTATTCTTAGGAGATCATGGTTTTTGCTCATATGAGCTCATGTTTGATCTAAAATATATTGCGGAACGATTTTATATTTTTGCTGGTTGAAGTGGATAAGAGTAGTAAATCTGTATTTACATTTTGGTGTTTTAGCCAACAAAATCAAACAACAAAAAAAATGTATAGTGTTTGAATATATCACCTGGATCAAGTTTCTCTTTAAATGACTACAAATCTAAACCATAAAATTGCGTATTCTTCATGTCGTGAAACCAAATGTAGCAACATCGTGCCACCCTCGTTCAATGTGCACACTTCTGTGGCTAGGGGCTACAGATTTGGTGGGGGTAAGTGTTTTGGCACGACACCGGCCTTCACCAATGTGGCGTCCTAGGCAAGATTTTATATGGTGCTGCCCTTCATTGACAATTTATATATTTGTACAAAAGTCAAAATTTTAACATTAACTTTAACTAATAAGATAACATCACACAATTTAAAAATATAAAATGGAACATTTTCTTCATGCATGACTGTTTCTGTCAAACAAATCATGCAAGTGACTAACTGTTGCGTCATCTAATTTTACTGGATAAAATTAAATAATTTGTGCGTCAGTGTTCATAAATGTGTACGTAAATCCCCGCAAAAATGTTCAGTGTATTATCATTAGTAGAACTATTAATTGGGCATTATATTAAATTGATAACACTTAATAAGTACACATTAATAAGCATTACATGAGCATTTGTAAATACCAAAGTGCCGTATTTTTAAGACGCGCTGCATCAAAGTGCAATTTCCGTATTTTATGCATATACTAGGCTAGGGGCGCCGCATTACAAGGCGCAAGCTCAGCTGCTCGCGCTTGCTGATGCTAGTTCACCAGTACTCAATGCCCTAAGGGATCGTTGCCAGAGGTATCACCGCGTTTCAATGACAGACATCATGAAACTATTAGGAGTCACTGCCAACAACAGTGACTCTAACCAGGTGTTTTGGCAATAGTCTACTAGACAACGTCAGGGGAGGGACTTCACTGGTCACCACACTCCTTAGAGTCACGGTTTCAAATAAAAAAAAAAAAAAAAAATAGCATACAAGCAAACAATGAAACTAAGAAATAAGATTAACACAAAACATGTATCTCTCATGCCATCTATATACCCAAAAGAAATAAAAATAACACAAAAAGATTATAGCAATGGCTTCTTGGGAGCCACTCAGACTCAGCCAATCACATGGCTGTTTAGAGAGATGTGCTGTTGTGCTTTGGACTTTTTGCAGTCTGTTGTCTAAACCTGGGACGTTTCTTGCTTGCAATAACATAAATGATAAGACAGACTACAACATTGTGGACAGCTGCCCTTTTGTCCAGCTTTCTCCTACAGCAGAGGTATTCAATTAAAAGTCACAGAGTTCCACGACTAAAATTTCTTCCTATTAAAAGGTCCGAACCAAAGTCCAATTTCCCGAAATGTCTAGCCTATGTTCACATTTTTATATAGTTTCAATATTTTGTCATTTTCAACAGAGCACACTTATATACTAAATATTTAGCAATGTTCCCATTAAACACCTTTGCCAGTCAAACAAATATAAGGCGTTTATTTCACATTCAAGAAAATGTGGCTCCAGGAATTTAAGGGTGCCACTTCCAGAAAAAAACAGTAAAATATCGCCTGCAGAAATATATCAGGTGCTAAGCATTGAGTTAACATCTTTTACCTTTTTTTTTAAATCAAAGAGTTATCAGCCTAATAAAAACGGAAAGCCTAATTATCCAAGTAAACCAGGTCAACATGTTCAGTACACAATCACAAAATGGCTGTCCTCATGAAAAACTAATTCAAAATGAGCTTTGACACCACTTTTTCTTTTGAATATTTTTTTAACTTCTCTTAATGAGAAAAATGAGTTTGTGACTGCCCTGCCAGTGACTTAATTCTGGGTTGGAACGGAGTCAGGGCCATTGGGATTTGGTAAATTATTTCACACATCTGGCCTTTGTGTTTTCCTTTAAATAATGTTTGTGCAACCACATTTAAGCACGCCTTCACAACTTCCCCATCACTTGAACGTTTTTTATGTTTCCCCAAAATCCATGATACTTTTACTGAATATTCGTTTGCATGCCGCTGGGATGTAAACGAAAATGTACAAATTTGTTGTACTGCACTCGAAGTTCGATGTTTTTGCGTGCGCTCACCTCAAACGTCAGCAGATAACTGTGCACAAAAGGGCGGTGCTTTGTTTCGTAGTGGTGCTTCGCAATGTTGCGACGGTTTTGGAGCATATAATGCACACTGGTTTTGAATTGGCTGCAGCCAGAACGAAACTAAATTTCTCCGTCCATTCATTTAAAACAAGACGCATCGACCTCGCTAACTTTTTAGCAAGGCATACTGTCAGCAGCACTCTCTTCCGGTCTGCTGCGCAATTGGCAGTGGATCGCAAACAAAAGATTTGATTGGCTCAAATCAGTGACGCCGTTTCCGTTATTTACTAGAATTGCAGCGCCAACGTTTGCGAATGCGCCCTGAAAAAAATTCATCATAGATTGGCCATGGGTCCGGTCCGAACCATCCGGATCGCGGTCCGCCATTTGGTGATGCCTGTCCTACACCATCACCCAAACACCATAGTCACATAAAGTATAAGTCACTGTCAATTAGAAGCATAGATGACTCAGACTTTGTCCAGCAGGGTGTGCTAACATGCACTCCGAGCAGCCCAATGATTAAAAGGGTTGATGGTCGCTCTCAGTACATATAATGGGCGTGTCGCTTTACAAGGCGCTTTGTTTGTTTTGGGCAAGATTAGGGACTTTAAAGAGCGCCCGATAACCCGGAAAATACGGTAATTTATAAAGCATGTTTCTTATCTGAATAATCATTTGCATACAGTTTGTAAATACCTTATTATTAAGTGTTGTTCATCAGTATTTCGCTAGGCACCACCTGCTATTTTCTTTTTTCTGATATCTAACTACAGTTTTCAGTATGCAGTTGCTCACTGAATGATTTGGCAGTTTTTAATGCGATGTGACTCTCAGCAAGTATACAATGTTACCATAGTTTTAATGTGATGTGAGGGTCTGCATTACCTTTGTTCTGTCGATAATATTTATCTAAATGACAAATAAAAACAGTTTGAATTACGTGATAGTAATAAGGTATTTACAAACTATTACAAACTATTTGATGGTTGGCCCCGGGGCCTATGAATAGGAAAAGGCAAGCCCTGAGAATTACCTTTGATTAAAGACAAACTATAGCAGGGTTTTTACTTTCTGGACCGGAATTTGCAGAAATTAATAAATATAAAACAACAAAGGCGGGCACTCAAGAGTTAATTCAATGTAGGTGACGCACAGAGCGTAAAAGCCGACGGTCTTCAGCTTTATAAAAATGTAAAAACATTGCACTTTCATTGTCAGCATTGCAGGTTGAAGCTTATGGCGGTACATTTGATTAATCATTGTTTCCGTCCTAGTAAACTGACGTCTTGCATAAAGCTTTTCAAATGCTGAAAAAGAAAATTGACCGATATTTCCAAAAAGGCTTGACATGTTCGTTAAGCAAGCGAGGCACTAATGGACCAAGACTGTTTTATGACTGTCTATTAATTTCTCAAATTTCGCCCCATTCATCCATTTTCTATACTGCTTGTCTTATAAAGGTCACAGGCCAGAGGCTCCATAAGAAGCAGCGTACAAATTTGAGTGGTTGCCAGGCAATCAAAGATCCCCTTTCTTCAAAAAATCAATTTTAACTGTGAAACATTGAAATAAATCCAGCCACTTGTACCGTTTCAAAAGCTTACAGTTGTGATGCTTTTGGAAGCATTGATGTTTTTTAATAAACCCGCTGAAGCCACAAAGTAACTTATTGTGAGGGTGCCGATTATGAGGAGGACGCGGTTGCAAAGAAATGATTGAAACATAGATAGTTATTGTAATGTGTGGTTATTGTGACCGCAGGCAAAGGCTCCTCTTTGGAAAGGATTGGTGGAAAGTGGGTGCAGGGTACAAGTTGTCGGAAACAGGATTCATAGCAGGACTGCAAAGGATGCAAAGGAGGAAGGCAGACTGGAAACAGAATGAAGGACAGGGCAGTTGAGCTAGGCAATTAGTCAAAATCCAGATTTCGATTATTTTTTTATATATATGACCTACCCACCTCAATGTGGACCTGCACCAATGGACTGCACTTGATGGAAGCCTATGAGAATTTTGTCGGGCATCACCCCTCCAGTGGCAGAAACTAACGCTGGTGCTCAGAACTTTTCTCCCCTTTATGGAAACTTTGCAGACACACACTGTATTTTCAATGTCTGCATAATAGTTAAGACTTGGAATCTCTATTCTTCAAATAATGTTAACATCTCCATCGTGACGTGGTGGGAGCTGGTGGGTCCAAATGCAAAACAAAAAATCTAAAAAAAATTCTACATTTATAATAGGGTACCTATTAGTGTATGTTTTCCATATTATATTTTGGAAACCATGCGTATCTTCATATTGATGTGTATCTTCATAGTCATCTTGTGCACCCTCTGAACTGACAGATCAACCTGTCTTCAGTGGACTCATTATGTAATACCTTCACACAGGCAGGCGGGGTTGACATGTCACACAGTCCATCTACTCCCCAAGGCCATAACAAGTTAAAGTGGATAGACAGGCCATTTTAGAGACGATACCAAACCTCTTCCTCTGCCCAAATTAAACCGTCTCTGGACGAAGGCTTACATGCGCTGAGTGCATGTCCGGATGTGAAATCTTCCCGCATGCCCGAGGACACTTACATAAGACTGTCAAAGCTAGACAGGTGACGAGATGATGGAAAGGCCAGAAAACCGGGCGAAAGACCCAAAGTGTGCTATAGTTTCTTAGACCATCTGCCTGTCTGTCGAGCTATTTCAGGTTGGTGGGTTGCTGGTGGGTAATTAAATGTATTTTTGGCTGCTAACTGTCTCTGGCTTTTTATCAGACATGGGACATCACAGAAGTAGGAAGAAACCAGGTGGGTCAGTGCCAGCAGGTGTGTGAGTGTGCATACATGTGCGTGTGAATTGGTCTGCAGGTAGGTGGGTGAGAGAGAAGAAGACAGCTGTAATTTTCAGACACCCATTTGGGGTTAGAGGTGGAATTGAGCGTAGTCTATAAGGGATGACATCCACAAATACACTTGGGAAGAGAGGAGGAGCAAAACTGTACTTTATATCCATTTTTTTTTTCTTCCAATGTATTGTATTATTATTGCTAAGGTTACAATATCAACCTAGCAGCACCAGGCAAAAACTATGAGCTGTTGCACATTTGCTGCTGAAGTGGACATTTTTTGAATCTCAGTCAACATTGCAATTTCGAAATGCAGAAGAAAACATTTTTTAAAAAAGCATTTTTTTCCATTTCAGACTTGTTCCTTTGTTTTAAGAAACAGTGAAAAATCAAGGCATTCTCTCTGGTGATTGTAAATTTGTCTTGAAATTAAAACTCATTCTTAAATCCATTTAATCTATAACATCATCATCATCATCGTTTTACTTTGCTGTCTACTGTTGCCGGTAACAAATCGGCACTCTCAAATGAAAGATTATGTCCCACAGCGTTCAATTACAGTTTTTTCCCATAAACCTTAGGGTCAGGCCCAGCGTGGCTCTGATATTTTTACAAAATAGACCCATCAAAAGTTTTAAAAACGGTTTGCTCTCTTTGAAGATATAATGTAAATGTCTCAACAACAAGCCAGTTTCTTTTTTTTGGGGGGGGGGGGTTCTGGAAGGAGAGACAGTGGGGATGTGAGGACTTTGTCTAATGCCACTGAAAGAGAGACTTCCAATTTAACTGGTTGATCCATGTGTGCATGCTCTGAAGACTGTTTAACATTGTAAAATATGAATTGTATACACAGTGTTGACTAACAAAAGATGGATTCACTTTTGTACCACATGTTGTTTTCCGTCCTCTGATAGGTTAAGAGCGACACAATGGGATTCATTACACGAAGCCGGGAGCAGACTGTTATTCATTTTCAAGGCAGACTTTTCTTAAAAAGAGTTAAGGCCCACATCTGCATTGGCACAATCGCAAAATATTGTATCATAAGTGACTTTTCAAATTCCACCCCTACTCAGAAATGTTTTCACTCAATGTGATCTGCAAGAGATCCATTCCAAAAATGTATTATTGTAATCGGTAGAGGAAGAAAAACATGAATCAGACAGCGAAAAAGACATAAGACGCCTAGTTACGGTGCTCGTAAGACGGCAGCAGATGTGATAATAAGGTTACAGGGGTGGATTGGCGGGCCACAATGGGTTCTAAAATTTGACAGAGGGGCCGGACCAGGAGCAGATGGATGGATGTGGATGAGTGTTTTGGTAACCTCACCTCATCTGAGAAAAAAACCCATTTAATTTTAAATGAAAGTGAAATTTTAGAAAATAAAACATTAACAAGGTTTATTCATTCAATTTTTTCAAGTTTGGCGGGCCGGATTAAAATGTTTAACGGCGGCATGTGGCCCCCGGGCCGTAGTTTGCCCACGTCTGGGTTTAGAAAGACTGGTTCGACAATGTTCACTAAATTTACATAAAAGAAAGATGATTTTTGGAGCAAGAATGTATGAAAGATATTCACTTTCATCTACTCCTGAAGTGTATTTTAAGATGAAACTGAATGAAGTGTGTTTTTTGTATTTGAAGAACAGTGTTCATACTCTAATGTAACACCAGTGCATCACAGTATAAAGACAGTTATTTACAAACATTAGAAATGAAACCAAAATAGGATCCAATTGGCCAACCAACCTACCATAGCCTACTCAAGACATTAGCACATTTAGTGAAATGAACACAGAATGCCAATGGTAACCAAAACAAGCACACATCAAAGAACAATCACTGGAATAACTACAATGATGTCGCAAATTTTGGTCAAATACTGCTTCTGCCCAAACAATAATATCGATCTCTCTGTTAGGGATTAGAACATTCTACAAGCAAGCTCTAACACCACAATGTTCCTTTTCTTGCATTTTTTTTCTCTGTTATAGTACTTATTGTAATATGGGTTGATCACTGGTGGGTGGTCAAGGCCTTCTCTGCTGGCCTAACATAATTCAGAAATCATTATCACATTCTTTCTAATGTCATGTTATATCCTAGTGTTGAATATTTACGTTAGAATTGTATCCAATCAGAATTGAGCTTGCCCGTGTTGCCAGGCAGAGTTCATATTAACAGAAGCACCCACTATTCCTCCATGGTCTTCAGATACAATCGTGCGGGCGTTTGTTCCGTGTGAGAAAGGGGGCTTTTAGTTGATAGACAGTTGCGATAGCCTATCAGATCATGAGTTGATGACAGTAAGACCTTTTCGCCGGTCTTACATTGAAGGTGATGAACACGTCTAGTGATTGAATACTCACTTGTGACTGACGTCTGTTCAAAAATGTAAAATATATTCTTTCTTTTTTAAACCACAATCGCCGAAGGAGGGAAAAGTGTGGATTTAATTGCAGATATACTTGCAGAGCCATTTTCAAGATGGACCTTTCAAGAGGAGCTAGGTCGTCCAACACTCACTCAGTACTGCGTTATAGTGTTTCTGTATATTATTTCTCCAACCGTGTTGTCATAAATAATGTTAATAGGAGGGGGTTTTATTCAAGTCGGTCACTGATGGCCTAGGTGTGAAATGCACCGCCCACGACTGGGGCGTACAAAATCTCAAAGTGAGTCAGACAGACAACATTGTTCTCTAGAGAATGACTGGGTTTAGCCCAAATTATCTTGCATTGCAACATGTTGAAAGCATCAACATTTCTGCCCAGCATAAGTTTTGAAGTGTTTCTGGGTGGCACATAACCACAGATGGGTTCGCAGTGGGGCTCTGATGGTGATTCATATTAATGGGCCTGACCCCAATTCCTCCTTCCATTGTTCTTCTTCCAATTCCCCACCCTGTCTCCCTCCCCTGTACCCCCCACTGTTCATGGTCTCTCATGCCTTCCGAAGACCCAGGAGACAGATGGACCAACACTCAAATTCACACCATTTAGCTTTTCAATGCTGCTAACGTAGTGTGTATGTGAAGAGATGGAGTGAGTCAATTGGGGAATGTGTGTGCGTGGGTGTGTGTGATGTGTGTTGTTGTGTGTTTGGCTGCACATGAGGGCATTGGTGTGAGGCTGTCAGGCATCAGAATGTGGGGAGTAAATGGGGGACTTAGTGCTCGCCATGACTGACTGGTCAAATCTATGATGTTACCTTGAGTTCCTCGAGCTCCACTCAAACTCTCCTGTTCTTCCAGTAATGAAGAGTGAGTGCTGTTCCAAACACCGCGCGGCCAAGTCGACACACCGCAACACATTCATGCTGTGCTCAGAATTTGGTGAATTAATTCTGCAACAGCTAAGAGCAGGGTACATTTACATCTTGCAGCAAAAGCGTCTATTTTTTTTTTTTTTACAACAGATTAAAAAAAAACCTACTTATTCTTTATCCTGTTCATTTTCTCATATTTTCCACAAGATGATCAAACTTATTTAATTTTGGTGTAAGTGCTTGCGTTTTTTTTTTTTTCAGACCACAGTCAAGAAGGACGCGGGCCCAGCTTACCACTCAGTACTTTTCTCTGACCTTAACCTTATGTCACAAGTTTTGGAGAGTAACAAAAAAAATAGAGTCCCACTCACGTACTTGAAATTAGTTTTCTCCACAGGGGGATTGGTGTCACCCTCCATGACAGCTCAAGGATATGAGAGGGTTTCAAGGTCAAGCTCCAACTCCATCGAGGCGAGGTGGATCATGAACCGTTTAAAGACACCTCCTGTGACTATTGCTTTGCTAGGACACCTCCTGGCTAGAAGCGGGCAGAAGGACGACAACCTCCATCTGTTTTCAGAGCGTGTTGACTCTTTGGGAGCTACTTACTGTAACTTTACTGCTATTGTCGGCTCTGCACCAATTACAGCAGACGATTGACTTCTGTATGTAATGTTTACACTCCTACTAAAGAAGGAGATTACTTTTGACATTTACTACAAAGGCAGTGAAAGCTTTAAACTCCAGTGCTTTGAAGTTGAATCATTCTCAATCATAAGTGCTGCCTAAACCAGCTGTCACTTAAATGTCGGCTTTGTGACTCAAAAAGGGTTTGCAAAGTAGTACGACTCCAGCAGTGCCCAGAAGAATTTTGTATACCTTCACCTTCAAGTTGCAAATGTTAAAAGAACATTCATGATGGTCACCCATTATTGACTCTTGTACTTGTTTTTTCTCTTTTCTGTGACTTGAACTGGGGTTGGTGTGAGTATGTGGTTCACGCTTGCTGATTTCTTGTCTTTGTCCACCGTTTATTTGGTCATTGCAGAACTTTGTATGACGTTCCAGGGAATTAACAATGCCCTTGAAAAGAGTTCAAGAATAGATGTATCAATTTGTATTTAGCAGAGTGACATAGCACAAGTCTCACTTATTTTTCAACCCACAACAACAAAAGTGCCCACATGAAACCGAAAACATTCAACCAATTTTTATTGAACAAGAATGCAATTACTTAACCCAGCTTCAGGTTCCATAACCTCTTTGCTCTTCCCACCTTCAAAATCTGCATTAATATCTGCTGACAGCCTACATTCAGCACCATAGCTACACACACACACACAGCTGATCCCCATAAGAGTCTGATTAAACCAAAACCAGAATGCCCATTTTTCAATTCATGGGACAATGAATATCAATGAGCCCTGTAGCGTGTGCCTTTGTGCGTATTTTTTCTTTCTACCAAAAGGTTCAACTTTACGCATATCTATATTTGGCACTGAAGATCTATCCATTTAAATGTCCTTCTTCATTTTTTTATCAGTTCCGTCCATATGTCTCCGTGACATCTGGATTTTTATTGTTCGCAGTCCATATATCACTTATTAAGCCAAGTAACGAGGAGGTCATGCATAATTGCATACGCTCGGGTGCTACCGAGGGACATTTTCTTACTTCACTAAAATCTATGATAGTTTCCTTTTGAAAGGCTATAACTCTCCCTCAGTAGCAGGTATCGGGGTCACAGATGCTAAACGAGCCATTTATATATATTCCTGGTGGAAGTAGAATATTGTGGCAAGTCATTCCAAACCTCTTATTGGGGCTATTTGACTCCACATGGTGTCATTTTTTTTTAGAACTATCCTTTCAAATCATTCTCGTAGATTTGCCCCTTTGCTCGCAGACACATACTGAGCGCAAGCCTGCAGGCGGGGATGTTATTTAAGAAGACATCAGTTAAGCCAATCGGGTATTCACATTATTAGCTTTAGATTTTCCTACTGACAGATGTCCACATGGAATTTGCAATGATTGCTTATAAATATAATTATCTTGTCTTTTGCAGCGTCCCTCTGTGCATTTTTTGCCTCTAATCTACGTCCCAATTTCAGAAATTACATGTTTCAAATTTATAAAGGATTTACAAATTTTAAGTATTAAACACTTTCATTAACCATGCTCTACTACCTCATTGGTGTATTTAAATTGTAGGCACAAAGCAAAGTTTGTGGTGGTTTCGCTCTGTACTTTCCATATGTTTATTTATCAATCCAAACACTTTCCATGAAGCTGTTGTCCTTGTCTAGGTTGTGAGTGCGCTGGAGATGCGCCCGATGTCTGTGTGCAACAAGTGGGGTTTCATTGAGAGAACTATGTTACCATGACCAACAAAAAATATCAGCACAGCGCATGTGAAAAATTAATATCAGAGGCAGTTCATGTATGACAATCAGATTTCAAGAGATTGTCAAAATTGTCCTTCTGTGTTTGGATCCCATCATCTATATTTGAAGACGTGTATGAGTATTAGGTAGTTGTCCTCAAAGAATCCGCAGCACGTTTATTGTTTTATTATGAATAAGGGCCTTTTTTGCAGCAGGAATGTTTTTTCTCAGTTTTGCCTCAAGTCGATCCTATCTTTTTGCTTTTCACCATTTTCTGTCTTTCTGTAAAAAAAAGGTGGAGTGACATTTAGTTGAAAAAATCTAGTAATGTTTTTTTCACTCAGACATTCGATGTAAATTCAACAAGAAGAACGTTTGAGTAAATTTCAATAGTTTATATTTTTAAAAAAGCTACCCAAGGGAAGGCAGCTATTACTTTCGCACATAGCACATTTCATACACAAGGTTACTCAATGTGATTCAAGGTTGAACTGAAAACCTCAAGTTTTGAAGACGGCTGCTCTACACCTGAGCTATGGCACCGCAACTTCTGTTGAGTATGTTGCTGGTATCTCCAAAAGGAGGCCAAAACTGTCACTTTGGTGGGATTTCAAGGTTTGCACCTGACACCAATAATAGACAAACAGACCATCGCAGTGGCAAGGCTCAGGTCTAGAGTGTAGCTGTCTCCCAACCGTGAGCTAATGGGTTTGATCCTCTACCAAGTGGCGCTCCTTGGTCTATGAAATGTGTGCACAGAATTGTAGCGGGTTCAACCTTGAAATGACTTTTTAAAATTAATGTAGTACTTAAAAAAATTTTTTTAATTTTATTGTATTATATTATTATTATTGTATTGTATACTATTTATAAGCCTCTGTCACAACATTATGTCCCACGAACACAGTATAATCAGTGATATTACCTGAGGTTATTGAGTGTTGCAGGTCATTTGAACATCAGACATCCTCGACCAGCTTAGTTTGATCAGTCCTTCTTTCCAGAGCAACACATGACCACAGGCCTGGCCTCTTTCAGTCTACAATAAGCTCTGCAGAGAGATTGTCTTGCAAAGCATCTGCATCCAACTTCCACCGGCAAGCATGTGGCCCTCCAGCCTTTTCCGTGGCAGTTGCTGACTAGGCCTCTTCTCCCGCTCAAAGGCCTTCTCCTTGCACTCTTTGGAAGGGACTGAGCACTCCAGCATGGCAACAATTTTTTGTTGTTGCCTCTGACACAGGAACAAAGTGTGTGCTGGTGGTTGGTCTTTGCAAAATGCTGTGGGTACTTGAGTTGGCTGCCCAAACTCAACGGTTGGTTGCCAGTCCCGTAGCAGAGATGGTGCAATATTTTAGAAACCAAGTCACAGCTGTGCAAGTTGGAAAAGGTGAGAAGGACATCAGTGAGGTACTGTTCTCCATCCCCCACAGGCCCTCTCACCTTCCTTCCTTCAAGGCTTTACCAAACAGATCACGTGATGATTACTAGTCCTCTGCCAACAGTTCCCACCAGGACTTCATGGTGTATCCACAGCTCTGCCTGTTGCATCTCAGCCTCTGCTATCAGTTTTTACAGCTACTAGTGCTTCAGAGACATTAGGGTTTGGTGAATCAGAGAGTTATAACAATGGATTTTAATTTAATTTTCTTTTCAGAGGTGGACCCAAAACGACCCAATACAACAGCTGATAAATTTTTTTTAAACAATGCTATTTATAGAATTGCTCACTTTATTCAAAATAAGGTGATAGCAAGAAAGAATAAAATGAACCTTTATTAGCTTTTTCTGCAAACGTCTTGGTTAAGTCAGCAGAGAACTTTCTGCGTGGAGACGTGTTTATATGCCGTCTGGTAGAGCGCCACATAGAGGGGACATGAAGCATCAGGGCGTCTGGCTGGACAAGTCAGAAGCTGTTTTACTGTTTATCTAATTGGAGATCTTTTAAATATGAAAATTCATGTATTAAAAGGTTAAAAGGTCAGTGCTTCTGATAGTGTTTCAGTCAGCAGAGAAGCTTTAGCAGGCCCTGCCTGCACACTACTCTTTCAGAAGCACGTCCCTATCATAAAATATCTAGCAACTATCAAGATTCAGTAAAGTATCCCACCTACAGGTGGTAAGATCAAGGTATGTACATGTTTTCAGACCCGCTTGCAAAAACTGCTTGAGTAAGCACAAATTTCAGATTCTGATAATGGACAACCTGTCCATTACCAAATTATCTGAATCGCACCACTTGCAAAGTGAATGAATTAGTCAATGTCCAAAAATGGCTGTGTTTCCCGCTCACGCTCCACTTAATGAGTGTGGTGTCTGAGTGTGTGCATTTGTGCATGTGTGGTGCCTCTAATGACTTTTTCACCCCACATGTGACTTGAAGACTCATTTGACTTTACATTTGCCATATTGAATTCATAATTGCTTGTTGGCCATATAACTTCCTGCATAATGAAATGCTTTCATGGTAATCAATAAAGGAAATAGAGCAGGTCCATTTAAATGTTGTGGCAATATGAGAAACCCATCAGGCTGAACTGTTTTGCTCCGTTCGTCAGTGAGTTACCGCATCCGGGAGTGTCTAGCATGTAGAAGAGGAGTGGAGTAGATTCCATTTCAGAATCTCCAATTGGTTCCTGCTATGTTTATCCTGAGTGATGACAAAAAAGGAAGGGAGGGATGGATGGCTGTCTGCGGTTTCTGGACCAATCCTGGCCCTTGAGTGCCCCTTGCCCAATCTCTCAAACACGCTCACAGTAGATTGTGCTTACTTTCATTTAGTCCGATCTATTTGTCTTCCTTCTAAAGCACAATCCACTGCAAAGATGTAATTCCATAAAAGCATTCAATCAATACACCTAACGTGTAGTCTCATCTATCATTTCTGATAACAAATAGGGGGAAAAAAATAAAATATGGGAAATTGTCTCCAAGAGTGTATACGTAAGTGCATGTATGTTAGAGTGGGTCTAAGCAGGGACGCATGATAGCCCACAAGCTCAGGAAGTGCAGGGCCGAAGAATTTGGCGAAATCATAAATGTGAGGCGAATTGTTGCACAACGCTGGGTAGCCGATGGATGACGCGGCACTAAGTGGTTTTGTCACTCTTTTTTTCAAAGCAGTAATCAACCTATGGGGTGTACAATGTCAACAGAAAGGTAATATTCATTTCTGTGCTCCTGGAAACCTCAAAATTTCCTGGAAGATATAAATACAATAGGCACACAGACACTTGCAGCCGCCCACAGAAACCTCATTAATCTCCTGTAACAGGACTCTATCCTCCAGCTCAAATATTACCGTAAATGGTGATGCTTATCTGCAAGCAGTCCTGCCCTTGAAATGGGAGCTATTCCATTGGAGGCTAATTTAACAACCATTAACTGGTTGGCACATTTTAAAACGAGTATATACAGCAAATGGCTTTAAGCTGCTGCTTACTTTCTGCACATTGAAATACAAACGCAAATCTTCTCTCCATTCTGTTTCTTTCTTTCCTTTCTCATTAGAAAGTTGCATCCTGCCATCCCTCCATTCTCTTTAAACATTAAATGAGCATAGATTGACTTTTAGCTTGTAGCAAGGTTGCGGTAATAGCTCGTTGACAGCCAAAATACAGCAGTTATTTCTATTTATGCTAACACTTCGATCTTGTTTATATATATATATATATATATATATATATACAGTGAACCCCCGCTACTTCGCGGTTCACCTTTCGCGGGTTCAGTGCTTCGCGGGTCTAAAAAATATTCGGGGGCATTGTAGTTTCGCCGAGCGGCACAAGGGGGCGCTGAAGCGGTTAGACGGCCGGCGTGCGCCGAAGAGGAGAGTGGATGAAGAAGAGAGTGGTCGAAGAAGAGCAGGTTCCCCCGGACACGATTGGTGGCGACGTTTCGCGCGGTTCGGACCGTATCAGAGCTCCGGCCGGCATGCGTGGCAGTTAAGCCGTAGATGAGCAGCTTCCCCGGGCACGGGCGGTGCCAAGCGGGCCCTAAGTTTAACTGAATGGAAGCTCCCGAGGATGAGGGCATGCTCGCGTCACAGTAAGCCGAAGAGGAGCACCTTCTCCGGGCACCGGCGGAGCGCGAGGCTGTCAGTTATGAATGAATAAATAAATAAATAAATGAAGAATGCCACCTTTCATTTCACTGTCATGATCCGTGCCTGTCATGCCGCGTGTGTTTTTGTTTTTTCAGCTGTGTGTGCGTTCCTCCTGCGATCGTCTCGTGCTGCGAGACGCGCTGATTACACTGACTATATTGTGATTATAATAAATATCTTTGTATCACCACCTTTTTTCCCGGGTCTGCGTTTGGAGAGTCCTGTTCAATCCTCCAGCTCTGCTGGAGGATCATAACATTCACAGGGCACACCGGACGGCGTACCAGCAGGTAAAAGTCGAAGTAATTAAATAAATACAAAAAGAAGTAATTGAATAAATACAAAAATAATGGCTGGGGAATAAAAAAATAATAAGTTTTAATAATAATTTGTTTTTTTGTTATAACATGAATTTCACTCTCTCTCTCTCTACCCGTATTCTATATGGTGTACTGTATACAGGGGGGTATATAATTGCATCATTTTGCAAAATTTTAAAACGCAAAGAAATGCACATACAATACGGTAAGCACCACGGGCAATTGGTCAATTGGCCAATTCACTACAGTAGCCCAAGCTTCTCCCGATGCCCATCAGTCCACGCTCATCTCATATACGTATGTACAATACGCTTCTGGCCATAGATCGCGGTTAGTTAGCCTTTGTCTCGCAGTAATTTTTTAAGTGTAAAAGTTTTGTGGAGCCATTCGTGATGCCTCCCAAACGCTCTTTATCCCTTGGTGCATCTAGTGAACCGAAGAGGAGCAGTAAAGCTCTTCATCCCCCTGCGCAAAACGACGGACTAATTATGTTAGTGTTTGTTTTGTTTTTGATTGGTTGTTCGTAAGTAAATTGTTTGGTAGAACAGTGTTCTAGTGTGTTCACTCTCTCTCTCTCTCTACCCGTATATTTTTTTTTAATATATTTTTTTAAGCATTTTTGAAGGTGCGCCGCTATATATAATTTTTTTTTATTTTTTTTTTTTTTTGAAGGTGCGACGCTACTTCGCGGATTTTCAGTTTTGCGGGTGGTCTCGGTCCCCATTAACCGCGAAAACCGTTTTTTTTTTTTTTAGGTGCGACGCTACTTCGCGGATTTTCAGTTTTCGCGGGTGGTCTCGGTCCCCATTAACCGCGATAAGCGGGGGTTCACTGTATATGTGACAGGCCACTCCTTTTGTGGCGATTTGCAGCACCACGTCGCTGTCGCTCCGATACACCACGGACACTCAGGTGGATTTTGTAATAGTTTCTTTAATTTAATTCTGCAACACAATGTGGCAAGAGCAAGAGTGAAGTCGCAACCGGCTCGAGATAATCACTCTGCAACCCTGGTAGCTCTAACTGACTGATAAAATAAACAAATTAAATCTGACTCTATAAAATTAAATAAAGTTCTTATTATAAGTGTGATCGTATAGTGTTTTAACTAGAATACAATTACAACCAACTTTCCTGGGAATACAATTCTATGACTATTTACAGTAAGAAAAGGAAAAAGAAGATATTCGCCCTCATTTACAGAGTGACCCTGAATGCATCACACCATAGAAGACACGTAGCAGAACGTGACTACGTCACATCGCCAATGGCGGCAGCGCTTAACTGCAGGCTCGCGCAATTACATTCAAATAAATGATAAACACGACAATAAAAACAAGATACAATAAAACAGAAAAGAGAATCACATTACCTGCAACACAATGTGGCAAGAGTAAGAGTGAAGTCGCAACCAGCTCGAGATAATCTGCACAACACACGAGTTTATAAATCAATTTAACAGAAGTCGACAAAACGTTACTTTTATAACAGTACAGGAATCGATGTGGGCTCATGACAATCAACTGAACTAGTTGAGCGCACCACAGCAACAGAAACGAACCAAATCATAATAATAATGTGCATTTGTTGGACGAGCAACGAGATGCGACTGCAACCCTGGTAGCTCTAACTGACGCCATGCGGGATGCAGATGCCACATTGTGTGCCGTTGCGTCACTTCCGCCATAATTTAACATCGTATATATATTTTACACCGTTACATATATATATATATATATATATATATATATACATATATATATATACATATATATATATACATATATATATATACATATATATATATACACACATATATATATATATATATATATAAATATATATATATATATATATATATATACAGTGAACCCCCGGTTATCGCGGTTAATGGGGACCGAGACCACCCGCGAAAACTGAAAATTCGCGAAGTAGCGTCGCATCTTAAAAAAAAAAAAAAAAAAAAAAAAACACTGTATATATATACTTCGCACCTATATAAATATATATATATATATATATATATATAAATATATATAGGTGCGAAGTAGCGGCACACCTTAAAAAATGCTTTAAAAAAAAAAAAATATATATATATATATATATATATGACTCTATATATATATACATATATATATACATATATATACATATACATATATATCGTATGCACATATATATATACAGTGAACCCTCGCTACTTCGCGGTTCACCTTTCGCGGGTTCAGTGCTTCGCGGGTCTAAAAAATATTCGGGGGCATTGTAGTTTCGCCGAGCGGCACGACGGGGCGCTGGAGCGGTTAGACGGCCGGCGTGCGCCGAAGAAGAGCGTGGGCGAAGAGGAGAGTGGACGAAGAAGAGCACGTTCCCCCGGACACGATTGGTGGCGACGTTTCGGGCGGTTCGGACCGTACCAGAGCTCCGGCCGGCGTGCGTGGCAGTTAAGCCGAAGAGGAACAACTTCCGCCCGGGCACTAGCGGGGCGACATTTCGCTCCGTTCGGGACCGTGCGAGAGCTCCGGAGGAGACCGGCCGGCGTGCGTGGTAGTTAAGCCGAAGAGGAGCACCTTCCCCGGGCACGGGCGGTGTCAAGCGGCCCCTAAGTTTAACCGAATGGAAGCTCCGCAGGAGGAGGGCATGCTCGCGTCACAGTTAAGCCGAAGAGGAGCACCTCTTCCGCCCGGGCATGAGCGGAGCGCGAGGCTGTCAGTTATGAATGAATAAATAAATAAATGAAGAATGCCACCTTTCATTTCACAGGGCACACCGGACGGCGTACCAGCAGGTAAAAGTCGAAGTAATTAAATAAATACAAAAAGAAGTAATTGAATAAATACAAAAATAATGGCTGGGGAATAAAAAAATAATAAGTTTGACACCTATGGGTTAGAGGTTACTGACACCACCACAGATGACAGAACATGCAACAATAATGCTCAGTCAAAGAGGGCACGGGAAATACAGTAAATGCAAACAGGCTAATGAAAGGAAGAGGCACATCTGGACAGTTATGAGCAGCTGGGGAGAGCTGATTGGTTGACACAAAAGGAGCAGGACGGAGGAGAACAGGGGAACAGGGAAGACGCATGGAAAACAAACCAAAAATAAGTCCCAAAATAGGGAACTCAAATTATCTGCGACCAATATTTCATTAACCAAATGACCAAACACAGATCACAACCGAGAGCGTTTTTTTTTTTTTTTGTACAATCTCATCGAAACAAAAGTATCAATGGTTTATTAATAAAAATAACATCTACACGTTGCGAGCTAAGTCAATGAATATCCTTGCTGTTTTTTATTTTATCTTATTGCAAATGATGAATACTGGAAAGCTCTTTTAAGTCAGACCCAACAAGTTGAAAATACTTCAAGTCAATCCCTGCAACAAAGGCGAATGGAGATCAGAGGTTCTTGTCACACCTTTGCCCATCCAGAACTGACAATAGGACAGCTGCAGCCTCACTGATGAAGGGATGAAATAGTGCTCCCCACTGTGTTTGAGCATATCCCCATTTATCGGTTTTATATTCCTTTCTGCGCCCGCAGCCACTGAGCAGGTGGCTACTTATTTATGGCCTGCCAGTCGGTGAGTGTAACAAGGTTTCGAGGCAATTAAGAATACATTGCCCAAGCTTAAAACTGAGTGTATGCACACACATAAAAAGTGTTTTGCATGGCAAAAAAAATACACAGACTATGCAGTAACAAGGCTCAAACTAATCATTGCTACAAAACCAAAGGCAATTATTAATTGATTGAGCTGCGTTTGGAATGAGAAGGTTTTCAAACAACCACATTCATTTCAAGAAAATATTTGACTTGACTGTGGCGCTGAGGATTTATAATTGCCTCCTATTATGTGTGTTTATTCCAAAGTAATAGCGTTGGTCAAATGCACCGCGGGCAGACATTATAACACAAATTATGTCAGAGAAAAGATCTGTGAATTCCGAATATGAAACCTTTGAAATCTTTTTCTTGAAACAAAATAAGAATGGATTTTAAAACTAGGACACCATGTATCTGTGTAGAATCAAATGTACAAATACGGAAATAATATGCACCTCTCAGGTCAAACACAAAAAAGACCTCCAATTTTTTGTCATACAAGTGTAAAAAGAAGTTAATTTCTGTTAGTATAAAATAACTAAATTGTGCAATAACCCTTCACCCAATGAAGGACTAAATTGTTTAAACATTCGGTTTGCTTGAATTCACAAAAACAAAAAATATTTTTAAAACATTGCATCTGCCTCAGAGAATTTGTGAGCACAAAATGAGAAGTCACCAATTTCTGCTTATGTTGCTCTAAAAACATTGTGTAAGTAAATATTCAGCAGTGGAGGGCTTCATACCATCACTTTCAGGCACAATTCTCGCATCGCCAAAATCAGGGGATTAAGCAAAATTCCATCTTCCTTCAGTTATTAAAAACTACATCGAGCAGGTTGGTATTGTGCCATATCGGGCCGATATAGATAGTTGAGCATCAACACATACATAAAAATCATGTTCAATTCTTGATTCAGTATGCAAAAAAACAAAAAATGGCTGCTGTAAACATCAGTCTTGCTTGCACTAATTGCTAAATCAATATAATTCATGTTATGCATTGGTGGTTCATTGGCGGAATTCTCGCCTGCCACGCGAGTGGCCGGGGTTCGATTCCCGGCATATGCAAATACCTTTGCAAATTTACTAATAAAGGCCATCTCTATGAACCAAGAAGAACGAAACAGCTATTTTGCAATCATTTCCACACATATTGACATTATGATGTCTTTTCATTTTTGGATCCAATAGTAGCAACCTCTGATAGTATCACAAAACAAAAACACAGAACTCCAGAGAAAAAGCAAAATGCACTTGTGGAGTTCATTGCATGAACAAAAGTCTGACACAATACACTATGCTGACTTCTTAAATTGCTTTGTGATGATAACAGTGCTGCAATTTCAGAATGGTGCTGTGTCAACGGCAGGGAAAAGAGGCATGACTATTGCAATGCAGCACTTGAAGTCTGAAGTCTCTCTCTCTCTCGCATATATATATATATATATATATATATATATATATATATATATGCATATATATATATATATATATATATATATATATATATATATATATATGCATATATATATATATATATATATATATATATATATATATATGTATATATATATATATATATATACACACACACACACATACCCCATTAAGTGTGACTTTCATCCAGATGACAGTGTTTTTAACACATACTTGTTCTCCATAACCCATCAGGAATAAACATTGTCTTACTGTCATGAAAATGCAGAAATTGGTGCCAGTGAAAGATTCCTCTGATTGCACATTATGTGTCATGCCATGGTGTCATGCTTTAGAATTGTAATTTTCTATTTTTCTTGCAAATGATCCATTCGGAATCTTTCAATGCTATTATGGGACTGGTACAAAGATCGCTGAGATGACAATGAGCAAATCAGACTCACAAAGAGTGCTGACCATAATGACCATGCATAATAAAAAACAAATGTTGATGGCTGTTTCTCAATAAATCTCATGATCGTGATCACTATTATTGTTGCTTACCTACTTGAAAACGCACTGTATAAAGACGTATTTTCTGTTATTGTATGCCTGCATGTCAGTTTGTGTGTATGAGTGTGCCTCGCTCACATTCCAGATGTGGCACGATACAAAAGGGTGCAAGTCGACATTCGCAAATTGAATTCTGCCCAAACGTGACAGTGATGAAGTGTTGTTCCTAGCAGCCGTGATTGTCTTTATCTTCACTCTTGTCCAGGAGTATTACGGCAGGCCTGCCGGCTCCACAGGCGTCATCCTCACAGCCAGCCTTCTCATCTATAAATGACAGGGCTGGAAAATCAAATTACATCATACATGTTTTATCAGCTTGAGATTTGGGTGAAAACCTTATGTTGGTGTGTGTCTCTATCTTCCTCTTCTCCCAGCATGCTTTCCACGTTTTCATTTTTTGCTTGTAAGTACAGTTTTCCATAGCCTGCAGGCTAGCTTTTAATAATAGGATGCAGTGCAGGGAATTGATCCCGGTTCATGGGTAAAAGCTTTTACGATTATGTCAGTTATAAAACAAAGTTTGGCTTTCCTGTATTTCTCTTCAGGCATGTAGAGAATCTCAATGTTGCACTATGACTCTGTGCGACTTGTGTATTTGAAAAGAAGAAAAACAGGAGGGTGTAGGAGAGAGGATCTAGAGGAGCGCAAGGAAGAGGTTAACCTGAACAGTAGAATTGAGGCTCAAATATCTCAGCAGAGTACTCTCTCAAACAAAGAAACAACAGACAAAGGTATGGCAAAACAAATTCAAAGAAAAGAAGTCTAGTATGTCCTGGAGTGGTGATCGGCCAAGCAGAAAACAAAATCAGTGAAAATATTTCTGACAAACAGTATGGGGAAAAACAACAAATGGTCCCCTGCCGGCATGCTATACATAAGACAACAGAAGACAGATTTCAATATCTGTCCCCAATATTCCAATTTCACAACGCAATATGCCAAATCGTTTTTGTGAATTGCGAATCAAATATACAATTAAAATAAACTGTCGGACAGTGGTTCCAGATCGTTTTTATTTCACTTACACACCCCCCAAAACGCTAAGAGTAATAATTTGTAACTGTTATTATTTCCATTTCGTCTTACTGCTGGAATGTCATAGTATTTACTTGACTGAGGCCGCCATTGGTATGGAGTTGTGCTGTGGATTTAGCACGTTTCCCACATTTGCATGTTCTCACAGTGCTTGTGTGGGTTTTTTCAGCGACTCCGTCTTTCTCCTATCCAATTCAGAACATGAATGTGAGGGTATATTTGAAGACTACAAATTCCTGATTGGTGTGAAAGTGACGTGCGAATGACTTGTGACTGTAAGTTTTTCCACAAGTCCTGGAAAAGACGCAGACACAGAAAATCAATTTCACAAACTATATATATTTAACAAAAATTAAATCTGGCGCGAGACCGACAAAGTACAAAAAAATGACGCTGGTGGGAAAACACACCAGGAAAATAACGATTCGAACAAAAAAATGCTTGCAAAAGCCAAGGGGTAAAACGGAACAAAAATCGCTTGCCTCGGAAGGACAAGGAATACCGATTCACGAGATTGGCACGAGCGAGATAAAACAATTAAATTACTTACAGATGAACAAAGGTCATAAATCACAGGAAGAAAACACGAGACGTCTAGGAATTTGCAATTTGGTAACATGAGTTTGAGCAAGAGGAATAATCTGACACCTAGTAGTCAGCATGGTGTCCTTAAATAGTCTGTTCATTAAGAGCATGACGAGTTACAGGTGCGTGGCGGGAGGGAGCATCTCGCCAGCCCGTAACGTCAGGACCCGGAACGAAGTGCTGGATGGAAACGCACCCACTCCAGCTGGACAAAGCAAAACATAGACATGACATGGGCGAGACAAAAACGGAACCATGACAGTAACCAATCCGCCTGCCTGTCGCCCAAAGTCATCTAAGATGAGCTAAATATCATCCGTAACATAAAAAGGACTGATGGATGGTAAAAAGCATTGCCGTGTCAGAGTCTACGCTAGCATGAACTTGTGCTGTCGTTTTCATACATTGAGACGACACCGGACGACAGCAAAGGAAAGGGAAATCATCATGTTGATGAACATTAAGAAAATGTGTTTGGAAATGTTCGGCAAAGAAATTCATATCTTAGTATTGAGAAACTTCTAAGGTTTGAGGAAACAAATTGTGCCATAGCAACAAGCATCCTGGGTAATTGTGGTTGAGAACTGTTGCCATGGTGAAGTTCAGCATGCACATTCTGTCTCTGTGTTGTGCATTAACGCTTCAAGCTTCGGGGGTCCACGGCGGGGAAAAGGCTACAAATACAGAAGGCCCTTGCATTCATCACTTGTTTTTTTTTTTTTTTAATCTGACTAAGCAGCATTGTGAGGTTTGTTTCCAAGGGCACCGCATCCGTGGGATATGCTGCAATATGCACACTTTTCCCAATGAAAGATTTTAACACCACCAAATCCCCACGTCCGCTTCTCAAATAATTAAATAATGTTATGCCTGCCGAACAGAAAGAATAGAGCGTAGAAACAACATGCCCATTTCATCTCCAAGCAAGATCCACCTCAGTTTATAGCAATGAACCAAACAAACCAGAAAGGCAAGAGGACTTGAGGGCCAAGGTCATTCGGGGCAAGTGACCTTTGTGACTTTTCATATCTGCTCTGAAGGCCTCCTGCGCTTGAGACTTTGAAGCGGGATGGAAGTATACCGGAAAATGGAAACCCTTTTCTCCCTTTGACAAAATAAGCATCTCAACTAAAATCTCACACGATAACACTGCCGATGCTTCACATTTTTTCTGTCTTGCTTACTTTTATATTGCTTTCTTTTAATTGACAACATCCAAATTTGTCTTAAATGACATATGAACAATGTTTATACATTGCCTGACATGCAAGCTGATGGTGTGGAATCTAGGCCTGTTCAAATGAACACAAAGCTGATACACTCGCAAGAAGCACCGACTTAATCCGTTTGATGAAAGGCAACAGGTGGTCATTCTGAACAATTTAAGCGAAATTGGATAATTTCCTGTGGCAGCGCTGATGATCTCACTCCGCACACTAGGGTGCCACAGTACCCTGGTTGGGAATCACCGGTCTATATTGATATTCCACTGCCAGTTTGCTCAACCATGTCTTCAAAACTAATTAAAAGACAAAGTTTTATGCAAAAAGGAATACACAGAACACACAATACAAGCTTGTGTATGTTGACTTTTGCCTGAATTACCCTCCATTGAAACTTTAGTTGAGGCCGTGTGTAAATAAAAACACACACAAACTGCCAAACAAACCACACATCACATATACACACATGCACTCACGACACACACCAGGACACAGTGAAAGCTTTTACTCTGTGATCCCTCTGGTCCGCAGTAAAGGCAGTGAAGGAGTTGGAGATTGCCCTTTTCAGACCAAATAAATACCAAATTGAAAGAGAGTGAGAGCGAGAGAGAGAACGCAGTGTAACTACTTTGCCACCGGGTTGCCATCAAGTCCAGTGCATATCAACACCAAAGTATCAGTCATGGATGACCTTTCGAAGCTTCGAGCCCCCACTTTAGTTACCGAGCAGGAGAAGAAAGACACCTACACGCACCTAGCCTTTCTAAAGACAAGTTTACTTTTTCCCAATTGATACAAGATCGGTTGCAAACTAAACAATGTCGATTTGCAGCCCCTGTTCCGCATTACACAACAGGAAAGAAGACAAGCAGATCTGGAACGATTTTGCACACAGCATTTGTCATGAACGCAGTCCCTTTCATCCAACAGAAGCGAACAACAGCTGAGGGGCTGCAGAAGCAAAGTACTTAGAAGGTACCTTCCGGCAAACTTTTCTATGATGCTCTGAGGACTTACATGTAGGGTCTGTTGAGTTGAGCAGGGAGTATGGTATATCTGCAACATTTCAAAACCTACAGAGAATGAGGGAGGGAAGATGAAAAGAGGTGGAAATCAGAAGGGGAACAAACTCGCAACTTTTCCCCTCCTGAAAATAGCTTGTGTAGAGGGCGTTATGCACTGAGCTAAGGGTACATCCCCCATGAGAGTTGGAGGAAGAGGGAAGGAGTTGGAGGCGGATCAGACGCGGCTTTAGTTGCGCTCTACAGGGTAGCTTGTTGACAGGTCATTGCCTTTGCAAGCTCAGAGGTGTACATTGTTTCATCCCAATTTGAGTCTGATCGCAAATTTCCTGACAGCTGATTTCATTCTGTCAACTCTGAAAGTATTGCAAGGGAAAAGAAGTTTGATTTGGAACAAATCTGTCCTGTACTCACCTAGCCCAGGTCAGTAACCCTCCACTATTGTCTGGACCAAATGCTCAGTGCCTTGAGCCCATTTATTGATTTGCTCACATTTTTAGTAGACCCTTAAGCATTTTTCACCGAGCTAGACGTAACTTATAAACACGTTCCCGCACAGATCCAGAAAACTCATTTTACACTGTGATTCAATTGTGTTGCATTGTGTTAAGCACAAGTAGCCAAAGTCAATCTCAATTAGTGGCCTATTCTTCCAGATGTCCAAGTCAGAAAAAGTGCGCTGTTGCGTAGATTCTCCCATCCACTAAAGTGTGCCACTTTCGCACCTTCATGTAATGTAAGCACTCTGGTACGAAGGTCCAGCACCTCTTAAGGACAAAGCATCTTACTGCACGTTTTGATTAATTTCACATTCGCTGACAGCGAGTGATGACTGTCACTCGACTACTTAGCTCAATGGTGCTGATGTGTGAACGTGTTAAGGGGGGAGCACACCTGATGGTGACGGAATTTGCAGTCGAAGCGCCAGTTATAATGGGGTGTAAGGCATAATTTTTTGGGGGGAGTTTATTGATACGCCACACAATGCAGCGCATTGCTTGGTGACCTGTGGTCAACTTTCCAATTGGCACCATCTCCAAAGCTTTCTTAGTTATGAGGATGTTAAATGGCTTCTCAATGGAATCGTTAAGGGTGGCACGATGGCCTCACAGTGCAGAGGTCGTGGGTTCGATTCCGTCTCTGGCATTCCTATGTGGAGTTTGCATGTTCTTCCCGTGCCTGCGTGGGTTTTCTCCGGGTACTCCGCTTTCCTCCTACATTCCAAAAACATGCATGGCAGGTTGATTAGACACTCTAAATTGCCCCTAGGAATGAGTGTGAGCGCCGATGGTTGTTCGTCTATGTGTGCCCTGCGAGTGTCTGGCAACCAGTTCCGGCTGAACCCCGTCTACTGCCTGAAGATAGCGGGATAGGCTCAACCCCCCGCGACCCTTGTGAGGAGAAGTGGCTGCGATGGATGGCTGGATGGATATTTTATGCCGCCACACCAGTCCAAGCATTGTATTCTGATTAATATTGTGTTTGTGGAATATGAATTAATCAGCAAAGGCCATTTGCTGTCGACTGAAAAAGACATCACATTTGCTCAGGGCTCAGGTAACAACAAATCACGGCTCAGCATGTGAAAGTCACCCAATGACCCTACAAGAAAACAGGTTACTTACAGTTACTTCTCCTTTCAATAAAAATGGGTGAGTTTCCATTTTGCCTTCTAAGTGGCCAGGAACAAAACCATCCAATAGTGTGCAGTGGGAGTGTCATTACATAAATTTAGGAAGTCAAGATTCACAAATATCCCTGGGCGCAACTGCACCTGGCCTCCCTACATGGTTGCTTTGTCACTGTAATGCTTCTGCATGACTGTGCACACAGCTCAAGTCAACGATGAAAGCCTGAGCCTGAGCCACTGAGTCAAATCAATCAGTATGGTTTTACTATATGCTTTATGTTGGTTTTACAAATATTAGTTGTTGCGAGAGCATCACTTGTACTCTGTGGTCACAGGGCTGCCTAATGGTGTAATTATTGTAGTTTTTTGTGCAGGATTTTTCTTAATAAGCCCTGGAAGTGAGGAAAGGTTGTAGTCAGTGTATATAATGAATGTAGTACTGTATGTCATTTGTCAAATTGCAGCATAACTGCATTACTGAGATCCTCCTTAAGTAGCAATGCGTGCATGTGGCCAAGTGGGCCAACGAGAGGACTTGGGGACAGGTAATTATTGTGCTGTGGTGAAACATCATTATTCACTCGTCTGCCCACTATCACCATCTGTCCTGTTGAGCACCAACTCACACACAACTAGCTTCACACCAAGGACAACCCAACCCACACACATGCATGCCATTTATCTTCACAAGTGCTGGATCACAGGGCACTGCAAATCGCGGCGCTATTCCCTCATCTGTCCTCTGTTATTCTCCTTGGATCGTATTTCGTCTTTTACCTTCATCACAAAATAGAATAAACGTGTCCTTTTGCTCATTAAGTATTTGTATTTGGAACAGTTTTTGCTGAATGTCAGTCTGCTACTAGAGGCACTTCATTTCATAAATACAAACTGCGGCCATTGCTGAATGATGGCCAGGGTTGGGTGGCTTCTCTAAAAATGTATTCAGATACAGTTACTAGTTACCTGTTAAATAATGTAGTTAGTAATGTAATAACTCCAATACGAAATATTTTTTTTTTTAAATTCAAACATACATTACCCAAGCCAATTGGGGGCTGTGAGGGAGGCGATGTGTGAAGAAAGTTCAATTTTTATTATTTTTTTTTTTTTACTTTGGCGAATGGACAGATTTTTGGTGCGTTTCCTCACGTCTGACCGCTCCAAACCTGTCCCTTACACAAAATCGCCCACCCGCACAAACTACAATAGACCAAAAAACACGTCAAACCGGTGACTTGTCTTATTTAACGGCAGGTAAACAAAGATCTTACATCGGGCAACAAACAGCAGTCCATTGAGCTTCATTGTGACCAGTTATCCTCTCAACTTGGTAAATTTTGTTTGGCCAACAAGTTTCGAGCAGCAAGGACTCAACTGTATTTCCAAGCAATAAAAAAATGATCCTGGAAAATAATCCACATTTTAAACAAATGCACCTGTAATCGGATCACGTTTATTAATTTTATTTATTTATATATTTTGGCGGGGGGTAACTGTAAAAAAAAATAATAATAAATTTTAAAAAATCCAGGTATATTATTTTTGTATCCCGAATATGAAATGCAGGCACATGCATTCCATTACACTTCAAGCCTGTCATCAAAGCAATGGTATAAAGCAAATATCCAGTCTAGTATTAAAAACAATGAGATGATGTGAACCATTCTGATGATGCACTTTACTATCCATTATGGCCCACTTGCTCCCTGTGCTAGAGGAAAAGGAAAACATTAAGAGCAATTTGCAGTAATGCACCATGCCATAATTCTGTCTGCAAGCTGCATCAACACCTGAATATAATTACCTTTTTCCTCATAACTGATTGATAAGGACATAAAATAACAAGAGGAACAAATCACATCAAAGTGATTGATGAATGGATGAACTTAGATGAGTGAGTGTTTGTGTGAAAGAATCTGGATGTGTCAGCAAGGAGTGGTTCGATAAAAGCAGCATTAAGATGAACATTTGGATTACTTTGGAGAATGTATCCTATTTCACAGCCTTGCGAGCAATCAAACAGGATTGTGCTGATGTACACGTTGAATAAATGTGTCGACACATTAAGATAAGCAACCCGAGATGCATTGAAAACAATGTTTAGCCTCGGACTTCCAGAACGAGCAGTTTTAATGTTTTTGTCATGATCTGTATTTGTGGTTTTTGGTATAGTATTTAGTTTCATGTTTTTTCCTTGTGTTTGGTGTGTCTCGTCATGTTCATTGTGTCCACCTGTGTTCATCTACCCAAGCCCCAGTGTTAACCAATCAAGTCCTTCCAACCCTTTGTGTCTTGTCCAGGTGCTCCTCGTCTCGTCAATTTGTTTGTATTTAGTTCCTTGTTTACTTTGAGTTCTTGTTGCTGCATTGCCCTTGTCAGATGTCCCTGTCAGTGTCCACGACAAATTGTCCTCCAACCTGTCTTGCTTTTTTTCCCGTTAAGTCAATCCTTGTGTTTTGTTGGTCCCAGTTGTTTTGTACTTTTGTATTTTTATTTATTTTTTCATTAAATACCATTTAAGTTTCCCCTGCCTCACTTCCCTGCATTTTTGGCTCCTCCTCTTCCTCAACCTCCCCGACACCCTGACAGTTTTGGTCTGACTATGGCTGACTCTAATCATCAGTTTTGAAATAAAGAATTTGCTGTTAAATCTTTGTTCGTACCGTTTCCTTTGTCCTAGCCAAGGCGTGACTAAAAGGACGAAAGTTAGCCAAGCAGGTGCTGACAGTTGATACTGTCGGACTTGTGAATCCTCACAGGCGGCCAGTGAGAAAAAAAATAAATAAAATGTGTCTTTGTTTGGAGTAGGATAAAGTAAGAGCTGAAGCCGCACTGTAAGGTTGGTGATCAAGTGCTCAACAGTGAATACATCAAACTATCATATCTCAAAATGTATCTCATTACAAAACAGTGTATTTAGGGGCATATTCTCCCATTCACGCATAAGTCATTTCCTTAAGCATCTTGATTCTCTCGTCCTCAAGCGTAACTTGGACATTTGTGCGCAACCACTAAAGAGGCATGATTGGATTAAGCCAGAGGTTGGCTCAAATTTCTAGACTGTGGAGTTTTCATGAGACGTAAATTCCATGTTTGGAAAATGACATACTTAAAACATGAAATTAACTGTGAATCTGTAAGTACCGACCTTCGCTGAGTGGCATGCGCACGTCTCATCAAGGTATTTTGTAGGAGCGTGTGCTTTTGCCATTTCTAAACAAATAAAATAAAAAGCAATTTAATCGGAATGCCATGTTCATAACTGAGCACTTAGGAGATCACATCAAATACAGAAACTAACTCATGGCCAGTGACTGTAGTCCTTTGTGATCAGCGCTTCAATTCCATAGCCTTGCATTTTTCTGTATGTTACAGAAGGAACAAGTAAGCGTCCAAGCTTTAAGCGTTCATATAAATACAAGTTTATCTTGGACTTTTCTAATTACTTTAAAGTACAAACCTAGTACACTTAAGCATACTTCTGTGGAGTTTATAAATCCCAGAATTTGAAAAGTACACTTTGAGTATACTGCCTTCGTTTTAGTATAAAACAAGTTTACTTTTAGTATACTTGAATAAACTACTTTTTGCTCAGGGTGGGCCCGATGTGCCCCACTCCGCATGTTAGCGCAAATCTGCTGAGTTGGCCGGAAACCGTCATCACCAACTATCAACGACAGTGAAATGACTCAAAACGTGCAATATATATCAACGTGATGAGCTGAAACATAGTCCAAGTTGCCTTGTAATGTCAAACTGATTGACTAACAGGTTGTCAGAGGCCCCCTGGAACCAGGTAAAACAGACGTCAAGCCTGTTCTTCACTTTGTCCGAACGCAGACAAACAATTAATGGTGTTTAACAATAAATAAATAAATAGGAGACCAGGATAAATTAAAACTCTTATGCAATCACACGAGCACTTCCAGTTAACTCCTTTGCAATTAACAACCCGTCAGCTGGGATGGATAGGAGTGTGCAAGGTAGCAGAGCAATGTGTGCGCGTACAACTCCAACTGGCCATAAAACACCATGTTGGTGAATCTAGCTCAATACGCTTAATTAAACTTCACAGAAACTATCTGCATTCGGAGAAGCAGCAGCATGGTGCGGCAACAAGTGAAAGGTGACCCATTGAGTAAGGTCAGAGGCCAGTTAGCTACAGTTATGGCGCCAACGTTATCAGCAACCTCAAAAATGAAAATAAGAACACCCACCACAACATCTCAGGGAACTTGTATCAATATCTTTAATCACTATTTCAAAGCCTACAAAAGGTTTTTTCTTGCGCTCCTTTTGCAGATGTGGATAAGAAGACCTTGTGCATAATATTTTCTATAGAGAGTCAAGAGCCTTGAGTCACTGTGTTGTGGACAATGTGCAGTTTCCTTGGCAAGCTTTCTGTTTCTTCTTGAAATTACTGAAGACAGAGATGTGAATTCCACAATTCACATCTGTATTGCCTGCACTAAATACTGTGATTGAATCAAAAAATTACATTAACTAAATTTTGTACAGTGGCTGCTCTATGTGAACCACAATCCCAGCAGCGGACTCATCCGCATTCTCAGTGAAATCAAGCATTTTGTTTGTGACCCTGCATTTGTGACTTAAAGGGGAAGATGAACCTAAGATTTTCTTTAGAAGATTAAGTTCTATGCAGGCCCACTAGTCTAAACACGGCATTCTGATTATTAAAATACACCTGCTTTAAGACATTTCAGGGGGCAGCCATTTCAACTGAAAATTACATCACAGTTGCTCAGGTAACGACAAATCACGGCTCAGCGTCAGAAAACATTTGAACCGTGATTGTTCGTTCATTGAGCCATGAGCAACTGTGATGATATTTCCAGTTGACGGAAGGGACAAAATGGTTGCCCTCTGAGATGGCTAAACATGGATTGATTTTGCTTTTGTTTAACACAAATTCCATAAATACTGATCATCAATGTAATGGAACATTTTATTGTGAGTATTTTTGGGGGGTTCACATCCCCTTTAAGTATTGAACTTCAAGGAAAAACCTCTTCCTTTTTCCTTTATTTGATGCATCAGTCTTTATGGAGAATTTGGAGGTCTTTATCTCATTTCAGGGTCTTGAGGACATCACTCACATCTTATTGTGATAAAAGCACAACCAGATAGGAAACAAAATCAATTATCACGTGTCATACTGCCCCAGCCTCATGAGATGATTGAATCAAGAAACACTGTGACACACTGCTGGTTCTTCTGTGTTATCCGTCTCCCATGATCCTCTCCGGATGCATTCTGTGTGATGTCAAAACAGCCCACCATGACGGACGGAAAACACACAATTAACTTTATACAGTAATGTTCTACACTCACGCCATCTAACCAAGGACAAGCTTCTATCCAGTCACGTCTGTTTTACTATTTTGTGATGTAATGGAGTATTGGCTGCACCGCACAACAACAAACGTGAGTGTGAGCAGCACCGGTGCAACTGCACTCCAGACAACCGTTTCACTGTTCAAAGTTTTCACTGCAACTGTGCTTGCAGTGGTACATGCCTCAGTTAGCATCTGAGGAAAGAACGTAAAGAAACATGGACGAAAGAATGTTTTTGTTTCAAAACAAAGTATTCATCACTGCTGCATGTCACAATTATAGATAGCCGCGGCCCTGGCCCAGCTAATAGCATCCTATTAATAAAAGCTTGTCAATTAGTCTCCAATGCATGTGAGGGTCCTGGCTGCTTGCAGAGCAGCTTCGTGTTGGATAGTGAACTTTATGCCTGAATTCACACTATGAAGTAAGACATTAGTTGACTTGAATTGAAACGCACAGTTCTGTTCAAAGTGGGGAAAAAACATTTTGTGATGCAGACAGTCCATATAAACTCAATATGCACTTACAATTACAAATATTAAATATAGCAGTCACAAGATATTTAAGACTAACTTAAGGCAGCTCTAGAGCATGTTTCTGTTATGGCTGGCCTTACAGCCAGAGAATGGATCACCACACAGACAAAAGTGTTTGAGAGCAGTGACATAGGCTTTATTCTAACCAATTAATTTGAGCCCAAAAGAACAGTAACACAAAACGTCCGAGCAAGAACAAAAGAAGTGGTAACGTGAGGAAGGAAAGTAATAAAAGTGCGGCCCAAAAAGGCCAATTACAAAAAAGAAACAGAAAGTCACCAAGAGTACTGAAAAGAAACAAACACCTTCAATACATCTGGTATGCGAACGAGTCGTAAAACATTAACACAAAATCAACAGTAGAAGTTAATTTACAAACCTTAAGTTCTACTGGAACCGAACACTATGGTCACACCAGGAGCAATGTGGGACTGGTAAGCAGTAGAACAGCTTGCAAAGCAATACTCCAGCACATTCCTTTGTTTGGAGCTGGAAATAAATACTTTACACTACTGATTAGACACAGGTGGATCTGACTGATTGCAAGTGCTGCTGCTTTGTGACTCCGCCCACCACTCAACCAGGATACACTGTGGGTGGAGAGAACACATTAGCAAGAAGCAAAAAACACGTGACATGACAGTTTCATACAAGGTAACTCAATTTACTTTGCATAATTAAAAAGTACAATTATGAGGGTGCAATACGACAATAAGCGAAAATGCGACTTTATTTTTACCAATACTGAATGACTTGTTGCCTGTCGTGATGAATCCATATTTCAAGTCGGTCTCTTGGTATGTGTACTGCACATTTCTTTTTCTTCTTCTGCATTGGTTCTTATGTTGAATCCTCACAGGGCCTCTGGACCTTTTCTCCATTCAAAAGAAAATTCCAAATGCGTACATTTTATTTCAGTTTTTTTTTTTTTTTTGCTAGGTTTTTTTAAATATTTGCATTACAAGACAATTAGCATCTTCACATGTTTCAAGTGGCAATCATAAACAGATGTGACAGAGAATAACCTCATACCGGTCCGCGGGTTAGGCAGTGAGCCTTTTTTGCAAACAGTTTTGTGTACACTGTATATAATGTGTTTATATTTAGTTTGTTTGTTTTTTTTTGTGGTTGATTTTGAAACATACTTCCTATGTTTGTGTATCGTATTAACAGTAGACTCAACAATATGACACTTAGTCACTGATGGTATTGTGGTACACTTGCCTGCCTTGTATGCGGGCTGCATGGAATCGGTTCCCCCTCAGTGATGTTGTCTGTGTGTGCCCTGCGACTGGCTGGCGACCAGTTTAGGGTGTCGTGCGCCTTTCACTCGTTATCTGGTATTGACTCCAGCACCCGCCACGACCCTGTAGCAGGGATCCCCAATCCTGTTCCTCGAGGGCCGGTGTCTTGTAGGTTTTCCATCTCTCCCTGCTGCCACACAGCTGATTCAAATGATCAGATAATCAGCAAGGTCTGCAGAAGCTAGATAACGATCGCTCAGGTGTGTTGCACCAGGGAGAGGTGGAAAACGGCCAGGACACCGGCCCTCGAGGAACAGGATTGAAGACCCCTGCTGTAAAGGGTAAGCGGTGTGATAACATATGACACTTAAAATTTAATGGTGAGTTTTACAAAATATTGTCTAGTTTTTACATTTGAACATCTGTGCAACTGCTGGGGGCCAAGCCCCTCATGTCCATGAAACCTAGTGACACACCTCGCGGGAAGTAGTTTGGTTTATGTAACATTAACGGCTGGGAGGATACTACATCCGCTTTAGGGTTAATAAGTCTGTACCCAGCCTCTTTTAACAAAATGCGACCAACTTTATTATAGTTTAGGTTGTGACACACCTCAGACGTTTGAGATTGCTCATTGCCGCACGTCTAAATTGACAAACAGAAAGTAGCTAAAAATGTGACTGTGCGCTCTCGCTGGCAATAGCAATAGGGTGGGTAAGAAGGTAGTACTTGGGCCTTAGATTTCTCAGGTTCGGGGTTTGAATCTTGCCTCCAGGCTTCCTTTGTGGAGTTCTTATGTTTTCCCTGTCCTTGTGTGGTTCTTTGGGTACTCCAACTTTCACTTTATGAGTGCGAATGGATGTTTGTGCCCTGTGATTAGTTGGCTTCAGCTCATCCGCAGCCCTAATGAGTATAGGCGGTATAGAAAATGGACGGATCCTGAATCCAAGAAGAGCCCATGATGCCAGTTTGTTGTGTAACCACAACCGCGTGATAATGTAAAAAGCAAGTGTGGGCTCGCTGCGAAAAAGAGGCTCAAGATTCATGCTGGACTAGTTACACTTTGTAATGCATGAAATTGTGTTGCCGTTTTCCAAGGGAGAAAAGGAAAAAGGGGGTAACAAAATACAAGCAATAGGAGTGACAAGAGCAAAGTATTGGATAAGTTACAGACACCGTCGCATTCTGTGCGTGTCTGGGTGTGTGTCTACTCATCCCGGGGGCTTAGCTTTAAGGAGCCATTAAACGCAAGATACGACCCTGGCTGACCTCCTTGCACTCCAAACGATTTTTGATGACAGTAGAAAAAAAACAAAAACAGATCACTCCTCCTCAAAGGTCAGCCCCTGTGCTGCTACCATGGCGCTTTAATGAAAACAATTGCAGGGCAATGTCTCAGAGGTCTCAGGCAGTTAGAAAGGTTAGGATGTTGAATCCAGGTGAAAATAATCGGTGAAGCAGAATTCACAATACTTGGATGATGACATACGACTACATCATGCGTCCTGAGAGAAGTCACAGACAATATTTGATCTTCTTTAGGCAATATTTGACACTGTCCAAAGCAACGTTTATGCCATTTGCCTTACATGCATGCTGTACACTAGGTGTGAGTAAACATCCTTGCACCCAATCAATCTTGGGTTCAGCCATCGAGGGAGCGTTGGATCAATTTTGAACAAGAACAAGCACGAGCTATTTGCCAAGTGCCCCACACAGAAGGTTGGCAAACACAAAGTTCTGTAATGTGCAGGCAAATGTTAAACTGAAAACACATAGACACACACACACAGAATCACGCGCACACACAAATACGGTCTCTGAATGCAGTCCAATCAAAGCAAAGCTAATTACAGTCTTGCGCTGGTGTTATTCCAGCGTGGAAGGAGCTGGCTCGTTGATGGCGTCTAAGCTTAAATTACTGCTTTAATTACTGATGCTAATGTTTTCTCTGCTATTAAACATTTATGCAAAGTGGCATCCGGAGATGTTCATATCCTTATCTACGCAGATCCCTTGAGGCATTGGGGCTGAGGGGGAGTGCTGAGGAGACCGGGGACTGATGGAGGAAAACGCCATCGTTGCACTTCTCTACACTCGCAGTGGATCGTTTACGAAACACCTGCTGTGGCCTTTGGCCCAAAGTCCAGGAAAGATACCTGACTTAACTGCTGCCAAAGTTGTCAGCCCTCATGCAAGCGTGCACTGTTTTTTTATATGCTCTCAATAGTATTGAAGGAATTACTAGAAACGCCGAGTGGGTGGGTGGGGAGGCTCTGCGGGACGATGGCTCCAGGACAATGAGACAAAGTTTAAAGAGAAGACATGATGAAAGGTGCGACAGTTGAAGTGAATACTTGTTTGTGTGTGGAAAGGAGTCATTACGCAGGCCGCTTGGGTATTTGCGCAGTAAAAACGACAGACCTCTGCAAGAGAAACATAATGGCACCATGACTTCTATTAGCATAGTAAGTACAAATAAAAGTTTTACAACAACTTTTTTGTCCGAATGTCTTCCACTGTGATACATTACCCGGGCTAAATCAATAACTCTGTGATTCAATTACTGTCCCCTCCAGTTCATTGCATCTGTTTCACACTCATTGTATCTAAATAAGGAGACCTGACATTTAATGCAGGAGAGGGGGACACATTAACATCAAAATTGACAGATGCATGCTTCATGCTTCTGACATTTTTCTGACTTATTACTTTTTCACAGTTGTTCTGAATGAAATACAAGCACTCCAGTCTGAATTAAATGAATAAAACTATGAATATAAATTGTAGCACGATAAATTTACATATTTTACAAAAGAAGCTTACGTCAATAGCATCTAATGGCATTGTATTAAATTCGGAATTTCCATTTTCTTCTCTCACGACGCTCATCAAAATATTTATGGTTAAGCAGCTTTGATTTTGTAACAGACATGAAAGAAAGACATTGTCCATTTATCCATTCCCTTCCGCTTATCCAATGTAGGGTCGCCAGGGCAGCAGCCTAAGTAGGGACCCCAGACTTCCCTCTCCCAAGCCACATTGTCCAGCGCCTCTTCGGGGATACCGAAGTGTTTCCAAGGCAGCTGGGAGACATGGACTCTCCAGCGTGTCATGGGTCGTCCTCGGGGCCTCCTCCCAGTGGGACAAACCCGGAACACCACACCAAGGGAGGCGTCCAGGAGGCATTCTGACAAGATGCCCGAGCCACATCATCTGGTTCATCTCAATGTGAAGGGACAGCAGCTCAACTAGGAGTCCCTCCCGGATGACTGGGCTTCTCACCTTAATAAACAATATCTGCAAAGTAGAAATAACCTATTAAAATAGCAGAGCCGGGCGGTGCTTTTCAGATGAATGCCTTCATTAAACACCCCCACAGTCCCACCCCTAACCCTCACGGCATACCACTGTTAAATACACCCAGTGCATGTTTTTATTGACAGCCAAGACAGTCCATTTTTCAATAACTAGGAAATATATGTTGGGTCTTTTTTATCAGGAAAATTATACGAGCTTGCATTTTCAATTTTATCAATTTGTTTTGGAAAAATCAATGCAAAACTAAATCACTTAAAACCACCCAAAATAATTGAGGAATACGGCCACGGAGAGGCCTTAGGCGAAGACTGGCAGCCACGCTTGCGTCAGTCTACCCCAGGGCAGCTGTGGCCACATATGTACGGTAGTTTTCCACCAGTGTGAATATGTGAGCGCGTGAATAATTGCAAAGCATCTTTAAGTGACCAGAAAAGCGCTGTATAAATAAAGATAATGCATTAGATCTTTATCTTTTTTATTATATTATGCTCTCATGTTTGAGCCAAAATATTGTGCAGACCGCTTTTATAGTTTCACAAGTTGACGCGGACAAGAATAGTAAAGGCCTTTTGAATTTTAGTGGCTATTTGTCTCCATTTCAGACAACAGAACGTGACAAACCAAGGACCATTGCAATTCTTACCTCCCCGCTATGACAGATAGCTGAGATGGAAAAAATCACCACATTTTCTTTTCGGGGCATGAAAGTGCTGATGTAATTTTTGCAAGCATACCTTTTATATGAATGCCAAACAAAAGATGGGAAGCGTGGGGGTTGCATAAAGTTTACCGGGAGCTCATTCCACAGAGAGGGACTAGCAATGGAAAAGACTCGATCCCCTCGCAGACATGAGGTACTGGGCAGTTGCCTAACGAGCCCATTTTAAAGATTTGAAAAACAAATAATAGAATCTTAAAAAGAACACTATAATGTGAAGGGACGCGAGAGTAGGAGTTATGCACTCCCTCTTCGGAGTGCCGGTAAAGAGGCAAGCAGTAGCATTTTGGACCAACTGGAGACGCTTGATGGAGGATTGGCTGACTCCAAAATCAAGTGCCTTACAGTAATTCAGCTGAGATGTGAAAAAGGCGTGAATTACTGTTTCAAAGTGCTGTCGAGAATGGAGATATTTTTCGTTACCCATCTGCCTAAAATGGAAAAAAAAGCCACATTTAACAACAGCAGTTAAATCCAATAACTTTTTGTATCTGCTGAAGGGTTATTTTCAGACCTGGCAAAACTGTGAATGGTGCTGACAGAGAGGATTTCTCTCTCTCTCTGTTGGACCAGAATAACGTTTTTGCATGAGGCTTTGGAACTGCTGAGTAGAGAAGACATTGATGAAGCCTCCCTGCACAGCCTCAAGCGTGCATTACCTGCCTGAATCCATTTCTTAACCAAAGCAACTCATTTGGAGTCACAGGGATGAAAATTGGGGTAATCTAGTCCATTCTAATCCAGACTTGTTCTGCTGAGCACGATGAGGATCCACACAGCACATACTTGAAAATAGAATGTCTCAGACATCTCACAAAACACTACAGTGGAAATTACACTTGAGAGTGGATCAACAAAATACAACCAAGTGGACATAAGATTAATAACAGATTCATTTTGAACAGTTAAAAAACAGTTACTTATTAGTTAGATTAAAAATTTAACCCAACTTGATTTTTCATAATCAATTGAAAATACAAAAACAGATAGGGCATGTAAAGTTAGACAATCAACCCCCAAACCATTCGAATGAAAAACAAATTGCTGTCGCATGTACACGTCCATCGATCAAAAATACGAGTTGTCGTCGGGGCTAAACGATGGCCGAACCGAAATTTCACATGTTTCTCAATGAGAAGAAGAATGTGGTGTGCCTGATTGGATTTTTCATTTTAAAGTACATTAATAAAAGAAAAACATAACTCTTGAAAGTGGTGGAATATCTGTGAAATCTAGCAATCTTAAATGCTCGTATCAAACAGGAACATTTGAAGTCATAATTGCTTTATTTTATTCACGTTTGATTTCCAATTAATCGAGACTAAAATGTTTTGTTAGTCCATGAAAATTAGAGAAACAATTATGTTCAACTGTGCCTTTAATAGCCCTTATTTGATTCTTCTACATTTCTTCATCTCCACCTCCTCCTTTCGGCTTATTTCATCCAACATGCTCCTCCCTAACACCAGCTGCCGTCACGTCTTTTCTGTCGTCACATCCATCGATCTTCTCTAAGGACTTCTTCTAGCTCTCTTTCCTGGCAGCATCATCCTTATCATCCTTCTACCAGTACAGTATATTTCCTGTCGCTCCTCTCTCTGCCTCGCTGAATGCATGAACCATCTAAATCTGACCTGTCTAACTCTCTCTCCAAAACGTCTCACCTTAGTTGAGATCATTTCTATCCGTCCTCGTCACTCTAAAAAAGAACCTTAATATCTTCATATCTGCACCCTCAGCTTTGCTTCCTCCAATGATGCTGCCTATGAGCTCAACATCATGGGTTGCCTCAATATTTGTGTTTGTAAAGCTTCCCTTTATTCCTTGGAAAGCCTCTTCTACCATAAAACCAGGGTTGGGAGGGTTACTTTCAAATGTATGCCGTAAAAATTGCAGTTAGTAATGTAATCCAAACACCATAATAATAAATGAATGTAACTCTATGCTTTATTGCTTTTGGACTACTCCTATACCAAATGTGTTTTTAAAAAGCCCACTTAAAAAAAAGGATGGATGGTTGGATGGGTAGGGTTTTTGTTTCAATCATGCCATCCTGGCAAGTCAGTCAGCGTGACTTGCTGGTCTGAAGTGGTGACCTAAACAGCAATACAAGCAGCTCAGAGGATTTGAATTATTGGATCTGTCGATGGCGTTGGCAAAGATAGGATGGCAAAACGCATGGTTTGCTCGTCAAGGAATGATTATGCAACAACAACAACTATTTGTCCATACAAAATCCACAGACAGGTAAGCTAACATCACATTTTAGCTAGCAATTCAAAGACTGGTTTGGGACCACAAAATATATATGTGACTGAACATTTAAGTACAGCTAAGAAACATAGCTAGAGTCAAGATAATATTAATAATTATAATAACAACAACAACATCCATCCATCCATCATCTGTACCGCTTCTCCACACTAGGGTCACGGGGGGTGCTGGAGCCTATCCCAGCTATCTTCGGGCAGTAGGCGGGGGACACCCTGAACTGGTTGCCAGCCAATTGCAGGGCACACAGAGATGAACAACCATCCGCACTCACACTCATTCCAAGGGGCAATTTCGAGTGTCCAAGCAATGTTGAAGATGACACATACATAACCCATTGACAAATTGGATAGCTTATTAGTTTTCAGTATGTCTTTTGGGAGGGAATTCCAAAGGTTGGGCTGTGGTAACAGCGAATGCTCTGTCTCCCCTGGTTTGGTATCTGGTCCTTGGGACAGTCAGGAGGTTATTCTCAGAGGAATGGAGCATACTCTAAAAAGGGTGTATTGGTGCAACAAGTCATTGAGGTAGGTGGGGAACTGGTTATGGAGGGCTTTGAAGGTTCTGGCGAACATGGGTCATGTGGTCACGGGGACAAGAAGCGTTTTGACTGTATCAGAAGAGACAAGAAAGAGACAGGTGCAAAGGCGAGTGATATTCTTCAAGTGATTAAAACACAGTTTTTGTCACATTTTTAATGCATTGGGAGAAGGTGAGTTGGTGTCCATGATGACTGCATGGTGGGGTGAGGGTGCACTTTTCAAAGGAGAGACAAAAGTCAGGGGTGGGTCAGATGAGGGATTTGGGACCTATTATGATAATGTCATATTTGGTACAGGTAAGAAAGTTTGAAAATATTCCGATGCATCCAGGAGCTAATATCATAAATGCAGTTTGAGCGAGTGAAGTGGGCCCTGATGGTCAATGAATTGGTAAAGGTGGAGGCAACACCACCACTTTTACCAGTGGGGATGGGGCGGGCCATCTATTTGTATTCAGAAGGGGCGGCTTGGTTGAGGCAAAAAGAATCTTGATAACTGTGCCAGGTTTCAATGATACAGAAGAGGTTCAAGTTAGTATCCATGATGTAGTAATTCAGAATGACTTCTTTATTTTAGAGGCAGCGAGTGTTATGGAAAGCAAGCTTGAGGATTTGCTGCTGTGCACATTGTTGAGCTATACGGGGAGCGAGGAAATGTTGTGTGACTTGCAGATTTTATTATTTTCTGTAATTCTTGCCACACACCTAAAATGTCCTTTAATGTCTCCTTTACTTTCTGCTTATGCAATTAGAAATGAGCAGTCCGCTGTGGCGCCCACTCGTCAGTGAAAGGAGCCAGCCCACTGAAGACAGCCGAAGAAGACTGCCAAACGCCAGTCGCAATGTACAAATTTGCCAAGATGCAGCTTGAGGTGACGCATCCACTTGCTGGCAAGATCACGAGACATTAGCCCACACCCTCTATAGTTGCAAAGCTCAGGCTGCAACCCAGGTCCTGAAGGAGATGAAAGCCCAACTCAGGATTGACCCAGCATTTTATGGGTCGAATGCAAGCATGTTCACTGCATAAGGCAAGGCTTGCCCCTAAAAAATGGTGGGTTTCAGTAAGGGGAGGAATAAAGTTTGCTATAATTCTTTTTCCTCAAAATATTTTTAACACCAGCATTCCTCTGACACGTAAATATCATAGCTGAGGAATATATGCTTTGTCTCCTTTAAATTCACAACATTTTCTTAGTAAGACCAAAATAAATACATTTTCTAAATTTGACACGCCACAGAAAAAAAGTATTAACAACCCTGAAAAATTGGAATGATTAACGCAATAAATAAAATCTATTTTCTCCACGCTGGCGGCACGGTGGGCAACTGGTTAGCACGATGGCCTCAGACTACAGAGGTCGTGGGATAGATACCAGCTCTGGCTTTCATGTGTGGAGTTTGCATGTTCTCCCCGTGCCTGCATGGGTTTCCTCCGGGTACTCCGGTTTCCTCCCACATTCCAAAAACATGCATTGTAGGTGAATTAAACACTCTGAATTGCTCCTTCGTGTGAGGGTGAGCGGATGGTTGTTCATTTTTGTTTGCCCTGCGATTGGCTGGCAACCAGATCAGGGTGTGCCCCGCCTACTACTCCTGGTATAAGCTCACGCCCGCGACCCTCGTGAGGAGAAGCGGTGGATAGATGTCTCCCTCCACTCTCAAATTGAGAGGGTGCCTGCTGAATTCATGAAACCACTTGTGACTGAAAAATGGATGCTTCCTTGTCCACCAGCATCTTCGTTATAATTAAACATTACAAGCATTCCTGTTTGAGATGCAAAAATATAACCTCTTAAAACCTAGGGTGGCTTGAGTATATCCCAACGAGTCATTTTGTTTTGTCACTGTTAACTGTTCACTAAACACAATCAGCTCACCTTATTCAACCTGTGGCTCACTATATCCACAATGCTTTGCATTCTATCACATTACGGAAGCCTAATTTACTCAAAATACCAATATTTGGGAAATTAAATAAAGTGTGGCATCTAAGAAAGATGCATTTTAGCGTGTAGGCATAGTTTGCTAGCCTACTGCAAGTGTAGAAATGGATCAAGTAATTATAACTAAGGAACTGCACCAAAATGCATCGATTAATCGACAACTAATCAGTTATCCAATTCATCAACCATCATTTTAATCAGCAAAAATGATTGTTTAAAGTCATTGTTTCAGTTAAAATTGTACAAACCTTCCCAATCCATTTTCTAGGGTCTTTGTAAACATGCGCATTTATAGCTATATGTGTGACGAGTTATTAAAAACATGTCACAGACTATAGAATTTGCTTCTCATTTATTAATTGAATAGCATATACTCTGCAGTTTCTCTTCCATCTTGACTATGCTGCAGAGGTGATTGATGCTGTAAAATCACAGTAGTGTCATCAAATAACTGGGGACCTTGAACAGCCTCAATTGACACTTTAGATGGGCTTTAGTTTAGTTTAGTTTAAATTCTGGTCACTCGAAAAAATTGAGGAGGTAATGAATGTCTGTCCTCTAGAGCTAATTTCTAATGGGACACTGTGTTGCTTTCCTATTTTGCAAGTTTTTTTCTTATTCATCCATTTACTTCATTTCAACTACATAGATTCTCCAGCTAATGGTTGCTGTGCGTAATTCTATTGTTAGTTTAGTGAAGAGAGTCAAATAGGAATTAAGTGTTTTTTCTGTCTACAGAGAATATAAGAAATTAATATGCGAAATTGAAGGTGAAGCCTCTGTATAGCCGCCTGCTTTAAATCCTCCCAAGTGTTACCACTCACTAAAACTCTGCAGTCTATCGAGACCCAACACAAGCATATACAGCGTGTCCTTGTGTGTATTTTGCAATTGCACAGCTAGCATATTGATTTTCCCTATTATTCTGGAGTGTTACTTTTTAAGAGAAAGTGGTGCCAGAATCTCAGGGGGTCTCAAAAGTCGTCAAAAAGCCCCCAAAATAAAGCAGTTCAAGGCTAAGTGCGACGATGAAGATAACATCAGTACCATGGGTGCAAGTACCATATTTTCCGGGCCATAGGGCGCTCTTTAAAGTCCCTAATCTTCCCCAAAACAAACAAAGCGCCTTGTAAAGCGACGTGCCCATTATGTGGACTAAGCATCACCCTCAACCATCAACTCTTTTACTCATTGGGCTGTACGAAGTGCATGTTAGCACACCCTGCTGGTCAAAGTCTGAGTCATCTATGCTTCAAATTGACCGTGACTTATACATTATGTGACTATGGAGTTTGGGTGATGGTGTTTTTTTTGTAGGAGAAAGCTGGACTAAAGGGCAGCTGCCCACAATGTTGTAGTCTGTCTTATCATTTATGTCATTGCAAGCAAGAAACGTCCCAGGTTTAGACAACAGACTGCAAAAAGCCCAAAGCACAACAGCACATCTCTCTAAACAGCCATGTGATTGGCTGAGTCTGAGTGGGTCCCAAGAAGCCATTGCTATAATCTTTTTGTATTATTTTTATTTCTTTTGGGTATATAGATGGCATGAGAGATACATGTTTTGCGTTAATCTTATTTCTTTGTTTCATTGTTTGCTTGTATGCTGAGTTTTTTTTTTTTTGGTTTTGATTTGAAACCGTGACTAAGGAGTATGGTGACCAGTGAAGTACCTCCCCTGACGTTGTCTAGTAGACTATTCCCATGACACCTTTTATGTTATTGATAGTGATTCCTTATAGTTTCAGGACATCTGTCACTGAAACGGGGTGATACCTCTGACAGTGATCATTTAGGGGATTGAGTCATGGTGAGCTGGCATCAGCTAGTGCGAGTAGCTAGCACGAGCAGCTGAGCTAGCGTGAGCAGCTGAGCGAGCAGCTGAGCTAGCGCCTTGTAGTGCGGCGCGCAGCCTAGTATATGCATAAAATACGGAAATAGCACCCTCAACTGGTGTTGCGCCCTTTGATGCAGCTCGTCTTATGGCCGTAAAAATACGGTAAACAAAATCCAATACTTTAATAGCAGTGCTGTCACAGCTCAATTAGGGGATATTAGCGCGACGTTTAGACATTTACCGCGGCCGCAATTTGTCAAGTGACTATTCTTAATCAAGATACCCACAACACAGTAAATACTGAATAAAGAAAGACAAAGTGATGAAGTTAAGAAACTGACCATAACCACCAATTTCTGGTGACCTCAGGTAACTGTCACCAGGGAGATGGCCTCCCTTCAGCAGCAACAAAATCTATATTTGAGTCAGATGTCAGGTCAGGTACAACCGTGCGCTTGTGAGTCTGCGAGAAAGTGTGTGCTTGTGTGTGGGCACTGTCAGACAATGACCTCGTGCAACCCTCTGATGAAAGCGCATCCTCAGCAGATGCGCGAGAACAACACAAGAAGCCAAGTCGACAGGATACAAGTCTTAAATGACGCACACATATGCTTGCAACACTTGATTGTATTTGAGCTATTCCTGCATTAGTTAAAGTGTCTAGTCTATTTTAAAGGCATACGTACTTGAGAAAACAGTCAAGAGAATGAAAATTGGGTGTCTGCAGAATTCCAACAGCCCCCAAAATAATAAAAGCCCTCCCTTACAAAGAGATTTATCACTACTTCTTTAAGTCAGGGTCTAAACAGTCTGGCTATGCAAAATGCATGCAAATGGGCAAAGTTGCAGTAGACTCGTAAAACTAAGTGTTAATTGAGTAGTAACACTGGACAACTGTTGTTGACTCATCTTTTCATCAACTAATTATGGCCAAATCTAATGGCACCTTTGGAAACACTGCAGAGTCATCACATATGTATGACAACAATTATGGCTGAACATAATGTGCCATTAAAGTAACTCACGACGTGGGTTTTTTATCTTGTGTGTGTGTGTGTTTTTAAACCTCAATACTTAGCTACTTGTGCATTTATTTCAGCATCACAAATATGTCCACTGCCACTTGCATGCAAGTTCTCATCGTTTTATTGGGTGTCTAGGGCAAGATTATACGAAAAGAAAACTCTGAAAATAACTAAAATTGAAATTGAAAAATCACTTTCATTAACATAGCAAATTAATTTTAAAATAATTTTAAAGAAATGATAATTAACTAAAACGACATTTTAGGTTCCTACAATAAACAAAAACTAACTGTAATAATTGCAAAAATCTGTTTCAATCATCAGTCAATTTCTGAGTTTTTGGGGTTCATTTGAAATGTATTTATTTTAGTATTACTTTGTGGCCGCGCTGAAGAAGGTATGCTATTTGGAAATTTAAGTTTAACAATAGATACTGACCTTTTTTTTTTTTTCAATTCTATATACACAAAAAAAAACATCGATGCGTAAAAAAAATACTAAAAAATATACAGAAAATCAAAACATTCGGTTAAACCTAAAACTAAGCATTCACTGTAATGAAAGCCCCTAAACAGGTTTGGATGCCTTAAATATGTTGTTTGTTCTGGCATGTGACTCTTGCAAATAAATAATCTATAAAATCTCACACAGCCAATCATTTTGTAGAGTGTCTCTCGCACAGGTGTTCTATAAAGTTGTTGTGTTTTGTTCTTGGAGGTAACCTTCCATCAAGAAATTAAAAGCCCTGCTGGGATTCACAAGGGCAAACAGGTCAACTGAGGAGTCAACCAATGTGTGATGAATACTTGGAGCCAATACACAAATAAATTTAGTGAGGTGACAGTGACTGATTTAATATGGGCTTGACCTACAGTATGCGCTTAAACGTTGGACAATTAGATCATATCGTTGATTAGCCGCTAGCGCTTCAGAATACCTGATTGTCTGAACTAATCATAATAATCTCCTTCAAGTATCTCCCTTCCCAGTCATATTAGAACAGAACATGCTGTGCAGACCAAGAAATCATTTTGAAAAACGCTTGTAATTTGAAATGCAAAGCTTTATAGGTCATCCATTTGTCCATTTTCTGTCGCACTTCTTAGAGGGGAGCCTAATCCATCTGAGAGCTGGGGTACATCTTGGCCCATTGCAGCGTGCATATGAACACTCATTCACATTCACACCTGTGAAGAATTTGGAGTCCTCAGTTAACCTTCCATGGATGTTTTAGGGATGCAGGAGGAGCATGGGAGACCACGCAAACGCCACAGAGGAAGGTCAGAGCCAAGATTGGAACCCTGAAACTCAGAACCATATGGCAGATGCGTAGCCCTTTTTTCTGGTAATATCGTGCTGGTAAATATACAAACACCTAAAATAAACTCAAAATGACAAAGAATTACTTAGTTGACAGTGTACTAATTAAGACCAGCTCTAATTTTTAGACTTGTGTACTGGATGTGTCAAAAATCAATTAGGAGGCGGGAGAATCGCTAAATCTACACTACATAGAAATAAACTACCTCTATGTGGTCAACAGCAATAGATTGGTCAGAATTTGACCAATTTGGTTGGTTATGGGACTACCAATTTTATTGGTTATCCAAACAACCAATCAAATTGGTTACAGAGCGTACACTTCACTAGCGCAACTGTTTGGCTATATTCATGTGTAGTGTGTGAAATCGACATAGTGAACATGTATATTAATTTACATAATTGTAAATAATCTAATTAATTTGAGGATAAGCGGCTTGGATAATGGTTTGATAGATTAATTTATTTACCGATAATTGTAATTCATAAATATCATTTAAGTAATTAATGAAACCTTGGCCGTAACTAATCCAAACGTCACTTTGTACGTTGTAGTTTTATTATATATTGAAATTGCAAGTAATGAAGTGTTCTGAACATAACATTATTTTATAGGCTGTTTGCTTACTGCGCATGCCGGAGACCATGAAAAATGTAAAAGTGAAGGATTTTCATTGAACGGACACAGCATTTGTGAATAAAGAATGTTGCAAACTCAAAAATTCACACACACACACCTATTGTTATCGTTTTTTAATTATTTGGGGTGCAGTGTTGTTTTTTTAATTTGGGATTCCATGTTCAACGCCCTCAATTTTTTAATTCAAACTTCCAGCCGTTCATTTTCTATTCTGCTTATCTGTCCGATGTTGAGTGGGAAGCTGCGTACCCTGTGGGCTGGTAGCGAGGCCAATTGCAATGCACATATTATAGACAAACAAGCAATTACGCTCACATTCGATCGATGGACAATTTAAAGTCTTCAATAAAGTTACTTTTTTTGCAATGTGGAAGTCGGAGTAACCGGAGAAATCTCAAAAATGTGAACGGCTGCAAGGCGGCCAATTCTGTTACTTTGCTGCCCAATTCAAACTGTATTCGACAAATGTTTTTGTCCTTCAACTTCAATCTAATGATTAAGACTAAATATTAAATAATAATATGTTTGTTGTATTGTAGGATTGCATCTGACTATCAGTGTGTATAATGTTATTTTGAATTATTTTGAACACAATTAGAATGCATGTTACAAACATGTTCACTACCTCGAGAAGAAGAAATTGCCCAGAATCGGACCTATTAAACTTTTCACTTGAGGTTCGCTGCTATAAACCATATCAAACCCATTCAATGTGTGTATAGAGCAGAGAATGGGAAAAAATATTGAGTTTAAAAATGAGCACCTACCCTGCTGTGTTTGTTGTCAACACACGACATAATTGGCTTTACTTGAATTAATTCAGCACCAGCTCTCATTTTTACTGTAGATGAAGCAATTAAATGTGACATTCGCCTGTGTTTCTGACTTTGATTAAAAGTTGGACAATGATGGAGTTGAAAAGGGCAAGGAAGCTCTTATACGGACTGACATTTTAAAATAAACAGACGAAATGGCATATAACAAATAACTAAGATCCTCCACTGAAAAACTTTAATTTAAAGCATTAATATTTGTGATCAATTTTAGTTCAGCTGTGGCCTTCAAGGTGGATTTTTTTTCCTGAAAGTTCCTGTGGAACAATTCTCTCCCTCTGTGTTATTTAAGCAAGCAAGATAAAAGGCAAACACCAACCAACCAGTTATTGTCTCACATGCGAGACAAAAAAATAAAAATAATAATTCTTTCCTCATTAGTATCTTTGAAAACACACAGTTTAGGGTCAAAACATCAATGTTGAATGGTAAGCTCAGTGCAAAATCCAGCATTGTAAATCACAAAAAAAATTAAAATAAAAGCGTCTCCAAATTTGGTGCATGATATAACTTTTTTCAGTTTCTATCCAGTCAGTCTTCCACCGTGTCAGATTGACATGAAGGCTATCCACAACTGAAATAACTTGAATCAGATGAAATTATGACCGAAAAGTTTAATTATGGAATGGAAAATACTCGAAAACATAAAAGCAAATGAAGCATTTCTTGTGGTCGGTCCAACATAAATATTTTACAGTCACCCATTTGTTGCACAAAGCTTTTGCATCAATTACTGAAATTAATTTGTGCAACACCCAGTGAGACTTGTGCCCCTGTCGACAGGTATTTTGGTTCACTCCATCTGCAAACTGCCCCAGTGGCCTTAAATTGTACCTCCGGTGTGGCCCATTTTGAGGTATTGATGGGAAAATGGTTGTCACGTTTGATAAATATCTGCTGTTCCCATCTTAGTGTCTTGTATTATATTTGCTAAAACATAGCCTGGAAATCCACACTCAAGTTGAACAAGCACATTTTGGAGGCGAGGAAAACCTGAGCGATCAGACAGAAGAATGAACCAATCAGCAAAGATCGGACGTGATGTCAGAAGTGACGTGGTTGTCGTGAGATATTTCCAGTGCCATCCGCTGCTGTCGTATTCATGGCTTTGTATTTTTGGTCATTTAAAACCGGTTTAATGCTGAATGAAACACACTTTCATCAGTCCAGAGCGTCATTTTGAATGTCCTTGCTTTGAGTATGGACTGTCGCTTTAGAGTGCGCTTGAAGATGACGTTGCAGCAAATAAACACATTTGATTGCACGGTTGGTTTTGAAGTGGGACCGAGTTGCAGTCAAGCGGGCTGTCCAGACTCATTTGTTCAGTGCAGGAAGAATGTGGGCTTGGCTTGACAGGCTAGCCAAAACAATCCCTCTGGTTGATTTTAATGCAAGGCGCCATGTTAGGAACGGATGTGACGTCATGTCGTCCGTTGACTGTCCTTGCACCAACCATGCCAAATTGCTGATCGATGGATGTGAATCTATATTGTCATTTTTTTTTCTCTAAATGAGGCATCCAGACTCGGATGTTTTTTTTTATTTAAACGAAAAGGACGTAAGCTCACCCGTGTCACAGTCGCATGCAGTGGCTGATTATTTACGATATGCTGCACACCTACCTCGTCAGACAGACAGCAAAACAGGCATCCGTCAGTGATGATTCACAGAACTTACGTTACAATGACAAAGGGATTTCTAATTCTAATTCTTTTTAGCGTGAATCTTTGCTCAAATAAATGCGATTGGGTTACCTCCTTTGAACTCGGCATTGGGTGTATTCTGCGCATGCTCTATTCGAAAGGAAGTACTTGGAGGAGTTGGAGGTAATCTTATGGTGACTTAACAAGCCTCACTTTAATACAGTGATTTCTTTGCGGCATTTTGGCATTATTTTCTGTCTCTACAGTGAAAATAAACTCACCCGAAGTACACAAGCAGAGGTAAACAATCATAGGGAAACTCAAAGAACGCAGCACTTTTTGGGAGAGAAGAATCCAACTGCTTTATTCTTCGAGAAAGTAACATGAATATAATGTGATTTATTGACATGAGAAAATAAGCGGAAATGACATCTATTTGCGTCACGGCATTGTCCGTGCATCGCCGTTTAAATCAGGATTTTCAAATGCGGGAGTAACTTCTGCATACTTTCTGTGCTCGGAATTTGTATTGCAGATCTTTTGATGCAGAAAGCCAAAGGCGTGACTTAAAATTTTAACTACTTGACCCACAATGTTTTCAACAACATAAGGAAGGCATGCACTCATCATAGTGATGTATTATTATTTTTTAAACTATTGTCAATGTGCTTTGTCCAAGACAAATAATTATGACAAACGGTGGGTGTGTACAGCCATTCAGCTTTTTTTTTAATGTATTTTTGTTTTGCACTTCATGGCCACCGTAGGAAGCACCTTGCAAAGGCTGTTTTTGGTTTACAAAACCAGTTTGTCATTGTGACTTTTCGTCTGTAACATTGGTAACAAAGTTTGTAATCAAACTTCAATTAAAAACAAAAAGACCTTGTTTCACTTTGAGAAAACCGCCATTAAAACTTTCAATTATCAAGACATAAACGTTTAATGAATCTCCTTATTCTGATCTGAAAAGTCCCACCACACCTCATAAATTGATATAAGCTTAGGCAGGAGGAATCCATCTCCAGCAGAATATGGCCTCGTATTATTTAATTTATCTGTCGACACTAATTGTCTAGCAAGACAGCCCTGACAGACCGTAATGCATCACCAATGTTGTCCGGCCTCACATATCAGGTTGTCTAGTTCAACAACTACTTTTAGAAGGTCACTCGCTTAAGATCCGACATATTAGGACTGTGTTTTATCACCAGGCTGTAAAAATGCAACACACTTCAAATGAAGTCTCAAGGAGTATAGACAGAGAAAATGTTTTTTTTTTAACTCTGCATGACTTAAAGGCCAAACTGCTTTTATTTTGATGCTTTACATATTTGCATCAAAATTTGTCGCATAAATTTCAGAGTCATATGTTGCTAAAGTGATGACTAAACCATCCTGCATTGAATACAGCTTTGGCATTTCCATTGTTCACGCAGAGAAAACACTCGGGCATACAAATTGCACGCTGAAAATGACATCACTTCCCTATCGTTCTGTGAAAATTACATCTGCCCCCCACCATTCCACCAATCACTCCAGAGGATGTTTTTTTTTTCCTCTCCCTTTTTTGCCTCATGGTCCAATTTCAGGCTTTTCCTTCTTCTTTAATTTGACCCTAAATTGCCAGACCTGAATTGCCCACAAACAGTGTGGGGTGGACAGGCCGGCAGGAGGTGTATGTGAATGTGTGAGTCTCCATGTTATCACCATCGCTTTTCATTTTCCTCTCCAAGTGGTGCTGTCAGAAGCCAAACAAGATATCACTTTCTGGCCGCTCCCAACAGGGTGTCAAGAAAGAACATAAAGAAAATGGAAAGACAGAATCAAGACAAAAGGAAAAACAAAATGGTTGCCTTCAAAACACTGGCCCGTTTACCTTACAAGACTAATCCTATGATTTACTTTGTTCCTTAATCCCAGCTGGAAGTGAGACTCAGCGTGTTCTCTGTGGGTACAGCGAATGGCACCTTGGAGTGTGTCTTGATGATGTTGAGGTTATTTGAAACAAGTCATGCACGATGTGAGGTACACTTGCATGAATAAAAAAATATCCTGAGCCAGAATGATGGTGTGGGTTAGATGCATCTTCCACATTTTTGTTACCAAATGGTTATTGGGCGAATAAAACCTCCCTCCCCAATTTGTAATTGCGAGGCACCTACTCTTTTTGACAAAAAGAAAACTCGGGGCATTTTTTGACATTTGTGACTAACTTTGAGCACTTTTAATGGAGGGAATTTAAATTGCCATGCAAACTAGATTCAATTGGCTTCTAATAAACATGGGAAAATACCTGTCCAACACAAACAGAAAATACATGAGTAATGGGGTAGCCGTGTTAGTCTGATAAGTAGATGAATAAGACAAAGGTGACACCTTTGAGACGAAGTAGTTGACTTGACACAAGCTTTCACAGTCAGTATGTGTCTGCTTGAACTTCGAACATGTGATACGAACACATTGTGACAATTAGTTATTCTCTATATATCCTTTGGTCAACAGCTTTACCATATCTATTGTTTTATTCACCGTAACACGGATGTTGTCCGCTAACCTGCCGATTGTGACCATCATCTCCATTTTTACTATTGCATCACCACGTGAGCTGTCCTAACAAGTTCACCATCTGTTGCAATTTTAATTACATGCTGTGCTCCCCTTCATCACAGCATTGCTATATAGCACACCAAATGTCATACCTATAAATTACTCTGCATCGTAAAATCCATACTGCACAAGCTTTTATAAGTCAAATTTAAAACCAAAAAAAAAATAAATCTCAAAAGCCTGATGTACTAGGAAAATTTTTGGGGGGAAATTGTTAAAAATACTCATAAAGCCATCTCTGTTTAAAATGTACTGTTGTGCAGTGTAATCTGCTTATCATGCAGAGTGATCATCAAACAAAGTGTGATGCACATGCAGAGCCAATGAAGTTTACGCTGCGCAAAAAAAGCACGACTGCGCCCTTTGCGGCCATGAACTGAAAGCAGTGCGTCATTTGTCGGAAAAAAAAACTTAACCGAATTGTTGGCCAAACTAGTCGTTAGTAAACCGAGGTTCCACTATAAAAGAAATTAGGGTTGATGAAGTGTTGGCTTTTTACAGCTTTTATGGCAGCCTCCAAGGAAAGGTGTGACCATTCCAGTGCAGTGGCGCTGTGCTTTGTCATCGGTGTCAAGGAGATGTAACAGCCAGCGCACGTGACAGGTTAGTAACTTTTGTTTTAATAACTCCATCAACTGTTAATCTAGAATCAGCCACTGGACAACATGCTGCACGATGGCGCTATTCTCTTCTCCATCTCATGAAACATCACTTCATTTTATTCAGTCTCATGTCTGGATGCGGTGCCAAGTCATAAAACAGTCTGATTTAAACAGACATGCCATGGCTGTCAAGGTTGCGAGAAAGGTGGGTTGTAACTGTTTTACATTCAGAAGCATGAGGGAAGCAAAGGAGTGGCACATAATTCACAATACGGTTCTGAAAGTGACTCTTGTGAAATTTACACTAAAATTAACATCATCAAAACTTATATATCATTGCTTTTCCCCAATATCAATTATGACCTGATGAATAGTAATATCAGTTCAAAATTAGTCTTATAGCATATTTTTTGTACACCTGAGGTTAGGAGGGATTAGGAATTGTTCATTTAATCCAATTTCTCATGCATACTAAATTTAATTCTTGCTAATGCCAGTTAAAGAGACAAGGTTTGTCAACAAGCTATTGAAGGTGGTACATTATGCATTTTTAATTACTGTAATGGTTTGAAAATGCGACAGTGAAACGGGTAGCGCATGTGACCTGCCTCACAGTAAAAGTTTCTAGTTTCATTGCTGGCTCAGTCCTTCCCGAGTCCGTCCCTTGCTTGCAGGTTCTCCAAGTCATCTGGTTTTCTTAGTAAACCATTGGCGCATTCATTCACAATGCATTTTCGGTTGCATTTTGTCAAGCAATATTGGCGGCACAAACTCCTCAAAGAATTGTGCATGTAATGCATGATTGTGTTTTGGTTTGAGATACTGTGACGTTCCAATGTGTATTTTTCTGGTCCATTGTTTTTGGAGACCTCTAAGTGCTTCTAAGAGGTAACAAAATCAGAAGCTTTCTTGTTTGGCAAACAGCTTGAGTGGTGTAATTTCCTGTTCAGCGTGAATAAAACATGCCTGACATCGACAACACGAACCACTAATGTTTCTGACTCGGCACCCCGGTTGCCATTTGCAGATGAGCAAACAGTCTCCATGCAACACCACTAGAATAGTAAATGCAGTTGAACCGGCTCTTCCTCAATGTTTTTGGTATAATATCAATCAGGTGTTGAAAAAAAAAGGAGGATTCTGCACATGTACACAAACGCATTATCCCCTAATCCACCACTTTTTCTCAGACTGAAACACAGCTGCACATGAACTGCATGTGCACACCAAGAAGTGGTCATTACTCCAAGCGTCGTCAGCCAATACTTGCTGGTTCATCCACGCAAAACATTTCTCACCTGCCATCCACATTTGTCGGCAAGCAGAATTCAGTCTGGGATTTGGTTAACCCATGCCAAAGCGCATTACAAGGCACCTGAAAAAGTGCTGCAAGTTTTTATACGGGTAGGAATGTTTCTATAGGCCCATTTACATCTGCAATCTGCTGTTTGAACCTTCCATAATTGAGCGGGTGTCTTTGGCTATTTCCCACCAGCCACCATCTCTCGCAGCAGACAATGTGAGCGCGTGCATGTGCAGACGGTTTAATCCTTTGTTGCAAAGCGCTGGCTTGGGACTGCAGAGGATATCCTTCATTGGACTGATTACAGAGAAGGAGGGAAGTAGTGGATGATGAGAGGAAGAAAAGGAGGGGACTGGGGGGAGGTAGGCTTTCACAGGTAAACACACCCCAGGCACTATTCGATCCAAACATTTAAACAAATGCACCCTCAAAGCCACAAACCAATTATTCAGCACAAACTGCTGCTTTAAACAAGATCTAACACCTTTTGGAAGGTCTGCTCAACCTAAGAATCTGTATTTTGTTTTGTTTTAAATGAACAACTGAATAACAAGCGTTGACCGAAACCTTGTTTACTCTGTGCGCTGGGTGTTAAAACATAAAAGTAAATTTTTAAGGTAAATGCAGAGAGTATTGAAAACCCCGAAATAGAGCAAAAAACATGTTAAGAAAAAAAGAGAGAGTGCAGTTTGGACTTTTATTACCAATAAGTGCAAGCAGGTGATAATGTGTCTCCAAGGTGTGTAAACATCCATCGATGCATTTTAGCATAATATCCCAGATCCATGTTTGCATATTGCAATTTATAAGAGCAATTATCAGTCTTTTGCTTCCTTTTGGGGGTGTTGAATTTTTTATTTTTTTTGCTGGGATCAGACCACAGGGAGAATTTGCTAGCCTTTCTCTGGGTACTCCGGTTTCCTACCACATTCTTGAAAAATGCACAGTAGGTTAATTGAACACCAAATAAGTGTGATTGTGAGTGTGTACGATTGTTCTTCTACGTGTGCCCTGCGATTAGCTGACAACCAGTTGGGATTATACCCTGCCTGCCACCTGAAGACCGCTGGGATTGGTGCCAGCGTGCCCCAGGTCTGAAACATTTATCGGACAAATGAACCGCCTTTTATGGAGTCCTGAACATGGGTGAAAAAATACTGTGCCCCCAAAACACAATCTGTAGCAAACACACCCTGAAAGGTTAGAAAACAAATGAGCACTTGACACATCTCTGAATGGTCCACATTAAATCTTGTAGCTAAAATGAACCCAATTCCAAACTAGAAAAGGAAATCAGACATTTTGGTTTAACGCAGTCAAATTTAGGTGAATTGGTACTAAACTCAGAGTGAGTCAAAATTGCCCCGATCAGAATGACGTTTACGACGCAGAGACACTCAATTGCAAATGTTTTTTGGGGGAGGGGCTAGCTAGGTCATCCATAGCTTCTTGCAGCTCAAATTACATATTATTAGTATAGTAGTCGTTGGAACTTTCACCTCTTCCTATCAGGGGTTGTTACATTTCATTTTTAGTCATAGTATATATTATATAACAATTTTGATTCCTAACGTGGTGGCGTCAACAAATATTTTGCGTGACTAAAAATTAAAAACGTTTTTCTACTAAATCCATTATATTCTCATTTGCATGAATTCTTATTTAAAAAAAAATCACCACAGTGATTTGGACATGAACACTAGACATGCAGTGCATCATAGCTTGTGCAATTTCTTCCCCATCTCCTATGTTAACAATATGTACAGTAATTGTAGCGTTTGACATGATATTGTTCTATCCAGCATCTCTCCTGTAAACCATGGTGTCAATCATACGGAGGCCAAAGGTCAGTCAATGTCTTGTCATTATGTGATGGGAGCAATGATAACTTCAAAAGCTTTGCTGTTGAGGTGTTTGGGGTCAAAAGGGTGACCCGTGTCCGAGATGAAGTGGAAAGTGTAGCGCTCAAGCTGCGGGATATTGATGGCTTTGAAATATGTAGATTGTGATTTGAATCGGTGAATCCTCATTATAGTCTGAGCTTGTCTGAAGACAGCATTATTAACATAGAGAGACGCTCGTATGCCCGCATGAATACTTAAGTCCTGTTTGCCTTCAGTGGAGGATTTGCACCCAAATCGATTAGGAAAATATGTACTCTGCATCAGTATGAGTTTGAGAACTTCGCATTATTGAAGTCAAGTAGATCTTTTTCGCCTGCTCAGCACATTGGGCAAAATGTTCAACTCAAGGTTAACATATTCATATTGGTCTCCGCTTTTGTTAGTCAATCATTTATAATCAGATATTGTTTGTCAGTCTGTCTTGATCTGGGGGTTGTCAAAGATCGTGATATTTTACACCAAATGATGATCTAAGACTCTGACTTTCATATTTAGGTCAGCAGAGTTTTACTCATCATTGTCTAATTGACAGTCATGCTATTATGTATGCATACACTGAAACTTGCAAGTTCCTCATTTGGCTTACTCGTGCGTCTCCAACTGTTTGCAAACACTGCCCTGCGAGCTTCTGGATGCCCTCTCTGCAGCCAATCACAGCTCCCATATTGGCCTTTCTAAAACACCAGAGCCCAATTTAAAATATGCACACAGCAGCCTTTTTTTTTTTTTTTTCTGCCCTCGTGGGACAATTAAAGTTGTTTCTTTGTCTGAAAGTAAAAGATTGCGATCAGCCCTGAAAATGTTCTCTTTCACGAGTTGTCTCAGCATTGTGCCCCGTTCTTTAGAGATGAGCTTCTATTGAAGTTAAAGCAGTATAAATTGAGTGAATAGTGGACGTTTGGGAGGTGTCTAAAATACAATCCTGGGCACACGTGACCTCCCTAACTTTTAGGCTGTTATGGTGAAATACAGTTGGTTTAGAGAGTAGGTGACCAGACTAACAGTGAGGTAGTTAAGCCTTATTCCTGAAAAACATAGAAATCGATTTAGAGATAGATTGTGTAGATGGTGCGTGCGTGTGTGTGTTGGTGTCTGTCTGTAATGGGAGGGAAAACTTTTAATGCATCATGTTTTGATCATTTGATCTCCTCAGATGCACAGATGATATTAAGGAACTGTGTGCAGCATCCAAGTCATCATGTGATGCCCAAACGCACTGGTCAGCCATCACTTGTGAAAAACCAGTAACTCATTTGATCAATTTGACTTTTAAGAGTAATTTCCATGCAAAGCACCTTTTGCTTTTACTTTCTAACTTTTTGGAGTAATATTGCTCTTAATACTCTTTATAGGAATTTTTGGGGAGCGCTAGTCTTCCCACCTCTGCACATCATTAAATGAAATGAAAAGGATCATTAAAACTACCAAAACAATCAACATTTACCATCCTTGGGATGGCAGCACGATCTGCCTTGACTTGCCTCACACGAACACCCTGCTGTTTGTATTTCATCAGCAAAACCTTTAAAGATTTTAGCAGGGTTCCATTTCTTATTTAAGGTAAATAAGGTTGCATCTCACCTCTTTTAACAAAACGCGACCAACCTTATTACTGTGTAATTACACCTCAGAGCTTTGAAGATTGTTCATTGCCTCACCATATTTAGAGACAGTGTAGCAAAAGCATCTAAACATGCTACTGTTAGATATCTCTGGTCAGTTTCTTTAATGTCATTCTTCCATTCCACTACCAGGAAGCGAAAGAAAATTTATGACATCTCTTTTTAAGATGCGAGCGACAACTGGTATTCCCACACGGTTTAGGTCCGTAACTCTCATACTGGACTAGCATGAACAGTTAGCATGTTAACAAAACACAGATTTTGGTTCATACCGGAAGTTGCACCCATAATTCACACAAAGGCTCATGGACCCTAAGAATAAGATCCATATACGTTATCACAATTGGCCATGACTCAATAGGTCTAATTGAACATTTATTATAATTTGAACATTTATCACTATTGTATATCAGTAAATAGTGTATTTAAAGAGGAAGTCAAATAAAAAAAAAACCTTCTTGGGTGGCCATTTTGTCACTTCTGTCCAATGTAAATGTAAATCACAGTTGCTCAGTTCAGGTAAAAACCAAACATGGCTCAGCCGAAGTGACAAAACTAAAAACAGGTGGAATTTGCTGCTTATCTCATTTTCCGCAAATGCAATATGAATAAGAATGTTTTGACAAGTGAAGGAGCATATAACATTTTATTATACAGTAATACCCCGGTTATCGCGGTTACGAGACCACCCGCGAAAACTGAAAATCCGCGAAGTAGCCGCGCACCTTCAAAAATGCTTAAAAAATATATATATATATATATATATTCATATATATATATATATATATATATATGGGTAGAGAGAGAGAGAGTGAAATTCATGTTATAACAAAAAAAAAAAAAAATTATTATTAAAACTTGTTTTTTTATTCCCCAGCCATTATTTTCGTATTTATTCAATTACTTCTTTTTGTATTTATTTAATTACTTCGACTTTTACCTGCTGGTACGCCGTCCGGTGTGCCCTGTGAATGTTATGATCCTCCAGCAGAGCTGGAGGATTGAGCAGGACTCTCCAAACGCAGACACGGGAAAAAAGGTGGTGATACAAAGATATTTATTATAATCACAATATAGTCAGTGTAATCAGCGCGTCTCGCAGAAGCTGACGGCATGGCGCGAGACGATCGCTGGAGGAACGCCCACACAGCTGAAAAAACAAAAACACACGCGGCATGACAGGCACGGATCATGACAGTGAAATGAAAGGTGGCATTCTTCATTTATTTATTTATTCATTCATAACTGACAGCCTCACGCTCCGCTCGTGCCCGGGCGGAAGAGGTGCTCCTCTTCGGCTTACTGTGACGCAAGCATGCGCTCCTCCTCCGGAGCTTCCATTCGGTTAAACTTAGGGGCCGCTTGGCACCACCCGTGCCCGGGAAGGTGCTCCTCTACGGCTTAACTGCCACGCATGCCGGCCGGAACTCTGGTACGGTCCGAACCGCGCGAAACGTCGCCACTATTCGTGTTCGGGGGAACGTGCTCTTCTTCGTCCACTCTCTTCTTCGTCCACTCTCCTCTTCGGCGCACGGCGGCCGTCTAACCGCTCCAGCGCCCCCTCGTGCCGCTCGGCAAAACTACAATGCCCCCGAATATTTTTTAGACCCGCGAAAGGTGAACCGCGAAGTAGCGGGGTATTAATGTAATGAAAATGTTTGTGTTGACTTCCCCTTTAAATCTGCACAAAAATAATAAGAGGGCCTTTGCTTGGTGGAAAAAGTGACTTTTCCTAACATTTTGGGGGGAAAATACTCTTGTTTGTTGGGCGCAAACAGTCAAAAAAGATCTAATAATATCTCCATGCACAATCACACAATGTCATTTCAGCGCATCTTAAAGATACACTGTAATATTCCTTTGTTCGTGTGAGAGATTCAGTGTGTGTGCAGGTTCTTGCGATAATGTCTTGCCCTCCTAGCTGTAATTAATTAGAGTTGCAGCAAAACCTGATTCAAATTCCTGGGTGACTCCAACCCCAGCAACCTTTCGATCCAATCAGCAGAACAGATCTCATCCAAAAACCAAACTGTGTGAGCAGCATGTTCTGCTACTTGTTCAGCAACTTATAAAGACCCAAGTCGTTCTCCTAGCGTGGTGCATATTTAACTCGTGATGGGGAAAATATGAAAAATAAAAATCACAGATTTTAAAAATGACTCTGGTCGAAAGTGATCAAGCTGTTCCCGTGGGATGTTTAACATCCCACGTTTTCTTGTCCCAAAGCCTCTCAGGATTACCAGACAACCAATTTAAATTGTTTTCTCTGATCTCTCATTTCTAAATTAGGATTAAAATTCAAACAATGACAACAGAGTCCCACAGAAAGATTAAAAGTGACTTGATGTTATTGCAGCTACACTCACTTGTTTTTTTTTGTTTTTTTGGGATTTAAAGAAATGTGCTAAATTAGGGATAACCAATGTGGCAAGACTCATTTTAAATCCAATAGAATAGTAAAAGTGATTATTTAAAAAGGCCTTTGAGCTCCTAACACAAGATTTAAAGAAAGTATTTTTTTTCTCATTGATTACATTTTTGTCCAGATCCTCCTGATGAATAAAATTAGCAATATTTACATCTATTATTAATATAATGTATTTAAGATTTACAATGTGACATGAGAAAGAAAACTTTGTGTAACCTCGAGTTATAATCTCTTGCACAGATCCTTCATTGCAGTATTTTAATACTCCCAATTGTTCTCACTAATTAATGAACGTTTCATTGAGTTTTTCCATTCACGTTCAAACCCGGAAAATTACCTAGTGTATTACTTATTTGTCTTTTTAATTAGAGCTATTTAGTTAAGTAATGAATTTCTTTTACTGGAAACACAATTGATTCATTAAGAAAACTGAGATTTTCCTTGTCCTTTTCCCAGTAGTAGTGCACTGGTCTATTTTAAGCACGAAAACTATTCATTCGAGTCCAATCCCACCCAGAACAAATTGGAATAGGTTAGGTATTCAAAGTTAGTTCACCTAACTAAATTGGAATAATTCATATTATTTTAATTTAGTCAAATGCTTGGTTTGGGCTTGGCACATCCAGTTGTTTTGGTTTTTTGGGGGGTTGTAAATATTTTGGTAATGATATTCAATAACATAATCAATAACTTTGTTTTTTTTATAAAAAAAAAAAAAAGCAAAAAAACTAACTTTGGAAAGCCGCTGGATGGCTTTTCCCCAGTTTGATCACTATTTCATGTTTCATGTTAAGTATTAATAACTTTATCACAGCATCATGTATGAATGCAATTCATTAAAAAAAAAAAAATTAAAAAAAATCATAAATATTTAGACCAAACGTCAAAAGGTAACCCTCAACATCAGTCAGCGATTGATGTTTTACTAAATGGATGCCAATATTGCGGAAATAATACACATGAATATTTTGTAATCATTTAACAATACATTGTGAACTCAAAACTGAAAACTGAGAATTCTTTTAACATTTAATTCCACAAAATATGTTTGAATGCGTTGCTGGACAATTTCGCTTTCCAAAATGAAAAAAAAATGAAATAATGACACTATGCTGTTCCTCTGGTATCTATTGTTTGTCTTTTAATTTGTGTGCTAATTTCACGCAAATTTATATTACACCATATGGAAAGCGCTTTGTTACAGCTCCAGCTGTTGTGAAATGCGCAATATAAAGAAAATTGTATCGTATTGTGTTTATCTGCCCCATTATTGTATGCAGAGGTACCGAAAATTGTGCCCAATTTTCAATGATTATCATCACAGACAGCAAAGAAACCTTCATTGAATGTGTAATTCTTTCAGGGAATGCCATTTATAAATCATTACTTAAGATTACCACTTAAGATACTGAAGCCCCAATCGATCCTGATGAGGTGTCAGCAGGTAGATGCAAAAGTCAGTGAGAAGCGCGTTTCAGTGCCTTCATAGGAGGAAAAGCGCTCTACAAGTGAAAAGCCATTTACCATTTACTTTATCTGTGGTTGCTTGTTTTTTTCACTGTTTGGGACCATAATCCACAAAATAAGTAAAGAAACATCCTTTTATGCCATTATTGAACAAGACATATCGATTCCCGCTGCCCCACACGTTAATATAAACTATGGTTATCCATTTATCCGGTAATCTGTCTGGGGGGGAAAAAGGGTGGCGAGCCAACACGCCAAAGTCTGCCCGACATTTTCTAAACTAATGAATCTGTGGTGGAAGGAACGGGGAAGAGAGCAAAAAGGTTGCAGAAGAGCAACAGTGCCACCTACTTGCAGGTGTGCTCTGACCCATTGACAGGTTTCGACATCATCTGTGTTATTAGGAGACGACAACAGGCCTTGCCAAATTCTGTTTTCCTCTTAAAAGAGACGACCACTAATTCAGCTGTTGTGCCACTCTGGGAGACGAGCATATGTTCACTGTAACTACTGCAGGATTTCTCTGCAAGCTGCCCATGATAAGTGTAATTCATAGATTTAATAGAGATGGATTTTTTTCCCCTGAAGCAGCTCTCAAGGTGAGTGTATGATTTATGTGGCATACATCCTGTTGTTGAGAATGTTTAATTAATCGGCAGCAAGTTATACAAGCAATCTGCTGGCAAATTGAAGAAAATATTTCTTTGAACTAAATTGCATATTTCAGAGTTCACCTTTTTTCTAGTGCTGTTCTTATTGTACCTCGGTCCTGTATTCTGTCCCTGCCTGACTGCTTATGCTCAAATGACGTGTGGAATTCTTGCTTTTTTAAGAGCAGCTCACCCTCAACGGTGAAATTCATTGTTCTCTGTCAGACAATTATGATTACAAATTCACAAATTCTGTTTTAATGTCATTGTCTCCATCGTCCATAAAAGTGTGAATCATTCTGAACTATACAAGGTCCAACAGTTCCGCACTTGCGTAGTTCAGTACTACAGGACTCGCGTTATTACAGCAACACATAAGAGGAAAGGTTTACTGTATTTCTTGTTGAAAGTTATACATGTATTCCTTCCCTTCGTCCATCCTGCAGGCTGCATAAAGAAAAAAAAATATTTTTAAAAAAGGACCAAGATGAAACAACAACCACAGGTTTTCCTCTGAAGACCAGTCCAACAAAGTTATGTGCATTCATGACTACATCAGCCAAGATTAATTTCCAAAGAAAATCTGTCTAATATTGAAAAGATTTTCCGGAGTAAAAAGACATTGATTAAATGCGGCCCCACCGCTATATCTCTTACGTATTTGTAGGATGAATTTATTTTAAAAAAGACAAACATTATGTATTTACTTGAAGCTGGTTGAGGGAAAACTTCAACAACACATCATGCATCTTTTTTAACAACAATAATGTGATTACCTCCAAATCCTCAGAGCCTTTTGGCTGTTTACATGGCTGTGTCATCATAATACACTCACACCAGAAAGATATATTGAGCTTATCCCCAATCTTGGCATCTGTTCATTCAGCGCTATCTTAATACTTAATGAAAGCAGTTAATGTTGTAAGCAGTGATTAACTGCAAAGTTGAGCACCTTACTTAAATGTTTTATGATACAACGTATGTTAAGAATCGGCTGTATGAAATCATTATACACTACATACTGGCTTGCAAACTCTCATTTTCTATTTTTGCCCGTTTGTTTTGGGAGGTACATGACCCAGGAGATGAAGTGCCCCGTCAGGTGAACCTAATGAGCAAAGACACAAGTGTAAGGTCATATTATCATGACCCACATTTCAACATCTTTCAGCTTATACTACTCTTCCATCACTCTGACAGGTTGCCCATATGACAGGGTTGAAGAGAACAACCTCCTTAATCATACACAATATACATTTTTAGATTCCATTCTGAAGCTTACTTCAACTTTGTCCTCCAGTGCTATTTATATTTAAATACCTGCACGTGATGACAGCTGATGCTATTATTGTATTCCATTTTTATTCCACTTCATTTCATACCTTCAACAGTGTATCTCGGCGAATACGTGGTGAGCAATTCTGGAACATATGACAAGTGGTTAGAAAATGGAAAAACTTAATAGAGGTAATTACACTGATCAACATTTTAACGAGATTTTTCAAATTAGACATGCAAGTTAACTTTTCTAGAACAATTTTCAGTCACTGATTTTGAATCGTTCTCTCACACATCAGGTTTTCGTAATAATAATAAGAACTATATAATCTAATAATATATTTAGTCATACTTATGAATTAAGGTTCAGCAACAGTTTTTTTTTCCCAAAAACGTCTTAGCTATAGATCACATTACCCTTTTAAAAGGTCAGACTTTAAAAAAACTAAATATGAAAATATCTCATAAACTTGCTATCAAAAACACGTTTAGGGACACATAAGGACATCTCTGATAAAAATTTCCCGTTGACCAGTGTTATTTGACTTTAAGGTATGGGCTCAAGCGATATAAACGTTCTATATAACGAAGACAGACGATGTGGCTTCCCCCCCCCCCCCAAAGTCAAGGACTGACTAGCCGCCAATGACTTTTCAGCCCTGCCTGCTGTGAGAATAGATAAACTTTCAGCACATTCTTCTTGTCGTAAACTTCTAGTAATAATCGTCTCACTTCCCTGTAGGGGTGACACAACCTTCTCCCGTGAATGATGGCAAGTGTGTACCCTCCATTTCCTCTGACTTGAGGCTCTGGTAAGTAAGGGGTGTATAAATGTCCTGTCTCATTTTGTTGCCCAGAGGTGACCAAAATGCTCATTGCGTCTTACCACTTTCCTTCAACTTTTCTACTGGCTATCATCGAAGAAGTTTCAGATGTTGCTGAGCAAAAATTGTATCACACTCCTTGGGTGTTAAAGAGTAGCACATCTCTGAATGTGCATGGTCGCGAGAGAGCAGTTTAAAAGCAGGGCCTGGATTTATCAAGCCCTCTCAATCCCCGGGGCACTCATCGGTTCTGGTGTCTACCGTGCAACCCCAAAATGTCCAGCACACTTAAGGACTCACATTCAGGTACCGTATTTTCGCAGACATAAGGCGCACTTTAAAGTCCTGAAACTCATCCAAAAAAGCCAGGGCGCCTTTTGAGGCGGAGCACCCATTATGTGGACCAAGTACACCGAGTGCACTGCTGGGCTGACTGCGAACATTAACTGCTTATATAGAGAGAGAAGGTGGGCGTGGCTAAGACAGCAGGCGGACGTGAGAGGGGAGATGGGCGTGAATGACAACGCAAAGGCACGCCCCCAGTGCAAAGCAGCCCCCAATGCCCTTATATGGGCAAACGTGTCTGCTCGCTCTGTTGTTCGGGCTTTCGCAAAAGCCGGCAGCAAAAGCCGGCATCATGAGGAGCCGCAAGCAGCAGCGACAAGGGGAATCTGACAATGACAAGAGGGAACCTGGCGTGTTTGTGGGAGAACTTGCCCAGCTGTTTATTTCTGATACAGAAGATGATTTTGATGGATTTGTGGATGATGACTGATTAATAATAATGTGAGTACATTGTTAAATAGTTCAATAAAATACAACCATACTCAATTTTGCTCCTGTTGCCTTTTTAAAAACAGCTAGCCATGCTATCTTTTGTTTTAGTGTGCATGCATGTAAACTAAGGTATTGTATGGTAGGCTGGGAGGCGGGATTTTGCTGAAGCGTTTGATAATAATGTCAATAACAAGATGTACTTTTGCTCTTCCACCATCGAATCATGACATTTAACCGACACCCCACACTAAAGAACCTCATGACAAGTTTACTTTACCAGCTGTGGCTGCAAATTTTACATGGTCATTGTTTTTATAAGCGGTAGTCAGGGATGTCAGAAATCCCTTCTAATAAGTGATTTCTTCCAAAAAAAACAAAAAAACAAAACAAACAACAATCCCAATTCGGCAAAGTGGACCAACCATAATTTTTAACGTCATACTGACTTCATGCCAACCTTAATATTGCATGCTGCTGGCGCAGGCAAGCACACAATATTTTGGATTTAGCTACAAGGACGATACTAGTACCTCCACAGAATCAAAAATATTATACAGATTGTTTTTGTTTTTTTCATTTGTTTTTTTTTACAGGTTGAAGTGGACAATTGTAGGCCTGTCCAAAGGAATTTTTTGTGGCCATTTATTGTAATTTTCTGGCATTTTGCAACGCTCCATAGGCAGACAGGTAGGCAACCATGGCTGTTAAGTCTCAATAGCTCCCGTGGCTTGTCAAGGCAGAATTAGCTTCCGATGTCTAAAAAGACAAGCTTAGTACAACGAGATGAACTTCTTACTGTCCAGACATGGGGCTCTGTGTCTCGGATGCGCCGCACAGATTTAAATGTAATATCTAACGACTTAGGAACAAAAGCCTCTCGTAACGCATGGTGTTTGAGTATCTTATGACACAAAACAGACAGACGCGATGGAAACTGCACCTAAGCTGTACAAAGGCGGCTAATTTTTGCGCTTTTAAGTCAGCTATGGAAAGCCTAATTGTTTTGTGCTGTCCTCAGAGGTTGGAGTAGAAATTTCCATATCCAATTTGGGGCCGATTCATCCCCGTTATTTTGATAATATTAGCGATATATTTACAATGATTTTGAATGGACAAACAGTTTTCAGTCCCTCCCGTCACTCCCATGAAGACATAGAGGGAGGGCAGAGGGGCTTTTCCATTTTGCTCATTTCGAAAAGGCTTTTGTTTCTCCAAAACAAATTGATATTACTGAAAATGCAAGCTAATATAATTTTCTTGATTAAAAAAAAATAAATATATTGAGCCTGCTAGTGAAAAATAGACCATTCCGGCCAGATCTCTTTAGGACCCTGAAAATATAGTTATGATGCAATTCTGAATATCCTAAATGACAAGCACAATAATTCATTCCAAATCCAAATTATGGTGATGAAAAAGACTAAATATTAAAACTGTCATCATTTCTCTGACCCTGCACTGTATTACTATGTCATGACTTTAATGTTGTTTCAGCTTGTCCCAGTAAAATATTCTTTTTAACCTGTGCTTTGCAGAATTAGGATGAACTGCTTTCCATTACTTGGGCTATTTCCTGATCGAGCGGTCTGTTTCACTTCACTACTGTATATTGTGGAGTCCTTTTCTCATTGACAAGTTCAAAGAGTCTGCCCTCGTTGTTTGTTTAACCAGATGAGTCACTACCTGCACAAAAGGAACACAGTTTCTTTTCAACGTCTGATACAGTCTGGCCTAGACGTCCATAGCTCAAGTTGATAGGTAGTGAAAACAACGGGCTGTTATTAGATGTGCAAAGGAAGGAGAGATACTGCAGTGTTAGCCCTGTCCAGGATGAATATGCATTCGGAGGACTATATTTTATACCTAATACAGAGATGTGATGCAATTGTTGCATACTTATGGACCTATTAGAACATATCTGCGACTAATTACTAGTTGAAATCTGTATGAATGTCTGTTATTGTCCTCACTGACACTCTTTGTCTCTTGTCGACAATTAAAGGGTATAATTATGTGAGTGACGACAACGTACTGTATCTTTTGTGTCATATTCTGCCACCCATCCAAGCCACTCTTCACACAATTGTTAATTTAGATGAGACAGCATCTGACAGACTCCCTCTGTGTGCAACTGTGTGCAACAGCTATTCGAAGAAATGTCCAAACTGAGTTTTGTAGACACTGTCTGAAGTTCACTGGAGAAAATGGCTTTAATGGATCCCCGAGAGCTGTGCTTAGTGCATGTCTGGCATCACTGTCGACCAGAGTCACATTGGACATCAGTACCAGCATCTTCTTCAAATGTACTTTTGATATTCTATTTATCATTCAGCACCAGAGCTGAGCATCACGGGCCAGACTGAAAAAGCAAACACCAAAAGGACACAAACAAGAATGTTGCTGAGCAGACCAATGCCCAAGGCAAACCGTCTTAATGTGGATTATTCACACGGAAATGAAAACACAGCATAAAGCTGACTTTTTGATGATTTAATAATAAATGATTATTTTTTTCTGTTCCATGACGACCCAAAAATGTCAGGCTACACTATCAGCTGACATGTTTCATTTGTTAGGCTGAAGGACTGAAGCAGGTGGTAAAAAGCCAGGGTGATGCGAGGACAAGAAGTTTAGAGGAGCTGCCAGTTTTGTCGCCAAAGCACATCCGATAGAGGGGAATTTGGTCACCATTCCGTCATTTTGTGCAGCTCGAAAAACATACGCACGCACAGTCAGTTAGCTAGTCAGTAGCACATCGGCTTTAATAGACTAGCGTGCGCATGGCTTGTCTCATAACTGTTCAAAAGGAAAGTGGTACGGTCTCCTACCTTGACCAAATTGTTACGGTCGTGTTGAAACCGTGGTGGTGAAAAGTGGACCAAAGAGCGAGCGGAGTCAGAAGTAGCATGAACGAGGGGTTTATTGTGGAGAAGGTATTGACAACTTGGGTCCAGAGGAAGGCAGGCAAGGTGAGGAGACGCAGAGAGGCCAATGCAGCATCAGGGGGTCCAAGGTGATAACGCGGGGCTTGGGCAGACAGGTAGGACGCTTGGAGACTGCACACAAGAGACACAAGGAAAGCAGTTAGCCCAGCAAAGTTCAAGCAGAGGATGCTCAGACAAACATAGGTGTGAGGCAGCGTACCACTGTTGAAGCAGGATAATCTGGCGCATGACTCCTGGCTGCACTGAGCTTTTATTTGGGGGTTTGATTGTGAGTGATGAGCTGCAAGTGTGCCAAATCAGGACCCTGAAGTTGCAGGGGCATGACCAGTGGGATCCGCCCAAGCCCTGTAGGGAGAAACAGAGGCTCCAAAAAGCAACCCATAAACACAGATCACCACACAAATGCCAGCAAACTCCTACCAAACAACCCGAGCTGGGCAGTCCGTTCCGGGGGTGGAATGGTCCGACCTTCCGGGCCACTCAGATGCCCATTTTTGGTGCTGGGGGGGTGACACATTTTAAAAAGGGTTCGATTAACAAAGGCCAGAGGATGCCGAGATGGGGATTGATTAAAAAAAAAAAAAAAAAAAAGGGTCAAGTGCCCAGCTCTGCTCACAAAATAAAGTGGCCTACAGTTAAATGCAGCACAAGTGAGGCCTGGTAATGATAATACTGTCATGTATTGATATTGGGAGGTGTACGTTAAGACATTTAGCACATATGCGTGTGACAGAAAGACTGCACACTCGTGCAAGACTCCATCTCAGCCGAGAAGAGCTAGGAGGGATCAGCTGGAACAAACCATTTTTGAGGCATAAAAAAAGGAAGGGAGGGAAGTGTATTTTTGTTGATAAACTGTTTCTACCAAGTGGCATGTGTTATTAACACTTTTCTAGCTTGGTAAAAAAAAATACAGTAAATACAAGCTCAAGATTTCTCAAACTTTGTGGGTGCTTGGATTTAGTTTCGGGGTGTTTCAGCACTCCTAAAAATGGGCGAGACATGCCAAGGGTGCAGCATTTTTATTTGAGTTCCCTCTTATACGATGTGTTTTTAATTGTGTGTTCCCTTGTTTTGTACCACTAAACTACAATAAAGACACAGTGCAATTGTCATTGAGGGGCCTCTAACATTTTAGAGATTGTTAAATAACATTAATACCATTTAACGCAAGATATATTTTATTAATTGTCACTAGGTAGGTCCGAATTGTTTCTGTGAATTGGCATCACTGCATGGAGCAGCTTTTAACATCTAAGAACATTGCACTATTAATATAGAGCAGGCATAGGCACCTCAATTCTTTTTTTTTTTTTTCATTTTAAAACTCTTTGTGATGCAGCTGCGTGTTTGAATAAAGTGTGTTTCTCTGTCTGATAGTGTGAGCCATATAACAAATTGGATACCATTTTGTGACACTTTGTGTATGAGCATAAGGGCTGACATTGAATAGCAATCAAAATGCCAGTGAATAAACGAAAATGTTAGAAGCGCACTCAAGACAATATAACAGGTGTAAAACAGATGCTCGTCACAGAAATGTTGATTCCATTTTTTTTTTTTTGCACTCGGAGTAAACTACCATAGCGATAAACTGGTTGGATTTTTCTCCAATCTCTATAGCTGAGCGAGGAGAAGATTTTAGCTTTTGAGTCAAGGACATTGACACAATAAGAGGAGAGCAACAGGGGGCTGATTGGTTTGCTCACTCAGCTTACAGGATATGGTAATTAATGAAAAAACGTCAACTCCAGGTTGAACATTGCTTATACTAATGTCATGTTGGTCATTTTACCATCAAGCTATCGCCAAACGTGTTGCTCATGATTTTGTAATCTACCTTTTGTTCTGAAGCCTGAATTACTTCATTCTGTTTGAGAATTCTCCATCAGCAGTCTGATCACGGTATGAATGTAACTAGTGCACTTAATAAGGCATTGACTTGACCAGAAACTGATGTTTTCTTGAGATTTCCAATTATTTGCATTGGAGAATTGGTTGAATACTAACACAGACACGAAACAAACTGGAACTCTAAAACTTGGAACAGGCTCAATTATGTTTTGCAATTGCATCCGGCACAGGTTGTTTCAAATCCGTACAGCCCCGGTCCTCAATCTGTTCCTCAAGGGACGTTGGCCTACCTGTTTTCCATCACTCCCTGCTGCAACACACTTGAGTCAAATGTTCAGATAATCAGCAAGGTGTGCAGAAGCCAGATAACGATCCTGATCATTTGAATCAGGTGTGTTGACCCCTGCTGTACAGGATACAATGAAATCTCTATTAGCCATTCTGCAAATCGTGTTAGCCATTTTAGGAAAGCATGGTTTCATCTGCAGGTCATGGGGTTTTCCATAAGGAAGATGGCCCCAAAACAAAGCTAAAAACATCCAAAACTGGCTTTGCAAAAATTATTTGTCTTATCTGAACAGCCCCTATCCAAACCCTACTGAACACTTTTTTATAATCCTAAACGTTTTCAACGTTTGTCACTCTCATGCCAATGCAGAGATCTCAATTCATACTTTCATACTACACTTGTCTTGAGCTTTATGCAAGTGCATTCATTGAATATCCTTTTTTAGGAAGACTATCTATTATTCTGTTTTAGTCTATGCTTGAAATAAATTTGATTAATCCTTAACAGGCTCATCCAGCGAAGATGGTCCATTTTGCAATAACAAGCTCAATTTATGTCTGCTTTTTTTTCAGGAAAATTATATTAACTTGTATTTTCCCATTTTATCAATTTGTTTTGGAGAAAACAATACTAAGGAGTTTAAAATATGCATGCCCGCCTGCAGGCTGTGTTGCTGCCTGCTGCCAGCCGCCGTCTGCCTGCTGAGACTTGACACAACTTTAGCATAACTAAGGGTCCGAAATATAACCAGTCGCGGTTCGTGTGCACATTCTTCCTCTTGTCTGCTTCAGCCTGTGTCAGTGGAGAAGCGATCAGCTCGCCATCTTTTATTTTGTGGAGGTGATCACATGAGCTCATGTTTGATGTCAATAAATTCACACTATTTTGCAGAACGCTTTTATACATTCACAGGTTGAAGTGGAAAAGAGTAGTAATGTGCATTTGCATTTTGGTGGCAATTGGTCCGTGTTTTAGACAAAGGGAGCAATATTACCTCGCTTGCCTCCCTGCTGTGACATAGACGCTAAGACCAGAATCAAATACAAGCCGAGCTCCAGAAGGGGATGTCCCGATTTGTCATAAATCTCATCACAAAAAAAACAACTTAAATTACTACAGGAGGTGGATTATAGTACTGATGTCATTTTTACATGCAAGCCTATTACATAAGTGCCAAGGCTAAAGGGACACTTGATTGGGCTGACCATTGCCACTTATATAATTGGTTTGCAATACTAAAATTCACCCTTCCCCCAATGGGTTATTGGTAAATTAACAGCACTGATCAGGGAAGCAATTAGCTTTTGGTCGCTAAACAGGCAAGAGTAGCACAACAAAATTAGCTTCTTAGTCCTGTGTTAGTGCTGTGTATGCCTGTTGTCACTCAAGCAGTGGAGTCCGTTTGCGTCTGCCGCTGCTTGTAGCCTATTCATGAAACTGTTGGCATTGTGGTTAGAGTTGGCATTGTTTTGGGATAAACACCTCATCAACGAAGCCTGGAGGTGGTCTTTTTTTAACGTTCTGCATCACGGAGCGACATGGGCTTTTAATCGTGGCCGCTTCGTGAGCGTCAATGTCAGATAGTGAGCTTCATGACCATAACATCTGACATGTACAATATTCATTGTTTCACCTTTCAGAGTAGTTTGCCATCAAATTGACTGCCGCATATGCGCATATTATTGATTTAACAAAATGCATTTTGGTGTGGTTGCAGTTGAAGCCTACTGGGAGGTGTTTCCTAAAAAACGTGCGTTCATCTGAGTGCCAATCAAAGCTGAGGTTTATTTGTAGACTGAATTTTTTATATAAAACGGTGGACTAAAGAATGTGTCATATTGTTTCAATCTGAGAACTCACTAATAGATTTTCTTGTCATTCACGTCATACTCACTTTGACAGGCTTAAAAAAAAATAAAAGATGTTTATCATTCCGCCTTTCATTTTCTTTGACTCCTCCTTCGACCACATATTGACATTTTCCATTACAGCTACCAGATGCAAGGAGTGAAGTGGCTTTAAAAAAAAGGAAAGAAAGAAAATAGTCCAAGAATAAGAGGAGGAGATGATGGTTGCAGACGGTGACAGAAATCTCAACAATGGCAGTCTGTCACAAGTGGGTCCACAGGGTCATTTCCAGTCCCTAGACTCGCTTGTTCATCTGTCTCCATTCTTCCTTTTAATCTCACATCCTTATCCAGCTTTCTCTTCTCTCCTTCAATCATGGCATGACACTTATCCCAAATACAGTCAACACATGTGCATGCCGGCTTGTGGCTGTTAATATGGAAGCAGTGGCTTGCTCACCACATTTCCATTAAAGCTTAGTGTATCAAGTAGAATATTTTTCTGTTTGTGTTCAAATATCCATTGCTTAAAGATTATAACACCTGCACCTTTGATGCAATTCGTTAGCCCATCTATGGTAAATTACGCTAGCCGAGGTCGCATGAGAACACACGATTTGGAGGTGTAGGCAGTGTCCAATTGTCCAAATCACACAAATGGCAGGCTATATATATTATCCGAAGACTAATATATTGCAGTTTACGTACCATTGACATGCACTGACTCCAGCGAGTCCGATTTATGTTTCTGCAATGTCAAGCTCGGTGTACTCTGACTCATTCCCTTTAAATTCAACGTAGGAGTGGCATGCAACCAATCTTTGACATTGAAGAAACAGAAATAGACTTGCTTTCAAAAGCTGTACTTTAGTGATTTTTAAAAAATATATATATAATAAAGATGATGACAAAGATAATTTTCATCAAAAAAAGGATTGGGAGGGTTCATTGCATACTGTTGACATATTTATGAATGAAATATGATGACATCCTCGACACATATCAGCGTTACACACCATCACGTTGGTCCATTTGCACCAGAATTTAGACTTGTTTTAGCTGGTCTAAAGTTGAGTCCAAGCAGGTGTGCTTGTCTACGAAAATAGAGCCTTAATTGTATTAAGAAGTAGAACTAATAGCAGTAGTAGACGGACACAGTAAGGAGGAAAGCATACAGATTGAGAGGAAGCTGGCGCACCGGCTGGCTAACAGAGCTAATGGCTAACAACACAGTGACATATTTTTTAATCGCTATTGTCGCTTTTTAACCCGGCCCGCCGAACTTGAAAAAAATTAAATGAATAAACCATGCGATATTGTTGTAATGCTTTTGTTCACTTTCATTTAAAATTAAATGTTTTGTTTTTTTTCTCCCATGAGGTGAGGTTACCAAAACACTCCATCCATCGCCTCCTGGTCCCGCCCCTCTGTCAAATTTTAGAACCCATTGTGGCCCGCCAATCAGAAAGTTTCCCCACCCCAGCTCTATTCTGTGAAAAACTGCTATTTTATTTTGTAATTAACATGTTGTCTTGGGTATTTTCTCAAATCAACAAATGTGATGAAACAGATTTAAGTAGTGGTTTTCCCCATCCTCTGTTTACTCATGTGTCCTTTTTTTTCACAAATTAGAAATGTTGGCGCCTACTACAAAAATGACCTTATCCAGACAAATGAAAAATGCAGTTTAAAACGCCAAACCCATTGTTACAAGTGTTGCTTTAATACAATTGATATGGGAATACTGCTGTAAATGCAGCCAACATTTCTCATGCTTTCACATCAAAACCACTGACTTCAAAGAAATACCGCTACAATCTATAATAACAATAGCAGTCAATACCCACAGTGATAGCTTAGCCAGAGACTTCATTTCTTTGAGATTAACATATTCAAAATGCCCAACTCTTTGTGCAACACGTGTGGATTTACACTGACACCCCCTGGGCTTATAAATGTGCTGCTTTGGAATAAAATACAGCCTTCGTGAAAAGAAAGGGAGGAAGTCAGCGGGGCCAGGCTCACACTGCATGTGTACGACACGTTAATTGCATCAATGATTATCTCTCCACATTACGCTTTCCCTTCTCATATTTATCGTTGTGTCCAATTTTCATTATGCCCTTCATTAAGGAGCATAAATAACCTGCGTAAATGTGCCGGCACGCCGCGACACACCCAATAACGCTGCCAAGTGTTATCTATCTTGTTCCCAGTGAGACAACATTACCTGGCTGAATTATGTCTATTAGTTGCCAGTGGCCCCTCCCACTTAATCAGGATAGCAGTTCTCATATGGCAGCATTAACTTTTCAGACTTTATTGCATCTTCTTTACCCAACACGTACCATTAATCCCCTTAATGGCCACCATGACCTCTTTCACTATGTTTCATAAAATAAAAATATGAATAAAGCCCATTATAGTCTCTATTGTGGACAGTCAAAATGATAAATCAGTTAGCTCTATCCGAGGGCTTGCCCCGGCGAACGCTCAGCTTGGCTGCATTAAATCATACTCACTGTTTGCATCATCATAGTTTGTTTTTGCATATATAAAGCTGAGATATTTTTCAATGTGAATGCTTTTGGGCAGTTTTTCCGCTTTAGTTTGTGTCTCAAGTAACAACTAATGCCATGTGCTGCAATTCTTTCACTTTTGGATTTCTGTGCTTATTATTGTTTTCATACATTTTGTTAATTGTATTGTACAGCTTGTTTTCATTAAATTATGTTTGCGCTGAAATGCCCTGAAAAGCTAGCGATGGGAAAATAAAGATTCAAATTTGCTTCATGAACCAATTGCTGTTTCGTTCGACTCCTCCAGATGGCACTCTCTTTTCAACATTGGGTTGAAAGTGCTCCCTTGCCATTTCTAAAATAACTTAATTTAAACCAACAGTGTCATACAGAGGAGCCAAAAAATACTACAACTGGTTCCTTGAAGCTTCACTTTCCAATTAGTACCTATATGTAAAAAGAATCATTATTATATTGGGTAATATGACCAATTGGAAAAGTCCGCCCTAAGTTACAATTTAATTTCAAAAGTTAATGCACCATGGTTAACTAGCGCAACAACAGGGACCACCCCTTTCTTGAACACGCGGACTACCCGAATTCTAAAATTACTACTATTAGATCTCCTAGAGCCGTCATTCTGACTGTTTGCACTCTGGCAAGGACCTCATCGCCTAAAGTTATGTTGTTTATTAAAACTCTGTTTTCACTATCTTTTAATTTAAATTATGTACTGCAGCTCCTCTCTGGGAACCACCAGAGTTCACCCAGTACCGTCCGTCCCCCTCTGCAGCAGACAGGTGCTAGTTAGATGGGTTAGGTTGCGGAGATTCAAACAGAGTCTGTTGGCCTCTCTATCACATCTAACAGCCAATAATTTGCTATAAGCTATTAATACCTCTAACTGTGTCACCGGACAGCTCTTCTTCATTAGTGGGAAGCTGAAGTTGCTCCGACTTGATGTCTCAATCATTATTCGTGTCAGCTTCCTCAATATTTTGAAACAGATGTAATGCTTTCTCTCAGTAATGGGCATTTCGACCCTAGGTCGGAACAGCCCTTTCCTTTTTTTTGGGGGGGGGGGGACTGAGGACGACAAATTTTGAAAAAAGGACGGACTAAGCAAGGCCGGAAGTTTGCACTCGGAGAAGAAGAAATTTTGTAATGTACTGACTCGCTCCCACTCTCTCTCTCAAAATGTGAGAATGTGTGAAAAAGCAATTGAGAGCCAAAATAAGCAGCTTGAGTTTCGCTTAATTCGAGATACGTGAAGACCAGTCGCTGTATGTCCACACTACATCCGGTGACGGTTTGATGCTAACTTGTAGTTTGCAAAACTTTTACTGATTAACATACACATATTACATGTATAATAAATAATAAGAACACGTTACTCGTGCACTGCAGGATACGACACCGGATGGCAACAGTGTATTGGACACTGTTTCAACAAAAAACATTCTAAAATCACATTTCAACCACTTTCAACCAACCTGTTATGTTACACATCGGGGTTTTCTCCATTAATGTTATCTTTACCAAGTCACCCAACCTTTGTCTTGTGTTCTACGTAGATTTTGGGACACCGGGACACTATTTCAAACCTTTCCCTGCGTTTTCTCCATGCTTACTGTAAAACTCTTTCAGCACCTCTTCCACTGGATGCGCCATCTGACATCACAGGAATGGTGGGAAATGCTTCCCATTTTTCCTCCCAGTTTGCCACCTCTGGTTGACTTGACTGACTTGAACAATTTTCTAATTGGGTTGTGTTGCCGCCCACCTTGCGCACTGCGTCATGTCGGTTGACAGGGCATAGGATCGTTGCTCCGCAGCAACAACACAATACACAAGAATGGGCTTGTTAAGAGTGCATTGCACTCCTCCAATTGCAGGGTGAAAAGGCCTTGAAAAGGGCTTTGTTCGGGGGCCACAAAAAGGGCAGCAGCGGGCCGCATCATGAGGACTTGAGACAAGTGTTCAAGTCCTTTATAAACCAGCTAAAAAAGTGCATATCCATGCACTTCTTGGTTGAAATGGAATATTTTGAAAAGAAAAACACAATACAATTGCCTCAAAATTGATTCGATCCACCCAATCCTTCCCATCGCTCTGAGCGCGTTACCTGCTCACAGTAATAAACTGTCTTCTTGGAAATGCAGTCGTGGAATACGGTAAATACCTGGCTTACGTGGAACATGTCTCAACTTCCATTCGCCAATCCATTTTCAATAATGCGTTTCCTATTCAGGGTGGTGGGTTGCTGGAGCCCAGCTGCCTTCGGGCAAAAGGCGGACTACAACCTCAACTGCTTGCCAGTCAGTTGTAGGGCACATGAAGAGATGGACAACCAGCTGCATTTAATTGTAAATTGTAGACTCCAGCTGACCTGTGACGTGATGAGGATAGGCTGTAAAGATAACGGATGAATGGACTTTCGATATCTGCATCTTGGAATATCAGAAGAAAACACAAAGTGCATTCCGAGCAAATTACCAGCCCGCCTTCTCGTTCATATCATTAAATTTTAAGTGAGTGGATAAATTAATTTAGTTGTAGTATTGAATTTTTTTATTAAGTCCTACCCTGATAAATTAGTTTATTATTTTGTTTCAAACACATTTAATCCCTGGTTTATTCAAACTTGCTTCTTTTTCTTTTCATGCGATGATTTAAAGGAAAGTCATCAAAAGAATTGATGCCTCCTTTCATTTGCTTCAGCAGTGCCCAAAACGCATCTCCAGGCATTAATGGTTAACACGGCTCCTGATCAAGCGTCACCAACACTTTGATGTTCAGGGGAGTACAAACTAGGTTGTTCGGAGGCACGGCAATGATAAATTGGAGTATTCTTAATGAAAAACACTTACTATGATTTCAAGTCTTCTCTTTAAATTTGTAATCTCGGGTTCCAGCATTGCCCTTGAAAGGTTTAAGATGGAATTGGTGAAGGAATTAATTTAATTTATCAACGAACAACGCGGTACAGCGCTCCCCAGGCACAAATCCTTCATTCTCTCTCTTCTAAAACAAACAGTGATTTACAATCTCATGTTCTAATATCGGAGTAGGACAAACCATGACAAGAGCAGAGAGAGAATGTAAAATTCCACTGAGGCCTAAACATTTGTTCTCCTTTCAAATCCCTAATTCACAACTACAAAAAGAGCGTGCTAGTTAAAGTAAAGTTTGAAGATCCACAATTTCCTCAGAACCAATTGAATACAATGTGAAATGCTCTGACAAACAATATGTAAAGCAAATTCCGATATGATCTGGTGATATTCAGTTCTGAATGGATTTTTAATTGTATTTTCCATGTTATATCCATCCATACATTCATTATCTGTACCGCTTCTCCTCACTAGAGTCACGGGCGTGCTGGAGCCTATCCCAGCTGTCTTCGTAAAGTAGGCGGGGTACACGCTGAACTGGTTACCAGCCAATTGCAGCGCACACAAAGGCAAACAACCATTCACGTTCACAATCACACCTCGGGTGTTCAATCAACCTACCATGCATGTTTTTGGTATGTGGGAGAAAACCAGAGTAATCAGAGTACGGACATGGAGAGAACAAGAAAACTCCACACAGGAAGGCTGGAGCCGGAATCAAACCCTGCACCTCTGAACTGAGAGGACGACGTGCTGAGAAGTTAGAGTAAATTAGATCAAATTTGGCAGAATCAAAGTTTTTGTAAAACAAAAACATTCATTTGTCCATGCTCAAATTTCTTTAACCTCAGTCAGGTCTTGGATGAGCTGGAGTCTGTCCTCGATGACTTTGGGCAAAACCCTGGACTGGTTTCCCACCAATCACAAACAACACAGACAAACAACCACTCACACTTACCTAAACCTTCTGTAAACAATTTAGAGTCTTTAGTGAACCGAACATGCGTATTTTTGGAATATGGAGGAAAATCCATGCATGCACAGGGGGAGAACACACAGGAAAGCCAGAGCTGAGAGTTAGGCCCTTTATGTCCTGTCTTGTCCCATTGACTGAGATTTGCGCGTTCACGAGAACAAAAAACAGTCCCTATTCTTCGTAAATTTTAAGTTTGATGTAACCCACAAGAAATGATAAAGATAAATTCTAAAAGTTATTAAAATGCGCAAGTTAAAATCGTTGAAATCTAACATTTGTTTAATTGATTAATTAAAATAGTACTATAAAAAGACTATTTAAACATCCGTTAAATCACCTATTCAAAAGATAGTACTGTCCCTTTAAGATCTGATGCGATGACAGTGGCACTGTGTCAGTTATACACGCACGGAGCAGAGAGCAGAGAAGACAAACAGAGAGAGATAGGAACAAATACTTAAAACACTTTGGAAACTTGGAAACATTCTATTTGGTCGATGATTAACAAAAGACTTATTTAATCAATCTATAGCCGTTTTGGTAAGTTTGAAGTTCTCTTACCATACATTGGTTGTAATGCTACATGTGAGAATGTTAGCTAGACGTTACCATTGTAGCCGTGTGGGGCTGATCTATATTAAGCGCACAGTTTTGTTAATTTGATTTATATGGACAAATTGATTTATTTTTCTTATGACCTGTTGTACAGGTCAGTTTTTTTTTTTTTTTTTTTTGCTCATTATCCGTCCCGTTGGAAGTTTGGATTGAGGAGGACTTTGTGTGTGCACGAAGGAGCTGTGCACATACTCGGGATTCAAGATGGCGAGCCAGACCCGCGAACTTTCTAAAGACAAATTTCCTCTTCATCGTGCTGCTGGAGCACCCGCTGCACAAGGATTCAGGACTCATTGATGAACTTTCTGCCAGTGTGGTAGGATCGTTGGAAGATACTGAACGCAAAACACACGTGTTGGAATGTATTGAACTCTGAATAGAAGTGACATATTTGCATTTTGTTATCATACTTTGTTGTGGTTTGGACATGTGTTTTTCTGTATTTTGGGTTTTCAATGATATGACCAATTTTCTCATTTGAAAGAAAAGAAAAACAAAGAGTAAATTTCGGAAGAAAATCGAACAACAATCAAATTAAACTTTGATTTGGATATTTAAAGACCGCTCCAACATAACTAAACCATCTAAATTGAATAAATCATCTAACTAGGGTGAATTACATAGGATAAATTACCTCTGATTTGGAAATGAGTGGAGATGAGAGTAAAATAGTCAAAATATTGTTGTTATCTGTAGGCTGTTTGTAAAATTGTTACAATTGTTTTGTGTTCTTTCTCCTTACTTAAGTAAAGCATTTTCTTATACTTAAACTCTCTGGTCTCTGGTTCAACTCCATATGTTACCCCACTCAATTAGAGCCTAGAACTGATCCAGAAGCAAGATAGTGTAGATGCACTATTGATAGACTCGTTACATTAGGTTCAGAGACAAAGGGGCGTATGACCCTAGAGTCTAAAGACAGACCCAGTCCTCCCTAGATGACAAGTTGTACACACTCCACCCTCTTGGTAGTGACACATTTTGTGTTTGTTTAATTTTAATGCAACATTTACCGACCTGACACACGCGCTGTGTCCAAATTCGAAGGCCGCCTCCTCCAAAGGTTGAACTTCACGCCACACATGTAATATGCAGCGTGCCTAGACGAGGAGACTCAAAATAATGATGAGGTCAGTCTGGAGCTCATGGGGAGTCAGTGGATGAGTGGTCGCTGGAAAGCTCAGCTGATTCACACAGTGAGTCCATGCAGAAGGAGCAGTTAGTCACTTGCCAGAGCGCAAGGCGTCAAAATGACAGCTCTCGGGAGTCCAGTAATTTTAGAATTCTGGTAGTTGTAGTGTTGACACCACATTTTGCAACAGGGTGGGAAATGGGCTAAATGAGAAACAGCTGCCTTTTGGTACAGACACAGACAAAAGTGCAGCTTTCAAATGTAAAAGTTTTTGGAGAATTGCAGTTTTATTCACCATCGATTTTTTGTATGTAACATAATACCATGTTCGAGCGTAAACCCGTCTGTCTATCGGTGAAAGACAGGGTACACTTCCCACAACTCAAACAAAGAACACGCTAAGTCAAAGGGAAGGCCTGAAACAGGGCTTCATTTTGTTGTTTTGTAGCAGTCCTATTTTCAGGCCTTAATTCACCTTCATTCAGTCATGTCCCTCGTTTCCCCTGCGATCTGGTCACATTTTTAGCTTTTAGTTATTTTCTCAACTGTCATAGTGTGCTCTCGCCAAGCTCTGCTCTGCGACCTAACCTGTTAAATTCTTGTCTTTACAAACATCATCCAATTGTGTGCACAATTTCTTTGAAAATATTATTTCATTAAAGGGATGATTGACGTTAACATTGGCACTTGTATAATAGTTTTGCATGTAAAAATGACAGCAGTACTAAAATGCTCCCCCCTAAAAGTCTCAGTAGTGATTTAACTTTTTTTTTGTTGTTGTTGTTGTGGTGAGATTTACAACAAACTGGCACGCCCCCCTTTGGAGATCAGCTTTTTTTTTTTTTCTGGTTTCAGCGTCTACGTCACTGCAGGGAGGCAAGTGAGGTAATAGTGCTCGAATTGTCAGTTCTGTTGTCTAGAACGTCGACTGATCACTACCAAAATGCAAATGCAAATTATTGCTCTTGTCCACTGCAACCCGTGAAAGTAGAAAAGAATTCTCCACAGTCACACTGTTTGGATTTATTGACATCAAACGTGAGATCATGTGATCACCTCCACAAAATCAAAAATACCATGCCAAGATCTTCTCCACTGGAACAGGCAGAAGCGGAAAAGAGCATGAATGTGCACACAAACCTCGGCTGTTATATTTCAGACATTTAGCTACACTAAAGTTATGTCAGCTCTCAAGAGGCAGATGGCGGACGGGGGCGTGGCCATATTCCTCATTAAAATGAGGCCTTTTTGAAGTCACTTATTTCCTTATTTCTCCAAAATTAATAGATTAAAAAAAATATTCAGTTTCCTGATAAAAAAAATATATAAACTGAGCTTGTTAGTGAAAAATGGGTAAAATCTTGTGGCAAGAACGATACTTTAAATTTCCTGCTGCTCATTACTAATAGTTGTGTGAGTGTGAACGTATGTGTATTTGTGCATGTGCTCTGCAAGGGTCCTGTCAGAGGTGGTGTACAAAGTGGGTCATGGCAGAGGTTAGTGCTGCATTAGTGACTGTCACTGGCAGGACAGGAGAGTACAAAGCCTTGGCTGCCCTCTCCAACTCATTCACAATCACACACAGGTGCTTTGTGAAACTTTGTGACGTTCTGTCATGGATAGAAGCCAGCAGGCCATGACTCACACAAAGGGCAATGTCTGGAACAGACGGACGCATCCAAGCTGTCTTTTGCTTGCACACCCACACATGCATGGGACAATGTTTGCATAAGACGGGACATTTGACCTGCCACAATCCCAAACTCTTTGCCCTTGCCTTTTAACACAAGTTTTTCATTTTAGCCCAGTTTTTTGATTAACTTATTTTAATGACGTTGATTGAGGTTGAATCTTTATGGAGCCGATCCAGTTCTTAGAGCTGAAATCTCTAATTACTTCTGCCCTCTTATAGTTCAATCACTTCAATAAAAAAGTAGTGATCCAAGCTGTTCCTTTTGGGTGCCACGTCAGTCAATGATTCTTTTTTTTCTCGTGTTCAAAGTCTTTTCAGTTTCCTTCCTCAGAGTGTCATGGATAATTACGGCAAAAATAAGGAAGCACTGTAAAAGCTGATTAAAACATCCCACAAAGCTGAACTCTTCACTCCCTTTAAATGCACAAGAAGAGAAGACAAGTTATGCAACTTCCACCTAAGGGACCCAGCCGACTTTCTGCCCAACTTTGCCACTGACTCGTGTCTGGGCCGTCTGAGGGAGAAAACGCAGCTTTTTGATGTGCGTGTTTGAAGCCGCCGCTATGACTGGGGCAAAGAGGATGCGGCTGTTGTTCACAGCTCACGATGCTCTGCTGCGCTCCCCTGAGGAAGCAACTTCAAAGTGTGGCAGAGTTTGACCTTTCCTGGTTCCACATTTAACACCTTCTTAAAGTGCAGTGCCAAAGTGCCAGATAGCTCCCCCCCATAGCTTTTACTTTTACTAATGTGTATAGGACCGAACGTTTATTGGTAAGAATATGACACACCTGCATTCTTTCAACAGATGGTCAGCAAACTAGTGTCATGTGATGGTAATTACAATTACCTGCTTCTCATCATGTGCAATATGCTTGATTTGTTCCATCATGTAAATTCCATCCATCCATTTTCTATACAGTTAGAGCCTATTGTCAGTTAAACTCAGGTACTTTTTGTTGGACCTAAAAACTTTTTAATGTTTTTTTACTGTTTCGTTCAGTACACTTGATCAAAGTGCCACTTGGCCTTTGCCAGACAGAGTTCAATCACTGGTGTTCATTTGCTCACTTTCTGCCGCTCACGCCACATATACCAGAGTGGAGGAGGGCCTTCACCTGTTGGAGGCAGAAAGAACAGACGAAGAGCCGTGTTTCTTCATTTGGTGAACAACCTTGGATGACTTAGCAACAACTGCGGCTTTATACCTTGTGTAGGAGTCTCACAAACTACTGAAAAGTTCACATTCACCTGGTCTTTTTATCATTAATGCATGCAATATTTTATGAACAATAACCACCAGAAGACTGTATATTCCCAGTGATGAACGCCAGAAAGATCGAGACAGCTGTGAAGCTCTTTTATTACAGATGTGTAAGGTCTTATCCAGAGCTGGGCAGTCCGTCCCGGGGGACGTCCATTTTTGGGGCAAATTTAAAAAAAGGCTTCAAATAATTATGGTCTAATGTGGATTTTACGAATTCCACGAATCAGCCCTTGGGTGTGTGATATGGTTGCGGCCAAATGGGCAAACAACAAAAATTGCGTCAAAAGCGCCACTACCATCTGTGCGTACTTACTTGCATTGGGTAATATCTTTGGTGCCTGAAGATCACACGAAAGTGATTGGCTCATATTATGGGGTTAGTGAAGTGTTGTTCCATGTGTGATGCGGAGTAGTTGCGACAGAGAAGTTGAATAAAGTAGTACAGTTGGCAGAAGAAGAATTAGACGAAGACAAAGGCGACAAATATTACCATAATAAGGTAAGCGAATGCGAATTTTAAATTAGGCAGCTAACGTTCTTTAAATAAACCTCTACCGTTTGCATCTCTCCCGCGAGGGATGAGGGGGGTCTCTCTACCGGGTTGGGGCGACAATTTTTCTGAATGTTTTAGGAGTTAAAACAGCTGCAGGTAGGCACCAGTGTTGTCTTGCTGAACTTAACAATTCGATAGATAAGTAAATAAGTGTATGTGAATGTTTCATCTACAAATCAGAGGGGGTCGAGAAATGACAGCGCTGTAGGATACGTCCACATTTTATTTGGCCCTTCTGCCAAACCACTCTTTATTTTTTTCCACCTTTATCGGCATAGGTTTTGCATGATGGGTGTACACCACCCACTGCCCAGAGACAGCTGGGATAGGCTCCAACATGCCCACGACTCTCACGAGGATAAGCAATTCAGATAATGGAGGGATGGATGGGTGCCCTGTCAAAATGATGTCCTGCAGAACCTTTCATTTGCCTTCCATTCCCTCTAACACAAGAAAAAAAAACACAATTCATATCAAACAATCAGTGAGTTGGTATCACCTGTGGTCAGTGATTGTGCGCTGCACAATGTCAACCTTGTTTCACAATAAATTACAACCGACAGCTGTAATTAAATAACATACATGAATATACTCAGCAGATACACCAACTGCTGCATTGACCATTTGCGATGCCTGATCCTTTTACGGTCTCATTATGAGGAACAGAGCGTATCGAAAAGCTCAGGGTGCCCACAGATGAGCAGCTTGTCTTCAATTACTGAATAGGACAGGCTGGATTCTGATTGGCTTTGGCAACGCTCACACTCTGTCTTCACAGCGACAGACGGATACAGAGTCCGCATCACTGCAGAAGCTGCAACAATCCGCCTGTTGCTCTCCCGGTTCCATTCTTTCCTCACTCGCAAACAAGACCCCAAAATCCTTAAGCTCCTCCACTTGAGGTGGGATCTGCTTTTGCTAGTAATGACATTTTCTGTAAGTTTGCATGTATAAAGTCCATATTACGTTATCAACTTGTGTCATTATAGTTCACATTGACATGTCATTCCTAATTAATAGTGAATTTACCCAATCAGACTCGAGCAAGCAAAAAATAGCCTCCAATGGTCCTTTATGCATCCCTTGTTTTATTGGAACGACAGTAAATACAGAGGCAATATAACAATTGTCTTTTCGCTGGGTTGTTGAAACAAGCCTGGTCAAAATGTGATAAACATTAAAATGTCAAATTTGTCATCAAGTGCATAATTGAACAGATGTGATTTTAATCTGATGCGGGTGTATTGGTACTTTGACATTTATGCCTTCCGAATATGGAGATTAAATCCCTTAAATTGTTAGATTGTAAATTGCTGTTCATTTGGGTGATGCCGTGGACAACGGGTTGGCACAACCGAGTCAAATTTCACAGATCGTCGGTTCAAACCTGGGCTCCGGCCATCCTGTATAGAGTTTGCATGTCTCCCTGCCTGCGTGGGTAGATTTGCTCCAGCTACTCCAGTTTTTCCTCACATTCCAAAAACATTCAGGATGGTGTAACCAAGTTAAAAATACTCAAATATTTTCTACTGAATGTGGTTTAATAAGTTCATAGTCTAAGGCTAGAGAGACACAACAAGGTTCATTGAACTCTCAAAATTGTCCAGTGATGTGAATGGTTGTTCTTCCATGCGCTCTGAAGACCGGTTCACATTTACCTGGCCTCTCCTCCAACATCAACTAGGATAAGCTCCAGCACACCTGCGATGCTTGTAAGGATAAGCATAGTACAGAGAATATGAATGGAAGGCAGTTGGTTCAATTTAACATTCACACTGAAATGCATTCAAAAACTTTTTTAAGATTTTTTTTTTTTTTTCCAGTTTCCTGTGGAGTCTAACAGATGTAACTTGTTATTACGCTACAAAAACTAAGCTTTCATCATGAGTGCAATCTGGAAAATTGGGGTATGGTGTTGTCTCACAGATGTCCCACGAATGTACTCAAGGGGGTCTGCCTGGATACAGACTGTCTTTAATCTGAAAGAACCCCTTTGTAGATAATACAGCAATGCAAGAACAACATCTAATTTGGGGTTTCACACACTACAATATCTCAAATTAATGAGAACATAAAATAATGATATTCCATTGTTAGCTAATCTTAGACATTGTCCACTTTTTAATGACTGCCATCTTATCTAATGAAATTCAAATGCCGCTTTTGTTTTATAGAGCATGTTAGGAGCACACCAGGTAGAAATGCTCAAATTAAAAGATGGATAGAAGCGATTGTTCCCAGCAGTGTACTTGAAGACTGAGTCATCCTTTGATATGAAATTATATTATGCATGACCTCTCATCTAAATGTGGCCCAGCCGCAGAAAGGCACTCTGAAATTAAAGAAAACAGCTGCTACACGTGACGGCAGACAGAAAACATGACTTTTATAAGTGTCATGTTTCTGCAAATCATTATACATACGTAGTAAAGTTATTGTACATTTTAATCCGTTACAAAAGTAATATATTACATTTAAGCAGTAATGGCGTAATATAATGAGTTACCCTTGAAGTTTTGGTCATACAATTACATTTACTGTGTCTGGAAATGCATTGCAAATTTGGCACCATGGCACACATTTCATCACAATTTAAAGAGAAGAGCAGTTTATTACTTTACTTACAGGTTAGGCTAGATACTAATCCATTTACCACAATAATAATTTTTGACTCACTGGGAACGTAAGGCAACAGAGCTGAAGGGATTGCACTTTTTGTTTATTCTCTAAGAGATTAATTTGTTTGTCACCAAAAATCAACGATTATCATGGTTAAAAAGTTATTGGTTGTTACACTAATCACTGTCATGGGTTCATAAAATAAAATGCAAACCATATACTCAAAATACAAGCAGGAACAAACAAAAAAAAACCTTAAAAGTCACTAACTTAAACTCAATACTCTAAGTTATATTGTAAAGAAACATATTACTACTACCACATGAAAGCAAGTTAGAATATGTAATTGTCCCGTTCCTATTCAGCATGGCCTCAGTGGACAAAACATGGCCCTAAATATATGCTTGGATGAGTTAGCTTTTTTTTTTTTTTGGATGAATGAACAAAAAGAAATACATCTCTACACACTTTTGTAAACATACTCAGTCTTTACAAAAGTCTTTCCAGTCAAAACCGTTATGGCTGCAAAGAGACCTCTTCTGTATAATGCCAGTAGATTTCAACTGGAAGAGCCATAACATCTGTTTTTGACACACAAGGATAACTAAAAATATATTACAATGTATATGTCTGGTTCCTTGGCATTCTCTTGTTCGTCAAACACCTGGACGCAACCCTTGCGGTATGCAATGGCCCTTACGCATGGTAACATTTCAACCATTTCTGAAGGAAAGCTGAGATGGCATAAGAGTTTCCGCTCTCAATATCTTACAAGCTACTAAATTGCACGCTGACTAACAAATAACCGCATCCTTAAATGTGTGATAATTGGTCATGTATGTTGTATATTTCATAATTTGGCGATAGTACGTTTCAAAGGTCGAAATGTTATCAAATGTTTTCATTTTCAATGATGATCAGATACTTTATCCAGTCAACACTTTTTTCTTTACAGTTCTTTATTGTTAAATAGCACAATTGCTCTACACACACTTGTCGACTTCCAAGAGTAACCACACTTACCATTGCGTTCTCTCATACTAAGCCTTCCGGGTAATGTGCGCACACCAATTCCAATGAAATTGGGACATTGTGTAAAACTAAAAAAAAAAAACAGAACACTATGATTTGCAAAACCTTTATAACCTCTACTCAATTGAATACGCTTCAAATATTCACTCCTTTCAAATTTATTGCCTGCAACATGAAAAGATGTGACATGGGTCATGTTTACCACTGTGTTACATCAACTTTCCTTTTTACTACATTCAATAAACATTTGGGAACTGAGGACACTTATTGTTGAAGCTCTGTAGATGAATGATTTTCTATTCTTGATGTATAACTTTAGTTACGCAACAGTCTAGGTTCATATTCTGCACTTTATAATGCACCAAACATTTTCAATGAGAGACAGGTCTGGACTGCTGGCAGCCCAGTTTAGTTGTCAGACCCATTGTTGTAACGAATGCAGAATGTGGCTTGGCATTGTCTTGAAATAAGCAGTGTCATATCTCTGAAAATGACATTGCTTGTATGGCAGTGTATGTCGCTCTGAAATGAAATGAAATCATCACACATCATGTCTTTTGAACTTGGGATCAAAGGTCACGGGCCATCTGTCTATCCATCTATCTATATATCTATCGCATATTGAACAAGTGCTTAGCATTTTCGCCTAACAGTTCTTACATTTGGGATTTGAATTCAGGGTACATTTGCTACCTCCTTCGTTGCAAAACCAAGAATATTATTAAACATTCCAAAGACCTAAAAGACCAGACTAAAATATATTGTAACAGTATATTATTTATTTTGTCTTCATTAGTATCTTTGAAATTGGAGTAATCCTAAAAGTAATTAAAAGTAATCAATTTACTTTGCTTTAATATGATGGTACTTGCATTACTTAATAACTTCATTTTGTAACCAGTAATTCGTAACTGTATCAGAATACATTTTAAAGTAATCCTCCCAATCTTGTGTATACATATGTATGTATATATGTATCTGAAACAAGCATGCCGAAGAGGAAGAATTAATCTTGTAGGTGCTGAGCCTGGTGTGTTTAGACTGGTGCACAACTGCACTATATCTTTACCACGAGTGGTCTCTACCCAGCCAGGAAATCCTTTAATCTATTACCCAACGTGATCAGAACGTGACATATGGTGTTTGTCTGTCACCCGGGGAACTCTGCCATTCAGGCTGTCTCACTCTTCAACTTCATCTGAACTCTGCTCTTATGCCGATACGGAGTAAATGACTTAGTGCTACTCAGGTGCAGATCAGCATACCTACGGGTCACCGTGTTAATAAGGGTACCAGAGTGTCACACCCAAGCTGACAATTGACAGGTGCATGTGAGGAGGTGCCGCGTGTGTTGGAAATGTAGCCAAGTGGAGATGTTCTCTGTTCCTGTATAACCCAATAGGTCCGCTCCCCTTTCATCTGCAACTATCAGCTGCTCCACTGCACCGAGGCCTCATACAAAGGTAAGCGTGTTTCTCTGTATTCCCTCAAGATCTCAACTTTGAAAATGCACATGTATAATAATCAGGATGAAAGTAATGAGCAGCACAGGCAAATCTATTATTCAGCCGGCCCACTGTGCCAAGAGCCTGGCATCCAGCCAGCAGGGATGGAGGAGTGGCGGGCCAGAGAGAGCTCATTGCCAATGTCGTAATGCCTGGCGCTGGTGCATTGTTAAAGATTACTGTTAAAATGATTCATTTTCAAGCCAGTAATTTGCAGTACATTATAGGACCTCCACAAAGCCTCTGTGTCGTTTCCAAATGACTGCTCAATATGTTTTCACCTTGAAACAGAAGCTGAACTTCAAACCGGGAGAATTAATCACAAATGTGATTTAATTAATGACACTAATAACAATTCTGCAACAATGGAATGATCAGCAAAGTACAGAGGTCGGAGTTGACCTTGAGGATAAAATATACAATTACCATATTGGAACACGGGAGTTTTCCTGAATTTAGTCAGGCTTCTTCAAGAATTGCATGAAGAACAAAGAAAAAAAAAAACAATAAATCAGTAGTTCAATTTATTGATTGCTACCACAGATCCATGTCAATTAAATTTTAATCAGAAATGAAGCTTGAACTTACTAACCCTTGAACAGAGTTGTTATATTTTGGGAATTTTCAGTATAGTTTTTTTTTTTTTTTTCATTTTGAGTTTTGTTTTTTTTAAATATTGTTAATGTTTCTTAATTTTAGTTTATTTTTTCCAAAATAATTTTTTTTTTTTTTTTCATGTTTTACTTATGTGTCGCATTCGAAAATCACCACGGTAAGTATTGGGTAGTAAAAATTCAACAAAAAAATTATTTGATAATACAAGAAGTGGAGTGCATAATGACGCTTCAAAAGTTAGATGCATGCATGCACCCTAATTAAATAAAACTAGAATGACTCTTTCTTCAAAAGTGGATTTGTGGCTTAAATATTTGTTGAGAAGTATTAAACCCAGTTGTAAAGTGTACTTTTTAAAAAAAAAAACGCGCACTCGACTCCTAGCAGCGACGTCATCTGTTGGCTCTTTTTATTGGCTGCTGCTTGATGACATCACTTCTGTGCGACACACATTAGGAGGACGAAAATTCCCAGACGATTGTTCGACCTTGTCATCTTCAGGCTAACGTCCGTGCAGTAATATTGAAATAAATACAATTAAAATCACCTCCTAAGGCTTGTGCAATCGTTTAATTGCCAACAATGAAAACAAAGGACATTTTTGCATTTTTGTAAAATTTTGTTTTAGTTAGTTTTTCATTTTCTTAAAAACATTTTGATTTTTGTTCTATTTTGTTAATGGAAATGTTTTTTTTTTTTATTTTTGTTTCAGTTATTTCGTTACTTTTTGTTGACTAAAATAACCTTCCCAACAACTAAATAATTATAACGTTTTTCTTTTTCTCTAATTTACTTGAGCAAATTTTTATCATTGTTCCTATAAATAGAACGCATTGTCCGTGACGAACATGTATACCTTTTTGTCGATCATGCAGTTTCTTCATTTTGTTTCATAAATAAATGTATTTGTTACTTTTAAAATCCAATCAGCATCATCAGTTTCATGTCATAAAACTTGTGGTATGTTTGCCTCAGTGAATTCCAAGAATGTACTGGCAAGTAGGCATACCGGTGAACACAAAGTGAAAGTGATATTGTAGCGTATTTGCTGTTATGGAAATCAGACAAATCAAAAGAACGGAATGAGATAAAAGACAATGATCCAAATGCGACTCAGATTGGAGTGTCTCATCTCCTGACCTTTTTCCCTATGAGAGCAGGTTCACTATGTTAAGTTCAACTCTGATAAGAGCCACTAATCCTGAACCGGTTGAACCGTCTGCAAGGTTCATACTAGGATAGAAGGAATTTTAAGCATGTTGGACGCGCTCAGTGACCAGTAACATTTCCAGTATGAGCCTGAAAGGAGTTCTGTGCGGAGAATTTCTTCTTTTTTTAAATTAGGAGCGTGGCAATAGCATTGCGGCTTAAAATTCATGTTAACAGAGAAACTTAACAAGACTGTTCAGGTCACAGCAAAAGTTCTTTAGAAAAGGCCGCAAGTGAAGGGAACATCCTGCTAACAATTTCAAATGTTGCAGGGATCTTCGTGGAGTGTCAATTTTGGCTAATGGCAGCATGTAATATAATTTCAACGAGAACCACAGCTGAATGCCGCATATTTTAGGGAGACATCTTGCCAATTAATATTTGGCAGTCTAGAGAGAAGATGCTCATCTTCAAGTGCAACTAATAGATATTTTTTTGAAGAGTCATTTAAGGTCAATTTGGTCACATCACAGGTGATACTACTGTAATATTCAGGAAAAAAAGTGTTAAATGTCCCCGAAATATTCCAAACAACCAAAACACAACCGACAGTAAAACGTCAATTCCATTTTAACATATATTAGAATACACGAGTGACCCAAACTATTTTTCTATTCATGGGCAAAGATGATTCGAGATACTCTACTGCTGTTTTCAATTTTAAATGCGGTCAAAGAATAAATAAAACTTATATCTCAGGGTACCAATTGCACTCAAATAAAACCAAGAGGAGGGGTTTACTTAAGTTGATCTGTCATCTACTCTTTTTGTTTGCCTTCTCACATAGCATCCATCACTTCAATCATGGATCCTTTTATTATTTCTGCATCTGAGATTGGCTTAAGGTGCTTACCTAAATCCATGCCACTCAAAATGAAAATGCATGCCATTCAAAAAATGCAGCTTGCAGCTTGGTATGACTTGAACGCAATTATTTTTGTTCTTCAAAATTCGTGCACTTGTCTCCTGATAGTCGTTCAAATTGGAAACAATCACAGCTACAGTCTGCTGGCAAATCAAGCATGCATATTTGTGCAGATGTGAGGGAGAATAAATGCAATTTCTTTTGTCTATTGCTCTTTAAACTCCCTAATTTCCTGTCCACATTACTTCTGGCAGCAACTTAAAGAACACACTTTTTTTTTAAAATTTAAATTATATAGGCTCCTTTCGCTAGCGGTGCGCTGCTCCAAAAACAAAAGTGACATTTAGAACTTGCATTCTCAGCAGTGAACTCTGGCGTGAAGACAAGTCGCAGCAGTAGACGTGCTGACCGAAAGCAAAGCACACCCAAATCAGAGTTTCGTGCCACTCACCCCACGCGTTACAAACCGCCACAATACATAGCAGCGCTGTGGTAGCATGAACAATAGGTCAGTTGACAGTGTGGAAAATTTGAGAATTTCTTGTCAATAAACAATATGCAGGTGACCAATCAATTGGAAAGACAGGGTTTTTTTTTTTTAACAAAGCTCACAATTATGCAGAAGTGATCATAAGTCGTGCTTTCTTCATCAGGTCTCCGTTCTATGGCCAAGGCATCATGGTTGTTGTCCATCCTGTTTCTCCTGGTGCTCCCTGCTCCATGGGTTGGCCCTGCACCAACCCACCACCTGTGTGGCTCCCACCTTGTGGACACCCTGTACTTCGTATGTGGAGAGAGGGGCTTTTTCCACAGTCCCAGACGACGTCACAAGAGGGAGTTGGAACACTTGCTCAGTAAGGCCACGCTAAATCATCTTGATTCTTTAAGTGTGGATTGCTTCCTTTAATATCTGGGGGTTTGTAGAGAATCCTTCTGCAGGGTTTGTATAAGCAGCCCATCGTGAATTGTATCCATGCATGTAGTGAGGTGCAGGTGCACACAGAAATTGTTAAAAGCACATGGAACGCAAGTATGTCACTGCACATTTGCTCACCGACCATATTGCATTTTTTTGATGATTTGTAGAAACAAAGTGAATGTACTCTGAATAGTCAATTCATGAAGTGATTCATTCCTTTTTCAATTCAGTTGCGCTCAGCTGCACGTGAAACTAGTGTTTTTCAGCTTGTCAGTTGATATGCTTTTTAGGGTGGGTTAAAAATGAGCCCACAAATGCCAGCAAGCTGGGGTGTGCTTTTGTTTGTGTAAGTAAGCCCTCTGTCATTATATGTATACTATACGCCATCATTTCATCAATGTTTATCCGTCGCAGTTGCAAGTTTCTAATAAAACATTGGCCTATTTCTACCACTACAGCGTGCAGTTTGCCATCAAGACACGTCTACAACCTGGGAAAAAGTTTTTCGCCACGTGCAGTGCACAGATCGCAATAATTAGTTCTACTATATGCAACCTACTAAGTTTTAAAATAACAGCAGCGGGAAAAAAATCATTCAAGATTGTAAAATTTGACATAAACATAAAAAAATTATTTCAATGGGTGGGGGAATTCTACTCACTACCTGGGTGAAATCTTTTGAATTGCATAGGAGCCTACACTTGTCAAACTTTTAACAAGAGTCAATAGAGAAATATATTTGCGCCCAAATCAAACGTTGTGTGAGACAACAGAAATAACTGAACCAATCTGACTCATCATTAACTGTATACTATTTATTTTTTTTATTTAAAAAATTATATCCAACACGATGTTAATTGAATTTTATTTTCATTATTCAACGTCGTTGGAGCTGCATCTTAGCGCCCTCTAATGACCAGTCATCGCTGCTTACTCGTAGCCTTACACAAAGGCACACAGCAATACAATACAATACAACCTTATTTGCATAATGCAGTTTATAACAGTTGCAGCTGTATCATTTCAAAATATTAGCAAAATCTTGAAGCGATGATAGTTGGGCTTGCTGAGATTGCGCGTGGATGCTTTGCAATCAAGCATTAGGATTTAGTCAAGTCAAGCGACAACACCCCACATTAAAAGAATGCACCCCCCCAGATTATCATTAATGAGCAAAGCGTCCTTTTCTCGCCTCAATTCAAGGCAGTGTCCACTGAAGATCCTCATTAACTTATTCACAAAACAAACAGTGTTTGGACCTCAAACAACTCGGTGATGTTTTGAAGTTTAGCTGTGACTGCTTTGATAGAATCTATTGGAGCTCCACCGCACTCCCTCAAAGAGGGCCTAACAAGACTAAATGGATTGAAGTGATCAGATTACCTAGCTAAGCCATTAAGGATCCATTAAAGTGTGATGAGTCCAAATGCTCATATGAGAAATTTGAGGTCCAAAGCAGACGGATTTAACTCGCTTTTGGAAACTTTCTCTCATCTCTCAGGGTCCCTGTCTAAAAAGGCCAGACAAGAACAGCGGCTGTGGAGGAAATTTTCTGGAGGCGATGATGCCAAGGTGAAGAGAGGCATCGTGGAACAATGCTGTCATAAGCCATGCAGTATTTACCACCTGGAAGGCTACTGCGACTGACCCACTAACGCCACATACAAAACCAGCTGTCAAAAAGAAAGAAAGAAAAAAAAGCTCCTGAAGTCCATGTTAGGTGATGTACTGTCTGTATTTGAACGACAGGAAATAAAGCTTCATGACCCATAACCCAAAGGCTCCTCTCTGCAAAGATGTGACTTTGTTAGGAAATGACAGCAGGTTCCAGAAACATGGCTTTCGATCATCATTTCAACCAATACTACAGTGCTCTCTGCTGGCAAGACACAGACATGGACAAAAGGTTTTAAACAAGTCAAATAAATTCAATCCAAACCACATTTGCAAGTGTTGAAAGATGTCTTTATTTCCCAAAGCGAGATATGTATACCCCAATACCACAGACTAAAGTGTCTCGGCTCATCTAAATGAATAAAAAGATTTTTTTTTAAAAATGCTCATCAGACGTTTGCTTCTATGAAAGGAAATTTTAAACATTTCTTTTTAAAGAATGAAAAGTTGTCTAACATGACCTTTTGACAACCGGAAACGTTTGAGAATCATACCTGAAAAAAAAACACACTCAAGTAGCACAATGTTTGCTGCTTTTGTTTAGTTGAATCTCTTTGCTGAGTGATTTTCTACAAGAGAAAAATTCAGAAAGAAAGAAAAAAAATCAGTACTCATTCATCTGTTTCCCATTTTATCAATTAATCTTTGTGAACGCCATTGTCTGCTCACCTTCTTTGAGAGGCGCTGCAGTCTCAGTGTGCCTGTTCTCCTTATTGTGTTGGAATGCTTTAGTGGGTTCAAACCTGCGCTGAAGTTCACGCGGATGCTTTGATTTGACGTGATTCAGATCACTCTTCTGACGGCTCAAATGGGAGCGAAGCTTCACCACCTCCTACAAAGACACACACATTGAGCCACAGAGAGAGAGAGAGAGTGCAAAGGCAAGAAAGAGAACTCAATGAGTGGGTCATACAAGTCATTGCATGAACATCAACTAGCCAAACTGAAATATGTTAAAATGGTAATATCTAGTACATTCAATATTTAATTAATAATCAATTCATCTATTATTATATCCAATTGGATAGGTCAGTGATTCACAAAAGCGTGGCATGAAGACGACAAGAATCACTGAATTGAATGCTCAAACGATGTTACAGTGACAAACTTTTTTTTTTTTTTTAACCCAGTAGCCAAGAGAAGTATTCCCTCAAGCGAAGTAAATTACACACAGTCATTCATACAGATAAATTTGATGGTTAAATTAGTCTCCTTAGGGTATCCGTAGCAGAGCGATTTGGACAAAACATAGCAGCCGAATCCTATGGAATCTAATTAGCTATTACCAAACCTACAATTACAAAAACAAAATATGTTGTTGTGATGGAACATATGTGTTTTCATGACATTTTATTGAGAAATAATTTGTTGAAATTAATTGTGGGTTGTTGAAATAATGAACCTTGAAAAATCAACATATTTTTACACACTGTCTCCGTAATTTTTTTTCTCAGGTTATAGCGTTGTCCTTTTACATTTCAGACATTAAAAGCTCACTTTCCTCCGACTTTCTGTAATGTTTTAACTGGTTTTTGTTGTCATTTTGTTGATGGATGCAAACAATTTACAATTAATTACATTTTTTAAAGACTGTTCAATTGTTGTGACTGCTCTTCTATTGTGGAATGTATGTACAGTATTTTATAACTTATTTTGACAGGCACATTTGAAATTGTTCTTAGTGTTCGCAGCAATGCACCAAGACTGGAAAATAAGCCAACCGCAGTGGAAGTGTTGCGTTTGAATATTGCTTCCCATTTGCATTACCTGTTTCAGTTTAAAATTCTCATCTTTTAGCTTCATCACATGCTTAATCTTCTGCTTCTGGTTCTGGTGGCCCAGCAGATGAGCATAAGCATCCGACAGTTTGTTAATCTCCTCCTGGTTGGCTCCATTTTCATTGATGAGTGCATTTCGCTCAGCAGCAAAGTCATTCAACTGCTCCTGGAGGTGCTGTGAAATAAGAATATTTAAGGGGGTATAATGAAATCAAAAGTTTAATTATTTGGGAGTGTATCTTTGTATCAACAAAATGTGCCACTGTGTTGTTGGATTAGCAATGCGACCAACCAACTACACAACACAACAATAACACTTGAGGATTTCTTCATAAATCAGTCAGCATTTTGCGCGACTGATTCCTGCCAGCTCCAGTAAATTTTGTGTTTGGTGAAAGAGTTTGGAAGAGACTGACCTCGAAGGGTTTAACCTTGGTAAACAGCTCCTCATACTGTGACTTCCAGTGCTCCGTCTCGGAACTTGAAGAGCTTTGAAATAAGATATTTTTTCTTTTCATAGTGTAAATAAATGCATGCATTCATGAATAAAAAAAAAAAGTTGCTCACCTCTTTTCGTGAGCTTCTATAATTTCCTTTTGGAGTTCCCGTTGCTGCCCGTCCATCTCCCACTGCAGTGTGACCTTTTCTTGAGTCAGAGCCTTGACCTGCTCCTGCAGAGAATGTCGCTCTTGTTGTTGGTCTTCCATTTTCTCCTCTTTGAGGGCTGTTTGTGCCTGAAGGTTCACACACTCTAGCTGAATTTCTTCCAAGCGATCTTGAAGCTGCCTCTTCTCTTCATCTGCCAGCATCAATGAGTGGTCCGAGAGTTCAACTCGAGACACGAGTCGACTTCTTTCCTCACCTAATCTATTGAGCTCAGTCTGTAGTCGGAGAACCTCTGACCTGAGCTGTTGGTGGTCTTTAGTTTCAACCTCCAGTAGTGCCCTTTTCGCCTCAAGCTCGGCTTGATATTTAATTTTCTCCTCTTTTTCTTCAGACAGTTCGCTCAATATGTTCACCTTTTCCTGGCGCACTTCCCCAAGCTGATAGTGAAGCTCAGCAACTTCCTGCCCTTTCTGCTCATCAACTTGCCTCAACACTTCTTCCTTGTCGTTTGTCTGTCGCTGTACCTCCTGCTCTAACTGAGACATTCTTACAGCATGGCTGGCCTCCGAGGCCTGCATCTCCTGAGCTTTTTGAGCAAGGCGAGCTTGCACCTCTTGCAAAACTCTAAAATCAAGATATGAGACAAAAATTAGGGGAAACAAGGAGGCCCTATTTTTTTTCTAATGCATTGAGGAGGCAAACCTTTGGTGCTCCTCATCTTTTTGTTGAATCATTTTGTCCATCTCCTCTTTCATCTGCTGTGTCACTCTGTCCATTTCTTCTCCCAGATTTTTATAGCTCTCATCTGCAGTCCTCAGAGCCTCTTTGGTGCTTCACCGGACAACAGAATCTTAAAACCTCTCACAAAATTGTAATGTACAACGCATGACGAGACATTTCACAACTCACCATTCCAGCTCTAAAGACATCTCTTCCATTCTCTTCAATGTACTTGTGTGCGCCTCTTGTAGTTCTCGTCTGGCGGTCGAATTCTCCTCTTTCAACAATGACAGGTCACTGCTCAAATGATAGGCTATGATTACTCAAGTGTTTAGACTGTTCACACATCAATGCACCAGACATTCTGCTATGAGCCCTGTTGGTTTGTCTCCTGGGAAAAAAATACACTTATTCAAAATTTTGAAAATGCTGTGATATTATGCGATTTGAATAACATCATTTTCAATAAAACATTGATGAAAACTGACTAAATGAATTATTCTGTGCCATACAAAACGTTCTGGGTTTACAATTGTGAATTAAAAATGTCAATCAGTGCCCTGTCAACAAAGAGCCAATTAGTTTGATAGACCTAATCAATAAGTAATAGGAAACACGTTTGACTAAATATTCTCTTGGGAAAAAAAAAAGGTCGAAAATTACAAGACATTCTGTGGGATTTAGGCAGAGGCTGCAGTATGGCGTTAGATTAGCACTACAATTACAAGCACATAAGAGGAAGTTTTGTGCTTTGAGCACCAACCTAAAGAAGCCGCTGATCCAATGAAGTGCTTGTGTGCGTGTGGCATACGCACGGACTTCATATGTGTGTGGCGTACTCATGTCGAGCGCCAGTGTGGCTTAACATAGCTCAAATATAGGACCAGTCACCAGAGTGCATCCCTTGGAATAAGATTATATTGTGCAAACAAACATGATCAAACACGTCTGGATGGATATATGGTACAGATGTAAAGAAGTTCCGTGTCTGACGAGCTATGTTTGGTGTTCGCCAGCACAACACACAATCAGATAAAAAATAACATTTTCAATGCAAAAATTAGCCCACTAAAAAGATAAAATAGTCCTACAATGTTTGGTCAAGTGTAATGCATACACTCAAAGAGAGTATTTGTTCACTAAACTACTCGACAATGAACGAAGGCTAATGTAACTATACTACTGATACTGCTTTCGGGTTGCATCATCCGCAAGAAAAAAAAAATAGAGGAGCATGGATGTAAACAACATTTCACATTGCAATACACACACACTACAATGTACTACATTTTCGCCACCATAAGGCGCACTTTAAAGTCACAACGGTCCAATGTCCCGTTGGGTATCTTGGATAGCATGTTAGCACACCCTGCTGGTTAGAGTCTATCATAAGTGAGCACAGAATTTTCTGTGAGAAATAAATTATCTGAATACATTTTTTGGTGATAGTTTGAGAGTCAGTTAGAACAGACTAGTATGCACGTGCGGGAGATCCACGATGTCGTAGTCTGTCTTATCATTCATGCTCTTGCAAGCAAGAAACATCACAGGTTTATAAAACAGACTCTGCAAAAGGGGGGGGGGGGAAACCTCTGCCCAAAGCACACGTCTCTCTCTAACCAGCCAGCTGATTGGTTGAGGCTGATAGGCTCCCAGAATGCTTTGCAAAACTCATTTTGTGTTATTTTTATTTATTGTTTGCTGTATGCTGTTCAGTGATAGATTTGGTTTTGATTTAAAACCGTGACTCGAAGGAGTGTGGTGACTAGTTAAATCCCTCTCCTGATGATATGAATTTACTGCTATGATACAGTACGTGAAAATTTGTCTTACTATACCAAATATCCCTCATCATTTACCATATTTATATTATCTTGTGTTAATTTCACGAATCTAGGGAGAAAGTGCACTAAACTGTGACTTTCTGGATTGTATTGGGTGTCATGTCATGTGGAAACGTATGCTGGGATGACAAAAAGGCCCTCTAAGTAAATTTTCATTTTAATGAAAAGAAAATTACTCCCAAAGTCGATGCTAAAGTCCTGTTAGCATTTGATGGTTGACTTCAAGATTAGTGCGAGCAATGGGTTTAAAATGAAGCCTGTATTTAAATACACAGTGGGTGGAATTGTTTTTGTTTACTTTGACATCAAACTCCATTTGGGTGTCATTAAACATCTTAAAGGGTGCTTAGGGACGGCAGAATCACATATGCTACACACTTGCTATGCAAGCAACATGGTGCATTCAGGGTACTTTCACAACGTCAAGAAAACCTGGAAACACACTGTGCCGTTCTTCACATGAATCATTTTTCTTGGATTTTAACGTTTTAAAGATTGAGAGCAGACAAAATCGAAATCATGATTATATTTCCAATTAATCATCCAGCCTTACTATATCATGATTAATTTTTCAGCCATATTGCCCAGCCAAAATCAAACTAAACAATATGTTCAATGCTAATGAATAGCTGACCTTCAAATGGTTCTGTAACAAAGAAAAGGTATTATTAACTGACATAAAATGCCCATTTTGTTCATGATCAGTTTGCTTTGCAGGATGTGTACAGCTACACGGTGTCAAGAATATTTCCTGAGCATTTGTCTTCATTAAGAAGATTAGGAGAGAGAAAAGATGGGCCAGCCTGTGGGACGCTAATGTTATTTATCCTGTGTAACAGATGCGCTGCTCAGCTCGAAACAGCAGTGTCGCCAGCGGTGAATGTCAAATATGCTGAATTCCAGAAATTTAAACCCATGTTGAGTTGAAAAATGTAGTTGACATATCGTTTGTGTAGTATGTAATTTGAACTTTTTAACACACTGCCACATTGTAAATATAATATTTTCCGTTGGATAAAACAGAATAAATTTTCTTTTCAACAATATAAAACAGTCAGTGTACAGCTTGCAAAACAATGTAAATTTAACTGACGCCTTAAAATAACAATACACAGCAATTTATGTCTATACCACTGGCAATGTGAAAACACCCCTAAATGACAACGTACAAATTGGGCCTGCTTAACCATTTTTCACCCCAGTGAGATTAATTTACTTTTACATACTCGATCCATTTTATTTATTGTTTGGGACGAGAGTAATGGAATGGTATCGATCGAGAGACATATTGTATATTAGGAGAGTATGTAACATATTGGATTGTTATGGTGCAGCCACTCTGGAGTGGGGTGTCAGACTACAATTATTGGCATCAAAGTCACTGTTGTGCAAAATATCTTTTCACAACAGGGTTGTTTTCAGAATTTTTTTAAATAGGTCATTTGGATGAAACCAACCCATGTTTCACTGCTGATTACAAAAGAAATTAATGAGGTAGAACCAAACTTTTGTGAGTGAGCTTTCATTCAGTAGTCTGTTTATATAGTCACAAAGATTGTCTGTAAGTCTTGAAAGATCAGGAAGAATGATCTAACTCGGCTGGCACTTATAGGTTCTCTTTTTCGAAATGGCTGGAATTGAAAAATTGAAAGAGAGAAATATATAATGAAACAGCGCTTGAATTAATATTTCGGTCTGCCAACCCTTTCAAACACAAGTTTGTCATCTCGTTCAGAAGTCATAGTTTTATCCAACTGTGGTGTCTCAGTCTCAACACTGGTGGCTAATTTAATCAGAATAAATTCAATGTATCTTTTATTTTTAATTCAATTTACTCACAATGGCCCTCAAAATGTGCGCACGCATGTACTGTATGCATCAATATCTTTGTACTTGATTTTGGGCGAATTCGGCGAACAAATGTAGAAACTCCTCAGACTGTGCGTATGCACAAATAACGACGGATCAGCCTCTGACAAACCCAAACAACACACATTTTACCCAATTTTTCTTTGCGTGCTGTTTTCATTCTCTAATTTAAGTTTGTAACATCATTATTAATATATAAAGATAGAGAAAGTTATGAAAGTCTCTCGCAGCTCTTTTTTTCTTCATTTTTCGTTTCAAAACTCTGCACATTGGCTGTAATCTGCCAAATATATGCCCTTTTTTCAGGGAGGAATGGACGTGGGTCATACAAATGGTTTCAGCACGTGCATGCGCGATAATTTGGGATGAATTCTGATTCATCAACATGCGCACAGTTGAGCAAACAAAAAGGGCTGGCACCCGTGTGTCCTGAATCTGACGGTGATTTTCCGCAGAGTACGAAAACACATTTCTTAGAAAACCAGGACCCTTGATTTCTGGACTAGTCAATTTGCGGTGATTGACAGCATAAAAAAAGTGTCATAAATACTTAACCAATTCTTACAAATTAGGGCTGATTTAATTGGCACAAATCTCTTTTCGATGATATGATTCCATTTTGAGAGATGGTTTGACATACACATACATCATGTAACATTTTATAATCTCATGTTTTGTACAGGTGTGATATTGTTTTGGCCGCCGTTTTCATGTTTCTCACCGTGCAACAAGGAATACTCGGGGAGTTTGTGTGCATGTTCAGAAAAATGAAAAAAAATCAGAGAGAACATTGGTGCCACTGCCGACCAGTATTCCTCACAAGCAGACCAAACGCCTACCTGTGACTTATAAAGCTTGCAGGAGTTGTTTAAAAGGCTTTAAGGCTTAAGTGACAAATTGACAGGTGCACTTTGTGCCATGCTGAACTGCTCTAATGGAATTTATAGGCTTGAAAGTTGGCGGAATAAAAAAAAACAAAAAATGTTGTAACCCTCGGTTAATTCCTAACAATTTCCTGACAGAAAAGAAAGCTCCAAAAGATGGACCAAAATTTATTGAACGCATTTATTTTGCCAATATCTTGAAATGCAGGGAACAGACAAACAAGTATGATGCGCTATTGAGCGGAACGTGAACCTAATGGGGCGACAGAACACTGAGATCAGCCGATTCAACACAAAAGAAATCTGGTCAGTGTCAATTTACGATTTTTAAACCTTTCCACACCGTGTTGAATTAAAATATTTTTGCGGCATGTCAAACTGCCCATTTATTTGCCGAATGTGAAGCTGCCTTCAGATGGCTTCACTCATGTTGGTTACGTGGCCAAAAGACTTTTCTTCAGGCTATCCGTATTTCACTCGCAGTGTTGGTTGCAACGTATGAATAAAATAGCAATTCACAGAAATATTACGTTTCAGCTAAAAAGTGATGCAACATATTACATGAAACTATGGTGCACTATAAATAAATTTCATGCACCTGGGCAAAGTGCCACGCTTCAGAGGTGCCTTCGGCCACACAAAATGCACCACAGCCGGGCATTTCCAACCTCCTTTTCGGCCCTTAGCTCTTCATTGAAAACATCCTACCTGTCTCTTCCTCACATGGCCGATAAAATGGAGGCCGATGACCGATATTTGTTGAAAAAGTGAAAAAATTGTGTCAAATCTTGAAAGATAAAAACTCCAAAACATGGAGTGCCTTTAAGCACATGTTTATTAAACAACTTAAATATTTGCAACATTATGGCTTTTTTTTAGATCTCAGAAAATAGACAACTTAATTTTAAAAGTCTAACAAAAAGTGCACTCAAGGCTCAGCTGCAAGTCTTACAGTTCAATGATAAGAAACATCTCTAAAGTTTTCCAGGGCAAATAGTTGTCTATTTTTTGTGAGTAGTAGACTGACATTTATCAAAATTTCGGCAAAGTCTGTTTCCTTACTTTCCGCTGCTCGCGGGACCGCTCCCATAGTGCGTGTGACTTGAGGTGACAAAGCACACGGGAGCTTAGTGCTGATAGGCTGTTATCCACCGCAAGAGGAACCTAACTGGTGGTGCTGTCGGCGGGCCAATCTGCATCTGCAGGAAAGGCCATAAGCACAGCAAAGACAGAGGGAAGTGTGCTGCAGCTAGCCAGAATAAACCAGCTTTTAATTTATTGGCCTTGAAAGTTAAAAAACAGGCGATGCCGATAATCGGCAAAATGCGAACTATGGGCCCTGATACTCGGCCCGGCTGATAATTGGTCTATCACTATTCCTTGTGCAGTCAATCAGCAGTAAACTGCCTGTTTGCTTTATTACCTCGAGTCACACGCACTACGGGAGAGGTCCCGCAAGCAGGGGATGGTAAGGCGACAGACTTTGCTGAAGCTTTAATAAATGTCAGTCTACTACAACTCACAACCCCTTGTAACATTATTACGAGCCCTTTTATGTCATATAAACACAAGGGGAAGTTCTACCTGCCACAGTAGGCTTGCCTTGCCTCTAATCACTCCACCATCGTCACATTGCAGAGGTAATTTGCAACTTGAACGACATGGCTCCAGAGATAAGTACAGTTGATGATAATACTGAGAGGAAAATCGTGGTAAAAGTAAGAAATGAGTGAGTGCCAGTGTATGCATGTCTGTGTGTGTAATTCACAGTTCAACAAAAGCTAAACTCAACTTTATTTATCGAGCACTTCAAAACAAATACTGCACTATTCTAAGTGCTGTACACGGTGCAAAAATTGACGGCAGAGTGCTGCAAAGTCAAAGAAACAGAGCAAAAACTGTCACTTTTTCTGCTTCCGCAGAAAGTCAGTATGGCATAGACGGCAGTTGCATAAGCAAAAGACAAGAATCACACAGAAAACCCACAAAAAGCAGAGGAGAGGAGCCACAGTCGTGTTGATGAGATGTTTGTTTTTCTGGCTAGTTCCTGCTTGAGTATGCACTCCTCTATTTTTGAATTTCAAAACAAGGATGTGTGAAAGCTAAGCATTTCAGTTATGGTGGATTTTTAGAAAAACTTCTACTTTTTCAAATTCCTTCCAATTACGTTTGCATTCTCATTCTCAAACACATCTAGCCGCTAGCAGGTGTCTATGCTTTTGTCATACTGTAATTAGAACTACTTCCTGTGTTTGTTCAATCGAAATGTAGGCATATTAGCCTTATGAAGGGACTGAGCAAAAATGGTTGGCTAACGGTGAGTACGTTGTCTTGTTTGCAGTTATTGAACTGTCAACCAAAATAGCATTTAGTATTAGCCAAGTACTAAAACAACAACCGGTCACCAGATTTACCAGCATCGATCAAACCTTTTTTTTTTCCTCTGTCGAAAGAGCGGAGTCGCTTTTCTGTTCGAAACAAGCTTTGAGTAGTTGCACCGCAAACAACAGCAAGCAAGACATGGAGCACTATCCGATATTTTGTGACCAGGTCTGAATCTAGCATAATAGCGCTAAAGCTATCAAACAAACGTTGCAGTTTCACTCCCAGTTGGGTGGTGTCCCTATGGCAAATTTGTCCCTCAAAACCCAGTCAAAGTACCACTGTGTGTTCAATGACCGTGCATTTAAATTTTATGGAACTCACCGCTCAAAAAGTTGTCTGGCTTCACCCAGTTGTCTCTCCAAAGCATTAATTTCTTCCTGACTCTGCTCCCTCGCTTCACCTCGTATTTGCACCTGCTCTGCCATGAGAACCATCTCTCCCAGAACCTCCTCCAACTCCTCATTCAGCTTATTCCGGCAGTCCTCTGACTCCTGCCTCTCTTGCTCCAGCAGCACAATCAGACAGTCAACCAGAGCCTGAGGGGGTTCCAACAGGAAAAGAAAGCGCTTAAGGAAATGACGTCATCACATCGCTCAGTCATGGAAGAGATTTGAAAAAGGGAAAGGAAATTACATGCACATAAGTAAATATAGTGACTGACCCTTTCTTTTGTCAGTTCTTCAATGAGAGAAGCATGCTCATGCTGAAGCTGAATCTGTCTCTCATTTTCATTTTGGTTTGTGTCCTTCAGCAGTTTTAGCTCCGTGGTCAACTCCTCTACTTTCCTGAAGCCCTCTTCTCGAATTTTGTCTGAAACAACAACAACAAGATAAGCTTTTTATTGAATTTTGTTCTGGTTGTTTTTACTGATATCGGTAGTGAGCATACATACTTTTCTCTTCTGCCAAAAGCAGACACTTCTGATCAAGATGTGCCAAATCTTCAGTCATCTTGCTCTCCGTACTCCGGAGCGTCTCCCGTAGCAATTCCAGTTCAGCCTCCTGCTGATCAACTGTTGCTTGAGAATCCTGGACTTCTCGGCTGATGCACTTCAATTGCGTCTCCAAGTCACTCACTGACTTTAGGGATGCCTTTAGGTCTAACTCTTGGCTCTGAAACTTCCTCTCCGTTTCTGATAAAGTCTCTTTGGAAGCCTGCATCTCATGCTCATATTTCAGCACATCCTCCTCTCTTTGCCTCAGAGCAACTTCAGTGATTTCAAGCTTTCTGCTGCACTGCTCAAGCTCCTGCTCTAGATGTCTACAGAACATGAAACAGTTGTCTGCGATATTTTCTTTGATTGAAATCTGATGCCATTTTAGGGAACTATTACACCTTTACTCACATCATGTTCTGCTGCACGGAGTTACAGATGGCGTCCTGCTGTGTTGCCTCTTTAAGCTTTAAGCGGAGATCCTACAAAAATGAATCTGTTAAATAATGCCGATTGGGCAGTGTGCAAATTTTCTGTTTTTACGCCCACCTGCATCTGATCATTGGAATCGTCCAGATAGCCCTGCACAACCTTGATTTCCACTTGTAGCTCCCGTATCTCAGCTGGAAAAATAATACAGCGTTGCAAAGGAGGCACAAGGAAGAAGTATGTTCAATCAAATATGAACCCTTAAAGGAGCTTGATTTGATTTGGTTTTAAATGTATTCATTTAATAATAAACCCCTGCTATTCACAGGGTATACGAGCCGCGCCCGCTCATGAATAGAAAAAAAATCTTAGTGTAATTGACGACCATTGAAATGTATTGGAGCAAAGAAAATATTTTTAATCCAAAACATTCTTCCCCAAAAATGCTGATATACATTCATAATATGCTTTGCATGAAAAACGGGGATAAGGAGGGATATGCCGGTGAAAAAAAAAATATCAAAAGATATTAAAACTTTTTTTAATTAAATAAAAATCTGCGTGAAAAATCTGAATATGCAAATCTGCAAGTATGCTGGGACAACTGTATTTACCGTATTCATTGATAGAAATGTAAAAATGCAATGAGAAGTAACAAGTGTTAAAAATATCTTTCAGTTATCACAGTGTAATTATTCCTGACTAAATCATATTGCCAGTAAAGGAAAAAAATAATAGTGGTGTTATGTATACACATTTGAGAGAGTACTCTATTCCACTGTATACAAGCCCCAATTTGAAAAATTAAAAAAAGTACAGTGGTGCCTTGAGATGTGAGTTCTCTTCAGTCTACACTTTTTCCCTCATGGATATGAATGAAATGTCATGAATCTATTCCACCCTCCACCGCAAAGGAGAAATAACACACTACAATATTGCACAAATCTCACTTGGTACAGTGGGTGATCCAGTCACCAGGGAGTGCCGGTTCGAATCCCGCTTTTGAAGTGTAATCAGGCAAGACACTAAACCGTAAATTGCTCCCAGTGGGCCTGGCAGTGCCTTGCATAGCAGAAACTGCCCATTGGGGTATGAATGAGTGCATGGACGTGAGACTTGGTAAAGTGCTTTGGGCACTGTATTGTGTAAAAGGGAATGTGCACTCTATTTATCATTTTACAAAAACATGACATACTAACAAAAACTAGAATGTAAAGAAAACTATGCTGCACATCCTGGTGTGCCTGTGGTGACCGCAGGGAAGCAGTAAAATAAAGCCAAGCAAACACAAAAGTAGAATAGTACTTCTACTACTACCGCAACAAGTGACTGAAAATGCACAAGACGTTATCAGTAATTATTTTGCAGAGAATTAAGAATACATGTCTGTTAGCATTTTCATATTATCTGTCATCTTTCTAAATGTGTTAGTTCACCATTTGCGTTCCAATATCCTTTTCATGTTAACCATTAGCATGTTAGTGGCGTTTTGCATTGGTTGTTAGCTTTAAGCTAAATTGATTTTTCTAAGTCAAAGCTATTTGAGTGTGTTAAATGCACAAAATGTTCTGTTCTGTTTGGACACATGAGCGGCTTGAAACACCTTCTTTGAATTGTGCAACATTTGAAACATTAAGTCAGGTCACTCATTTCTCATACAAGGTAGTGGCACCACTGTATATAAATGTCTCCGCTCTCAAACATTGTGGGCGTGTTCACTAAATGTGCTGAAGTCAAACCCTTGGACTGAATAATGGATGCTACGTCATTTACCAACCCAACATGTTTGAGCCCACAGAGCCAGATTAATCTGATTAACCGACAAAATATTCAACTGATCAATCCGTTATCAAAATAAATGTCAGTTGCACCCCTCACATAATGTATTTGATAAACATGTATTTATTTTATATACCCAGATGAAGTGGTGGGTGAATAGGCTTCAAAATGTTATCCAGCCTGGACCCTACATTAGGGAACAACTTACATTGTAACCTCTCATTCTGCTGCTCCAACTCCTCATTTTGATTCTTCATCACTTGACGGAGGTCCTCTGTGACAGAAAGACAAAAGTAACATTGAATTAACATTGTTAACACTTGAGGAAAAGAAGGTGATCTGTTGCCGCTCATCCTTACCCAAGTCATTATTCCTGTCTGTTAAAGCTTTGACAGTATCCTTGCTAGTGCTGAGATCCGTTTCTAACACCTTGAAGTGACCATTGGAGCTGAGCTGTAGAACACTTAGCTCCTACACAGACATATTCAGTATACACATCTGAGCATTAGGCTGACAAATGAGAAACTATGGTCATCAGCTTTGAATAGCTGATGTAACATTTTGTTGTGTTTAGAGTACCAAAGAATGGTAATAAAAACTGTTGTAATAACAGAATTGAGTATACCAAATCCTCACCTCATTTTTACTATCCAGTTTTTTCCTGGCTTCCATCAGCTCCATTGTAAGTGAATTAATCCGCTTCTTTGTTGTATCAGCAGAAACCTGGGAGGAAACAACATGGTACTCACTAAAAGGGCTGCAAAATATATTTTTTAAAAATGTCATTGCGGTAATGGCCCATGCTATATATATATATTATATATATATATATATATATTTCTGCATACAAAAATGTAAATAACAATAAAAATGCCACATCATGGTACATAAATAATAATATTTAGATTGCAACATTACATTTTGCTAAAATATCGCTAAGCCCTACTCATTCATCAACATTGTCAAAGCAGCACAAATGAGCTCTAAAACATGACCTACTGTACACTGTACAGAGGCTCAAGGCAGAACAAACCTTGTTTTTTAAGAACTCATTGACTTTGTTGAGTTCAGCGTTCTGTCTTTCAAGGGTTTTGATATTAGCACTGAGACCGGTCTTTTCCCTGACTGCCGCCAACAGCTTGGCCTCGACCTTTTTTAGGTCCTCTTCAAGGGAGAACAACCGCTGATCCTGCTCCCCCCTCTGCTGGACCAGTGAGCGGATCTGCAAGGGGGGAAAAAAATAAAATAAAATAAAATACTACACATAAATCACAGCTACTGACAATTGAAAAACAGCCTTGTTTTTCTGTTGTTTTTAATTGCAGTTGGTGATTCTGGTAGTTATTGAATTGCCCAAATATTATATAATAAAAGGTGCACCTCTTTCTCCAATAATCGACATTGTTTCATATGCAAGGTCATGGAATGTTCTCTCATTTTTGTACATGAAGCCTCAACCTGCAAGATACATTTAAAATGGCAAAGAAATTGTATGGACCCAAATCAGTAATACATATTTTATAATATATATTCTAATGTCAACTTTAACTCACCATTCCATCAACTGAGATTGTTCTTCTGACAGGAGACATGAGTGTAATTCTGGAGGGCGATGGTGGGGGCACTGAACCCACAGCTGAAGAAAACAACAACGTTACGCACTATTTCATTAGTTCAGTGCTGTAATGCGTGTATCAGCAAAACATGTTACCAACCTGCCTTTGCATCTTTGAACCGATCAGATTTCTCAAAGGATGCAGGTCCCTTTGGTTCTTCGGGTTTGATGTCATAAATGCCCGGTGCAGGGGTGCAACCTTAGGTAAAAGTATATTTTCATTATCCACAACATGTTATAGTAATAGAGAGTTGTAGTGTCAGTTTACGTTTTGTATATGATTCATTCCAGAACAGGAGGACATTTTTCTCGCAAATGTACTCATAAAATATGAGTGTGTATGGTGTATGGTGCCCAGCGATTGGCTGGCAACCAGTTCAGACTGTACCCTGCCTACTGCCTGAAGACAGATGGGATAGGCTCCAGGACCCCCTGCGACCCCTGAGAGGAGAACCGGCTTGGATAATGGATGGATGGATATATAAAAAAACGATGTTCCTTGATTTATATTGTCAATCTGTATAAAGATGTTCAAGTTTATACTCTAGGGTTCCGTTGGCCTAGGAAAACCAGCATATGAAATACACCAGATACATACAAACTGGACAGAGTTTCTCTACACCTTGGTCATAGTGAGATCAAGTCGACAGATACTGCACCCTATGCCAGGTAAAAAAGTAGAAGATGGCTAAAGGAAATGGAAAACAGTTCAACAGACGCACCAATGCCACCATACGCAGAGGGCGGCACCCTCAGGTTGCAGCTCAGGAATGTGACTTGTATGTGTCAGCTTGCTGAAATCAACCGCCTGCTGGAGGTGAACGAAGCTCTGAAGCACGGGCTTCACAGGAAGACAATGGATGAAGAGTTCATAAAGGGGGTGTCAACAAAGTGCACACAAAGTGTCCAGGCCAAATTGTGTACTACGTCTGAAGTGAAGTACTACACTGGACATCCGCAAATTGACATTTTAATGGATGTTCCGTTCTGGATTGTATCACAGACAGGTAGAGGACTGCATCCTTTGCAAATGCTTCCACCGTGTAGCTGTACACATCAAATTTTAAAGCTCAACCTCAGTCATAGAATGCCAAGGTGAGGACATAATTTCCTCACCAAGGTTGTTACTAGATGCTGTGCACTAACCAACCTGAGCCCTTCGGTTGTTGTGCAACATGAATCATAACACTGCTTTCATCATTTTTTCACAAGTACATAATACATTTGTTATAAAATGTCATTTTTCCTGTTGACAATTGGATCTACCTTTTCACTTAATGTATGTGATCGTGTGTTTTACAAACAAGGGTCAGTTAAAGTTGATAAAGTAACAAACAATTTATCAAATGAATTAAAAAAGCAACAGTACACAAAGTGTAGACCCCAAAATATTTAACTATTGCATAAAAAGTGCACAATCTCAAAATATGTATAATGTATGCGTGTCTTACACAATTCATTTAGTTTATTAATTGTTTTACTGTGAAAACGGGAAAAGTTGCCGTCTAAATTGTCCTCCAATTTTTAAATAAATAACCTATAAGTCACATTGTTGCTAGTATGAGTCTGCTCCAAACCTGCGCCGTAAAAAAATATATATGCAGTGCTTTGTCGGATCTCAAACGCAGCGCTCGATGTTACTCACCAACAGCGTCATTGAACCTTTTCAAAGGAGCTCTTGAAAAAGCCATTTCGATTCCAAAGTTTTGGATTGTTTTTCCTTGGTCTTGTCCAAAAATACTAAAACAAAGCTCACAACGCCAGCAGCAAAGAGCTACTGACGTTTCATCGCTGAAAATTCAAATATACGTCATGTATGCATTTCCGGGTATGTGACCAATGAACGTTGGTTGAGTCACGCAAGCGTTGCACGATATTTTGGTACGTCACTACGGTACACGATTCAAATGCATGTTGTTCACATATAGCCTGCATTTTATGCAGAACAATGATAACAACAACAACAAAAAAGATAACACACTGACCACTTACAGCAATCCCAGATCTGAAGTTGTGATGAGTTTTTAGGGGCTACTAAATCATAATTTCGACGTCAAACATCTTCAGCGAGCACAAGATCAAATATAGTCTTTGGTAGATACACAACGCCCACATCAAATTAAACTCAAATACTCAAGCATAACACATTTTTTCAGTTAAACATGTTTTATTTCATGGAAATACAACATAATTTCTAATCCTATGCAGGACCATTGTTGTACATTTGATAATCTTTTCTCCATTTCCAAATACTTCAAAACATGGTCACTTGTACAATTACATAAACAAAGCCTCATGTCACAAATGGAGCCATTGATGACAATAAGTTACACTTCCATGCTAAAGTTTCTCAATGATACATCTGTGCCTTTATTTGTACTAGATTAACCTGTGAATGAACAACAGATCAAACTTGAATAAATATAATAAAAAGATAGAGTTACAAAAGAACATTTCTTAATTAAAAAGTATGCAGAAAAAGATCACAGGTAGGGGTTGTTGTTGAATAAGTCATTTGTTATCCTTCTTGTGAAAAAATAGGGGCTAATTTAGCATATCTTGATCACGCTGCTAAAACTAAAATAAAGTCCAACAATAATTAACTATATTCAAGAAATGCTCAATTAATTACACGCGACTTTTTGTATCATGTTTTTCTTCATTTCACACATCTACTGGATTGAGCATAATCCTCACACACTCCAAACAGGTTAATCTAGTACAGCACTGTCATCATACACCCAGAGGTATTTACTCACTTTGTAACGGATTAAAATTCTCAAAAAAAGCAAGACATATTCACATATAATTTTGTTTTCTTTCTAAATAAGGAATGCCATCGCTGTATTCATGAGCAGTATATAAAAATCTTTTCAACAGGCAAAAGAAAGAAAAAAAAACTGAGGTTTTCAGTCAGTAGCCGACAAGTTAATCCAAGGATGTGTAAATAAAACTATTCAAATTGAAACAAGAACAATTACGACACCCAACACTTCACTTAGTTCGACTGTGAAATTTACATTGAAACTAGCATTGAATAAAAATGTGTCAAGCTAATCAGATGAATTTGGAGGGGGCAAGATCATTAAAAGCGAACGCAAACAGATAGGTAACATTGTTTCCTTGAAAGTAAACCTATGGAATAAACCAACCTAAAAAAAAAAAATCGCTGAATGTATGAAGATAGACAAAAGGCCTATCATAGGCAGACCAAATAATTTCATACTATAGTGGCGCTTCTGGTTTTGTTGCTGCCTTTTTTTCCCCCAACTTGAATAATCAGAATCAGAAATCAGAAATCCCTTTATTTCTGATAATAAGAATATGAATCCATTTAATCAGTGAGGAATCGTGTTTAGCTTATCCTAGGACTCATCGTCTCATTTTCTCATCTGGTGTGCAACTGAAAGAATAAGGGGGTGCATGCATGCATGAGTCTGATGGGAAGTCATGTGTATATTAACATAAACAAAAAAAGTTGTGAAGATATTCTTCCACCTCCGGTCTCATCGACTCCACTCTTGCAAACATTCTCAGAAATTTCAGGGAATTTTACAGTATGAGATGATTCATATTTTAGATTTCTTTAGCCAGTGTCAGAAGAAATTAACATCACCCACAACTATAAGAGACCAGAGACTGGCAAGAAACAGCCTCACACCCGTGAGAAATGTGTGTGTTTCAGTGTGTGCTCTATGCCTATATCGGTTTTCAACAAGTGGTAGCTAGGGATTGGTGTATAGGAGGCTGGAAGCAGCGAACATGCTCCACGGTGGAACTGTCTGTCTCCACGGCCTTCATGTACTTGTTTAGGATTGCAAAGATTTCATTGTTAAGGATCTGGTACTTCCTGATGCGGTCTGCCATCTTCTTCAGCGGCTGTGAAGAAGACAACAGTAAATATATGAATTGCAGTTATTCAGCAACAGGATAACATTTGAGATCCAAACATGTGTTTGGTACTTAATTTCTGTTAGAAATAGAGTATACCCACCACATTTTTGATGATCTCATCCTTGCCATCTTGTCTTTGGACTTTGAGCAGGTGGTAGCAGAAGTCAAAGAGATCGAAACGACGCTGCTGCCCCAAAAGAACAATGACGGCACAGCCGGCCCAGTTCAGACCATCCCCAAAGCACTGCCTAAAGGTCAAAGCAGACAAGTCATGCTACACTTCTGATTTATTCTGATTAATTGCAATGTGTGTGTTGGGAGTAAAGTATTATGAAAGTAACAAAATTAATAATTGCTATCGGCAGGTTGAGGCAGAAATGCAAAGCATTACTGTTACAATCTCATAACTATTGAACTCTTTTGGTAACCAGACGACCAGCGCAACAGAGGTTTATCCACGAAGGTTGCTGTTTAAAATCCTACTTTTGTGCATATCTGAATTCACAATCATTGGCTGGCTTCTTAGTCACTCTTGATATATTGTTAGATAAAATAGATAGTCATTATAACTTTGTATTGTTATAGGTCATGATGCCACTCAGTGTGTACGTAACCTAATTTCAGATGAATAAGATTTTAAATCAGTCCAATTAAGATGGTCTGATGAAAATTACGTTTCTGGAACCACGGTAAAAGTAAATTTTCATGGTATTTTTTAAGGAAGCCATTTAATTTTTCCAATTTCTCAAAGAGGTATCACAACTCAGTCAGTAGGACTGTTCAATTATTTTTTAGTTTACATTTTTTTTTTTACAACTTTTGGCATTCTTGTCTAGTTAGAGGTGTATTAAATCGAGATAATTTGCAATTCTGCAGTTGGCTAGGTGAACGTAATTAAAAAGAAACAAAACGTTGTGACCAAACGTGTAACAAAGTTTCATTGAAATCATTTTTTTACTTTTTACATTATACTGGTAGCTAACACGTGAACCGTGACCAAAATAATAACCTGGAATGCCTAACATGTTTAGTATCCAACTGAGGTGGGCATTCGTTAACTCGTCATTGAGCTGCCATCAGCATATCAGGCTGGCCCCGTTTGTCAGAGTTGTTGACAACAGCCAAACGACATTGCGAACAGACTTATTTGTGACTCCTTTCTTTACCAATATATACTCTAGTGCAGTGTGATCATACTACGAGATGATACAATACAATACAAATTTATTTATTTAGTAAATTTCAGAACAGCTGGAGCTGTAACAAAGCGCTTTCCATATGCTGTAATGTAAATTAGTGGGAAATTAGAACACAAATTAAAAGACATAACAACAGATACCCGAAGAACAGCAACAGTCTCATGTTGAGTTGAAAGCTAACGAATAAAAATGTGTCTTCAAACGAGTTTTAAAAGTGGACAGAGAGGGGGCTTGCCTATCATTCAATGGGAGGTCATTCCATAAGGAAGGACGGCAACCGAAAAGGTACGATCCCCACGGAGGCCCCGCTTAGTCCTCAGCACCCCGAGCTGCATTTGGTCCGCCTGAGGCAGCGGGCAGGCGCGTAGGGGTGGAGGTGCTCGGAGAGGTACGCTGGGGCGAGGCCATTCAAAGACTTGAAGATGAACAGTAGTATCTTAAAGCGAACCCGAAAGTGCACTGGGACCCACTGAAGAGAGGCCAAGATTGGGTTGAGATGATCCGTCTTCCGAGCTCCAATTAAAAGTCGAGCAGCAGCATTTTGCACCAGTTGGAGGCGCTTGAGCGGGGACTAGCTGACTCCAAAGTAAAGTGCATTGCTGTAATCTAGCCTCGATGCAACGAAGGCATGGATTACTATTTCTAAGTGCTGCTGGGAAAGACAGGGCTTCACTTTAGTCAGCTGCCTAAAATGAAAGATGCTGGATCGAACAACAACGCTGATTCTATCTAATCTAATTTAAAATCCCTGTCCAGTTTTAAACCCAAGTTTAAGACTGGGGGGAGAATGGAGGGGGGGGGGGGTCAAAAGGGTTGAAAGTAGAAGGGCCAGTGGGAACGAACGCGATAACATTTGTCAAAAGAAGACAAATTTAATTGAAATTCAAGAAATTAAATGACATCCAGATTTTGATTTTCTCAAGACAGGACAGAAGTGGTCTCAGGGAGATAGATTATATGAAATTATAATCAAGATTATATAAAAATGTCCATCGTTCCAAACAATATTGTTTTGATTTTGCTATTTGGAAGCGTGGAATCTGTATTTGTGTAACGTGGCAGCAATGCCGATATCCCAGGCCCACCTACCTGGGGTTTTGAAGCCACGCTGTCAGCTTGGAAGCATGGGCTGCGAACTAGCTTTTAAGGCTCAAAGGATTTAGGATGTGCTACCGTACACTCATGCAGTGCTTGCTGACGTAATTTAAATTATTTTTGTTTTGGTGTTTATGTAAAGAAAAAAAGATACAGATAAAAATACTATTAAGGCGACGCATAAGCAGTATCGATAAGAGTATTAGTATCGTTAAAATCATATCAATAGCCATTTCGGTCCCACAGACCGCAATGACCATATTGTTTTTAACTCACCAATCACCACGCTGTGTGTGTGTCAGTCGTTTTTATTTGTATTATTTTCTTTATTTAGCTGTGTGCCTGCTTGTGCTGCGCCTGTGTGGGTCGTGAAAATTACATTCTCGACGCCAAATGGGCCCACATGGGCAGGCCTGAAACACTGACAGCAGCTCGCTGACGGGCTGACAATGCCCACCTCTGGTATTCAAGTGTGTCTTCTTCATAAATTGACATACATAAATCTGGTGTTACTCACTCTGCTGTAAACTCATGAGTGCCGACTGGAATGCAATACACAAACTGCATTGCACTCCAGAGGCGGTGGAACTCCATGCACTCATCGACATGCATGACACCGTTGGTAGGAGGAGGCCCGCGCCACACCCCATCTTGCAAGAAGCTGCGGATGCGCGTCAGGATGACCTCAAACATGGAAAGGCCGCAGCACAGGCGTTCTTTGGTCAGCAAATCCCCCTCACGAGCAATGGCGATTTGCTACCAGAAAGAAAAAAAACATTAAACAACATACTTATATAAAATCGAGCAGGGTTCAGATTGGCACAATGGTACCTGAGGGGTTCCCAGCCTCTCAATTAGAGGCACAAGGTGGAGAGGGGCATACTTTGCTTCCAGCCTTTTCATCCTCACTTCCAGACGCTCTCCCTCTACACATCACATTAACATTTTTTTAATTAAACTAAACTAAGCACCGATTCAATTTGAATGATTTCGAACCGAATATACCTTTGATGTACACTCTCGGAAGAATGTTTTGGAACGGGGCAGCATGAAGAAGGTCACACACTTCCTCCTGTGACTAATATTAAAAAAGTACACAAGATAAAAATAATATGAATACACTGTAATGCTTCAGAAAAAATCTTCTACAGCATGCAGGTCAGCCATGAAGGGATGTTAATTTTTCATTCATTCATCATACATCCCTATCCATAATTTATGTATTCTGTGTCGGTTAGATGTGTACATCTGAGAAGTTTAATGTCCCCCACGTGTAAGTGTGTCCACTAACGACAATAAGAGCTTTTGTAAAAGATGCCTTTGAGGGTGTCAGTATCACTGCTGACTTGGCAGAGAATATTAAAGATGATGGAATTGGTTGAGCTGGGTTCTACTGTAGTTTATTCTAAAAGGTTTTTGATGCGGTAAAGCTCACAGATTTCAAGTTCTTCCATGACAAAGGGTGTGATGCACCTTGCTTTGTGCACTTTGAAACAGTAATACTGAGGCGAAAAATGGTCTTCCCAAAGCTGTTCCCAAAAAGTGTGAATAAATTATTAATTGGGTTGTGATGACATTTGCGCAGATTTTAAGATTGTACCAACTGTTAGTGTTCTTTAAGTATGTGATAGGATTTATTAAATGTGCGCAATCTTAAATGAAGTGAAACAGAATGTTAAATAATTACATAGTGTGTGCATTCATGACAGGAAGAGCCATGCAATAAGAAAAGCAGGACACATGCATCTATGTAGAGTTCGCATGTTAAATTAAATACTGTATATGCACACATGTTAAAAAAAAAGGTTAGTGTTTAATGGAAAACGGAGATGTTATGCAAACAAGACATGCACGTAGAATCCAAATAAATGTATGGAAACACATGAGTGCCATCGCAACCCTCCAACAATGTGACAATTTCCTCCATGGATGAAAAGCACATCAGCATTCTTATATAGTAGCTTGTTATTGTTTTATGAATTGTCTTTCTTTATATTAGTGTCCCATAGTGTTTTTCTAGGGCTGTTGGGATATAAAACCATGTCATGCAAACAGAAACATATAAAGAGAAAGGAAACACAGCAAGTCAAGCCAAAATGAGAGAAAGAGATAGAAATCATCTCAATGTTATTTAGATTGCAATGAACAAAACCCATGTCCTTACCACCTGTGGTTGATGCCAGCGTGTAATGAGAAATAGAATCATAGTTTCAAGATTAAACTCACTGTAGCACTCAGACTGGGGCCTGAAAGACTCTGTGACAGTTGATTCAGAGGAAATCAACATCTTCAATCGTGCAGAACACTTCAGGCTCCCAGACGAACTACACAACACATTCGCAGTCTAGGCTGGGGGATCTTATTAAACCAGCTCAAACTGTCATGTCAGCAGCAGAGTCGTGATCTTACCAGAGCTTGCTCAATGAGCAGGCAGAAGAGGATGGCGTTTCCCACCTCCCTTAAGCTCTGAAAGACATCTGTCTTGAGCTCAGCGTACTCAATAATATCCTTCAGCTGATGGTGGAAGAACTCCAAGATCCCTGCAATAAAAAGAGTGTGGGAATCTCGCCATTCTGTCTATATATGATACATATTACAAAAGCATCCATCTATTATCTGGACCGCTTCTCCTCACTCGGGTCTGTGCTGGAGCCTATCCCAGCTGTCATAGGGCAGTCGACGGGGCACACCCTGGACTGGTTGCCAGCCAATCGCAGGGCACACATAGACGAACAACCATTCGCGCTCCCACTCATACCTAGGGCCAATTTAGAGTCTTCAATCAACCTGCCATGCATGTTTTGGGAATGTGGGAGGAAACCGGAGTACCCGGAGGAAACCCACGGAGGCACGGGGAGAACATGCAAACTCCACACAGAAAGCCGGAGCCGGAATCGATCCCACGACTTCTGCACTGTGAGGCCATCGCATTACAAAAGCAAATAAAAAAAATAAAATAAAAATACATACTACTCATAATTGAATACTACTGGGATGAATCAAAATGTTGTCAGGTTTGTTGACCCACATTGTGCCCAACCATCAGGCCCTTATAGCACAGGATGAGAGAATAAATGACGGTAGTAAGATTTTAAGATAATAAATCAGGTCAGAACATTAGTAATCTAAGGATTCCTCAACCATTCTCATAGGGGTAGCCAAGCTGCCAAAAATCAAAAGTGAATTTGCATTTGTCAATATGCAATTAGGCCATTCTGAATAGGATGCAAAGTGGTGCACCGTTTATGGTTTAAATGCCCAACTCTAACCTGCTAGTGTTTTTGTTATTGAATCTTCAAAATATGTTTTTGTAGGTTTTCGCCTCTTGCATCAGTAAATGTTTCTTGGTAGGTATCATTGTGTCTACAGGGCAGATAGGAACCAGTCTGGCCTCAAATTGCTCAAATCTGCATATGAAAAGAAAGTTGGAGTTGCAATAAAATAATATCGATTTTTAATAACTTAAACACAATGTGTTTTTCCACAAAGAAAATGGGGAAAAAAACACCCCCCCCCCAAAAAAAAGGAAAATACACAAAATTAAATCTCGAAAAAAAAAATGCAAACCAGGGTGCCGAATCCCAAGTAAGCGGGGATCTATGCAAGTTGAGCTCTTAAGCCAATGGGGCCCTTGATGTCTTAAGTGGGCTCAAAGGTCTGATTATGCTGATGCTGTCATCCAGGGCTCAGATGGCGCAGCTGCGCTTGAGCATAAAAACTGGTATATCTTGATTTTTGTGCACGTTGCAGGCCTCATTTTGCCTACACGGTAATTTGTCTGTCTCTTTGCGCTATGGTGGGCATTCTGGCATACCAAGGGAGTTTCCTTTGTGATGCTCGACACGCACGCTTGACAATTTGGAGGTAGAAAGTCATCAAAACTTTATTCCTGCTGGAACCACACGTAACGATTTGCACATTGCGCAATTATGGTGATGCGTGGATTCCAGCAAATCATTTTTTCCCCCTGCCATGTTAAGGAGTGCCTCTCTCTCTCTGTCTCTTGCTTTGACTGACGGCAAATCACGCTGGCTGTGTTCACGCCCACAACTGCGTTTATAACTCCGCCAAGCATCTGCGTGGTGGTCAAACTCCAAATTGTACGACTTTTGACTTTAGAGTTTCCACTGCCTCATTTGATTAAACATCTTCAATAGAAAAAGAATGTAATAAAGATGTAAAGTCCAGATACGGTCACAGAAAGGACAAATGCTCACCTGGGGAGCCATATTCATGGCGGGGTAGGCGGCAGATTTTGGGCATGACTTCAATGAGTGTTTTTACATACTGCAGAATGGTGCCTTGTAACTGAGGGCACACAAAGATGAATCACAAAGTCATGTTGAGATATCCATAAAAAGGCGGAGGGGACACACGTTTAGGAAGGCTAAGCGGAAAATAATGATGAATACCAAGCTCTTGACAATCTTTAGAAGCTCTTCCATCACAACAGCAATGCCTTGGTAACCAAGAAGACGACAAATGGTCTTGAAGTGAGGGGGGCCAACAAAATTCCTGTAGGAGCTGTATATGTGAGAGTAGGCAATGTTCAGAGGCTAGGAGGAAAAGAGGAAACAAAGAAATAATCATTGTTTGTCAGCAAATTACAGACAGTCCGTTTCAAACTAAGTAGTTGAACAATCTTTAAATTAAATGTGTGTAAGACTAAAGGCACACCTTGGACCCATACAGGTAGTAAGGCTGTACATTTGCTGGCTTGTCTCTCTGGGGCTCCTGGGTGAAGGGAATGGCCGTGCGTACAAATCTGAAAATAAATCCCGTTTAAAACAGTTAAGAGTTTTCACCATTTTAAAAAAGGCGCACCAATGAGCACAGGCAGACCGGTTTGTGGATCCGTTGTAGCAATAATTCGGGAGGAAATCAAAATTGAGCTCCCAAAAGACATGAAGCGTAATTCGGCCGTAGGGTGCTGAGACGTTGTGATTGGCCTCACGGAACATGGCATCAAAGCTGTCCAAGGTCATGTGCTTGGACAGAAGCCGGTGGGTGAGTCTGTTGATCTCCAGAAGCCACTCCAACTCCTGACCAAGTGTGATGCAAAAGTGCCGCATTTAAAATCGATTTAGAAAGCTGCGCAATTTCACTGGACTCCGGTATGTAATCTTTACCACAATAGATGTTAGATCCTCGCTTTCAAAGCGGCTGATGGCATGGTCCAGAGATTTGTACATGGCAGCAGAGATCCTCTGGGTGATAAGACGGTTCAGGTCAATGGAGCGACCCAAAAGCTGTAGCACACAGAAGGAACTAAGTAAAAAGTGAAGTGCACAGTTATATACAAGAGTTATTTTCAGTACCTGCACATGTCTCTGTTTAAGCAACGTCTCATAGCGGTTTGAAGGAGGGTATGGTATAATCACCCCATAGTTTTTACACTCTGCACGGAAGCGCTTATCAAGCAAGACACTGTGGGAAAAAAAACATTTTAATGAGTGCAAGATATTGTGCCAAAAACATCAAGTTGATTAACTCATTCATAATTCACACATCCTACCTTCCGGCCATTGCTTTATAGTAGGCAAATATCTGATCAGCCAACTTGTAGACAAACTGATCAAAGCAAAGGTTTACCTGCGAACAAGGAGTAACACTTTCATTTAAAAAAAAAAGGTCATTAAATAATGACATTTGAATTAAAGTGACCATCAGACATTACCTCAGCCTCAATTTCATCATAAAGGAACTGCTTCTTGAACTTAGTAAGCGCATAGTAGCCACTGTCATTGTACAAATCCAGTGGATACAGCACATACCTAGGCAAATGAAGAAAGCACTAAATGAAAACCGTTTTGCTCAATACCCAATCTGACTCGTTGAGTAAATCGGACTCACTCCATCATTGACGGCTCCTTGGTCTCCAGGATGTGGTCGGTGAGAATCCACGGCATGGACATCTCAATAGGGAACTGGATTCTGCGACCCATGGTTAGCTCAAGAAAGAACTCTCTAAACCAGAGCTGGGAGAGATCACAACACTGCTGCAGGGCCTCTGGACATTGGAAGAACATAAAAAAGAGATTTCTGTTTTCAAATAGATATAGACTCATACATTCAAGTCATTTTTTATTATTCTCATAATGTGTAGTCAGATAATGTAGTTGTAGCCATAAAAATTTAATCACTCAACATATTGAGACACAAAGTCATTAGCAAAAGGAACTTAAAATGAAAGATGTGATATTCAGGGCAACGTCAACTCTTCTGGGACTTTCTGCAACATTTTGGGGCCTGTCGGGGATTATTATTTTCTATCCACACAAAAGAAGACACAAGGTCTGAAGACACAGAGAACCGACTCTGACTCTCAATCTCAGGTCAAGTTCATGCCAAAAGTGTTCAATAGGGTTGAAGTCATCAAATCAGACGACCAAGCCTTTATGGGTATCACTTTGTGCACTCAAGCACAGTCATGATGGAAAAAGAAAAGCACCTATTTCAAACTGACCAGACAGAGTTGGAAACATACAAGTGTCCAAAATGTCTTCCCTGGTAAGATGAGTAATCGAGATTCAGGGGGACCTGCTTGATGGGTGAATTGATCAAGAGCAAGTACTGCAACTGTCTGGGTCAATGAGGTAATTCATAACGTGTGTAGAGAGATTATCCTCACCACTGAAGTTGAGCAAGTGCGTGAAGAAGAAGGATTGCTTGTGGAAGTCTTCTATGGCCACCACAATGGGTCCATCCAGACTGCTGCGCAGGGTCTTTTTAGAACCACTCTTGTCTGCAATCAATGATTCCAACATAGTGCGCACCATGTACAGCTGCAGGCAACACAAAGAGCAACCATGAAGAAGAAACTATATACAATTTACTACACACTAGACAGTTTATTAAGACTGAAAACAAGAGCAGCTCTATAGCGATACTAAACTACACTCAATACAATTGTAAGAATGCAGCTCTGTGCATTCTGACGACAACTCCAGTCGTAGACATTTAGAAAATTAAAACGAAGCATTATTACCGATTAGATTTAAATTTGGGTTGGATTTAATCGGATTCTATTGATATAACTAATGAAGTGGCTGCTGAGTGTAAACGTACTTTGAGACTAATTACACAGCAAAGCATTTTCACTTGTTGCACATTTGTGGATTCCTCTCTGTTCCTTTTGATGATTACAACTTCAGTGAAACTTACTTGAGTGCTCGAAGGCCCCACAGCTCTACGAGGCACCTTGATATCAAAGCCACCTTTCGGGTCCTTCTCCCCCCTCAGACACGGATCATTCGGCGGTTCCCTCGCGCCTTCCCAGTCACAGACGGTTTTTCGAATTGCTTGAAGAACACTGAACAGAAAGAAAATGGGAAGCTAGAACCACAAAAGACTATATGGAAAAGTAGGTTGGTTGTACTTTTGATCAAATGATCTGTATGTACCTAATGAGGACGTTTTTCTTCTTGCGCACAGCCTGGCGCAGCGGCTCCCTGAGGGTCATCTGGGCAAAGTCCTGCAGTGCTGCGTAGATTGTATTCCTGATAGCCTGATTAAATACGGACTCCATTCGGCCCATCAGGACCTAATAGGCACAACGACATCGGAATGAGTGCCGCAAAATTTGAAAACATTCAGTAAAAGAACAATGCTGCTTTATTTGTCCGAATTTGAGAGTATCCATACGTAATCGATCCAAAAGGGCAAAAAGGCCACAAAAAACCTGTAGGGGGCTTTCATACCTGAAGCCCTTTAATCATGGCAATCACTTCCACCAGAGCAAACTTCTCCTCACTGGTATAATTATAACGTGTGGCTCGTTCGTACTCCTCTGCTGTGCCCGGACAGTCCTTGTTACAAAATTTATCAGTGGGATGGACCAGCTTCCATGAGTACTGAAAGAGTCAGAAAGTTTTGATTATTTTGTTGGTGCCTTTAGGTATACACAAACACTCACCAGTGACTTCCAACACACCAGGGACACCCACACAACCTTAATGAGCTATAACACACGTTTGATTAATAGAGGCCTTTATAAAGATAATGATGCTTATTTGAAATGGGCATGTTAATTAATGTTCTTACAATTATGCTTGTAGTTTTCCGTAGTGCACAGCATCAAACCAGCGCTTCTATTTTCACGAGTTGACTGAAGTACAACTTGGACTAATTGTCAGTCAATCACAATTTTTTCAAAAATAAATTTAGGAGGAAGCTAGAGTACTCTGAGAAGATTCATGCAAATAAACAAACGTGCAAAAATCCAAACCAAAGTTGCAACCCATTTGAATCCCTTTAAATGTGATGCAGGCTCACTACACATAATGCCCCAAACTGAAATGCATTTTTTAAAATTTAATTACACATGAGGGGGAAAAAAAATCATGTCTCATAATGAAATTAAGTGACCAAAATAGGATACAATAAGATTATATATTTTATTTGAGGATTATCATCTTTGTAGGTCGGCCTTCTGACACGGCTCTTGTACCATCTTATAAAAAGTTTATGCAGGTGTTCCTATTCACAAATCTTTCCTCAGCAATTCAAAAAGTGCTACTCACAACTTCCATGACATGCGTACTCCATTTGGACAACAACTGCAGACCCCTCAGTGAAAGGTCAAAAAGCTCTCTGTATTCCTCATCCGATTTCTGGCTGTCCAGGCCCGAGCCTGTCACCACTTCGCTGTTGCTGTAGCGCGCCAGTTCAGAGATGAAGCGAATGTGGTCCTCTCTGATCTGTACCATCTGCTCACATAGGTTGTACTGAGGTGAAATGCTACTCTGGGTGCACGTCCACCTGCGTGCAAAAGGGCAGAAGGGATGGTTTATATGGTTAAAAAAAGAAGGGAAGCTGTTAATCGAAAAGTGTGTATTCACGGGTTTCTTACTTGGATTTGTTTTCCTCGTAGTGAGCACTTGTCTCGATGTAGCGGGACAACTCTATCTGCATGTCGCCAAACAGTGGCACCACTTGAAGCTTAAAAGCACAAGAAAGAAAGTCTCTTCTGATATGTTTGATTTTGGACAAAGATATACCGAAAAGGACAACTGCTTACTTTAAAGAACTTGTCAATCTTGCTAAGGTTGATCCTCTTTTTGGCATCAAGTTTGTAGATGTTACTCACATTCCCATCCATCAGGTACAGACCGAACCCCATCACCTGACGCATGGACATACATGTTGTTTTAATGTGGAACCAGTCAAGCTCAAGCACATGACTACAATATAAAATCCCACAACAAAACATGAAATGTGTGTACCTTGAGAAGCATGTGTTTCTCACTGGGGGTCAAATACATCTTGTTCTCATAATAATCTACACAGATGTTGACAATATCTGCCAAAAGTTCCTCGTAACCTGGAATCACTTCCAGCTGTTGGTGCAGGCACTATAAAAAGACACGACAACAGAGAGAAGAGAAATCATTAAAAATGTGTAAATGGTCACACGTTTGTTGGAATACACAGTAGGTGCGTCACTGGTCACCGGACAAGCCGCTCTAAACCAACTGAGCCACATCTTCCCAGCAAAACCAGCATGCTGCTGTTGTCCTGCTAGTAGCGGCTCACACCAGCAAGGCCAACACAAAAACAACAAACCATACTAGCCTGAGTTGTTTTTTTCTTCACTGTAGCAAGGAAGTCACATAATTTGGAGGGCATAATCAAGGAGTAGACAAAGTAAACAAATGAACAGGTAACAATAAACACACCTGAGTGATCCTGTTGTGGTTGGCTAAGAACATTGAAAGATTTTGAGATTCCTGGATGGACTGAGGGTCAGCCATCTTCCTTAGGAACTGAGCAGCCCTGAAGACAAAGAGAGCCCAACACATTAACCATTTTGGAAAAGCAAAAGCAGCATGGAGAAAGGCTGCATTGATGCATGGCACAGTACCTTTTGTAAGCAGAATGATCGTTCTTCACGCTACATTTCATGTTTTTCAGTTCGTCCAATACAGCAAACATGTTGATAAATTTGCCCAGAGTGAGCAGATAGGCCTCAGAAACAAAGTCTTTCCTTCTCTCAGCATGGCAGAGACGCTTCACTTCGCTACAGAAACGTTCGATAGCTTTCCGCTATAGAAGAAAAAGACATTGAAACACATAATTACTTGTTTGTATGTAAAGTAATAAATACACTTTAAACAGGACATCATTTTGCCACTTCTGCCCTGAGTGCTAAAATTATCATGTTAAAATATCTTACTTGGAAGTACATAAACTTCATGAGCTTGGTGACTTCTGGCTCCAACACCTCCACTGTTTTCTCGTAGATCTCAACTCTGTTGGGCTGCTCGTTGCATTTCACCTAACAAACACAAGAGGGCGCCATTTCCTATCTTGCCAGTCTAGCTCTTAGTACTGGAAATGAATTGTGAGCATTTAAAATTGAGGGCACCACGGGATAAATTGCACCAATAAATGAAAGAATGCTGATAATTACAGTGGTACGATAAAATATGAACACAAATTCTACAGTATATTTTCTCGTTATTTTTAAATTTTCTTTGGTGTCTTGATGTTTGAGAACTTTGCGCCACCACCAATCTAAAGAGGAAGTTGTGGGTGGAACATGACAATAGAAGACACCGGACTTGATTTTACAGTACTGTGAATTAAAAGTAAAGTATGAGTCTGCCAATAAACATTTCTTTGTGTGTCTGAATGGTACCTGCGGAATAGCTCGAGAGCAGCTTCGCCAAGTGTAAAGCATCACAGCATATTCATGTCCTTCCTCCAACATTTCATTCTGAACAAGGTGAAAATACAATGATGTGTTATTTCAACCATGTGAACAGTGTGTTCCTAAAGCAAAAAAAAAATCCACTACTGTGATACTCATCCAATGAAAATGTAAACTTGAATATTGATAACAGTACTAGTTCTCCAACGTACCAGACATGCAATTTTTAAAAAGCGTATTCGATAAAACAGCATGAATTTTTCAAACCAGGAGAACATTTGAGTAATTGTTTTGTTTGCAGTTTGTCAGTTGAAAGGACCATTTTCACAACATACTGTTGAACATTTTACTCTGTGCAGGTTTGCGTTAAAGCTACGTCTACACAGAATATCACATTTCTCTTAGATGAGTAACCTGTTCCATGATGAATGTGCACTTTATTAATATTTAAGACGGGAAACATTTACTCCATTCACAAATATGCGAGGGTGATTTCTCAATCCCACTCGCTCTATTCTCCTCAAAGAGATTGTCTTCAGCCTAAATGGGACTTCCTGATGAAATGGACTTGAATAAAGCACAGCTTCCCCTATTTGTAAGTCGAGTCACACTAGTCACCCTCACAACATCATTCAGTTGAGCGGAAGTTGAGCGGAACTTTGCCCGGCTGAAGTTGTGTGACCATGTTTGTTGGAAGATGATATCTCAACTATTGTCAAATTGCAGAGGCTGCACATCACCATTGGCTCTGTCGTAATTACCATATTTTCCGGGCCATAGGGCGCTCTTTAAAGTCCCTAATCTTCCCCAAAACAAACAAAGCCCATTATATGGACTGAGCATCACTCTCGACCATCAACCCTTTTACTCATTGGACTGTTCGGAGTGCATGTTAGCACACCCTGCTGGTCAAAGTCTGAGTCATCTATGCTTCAAATTGACCGTGACTTATACATTATGTGACTATGGTGTTTGGGTGATGGTGTAGGAGAAAGCTGGACAAAAGGGCAGCTGTCCACAATGTTGTAGTCTGTCTTATCATTTATGTTATTGCAAGCAAGAAACGTCCCAGGTTTAGACAACAGACTGCAAAAAGCCCAAAGCACATCTCTCTAAACAGCCATGTGATTGGCTGAGTCTGAGTGGCTCCCAAGAAGCCATTGCTATAATCTTTTTGTGTTATTTTTATTTCTTTTGGGTATATTGATAGCATGCGAGATACATGTTTTGTGTTAATCTTATTTCTTTGTTTGCTTGTATGCTGAGTTTTTTTTTTGTTTTTGATTTGAAACCGTGACTCTAAGGAGTGTGGTGACCAGTGAAGTACCTCCCCTGACGTTGTCTAGTAGACTATTGTGATGACACCGTATATTGGTTAGAGTCCATGTTATTGACAGTGATTCCTCATAGCTTCAGGACATCAGTCATTGAAACGGGGTGATACCTCTGGCAGCGATCTCTTAGGCATCACCAAATGCCAGTCCGGACCCATGGCCAATCTATGATGATTTTTTTGCAGGGTGCATTCGCGAACGTTGGCGCTGCAATTCTAGTAAATAAGGCGTCACTGATTTGAGCCAATCAAATCTTTTGTTTGCGATCCACTGCCAATTACGCAGCAGACCGGAAAAGAGTGCTGCTGACAGTATGCCTTGCTAAAAAGTGAGCGTGGTCGATGCATCTTGTTTTAAATGAATGGACGGAGAAATTTAGTTTCGTTCTGGCTGCAGCCAATTCAAAACAAGTGTGCAACATATGCTCCGAGACCGTCGCAACATTGCGACGCGCCACAACGAAACAAAGCACTGCCCTTTTGTGCACAGTTATCCGCTTAAGTTTGAGGTGAGCGCAGGCAAAAACATCGAACTTCGAGTGCAGTACAACAAATTTGTATATTTTCGTTTACATCCCAGCGGCATGCAAACGAATATTCAGTAAAAGTATCATGGATTTTGGGGAAACGTTCAAGTGATGGGGAAGTTGTGAAGGAGTGCTTAAATGTGGTTGCACAAACATTATTTAAAGGAAAACACAAAGCCCAGATGTGTGAAATAATCTACCAAATCCCAATGGCCCTGACTTCGTTCCAACCCAGATTTTAGTCACTGGCAGGGCAGTCACAAACTCATTTTTCTCATGAAGAGAAGTTAAAAAAAATATTCAAAAGAAAAAGTGGTGTCAAAGCTCATTTTGAATTAGTTTTTCATGAGGACAGCCATTTTTATTGATTGTGTACTGAACATGTTGACCTGTTTTACTTGAATAATTAGGCTTTCCGTTTTTATTAGGCTGATAACTCTTTGATTTAAAAAAAAAGGTAAAAGATGTTAACTCAATGCGTAGCACTTGATATAGTTCTACGGGAGATATTTTACTGTTGTTTTCTGGAAGTGGCACCCTTAAATTCTTGGAGCCAAATTTTCTTGAATGTGAAATAAACGCCTTATATTTGTTTGACTGGCAAAGGTGTTTCATGGGAACATTGCTAAATATTTAGTATATAAGTGCGCTCTGTTGAAAATGACTAAATATTGAAATTATATAAAAATGTGAACATAGGCTAGACATTTCGGGAAGTTGGCCTTTGGTTCGGACCTTTTAATTGGAAGAAAATTTCGTCGTGGACCTCTGTGACTTTTAATTGAATACCTCTGTTTTAGGGGATTGAGTCCTGGTGAGCTGGCATCAGCAAGCGCGAGCAGCTAGCGCGAGCAGCTGAGCTAGAGCTGGCATCAGCTAGTGCGAGCAGCTGAGCTAGCGCGAGCAGCTCAGCTGAGCTAGCGCGAGCAGCTGAGCTAGCGCGAGCAGCTAAGCTAGCGCCTTGTAGTGCGGCGCGCCTAGTATATGCATAAAATACGGAAATAGCACCCTCAACTGGTGTTGCGCCCTTTGATGCAGCGCGTCTTATGGCCGTAAAAATACGGTACTTTATCAGATGGATGTAGAACCAAACAGATGGCCATACTATTTATGATGAAAGGCCAGTCATATTGAACCATTTGAAAATAGAAAGTGGGCCTCACCATGCTGGAGTGGACTGTTGCTTGCTCAATATAACGAGCAATGCCAGTCACAAAGGCATTCCTATCTTCAAAGTTGGTATCAAAATTGGCCTGAGGAAGAAGAGAAAGATTAGTGAGCAGAGAAAAATAAATTGATACTCGCAGGACAGGTGACAGTCTAGGTGGGTTTGTACCTGGTACATAATGGAGGAGGGAGGAGGTTCAATGCATGGCTGCTGGTCCGGGAGGGGCAGCTCCTCCAGCAGGTCCACATTGGACAGGGCATCTTCAAGGGTCACGTGGGTCGTCATGGTTACAAAGACTCACTCACTCCACACCCAAGTCTGAAAGATGGAGTAAGAAAAAGATCGCGGATGAATGATGCCACGAGAGGGGCTTAAAGGAGATACACTAAGCACTTTGCCTCCCATATGTGACATGCTTTTGCCAAAATACCCCAAGCATCAACCGACCAATGCAGAATATGGCCTTTGTTACTATGACAACTAGACGGGGCCACGGAGTGGAATGAGGCAAGCCGCTTCAACTAGAGAAGCAGAGCCCACAGTATTGAAAGAGCGCCCACGGAGACAATGAAATATTTTCACTCATGGAAGCAGCACTAGTGCGTCAGTTAGCATTTATCAGAATTAGTGTGTGAATCTATGCATGAGTAGAGTAAGTGCAATATTTTACAGACTATAAGTCACTCCTTTTTTCCCCCCCATGCATTTAACGTGACTCTGTTTAACTTACGAGCCACCAATAGATTTACCCATCGTCATAATATTACCGAACAGGTCACAGTGGACCAATAAAAAGCTCCCAGAGTTCGCCAGTGGAGTGCGCATGCATTAGGGCGGAGCAGGCTGCGGCATTGCAGAAGTGTGTGTGCGGCTGTGGAGGGGTGAACGAGGGACTATATGATATATCCCAAAACAAAAATAAGCGTCTTCATTTGAGTTTGAGCATAAGGAACGAATTTCATAACTACAGCCATCTCTGCAGTGCGACCCCCGTCCATCTGTTGTTTGTTTGAGGACTGACTCCCACCATGTCCTTGCCCCTCCTGCTGTATCATCTGCCTTTTCAATACAGACATTCACAGCAATAACCTTCAAAACTAAACGATAAACTATTTGTGTTTGAAAACCAACACGGAGAAATTCAATGAGAAATATGGATAAAAAGTGTGACACGAGTCCACTGAAAGTGGAGTCGCTATTTTGCACATTGCTTATGTTATGCATGTAATCACATCATACATGAAGCAATATATATAATGTATGTCGTTCACCATCTTGCTCGCCGATAGGAATGCAATGTTCCTCCTAGGGCTGGGCGATAAACCGAAAATTTACCGTTACCGAAATTTATTTTATAATGACCGAAATCATTTTGCCCATGTCGGTAAATTCGGTGTTTAAAAAAAAAAAGAAAAGCCTTTTCTGTCTGCGGCAATGTTAATGCCCCTTGAAGACCGCTACAGCGCCTCTAGTCACGTGACGCCACCCACCTGATCGAGGAAGAAAACAGACGTCCCTGTCGTAGCTGGCGATTCATATCCAGAAGCTTTTTCACCGCCCACAACACAACCATGCTGTGCTGAACGTTCAAGGTGAGAAGCAAGGTTCGACAAGTGACAACAGCCCATTAACGGAGGCGACACCATACAAGAGAACGTCTCAGAGGTGGACGTGATAGCCTAGCACATAGCTAAAGATAAAGCTCCTCTAGTTACAGTGGCGCGCACAGGATTTAAATGCTTCACGAAAGCCGTATTTCCCGATATGGACTTCATCGGGCCGGGAGTTTAGACATGTCAAGCATTTTGCATCTCCACCCGACTTGTGGTCGGGTCGCAACATGGATCCCTGATTGAGCCTGACTGTGCATTACATAGATGACAAGTGGCGATTGCGCACCAGAGTACTCGAGACGGCACATTTTCCCCGATGATGCACACTTGTTTATTTGTCTTGCATTGACATTTTCTTTCATTTTATTTAGCATTTTTTTGTTTGGCATTATTTACACCATGACAGCATCTTGGCACAATCTATTTGCAGAAAAAGATTTTGCAAGAGGTACCCTTTTTCTTTGTGACATTGTTCAAGTCATGCAAAGCAAGCTATTTGGAATGTTTATACAAATGATTTTTGTACTTTTATTTTTCATTGAAAGTCATGTGTACCAGTTGGTCAATGAAAAAAAAAACGGTCAATATCCATTTATTTTGATTTTAGTCCACGGGGGAAATTTATCGTGCATTTATCGTTATCGAGGTAAAATTGCTCAATTTCTCGCAATATGGATTTTAGGTCATATCGCCCAGCCCTAGTTCCTCCAGCCAGGCCTTGCCCTCTTTGTCTTATGACAATCACCAGCACAACTGCAGCAGCATGTATAAGCTCTTAATGCCCATCATGGGTCTCTGGGAAATGTGTGTTTACATCTGACTGAGCAGACAAAGTTGACACGGCCAATAATCGGCTTAATATGCACAGCCAGAAGCGAGAAGATGAGTGCGGAAAAGAAATGAGCCAGAATAAACCATTATGTGTGACTCTTCTCTGACTCTTAGTTTCCACTTGAGCAATGGTGCTGTGTTGAACTGGTATTCATTCATCACTTTAATATACTCACATTTATTAATGACATGTGGGCTATTCATATTTGCATTAATTGGTGTTAGTACTAAGAACCCTAAAGTTGTAATGTAGTTATTCCAAAAATACAGTGACAGTGTGGTGTGAACACAGAATTACATACACGTATACAAATGTGCATATACATAAAAACGAAAAGGGTAATTCTGAGAACTGCTGTATTGTTCAAAAACAGAATGTGGACTGCAGCAACTACGAGTGTCTTAACAATCCACAATTTTTTAAGCGTTCCCATTTGGTAGCATGTACAAAAATGTCTTAAAAATAAAACAATTTTGCTTTTCAACTAAATTCAGATTATGACGACTTGAATCAAGAGAAATCCAAATACTCTGCTTATAGAAAAGTACAACTTGCTGGAGGGGGCTACCCTTTAACAGCGCTGCTGAACTCCGTCCTATTCATGTTTAGGAACACAGGCCTTTAAAGCTGGAGTTGGCTGAATAAACTTTCCCACCCTATACTGGTCTCTGCAACAATTAGTGTGTGAGCGTGTGTAAGTGTGCGTGTGCCTGTGCGTTTGTGTGTGTCCTTTAAATAGTAAAAGGCCCCTTCTTCTCATTTGAGTTTATAAGACCAATCGGCCTACTTTTTTTTTCTTGTTTATTGTTTTTTGCTATCGATTGAAGGAAACAGTACAAATCAGCATGACATGCAACTTTATTAGAACAAAATGTTACTTACACAGTTGAACATTTTGCATCAAATAAAACCCTGTAATCATGCTCATTCACTGTTATTGTTGAAAAAAAAATTAAAAACTTGAAGAACCATAGCTATGACTATGCTAAAAAAATATTACTCATTTTAATAATGTGTATATATATATATATATATATATATATATATATATATATATATATATATATATAGTGCGACCACTTAATGAAATAAAATTGAGTAAATTCACATTTTTTCATCTGATTTTTTACTTTATTCCACTTCCAATTTACACCCATATATGATTCGTGGCTGCATATTTTCCAATTGGGATGGAAACTCTGTCCTACCTTTTTCCCCTGTTACATTTTACTAACTGTGAATTTTTTGTAACATCTTAACCAAAAAAAAAACTAAAAAAAAACACTATTCACGAGTGATATGAGCCATCTTGCGAATAGCAAAAAAAAAAAAAAAAAAACACATAATTGACACTCATAAACGTAAAATCTAAAAATTTCTTCCAGTTTAAACTACTTAAATAGATATCAATACAAAACCATTTTTATTTATGTAGCGCATTTCACAAGAGCTGGAGCTGTAACAAAGTGATTTCCATATGGTGTAATTTAAATTAGCAGTAAATTACCGGTAGATACCAGAAGAACAGCAACAGTCTCATGTTGAGTTGAAAGCTAAAGAATAAAAATGTGTCGATAGACGAGTTTTAAAAGTGGACAGCGAGGGGGCTGCCTAACATTCAATGGAAGGTCATTCCATAGGGGCCGGCAACAGAAAAGACGCGATCCCCACTGAGGCTTCGTTTAGTCCTCAGCACCCCCAGCTGCATTTGGTCCGCAGACCTGAGGCAGCGGGCAGGTGCGTAGGGGTGGAGGAGCTCAGAGAGGTACACTGGAGCGAGGCCATTTGAAGACTTGAAGATGAACCGAAGTATCTTAAAGCCAACTCTAAAGTGCACTGGGAGCCAGTGAAGAGAGGCCAAGATTGGATTAGATGATCCGTCTTCCGAGCACCAGTTAAAAGACGAGCGGCAGCACTTTGCACCAGTTGGAGGTGCTTGAGCGAGGACTGGCTGATTACAAACTAAAGTTCATTACAGTAATCTAGCCTCGATGTAACAAAGGCATAGATTACTGCTCTGAAAGAAAGGGCTTCACTTTAGCCAGCTGCCTAAAATGAAAGAAGCTGCATCGAACAGCAGTGCTGATTTGCCGATCCAATTTAAAATCACTGTCCAAAACCCCAATTTGGGACTGTTGGCTTGAGATAATGTCAGGGGGGCAAGGTCAACAGGGTGGAAAGTAGAAGGACCACTGGGACCGAACACCATAACTTCTGTCTTCTTTTTATTGAAATTCAAGAAATTAAGTGACATCCAGATTTTGATTGCCTCTAGACTGGACAGAAATGGTCTCGAGGAGAAAGCGTCTTTTTTGCTCAGCGGGAGATAGATCTGACTGTCATCCGCATAGCAATGGAAGTAAATTCAATGTTTTTGTAAGATGGAACCTAAGGGGATCAAGTACAACAAAAACAGCAAAGGCCCCAAAACAGAACCTTGTGGAACACCATACGACGAAGGGGCAGAGCGGCACTCAGGGCAACCTAGGCGAACACAAAAGGTCCTGCCAGAAGAATACTGTGGTCCACGGTGTCGAACGCTGTCGTTAAGATCAAACAAGAAAAAACACAAAGTCTCCAATGTCGTTTGCCAGGAGGATATCATTCAAAACTCATAGCAGGGCTGACTCTGTGCTAGGCATTTTCTTGACCCCTGACTAGAAAACCTCCATGACATTGTGTTCATCCAAGGAAGATCTTAACTGAATGCGCACCATCTTTTCCAGAATTTTAGAACTAAAAGGCATTCGGGAAATTAAGTCTAAAATTTGACAGCACAACTTGATCGAGGCCAAGTTTCTTCAGCAGCCCAAAGCACGTTTGGGGGACTACATCAGAAGACAGACTGCAAAACCGATTGGCCAATACTTGGGAGAAATTCCTTAAAGAACAGAGGAGGGACGGCGTCATTCAGGGAGCCGGATGGCTTAATAAGGGACACCACATCCTCCAAAGATGACAAGGAGATCGCCTCAAAGGAATCCAACATTGCGGAACAAGGAACGTAGATAGAGGGGTCCAATGTAGCGTTAGAAACGAGAGCCTGAGCGGGAGCAGCCTTGTCCATGAAAAACTACAAAAATCAATTTCACATATCAGGGGGTGAATCTGTGCAAATCGGCTGACATGGTTTAAGTGCAGAATCGATAGTTTTAAATAGAGTTCGCGGATTTTGGTGGTTTGCCTGAATAAGACTTGACAAGTATTCCCTTTTGGACTCGTTCACCTTGCTTTGGTAACAGCGCTAGCAGTCTTTTAGGATTTTGATACTTGCAGCCTGTCTTTTTTCCACTTGCGTTCAGCTTTGCAGCATTCTTCTTTCGCTGCACGAGTTCTTTCATTAAACCATGGCTTCGGTTTTACTTTTGGCCGCATAATTTTTAATAGATCCACAGAATCCAAAATGTTACAACATGAAGAGTGGAACCAAGAGCTGAGCTCCTCTGTGTTTGATGAGAGTTCTCTCGAAGCGACAAATATGATTTGTTTACATTCAAAATTGTTTTTAAAAATCGATGACGAAGCGTGTTTTACCTTCCCTTTCAGGTTCGTCAGCAGGCCACCGCGTTATTCGCGGTGTCACTTGTGATCTGCAACGTCTTACCCCACCCAGGCTCGAAAAGTACCCGAAACTCCAACACCGTGAGAAACAAGAAGAAAATCCGAGACATTAAGAGGGTGATCGAACACACCAGCGTACCGTACGCCATCTTGATTTGATTGATAATTGCCAATATCAACAGTTGAAACTACAGAGACTATGATCATGAAACACTTTGATATAATTTAAAAAAAATAAAACTGTGAGGATGTCAGGGTGTATGTTGCTTTTTTGCAATACATGTCAACAAATGTCAAGCAATTATGAGACTTCCATCATTGTTTTGGCTTGAGCTTTTTAAAAGCTATTCAGCAGAGCAAAAACAAGCATGCAAAAATGCCAATCCCTATCATCACCTAAAATGGAAATTTTGTCAGGAACATTTTGATTTTCAAATAAAAAAAGACTCCAAACAACCCTCATATTTTCTTTGTATTTCTATATTGGTTCACGGTACTTTCTTTGTTTGAATGTTTTTGACAGACAAAATATTGACAGATTTTCAGGTATGGATTTATATATTTATTGAGCCTGCACTGTGTGTGCCTGTATATTATCTTTTCTCTCTCGGCACTGATTAATTTGCTGTTCATAGTTGGTTACTCTCTACCTTTGACAAACTTCTGTTTGTTAAAAGTAGCAAGAATTTTGTAAATTGTGGTATCAATAATTTTTACTAGTTTTTCACGTCTATTTAACGATAGCTTAGCATGGGCTAGGCTTTGCATCTCCTCTCCAGTGAAATACAACATGTTTTCCTTCCATGTTAACGATACTTGTCAGGACTCCGAAGTGTTGTTTATTTGCCACCATGGAGATGGCGGTTAGTGACTTTTAGAGGAGTGGCTGCTGTTTAGCCACCACAATAGCCAGCCAGCCGCAGCCGGGGAGCTGCAAAGGTAGTGTTCTACACAGGGGGAAGATGAGATGACATAAATGAATGTTAACACAATTTGTTGGTCCAAATCTTATTACAGCCCACTTACTGACTCACTTGCAAACTCCAACTTAGTCAGGGCTGCATGTAATTATTATTTTTTAATCAACTAATCTGTCAGTTAATTGATGAATTGGCTTAAAAAAGTTTTAATTTCTAACTCTGTATTCAAACACAGAACATTTAAAATCCACAGGTGTACTTTTAGCAAAGGATTTGCCGCCATCTTGTGGCATTTTAGGGCATTGGAGAAAGAGTATAGGCGAGTTTTTCAGCGAATAGCATAAGTTAAGTTCCTATGGAAAAAATACATAAGTGAATGCATGAATGGCAAACAGCAAAAAGGTCCAAATACTGTTAATGTATAGAGAACAATAGAGCCGGGGTGAATAACAGATGACGGGTGAATATATAATTGGTCATCCAACCATCCATTATCTATTCCGCTTCTCCTCACATGGGTCGTGGGCATGCTGGAGCCTATCCCAGCTGTCTTCGGGCCGTAGGCAGGGTCCACCCTGAACTGGTTGCCAGCCAATTGCAGGGCAGATAAAGACCAATAACCATCCGTGCTCACACTCACACCTCGGGACAATTTAGTGTGTCCAATTAACCTGCAATGCATGTTTATGGAACGTGGGAGGAAAGCGAAGTACCCGGAGAGAAAAAAAACGAGGAGAACAAGTAAACTCCACATTGGAACGCCGGAGCCGGAATCGATCCCACGACCTCTGCACTGTGAGGCCATCGAGCTAACCAGTCGTCCACCGTTCCACCTCATAATTGTTCATCGTATTATAATTTAGGCCAGTGAACATGTATGAGGAAGTGACCCTTGATCGAGACACAAAACCAGCTAAACGAAACAGCGAGAAACAAATGAGAAGATAGCATGGACAACGTACTTGAAACACACTAATCAACATACTGTATTGTTCAAATAAAGCCTTCCCGAGAATGCAAATAAAAACCAATGATGATTACCGCAAGCAAAGCTTTTCCTTATACATACTGCTGCAAAGGACTGTGGCCGATGTCTGTTATCAGGCACTCCTCAAGATGAGGCACACACACACTGAGTGAAAGTGTGTCAAGTGTATGGTCGCACTACTCAATGGAATCCCCTGCCCTGGGGTTGCCTTTGTTATATTGATTCATCCTCACCAAACAAAACCAACCTAGAACATTTCAAAACACATGTTCCAGCAACGTCTGTGAAGTGTACAGTGTCGCACGTTGGCCAGTATCACCTGAGCGCATCAATGACATGTATTTATATTAGGCCAGTAACAATAGACACGACAGGGTAGGGCGAAAACAAGCCTAGTTCACATGACCAACATTCACAAGTAGAGAAAGATTGAGGGCAAAACAAATCACATGCATTATGGTCCGTAAGGCAATAAATATAAACAGAATGACAAACTGAAAAACTGAGAATTTTGATGTTTTGCAGTACTAAATAACAGTGACTTTTTTTGTTGTATTTTTCCCAATTTCTAACTACATGATTGGTGCTAAATATTACAAATGCATTTAGATGTTGTATTGTGTGCGATGGCAACTGCTACAATTTAATAGTTAATAGTAGTTAACAGCAGAGCTGGGAAGACCATCCCAGGTGCGCAACGGTCCTGCCCTCCGGCCTGGTTGGACCTCCGGCCGGCCGGACCTCCATTTTTGGGGCGGGTGGTTGACCAATTTTAAAAAGGAGCTTAATTAATCGCGGCCGCAGGTGGATTTTAGTCCGGCCCAGAAATCAGCCCTCGGGTGTGTGATGTGGTCATGGCCAAATAGGCAAATGACAAAAACACCTCTGAACCCGACAAAAGCGCCACTACTGTGCGTACTTACTTGCATTGGGTAATATTCTTTGAATTCATGTTTTCCGTGTGGTCCCTGAAGTGCACACGAAGGTAGACTGGCTCATGTTACGGGGTGAGTGAAATGTTGTTCTATGTGAGATGCGACAGAGAAGTTGAATAAAACAGTAAAGTTGGCAGCACGACGTGTGGGAGAATGGCTGACTTTATCTTTACAAAACAAGACACTGGGCACATTCGTGGAGAAGAAGAAACAAGAAGAATGAGAGGAAGAAGAAGGAGACAGGCTAGCCAGATAGCCGCCGCAGGGCGGGGGACTGACTGGCAAAAAAAGGGTCAAGTGCCATGCTCTAGTTAACAGTTTCATTTGATCAATAATTTTCTGTAATGGAATAATATAGATATGTGATTTTTTAAACACAATCAATGAGTGTTTTTGCTCTAGATTTTAATGAACACCTATGACTATCATACAATGCCAAGTTTGATGTGTCAAAAAACTATAGGCATGCCATTTGAAACCGTATAGCTGGTTAAATGGGGAGTCTGTATGATTTATCAGAAGCTGTATATCAGTAAAGTTTATTCTTTCCATTTTACGCAGTGATATTAAGAAACCAAAACAATAGAAACACATCGCATGATATTGTGTTCTCATAATCCACTGCAAACTTTTACAACAAACGTATCCATAAATATTGTATGAAACCATTACTTCCCAGACAATGGCAATCGAAACTGAGCCTTATATTTGTTGAAAAGGACATTATTTGAAATTACTCTTTTACTGCTTGTAATTAGATTATGCAGATGTAGTCAATGACGTGTCCAAAGGGTAAACAAATTATAAGGTACTATAATTGTTGATACTGTTGTGGAATGAAGCTTTCGAGGAAATTTCTCAGTCTAAAAGGATGGTGAAACATGCAGTCAACTCCAAATGATGACATCACAGCTTTCGGTGAGGGGCTGAATTACACATTTCCCAAAACAGTTAGCCTACACACGGCACAGGAGACATATAGTGTACACGGCGATCGCGTGAGTTCATTGGAAAATGTTAATTTGGACGTCAAGCAGAAGTAGGCGAATACTGAATGTCATTTGAGCATCAGTCACAGGCCCGCAGGCGTGTCACCATTAGAGCAGTGAAGCCTCTCCAATGTTGACACCTCGCTCGCTCTCGCATCCACGCTGAGGCTACTTACACAAAACGAGGAGTCAAATATCGAACGACCCCCTTTTTAAATACCACGCTGGAAGTTTTTCCTCCGTTTGAGATGAGGGGGTGAAATCGTGTGGCCTCCATCACTCAACGGTGCACTTGCTACGCTCTCCTCACCCCACCCATCTCATCAGTTACGATGCCGCTGGAAGCTAACGGGAATCCCTGTGTGGGGATGATCAAGGGGAACCGTCTCACCGAAACCGGAGACTCTTAGCAGTGCCCAACGACCTTTGGTGCACGATGTGTAAGCACTAATAAATACCGAGAATGATGCACGGTGTGAGCAGGAAGTGGGGCGTAAAGCGGAGCGCTCGCTCTCGCTCAAGCCATCATCACTACACAGCTCACATCGCCAGCGAGACCACGTTCATCTTCGAGGCTCCATCCATCGCCAAATGGGCCACCTACCTGCAAATCTCATGTCCGTCCGACGATCCGGGAGGGCGGGCGGACAGTGCGACGCCGTTCCGTCCTCTTGTCCGCCTTGAGAACGTCTTGAGAGTCGACTGATGCTCTAGTTTCGCTCCAGTGCCTACCCAGCTCTAATCCACCCCACACAAAGAGCAGAAAATGGCTGCAAGTGCGGTTTCTTAAAGGGACAGTCACACCGGCGTCGGCATGATCGGTGAAAACGAGTCAAACGTTATCGGCTTTTCTTTCCTGTGCACAGCCATCCATCATTTATACCGCTTATCTTCGCCATTAGCCGATGTTTTAAATGCGTGAGTTTAAAATATACATACATAATATTTTACTAATCAAATGCTCGATATATTGTGTCACACTAATGTGAAACACTTAAAATACCTGTGAGTCCCACGACTTGTTACACTTGAGGAAACGTTACAAGGCAAAGGATATTAGTCGTTGCTTGTATTTTATTTTATTTTATTAAAAAAAAAAAACGAGACTAAAATTTACAGAAGCAAATTCATGTGTGTGTGTGTGTGTGTGTGTCTTCATTATACTATACAATATAACGTTTAATAACTTGGCACAATGAAAAAAAACATGTCTTTGCAGGCTACATAGTTTCACTCTTTTGTTAATTTCCATTGAGGTCGCCCTGAGAAGAAAATTATGTTATGTCACGTGTTGTTTAAAGGGACAGTGTATAGAATGTTTAGATTTTTTAAAGTTCGTTCATTTTCAAACCCCACTATTTATTTCAATATTGGGGAAAAGAAAAAAGATTTTCTATCACATCAAAGGACATTTTTTTTTTTCAAATAAGATGGTAGCTTTGCGTAATCCATTATTATATTACATAGGTGGCGTTCACCGTACAGGAGAGCTTCCGTCTCTCACTGCCAGCTTTCTACTACTGCTGCTGGGCCCAAAGAAGACAGTCGGCGTTCACTAATTTCCTGGATCAGTGACTGCAGCATGTGTAACAAATGCAATGCATTACTTCGTCATTTGAGCTAATTCTAGAAATCATTTGCGATGACATTTTGCTTGCACCTCTGCTGAAGGAATTGGTGGTAGGTTTGCCAAGTGTGATCTCTTTGAAGCAACGCCATTCAAAATGCACACGCTTCAAACTTAGGTCATTACATTCTATTGGTTCACCACTAAATGACACAAAATTCTACAAGACTGCCCCTTTAAGAGCTAGCTTGGCTTCTCCTATGCTATGTGTACCCTTTGCTTTGCTAATAGTTAATGCAGTGAACTGACTAACTTAAAATGCAAAATTATAAAAAATTACACCATTCATAACAAGAAATAGAAACACATCTTACTTCTATGTGTTTTTTGGATTCGACAGAGAATTTTAGAACTCCAGAAGCTTGTGGGTTTTTTGGGGCTGACACAGGACAAAACACATTTGCCTCAAATTATTCTTGTAGCTGGCAACAATTTTCTTGAATCAGGCCACGGATAAAGATCTTGCTTCTCCAAATTTTTTGCACATCATCATTATTGCTCCAGAGTTGGTTGAGGTTCCCCCCGTATGTCTCTTGTCTTCTTGTTTTTTTTTCCACCCCCAAGATCTCATCCACGGTTTCCTTTACATCTCAAAATGTATGTCTTTTTTTGTCTGTAGATAACAACATATTTTTAAACAGCACTAAACAATATTATACAAATTATGAACATCATACACGTTAACTGAAAACAAGCTATTTTTTATTATTTACAGAAACCTGAAAGCAACACACGACTCCAAATTCATTTACAGTGGAACCTCGGTTCTCGACCATAATCCGTTCCAGAACCCTGTTCGAAAAGCAAATTGTTCGAACACCGAAACCATTCCTTTGCTGCTTGCACTGACTTTCTTTGGAGGCATGATTAGGGGCTAAAACACTTCGTACAGCTATATAAAACGCGAGAGCAAAACGCAGCACGTCCGCACGCGACAACAGTTGGTCACAAAGAGAGCAAGAGAGCGATCTACACCCGTACGCCGCTCAGCATCCCACCCTTGCGTACGCACTCACGCGTCGTACCGGCGTTCAAACTCCGATGTTTGTTCGAACTGCGAAGCAAGAATTTCTCTATTTTTTTGTTCGGACTCCGATTTGTTTGAACTCAGAGTCGTTCGAGAACCGAGGTTCCACTGTACTTTTATTCCATTAAGAAGTTGTTTGAACATATTAGTAGTAAAGTAGTAGTATCAATGGCATATGAAAAAAGTTCAAGTTGATTAAGTATTAAGAATGACATACTATGTATATTGCCATATTGGACATTTTTGAACCATTCATGCAATAACTGTGACGTCTTCTGTTCTGTGATATGATGCAGTTTGTTTTGGTCTTGTTTCCTTGTCTATTATGTTATAAAACACTGTATGGCGTCATCAAGTAATGTTATCATTTGGATCGCTCTCTAACCACGTCATGTTTTATATTCTTGCTTTGTGAGAAATTTATTGTGGGAGTGAATGGCTACGCAGCCAATCTGTATATTGTATAATGGTGTGCATTCAGTCCATTACGGCCGCATCTTCTTCTTTTCCTTTCAGCTTTTCCTTTCATGGGTCACCAGAAAAATCAGTTGCTTCTATCTAACCCTGTCCTCTGCATCCTCTGCTCTCACCCCAACTACTTTCATGTCCTCTTTAACTACATCCATAAGCATCTTCTTTGGTCTTCCTCTCGACCTCTTGCCTGGCACTTGGAAACTCAGCATCCTTCGGCCAATATACTCACTACCTCTTCTCTGGACATGTCCAAACCATCTCAGTCTGGCCTCTCTGACTTTATCTCCAAAGACCCGAACATGTGCTCTCCCTCTGATGTACTCATCCCTGATCCTATCAATCTTGGTCACTCCCAAAGAGAACCTCAGAGTTTCATTTTAGCTGAAACTCTTCTATCGCACATCACACCTGAGACTTTTCTCCACCTGTTCCAGCCAGCCTGCACATGCTTCTTTACTTCTTTTCCACACTCTCCATTGCTCAGGACTGTTGACCCTAAATACTAAAACTCCTCAACCTTCTTGGTCTCTTCTTCCTGTAAGATCACTATTCCCCTTGGGTCCCTCTAATTTACACACAGATACTCCGTCTTGCTACGGCTAATCTTCATTCCCTTCCTTTGCAGGGCAAATGCCTCCAGCCTGTCCTCCACCTGGGGACCATTACGGCTGCATAATATACAAAAATTGTGTAGATCCTCATCAAAATCTATGTTGACGTGTTGAAAGTGATCATAGTCTCAAAATATTAGAACAAAACATGATATTTTGTATTTTAATCACGTTTCCTATGCCTCATAGAGAAAAAAAAATCACTTATTTCTCATAAAATGAGACAGATTGTCAACAAAATTGATGCAATCTGCTTAGGCATGTGATAATTATAGTCTGAAAATATTGGAATAAAACTCGCAATATTTTTATTCATGCGGTATTCGTGTCGTAAACGTATATGCATGAAAAATGAACAGTAACGTGTTACAGGACGGTGGACGTCACAGTGATTACATGAAGCAGTCAAAAGCGTCTAATATGGCAGCATACAGGGTATGTCATTGCCGTGTGGAGTTTCTATGTTCCCCCTGTGCCTGCGTGGGTTTTCGACGGTTACTCCGGTTTCCTCCCACGTTCCAAAATCATGCATGGTAGCTTAATTGACCACTCCAAATTGTGAGTGTGTGATTGGTAGTTTGTCAAAGTATGCCCTGAGATTGGCTGGCAACTAGTTCAGGGTGTACCCCACTTACTGCCCAAAGACAGCCGGGATAGGCTCCAGCATGCCCTCGTGAGAGGAAACGTATCAGTTAATGGATGGATGGATGAACTTGCCCCAATTATACAAAAAATAAATAGAATAAATATAGCTTTTCTTCATGTTTAGAATCCACAACCTGTATCTTGTGATTCAACGTCACAAAGTAAAGAAAGCTCGTGCAACAGCAATGTGAAAGATGGACGGTCCACTGGTTTCTAAACATGAAAACATGGATGAAATTAGTATTATTATTTGTGTGTGTTTTTCTAAGATATCCGTGAAATTCCTTTTCGTACCTCTTTCCAGCACCACTCCATAAGCAGATACACAGCCTCTGGTGCCAGTCGTGGCTTAAGCAGCCTCATGCCAGCATTCAGGGACTCTACAACCTGAGCATTGGATTGGTTCTCAAAGGGAAGGCGGCCCTCTGTGAAGACCTCCCACATGAGAACACCTGAACGGGTAAACAGATTCCTGTTTGAATATGTGACGATAATGTATGTTCATATCATTGTGGAAATATTGAAAACTATTGTCTGACATGATGAGTAAAATCCAGCTCTCCTTCTTTTACATTGAAGGGGAAGTCAATCCAAAATTATTATTTGCAATAAAATTTTCTCTGCTCCATCACTGCTCTGAACAAGGGATTCTGATTAATGTTGCATTTGTGGAATATGAATTAAGCAGCAAAATCCACCCGTTTTTAGCCTTCTCGAGGGCAACCATTTTGCCACATCTGTCGACTGAAAATGACATCATAGTTGCTCAAGGCTCAGGTAATGAACAAAAATGGCTCATCTGTTTTCTGAATCTGAGCCAAAATTGGTCGTTAGCGGAGCCCTGAGCAACTGTGATGTCATTTTCAGTTGACAGAAGTGACAAAATGGCCACCCCTTGAGATTGTCATGTTCACTCTCTGTAGTGTAGGTGGCATAAGTATGAGTTTAGCAGAGGCAGGAACACCTGTTTGCAACTGTAATCATCACCATTTGTAACCATTTTAAGGGTTCCCGGCGCACACCATCATTTTGCTGGATCATCCATTTGCCTTCTGTGTGCATTTTGCATTTGCTCCTTTCTCGTTAAAGTCTAGTCTCCTTGTTCCTGGTAGCAAGTTTTGTTTTTTACAGTAATAATCCTTGATTGACTTGCTTTTTAATTGATCATTTTTTGTTTGTACTTTTTCATTCATCCTTGTACTTTTCGTAGCACTTTAGTTCCATTCTGTCACTTTGGTACTTTGAAATTTACTGTTATTTTTTTTTTGGCCTTACCTTTGTGATCTGCTAGGTAGAACTTTATGTTCCCCTGTTTCTTGCTCTTTTGTATTTTATAGTTTCATTTGTGACTTTTGCGTGCCACAATAAACACCATTGAAATGTTTTTGGATGCTCCCTTAGTGCATCGGGGTCCAAACAGACACGAAACATAGCAGAGATGGCGCAAAAACGTAGTGTTTAACTCATATTCCGCAAATGCAATATTAATCAGGATGCCGTGTTTCGACTAGTAGGACTGCATAGAACATATTCTTGTAAAGAAAATTTTGGTGTTGACCTCCCCTTTAAGTTGAATAAATATGTTGCTATAACAATGTGAAATTAATAAACTCATGCAGATCTGAATCATACCGAAGGACCAGACGTCAGATTTGCTGCTGAACTTGCAGTAATTGATAACCTCTGGTGCCGACCACTTGATGGGAAACTTGGAGCACAAAGAACTTGTATACTGATCATCAAGAACATATCTAGAACGCACAAAGTAGAAATGACCAGCGAGGTTCTTATAACATTGCCACGATAGGACGGAAAATGTGATACCTGGTCATGCCAAAATCAGATAATTTGACCACATTGTTCTTTGAAACGAGGCAGTTCCTGGCAGCCTAAAATTGAAAAGGCAACAGATCAGGCAAATTCAACTCAAATGTATGTTTGTCAATTCTTTTTACCAGATCTCTGTGGATGAAGTTAGACATCTCCAGGTAGGCCATCCCTTCAGTGACATCCCGACACATCGCCAACATTGTGTCCTGGGATAAACACCCTTTTTTGGCTTGCAGGTAATCTGATAGACAGCCATTCTCCATGAACTCCAACACCAAGCACATCGGAGAACACTGGGTGCATATACCGTAGAGCTGAACTAGCTTTGAGTGGTATAATCTCCTAATGACACATACATAATTGCACATTGCCTCAGTTAATGATTGCCAAAGCTGAATGAATTAAGGCGGTCACTTACATCATGACTCTTGCCTCTTCTTTAAATTCCTCATCTGACATGCAATCTTCTTTTATTATTTTCAGTGCCACCTTCTTCCCCCTCCATTGTCCCCCCAGCACCATCCCGAACTGTCCACTGCCTAACTCTTGACCAAAGGTGAGTTCTTCGGGGTCCACCTCCCACTCATCTGTTGAGCAGCAGGTATAGAATATAGAGGTGTTAGTTCTAATATTACTAAACTAGAAAAGTGTCCCCAAAGCAATTTGCTTATTACATGTGAGCAAATTTTGGTTGATAAGCGAGGATGCAAGGCAAAAAAGAAAAATGACCGCTTTAAACTTTGACCTATGTTCCTTCAGCCAATGTTTCAAATCAAAATCACATTCTATGTTTTGCCCCCTAGAAAATGCTGCTATAAGATGTAACCGCTAATCTAATATTTGACCTCAGGTTTGTCATCCATTTAGAAATAATAACATAGGCTTCATCCCGTTTTCATAGACGAGTGTAGACAATAAACCTATTTAGACATTGCACAAGTGGCAATTGATTTCAAATAAGCACCATCACTTTGCAGAGCATGAGTCATATGCAGTCAATGGAGTGTCATCCTCAGAACCAAAGTTCTCTTTTTCCCATACAAACCAGCCACAACATTAGGTACGCCTGCGTAATTTAATAACATCCAATAAATAATGATCTATATCAAACATCCTGCCCTTGCAAAGATATAAATGCTTAACTCGATTCAAATTGTTACACAGCAATTAATCTAACATTACACTTAGTATTGTGGTTTTGATATGTAGTGGAGAAAGGCTTGATTATTCAAAGTGATTCTAATATTGTGAGATGTTTAAATATATCAAGCGATAATTTAATGTTAATGCACTCAATGGCTCATATGTAAGCAATATATATCAAAGATTATGATTCTGTGAAGGATAATGCAGCCCCGATGGAATTTTCAAAAGTAAAATGTGTCTTGATGTGTATAGTATTTGAGCCACTGAGTATTTTGCACACCGATGCGTCAACGTCGACATCTGCATGACCCAGTTGGAGGCTGCAAGCAGCACAAGCAGCAAATGCAAAACTTGGATGAAGATAATGTTATCCGAGAATTTATTGAACTGTATCGAATTACCTTTGGACGGACCAGCAATTTCTTGGGAGCAGCCGCCTGTTTGGGTGACCGGGTGTCTAAGACGTGTTATAAGACCTGCCAAATACATGCACACACACGCATACACACCCCCACACCCCCACACACACGCACACGCATGCACACACAATACTATTTGATGTGTTTGAATGCATGAAACTGCAGCATTCACCTCTCTGCATAACTTGTCCAACAATTCATTTTAATACAGTTGCTTGTGGGGGAAAAAAATGAGCCGCACACTTACCTGCAGCATTGTGTTGGTGGTAATGAATAAGTTCTGGAATGGTGCAAAACAGATACTTCTCTGCCAAGTAAAAAGAAGGCTCTTCAGTTTCTGTCCGCCTGATTTGATAATGTTTGACACATGGTTGTTTTTCGCCATTAGATCTGCAGGTGATATGTTCAAGAGATCAATTGAATTTAGCCAAACAGTATTACAGTGCAGTGATGTTGTGACAATAACAATTACAATAATTTTTTACATTAAAGGTGAAATTACCCTGGTGCTTTTGCGAATACTGACACCGTGTAAAGGCCAGGCTGTCTTGAGTTTCGAACCATGAATGCTCCTTCTTTTCCCTAAATATTTACCACACAAAAAAAGAAAAAAACAATCAAATTATATCATACCGGTCTAGCCAAATACTTTGGCAGGAAACACTGCGGGTAGGCATTGTTATGCCATGTCAGTCTTTACTTCATAATCGTCTAAACCAGCAATTAGCAAATAATAGATACATAGTCATACGGAACTTCACAGCAGGAAATTCCGCAGTGTGGTTGTGAAAGCGTTATCCGCTGACTTACAAGACTAATTCTCACGGTGCAGGTGCATTTTTCTCATGCAACACTTGCTGAAGGTGTTGCATCTAAATCTAACTTTTACAGCACTAACCTGATAATAATTTATTTATTCATGTCAATAACGTGCTACTTCGAATTGCGTTACTTAAATATGATCATGTGTTTGCAAAGAACCTGAAAAACACTATTTCCGGACCAGTAATCAAATTAAAGTTTACTTATCCATTAAACTGTGCCTTACTAATTTTGTAATTTGCCCTCGTAAAAAGACCCACTGTATTTGTTTTCCACTTACGCCTCGTTTTCGTCTGGTCTCAGGGATCTGGGATTTGTCCCTCGCTCTCATGATGTGTGTGTTTATTTTTCGGTTTGTATTTGGTTTTGTTTCATGTTAAGTCTCGTTGTCTTTTGGTTCATATCTTGACCTGTTAGTTCGGTCTACTGTTTCCACCTGTGCTCGTCAACCTGGTCCCCTGTGTCTTCCAATCAGCTCCCTCAGCCACTTGTGTTTTCCAACTAGGTGTTCGTCGTCTCGTCAATTTTTTTTGTATTTAATGCCCTGCTTCCGTTGAGTCTTCGTCGGATTTGTTTTTGTCACCTCTTGTTGCCTTACATGTTTAGTCCGTTGCTATGTTTGATTTTTCACTTTGTAGCTTCCCTTTTGGACTTGTTTTCATTATTCATGATTACACTCACTTCACTTGCCTTTTTGGATTATTTTTGGAGAATAAATATATTGTTTTTTTTAATGCATATAGCCTTCCTGTCTTACCTCCCTGCTTCCCGGCACTAAAACATGCTGAAACATAAGACAGGGAGTAAAGCTGCATAAATAAGCCAACTCACGTTTTCAGCCAAGCGGCAACAACAATGGCGGGACGAGAGTAAGCTATTCTAATTTCTCTGTTTGCAACTTCCTTGCTCCTCATTCCTCTAGTTACATGTTAACACCTCCCACCAGGAATCCCATCATGAAGACGAAAAAAATGACAGAGGAGTGTGGGAGGATTTTGAGGATTTTCCTCAGGAACGTCATTTCAAGGAGATGACGACTAAATATGATGCCATGCCATGATTAGCGTGAGTCAAATCAATTGTCTTCGTGGTTAAACAATATCACTTTATCAAGGAAAACTCTGCGCTGAATTGGTTAAAAAATGTACTTTAGAATATCAGATAAAATGACGATGGGCTAAACTGGGGCGACACGTATTTCTGACAGGGCTGTAGCGCCATCCCTACACTTTCTGCTTTATGTGTGTAGGCTTAAATTATAGTCAAATATGATGGACTCTATTCCTCTTGACAAGTTTGAGATGCTGGTGTGATTGTGAGTAGTCTTAAAAAGAAACTCAACTGTGAGGCAGATGTGTGAACCATGCAAGTGTAAATAAATGGCAATGCTGATGTTTTTACCTCTTGGATCAACACATCCTCTGCTTCCCCTCTGGCAATGTTCTTGTTGTACCATCTTTGAGAGAACACAAATGAAGATAAATACGTTTGCAGAAGCATTTAGTAAAATACAGTCCAGAAACACACAGCCACACACAAGATTTCGTAGAGTACCTTTTACTGTAAAAAGACTGTATTTGGTCAAAGTAAACAGAGTAAAATTTCAAAGTCAAATATTCAACGCAAAATTGTCAGTAAATTTTACATAGAATTTTAAGCTTGAATACGTTACTCTCAAATTTGACTTTTTTTTTTTTACAGGGACCAAACGTAGTCTCTTTTGAGTAACGTGTACTCTACAAAATTTACTGTGTACAATACAGTTGATACACACACACACACACACACCCCACACACACACGCTGAGATGAATAAATAAAGAGATATAATTTAAGTGGATTAAATGCCAATTTACTCAAATCTCTCAAAGTTGTTCTCTGATATTTCAGCTATGTGTGTCCTTGGCACAAACCCGTCGTTCCTGTGATGACAAGAAGGTAAAAGTTTCTTTTTACCGTAGAAATAATTTACGCCATAAGCTCAATCGCAAAACAATATGGGAAAAGTTGCGTTTACCCCCTTTCATCTTGAACATAACACCAGACAGGGTGGGAGCTGTCCTTCAGGGTGTACTCTTTGTCTTTCTTTAGTGCCAATTCTCTGTCTCCAAATGGGGTGTAGTTCTGCAATGCAACAACCACCCTATGCACTGTATCCGGCATTTCTACCTAATGAAAGAAATTGTCACACAATTTTTTTTTCAGCTTCATTTTGGTACTCTATAACTCACTGTATTTTTTTTTTATTGATACAGGTCAGCAACCGTTGCACACAATTGCAAAAAAAAATTAAAGTGAATCTGGTGAGCAGGTCACTAGTATACAAGGATCAACAACACATGCAAAGATAATACAAAATATGAGTGTTTTTTGGGCTGTCATTCTTTTTGCACTATTCCCCCCCAAAAAACTTCAACCCTCATAATTAAATAATTAAATTTGGAAGAAACAGTCACCTCAGAATCTGGGATGTCAGGAAGTGTTTTTTTAGAACCTGTGGAAAAATCCGAAACATGACATTTAATTTTTGCAAAACAAGTTGTAGGATACTTTGCAAATACATACTAGATACCAAAATATTGTCCGTTTGGCAAGCTGTTTGTGAAATTAATGTTTAAACATTAGCAGCATTCAGACAATTCGAAGGTTTTGACAATATTTTGCATTGCTTATTAACTTTAAAGATGCGTCCATAATAATCAAACACCTATTAACCCCACATTAGCCATTAACTTGTAGTATAAAAGAAAAGGGTCATACTTACCGCAAGCCATTGGATCATACACATGACAGCCCATTGCTAGTTTCTTTGACTGCTGGCAGCATTTCCATTTTCCATCCATCCAAAATTGTGGGTGATATTTTTCAACCAAATTGTTATTTTTTGTCTCTATATCACAAACCAACAAAATAGTTTAAAAGAGACCAATATGATTTGCATTGCCTAAAAGTCTGATTTAGAAGGCTGAAAATCTATTTCAAAACGTGCTCACCTTCTTTAAGAGCTTGCACCCACCTCAGGCGACAATCATTGTCTGGGGCAAAAATGTAGAGGAAATGGTTGCCATGAAAAACCTGTAGATGTTTGTGTTTGGAAATGAAATGTCATACATTGCTTTTAAATGAATTCTGCTGTTTAAGTGGTGTTTTGACAAATGCGAAACTTACCTGGAAGGGGTACTTGTAGTCACACGGAATGGGGAGATCTGTAAAGACTGTCTCCACACACTTAATGCTGCATAACTTGATGCAACCTTTCAGTATGGGCTTTCTCTGAAACAAAAATCACTTTACTCTCTATGCCGTCAAAATATTAAATAAAGCTTGAAATGACTCAACTGATCAAAAGTACAATTGAAAAGAAATAGTTACTCCGTATAAATACTTACACCAGGACTACGCTCGGAATATTTCAGTTCCTGGGTATCCAGCACAAAAAATCTCTCCTTGTAGTTGCATGGAGATGTTCTTTTTTTTTGCTGCGATTTTTTGATCATGGTACCATCGAGAATCACTCTGGAAAACATGGTACTATTAACAACAATCTAAGAAACACTGAGTGAGACTGTGTCACACCAAAAAATATAGCATGAAGTTTCCGGTAGATGAGTTTAGTAAACCACATCCTGACTCCAAAAGATGCAGACTACACATACCCACGTGGACTTCAACTACATGAAATCATCACATACAGGCACAGTCACGTTTATTGCGTACACTTTAATAGGTCATTGCATAACATTCAATTTAAACCTTTATGTTAACCCACACTAAGTTGTCTTGTTCGTGGCTGTGTTGCCATGCTATTTGAAGTAATTGAAATAGGGGCATTGGCTGAAAAATATTTCTTAAAATACATTTATAGTAGAGTAATATGTTCAATATGTATATATGATCAATAAATAAATCAAATCAAATGTGGAGCACTCATCCTATATGACAACATTTTTACAAATGCTGTAACGCCATGATTCCAACCCCCTGTGCTGTTGGCGATCATCTAGTGTGCTGTGAAAACGGGTTAACATGTTGGTGGATTCGTGTCATGACTACGTTGGAGACAAATTGAACATTTCACTGATGAGCGAGCAAGAATTCCTTTCGCTGCCCCTATCTGTGCCTACCACCCCTGACAAGCAGCTTCCAGCAAAGAGAGGTAAAAATGCAGGGCTTGATAACGATATCATGGCTACATTGTCAGTGTTGATTAGTGTAAAGTCAGATGAACTGAAAGGTTTGACTCAGAATAATACCACTCAAATTGCAAGTTTAAAAGGAGAAATGGAGGCTGCGTGCAAGCAAATGAGTGAAATGAAGTTAAAAATGTCCCAGCTGAAAAGTACCCTCAGTGGCGAAACGGAGCATAGCAACAAGTCAGTGGCACGTATGATTGACATGGAAAGGTACTTGAGACAATGGATCCTGAAGTTGCACGGAGTTAATAAGCAAGTGAAGCATAAAGATGTGAGGAGATTAAGTGATTTGTGGCTGCAAAATGGTGCTGCCGTCTGATGCTCAGCGTCTCCCGAAAGTCATCAATACTGTGCATCGCGTTGGAGTGAAGAAACTGAGTAGCTTGAGAGGAATCATTGTGCAGTTCACTTCTTCCGTCCACAGAGCTGAATTCAGGGTCTACCCCACCTACTGCCTGAAAACTGCTGGGATAGGCTCCAGCACACCCTTGTGAGGAGAAGCGGTACAGATAACGGATGGATGGATAGACATTATTATCCTTATGGGTAATATTTATGGCTATAACTCTAGAACCAAGAAAATATTAACCTTTTACGAACGACCAAGGGCAGCTTGTCAAAATGGCCACTCAAATTTCCAAATGCTTACTTGATTTTAGGAGGAGATTTTAACTGTTTTCTGGATGCCAATATTGATAAAGGGCCTCCCTTGCCAACTTAAAGAGCTAATGACAATCCCAAAGCTTTTATGGATAGGTTTAGGCTTTGTGGATTTATGGAGAATGAAATACCCTAATAGCAGATCTTTCACTTGGACTAATAAAAAGGGTTCCAAGTCAGTCATGGATGAACTTTTGGTTGATTTCTGAGCAGTTTGACACAGCTAATGTTAAAGTAGATATATTATCTACTCCTCTTACGGACCTCAAAATAAATCGATCCTCCTCCAATTATACAAATCCAAGGTCAACATACTGGAAACTCAACAGTTCACGTTTATCAAATGTCAATTCAGGGGAAGAAATCTCATCTTTTCTGTTTTCATTTACAAGTTCAAATATAGTTCTACAATGGGGTATTCTTTGAAACAGAAAGGAATTGCAACTATTCATGCTTTTGTTGAATCCGATATCTAATATTTTTTTTATAAATATTGTTTAAATGTGTCTAATGGTTTTATTTTCTATGCTCTCTATTTTCTGTGTTTTTCCCCCCAGCGTTAAATTATTTTTGTTCTAAACTGGTTAAACATATTCTATTTGTTACCGTAATTAAGATGTATTAAATAAAGATTAGAAAAAAAAATCATGGTCACGTGTCAATGGCATCAACAAATTAAGTCTTCAGAACGTCCCGGAAAAGCTGACCAATCCCAACGCCAAAACTGCATCACGTGAGATTGTCAGCCAATTGTATCGTAACGCAATCATTTCGACATATCCGTGATAGCGTAGAGTAGCGGAAGTGCTATCTTGTATATCCTGTCTTTAAATTTCCTTCATAGCGTAACAGTTGTCGGAGTCGAAGAGCAGCCTGGGAGGCAAGTGCAGCAATCGCAAACTCATCGTTTCTACTTTGTAAGTTATTCTTAAATGTATGGTCAATATTATGTACAAACAATTGCGTGCATCTGGCTGCTAAAAGGTAGCTGCGTTTGCGTAACTCGTTACGTTCAAATAGTGTGGCGGTTGGATAAATAATAGGAAGCGATGATGACTTAGCTCGGCGTAACTTGCTTGCTCACTTGACAGTATAATTGCATCGTACAACCATTTTTAAAATCAACTACAAGTTATCCTTTAAAAAAAAAAAAAAAACCTTCAATAATATACTGTATAAGTCCATACCTGACTTCACACTATCTCTAGTTACACGATGGTTTTATTACGTAAAGGGAATGCCTAAGAAAGCTTAACGTTTAGAATTGATATTTACCGATGTTTTAATTGCAGTGAAAGTACAGCAATAATACATTTTTAGAAATATTCTATCTGAATTCAATAATGCACAATTCCCGACTTTCTCGTGTTCATGCTCTATGATTCACCCGAATATCCTCATTGTTCCAAAATCCAATCCAATCAATTCCACCAACTCTCACGTCGCCCCATTGGTTCAAACAAGTACTTTCTGATTTTTTATTTTTTTTATTATTCGTTTTACTTGTCCCTGGTTTGCCTTGAACCCCCCTCCTTTATTTCACTAGTCATCTCTGAAAAGCCTAATAGGTGTAAGGTGTGCATTGCGGGTAAAAAAAAAAAAAAGAAAGATTAGGAGAAATATATTTTTGAGCACTGTAATGTCGTGAATTGTATTTAATTGAGTTTTTGGGTTTTATTGTTGCGTGTTGCCGTTGAGGGTGTGTGGCAAACTTGTCAGGTTCTGTTTCAGTATTCTCAAATTTATCACTATGTTTGGGAATGAGAGAGGGAGCGCGCCAGTGTATGCATTGTTCATTTTGGCGTCACAACGGCCTTAAAATAGTTCCGTTTTGGTGTTTAACGTACTTCCGTGATCCAAAGCGGATACCACAATATATTAGCTATACCAAACATGACATTGAGTTACAATGTTACATCAAACAGACACAATGACCTGTTCGTGCTAAAATAATCTGGGATCAGTCCTGTGCTTTTCCCTTTCTTTCACTGTCACGAAAGGCAGGTTTGCATCACATGAGTATTTTTTGTGAAATACACCTTAACTGTATGACTCTGTTGCTAAAACCAGAAAGCCATGACACTGCCACAGCGATGATGTTTACATCATGGAAGACCTGGTTTACCACGACTGCGCATGTGCTTCACAAACAGGCGGACGGCCAGCGGGAATAGTGGGAGAAGAGGCATTTTCAAGGGGGAAAAAAACAAAACTGCATGAATGATATTGATGATGACTATAAATTCAAGCCAGACATTTTAGAGCATTTTGACATTTCCAAGACCAAGACCCGCACAATATTGTGGTCAACGATTCCACCAAACTAGGAAGTAATAGACTCTCGCTTCACCAGGAAAAAAAGGTTGATTCTGCCTTTTGTTATAATCAGCAGTAGAAAGGAGGTTAGATGCATGAAATGCAACAATTTCTCCCAGTGAACTCAGAAACTGTACTGATCTCATATCTAAAATGCGACATTGATGTCATCTTCTGGTCGTTTTGCATCGGTGAAGTTGTTTCTAAGTTTGACATTTACAGTGGAGTAGCATCAGCTGCTCCACTACCCATGCCCGTTGCGGTTGACAGTTTTGTTCAAAGGCATAGTCAAACCTAGTTGATTAATCTTGGCAGGCCTACTGAGAAATCATGTGCTTAGTCACAAATACAAAAATAAATCCACAATTGTTGAACACATTTGCATTATTAATTGAAAATCCAAATGTTATATTCATGAAAAACATCTGTGAATAGTGATGTTGTCAAGGTTGATCTGCTAATTTATTCCTCTTAATAGTACATTTTCAACTACATGACAACACCTCTTCTCTAATAAGAGCCATTCTTATCATTTCAGAGCGCCACCATGGGTGAACCACAGCAGGTTAGCGCCCTGCCTCCTCCACCTATGCAGTACATCAAAGAGTACACGGATGAAAACATCAGCAAGGGTTTTGCTCCCAAACCACCGCCACCCATCCGAGACAGCTACATGATGTTTGGCAACCAGTTCCAATGTGACGACCTAATTATCCGGCCTCTGGAGAGCCAAGGCATCGAGAGGCTCCATCCTGTGCAATTTGACCATAAACGTGAGCTCAAGAAGCTTAACATGTCTATCCTGGTAAACTTTCTGGACCTTCTAGACATTCTCATCAAGAGCCCTGGCAGTATAAAGCGAGAAGAAAAGTTGGAGGACTTGAAACTACTGTTTGTTCACATGCACCACCTGATAAATGAGTATAGGCCGCATCAAGCCCGGGAGACATTGCGGGTAATGATGGAGGTTCAGAAACGACAAAGACTAGATACAGCGGAGAGGTTCCAAAAGCATCTGGAGCGGGTAGTGGAGTTGATCCAGGGATGCCTTGCCTCCCTTCCTGATGACTTACCGCAGTTGGAGGGCACTGACAGTGCTGGTGATGGAACAAGGACTCTGCCTTCTGGGAGCAGTGTCGGGCCTTCCGGGCAGGCTCCTTGGCTCAAAACGGAGCCCGTGGATGTTGAGGAAGCAGGAGTGAGCTGCATGGCAGCAGGTCACCAGAAAAAAATTACACCTACCTTAAAAAAGGACAAAATGTGGGACAAAGATGCGGCCATGTGCAGTATCATTGACAAAATTGCCTAGTATTCGCTCACTTTTCTGTACTTGTCATTGTGCTGAAAAACCCACTTGGTTTAAGTTGAGTTTATTTAAAATAATTGAGTTTTTAAAAATCTTTGTTTTTACGGCTTCAGGAAAGACCATGCCTACCTGGTTTCGCAAGTGATCGTGTGCGGGACTGTGGAGAAAGTAAACTGAAAATTAAACACGAGTAGGGTGGTCTACTTCCTTTAAAATAAAAAAAAGAATAAAGATATTTTCAGCTAAAAGAGAACAGTTGTCTGAACAGTCATTATGATACGGTAATGTTTTTGCAGACTGCGGTCTACAGTAATGGAAAAGTCATTGACTGACTGTGGTTAATGGGGAAGTCAAGTAAAAAACTGTTTGTTCCAATATTATGTTCTATGGGGCCCCCACTTGTCTCTGAAAAGTATTCTGATTTAAGATAGTGTTTGTGGAACAGGAATTAAGCAGCAAATGATATCAGAATGTTGATTTGACTTGTGGGGGTGCACGGGAAACAGTGTAAAGCACAGGTGTAAAACTCCGGTCCTGGAGGGCCGCTTTCCTGCATGTTTCCCATCTCTCCCGGCTGCAACACACCTGTTTCAAATGAGCAGGATACTTATCAGGCTTCTTCCGAGCTTGCTGATGAGCTGATTATTTGAATCAGGTGTGTTGCAGCTGGGAGGGATTTAAAGTATCCTGGAAAGCGGCCCTCCAGGACTGGAGTTCGATGGTGGAAAGAAAAGGTTTGACTTGATTTCCTTTTTCAAGTTGAAAGTGCATACACAGTCCCCTCCAAAAGTACTGGAACGGCAAGGTCAATTTGTTTTTGTTGTACGCTGATGACATTTGGGTTTGAGATCAAAAAGACAAACATTCAGAATTCCAGCTTTTATTTCATGGTATTTGCATCTAGATGTGTTAAGCAACTCAGAACAAAGTACCTTTTGTTTGAAGAAACCCACTTTACAAATGTGAAAATTATTAGACTGGATGTTACTAATTTAAAGTTTTAATTTAATATTTGCAATTATGGCCTGCAAGCCATTGAAATCACCAGTCTGTTGCATTCTTCGTTTGAAATGGTTTTCTGGGCTTTTACTGCAGCCTCTCTCTGATCTTTTTTTTTTTTTTTTCAGGAGTTTCTCTCTCAATTCTCCTCTTTGAGAGGTAAATTGCAGGCTCTCTTTAGTTAAGGTCTGGTTATTGACTTGGCCAATTTAAGATGTTCTACTTTTCACCCCTGATGAAATCCTTGTTTGCATTGGCAGTGTGTTTTGAGTAATTGTTGCATGATGAAACCTCTAACTTTGCATGCGTTTTATCTGCAAATTACCGGACAAAATGGTTTTGTAGACTTCAGAATTAATTCTGCTGAGACAACTATGAGTTACATCATATACTGTATACACTGCCCTCCATAATTATTGGCACATGAGGTTAAGATGTTTTCTTTAGCGTCTAATAAATTCTTTTTTTCTTTTTCCTAAATAATTTAGGACCAAAATCTGACCACTAACTCTAGTGGCACACCTAATGTAAATATTTTGTACAACTTCCTTTTGCCTGCATAATGGCACCTCATCTATGTTTCACAACCGACCATTCCTCTGCACGATCACTATAATCCGGTAACCTGGGTCCTCTGCTCTGCACTCTCCAGTTTAGCTCACCACACAGTTTCTCAATGGGTTTGAGGTTGGGGACTGAGATGGCTGTGGAAGGAATGTGATTCTGTGCCTGGTGAACAATTCCTACATATGAGCTTCTGCAATAAAAGTTGAATTTATTTTCAGGTTTTCATCTAGGAATTGTGTACACATATTGGAATGTGGGGCCATACCGTATTGGGTTCCAACATGAGGTGATGCTCGTGGATGAATGGCACATAATTGGACCTCAGGTTGTCATCTCAGAGTGTATAAAATGCTGTCATATAAATATCTGTGCTCATTGTGACATAACAGGCCTACCCATACTATAATCACATGGATAACATGGGCTACTTGATGCGTAACAGTGATGTCGTCAAATGACGCGACGTTATACACACACATCTGCCTAGTGCAGTTAACATCAGGGTTTAATCAATGAAGACAACGCCTCTCTGAAGTGCCAGATGCTATTGAATGTGAACAGTAGCCTACTCAAATCAATCACAATGTCAGGTCGCGTAATGTGTAATCAGTCAGTGTAAATCTTTTTTGATACAGCACCCCCCTTTTATATAAGTGTACCTATTATGTAGTGTTGATCGAGTAATATTCACACAGCTTGTCAATGAAACAAGTTTTGCCTCATACGCAACAACTTCATCGTTTTAGTAATGCAGTATTCTCGACTTCGTCAAGCTTGACCTTAAAGTAGATGTTATTGAAGTTCACGGCGCACCGCGTGAACAGGAGGTCAAACCTATCTGGTAATATGGTTTTCATATTGAGTCTGCCATTCCGCCCCCTCGCGGATAACTTGATTTGGGAATCCCGTCCACCCTGTTGCACACATTATATGTATTAATTTAAAATTAATTACATTTCACCAGAGAGCAACAGACTGTGATCACATTCGGCTCCAGGAGCTCGGTATTCCACCAAAATCTACCTAAGAATTATGTTATGAAACTGGCCGACTGTGGGTTTCACAACAGGGCTGACGGCACGCAGCGTAGCCAATCAGCAGCTTCGCTTTTACGTCACGTGGTCTTTATTTATGTAACGTAATGTTGTAACACAGTAACCTGGAAATGCACCCGTGTGCGTCGTATGCAGCAGAAACTGGTAATCCGCGGGCCCACGAAAATATTATTTAACATTTTCTTGTTGGGTTTGTCGAGTCGTTGCTCGCGTTTGGATCGATGAGAGGAGCGGACAACTCTAAAGAGGCTGAGGTTTTTTATTTTTACTTTACCTGGTGGCGAGGGAAACGCGTAATGGTTGTTAAATACTTGTATCATTTTTAATGTGGAGGAGTTGTTTCAGAGCGCTTACATTAGATAAGCAAAGAACATGTGGGCAGTGGAGATAAACAGCGGCTCTATTTAGCAGGACAGCTAACGGGTTTAAGTGGGGACGCATTCACCTTTGGTGGTGTTATTCGTACGGTAAATGACACACCGTCGAGGAGGAAACCCCTCTCGTATGCTCGGCTTTCAGGAGCACACCTATTCTTGTTGCGGGAAACTGTATTGAGTCTGACACAACACCACCAGCAGCAGCATGGAGTTGTTGGAATGCCAACTTTGCCGCTTCCCGATGTGGGTGCCGGTGACGATATGCTGCGGTCACACCTTCTGCAGGAGGTGCGCGGTGACCTACCTCCCGTCTAAATGCCCGACTTGTAAAGAGAGGTTAAAACAGAGAGACACGAAAAACGCGAAGAACAATGTTTTGCTCATCCGTGTCATTGAAAAGTGCTGCCCCGAGGACGCAAAGATTAAGTGCAACTTGCAAGAGAAGCTCCGCGCCAAACAGTATCTGGAAGCTTTACGCGTCGCCAACGATGGAATACAGCAAGGTAAGGCACATTTAAAACCTGTAACCTTTTGGGTCTTTGTTCGTTTTTTCATTATGACCTGCCTTTAACTAGGTAGAGCTTTCCAAAGGCTTAATACTGACTGCAAAGAACATTGCAAATATTTAAACAATTGTGTTTTTCTTTTTTGATGGAAATTAGAATCAGAATCAGAAATCCCTTTGTCATTGTACTCAAGTGTGCAACGAGATTAGAGAGCTCCCCTCTCCAGTGCAATACAACAATAATTCAGATAGATATATAAATTAGATAAATAAGAGAATAGTTAGTGCAATGGAAAATAATACTGGATAGGATCTATAGAAACACATCACGTTGCTGTTCTGCAAGGTAAGGGTGGTCGTGTGTGTGTGTGAGAGTTTAGAATGGAGATGGCTCTTGGAAAGAAACTGTTCCTCAGTCTATTAGTCCTTGATTTGATGCACCTGTAACGCCTGCCAGAGGGCATCAGGTCGAACAGGTGTGAGTTTGGGTGGGTATTGTCTTTGACCAGGTGGAGACACAGTACGTCATCAGGCTCTCGATGGACGAGTGGTAAAAGGTCAGCAGCAGCTTCCTGTCCAGGTTGAATTTCCTGAAGACTCTCAGGAAGTGCAGACGCTGGTGGACCTTCTTTACCACTGCTGTGGTGTTGCGTGTCCAAGAAACGGACTTTTAAAAGAAACTCAATGCATCACAAATCTTTCAATGGCATCAATGGCCCTATAAAAGCCAAATTCAGTAACTGCTACCAAGATGTTGTTGTGATTTCTGTTTAAGCAGGACAAGTGTCAGGTTAGAAGGCTGCATCAAAAATTCAGATTTTACAAAATGCACCATTTTTTATGAAATTGTCAGAAAAGTTTTTTTTTTTAAATTATTATTGTGAGATTAGTGTCAAAGAGTGGAGGTGCAAAATAAATTCACCTAAAACAGAAACACGCCATTCCAAAATATTGGCTTGTGTCAAAGTTTCTGGACTTCGCAAGCTGACATCTTTCGGACAACATTTTGGGTGGAGGAAAGTCTTTCACAACTTCTTCATGTTCACAGTCAATGTATTTCATGCACCAGTGATGAAGTATCTACAGGCAACTTCCCTCATTATTTATGCCTACTCTTAAGGCCTCGGCATTCCAATGATTGAATGAAAAGTTTTGTAAGTCTAGTTAAAAATAATAATTGCCCTCTTTGCTCCGGTATGAATACAGGTTTGGACTCTGAAATGCATTTTTTTTCTTTTGTAATGCTGACTTCATTTTCATAAGCAAGCGTTCCCTGTTTGCATAATTTCAAAGTCTGGGTGGGACCTTCGCAACTATATTATGTGAAATAAAACTCATATGACTGGTATGGCAGCCCTTAAGTAACAGTGATGCAGTACTGCTCTATTAGTTTTATATTGCTGGGGCAGACGTACTAGAGTTTTCAGTTGATGCATAACCATTTCTTGTTGTGTAAATTATTATTTTTTTATAACAGTGGTCATCACTTGTTTGGCATTTTAAAGGGCGCTTGTTATATCACCAGCTCATTATGGACTCAATACAAAATCATATAGTGCAAACCGAGTGGTGAATACATCAAGCGAAAATACCCGTTTTAGTTCATGTGTAAAATGTTAGCAATCCAGTATCATGTTTAAAAGAAAAATTGTAACCTGATAAGAATGAAGCAATACTACGTGGCTTTAGCTCTTTACTATGGCTCAAACCATGTCATTATTGCAGGTTTGCTCATCATATTCTATGGAAAAAAAATGAGATGTACCCATACAGTTTTTTTCCTTGCTTTCATTTTTCTCTTGTTTCATCTTTAGTCCCAGAAGACCCAAGTCTGAAGTTGTACCGAGCTGAAGCAAACTGTGGCCTGCTGCGTTTTTCTGATGCACTGGCAGACCTTGACTACCTCTGCTGTCTTCGGCCTTTCTGGACTGAGGTAAGGTAGATGCAACAGTCAAAATGTTCTTTTACAGACACGGATGTTACCCGTCTGGCGGAATTTGATGAAAAATAGAATTCCGAAAACAAAATTGTTAATGCTTAGTTTTGTTTGACGCCTACTTTTACAACAGGTTAATGTTCCTGTCGCTAGATTTCGAGGTAGCCGAAATATCCAAATAAATATAACCTCTCAGTATTAGGAAGTACATTTGCAAAAACTGCCCCCTCAATAATAATGTTACATTGAATGAAAAATGTGTATCCAGTGGTGTCTTGAGATATGAGTCAGTGCCATATAAATTTGATGACTGACTCAACTCACGGTTTCGCAGATCAGAGCCATTCAGCAAATGTTTTTTTTTATTTTGTTTCAACTTTTGAGCACAGACTTGAGATTTGCTCATATTGTGGACATGAACTCAACAAACTTCACAATGAACATCACTAACACACCTCCGCAAACAGCTTTCCGGTTAGCGTTTTCTAACCATGAGGAATAGTGACTACCGTCGTAGATGGTATGGAGGGATATTACATCTCATGCATGTGCAGAAGGTTTTTAATGGTCAGTTGCGGTGTATTTTCGCTTTTTACAGCGTGACGTACTGACAGTTGGCCCATATTTTTGAAGATGATGATTATAATCCATTCAATTAATGTTTGAAAGGGATTGTCGCAGCTGGCATCATATTTCTGAATGAAATACATGACGTCCACCACTCACATCCACGGAGTGCCGATTTGTCTTCCCATGTCTCAATGAAATACACCAAAATTGCGTTAGACCACCTGCGCCTCATATTAGGCCTGCTTTTTACGAGAGTAAAATCTAGTCTACCTTTTGTAACTTGCAGACGTGCTGGGGGGCAGAGGCAGAATTACCCTGTGAGGCAAATTCGCAAACTAAACCATTGTCCCGGCACGAAAATGACAATGCGCCCGCTTTCACACCCAAGCGGTGAAAACTTTCTTTCATCAAATTATCTGGTGCGTTTGGAGCGGGGCTGCTTTGTGCGCCAGCCCGCCCAAATGAGCGCAACAAGGCCCCAAACACGCTAAACATGCGCTGGCAAGAAAATTAACTTATGCTCATTTTTACGTTGAGCGCACGGTCGCCAGTCAACCCAAATAGAGCTCTTTGTCGCGCTTATTTACAGTAACTCTGGTTGCACAAGTCACATTTTTCTTTTGATGCTGTTATTTGCTACTGGCTATCAGCATGCAAGTAGCTACTCGTACCTCATGTAATCACCACATATTTAGTCTTTAAATAATTGTTTTGTGTAATCATTTTTTTCCTGTTAGATGTATTTTGTAACTTCCTTACAATCACATACCAAACTATTTTCCGTCAACCACCGCAGTGAACCTTTGATACGATACTAGTTATTTTGGCAGGTGTGATTTTCATGATCCTTTGTGTATGCAGGGCTTCTTTCGTAAAGGGAACATACTGTTGGAAATGGCGCAACAGACAGAATCCCTCATCCACTTCCACCATTGCCTCGAACTTCAAGCGGACTTTGTTCCTGCTAAGAATCAAATCAAGAAGGTTGTTCACATCACCCCTGACTATGTAATGAAAAGTAGTACAAACATAAGAATATTTGCTTTGCCAAATGGTAATTCACAATATACATAACGTTGAACTTTTCATATTTAAACTACTAAATGCACCTGTTTGAAGAGTATTTCAGTCCAAATTTCACTTAGTGTTTGATAATTAAATTCAATTCTAAGTATTAAATTGACATCTTCCACTCTCTGGTTTGTAGCCAAGCACGTACATAAACATTAGTTTTTTGCAGTTATACATAATGTTATAGACATACAATATTTTGTGTCTTATCATACCCTTTTTTGGGGATTTTCATGTTCCCAAATATTCATGTATTGTTAATAGTACATGGGTTCAAATTGCAGATCCTGGAGGCAGAGGGCATCTCAGTGCCAGAGGAAGTCTCCTGCATTATGCGTTTGTTGGCTGATTACTTGAAGTCATCCTACCCCATTACAGGCCACAGTGGCACCCAGGTAACACACCCTGATAGCCTCAAATATCCACATGACGATGCAGAGGGCAAAGAGAGGAGAGACGCATACAAGGTGTGGTCTCCGGATGGGTTGAGGAGAAGATTTATTGCATGGTGGGAGGTGTTTGCTTAAAATCCTGAAGTTGTAAAATTGTGTTCTTTTAGAGCTCCAAAGTGAATCACGACACTAGCGCTGAATGCTGCCTCAGCCTCTGCCAAGCTGTCTCCTTCCTGCATGCCAGTGAAGATGATGAGAAGATAATGACAAGAAAGGAGGATGTGAATGGTCGGGGTACAGTGACAAATTAAAATAATCATTCTCTTACGACACTCGAATATTCAGATATTGTCCATTTTTGGCTCAAATTCACCTCAAAACACGTCATGTTTCTTAATGCTTAAATTTGCTTTCATCTCAGGTGCCAGTTTACACTGCGGAGACAAAACTCTGAGCGTACTCACTGTGTCAGACTTCGAGTGCCCTCTTTGCATCAGGTCAGCATCCTGTTCACTCAAACAGTATATGTCTCCATGGTTGGATACTCTTCCTAACTGAACCCCGCACCCCACTCTTCGACGTGACTATAAATCAGTGCTTCTCAATTATTTTCTGTTACGCCCCCCTAGCAAAAAGTAAACAATTCACACCCCCACCCCACCACCGACTCGCCGCTGCAACTATAAATAATAGCATTTGTCTATAAAATAGTTATAGGTACACCTCTGCATAACATCGTATCCTTGTTAACAAACAAAACAAAAACAGAGATATTGTTCAATTTACAAGAATAACCTTATTAACATTGTTTATTAGTCTGTAAAAGAAGAGTTTAAGCTGATCTATTTGCTTGAAATTAAAAAAAATATATATATCTTTGTTTATGCTGTAAACATTTTTGACATTTGCTGCTGAAAAAAAAACAACACTGCCATCTACTGGAGTGGGTGTGCAATTACACTTTATTGTAGTACGGCGGAAAAAAAGCATGTTCCCCAAGGTCACACGCGCCCCCCCTCAGCATCACCCCCCCCCCTAAAAAAAAAAGAGGCTCGCCCCACTATTTGAGAAGCGCTGCTTTAAATAGTTGGTGTGTAACGGTATGCTAAACTCACATTTCAGTTCGGTTCTTGGAGTCTTCGGTTTGGTACATTTACGGCACACACAAAAAAAAAAAGAAAACGGAAAAAACAAATTTTTTTCACAATTTTTTTTCAAATAAATGAATAATAGCTACACTTTTGGGTTAATTTCACTGTAATAAAAAATCACTAAAAATAAAGATTTTTTAGAATTTTGTAAACGATTGAAACACTGAATTCTGTGACTGTTGTAGCTCTCTAGCCCTCAATGTCCACCCATCCGTGGCAAGTGACACAGCAGACACACTCAACGCCTTTAGTTCTTTTCAAGAACTGAGCTATGGCTTGTTTGCATGTCTTAATAAAGGCATTTTTCCAAACTTTTATTATTCCTCACGGCTTCTGGAGTACCATCTCCTCTTTTGTGTTGCCTCACTCTTGTACGGGTACGACACTCTTCCGTGTGAAAACTCGCCGACTGGCGCGTAAGCTCCCATTCATTATAAAAATTGATTGATTGACGGTACGCAAGTGGACCGAACCGAACATTCCATACCGAAATGTTTACCGTTACACACCTTACAAACAGTATCATTTGGGTATAGGATTGTTAAGTACAACTCTGCATGACATTTATATTGGAACATACAGTAGGTATTAACATGAAAGAAACGAAAAAGAGAGAAATATAGATCAACTTACAATAAATAACACCGATTTTTAATCTTTACAGAAAAGATTTGAAAAGCATGCCTTTGAGAAGGACTGTGGCAACAACGATGTGTTTTGATGTGTTCACATTTACTTTTTACAGGTTGTTTCATGAGCCAGTTACCACTCCATGTGGTCACACTTTCTGTAAAAATTGCATTGAGAGGAGTCTGGACCACAACCTTCGCTGTCCACTATGCAAGCAGCCGCTACAAGAGGTAAACAACGTGTGCCACATACGTCCCTGTTTCATACGACTTTACTTTCATTTTTAATAGCACTTCAGACCTAAACATGGGTACAAATATCCTTCTTTTTTCTTTGCATATTTGCAGTACTTGAAAAATAGGAAGTACAATGTCACAGTTGTGATTCTGGATATCATGGACTGCCTTTTCCCATCACAATTGGCTGAGAGGAAACAAATCCATGAGGCAGAGATGGCAGAACTGTCAAAGTGGGTGCCATGGAATGAAAACTCTCATTAAAAAATGTATTTTGGATTGACTGCAAATGCCACTTCAATTCTTAACACATTTCCCCCCACTTGTGACGTTATTGTTGTCATCTGCAGCCTCACAAAGGACATCCCTATATTCGTTTGCACTGTGGCCTACCCCGGTGTGCCGTGCCCTTTGCACATCTTTGAACCTCGATACCGACTGATGATGCGTCGCTGTATGGAGACCGGAACTAAGAAGTTTGGCATGTGCAGCTACGAACACGGCAAAGGGTATGCCAAACACATATTCTGTCGTCAAGATTTTGCAAGCATAACAGTCTGCAAAATTTCTGTCTACTTTTCCCTCACATGAAAGCACAAGAGTTGGCGATAGAGGCTTAATTGATGCTTGGCAGTCATATACAAGCAGACAGCGCAGTAAGCAACATTTAAACCCGTCATATGTGACCCTGAGGGGGTGGAAAATAACAGCAGGCTAACCAGTCTGCTAGGAGATCTGCCATGCTTTTGCATTCCCCACAAATGTTTCACTTTGTTCACAAAAATGGAATAGGAAACCTTATATGTGTGAAACTCGAATGTGCTGGTTGCCAATATTTCACTGGGTCCTTTTAAACAAACATATATTCACACCTACAGACAATTAAAGAGTCAATTTCAAACCTGTTTAATTTTAGATTGTGGGAGGAAACGAACACCAGCAAGAGGTGTCTATGCATAGCACACAAGTTACCCCTTTCCAACTAATCTGATTCCGCTGCTGCTTTGGAACGGGTGTACGTGCCGGTGCTCGGTTTGGTTCAAGTTGGGCAACGCTATTGTGAGAAATCATTAACATGATCAGTGTCTTCACATATAGATCAATAAAATTAGTTAGTAATAAGGACATGACTAAAGGTCATTTTAGAAAATTTGGTCTTACAGAAAAGTGTCTGAAACTGGTAGCCATGTGCATTCATCAGTACCAAAGTAGTAGCTCACAGATTGATACATGTTGCTGACTCTGGTCCATATTGTATGCCAAAGGTCCTTAATCCTGTTCCCCGAGGTCCGCTGTCCAGCCTTTTTCCATCTCTCCCTGCTGCAACACACCTGCAGACAGCTTCTGCAGACTGAAAGAGATGCTGAAATGCTGGAATAAGGAGAGATGGGAAACTGTGGTCCCCATTCTTTAGCCCCTGATGTAACAGAAGGTTCCTCGCCGGAACAGCTCAAAGCGGATGCTAGTCTGGCACTTTTGCTTTCGCTGTCCTCTGAACCAACATCAGCATAAGCTTAGTAGCAAAAGAGCAAGAGAACCATGATTCCAACCCAGAACCTTCTGCTATATAGTTGAACTTGAATTAAACAGTTTTTTCCCTGAAAGCGTCTCATCACCACATCATCATCATACCTTTTATACATTTTTTGGTCATTTTATCACATAGTATCTGTTGCTTGTATTGAGAAGTTTAAAAAGTGGTTTACAAACCTTTCTTTTTTTTTTTCCATCGCTCAATTTTGTTGATGTTACACTTTGTCACAGGAAGGTGACACATTTTTTCGTGCTGTATAATGGAATCAGTGTAGTTCCTCAATTCGCCATTTGCTTTTCCCAAGATTTGCAGACTATGGCTGCATGCTAGAGATCCTGAGCCTGGAGCTACTGCCCGATGGACGGTCCTATGTGGACAGTGTGGGTAGCAAACGGTTCAGAGTGTTAAAAAGAGGCCTACGGGATGGCTACCACACTGCTGATGTTGAATATCTGGAGGACATCAAGGTATGGCATGCTCAAGAAGTTCCCGTGTATTTGGATCAACTAAATGACTTTCCCCTTTTTTGTGCAGGTCGAAGGGAGCGAATTGGAACTCCTGCAGCGTCTCCATGACAGTGTCTATCAACAGGCTCAGGACTGGTATCAGCGCCTTGGCAGCCGCATGAGAGAGCAGATCAACCGGCAGTACGGCATCATGCCTAATATGGAGGAGAACATTCAGGTCGGCTTTTTGACATCAACGCAAATCTACATTCACTGAACATTTCTTAAAGTACGATTCATCCAATATCAGTTGCTTCAACAAATTATTCATACCCATGGTCAAATATTGTGTTGACAATTATTGTTATTGAATTCATGTGTATGCTGGGGGCTGTGTGATTATTTTTTTATGGATGGCAAAATCACAAGTGATAACCATGATTATTCATTGATTTCAAAACGTGGGATTTATTCAACTACCAATGCTCAATTTACAATATCACTTGAAATATCATGCTTGCATTAGCACTGCCGATGTTTCCTAAAGGAAGTAGGCTATGAATAATTTGGAAAAACAAATTCAAAATCGTAGTTGATGTTGGAGTGCTTGTATCTTTTCTGTGCATTTATCTTAAATGACAGCTGATGTATTTGTTCCTTTTTTTCCAGGCATCATCCAATGGTCCAGCTTGGTGCTGGTGGCTGCTGTCTGTCCTCCAGCTGGACCCCGCTTATGAAACCACAGTCCTCTCCCTATCTTCGCTTAAAGACCGGCTCGGTCACCTACGCCTCATCCTTGAGTACTTCTCTCAGAGCTAAACGCAGCATCCTGGTGGAATTTCTGAGATAAAAGGCTAAGGGTTGACCCTTTTATATATTACATGGATACATCATACTTGAGTGAAGCTCAAAAGTACTGAGTTCAATTACGTCACAGTTTTTGGGCTAAACTACTCGAAATACAAAGGGACTGTTATATGTCACAAGGCCAAATCATCAAAAACATAAATACTCATTTCTAACAAAATCCTAAGAAGTTATTTAAAGCTCAATTTTGCTAATTCTGTTTATCTTTGTAGATGTGTTGGTGTGCGTGAGTCAATCTTTTTATTTATATATATATATATATATATATATATATATATATATATATATATATATATATATATATATATATATATATATATATAAGGGCTGGGTATGGATTCAAATTTCCAAAATCTATTAGATTTGATACCCAAGGGCCTGATTCAATTTTCAATCCATTTCGATTGATTTTTGTTTCAATCAAGGATTTCGCTCAGTACCAATTTTACTTTCATATGGAAGGCATTCTCAGAAGAACCAATGCTGCAATTGGTACAAACTGTTTGCTGTGACTAGGTGCATTTGTAAACATTAATATTTACATTAAGAAGTGAAGCCAATGCAGTTACATTAATCATGTATGTTTTATTTCACATGATCTGATCAAAACAATAAATACATCTGCCTTCATGCTCATTGACGCTGACTTCACTGATTCCGCCATTTTGTTTTGATACGCTACTTTTGCGTCACGCGTGAAGTTATGTAAATTTGTGGCAAAACAGACGTTATTAAAAATGGCGATTATATTTGAATTTATGAATTGGTGTTGGGCTATGAAAAGGAAAATCTATTCAAATTATTATTATTTTTTTAATATTTATGTTTTAAACCCAGCTCTAATACATAGATATCAACACACACTTGTAGTCCTGTAGAGTCATTTGCTACAGTCTTGAGTCGTTTACAGCTAAAATAGCCATTCAACAAATGAAATTGAATGCTAACTCAAAAATGGTGTCCATGGTGTGAATAATCCCGGGTTTAAACTGAACTAATGTAGACACCAATTGAATTAACCATGTAACACGTTAGAAAGTTGGAGAAAGAGAACACTAGATGTCGTTTATTCTCAAGTGTTGACACGGACGACTTCCAGCAGCAAGCGGAGAAAGTTAAAAAATCATGAATTACAGTTTCAAATTGCACTTGAAGTGACATTAAAATGCAAAGATATGCATGATGACAAATTTCTTTGGGACTATGCAAATTGACATTTAGAAAATCAATTCTCACTTTAGGGCTGCAACTAGCATTGATTTCAATAACCGATTAATTTGTTGATTACTTTGTCGATTGATGAATTGAACAAAAAAAAAAGCACTGTTGATCGTTGCTTTCCAAATTAAAAAGAAATGTTTTATTTGGGAGTACTACAGAAATTGGGTCATAATTAATGTTGAGAAGCTAAAATTGTGAGCATTTGGACAACTTTAAATTAAAAAAAGCTATCTAAAAAATTAATAAATATTTAATTTCTTGACTAATTGTCCTATGCTCAAGTTTATCTCTTGCTCTTTTTGTGTTATCCATTGCACCCATTTGGTATGGATGGTTTCATACTTTTGAATATAAAAATGCTCATGTTTCGTATTAGTGATTGTTGAAATAATAATGTGTGTTCTGTGTACACTTGCACCAATTTGAAGGATATTTTTTAATGAAAGCCAACAACCAGGTTGCTGACTGATGTTGATCACTTCATGGTGGACAAATAGGATATTGTTTCAACAGCTGAATTTGACAACCTTTAATTGTGTGCATGCTTTGCCAGTGGGTAATCAACTACAGGTGGCATTGTTAACATCATCTGTCGTCTGTAATAAGGATTCATGTTTGTATGTTTTCATTGTCTGTAAATCTTTTTGTTTCCCGATGATGGAATGGCCACATTGGAGGTCAACATGTCAGCTCCATCTCGGTCGCTCACCGTCATTTACTGAGGGAAAATTGCTAAATGGAATGGCCATGCTCTATATAGGGGGAAATCTCCACATGTGTAATCTACAATAACATCTAACTTTGGTCCAAATGGTGTCCCAGCACTTTAGCGGTGGCCCATCTGCCGTCATTCATATTGCTTTGAGTGCCTTTGAAGTGTGAACATTTTGCAAGTCTTACAAGTTGGATGTAAAATAAGAACAACATACAGTGGTTTTCTGTCATCATTTTGTATGAATTAAGTGCTACATTCCATGGATTGCCAAAGCTGCATGTTATACGTTGTTAATTGGGTATGACTATTCTAACTATACTTTTTAAACCTCAAGTGTGCCATACATTGTGTGATGTTTAGAACCTTTCTGAGTTCATGTGTGTTTTGTAACATTCAAGTTTAAATTAAAATGACTTTAAATGCTGCCTTTTTGTATAGTGACTCACACTTGCTGGCTCACTCTTGACATAGCAACAATTCTGCAAGTGTGTAGTTTTGCCGCAAAGCAAGACTTGATTCGCGCTAATATTGCATATTCCACTAAACGAAGGACCAATACAATGAATAGGGCGGATGACACAATTGCGTAACTGACTTTCAGGTATAGCAACAATAGTACCCTTTTCTTTTTGAAGCCATCTATGACATTGGTCTCGTTGATGCAAAACGAGTTAAAAGTACTGAAGGCAATAATCCATTGGCTGCTTCATCTCACATCTGGCAATACAGTTGAGGGTGTTTTTTTTTCCTTTTCTTTTTATCATTCAGCCATCAAATGACTCAGCTTTACTTTATTACACTTGGTTGGTCTTGAATAAATCATATATGTATAGTTATGTCAGTTTACATTGCAATTGAAGAACAAACCTTTGTATTGTATTGAGTATTTTAAGAATTTGGGTCTGCAGTCGCATGCGCTACATAACGCTCAAAGGGTGAATGTAGGCTCCAAAATGTGGACCTAATTTGATTTAGGTGTGGATACAATACTGACTGTTAGTAGTTTAATATGCATGACCCTTTACTAGTTTGCGATTCATTATAATTTCACTCCTGCTCTGTTTTTTTTATCTTTACAGACAATTATGAACTTCCCTGTAACTGGATTACATGTACTCGAACAAAATTGTGTTTTCACCTCAATTTACCTAAACATGGTCACAAAAAACTGCACTTTCAGAACGATTGGGATTTCGTCACAGGATTTATAGTGATGATTGGGCAATGCGGTCTCATGGTTGGTGGGCCTCCTTTTGTCCATTTCTGTCTGATTTGTATCCCTCCCTCCCAACCAAGCCAAATCATCTTTGTCTGATATCCTATTTGCTAACTTTTTCAATGTTCTAAATAAAGCTTTTATCAGCGCCAAGTGTCATTTTTTTTCATGAATGGATGTATTTTCTTTGACAAACCAAATAGAAGCACCGTGCTCTTTTACAGTGCATAGCAGAGCATCATTTGGTTCAGCTGAGGACTGATGGCAGAGTAAAAGGCCTCTCATACATCACCATGGAAACAATTATTGAGGGAACTGTGAAGTTTGCTGCTGTAGAAGAGCAAAAGAAGCAGTATCACATAATTTTTTGTGGTTGGAAATTAAAATGAGCATGATTACAGCAGCTGTCATTGAATAGACTGATTTGAAAACTACATATAACTGTAGAATGACTTGGTTGATGAAATCCTTATTGACAAAGACACATTTGGTGATTTTAAGCTTATGATTCTCCCAAATTCTGTCCTTGCAGTGAAATCTAATACAACTCTGGTTACTAGTGAACTACCTGATTTTCACATTTTAGTAAAATCCAGTAATTTCACAATCTCAATCGACGTTTGCTTTGAAATGGCCAAACACACATACAACAACCATTCCTCCACCAGGGGTCGCTCTGCACCCGTAAAAGAATAGTAATGCGCCATAAATTCACGTCCATCACACATAATAAACTACCTCATATTTAGGTATGGCTTTTCCGAGCTGGAATGACGCGTGTCATAATTTTTTAGCCAATAGGAAGAGCGTATCACTGACAAAACAAGACTATAAATGCTTTTGAATCTTAAAGGAAGAATGACAGGAGGATGTGAGTAGGTGTGTATGATCCACACTTGTCAATGAACAAGGAGAGAAAAGCAGGAACAACTCAAGTGTTTCCAGCCTACATCCTGCATAGGAAGCAGGAGCAAAAATGACAAAGACGCGTCACTGGCTTCAATGAGGTTGTGCAAAGCAGCTCAGCATCGACATCAAAGGCCATTACGTTTGAAGAAAGCCACAGCTTTTCTGCACTAAATTGATCCATCGGCGTGTGCTGACTCTCTGCGAGTTTATGCTATGACTAAGGATGACAGGCGTTTTGGAGGAGTTATTGCAAAGACGGAACTGCGTGTGTTTTGGGCTATGCGTGTGCTGTAAAAAGTCGCCGTTTGCTCATTGAGAGAAATGATGAAGCAATCCTCCCATATACTTTGGATTGGGATGGAATTTGTGGGTATCAGATTTATGCGAAGCAAATGACACATTGGGAATTGTTGTCAATGGCGGTCCTAAAAATCAAAATAATATTCAATAATTATTCTGCGTAATTATGGCATAATTCACTGGGGTTTGTCTGAGGAAATAGATGAACTTGCTCTCCATGAAACTGCAAGAGCGCAACACAGCATCAGGAAAAAAATGAACGTAACACTGTTGTCATAGGAACATATCATGGCCCGCACATACTGGAAGTCAAGCGTGGGTTTATGATTTAAGGAGGACAAGATCCAAGGTGGCTCATTTTTCACAAACAAGCTCAGTTTATATATTTTTTGACCAAGACACTGAAATTAGGTATCATTTTCTTTTTTATTCATTCATTTCGGTGAAATTAGGAAATAAGTGTTGACTTGAAAAACACATACTTCTAATGGAGAATATGGCCACGCCCCCAACTGCCCCTCCAACACCCCCCCTCTACATGTTTCACTCAGAGTCATTGAAGGGACGGATTACAAACTTTCCGTTGGAAATCATTGGACTTTCAGTGATTATAACGTCCAAAAATGGTAATCAATCGGCTCCGAAATTCACGTGGCCATCCCGACCTATGACCACTTCAACATATCAAAAGGAGAAGCGCCCACTCGCGTACTGCTTCTTTGCTGATTACAGTGAGGACGTGCTGGGCAGAAAGCACCAGGGAAATTTGAAGAGACTGAAGTGGGAATGAGTAGACATGCACATGTATTTGGATGAGGATTGGCCCCAGTTTTTCAACCTACCAATACACCGTCCAATTTGAAACGTAACAGCCAAAATGATACATACCAATGCGGCCACACTTGGCTATGGAGTCGGCCTCCTCGCTGAAGGTTTTTTTTTTTTTTTCCTTGCTGGCATTTTAGTGCTGATGTCATTTTTACACGCAAACCCATTATATAAGTTTCAACGTTAACATCAATGAGGCGTCTCTTTAATAGACAAACTTTGTGTTTGAAGTGAGAATTATTTTTAACTTTCCACAGCAAAGAAGGCGACATCAGTTATTCAAGTTACAAGAGCTGTATTATGAAGGGTGTGTGGTGGAAGAAGCACAGCTTGGCAGGTGTTTGGTGGTTTGTCAGCTAAAGAAGCTGAATTTGTTAAATTGTTAAAATATGTTTTAAATCTTTGAAAATAATCTATTTGTTTAATCTATTTGCCTCATTGATTTGACAAAATAAGCCACTGCAGCAACGTTGACTCAGGGTTTGTGGGCTAAAGGGATTAAAAAAACAAACAAATCCGGATTTTTCCTGTTTATACAAAAAACAAAAAAAACAAAAAAATCAAATGACAAAAAAATGTGGCGGATCAGAAAGCCTGCTGAGAGATGGAGCGAAGGGGAAACAGGAAGCAGTGGGGCACTGCAGGAGACATGATGTAGTGCAACCGCCTCACTGCTTCACAGCGTTGCCCCCTGCGGTGACACACACCTGGCTGTTGGGCTCTCTTCATTTGGAAATCGTAAATATAAAATGCTTTCTGTGTGTGTGTCTGTGTGAGAGAGAGTGATTTGCCAAATAATGCGTACTTCCTGAAGGGCAAAGAGGCAGAAGCAAGCCAATTGTTTTGAGGTTGACTCCATGTGAGATGTCCGAAATCTGTTAAAACAATTCCTGAGAGTTAATACATGATGGTTATTGTCTGAAATGTTTTATTTTAAATTAAATGATCACATTTGACCAAAGTCATCATTGTACTAACAGCGTAATTTTTCAAATTCAAATCCGCAGTAAAGTTTGCTTCTGAAAATAATACCAATAAAATGCTTGGCATTTTCCCCAGAAAGAGTTTATTGAATTGTTTGTAAACTTGACCTTTTGCCTGCGGTCGAATGCTGACATTATCAGCCTCATAATATGCACTTACACTTTATGGACACAACTCCTAATCAATTAAGCAATCAATGAGGTTGAACCAGACTCTGACTCACCCCTTGAATTAGTCATCTTAGAAAGACACTTGAAGATATATGGATCCAAGAAGGCCCTTAATTTTCTGGGTGTGCATAAAAGTCTTTAATTCAATCGGCAACGTCGGGGAGTTTGTGAAGCAGGCCCTCCAACAACAGGGACTTAGTCCAAAAGTGTTTCAATATTAAATACATTTTCCAAAGATGTGATTGAAGTGTAGAAAAACGACAGCAGCACATGGCATACCAATAAAGTGTCACCATCATCTATCATTTTAAAAACAGGCTTGAGATGAGAAGACTAATTTGTTCATTGTTATTTGCCTTCATGAAGACTAAGTTGCTTCTGCTTTATTTTGAAGGATTATTATCTATTTCAGGGGTGTCAAACTCATTTTTGTGGACGGGCCACATCGTAGTTGTGGTTTCCCTCAGAGGGCCGGTATGACTGTGAACCCATATAAATTGATTGGAAAGCCAGTTTTGAAATCAGAAGCTAGTAAGTAATTGTTCAACAATGTTTCAATTTATTTTAAAAGGGGAGGATTGGTAACACATAAATGGCAATATCTCATATCTCAGTGTTGTTAAAAGTGAAGAAAATATGCTAGAAACAGGAAGTTGATGCAGATGATTTGCCCTTTGTGGGCCACATAAAATGAGGTTGCGGGCCAGATCTGGCCCCCGGGCCTTGAGTTTGACACATGTGATCTATTTGAATACATAAAAATATCTGCAGTATGTATCTGAATACAACTCAGAATTCCTCTCATTACTTCTGTCAGAAATTACATAAGAAATAGACACAAAAAAACACCTGTGGGAATTCTGCCAATGTTCACTTAGTTTTTGTTTGTTTGTTTTTTTGAAAGATAAATAAATAAAAATTCTTTAATGGCAACGTTAGTGACCTGATCTCGACCCAGTAGTTGTTGTTGTTGTTGTGTGCATGTTTTTCATGTACTGAACTCAGGAAACTCCACAAACATGCAGCCAAATCAAGATGACTGCAGAAAAGGTCTGGCAAAGAGTTTCCCAGGAGAAAAGTCAGAATTTGTTGATTTAATGGGAAACAAAATATGTTTACATTAGTGCGGCAAAGCTAATCTGTCTTTCCTGTGCCTGAATGGTTCTATAGGTTTGCATCTTGTTGTAAACGCTTTCTATCGGTCATCACATAAAGCATGGACACATGCTCACTATCACATATGTATATACATGTATCGGGCAGTGCAGATGTGAAAATCTAGAACAGGATTCATCAACATGAGGAGAATACAACAACTATGACAGGTTGCATGAATAATTTAGGAATGAAATGAAAGGCCTCGCACTCAATAACAACTGCCTGCTGCTTGGCGCTAATCTTTTGAAACAACTTTTTTCCCCCCATGTATTGCTTTTTGTTGTGGGCGTTGCAAGCATTGGCAGTTGTAATTGGGCCTTCACCATTTTTTTTTTTGAAAGATGTCAAATTTGGGCCAAAGCCTCACTTAAATCATCCATTTTGGGCTTGGACTACACCCGTATTTGTGTAAGCGGAATAGCAGCAGAATAGACTTTACCAGGTACAAATCAAAGGTTTTTACCACTGTTGGTATGCATGAACACGGTATAAGGTTAAACCGTGGAATAACTTGAAACTTCAAATCGGGAATCATATGCTCAAAGGTGGAATAGCTTGTGATGTTAATACATTAAACTTCCTAGTGTATCAGACCAAAAAGAGGTAGGTTTACGCAGTGCAATAAAACAATTTGCACGCCAGTGGATGTTTCAAAACTTTCCCTTCTGTTTGAAGGCTACCGCTGGCAAATGATATTAAAATTTACATATTTTCAAATGAATGCACAAGATTTTCCGAGTCAAATTTGAAACCGTCCTGTTTTTGGAGTCGTTCAATTTTTTTTTGCACCTGTAGTTATAATTTTTTTGGAGAAATTGTGAAGATTTCTTTTGTCATAATCTTTCCAATGTGAAAATAAATCAAATATTTATATACTGAGTAGTCGGCACGTGCGCAATTGGTTGCCGCCTTGCACACCCGCTCATAAGTCCATATGTGAACACACAACGCCACCAGCTGGTGGCACCGTTCACATCTCATTGTGGCCCCAAATACACTTGCCACGGCACCAAAATGAAGATGAGCCCATTTTTACGAAAATACGGTCCAATGTCTCAGCAAACATCAACAGCTAACAAAATACCACTAAATATACTACAGTACAGCCGGGATCGTAAACCCGTATTTTGTAAAAGCCGAAATTATACAACATGACAGCTTTTTACTGGCAAAAACATCTGCCATGTCACAATGCCATTCACAGATGATTCCAATTTTGAATCGTAGCAAACCAGTGGTCTTCCACGAATGAAAACTACTGCACTGCACGAAATAATTAAGTTGTTCAACCTAAGAGTCTTTGTTGAGAAAGTTCTTTGCAATGTATGTTTAATCAAATGAAGTAACAAAGTTACATCCATCCATCCATTATGATCTTGAACCGCTTATCCTCATGAGGTTCGCGGACGTGCTGCAGCCTATCCCAGCTATCTTCGGGCAGTAGGCGGGGGACACCCTGAACTGGTTGCCAGCCAACAAAGTTATAAATTGTCCATAATTTATCAATATAACATGTAACAACTTAACAGTATGGGTTCTTACCACTGAACATGATGTATTGTGCAAATAGCAAACTGTTATTACGTCTTCATATAAATGCCAGTGTGTGTGTGTGTGTGTGGGGGGGGGGGGGGGTGCGTGTGTGTGTGTGTTATTGAAAAAATATTGAATGTCGAAAAAAATATATGACACAAAATATGAGATGAAAATTGACAGAGTATAAAAGAAATACCCCAAACCCAAAATATGACATAGCAGAAAACAAAATGATAAATATTGCAGATAAGTAAAAAACAATTAATCACTGTCAACATCATATCAGCCTGGTGGCTTTTCTCAAAAATACACTGTATTCACAAACATTTTCACATATACTTCACAATTATAGCTTTAAAATAACCTGTATATCAAGACACTAGTGTTGTCATGATACCAAAATTTTGACTTTGATACAATATCTGCGTAATATGCCTCGCTACCCGTACTCCAACGATAATAGCCTACGTTCCGGCTAACAGTGGCCGCAGTGGTGGTGTTAAAAGTAACAGCACCACTCAAGGCAGCAATTTCCTTTCGGACGCCAAACAGACGAGATTAGCATCACAAAATTAGCTTCTTACAGCCCTACAAGTACGCTCGCATCCACCGCTTGCAGCCAATCCATGAAGCACTCGGCGTCACGGTGCGGCACTGCTTTAAGGACCGCTTCGGGATAGCGAGCTTCAGGCAACACGGTTGTCGTGCCTTAGTGAAATTTCACAGTTGGAAATCCAGTATGCCAGCGCACGACCCGAGGGAGGAATTGCAGTGCAGAAAATGGATGGACAGCACCAAAGATCCAGTGAGGAGGCTGACTAAAATCATTTCCCTGATAATAAATGGAGCTTGTTGTTGAAAAATGGATCATCCTGGCTGGATGATCCCTTTAAATTACAATAACATAAAACTTTTTAGCCAGTAGTTGCTGAACCCTGCATTCTCCGCATCAGTCTTATCGGTTTCGACCATGTTGATCAGTATGTTGCAGGCCTTCCACCACTATTATGAAATTTTCAGATCACCTAAAATTCCCTCTGATTGATGTCAAATTGGATAGAGATACGTTATTTGAGAAGGTATACAGCAATCCTTCGAGAAAACGCGCTTCAACTATCGCGGCTTCGCTGCTTCGTAGATTTTTTACAGTGTTTTTTTTTTTTTTTTAGTAAATCCTGATTGGCTCAGGATCTGTTGTCTAGAAGTGAAAAAAGTTAGTTATTTGTAAGAAAACGTTAATATTTCTATTTCTTAAACACATTTTGGGCCTGAAAAGAGGTTTTATTTTTTGTTTCATTCTGCAGTACAGTATTGCATTGTAAATTAACAGTAAAAAATACTAAAAGACTACTTCGCTGATTTCACCTATCGCGGCTTTTATATATATATATATATATATATATATATAATTAATGTAGTATATGTTTAAACTATGGAAAACATCTGGATTGAAAAAGTCCTTCTATTTTTAAGTTTACAATTTGAGCCCAGAAATAAAAACACCATTTTAGAAAAAAATTACGCTGAATGCCAAACTGCACATATATTATGTATCATATGTTTAGGGACATTATACAAGGAAAAATCTAAAATTGACTCAGAGTGTCAAAATTTCATATAACGTCCATCATTACGAAAACATTTTTTTGATGGACGCGCTTTGTTACATCATGCAAATTGAAAATTAATTTGCTCCAACGCTTTGTTTCATTCAAGGCATTGATTTGTCGACACCACCAAAAGCAATCACGTGCTGAAATTCGGATTTCCACAAGGTCCTATTTAATTTCCACATATTTTGATTTAATAGTAGCCCATTTATTAACATGGATTAAAAAGTCATCAAATGCATTCCTTTTCACAAATGATTCGTGACAGCATTCCTGCTTACCGTCATGGGCAGATGGACCTGCAGTAATCTGCTTTTTCACCAGCCCCCCGCCTCCGCCAATACCACTGTCCCTTTTCAAAGAGCAAGTTGAAGGTTTATTGGAGTTGGTGGCCTGTGATTGTGTTTTAATGAGAGAATGACTGTGGCGGGAAGATAAGGCACCCACTTTGCCCTGAGAAGTCCTTGGTGGGATTAGAATAATCATTAAAAAAAAATGGCATGTCATACAAAAAAAAAAAAAAACCACACACACACACACACAATAGGCCACGGCTGCTTTCTGTGATCCTCCCTTCCTCTAGCTCGTCATCCCTCTATCCACAGCGACACAAGCAAGTTAATTGACATTCCATTTTGATGGTCCGTTGCTTGCACAAAAATATGACATTTCCTCCCATCACTTTGTCGCCAGCCAAATGTGCCGTTTTACAGATTAGAGAGGGACCGTGAGGAAACGTGACGATGGGATGAGTGTGGAGCGTAAGTGTTAAGGATGTGACAGAGTGTGAGGTGACAGAAGACAGAACTAAATATGGAGCAAGAGATGCATGATTGGGCATCTAATAGCTACATTAATACAAAGACTTGATAATGAGACTTGGTCATAACCTTTCAATGACTGCCTTTATGTTGACAATGTGGCATTTGGAAATCAGATAGTAAGTTAGAACTTCAACTCGAGGTGGATATGTGAGGTGCCACACTAAACTACATACTGTAGTAATTGGAAATTGATTAGTATGAATGGATAAGCTCACATCCACATACTGAAAAAGTCGGATCCAGCTCATTGTGATTCGTCGCTTAGATTTGCTTTTTATGATGTTACCTAACCAAGCTGCCACCACAATTTGTTGTTTATATATTCATTTTGCAATTTTTTTAATGTTAAATTTTTATTGTGTATTTACGATACATTCACCCACAAAAGTGATACACTCGGAAGAGTGCAGCAGACGTTTTTTGGCCACATTTTCACACATCATCATCAACACCCCCCCTCCCAAAAAAAAAAAACAAGAACTGCGTGTATACAAGCATGTATAATGTATTGTCCAGTCATCTCAAGATGTTGGTCATCCCTTCAAAAATAATCAGAGCAATTACTGACTTATAAAATTGAATTACTGAATTAATTTCAAAGCTTCACTTTGACACTCTTGACTCTTGAGAAAGCATTTATTTTCTTAATGAGAGTGTTGCAAGTTAATATTTAGCAATCTAGCTGATTTAGCCACAAATAACATTTTGTTGCCAAGTAAAGTCAGAATCAGTTTTAATACGAATGACAATGCGTTATTCTTGAGGTTAAGATCTATACCTGAATGTGAAGAAATCTACACTCTTACTTGTTGATTACATCTATAGGATTATCCTATTTTGGCAGACACAAGCAACACAGGTAAATTCCAGCATGTGAAAAAAAAAACAGTATTGGCGGACCTCCTCAAGTGAGGGAGAGACATTCCAATTTCCCACCTTGCATGCATGTTTAAATATCCTATTCTCGATTGAATCTCTCTGCGCATGCACAAGGTGAATTGTGATTTGTTTTGAATAACATTCTTCCCTGTTAACTCAGCATGTGCAACAGAGAGCCAAATAGAAGCCAGTGATGTATTTCAAGGTTCTGACTTTGGGCAAGCCAAGCGAGGTGATTAATATTGACACTGGCGGCAAACAAGTCACACAAACAGGCACAATTACACAGACCAAAGCACAAGATGCACTCCTTAACACAACCAAACCTGGTTGTGACAAAACCCCGCAAGGCACGTTGACACTCCCTTATTTACAGGTCTTTAAATGCAGTTTAAATCAGACCAGCTCATCTGAAAGGCTTTTCTAAGTGCTAATATATGTGTATGTTTATTTAATGGAGGGAGAGTGAAATGAAAGGATGGAGCGATAAGTAGCGTGAGAGAGGGAGTAAGGGAGAGCGTGTGGCCTCTCTCCTCAGGGCGAGGGGATTATGTGTCTCTGCTGTCATGTGTTCTGACATTCAGAATGTTATTAAACTTCAATAGGCTGAGCTCAGGGTTCACTGATTACTCGTACTATGGCAGAATCCATTATTCAGCTTTTACTTTTACGCAATACACGTTTGCCGAAATCACAATCATCGCGCCGCATGCTTTCCGCACAAATGCATACACCCGGAATGTGCTCAGGTAAGCATACATTTGTATTATGCAAGTCTGGATGCCCTCATGTTGAAAACACACTGAGATAAATGCATTCGAGGAGTGTTGTTACTGCACTGAAAACATTTTTGGGTATTACGCCTGCCTTGGCAGGTTTGATTTGCGTGCCTACTAAATATGCATATTGAGCTTTCAGCAGTAGGCTAAGCAATGATGTTTTAATATTTCTATTGTGATGTGATTGTATTTTTAGTGACCGATGGCTGGAGCAAACAAAGAAGCAGACTATTGCGCATCCCATAGTCCCCAATCCCATCCTACACAGTGATACATATTACTGTACATGTATAAACCACAATAAAAATTGTAGTTCCCAAAGTAGAGGGTATACCCTGCTCCTCATTTTTTTGGCCTGTCCACCAGTCTGGCTACTATGTGCAGGGGAGCTCTCTAACTTTGATCACTGTTGAAAGTGGCCCTGCTCTATAATCCCCTCATCTATCATTCTGTCTGAGGTGATGTGGGCTGCCATACATCTCTCCTCCACTCCCTCTCTTTCTTCTTTCTGTCTCCAGCCCGTGTTTACAACCTCCATCCATCTTCCCCTCGTGGCATTGCCTGCCACCGACCACCAAGATGGACAGATGGGAAACAGAGAGAGAGAAGCAGCAAAACAGTTTAAGAATTGAAAAAAGGACCAATAAAAAATGGGCACATCCCATCTGTAAAAAGGGTCATACTCCAAAAAGAATGAAGGGGACTATAAATTTCCAATTGGATAATTAATTATCCATTATAACCTAATACATTAGAATTTACAGAGCAATATAAATGGATTACTCGTTATATATCAGCAGTTAATAGGGGAAGTGAAGACTGGAACTGCAGGCTTCCATGTGTGTATTGACCACTGACGTGCTGAAGCTATATTTATTAATTTTCACATTTCAGCCCTGCCCCTCTCCTTCAGCCGCCAGGTCAGCATACCTCAGTCTCTTCGACTGGAATGGCATCCTTCTGTCTGCTCGACGATGAAGACCCATTGCCAGCAGTTGGACCAGAAGACCAGAACTGGACGCCGGTTGGTTACTGCAATTTTAGGTGAGCCTCTGACTGAGGTCTACCCACATTTCCAAATCCCGGGCTGGGTTCAGAGGGCCTGAGTCTGAAGGTGCTCACTTTCTCCCTTTCTCGGATGAAGTCTGTCTTCTGTGCGAAGCAAGTCTGGGCATTAAGATGCATGGCGTTGGTGGCTACCGCCTTGTTCTCAATTTCAGAATTTCATTTGATTGGTGTGTATTTCTTGAGTTAGGCTGGTCCACCCAAGATGTGTTTGACAATTGATTGGGCTCCACACTGGCAATAGACGTCTTTGACGAGCTTATAGTGCTTCCTGCAGAAGTCATTGCTCATTTGTGCTTTCTTGTTACGTTACCTCTTCCAGTATTCTGCTCTCTGCAGCTGTAGAAGATTCTACTTGATGTTGCCCTTTAGAGCCTCAAGTCCTTTCCTTTCCACTACTGAAGACCTCTCCCATTGCTTACTCATTCACCTTCTTTTGCTCAATCTCTTGTTGTGTTCTGGACTTGTTGGTCAATGTGAGGCAACTAACCCATGCTATTGGGGTCTATTATCTCCTTTCTGCAGTCTCTCCGGGCCATCACCAAGTCTTTCCAAAGCTGCCCTTTTCGAAGCGGTCATTGATTTGGACACCATAAATCAGGATACTTATTTGGATTGATCCCATGATCGTCAGCACAACCATTGAGTGGGTTTGAAGATCGTCACTTGGGTGGCATGGAGTTTGAAAAGATCTCATGGTGCCCTTAATTATGCCTCATCTTTAATTGTGTGAGCCAGCTTCCTTGTTTCAGAATTGAGAGTGGTGGGGATTGCTGGAGGTTGCAAAAGGTGGTCGACACCCTGAACTGGTCGCCAGACAGTTGCACAGGATACACAGAGTCAAACAGCTACACACACCACCACTGAGCAGGGACCGATCCCACGCTGACCGCACACAAACAGAAGAGTGAACCACAACACCACAGGTGTCAAACTCAAGGCCCGTGGGCCAGATATGGCCTCATTTCATGTGGTAAACCAATCCTCCCCTTTTAAAATAAATGGAAAAAATCTTAATTGTTATTATTTGTTAAGAGAAGCATGTTTTGCTATTATTTTGTGATACATTGCTGTATATGAGCAACCTACCATTCCAATAACATAGACGTGCCAATACAGGGAAAACCAAGGGTGGGTCTGGATGCGTTTTTTTTTTTGTTTTTAAACTTCTTCCTCCCTTTAACATATAAACGGCGCTGACCTATGATCTTTGTCATCTTTGTTTTCAGATTTAAATTTCATCTCTTGCAATGTGTTTATATGTTCAATCAATCAATCAATCAATCAATCAATCAATCAATCAAAGAGACAATTCTACACTAATGGATACATTAGTACATGAATAAATCCAGGCAAGATGGCCCATTTTTCACTAACAAATTCAGTTTATATATCAATTGGCACCAACATTCATGAAGACATCCCTAGCTATGACGACTTCAACATATTAAAAGGATTAACCTCTCCGTGGCTGATTTATAAGAGAATGAGGAAATATGGACGTGAGCAGATCAACCGGCAGTGCAACATATATGTAGGCGGTGACTAACACATTGCTTCTTTGTTGATACGGTGAGGATGTGCATGGCCGATAGCACCAGTCAGGATATTTACAGAGATTTAAGTGGGAATGAGTAGAGATGCGGACTTTTTTGTATTAGGATTGGCCCCAGTTTTTCGACTGTATGCAATACCTACAGCAAGCCATCTACTTTGGAATGTAAAAGCTCTGACTAGTTCCTTAATTCCGATTCTTCCGACGATGAAGTAGATCATAGGTCGTTTCATGTTACAATTTATGCCATAAGCATTTGCTAGACTTACTTTTTTCACCAAGGCTGGGTGTCCAGGCTATGCATACACCACTCATCCAAAAATAATGAGTTCTAATGCGGCTACACTCAGCTGTGGAGTCGGTCTTCTCGCTGGAACGTTTGTGCTCTGAATTTTTTGAAAGTGTTTCCATCCATCCATCTGTTTCTGCACTGCATATCCTCCCTGCGGACAAGCGCGGGCATGCTGGATGTTTTCAAAGTCCAACTTTTCACCAAGGCATGACAACCGATGTGGCCTTAAAGCTCGCTATCCGACATTGACGTTCACAAAGCGGCCCCGGCTAAAAACACATGTCCACCTCCAGGCTTTGTCGATAAGGTGTTTATCAGATATCAACGCCGTCATGAATTGGCTGCTTTTTTTTTTTTTTCAATGCTAGAAAACCACGTGACAATGGGCCAATGTATGCATGCATTGACCAACTATTCTACCTATCCAACTATTCAAGCTATCCATTGTCTATAGTTCTTATGCCCGTTATGTTTGTGGGTGAGCTAGAGCCCACCACAGCTGACTTAGGGCAAGAGCAGGTTAGACCATTGAATAAACACCAGTCAATTGCAGGGAATGTATCTAATTATATTACCACATATGTGCAAAATAGAATGTTTAATTAACCTAAGCATGTAACCAACAGGGAGTCCATTACTTTAGAAGGCAGCTGTGTATTTCAACATGAACAGCTCTCACCTCAGTGAAATGTGACTGCTGTTATCCACTCACCTAGCCTCTGCCTTTGCCTCAGGCCCCTTCGGGAAACAGCCTGCGGGGTGGATACTGAGAGCCATGAGATGAAAGCTGATACTGAATGAGGTCCCAGACGTAAAATCGTTGGCTTGTGTGTGTGTGTTCGCTTGTGCTCATATAATATAAATAAATAAATAAATGAATAAATAAACAAATATATATATATATATATATATGTGTATGTATATATATATATATATATATATATATTTATACATACATATATATATATTTTTATTTTATTGTGAGATTTTGAAATTTTGGACCATATTTTTGTAAACAGGCTGCTGTGCGCTTTGTGAAAATGCAGGCACATTCTCATTTTCGTTTTGGGGCACACATGGAAGCGTGATTGGGGGTACAAATAGGTCTCCAATTCATCACATGCATAGTAGAGTACAGTACATAATCCGCAAGGGCACATCTTGCCATTTACCTTTGTATTATGTGCCAGTCTCTAACTGGCACTCTCTTTCTCTCTCTCTCAGTTGGCCTCTCAGTTAAACGGCCAGTCCACGCAACAGCATTAAAAGATTACATTCTGCTGTCAGTGCAAATGTTTGAATTCTATGCATGCGATACTTGACCTGGTTCAAGATGATTAAAGGGAGGGACAAAAACCCACTTCTGTCCCCTTAAAGAAAAAAAATTTCTCATCCTCCATCCTCAAAATGAATGACAGACTGTGCTGGAATGCGGGATGTCCATCTTTGCAAACTAGTACATTTAATCATTGAAATCTGGGATGGGGCGGCATGGTGGTCGACTGGTTAGCACAATGGCCTCACAGGACAGAGGTCGTGGGTTAGATTCCGCCTTCCTGTGTGAAGTTTGCATGTTCTTCCCGTACCTGCGTGGGTTTCCTCTGTGTACTTGGGTTTCCTCCCACATTGCCAAAACATGCATGTAGGTTCATTGGACACTCTGAATTGCCCCTAGGTATGAGTGTGAGTGGTTGTTCGCCTATGTGTTCCCTGTGATTGGCTGGCAACCAGTTCAGGGTGTACCCCGCCTACTGCCCGAAGATAGCTGGGATAAGCTACAGAACTCCTCGCGACAAGCGGTACAGATAATGGATGGATGGAAATTCTGGGATGTGTGATAGAGAATAGGCAAAATGCTTAGTAATGAGCTATATTATGATGAGTGGAGGTGATCCTTATATCCATTACTGTTTCTATGCATGCAAATGTTACAATAGTATATCTATATGAAGATGCAGTGAAATTAAATGGTAAGCTCAGCCATCGTTGTCACTGTTTATAACTATTGGCTCAAAACACGATTCACATGATGTATGAGGATCATTGAAATAACACAAATGTCCATGAACAAATATACATAGTTTATTCCTTTATTCTGTTACAAAAGCACAATGACTTCCTTCCAGGACACTTTGGCTAGAAAAAAAAATATTTTGCCAATTCCCCCCATAACCCTGCTTTTAACATATTAAGCATATTTTAAAAATTATTTTTTTAATTTTTTTGACATCCCTTCTGTAGTTAAATAAAACATAACAAATAAAACAACAACAACGTTCTTGTTATTGAACCATTATTAAATTCTAAGAATAAAATACTGTGAAAAAAGGTAAAACAATATGGAACTATTCATATTGTGTTAAGTTACTCACACTTAAAAATGCAAACAGGAAATAATGTTTAAATTTCAACAATAAAATGAAAAATAAATCTCAACTGGATTTAACTTTTCAACAGATTTTTCCACATTGGCATTTTTTTTTACACCATTCAAAGTGTAAAACACTGGCAACCGAACTCTCCTCTATAATACAAACATTGAGTGTATTTTTATTGATTTTTATTTTTTTATTATAAATCTTTTATGGCATATAAAACCTCTCTGAATGTGAAGCCTCCACTGTGGAGTGCTGTGCTGCGTCCTAATTAATACAATAGCACAATAAGATGGAAGTAAAGTCTGCACGCAGTTCAGGTACACAGAGGAGTGATTGCGAAGCAAACATCTGTGAGAGGAAATCGTTTTTATATACATAATAGGTGCTGATATGTCTGATTTTGGTAAATTATATATTTTATCATTAAGTGTAAGTATTGGAGATGTTAAGTTAAACATTTGGTAACATAGTGTGAAAAGCAGAAAAGGAAGAACAAAACAATGGACATATTAGGGGAAGAAGCGATGATATAATGTCAGTGGTACTGTAAATAATAGGACAGCAGACAGCCAATAAGAAATACAGCCACAACCTTCGAGTCACCTTCAGGTAAAAATCATGGCTTTAAGTATGAATAATTTGCAATGTACAATGTATTCCAGGGCAAGTGGGGTGATAAATGACTGTAATTACATGTTTTCCTGCATCCGCCTTTGCTTTCATTTACTTTGTTGAAATTCTATGGCAGTAACAGTTCAAGGACAGTGGAAAATACTTAAATGTTCATTTTGCCCCTCCCCCCAAAAATATATATGTAAAACAAAAAAATTCGGGTGTTTCGCGGGAAATTAATCAATTCATTGCCAATTTTATTATATGGATGAACAATAATTTATTATCTGATTAAAGAAAAAAAATCACATTTGCTCTGTGCCAACCACGTATAGTAACAGGCGAACAATCAAATGTTTTTCTTCTAGATGTCACGAGGTACATAATTAATTGATTAACTTTTTTTTAAAATCGTTTTTCTAAGTGGTGCGCTATGATTTTTTCTTCTAATTTGAAATACAGTATTTGCCTCAGCTTAATAAATGGTGTGAAACACTGACATATACACTGTGTCAACCGGCATGGTAATTTCTTACTTCACAACAGCTATAATGTTAATAGTACTTTTGTTTAGGGTTTAACCCAAAAAATAAGCCATTCTGTTGTTTGTGGATTATTTAAAGGGGAGGTCAACCCAAAAATCTTCTTTTCAAGAATATGTTCTATGCAGGCCTACCAGTCAAAACATGGCATTTTGATTAATATTGCGTTTGTGGAATATGAGTTAAGCAGTCAAATCAACCTGTTTTTAGCCATATGAGAGGTGGCCATTTTGTCACATCTGTCGACTGAAAATGACATCACAGTTGCTCGGGGCTCAGCGAAAGACCAATCTTGAGTAAACAGGTGAGCTGTGATCAGTTGTAACCTGAGCCCTGCGCAACGGTGATATCATTTTAAGTATACATAGTAGTACATAAGTAACAAAATGTTTTGTTGTATTCCACGTATGAAATATTAATCAAAATGCTACAGTATGTTTCGACTAGTGAAGGCACATATAACATTTTATTGCAAATATTTTTTTGGGGGGTTGACTTCCCCTTTAATAAATTGTACCCTCATTTTCATGGGTAATTTGACATTTAGCTTATTAAGTTATTATTTGTCAGAGTGTTTAATATCAATAGGGATAGTAAAATTTTACATAAACCAACAACACATATTTTAAGGATCTTCAACTGGGTATTGTGTAGAAAATTCCACTTAGATGGCAAATTGCGGGAGATGAATCAGATAAAATGAAGGTACAGAAAAATAGAAGAATATTGTATAATTAGTTGATTTAATTGCTGAACTGTTAAAATTTTAATTGATATGCTATTTTGTTTTCAATCTGTTAAAAAAAAACCTTAACAGGATTGGAATATTTACAAAAATGATGGCAGTCCTTCGCAAAATATATTTTACTTTTCATAAGATTTTTTGAAAGGGGTTTGTTGGATAGTGGGTCACTTTCAGGAAATTGTGTGTGAATACTTTGTCTTGAATAGGTATCATGTCACTTGAACTTTTTTTCCCCACCCGACAATCACAAACCTCAATTGAGATTTTCAATGAGACAAAGTAGCACATAATTGTGAAGTGGACAGACATGAAACCGTTTTCAAAATTGCAGGCAAATAAAAATCTGAAAAAACGTGGTGTGTATCTGCATTCCATCTCACTGCATCAATACTTTGTAGCACCACCTTTCTCTGCAAATAAATCTTCAAGTCTTTTGGTGTTTGTCTATTCCAGCTTTGCACATCTAGATGCTGAATTTTGGCCCAGTCTCCTTTGCACAAAAACTCAAGCGTAGCCAGATTGGCGAGAACAGTAATTTTCTTGCCACAGATTGTCAATAGGATTTAGGTCTGGGCTTTGACTGAGCCATTCTAACACATCAATATTCTTTGATTTTAACCATTCGATTGCAACTTGGTCTTTATGTTTAGGTTCTTTGTCTTGCTGGAAGATGAATCTCATTCCAATCTCAAGTCTTTTGTAGCCTGCAACAGATTTTCTTCCAGGCTTTCCCTGTATTCAGATCTAGCCTTCTTCCCATCACCTCCGATCTCCTAGAGTAACTTCAATCCTTGCAAAAGAAAACCAACCCCACAGTGTGGTGTCGCCACCACGTTTCACAATGGAGAGGTTGTGTTCCCTGTTCAGGGTAATGAGCAGTGATAATTTTGTGCCACACAGTACTTTATTGATGGCTAAAAAAAAGCAGACTCTTTTACATGTTTGCGATGCCCCCATATGGCAAACAGGACTTTTTTTTTTCCTTTCCTGCTGCTGCCTGCTCGAGTTCTCTAACAGACTCCACAGAACAAGTGTATTTCTACTGACAGTAAATTACACACAGATGAACTGCATTTATCAATTAGGTGACTTCTGAAGACAATAGATTTACACTTGATTGTATTGAGGGATATCAGAGTTCAGGGGACAAATTCACACCACAATTTACAGACTTCTTTAAATTTTGAAAACTGTAAATCATTTTCATTCCACTTCTCAAACCGCTACTTTGTCTTGGTCCCTCATGTAAAATCTCAACAAAATAGTACTAAAGTACTAAATTTATGATTGTAAGGTCCCACGTTGTGGAAAGGTTCAAGGTGTAGAATGCTTCTTTTCAAGGCTCTGTAGTCTCACTGCCCAACTCCTTAAAACTGAATACATTTAAAATCACATCACTTGCACCACCGAAATGAATAATAGCGAGCGCTTCAGCTGTAATTCCAGGAACACTTTTGCATGTAGATTTCTTTGCTCTTCAAGATGTGCTGCTAATAGATTTCAGAATATAGCAGTGACGCACACTGGGAATCTCGCAGCAGCAGAATACAGTGTAAGGTCACTCATTGCGCCAGTGTGCCTTTTTCTATCTCAAGAGGATCATTCTCTGGAAAGCACATAAAAACTTTGGGTATTCAAATAATGGTTCTGTGGCGCAAAGACAAGGCATGATGTGTTACATGAGGTGTAGCAGCAATGCATGTTTTTTTTGTAGCCTGGCCAAGGACTGTGTGAAACAGCATCAGCCTTTAATCGTGAGTGGATCAACTCATACACACTCTTTACGATACATCAGTGCAAACCACATATTTAAAACTATGCTACACAGAGCACTTGGTCCTCCCAACATATACATGGAAGTGTGAAAGAGTGCAGGCATGTCCCAAAAACCAAAATGAAATTATAGTAGCAGTCACAAGAGTTTGTCTTCATCACCACATCAGTGCAAAGACACCGTCAGCCACCAGAAAGCATCTAGGTAGTACAGGGTCAGCAATCTAGGTGAAAATATTGCACGCAGACTAAAGTCAACAACTCCATTGCAATGGCACAACGCAGGTGGCACATATAAGAACAATTTTTTTTTTGACCCACAGAAAAGAACACGATAAAAAAAATGCAAAATCACACCCAGATTCTTTATTGCAGCACACTTCTTGTCTTCTTTTTCTGTCTCTCTCACGCTCTCCTTTTTCCCCCAAATATCCACATTTTAAAAATGTCTTGAGTCTTTGTAGCTTGTAATGAACGTTTGAAGAGTGCATTTTGGCAGTAAGTTAAATCTTGTTTCAGTCGGGCACAGCCATACGAATTGATGGGTCAAACCACAGAGCCACGATTTCTTTTGGAGGTCATCAGAGTCTTGTGCTCTCCCTGCTCCACCCTGCCTCTTTCCTGTGCCCACGCCGTCTCCCGCAGTCATGTGATCACATTCCTGAGGCACCCAGCCCCAGGCTGGCAGTGTGGCTCATGCATGGCAGTGTCTGAATGGTCTTGGGGAAGTCGTGGGTGAGCAGTCGTCCATTTTCTCCTCCGCTCCCGTTCCCGCTCATCCTCGTCAGGGTGGAGCAGCGCATGGCGTCGTTGATGGATTGCTGTTGGGGAACAACACATTACAGTCAGACTCCAAATTATTGTACATGTTTGGACTATCAGATAACAAAAATGACTCAATAGCTGCTTTGACCTGAATTGTTATAAATTATAATGTGTATAAGTGATTTTTTTGCCTCTCTGAATGTGCTGCTGGCGGATCACAAGGCAACTATTAATATTCCCACGAGCACAGTGGCCTCTTCAATTCTTAAATCAGAAAGCTTTCAGACCTTGGTGACAGGTGACTGAGAATCTGATATTCCAGAAGGACAACCATAACGTTATGCGGACAGGTGATGACCAATGCTTAATTTCATACCTGCATACCAAGTAGAATAGAATACAGATATGGTGGCACCTCAAGTTACGAATGTCCCTTTTTACGAAAAATCAGGTAGCACACAACACTGAAAAAAATACCTGGAATTCATATATTATTTTCAGTATATGAACTGTCTTGGCAGAGGAATTAAATTAGATTTCACACAAAGTACATTTGGACTAAGGTAAGTATTTATTTTTGCTTAGTGGTTTACCATGAGGTTTTTTGTACGCAAAACACGTGCCTCGGCTCCACAGCTTGGAAAACACGGTTCTTATAATTGCGTCTCCTTAAAAAAAGCCAAAATTATTAAATATGTCTTAAGAATGCACTCTAAAAACAGTTGGGTTAAAAATAATACAATTTGGGGTAAAAATATGGACCCATCTACTACTTGGGTCAATTTGACCCACCTTCAGGCGTTGTTTTATACAAAACTAGTTGTCACTCTGAAGCTTCATCTCATCTCTGTTGCTGGTCGCAACAATAAGACTATTGGAGGTTGGCCAGCTTTTGAAAGAGTCATGGTTTCCTCAAATTCTGCTTTCCCAGAACTATGTGCTATTAGAAAGACTACTTTCAGATTTGCTTCTTTGTATGTTAATCCAGATACGTGTCTTGCCGCAATCCTGTTTCAGTGCTCATCATCTTTCAACGTTTGTAGTTTGAAATTCATTGTCAGCTATGAGGTCTTCTGGCATTAGAGAAGAGGGTGAGCTGGAGCCAATCTCAGTTCACTTGGGGCAGAGCAGAAAGAGAGACACTCATTGACATCGGGCTTGTAATAATTGTGTCCAATTAATGGGAATTTAACAGAATCTTCATGACAAAAAGAAGCACCTGAGGTCAATTTCAAGTATCACAACATTTGTCCATGTGTACAATGTTTTCTTTTCAGAATGTTTGCGAAAATGCTTATTGACGGTCTGATTGTATTTTTTGGGGGAGTCAAACCAGTGATACTGGCTGGCAATTAACGTCGATTTGGAACAGAGCAGAACAAAGTGCGGAAATGAAGCAAGCTGAGGCTAAGGCTGCATCCGATTAGTGTACTGTGTAATTGCCGTATTAGGTGACGCAATGCAGGACGGTAAGGTAAGACTGAATGCAGTTTGTGGCTGCCGATAGTTCATGTTAGACAAAGCACACGTGTTTAGGAGCAACCTCTGTTGCGCTTCAGCTGGAGAATCACGCTAATGGAAACAGCATTGTTGTCTTTCAAGCCAAAAAGCAAGAATGCACATCCTCTCAGCAATTTCATCAGCATACTGATCAAGTGCCTGTTTGTATGCTGATTAAAATTACCGTAGATTGACAAGAAAAGACACCCATGAACAAGTTCCTTCCCCGTGTGCCCATTCTGTTTCTTAAAAGAGGAATCCAGTCAAAGGAGGTGACTGAAGTGAAAAGACAGGTTGTTGATTGCTCACTGAATTAGATTACTATTATTGAAAAGTACATGAAGGGAAACTTTTTATGTAGCGGGAAATACATGGCAACCAAATCCATACTTGGAGACTTGAGAAGAACAATAAGAAGGTTCTACGTTACAGCAGTGATGGAACACAGGACCGCCTTATGGTATACATATAAAGGATGTTCACCACAATGGGCCCTGCTTTGCGAGACAGTCAGCAAAAAGAGCAGAAGGAGCAGGGGACAGATTTATTCAGAGTGACAGATGTAGATAGATGCATCGCTGTAATTCAAATTGCCTTGATACCTGTCGTTCAAAATGAGCGTCTGTCTACGGTATGTGCGCATATAAACACGCACATCGTTGTGAATGACGGCCAATGTAAAGAGATGGACCAACAAATTTATGCCATAAGATAATGCTCAGGTTTCTATTTTATAGTTTAGGACTTTACTATACAAATCTATACAACTTTATTGATATAGCGCATTTCACAACACGCAATAGTTTATACATACAGGAGGGGAAATGAAATTCAGCATTAGGCAGAATGCAAACTTTGTAGAAGAATGTGGCATAGGCTTAAATAACATCTAGACATAGAGTAGGTGTCACATTTTCATTTTGGTGCAGATTTATGTCAGGATTGTTTTGCCTCTATAGAGGTCGACACTTTCATTGTCATTCTAGCGAAAAGAGAAGATTATTTGATTGGATTGTGCAAGTATGCATATAATCATAATGGGTGAACTGATTGCCTTTTGCTTAAGAAATCAAATTCCAGATTTTCCAACAAGACTTTTTGATTCTGTGATGGTTCATGCTATGGGTTGATTAAGTTGTGAATGTCTTCATAATGATCTTCACGTGAGCATGGTTAAAAGCTTTGACTTACTTAATGCACAACCATAAAATCACCTAAGAGAGTCACATAATTGGATATACTTTACGTTTGGTGCTATCAATTCAACAGGTGTAAGCGGCAATGTTGAATTAAGTGATTCAAGACATCTGCAGGCCATCAGTAACACGAAAACTTAGCAAAGGAGCGACAGAAGGAAAGAGAGGTAGAGGAGAGCGTTTGAGCTGCGGTGGAAGCCGTGAAAGGCCCTACTGTGGCCACGGTTAGATGGGCGGGGGATGAGCAGGTGGATGTCATCATCATCATCATCATCATGGCTTAATTACAGCATTTCCTACCCCGTGGCTGTGCTCTGCCCTTATATCTTAACAGTGTTGTTGGCGTACAGGCCGTAGCTCTGCAGCTCTGTGTAGGGGGCGCTAGCACCACTGTCTAAGGCTGAGCAGTGAAAGGCCTGAGCAGCTGAGGCAGCAGCGGCTCGTGCAGTTGACACCTTCATTCGACGTGACTCGGTCCTGGATTTGTAGCAGAACTCCACCAGTGCTACAAGCATGGCCAGGCCCAGGCCGCCGATCAGGATGTAGAAGACTCCAGCTACATTGCTGAGGCTCAGAGCGCTCGTCTTGTCCTGGAGGAAGCGACAGGACGGGGGAGCCAATCGGTGAGCAGATTTGGGAGCATTGCAACAGACAATGTTCACATTTAGACACTCATGATTGACTTGAGGATGTTCCCATTCGCACACACACGCACACACACATACATAGTCACAGTCAGTCAGTCCAAAACAAAATTGCACATTCATTTAAACACTGAAAAGAAGTGGACTACAAATGTCGTAATTTTTTTTTCATTTATTTATTAATTTTTTTAATTCAAATTGTTTGAATTGATCTTTCTAATTTATATTTGTGGTTAAATGGATGCATTTTTTTTTTTTACTTTGATGCAATGCAAGGCACCAAATGTAATCGTTTCATTTGGGCCAAATGCATATTTTTAGATTGAGAATGGTTTTGCACGTGCACGGAATTTAAACATTTTGTGGAAAATTCTCTGACCCGTCCGGGCACCACCATTACAGATTTAGACTTGAGCAGCAACAGACGTTGATAATATTGAAAAAATATGAAACTCTGGAATTTGCTAACCTTGTGAAGCAACATGAGTCCTTTGATTTCTGAAAGTAGTTAGACGTGACTGTATGTTGTCACTGGCCTCTTTTTTTTTTTTATGCCATCCTCCTACCGTGCTACATTGCCATGAAGTGGGATTTCTCTAATAAACTCCAAAAAATGCCGTTCCCACCTTCTTAAAGTCTGTAACTGTAACAGAAAGTGGACTGAAGCAAACTTTTTCCACGTAAACAAAACGCAGGTTATCGGAAGTCGCGCACCTAATTCATGTCAAGACTCATGGGGCGAAGGAATAGGGTGAATAAATAAAGTTTGCTTGTCTATCATTCCAAATGTATCTCCAGCAATTTCGTTTAAAATAAAGCATTATGACACTGCAATCTTAGAGGCGAATTAAAAAAAATCTATACTTAGTTCCAATCTAAAAAAATTTACTCAAAGGAAAAACTTTCAGGTTAAACTAAAAGGATTACTTATATTATGCAATAAATCCAATCTAATGATTTTAAATTAGGGCAACAAAAACAATAAGTTTGCTTTTCTTTAATGCATAACATTACTTCATGGTAATACTGTCAAATTACACCTTTTGAACATTTCTTAATTGATCGAAGCCTAAATATTGACTGTTACGGATTACGTCAATAATTTTAAGTTCTTATAGCGTTTTCCTTTTTCAGCGTAATAAATGGCCACTCCATTCGGGACACCTCATTAAGTAGAGTTCAAACAGACCCAGCGCAAAGCCGTAAAAAAAATTCTACATTTACAAACCTACTGTTGTTGGCCACTCGAAAATGCAACACCAAACAGCCTGCATTTAACGTGTAGGTGTACCAAATGTTTCCGCTAACATCGCATACATGTAATCATTCATACAGAAATAAATAACTAATGTAGATGAGATTGACGATGGAATTCACGCGGACATGTATGCGCACGCAACACACGTACACACACACACGCGCAAGCACACACATACAAAAACACAAACAAACAAATGTTGCAACAAGAACATGTTCAAGGCCTGTCTCACAAAGCACAGTTGTACAATTTAACTGGATAACGTCAATAATTTCTAACAGCGATAACGTAGCTTCAGTTCTATTGTACTGTAACTCTTCAAATTTCCCCATTGTGGGACTAATAAAGGACATCTTTATCTTTATCTTTATCTTTATTGCTTTCGGAATGAAAATTGCAGACCCAACCCGTGAGAATAACTGCTCTCAGAACCACAGGGACATCTGCATGTGGTAATGCAACTTGTAATCATACTTAAGTTAACTTCTACACTCAGGATATTGACTGCAGATTTGGAATTGATGAAGACAAACAGTATCGGAGGTACCTGAGCCGCAACCAACGTGCTGTGCGACATCACATGCAGTCACAAATTAGTCACATTGGTTAAACGTCAATTATCAGTCGTGTGAGATCAGTTATCCTGAGATACTAAAGTAAAACCAAGTAATACAATTTCACTGGTTTCATGACACAGGCCTCACATTAAATGATGCACATATCTTTCCAATATATATTTGTAAATTATTATTATTTTTTGTTATTATTTAATTATTTATCTCATTATTATTTTCAACTTATTGATATTGACTTTAAAAGAATCACTTTTTGTAAGGGAAAGTACACATTTATAGTGAATCCTCCAAGGATTGGTGTTACTTTATCTCTATGTATATTGATATACATAATATATAATAAACCTATAACAGCTTGAGTTGGAATTGTTAATTAAATAATTTCTTAATACTAGTTTAAGCACTCAACCAGATTTGTCTTTTTACATATATAACATAAATGTGTAAATTGTTCTGTTTTATGCCTGAGTAATATTGAGATGAAGCGTTACACGGTATAATGAAGTGAAGCTTCATATGAGAAGGCGGGTGTCAAATCATGTGTTCTGAAGGCATGACAGGCTGCATCTTATCACTCTAAAACTGGAGCAACAGGATGACTTTCAGAGTCAAATTCCTCCTGTCAGGCTAACCTTACGCTCATTAAATCATCTTCATGGGCATTTACAAGCCTCTAAAGGTTTGTCCCTGAGGACAAATCCTCAAAACAAATTGAAAAATACATTTTCTGCGCAAGTTTCAAGAATGACGTATATTCCTTGTAGTTGTTGTTGTTTCAATGGGATAAACATTTGTTCCCCAGCAACAAAAAAAAGTGTGTATAAAGAAGTACTGTAAAGAAATGCAGGCTTGTGGGCAAATAATCTCTGAGGCATTTTCATAGGAATTTCTATTGAATTCTTGAGAGAACAGACCTAGGCCTCTCAGAGAATGAAAGAAAAGTGCAAACACATGCAAGCACACTGGCATAATTCATAGGACTCTTGGTTGAGCTTACATATGATATTCTGTGCACGATTTTGTTCAGAAGTCCAGGAAATTAATTATGATGTCTTTAAGTGATTCTAGAAATTTAAACTCATGCATTTGCATTTATATTATTGGAGTATAGTAATCGTGACAGAAAATTAAAACACTATCAAAATCATAGAACATTTTCTTTCACACCGGAATGACCACAAAGTATGTGCCCGGATATAAGGCAATATAAATAAATAAATAAATACATAAAACAATTGAAAATTACATGTTAAGCCAGGTGGCTGGATATATATATTTTTAAAATAGTCAACGTAACAGATTCTCACAAATAAATCCTACATAACAAATATTTAAAATGTTTGGTGTTTCGTTAAGTGACAACCAATTGGTGATCTCCTTAATGTTGGGCGGCAGTTGAAAGAATATATCATGGCTTTTTGAAAGCAGATTTTTATTTGTATTGTGAAGATATCATAAATAAATATACAAATTCAAAAACAAATTAACTGAGAGATTAGTTATAATTCATAGATTTTTCGTTTTTTTTTTAAATGAATAGCATTTTTGTCTTATATGCGGGCCAGCTTTGTGGTAGTTACTCTAGGCCTGGATTTGGGGCTGGTCTAGGATCAGGGCAGGGTTGTGCTGGGAGGTGGTGTGAGGAGACAGAATCAGGATAGAGACTGACCTTTCTTCCGGAGTCCTTGTTGCCACACTCCCCTTTATCGTACCACCATTTGTTTTTCAGTTTGTCTAAGACGGCTTGCTCATTGAGTTTCAACACCGCTAGGTTTACTGGGATTCTTCCAACCACAAAGAAATAACATAAATAACATATTATACCATGTTATTTTATGTTATTGATTCAGAAACATTGCAAAATATACATTCACACATTAATGCTTGAGCTGGGCCATGGTTAAAGAAAAGAGAAAGTATCACATCACACACATGCACACCCAGGCACGCACACACACGCACGCACACCCGCACACACATAAATACAGATGGCATAAACATCATTAGGAACGTTGGAATCAAAGTGATATGCATTAATACTCCATCTAGCTTGTTGTGCTTGCTCCCTAAGGCAGTAGATGTGTATTACTATATCACTTTGGGTAACCGGCACACTGCACACCCTCCCTTGCGTATCGCTGATGTTCTCGTTGTGCTTTAACCGAAGCCTTTTTGAACAGGAATGTAATCAATCCAAATGTTGTACTAAACTAGCAGATGCAGCACATTGTCAGTTGGACTGGTCTCGCAGTGAGGGCCTGCCGGTTACCCCCCTCCCCATACACCCACCACGCACCCAGTGGTGGTGGCAGGTTACCCGCAGGGTTTATCAAACTGGCTCTGACCTTGGAGTCCCCGCCCCCGCTGCCGCACTCTCCCTTGTCGTACCACCACTTGTTTTTCAATTTGTCCAAGAGGCCCTGCTCGTTCAGTTTTAACACTGCCAGGTTTACAGGGTTTCTTGAAAATAATATAAAACGATAGCCATTAGGAGGGAGACACTCTATGCGACAGATAGAACGAGGTGGTGGTGATTATGACAACACTGACTTATGTACTAATTCCAACTCCTGCATATAGCTACTGATATGAAGCAGGAGACCTGGCTTTAAGATGCACGTTTGGTACATGTATGTTAGTCGCACATCGGCAGTGGGCTGAAATGCTGGATGCCCATAAAACAATCGTGTCAGGTTTTACCAAGCAGCGGCCTCAGAGGGAGACGCAGCAGACACTATAAATGGAGATGTCTTGGATGCGGAAGTCTGTCTACAGATTGCAATTTCCTTTCAGTGACGGCAGCATACCGATCGCTATGGTAACTGACATATCAATATTCAACTCAAAAACGCCTCCTAGCGAGTGAAAGCTCACGACTCAGTTATTAGAAAAGTCAAATGAAGTCGGAGGCCTACGAAAGATTTGGGCACTCTCTTTTTCTTCTTATACAAACAAAACACTGACGAAAATTACGTAACCAACTATAGATGATGTTTTGAAAATCCATCGTCATCCTCATTCAAATCATCTCCTTTGTGGCTGCACCCTCCCTCTGGTGAGTGAGTGTGTGTATTTCCTAGAGCTGACGGCTGCCGACAAAGACACTCCCCATTCACAAATCAGAGAAAAGAAGAATCTGCAATCAGAATTTGATTGTGACATGAATATTTGCCATATTTTCCCTAAAATTACTGTCAACTCTTGATGCAGGTAGATTTGATTTATGTTTTTGGTACCATTCTTCCTTTCTGACTGGATGCAGGAAATCTTTATTTGCAACTGTAAATTGTGCAAAGCAGCTGTAGGGAACACAAGTATAATATCATCTGAGTTGGTAAAACCTTTGAATTCTTTCTCAGCCTCGCTGTCAGACAGAATGAAAGAAGTCAACGTGCGTGAACATGGATGGTCAGGAAGTTAGTAAACGTGGTCACTTGGTTCAAAACCATCTGAGGTCTACTTAGGGAGGTGGGATGGGGTTATCGGGCAGGCAGGAATGTCGGTGGCAGGAGATCATACATGTTCAAAAATGTATGTCAGGACATCGAAAGACAAATAAAATAATCTTGTCAGCAAAAGCAGACAGCGACTTCTGTAGAAACAAGAGTTATGTCATCCGGGCAACAATATGAGCATACTTACATAGCTTGCCAACAGGGATGGGCATTTGATTACGTCGCCGTCAATGTTTTTATTTTCCAGTATTATATGAATGAGATAGGCAAAACTCTCTTTCAATGTTTGGAACTCTTTTTTCTTCTTATGTGTTGTGTATTCAACAGATTAATAAAGTTGCTGTAGTTGAGGGCTGCCAAATTGAGACACAATCGTAAATAGTGCTCTGCATTTTGACTCGGTTGATTCAAGACATGATAAATGGACGACGGTCACACGGAATTAATTATACCCATCCCTCCTTTCCCCCAACAAATTCATGCATCTCATTATTTCCTCTTTATCTGAAAACCAAAGATCTTATTTGTGTTGTTTTTCAGATGAATAGAAAATAACTGGCGACATTGCATATTTTTAAAAACACATTTGTTGTCCATTGTACAGAAAACCTGGACGGCGAATCCCAAATTCAAATAACGTATATGGCTTATATGCGGTGTCAACAATCTGTTAGTGGCACCTTGAAAGCAAAAGGATTAAACACCACATAGAGAGAGAGCTTCTGGAGGTCCTCAGCAGATTTCTTGGGACTCGACAATATACCACCAGATCAGGATGACTTTATGACTTTGAAAACGATTCCAACACTTGACTGCACTACTGAATCTAATTTTATTCTAATTTAAAAAGATTCTGTGATTGAACCACTGAAAGCATTTCTTGTCAGTGTTATCTGACCTTTGGCTGCAACTCAAGGTGGAAGCCCAAATGAATCCTCTGCAATTCTGAATAAAATCTCACCATATGGCTCCTTTCATTAAAACGAACGAGCCTTATTAGTTCTGGATTAAAGGCTTCAGATACCACTGGCTTCAGCTCTCCCTCTCTGCAGCAGCAGAAGCATGAATGGTTGCTGATGTAATGCAAAATGGCAGCTGCTGCACTTGGACATCGATGGCAGAAGAGTGCTCGGTATACATTATCATTAGTTACATCAATTAACACACTTAATCGGGCACATATTCAATTTTGGTTGACTCCGCACTCACTAGTGTGAGCCCTGACTTAAGTGGGCAGGTGTCAGTGTGGGATGTGCTCCTCTTCACTGGCCTCCTGCTTTGAGGGCCTATCAGCTTGTGATGGATGCATTTACATTAAATCTACATGACATAAGATAGATTTGATAGGGGTAGCATTGAGTGGACAATTCGTTATCCAAGCCACCAGAACTGATTATCATGGAAAAAAATAATGTGTAGTTTGCTGAATAATAGGATTGCTAATTACACTTAAGCAGGCGCTCACAAGTTGGAGTGTCTTTTTTCATGAACACACAACAAACTGGGTTTAAAGAAATGACGGACACAGTTGCATGTGAACTCTTAGATGCAAACCATGCACAATCATGTTCTTAAAAATCAATCAAACATCATGGCAAAAATAAAAAGACATGATTCGGCTCATGCAAAAACGTCCATAAAAGCTTCCCTGAGCTTTTATCCAGCTTTGCCGCAGTATTTGGGTTTTACCTGAGAGGGGATCCCTTAGGAGTGGCAATGCCATAACCTTTGGAGTCCAGATTGCCTCCGACTTTCATAGTATCACATGGTTTCCTCTGTTCTATGTACTCATTCATGGTGGATTCCAGCAAGTAGGCATACTTCCCCTTGGATTTCCGAACTCTTATGACGCCCTCGTCTGTGGTCTTGACGAACACAGATGGGTCGGCAGCCTTCATGTAGGACCACATCTTCTCAAAGACAGCAATTTTAGATCTCTGATGGAAGAGGATTAGACGAGCGGTAATCAGGGGATGGATATAAAGTCGGTGAGAATAGTTCTGATCTGGCATATGGCATTTTATTTTTTTGGAATATTTTCTGATGAACATTTTAAATCTTCAGCATAGATGCATGCAACATACAATAGTTGTGAAGAATACTGTTATTGTGTTTTTCGTTTTTCTATCAAATATAATAATTCTACTGTGGCCAATTTGGGATGATTATACAACTATCACAAATTAGTACTTGCAAGCCGCTTATCCTCATTAGGGTCGAGGGTATATCGAGAGGCAAAAAACACCCCTGACTGCAAAGCGGGCAAACTTTGAAGACCAAAAAACATTCCCACCTACAGGCAATAACATGTTTTTGGGATGTGAGAGGAAGGTGTAGTATCCAGAGATAACTGCATTCATCAATATACAGCAGTTGTAATTTCATTATCTGATTTTTTTAGTCATTAAGGGAGAAATAGCCAAAATCAGATTCACTTTTAATAAATGTTTACTAATCAAGACCTTAATTCCAAAGCCCAGTGTGAAATGAACGTGTCGTGAACTGATAATACACCCATTTCACGTTGTGCAATGTGGCTTTCTTTTATCTTATAAGATTGCGAAAATTGTGTAGAGGGGGCTTTAGGCTAAGAACAAAAACCAAGATAAGAAAACCGCTGATGTCAGACAGGCGTATTAACGATGCTAAATAGGGTCAGTTGGAAGGTTCTTCCAACTTGAGTGAACGAAAACAGCTGTTTTGTATCATTTGCCAACATTTCTTCAAAGGGAACAAAACTAATGTTTTTAAAGTGACAATACATTGTATGTGCCAGCACTCGTCAAAACAGATTAAAAAAAGATATGCACATTCAAAATACTGTAAAAGAAAGTTTTGGCATCTTGGGTTTAAATTCTGAAATGTCAAATCCAAACTCACAAAAACACAAACTTTAGAATGAAAAATTGGTTATCGTCTAAATGCTGAAACCAGTACCCAGCTGAAATACGGCCTAGAAGATATGAATCGAAAGCTTGTGCCAATCTTATGGATGCATATTACAACATTTTCACTCATTATTGCTCGTATCTTGACAACATTGCCATTTTTACATGAGGGAGTTCAAAAATGCCCCAAAATATGTGTTTTTTATACATTATATTTGTGTAAATGTTTTACAATGAATAAGATCCATTCTCACCCTAAAAAATTCTTTTGTTGAGCCGGCATCCAGTGTTCCATAGGCAATCTCTGTTTGCTTGGCCAAATCTTCAGCACTCTCTATAGGGGACACCATCCTCTCCACAGTCAGGAATGCAGCCAAGTTAGCAGTATAGGAGGAGATAATGATGAGGGTGAAGAACCACCAGACACCTCCAACGATGCGGCCAGAGAGAGAGCTAAAACCAAAGGGACACCATTATTGGGTTAAAGGTTTTCACTAAATGACATTGAAGTGTTAAATATGGCGCATTTGTATTTTTGTAATGAAGAATTAGAAGGTGGTTGAAGCCGTCGTGATGACCAAAATTGCATCATACTCCTGCAGAACATCACCATCTTACCAGATTTGGACACCTTACCCACTTGTTTAAAAAAATAAAAAATAGATAACCAATCCCACCATGGCAAAGTGATCTACCACCCTCCAACATTGAGGCAGATTTTTCTTTCTGTAGATTGAACACATTTCGAGTTTTGACTTCAAAATAAGAATACATGACAACAAAAGAGCAATAGTTCAGTTATTAGTTATTTACATCTGGATCCAAGGCAAACTTGAGAAAATAACATTATTTGTAACAAATCAAATGTCTAGGTAGCAACGGAGGAAAACAAAGGAAAAGGAAAAGACATAGACTTGAAATAGCTCAAAGCGATTAAAATTTCAAATTTACTTGAAAGACCAAACTTTGGCGTTATTCTTTTGTGACAAAACAAATGAAAAAAAAAAAACATGCTCCATTGGGTTTAAGTCTGGAGATTTATTTGACCACCGTAAAACCTCCCACTTCTTCCACAAAGTGATTAAAATGTCGAAATTCTTTGAAAGTCCAAACTTTGGCATTATCCTTTTGTGACAAACATAAAATAAAAAATAAAAAAAATACATGCTCTATTGGTATTAAGTCTGGAGATTGATTTGGCCAATATAAAACCTTCCACTTCTTCCACCCAGTGAACAACTTTGTGTTTTGTTGGATGATGAAAAATGTCTCAATTAGTTCGGTTTCATTTTTTTTATATTACCATGTTTCTGTAGAAAATTTTGTTGATTTTGCTGCTGCCATCATCTTGTTCACCAATGAAGATTAATTAGCCTGTTTTAGAAAAAGCAATGCAAGTCCCAGCCAACCTCCACTGTTTGGTCAAATGCCAGCCAGGCCTTCCTTTTGTGCTTGACAAAGTGTGGTTTGCATCGTCTAGTGTCTGCACTTTTGTTCACGTTCATGAGTTTTACTACTGGCCTTCGGTGGCTGTTGCTTGATGTCTTTAACAGTTGTTGTTTTCTCCACAGCTTTTTGCCGGTAATGGCAGTGGTTTTCCCTTCATCGACGCTGTTACTTTGTATACCAGGAGTTTATCACTTCAAGGCATTTCAAACGTTTGTTCACTGGCTAAGGCCAATGTTTGAGCAATGGCTCCGATTTATTTCTTTTGCTTGTTTTTCATTCATAGACAGCTCTGTGCTTCTCAGGTTGCTCCCACCTCCAGCTAGTAAAAATGAAGTCCTCACAGGCAAAATACAAATTTGGATCTGAGATTTGAACAGCACTTCCCGTGTCAGATCCCTCCTTTCCTTGCAGTACATGTCTCTATAAGCGGGCACCTTGAACAGCAACACTTGGAATTGTGATTTGTTCCACTTTGGTATGTCTTGTGCCAATGCACAGAACAACAGAGCTGGCGCAACAAAAAGACACAAACTCTGAAACAAAAGACACATTCGTGATCGAATCTTTGTGTCAGGCTAAACAGATTATGAACAGACATTACGTAGGAAACGAGAGAAAACGTTCAAATGTAATCATTTTACATGCTTTTTTTGATGAGGACTAGATGATGAAAGAGCAGCCAGTGCAGACAAAGTATATGGTGAGGCTGTGAAAAATTGCGGTGTGGAGAATACGAAGCCATCTGCATGCCGTCTCTGTCTGATTATGTGAGGGATGTCCATCTTCGCTTTCTAGACTTTAACAAAGAGGTGGGGATGTGAGGTGGCACATGAATATGTATGAATATGCAATTTCCCCGCTTCAAAGATCTGTTATCTCCCTGGCCAACTTTACATGACCTGCCTGTGCAGGTCTGCTTGCTCTTTGTTATAAACATTGCACAATATGACCTCCTACATGGACTCCAGCAAATCATTTCTTCCTTTCGCACGCTGATTTGAAAGGGAATGAGTTTATCCGCTTCTATTTGCAGCCAATCAAGACGGCTGTGTTCACACCCACAGCACAAAAAGCCCGCCAGTTGCCTGAGTCCGTGAAAATACCGAAGCAAAGTTTAATGCCCTTGTGCGCCAGATTTGAGCTGGTCACGGAAATTGAGCCCTTTGTTTATAACATTTAATTTGTACAAATTTAGACACATAATGTATGCCGACAGTCAGCGGACCAAAACCCCAATGTGAATTCTCAAAATATTGCAAAATTAAAACCTACACGGAGCATCAAAACAGAGAAATATACTTTTGTAATGACAAGCATAATTATTTGATTCTACAATAGGGCTGCACCTTATTGGAAAATGTGGATGTTGATTATAGCGATAGCGATATTATTGCCATATTTAACATGTGCCAAAGGAAATTAAATTTTTATAATCTAATGTATGAAGTTTTATTTTTTTTTAATGCAGCAAAATAAACAAGCTCAATGTGATCTTAGCTAATTAATTGTAATTCTCCTCGTAAATGACCAACTTGGTAGCGATGCACATTTAAGTCTGCATCTGACTGGTCAAATTCAGATAAAATGATACAATTATATAAGAAAATTATTGCAAGTCTTTGCGATATGTATATGGTATATGTCATTATTGCAATATTGATATTTTCATGCTGCTTATTGGTTTTGGACATGTTGCCGCTGTACGGGGGTGAATTATAAATTGATCATAACGTATATAACCGGTATCTCCTTTGTCCCACGCCGCTTTCAATATTGGGATTGCTTATTTTCTTTTTCGACGAACAGCTTATGTGAAGTCCTCATTTATAAAGATATTTTTGCCCTTGGGATACTTTGTTTTTATAAAGCCATTGTTTTATCTTTATATTCTTCAAATTTAACAACAATAGACCTGGGCCTGATCCTCCCAGTTCAGGTTTACTTGCCTGGTGTGCTTGCTCCACCTTGATCTTTTCCTGCAGCTCTAGTTTTTCCTTCTGGATTTTCCTTATTTTTTCTTCAGCAACAATAATATCATTAGCTTGTGCAATGTTGTTACCAGTAAATGTATGTTATATGAGGACATTTCCCCAAATACACACCATCATGTGACTAATATAAACATCAGAGGAGTCTGAAGAACTGTAAAAATTCTTCTGAATAAGACAGAAAATGATGAACACTTTTGGGTATGCAAAAACAAGTTGGGGAAGAGAGACGCAACAAGGGGGTGGCTTACTTGAGAGACAGAGAGACAAACAGAGAAACAGTCTGCAGGAGAAATGACAGATTAAAAGTAAACTCCTGCTGCTGCTGCTGGGCTCTGGAGATGCCAGTAAACAGCTGTCTAATCCTTCTCCTTCAATTGCCCTGTTCCTATCTTCTCCTTTCTTATGCTCTTCCCTGCATCCACCCACAATTTCCGCTGAGCCCGCCTCTCCCTGTCTGCTCATGTGCTGGGGGGCTGACAGGGCTTTGTTGTGGTCCGCACCTTGGCTCAGACACTGAGGCATTCAAGTGTGCACACACTCAGTCCCCGTTGGAGTGTGCTTGCAAGTAAGTCACTGCGAGAGAACAACCAGGTCACCATTTTTATCATGTGTGTGCACGGTTGTGTGTGCGTGACAGCAGTCCTCCACGCTCAAAGAGGCGAGCACCTGGCACACCCGGACGTGTTTGTTCCTTTTTATTTCCTCCCCAATCCAATTCCGTGGAGCCTCTCTTGCTCTCATAAAACATTAGTGCAGCGGCAGCCTACCTACCTAAGAGCCTTGGTAAAACTAAGCTGTCTCATTACTGTAAGGGAACACCTCCAAGTAGGACTATAATTTCTTAGTCTTGTAACAGCTATGATTAATCAATTATTCATCCCCCCCCCTCCATTTCATTTAACGACGAAAAGAAATGGTAATGGAAGAACAGGTCGGGTACTGTTTACACGAACACAGTTGTGGGTGATAAAAGCTGCAATGATTAATTGATAAGTCATTTGGAAGGCATTCCATATATTCAAGGGTTGTAATTTAGGATTGTTAACAAGGGAATAAAAAAAAGCTTCTTGCTGCAAGCAAGTTACGACGGGAGCATTGTGGCCTCCAGCTGCCAATAAGCCTTGTGTTGTAATCATTTGTGTTGCTCTCAAGAGGCATCGTTGGATAACTATAAAGGAGCTGCGACTGTACCAAAAGAATCACCAATTATCACTTACGTATACATTATGTTGCTTGCTGCTTTCAATCTGACTGGATAATACAAAAGCCATGGAACCTATATAATTATACAAATAAGGGGAAACATGTGATAAAACGTTTGTCATTCTTTCAGGACAGTTACCTTGACGGTTACCTTGAAGACCAGAGCTATCGGGATACATTTTTATGGTGGAACAGGTACGGACTGAAACTCTATCCTGTTGCTAACAGTTTGGCTTTCACAGTCTGAACAAAAAATGCATATCAAAACCAAATACAAATAATTCATTTTCAATTCAGGGAGGGGCCGGACGACCAACCAGCATGTCTACAAATAGATCATTACTTTGTTAAGTGCGTGAGAAGAGGCAAGAGTTGCGGCAAGACAAGCAGACTGCTGACAGTGCGCTGAGCATCGGACAGTTGCTCAAAGAGACAAACAGCACCATGCTGGAGCAACCTCTCGAGACACCTGACCATGTATTTTATCATCTTTCCCAGGCTGAAAACGCTCATCAAGGGGACCCACTTTGAAAAAGAAGACATCAAGATGGTCGTGATGATGGAGCTACGGGGATGCCCGAAATAAAAATCCTTCCAGGAGTACATGAAGGCATGGCAAAGAAGGCTGTGAAAGTGTGTTACACTCCAGGGGATTACTTTGAAGAGAAATTAATTGGATTAATTAGTAATTGGTATTTGTAATTTGCTTTTTTCTGACACACATTTAGGATGTGTGTGCTTGGTGTTTGTGTTCAACTGTAGCAGGAAGAGAATTAGCAAATTCTCGTGCCAGCCTCTTCCATCAGATATGCTAATAAGCGGTGACTAATAACTTTCGGATGTCTACAGAATTCAGCCACATTAAAAACAGATTAGGAAGTACTGAGTTTTAAATTAGGAAGAAATATTATTTGATCATACTATGACTTTAAGGCAAATTTGTTCCTCTACTCCGATTCGAAAAAACATTAAACTCTGAAATGGCACAACTAGTGCTTGGTGCAACTCAATACTTTAAGTGCTTAATGAAGTGAAGATGCAATCAATGACATTTTCTTCTCTGAGTAATGTAACGTTTTAAAACAAGTAGTGGAGGAATGAGTGGAAACAGTGAAATAAGAAGTGTGTAATGGACAGCAATAAGACAGTCGGCGATTTTAGTTAAGTAGCTAGTCACAGCTTTTGGATCATAATATCCAAACTACTGCAAGACCACACTAATCTGCAAAGCAATTTCATAAACATTGCCTCCTCCTACCATCTAAAGGTCAATATTAGCATGCTACTGCAAGAAAAACAGAGTATGAAAATATTGCTGCCAGCATGCACGCAGCTGCACCGTAAGATGATAACTGCACTTTTTTTCTTCAATTGTGTGCTAGAATCATGACAGAGATGGGCTGAGGGTGTGTGGTGTTCAACTTTTCCAATCATGGGTGTTGTCTTTGGCTCATGCACAAACTGCATCTTCCGTGCTGACAAGCAGTGAGAATGCCAAAACTCACACGCAAAACATGCCAGAACAGAAACTACAATACTATTAACTCATTCACTACCAGCAGAGTTAAAAAAGAAAATGGATCTTTGACGTCTTTATCCGTCAATGGCAGTAAATGAGTTAAGTAGTTCACTCATTATATAAAATAATCACTAAATTAGATGTAGTTGAATCATTGTAATTTCATCCACTGGGAAAAAAAGCATGTACTGCTCTTCAAAGAACATCTCCTTAGCGTTGCCATAGCAGCACACTCGGCACTCTAAACAGTACAGCTGAGCTGAGAGTCTTTAGTGATCTAATTTTTCTGCCTCACTCTTTGCAAGTCCAATAAGAGCAACCATTCCCAATATGCGACGGAATTGCCACGACGCTAGGAAACTCTCATTAGGTCTCCTTTTAAATAAGTGGCTAACAGATGCAGGATCGACTGATAAGCCATTAACATGCCATCACAGTTGATTGCAGCAAACCTCACTGCTGCCTTAAACAAGAGTGTGACTGTGTTTTAAATGCAGATTAGACATAGTATACGTCTCAAAGGGGACGTCATCTGTGTCGACATACAAAACGTGAAAACCCCGTTGAGATCCCGTTGGGGTTTGTGCAGCTCGTTTACGTGCCGCACTGCTTTGTGCTGGTGAGCGTACGTGTGTGCGTGCATGTATGATAGCAAGTTGCCTTCATGAGTTGATGCAGATAAATAAAACACAAAAGATGCTGCGATTCCAAAATGAACTCTGCATATGAATAAATCATTCCTCCCCAATTGCCGTGACAGCAGCTCACAAATGCCATAATTATGCAACTCAGTGAAATGTAACTCAATCTAACGTTGTTGCTGATTAAAATCATACTAAAAACAATAACATTTGTGCATATCGAGATGAGCAATTCTCTTTTTTGTGCTTCTCCGTTTACTGCCAGGCAGTAAGCGTGACTCATACTGTAACTGTAAAATTTGGGTAGGTTCGCTTCTTGAAATAAATCATCAACAGATGGAAACACAACCATCTCAATTTCTTTACGATGAACATAAAACTGAGAAGAGTTAAAAGCTACCCATGTGCATACATTTGTTTGTCGTAATGTTTCTCGTGAAAAAATAAAATGCAAATTCACATCCGGTTGCAAAGCACAACTGAGCACACATTTCACCCATCTCAAATGGACCAAATCTTCACATGGCTTCTTCTACTGTCGACTGTTATTGACTCTTGTTTGGAGCTTGCCGAAACCCCCAGGTGTTGACAACTCAAGCCCCTGATTGCAGTGTGATGGCGTGGAGCGGAATCTCCATCACTGGAAAAACAAAGCTTGTCATCATTAAAGGCAATCTCTTTGCAGGGTGATATCGAAATGAAGTTCTGCAAACAGTGGCAGTCTCATATGTCTGCACTCTGGGATGAATTCGTTTGGCACCACCACAGGGCGGCATTGATCAGAGACGACAACCACCTCAACCCGACAGCACATTTGGGGGATCAGCTTAGGTGTGCTGCTCGTGTTAGGGTGATCGACTCTAAAACTGTGCCAGGTAATCGAGCTGATTTTGAGCGGGATTCCCCTCTTGCGAAGAAAGCCAGCCAAGGCGAGATAATTGGATATCTCTCAAGGATGATCCTGATCGATTATCCTGTGATGTGGGGTGGTGTCGGGAAAAAAAGTTTTGCCTGGTTGAGGACGTGCGGACCAAGTGGCCATTTTGAACTAGGAATCCCTGACCATTTCTTCCATTTACCGTATTGTAACAACCACAGGGCGCACTGTACTATTGGGCGCAGATACATCAAGTCATGCCTCAGTGCTGAAACAATAGCTAGCATGCATGCTAACAAAGAAATAAAATTAAGACCAAAAATGTAAGCGGCACGGTGGCCGACTAGTTGGCAGAATGGCCTCACAGTGCAGAAGTTGTGGGTTCGAGTCTGGCTCCGGCCTTTCTGTGTATGTTTTCCACGTGCCTGCGTGGGTTTCCTCCAGGTACTCCGTTTTTCCTCCCACATTCCAAAAACTTGCATGGCAGGTTGATTGGACTAAATCGCCCCTAGGTATGAGTGTGAGCGCGGATGGTTGTTTATCTATCTGTGCCCTGTGATTGGCTGGCAACCAGTTCAGGGTGTCCCACGCCTACTGCCCGAAGACAGCTGGAATAGGCTCCAGCGCCCGCCCGCGAACCTTGTCAGGAGAAGCGGTGCAGATAATGGATGGATGGACAAAACAAGTAGCGAGTGATGCAAAGCATTCTCAAAATCCTTCAACCTCACCAATCAGAAGTTCGGTTTGAGAGAGGTCATGAATAGTGAGATTTGAGCTGCGTGCTTTTTTTCCCCCCAGAGTCTGTAGTGGAACCTGTGATGTTTCTTGCTTGCAATAACATTAATGATCAGACCTACTATGACATTGTGGACAGCGGCCTTTTTATCCAGCTGGTCTGTTGTCAACTGACTGTCTTAAACCGTCACCAACAATACTGTTCCCTCAATGCATGTCTCTCAGTCAATTCTGCAGCACTGTGTAATTTCAGGCTTTACCAACAGGTGGTGCTAATATGCACTGTGAAATGTCCTGAGTTGGTTAGTCGTGTGAGCCAAAGAGACACAATATAATGCTGACAACGACTCTTCTTTATTGTTGTCTCTGTCATGTTCATGTCATGCAAATGACCAATTATTAAATCCTAACAATACAACTGAGTCCATTTTTTTGGGACAAAAGAGGGCATCCAATGGTATTGAAGTTATTACCAGAAGGAATTGTTAAAATAAAGAAATAACCTGTTACACATATTTCTTGTTTATTCTATGGATTCTTTCTGCCATATGTGAAGGACAGCCAACTTACACAAACCCACTGGACGCATCTTTTAAATGATGAAAAACTTGAATTGGACTGTGGCTGGAGTCACCCACTCTAATTAATTCAGCAAAGCTGATATCTCAGCGGATCCTTGAAGGCAAAAATACTGCTCATAATATATTTAAAAAATGCTGAAGCTGGACATGCTGGGTTCAAGTTTCAGTTTAACGCAAGAATATGAATATTGAAGCTGAGGGTGGTAAGTATGTTTTCCCCTTCTCGTGGTGTTAGGTAGATTCAAAGAGAAAACATCAACAATAAATCACAGATCACGTAGACCATCCTCACAGGTTACATGTGCTACATCCTTTACCGGCGGGCAAGAGTGTGAGTGACAGAGCTCATTAGTTTCAGTCTCAAAGCATAAAAGTGGAGCAATGCAGATAATGTAAGAGGAGAACTCTTCATGAGGGAGTTTGCAGGACACACATGCATGCTGCCATACACAAACATGCACACATACCTGACATTATACTGTACCGGTCTCTGGGCTATGACTTGACTGATAATGTGGAAAATGGCAGTCAGAACAGTTTTAAGAGGTGTCAAAATTAACGGACAACCATTCCAATAATGGAAAAATCGTCTAGTGTTATTTTTAACAAATTCTCCAAGCAGTAATTGGCCTCAGAATTCTGTCGTCCTTCATGAAAGCAAATTTTGTGATCAATCAAAATAAGACTTTTGCAAACATCTGCTTTTACTTGGGAAAACAATGAACCCAACGACTAAAATATCAATCCCACTCGTGTGATATGACAGACAGTTTTTTATTTTTACTTTATATTGCAAAGTCTGTGTGTCAACACCTTTAACAGGACAACAGTCATGTAAATACAAAGGCCAAACGGGGCACAGTGGGTAATCGTCTGTGTGAATGTTTGCTTTTCGACTCAGCTGAGCCTCACTTTGTTGACAAAGCAAAATACACATCCCTGCGTGACAATAATAGAGTTATTCTCTTGGCACACAGAGGTGAGCAGGTTCAACGAGAAAGTGAGTCAGCCATGAGGGGCAGATGGAAAGCCGACTTGAATAATTAAAAAACAAGCACAATTGGAGACACACAGAAAAATACACATATGGACTGATTTTGAAAGACGGATTGATGGATGGATGGACGGAGGGATGGAGGTGTGTGTTTGTGGAGGGCATTTTGCCAAATGCACAGATAAACAGAAGGAGGACCCACCAGCGTGGACTGCGGCTTATGGGAGGCCTGACTGGCGGTGCTGACATTTAGAAAGAGCACGGTAGACTGAGAATAAATAGCAGGAGCAGCTGAGTGTCTAATAAACAAACATGCACACACGCTGTACACATTCATGTACCACCTTAGTGTATGACTTTGTAACACCAAATGCCTACGAGCATGTGTAAACACACACGCACGCAGAACACACGCAGGTAGCGCATGCTCTCTGAGTAATCTAAAAGAGAGAAGCTGCCCGATACCGTTTATTGGCATTTTTCACTGATTAAATGTAACAGAGAAAGACTTCCTCTGAGTTTAGTACACCTCCAGAACATCGTGTCCGTGCCTATTAGAGCCAAACGATCAGTGGTTTGCCATCACATACATGCACATAACCGCTTCTGAAATTAAATGTGATGATTTTTTTTATGCTGCTCAAGCTGTTAATATCCCAATGAAACAATTAGTGACAGAAAGAATCGACTCAAACGTCACAATTATGTAAGGTTCGGAGGTATTTCCACGCCTCTTATTTTACAATATACCTTCACAATATGACAATATTTACACTATACACGACCGCAAATATATCAAAAAAAGGCAAAGCAGCCTTGTTCAAAAGTCAGGTTTTTGTGGCATAAAAATGAGACCAAGATAATGAAACAACCTTTTTCCACCAACAAAGTCCAAAAAACACATCACGAAGTCAGCTGACTCCATGGCGATAGAGACAAGGTGGGAGCACTTATGAGCAGAAACAAAAAGCAGTTAAAAGCCAGAAAAAGCCTCCTAGATCTTCCGAAATGTATTTGCTGTTTAGCAGAGGAACTAAAAGGCAAACGGCAAGTGTGTGCTCACTAATTCAACATGAGTTGGAAAATGAATAGTTAATTCTTAACGCAGCCACATGCCAGGATTGAGTGGGCACAAATTCTTTGTAGAAAATCTGTCTCTCGTTACGTACGTGTTTCGTTATGTGAACCATGACAGCACGGATAAGCGGACAAGCTCCTTGTGCTATTTAACCATCATTGGCTCTGTGCGTAACTCTCAGTTTTTTTTTTAACTCTTAATTAGGCCTCAGAATGACTAAAAGGTTACTGTTGGTTCTAAATGCCCCAAAACCTCTCATAAAACTCAATGTCTCCTCCGCGCCAGCACATTGAATGGTGTGAGGGCACCCAGAATTTATAATTACACACACGTATAAACACGCAAACACATGCAATCACACAAACATGCTTCTTCCAATCACAATTCTCACAGACGCTACCTAGATTTCTCATAAACGTGGCAAAAACGTTTCATTCTATATATGATACGTACAATATTTATTGTACTGCACCCTCTCTTATATTGAAAAAAATGAAATAACAGCAAATAAAACTTGACGTCTTGAAGTTGTTGTGTGTGCATTCTGAAGTTACACTTACACACACCCCCACACACACCCCCACACATATATATATATATATATATATATATACATATATATATATATATATATATATATATATATATATATATATATATATATATATATATATATATATATATATACATTTTTTTTTATTTTAATCAGGTATCATTCTAATTCATAAAGGTCCATGACTCTTGTGAATATCAACAATATAACATTTAAATCTGCTAAAATTGTGCTCAATAGAAAGGTGACATTTAACATTTGTATTATTCAAAACAAGACTTTTTCAACTTTCACTCCCGAAAAAATCCTTAAAAAAGGGGCAAATCCATGAAATGTTTGCCTCACCACATAGTGAAGAGCTGACAAGGCACAGCTGAAAACAAAACATGCAGCATTGTACTTGATCTTATTGAGAACACGACTGTGAAAATAAGATATAGCACTTCCCTTTGCACTTGTTTTGCAAGTCTGTATAAATACAGACAAAAGCAAAACAAGAACACTTCAAATCATGCACGAAGGCTCATAATACTTCCGGGGCTCCATCTACAATCACCTCGGTGTGTGACTACGAGCCGTGCTAACTAAAGTAACTGGGTCACCCAAATGTTTAAGGAGAGGCCGATTCCCTCAGGGCAGTTCGTAGCGGGGTGAAACGTTCACTGTGTTGACATTGGAGCACAAATCACAGTTGCCATTTGACACCCTGCTATATTGGACACAAATGCACTTGCTCAATCCCGACGTGTTTTCATGGCTGTCATACTTTCTGCTAACCAGTGCGTCATCAAGGACACAACTACACTAAGTGTGGTCACAAACACGTTTGTGTGCACGTTATCACAAATGAGAGAGGCTGGTGAAACAGTCCCTGCAAGACAGCTGGCAGAGAAATCTGATGCATACACTGGCAGCACTCAGAAAATAAAGTACATGGAGCATGAAGAACAGCAATCTCCAGACAATTGTGAAGGTACACACATTCCTTACCTGACCTCCCCAAAACTATTTGTGTACAGTGAATGAAGAACAAAATGAAAGGCATAATGTTACACCAGAATTAGAGTTATTTATTTCTGTTTTTCCGCTAACAAGTTTCAAAACATATTCTTCTATATATAGCTGGACAGTTTTAGATGAAAACCAACAGCTTGTACTGTCTCTATTTACAGCTTGGATGATTCTTGGTGTCAGATTTGCTGGGAAGTCATTTAAGGTGTGTACACGAAATAAGCCTTTTTGCTCCCCCATCAAATATGTGGATGGTTTTACAATTTGCATTTATAAGTCAAACACCTGAAGTCATGTAAGTTTTTAAAAACTCCCTTTAAATCACATGTATCACTATATTGTTGTAAATCTGGGACATCAGCGTTTCACGTCTCATCCAAACCTTTGAAACGCGAAAAGCGAGTCTCTTGATCACCGCAGGTCTGCATTGTAGATAAATTAGGCATTAAAATATGCAATTTTGCATTAAGAAATAATGCAAATCTTGTTAATGTTTAAAGAGACAAGAAGCTCCTGACCTCGCCGGTATCTGCTAGGTCAGACTTGCACGAGCAGTGATAATACTAACATAATCCTTTCATTTTCCCCTGCAGGTCTCTCTGGAAAGCTCAGAAAGTCGACCTAAGTGTCTTTAATTTCAGACACTTAATGAGATTTTTAATTGGTGACCTTTGGAGAATGGTTTCTTGCCACTACATATGAGAGCACTAATGGGAGCCGACAGAACATTCAATACTCCCATCAGGATCTTTCATGATCGCTTTTCAAAGAGTTACAGTGAATCAAAAGCTCAACTGACCGGTTGCTCGACTTGAGTGAAAGACAGAAATGGGTCAAGCTGACACAGGCAGGGGGGAACTTACCGTGGTGAGATATCACAGCCTTGCTGCATGAAAGCCCCCAGTGAGAACCAAAGTGAGTTGAAGATGCCAAACTCGTTGGTCTGCTCCGCACTTTGCTGATTGGTGTTGGCTTGGGTCGTTGTTTGGCCCTGTTGCAAACCGTTGGAGGCCGCTGCTTGAGTCGGGCTCTGTGGTTCTGCACCTTCCTCGTAGTCGTCCGCGTGCCACTCGTACGGGCTGAAGCGGCTGACGAGGAACAGCACCACGCTGACGCCGATGTAGGCAAACACTATGCACATCCAGATCTCGTAAGCCAACGGGTCAAGGAAGGAGAACACTCCTGGTTTGGATTTGGTGGGTTTCTTGATCATGATAGAGATACCCAGTGACATGAAGGGCTTGGAGAAGTCGATGACTTCCTCTCGGACTAGGGTGATGGTCAAGGGAGCCACAGCCACGTCTGCTTTCTGAGAGATGGAAAATAAGCAATTTATATTTACTTTTATTGGATGGATTATAAGATGAGTTAATTGACATGACTTTCTGTATGTTCAATAAATATTTGCTCAATATTGAGTTCTGCAAACCACACCAACCGTCTTCCAGAGACACAAATATTATTTTTATAATATTTTTTCCCCTAAACACGCATATGGATCATAAAAAAAGATCAGGGAAATAACGAAACTAAGTTTTTGCCAAAATACAGATGCACAAGGGTTGTTGTTTGGACAGATAAGAAAAAAATTGAGCCAACTCATATTCATTCTATGTTTACAAATGCATAGACAGATGAATCCAGTAGCGATCGATTCACGGCCCAGAAAATGAAATGACCTGGATGAATTGAGAGGATTCACAGTTAGAAGCACATGTGCACAAAAGCGATGAGCATGTGCAATTGTGCAATGAGACTTTTCAAAGCAAACCACACGCCAGGTTTTCATGCAGACTTTTTGGGTTGAAATCATTTCATTAAAGATCTCTCGCCAACTGTTTACAAATGACCTGATGTATTCTGATCTGGTGTAATCATGTACCCCTATGTTGATTCGGAAGAGCCGTTTTACAAACGTGTGATGTGTTGATCAATGTAAACATCAAAGTTGGGCGCTTGACCCTTTTTTGCCGATCCCCAACCTCCGGCTGCTATATTGTTACCGTTCTGTCCTCGACCCGTCGGCCTTATTCATAAAAATTGTCCGCCCCAGCCCAAGACACCGTTACGACCCCCTCCCCCTCCAAAAAAATAATTGCATGACGCCGCCGCGGGAGCGATAACGGCAGAGGTTTATTTAAAGATAATTTTTTGTGTAAGAAGACACGTGAGACAGTGGCGTGTCTTCAAGCCTGCCAGTATTTCATTATTCTGACATCACTTAACCCGCGCCTCCCACCTGCTACTGGGGCATACCATTCCAAGAGGGGTGTGGGGAATACCACAAGCCCTATAAAATTCATTAGCTGGCTAAACTACTATTCAAATCCGCTTAATTTATTATGGGCTTATTATGGTGACTTCCCCTCTGTTCTCTCTGTCTCTGGTATTGCTCCCCCTCTTGTAATGGTATAGCCCAGTAGCAGGTGGGGGGCACGGGTTGCGAGATGTCAGAATAAGGAGATACTGGCACACTTGAACGCACACTGCTGTCTCACGTCTCTTCATACACAAACAGTTGATAGTGGCACTTTTGACCCGTTTGGAGGCAATTGTTGTTGTTTACCAGTTTCACGAGTGGGTTCATCACATACACGGGGGCCGATTCGTGGGCCGGACTAAAATCCCTCTTCGGCCTTTATTAATCAAACCCTTTTTTTAAAATGTGCTGGGATAGGCTCCAGCACCCCCCGCGACCCTAGTGAGGAGAAGCGGTACAGAAGATGGATGGATGGATGGATGGATAGATGTCCGGCTGGGCCGGATCGTTCCACCCCGGGGATCAGACTGCCCTGCTTTGGTCAACATCATGAGTGACTTGGAGTGGAAATGGAGGTCGGTTGACAATTCCGCAGAGTAATTGCGATTGTTTTTGACAAACGCAACAGCTTGATAAAAGCAAGTGAGAAGTACAGTGCCGAGAAAAAGTATTCATACCTCTTGAGCAATTTCATATTTTGCCACTTTACGACCACAAACTTTAATGTGTTTTATTTTGATTATATATTAGGAATGCACAATAACTTTATTTCCCTACCGATACAAATAAACAAAAACATCCTTCTTCTCCAACCTGATACTGATATTTTTTGTTTTTGTACACTAAAAATATATTTGTTGTTGCAGCTTAAAAGAATAAAACATTTCATTACTGCTGGCTACATATGTTGCAGGGTTAAAGGATGGTGAATTACAGTTGCGTTTTGCCACTTTCTGAACAATAGTCACTTTAGACATTGAGGCAATGAGCAATCTCAAAAGGTCTGACACGTATCAGCACCGAATAACGTTGGTGGCATTTTCTTATAAACCCTAATTTATATTTATTTAATATTCACGCTTCAAGGGATAAAACACTCACAAAAACATTTACTTGTCAATGACATTCCAGCAATATCCATTGCAAATCACATATTTTAAACGCAGTGGTTATTATGCCATGACTGGCAACTGACCACCTCGCGTTATTTTCCTGTGAATGTTGCCTGACAGGAACAAAATTCTGCACCGTTAAAAATATGCCAGCTCGAGACAGAGAAGTCGCGGCGAACCTTCTGTAATCCCGGTAAAACAGCAGATTCATGGCAGGTCAAAAATTCCTCGCTGCGGTCTTTTACCAATCAGAGCTATTCATGGCAAAATAATGTAAGCTGTTGTTTTTGGAGTTGAGGAGACATGAGAAAAGTGTAGCTGTGTTAATACAAGCATCAGAGGCTTGGACTCTTAAAGTGATAGTAGGCAGACCAGCGTAGGTGTATTCTGAGATATCGGCCTAATTTCGCAAACGGTATTGGCCCGATACAAGTGACAGTGATAGTTTGACAAACACAAAGTAGCCCATAATTGTGAGATCAAACAGAAATGATAAGATTTTATTTTGTGTCGATAGTTTGTCGAGCCAGCTTTAGCTTGCAAGTCTTTTGGGGGTATTTCTCTACCCACATTACATAGACAATGAAATATGTCCAGCCTTTCCAAAAAAGCTCAGGCTCAGCCAGATTGCATCTAAGAAGTGCAATTTTCAAGTCTTGCCACAGATTGTCAATGGGATTTAGGTCTGGACTTTGATTGAGCCATTCTAACGCATGAATATTCCTTGATTTGAACCATTCGACTGCAACTCTGTCTTGATGTTTGGGGTCATTGTCTTGCTGGAAGATGAAACTCCTTCCCAATCTTAAATCGTTTGCAGTCTCTAACAGGTTTTCTTCCGGGATTGCCTCATATTTAGCGCCATCCATCTTCCCTTCAGCTCTGACCAGCTTCTCTTTCCATGGTGAAGAAACGCAACCCCACAGCATGATTTTGCTATCAGTGGGGAGGGCTGATGGGCAAAATTAATTTTTCGCCACACATAGCGCCTTTTTTAGGCCCAAGAAATTTACTTTGGTCTCATCTAACCAAAGCACAAAATTCCACACGTTTGCTGTCTCCTGCCAGGATGGCCGAGTGGTCTAAGGCGCCGCGTTCAGGACCCAGTCTCCCCAGGAGGCCTGGGTTTGAATCTCGAATTTCCCCATTGTGGGACTAATAAAGGCATTATTATTTGCCAAACAGGACTTCTTATGGCTTTCTTTAAAGATTGCCTTTCTGCTTTCTAACCTTACACTAAGATTTGTGAGATTTTTACGATTTGTGTAGTGCATGACTTGCAGTGGACCTGTGGACAGATTATACCACCTGAGCTGTGTATTTATGCAGCTTCTCCAGAGGCGCCATTGACTTCTTAGCTGCTTTCCTCATTCTGTTTAGGTGGACAGTCATGTCTAGGTTGGTTTGATGTTGTGCCATACTTGTCCAATTTCGGTTGATGGGAATAAAACCACTTCTATTCTGTTGTCACTACTGTTCTTTAACAAATAGCCAATTCGTTCACAGAATAGATGTATTTCCTGAGAGTGAATTACATGTGAGTGGACTCTCTTCACTAATTAGGTGACTTCTGAAGGCAATTTATTGCAGCTGGTTGTATTTAGGGATATCAGAATACAGTCAGCTGCATATAAATGCACGTCACATTTTTCAGATTTATAAAAAGTTTGAAAACTGTATTATTTTATTTACACTTCACAACTTATTTTCCATTATATGTTAAACCTTTGACAGAAATTAAATGTTTAAATACCAAACAAGCTTCCGATAGCTTCAAATCTCATTGACGAGTAAACAGTTGCGATATATATTGATTTTGATTGATATGAAAAAAAACCAAAACAATTCCCATCTAGCCCAGCTCAAATCTTTTTACATTAAAATGATCAGTGGTGCAAAAGAGATCGGGACCTCTACCTTAGGGAACTGCTCCAAATTAGTTTATCGTGTAGTCTCATGCTAGAAGTCTTAAGGCCCTATTTCCGTTCCTAAGCGCAGTCTAACTGTGCACACTTTTCTTTCTTTTGGTTTTTTGGTCGATGCGTAGGTGGAAAACGGCATTTGCACCCTTGTGCATTGTTGTGCGAGGGAACACAGGCGACTTGTTTGCTTTCCGATGGAAAGCGGCTCCCCTCATTCTCTTTAAATTCAGCGCACGAGAGGCATGCGGTCTACATGGAGAAAAGACTTGCTGGATGTTAAGTTGAACTTGGAGACCGCCTTCTAACCCCGATTGTGCATCAGTTAAACTGTGCAGGGTGCAATGAAATCTTCAGACAATTAAGGCATTCTGGGGAGAAATGTGCTTTCTAGCTTCAGAAAGCTTGTTTCAGCTTTATGTCACGAGTCCTTCAACAGGTTAAAGATCCCCCACACACCGCTAAAAACAACAAAATTGTTCAAAGAAAAACACATTTTACTATTGTGAAATGGCCTTATATGAACCCTGATCTAAATACTATTCAATTTTTGAAAAATGTGCTGGATTATGCAGAGCAGACGTCACACCTTAGATAGTTGGAGCAGTTTTTATTCACAAGGAACAGCTTTGTCTAATGGGAAGATACAAACTATTTTGATGGTGTGTATTGAATTTCATTTCACACTAGGAACGCTTATCACTGCAGTCACTAGAAACGGATCAAATCACATGTGAAGCAGTACACTCACCCCATACACAAGTTCTCCAACCATGCCGTTCCACATTTTGGTGTCCGGGTCTCTGGCTCCATACTTGCCATCCGAAACAATCTTCAGTTTGTACTGGTAGCCAACATGTTTGGCTATCTCTGCAGCCAGCTCGACAATATAGCCCTCGTACTTATCATTCCCAACAAGCTGCTCATGTTTCTTCTTCAGCATCACATATGGCGATTCCTGATAAATACAGAGCATAAAAAGTAATGAAATGAGTGTGCAAGAAAATAATAAAAACCTACCCATACAAAAATTCCCTTGATACATGGCTATGGCACAAATATAAAAGATGCTGGATTGGTTGTTTGATTAATAAATTAATATATCTTAACCAATAAAAACAATATTAATTTACGTTGTTAATTTTTCACTGTTCCTTTTTATCGTATGACTGATTTTTACTCCTTGTATAATGCAACACTGTATGCAGCCATGTTTTTTTTTTAAGTGCTAAATGCATGCATAAATGCTGCGTGCATTTATGCAGCACAATAATCCACCTGAAATCTTGCCGTCTAGAAACGCATATGAATGAGAAGAAAATGTATTTGTCGCTGTGCGGTTTCACTGAGATTACACAGAGTTGATTGGGCTGTATCCTTTGAAGGTAAGGTGCGTAATTCAGACGCAATCAATTAGTATGACAACAATGACACATGGACAATAGGGGTCAGTGAGGAAGCAGAGGAAGACAATATAGATGATTAACTTTGACTGAGAAAAGGATTGCAGTGAGTGCAAGTGTGTGATTTTGTGTGCGTGTGTAACCTGGCTGATATGCGTTCCTACATCTGTCTGGAGCAGTAATTACAGAATGTCACAGTCACATTTGTGCCCCTCACACTGATTGGGTGCCATGAGATATTACTGCTGTCTTTACACCTGGGGCTTCATTTTGCCTTACCGCAAAAATGCATTTCACAAAGATTTCCAGGTATGAGAGGAATTGCCCATTAAGACTGCAGTGACCACAATTCCCACAAGTAATGTATTTTATTGTGCTGTCATATTTTGTATACAGATGGGTGACATTATTCCTTTGTCTCACTTCTCCTGTTATTTACGGCTGAGATGATCATTGTTCGCCTACTATTAACATATCACCACCCAAGAGAGAAAATAAAGCAGGGCATGGTATGGTGCACTTGAAATGATGGACACGACACTCTTGAGAATACACTCGTACAAACATAAACAGTAAGAGTAGGCAACTTAGCAATTACATTTAACAAATCTTCCAAACCCTCGAGTGGCTATTTTTATTTAAAGCGTCTAACAACACATCTAAACTTTTGTCCCTAACCAACAAGAAAAGGTACAAGTGCCTGCTGCTATTTCTGATTAAAAATAAACTCTTGAACAAAATAAATTGCAAAAAAATCCAGGGTGCAATTTCCGCGAGGAAGCAAGCTCATAAAGACGTTAAGTGCTCGTGTTGCACTTAAAGGGGAAGTCTACCCTAAAATGCTCTTTATAAGAATATGTTCTATGCAGGCCCACTAGTCGAAACCCGGAATTCTGATTAATATTGCATTTGCGGAATATGACTGACGCAGCAAAAAACACCCGTTTTTAGCCATCTCTGGGGGCGGCTAATTTGCCACTTCTGTCGACTGAAAATGACATCACAGTTGCTCAAGGCTCAAACAACGAACAATCAATCTCACAAGTTTTCTGTTGCTGAGCCATATTTGGTTGTTTCCAGAGCCCTGAGCAACTGTGATGTCATTTTCAGTCGACAGAACTGACAAAATGACCGCCCCCTGACATGGCTAAAAATGGGTGAAGTTTACTACTTTACTCATATTCCACAAATGCAAGATTTGTTAGATTGTCATGTTTAGACTAGTACAGGCATTTTGTCGAAAAACATTTTTATGTGTTGACTTCCCCTTTTAGCTTCCTTCCTCCAGATCTCCTGCTCATGCTGACTGCAACTGGCCACATTGTAATCAGGCACAAAGTTGCACCTGCATGGTGGTGGAACAGCACGCTGCCTCAAGCAACAGCTCAGCCAGCAAAAAAGTTAAAAGGTGTAAAAGCTCTGCGCTGCAACACCCCTCAGCCTAATAAATGTTAACACCTAATCTCTTCTCTTTGGTTCTGAGGGAGAGAACCAATTTATCTTCCCAGAAAATGTGACAATGGTAGATTATGTCACAGAGAGTTATTTTGGATCTCTTCTCTTGAGTGACTGCAACCTTCAAGAAAGGAGGTTTTTCATTGACTTGTCATGAGATGCCAGATGGAACTATTTTTGTGTTGTGAGTAATTTTGACATAAAATTTAAGACAATGAGCAACTTCTAAATAAAACACATGTTTAAAATAGATGTGTTCAACTGTTGCCCGAAACGACAACACATCAGCTTTGGAACATGCTTCTGTTTTTCCAGTCAAACAGCTTCCCACACCTACTGTGCATCATGACTTTGTTCTGTCCCACTCTTTGTTGGACTCCTTCAACCCATCAACCTTCACAGCAGAGATTAGCTGCACACAAGCTTCCTCACTTGACCACGAGACTACTGCAGAATATATAATCGCAGCGATCTTGCTTCTCGTCTAGTAAATGGAGTGCTCGATCCATTCCAAGTCCAGTAATAATACATACATTGATGCCCAGAGATTGAAAAAAACGAAAAACAAAAAACAAACTTCCACACTTGATATATATCAGCTATTGAAACAGTAAACTGAGATCTGGAAATGAGTTGTATTCTCTGATATCAAATTTCCACATAAGGCAGAACCTGAGAACATCCTGTGCCTGTCCGTTAAACTTTTGAATCCGTTCCGCCGAACTTGAACAAAATTAAATAAATAAATGTTGTTCATGTTTTATTTTCTAAATACAGTGGTGTGTCAAAGACATAGATTTTGTTGAAATGCTTTTGTTCATCCATCCATCTTCTGTACCGCTTCTCCTCACTAGAGTCGCGGGGGGTGCTGGAGCCTATCCCAGCTATCTTCGGGCAGTAGGCGGGGGACACCCTGAACTGGTTGCCAGCCAATTGCAGGGCACACAGAGACGAACAACCATCCGCACTCACACTCATACCTAGGGGCAATTTAGAGTATTCAATCGGCCTGCCATGCATGTTTTTGGAATGTGGGAGGAAACCGAAGTACCCGGAGGAAACCCACGCAGGCACGGGGAGAACATGCAAACTCCACACAGGATGGCCGGAGCCGGGATTGAACCCACGCCTGATGCTGTCTCTCACTGTGAGGCCATCGTGGTAACCAGTCGTCCACCGTGCTGCCGGCTTTTGTTCATTTTTATTTAAATGAAATGTATTTTTTTTTCTCCGATGAGGTGCGGTTACCAAAACACTCTCCATCCATCTGCTCCTGGAACCCATTGTGGCCCACCATTCAAAAAGTTTGCCCTCCCCTGTTCTAGAGACTGAACTCTGGTATGAGATTTTATAACTGAAATCTTTGCAGTACTGATTCAACAAGTTGCTGGAAGCCTTCCTCAGAGATTTTGCTCTGTGACAGAGTCACAAAGTTGGAACATATCTGTCTGTGCAGCTCCATGGGGAAATACCACTTTTGACTGCCGGTGGTCTAAGAGGAATGCTTGCTCTGGTTCCATTTGACACAGACTCACCAGGATAGTTGTGACAATATAAGTTCGGTTCTGAAGGCCATATGTCTCATTGCTGCCCCTCATGAAGCTTGCAGTCGTCACATACTTCTCGTCTTCATTCCAGTAGCCAACCTATGGAAAGAATGGTGAATTACTTTACAGAAGTAGTTGTGGATCCAAAATAAAGAAGCATACTTAAGCCAAACGCATAATGCTCACCTTTTTGGGTCCTGATGGAGCCAGTTCCATCACGCTAACCGTGTAGTTAGTTCTGCGGCCTTTTTCATTGAACTGAATGTGACCAGTCAGGCCATCTATACGGACCTGCGTTTGAGAGTCAGCAGTTGGCATGAAGGAAGAAGGACAAAATATATAAAAAGCTCTTTGTTTGCAAGTGTCTGTGTGGCCTATGTCCGATTCCGCGACGTCTGCCTCCCTCCGGAGGTGAATGACAGACGGGCGCGTGGCCGTGTACAATGCAGTATTTGCCTTGGCGGCATGATGGAGTTAATTGAGCGAACACAGCTTCATTCCACAGACTATCCGAAGGCAGATGGCTAGATTGACACTGAGCGGCCCTCTGCACAGCCGCTCTGCAGACGGAGAGCCTCGGGCTGCCGCGTACATGCATGCGATTGCATTATATGTTCTACATGGCGTCAAGTCTATTATGAATTCCTGAGAAAATTAATAAATTCATCACAAATGGCATTTTTAGAAGCGTTGCTTATTTCCGAAATTGTTTCTGTCTCATGATATGAGTGCATGCTTGTGTGTGGCTGTTTGAATAAGAAGTCTCACAGCAAGTCCACTGTTTTCTTTTTCATTGCCAAATATTACATTTCTAAGTCAATTGCTGATGTCATATTCCATGATGATCACAGCTGAGTGTTATTGCCCGCAGACATTGTTTACCAGCCTTCATGTCACTTTTGATACTGGGGACTTTCCTGCGACTTCATGTGAACTTTAGATGACAGAACCAGCCCTAATTTGCTCAGCCAGGCTCAACTCAGGAGCTGTTAGCCCATGTGCCACTCAGGAATGGCTGTATGACTCTCGAGGTTGGTGTGTTTCAATGCAAGGCTTTTCTGCGTGTGCACAGACCTGCTGCAAGGCTCTTTGGATGTCTATGCCTTGACCCCATGGAGCTGGTGGGTTGGCAAGGCATTCCCCAGCGTTGCCCCTGCGCGAGATGTCAATCCTTTGTCTCCTTAAATTCTGGAACGCTGTTGACATGACTTTCACGCCATCGTATGTCAAAGCTCCAGTATACTTGAAACACAGCAGAAAGGCAGACAATTTTAAAGACTGTGATGTGAGAGTGAACAGTGTTCAGAATATCAAATATCTTTGTTGAATTATGCACCTAACTCGATGATTACTATCACATCCACGGCTACAGTAAATTGCTTCACACCAATCCATTATTTTTGCTGGTTAAATCCATTATCAGGTAATTTTATTGCATTTCAATAAACGAGATGGGATCGAATCATGCAAAAGTTTACTGTTGCACAGTTTCACAGGTTCATGATCTCTCGTTGACAATCACCAACAGTAGGGAAGCTAACAACTCTCCTGATATAATCATACATAATCCTGAGGAGACTCATCGTCATTGGTGCAATATGTTACATCAGCACAATCACTCCAATAATTAATGGTGAAAGGTAAACATCATAGTTACTTTGAGGCCACTCTTGAGCATTTTGGAATCCTTGTTGTCAAATTCCATCCATTGATGGACGACTCTACTAACACTGGGCTCGGAGTTGTTGACCAGCTGGAAGCCGGTAATGTTGGCTCCACCCTTCCGCAGGTCTGTCAGGTCAATGTCCAGGAAACCCTGTGAGGGGAAGTGGACAGGCAGAGAGAGTGAGCGCCACAGGCAAGAGACAGTAAGCTCACTGGCCGCAACATGAGATGCGCCTGCACAATAGAAAGATGCAAGACCTGCACTAACAGTTCTGACACCAACAACTAATAATTCAACTCTGTCAGCGGTGGGATTAATTATGCATGTCCCGTGGAGGTACAGTACGGCATGTAGGTTGAGTAATTTGTTTGCGGTTTGCATGCAGTCTGTGGATGTGCCAAATATTTGGTCAAGGAATACACTATAGATGGGCATTGGACATAATTCTCTTGAATCACTATGTCAAACTTTAGTAGTCAATAAATCAGTTATATCTTTGTATACTGTTTCAGTAGTACAGAATATTTTCAACCAAGATTTTACTCAAGTAAATGTTTATACAAGCTTTATATAAAATTGTAATAGAAAAATGCATCAAATTACAAAAAATGTTGGATTAATTAGTGTAAAAAATATATATAATATAAAAAAGTACATATCTATCTCTCTATCTATATCTATATCTATCTCTCTCTCTCTTTATATATATATATATATAGTTGTGTATTGCATTGTGTTGTATTCTTCATGTAATACATCTAAAGTGATACCAACTTAAATGTGTTAGTGAAGGGAAGAAGAAACAAACAAGAAGAAACTAAGTGGTCTCATATTTTTTCTGTGACTGCATAGCCATGTAAAGTCAGAAAAAGTATTAAGTCTTTCTGCCCTCTAAAGATAACCAAACAATCAATTCACGGGGTCATGACCAGAATGTGAATTTTACGTTTGTTGCGGGTCTCAGCTGTCAACAATTATGCACTATTGAACAAAGAAATATCTTGTGTCTTCCACAATAAAGGGATTTCTGATTCTGATTTCTGATTTAATCATCATGGTTTGCTAAACAGCTTGTAGGTTGTAAACACAGGCAATACATCAAGCTTGTTAGGCATGTGTGTACATTTGGTGTAAATGATCATTCAAAAAACACAAAAATTAACTTGAAAAAGGTTAACAAAAATGTTGAGAAAGAAAAAAATCAGTGCACATAGGCTAGTTGTCTTTCTGATCAAACTAAAACAGTATACTCGAAGCTAGAGATGAATATTGCAAAACTTCATTGCGTCATTGTGATCATTAATTATTAATAGCATCCTGAAAATGACATACACCGCTTTTGCACTCCGAATGCAAGCACATGTAAGAGACTCACTGTCTCTCCTCCGGGACAAAAATAGTGAGAAAGGAAAATGGAAAACTAAGTCCTCAAGTGGAGTTGATAGGGTAGGCAACTTTTAAAAAAAAGATCCGAACCTTACAGGCCAGTGTGCACAAAAAGCAAGGAGTGTCTTCAGTCAGAATGTAATGAGCTTGGCTGTAATGATACGTGCAACTACTTCTTTCCTTTTGTGTGAAAAAGGTTATTTTAGTAAAAGGGACAAAGGCAAGGCAGTGTGCCTGTCAGGAAGAGGCAGACAGTTGTGATTGAGTGGGAAGTCTAAGAGAGAAGAGTTTTGACTGATGAGAAGAGAAGGTGCTTCTCTGCATTGTCTGACAGAAAATCTTTCCATCTTCCTTCTATGGTCTGATCTATCTGTTTGAATTTCACGTAAAGCTTTCTTTGGCTCTCTCTGTCAGATGGCCACACGTCGAATGGAACGACTTCACAGTCCAGACAGTAAATAACGATTGATCTTCATCTTAAAACCAGTAGACGTTGCTGACTGAGTCGCTTTATGCGCGACTGTTTTCATAAACTTTTGGATCTAGCGGAGGTTGGCATGGCAACAACAGCAACATGAAAGCCAGTTCATGCTTCAGTAGAAGCAAATGTCACCACCTGCTCCCTAAAGTATGAGCATGCTGCCAGGTGTCCTTCTTCCTGCACTTTCACAGTGAATATTTTGGAAACAGAGTGAGCAGTGATTTGAGTGTGTCATTAGTGAGTGTACGTATACTTTTCTTGAATGCGCAAATGATGTTTTGGCGTGATTTCCGAAGTGTGTGTCAGGCTAAAGTCAAGCATTCTGATGAGTGCGACATTCATGGGATAATGCGGGGCAGCTATGAGTATGAGGTTTTCCGGCTGCGCAAATGTCACTCTGCAGAGAAAGAAATCAAGCCAGTGCATCGATCTTTGCTGCTGCATCTTGCTCAATAGCTAACAATTGATTTCACTTGTTAAATTTTAGAGCGAATCTGACTCGATTTGTGTTCATGTCACATTTGTGTCATAAATTTCAAAAAGCACATCAGACTGGACATAAAAAAATACGGTTTTCCTGGGGCTCAGCCAACCTCGTTGGTCAAATTTAAAATAAAATCTTACTGTGATAAAGTTCATTCTTGTCAATGTGAGGCTATGAAAACAAAAGTAAAGTGAACATTTTAAAGGGCGTGTATTTGAAAAAGACAGTTATCCCCTCACATGCTGATATCATCTGTTATCCTCTAAAATGAACTCATGCATTCTGGGCAGACAAGCAAGATTGAGTCACTCTAAAAACCACAGCGGTGAGAAAGTGTTCAAGCTGCAGCATATTAATGCTGTTATTACTACAAAGTCAATTGTTCTCTTCTGCATTACTGAGTGAATGTGAAGAATGCTGTAGGGTGGTCTGTAGGATTTTGCAGAAAATGGCACTAGTCAAATTGAGCTAATGGACAATCTGTCATGACCCGTTTCGGTCATGTCACGTCTTTGTTTGTTTTCCCAGCTGAGTGGGGGCGTTTCTTCCAGCGCCCGTTCCCGTCTCGTGTCGTCATGGCTGGAGAGACGCGCCCACCAGCCACACACCGGTCTCTCGTCAGCCACGCATCTGTTTCTCATGGACCCTTGATTACGGGACTACTTAAGTGCTCAGGGCCGACTGCTTGTTGTCGGAGCATTGCTCCCTTTCCTTGAATGTCACGGTCGCTCCCTGATCTCGTTCTCGTTCTCGTTCTCGTTCTCGTTCTCGTTCTCGTTCTCGTTCTCGTTCTCGTTCTCGTTCTCGTTCTCGTTCTCGTTCTCGTTCTCGTTCTCGCTCATAGAGAATTGTCACTGTCCCTGTTTCCTCGTCAGTTTTGTTCAGCCCAGTCGCGTTTAGTTCCTCTTTCGTTATTTTGCACTTTGTCACGTTTGTTTGTTTCTCCCAGCACCTTGTTTGCCCTCTTAAGTTCACTCATTAAATTCCTTTTAAGTTACCCTTGCCTGGCTTCCCTGCATTTTGGGTCCTCCTCCTTCACCTCGCTACAAGCGACCCCATGACACAATCTTACGCTGCAATGACTTTCTGACCTTTGTCAATGTGGATCTGCTCAAAGTGTCTTGCCATGTCATTTACACGTGGTAAAGCATTTGGAATGTCTCTTTGACTCATAATAGTGACAATCTGAAACACATTTAAAGGGCGAGTTCCGTTTCCGCTTAGAAGTTTAGTTTGTTTAAGGTTTATGTCTAGTGTTAAATGCTGTGAACGGCATCAGAAATATTTACATTTGGAGACGCGCTGCAGTCTGATGGTTTGTCAATATTAAATGATCTTGTAAATTAAGGTTTAATATTTCAGACTGGTGAACTTGACTGTACCCCTTGGTGGAAAGTTGACTTTGAATTGCTCTGAAATGGCCCACAGCAGAAATTTAATAAGGTTTTCTTCATGGTTTTTGGTGCAAAGAATTACATATACGTGTGGAAATTCTTCACATTTACTCATTAGTACGCATCTTGGTTAAAAATGTTGTAAATCATATGAGCAATGTGAAATTTGAAAATGCTAAAAATTTTACGAAAAACGATTGCATTTTTTGTATTTTTTATTTACGCATGCAATTTATAGATCAAAGTGGATCTATATACATTATGTATAATTTATAAAACAACACTGTTAGGCTCTAGAAGGCATTATATATATATATATATATATATATATATATATATATATATATATTGTTGTTCACTGCATGTACAGAACGATTTTGTACTGTGAATGCACATAAAGGTACATGAGCAAATTGTTAAAACAGTGTCTTTTAACACGGCAACAACTTTGCTAATTAAAACAGAACAGACCCAAGAGGAAAAAAAAAGAGATTTATTTAGCATATTTTCTGAACTATAGAGCGCCCCAATCGGTGAAAGAAAAACTCACAGAAAAGCCGCACCTTTGTATTAGTCGCATGGTTCAAAATCTAGGAAAAAATTAGAGGCTTATAATCCGGAAAATACGGTATATGGACTACGATTTGATATGGTACGGTTCAGTTCAAGATTCAAGAGGGTATGATGGAATGAGTTTCTTGTTGGCATTTTACATGACTGAACATGTCAGTAGGTTATTGCAAATGTAATTAAAGACCATTCTATGCATATTTAGATATATTATTAAGTGTAACCATTTGCCTCCGTTCAGTTAGATGCGCTTATCTATTAAATCACATGAATCACCACAAATTTCCTGATTCAAATTGTTTTTTTGTTCCATAGGTGATCACACTTATTCAGAAAGTCATTTAAGTGGTAAGTGGTTGTCAGTGCACGACAAGCAAGCTGTAGCCCACGACCTGTACGTTTGACATTCCTACTCCAGAACATTCATTGCGGAAAGCAGAAGAAGACAAATGCTTACCAGGTTTGCCAATATGTAGTGGTAACTCTTTGCATTCTTGCCTTGCTCAACAATCTGGAGAATAGAAAGAGAAAAATAAAGGATTAAATAACCTAGACACAAGAATGTCCTGTGTGTGAGAGAAAAAGAGTGTAGACGTAAGAGAGTGAGACACAGTCAAAGTAGTATACTATACCGAGACAAGTGTCCTTGACACTCAAGAAAGTAGGTCCATACAAATGAGAGCAATGGCACAAAATGAGAAAATAGGTCAACCTTCGACTTTGGATAACCTGTATTTACAGATTTGTTTTCAATTCTCAAGAATGACCTAGGGAGGATTACAAGCAGGGATAATTAACATGATCTCACTATGCTAACAGGTAATTTGACTTGACACAGTCCTCTTATATACTGTAACCTGCATTACATTGCATGATGATGGGCACTCTATGTACTTTTAAAACTAAAAACTATTATAGTGTTCTGTCTTTTTATTTATTTATTTTTTTAAATAACAAAAGGGGAAAACCGATGGATATATTAATGTAGTTTGGTTTCAGGACAGGATTTCCTCCCATCAAGTGTGAAATGAAACAGCAACGTAAAAATTGGTCCACTCCAAATCAAGGTTCTGTGCAGAAAAAAAACAATCTACAATTATTTTTTTCTCAACCATGAAACATTGAAATGTGTGCAATTATTTTGTACGATGTTACGAAAACAAAACAACCTTCCTATTTCATTTACTATTGTCTCACTGAAAACTCTCATTTGATATCAGGTGAGTAAAAGATTTAGAGAAAAATCTGTGAAACATCGTCATGATCTATTAAAAACTAAAACAATACAAAACAAAAAAAAGGACAGCATTGATTCCACATTGCCATGGCAACACAGTATAATTACTCTCTTGCCTTTACTGCTGACCGGTCAGCCCACCCCCAAGGGTCAGGCCAGATGGAGTAACACGTCAAGAGGTGTGGAGTATAGTGCCAGCATCAATTTATTCATACATGTATTTTTGGCCCCACTTTGACTGACATTTAAATAGGCCGCCCTCTCTCTCTCGCTCTTCATTGCAGCGCTCAAGGCAACTCTCTTGCCTAAATAAAAACAGCGTTTTACTGTTCAACAACTGGGTGTCAATTGTGTCAGCAAAGTATTCAGATAAAGCATAAATTAAGCGCAAGCGGCCAGCACGAGTCTGATATCATGCACCATCCAATTAATATTTCTCGCAGTGCATAAGCAGCTCATTCATGTGTCTATGTGCAGACAGTGTGCAGAACATCACACATTGTTGCTCCTCTTGCTCTCTCAGAATTTTCCCCAGAGGAGGTGAGCATTTGTTTTATGTTTTGTGTGTGTACGCATGTGTGTGAGCATGCGTGCGCGTAATACTGCTGCAGGTCACAGCAGAAGGTGGCATTTGCTATTAATGGTGACCCCAGCACATGGCGGGCCCTGCGGTCAAGCCTGTGGCAAGGAAAAGCAAGCGGAAGACACTCACGCACACACACAATAGCTCACAGACACAAAATGCGACAGTGGGCTACCAAATGCAAATGTTTGTGTTATGCGTGTCTCTAAATTACACATGCAAATTTTTGCCATTCAGACTTTGCCCCCCCCCAAGAGAAAGGGTCACTTCTCACATCCCTGCATGAAAATCAGCATTGTAATATTTTTCGAGTAATACTTCTGTCACCACGTATGTTCTCCAAGGAGACTATGTTAACATTTAGCTTTTCTTGAAAAGTCACCCTTAGGATACTGCCAGTGACATTATCGGGAGAGAATCTGTGTACTGTAAGAGATGAATGAGATGGACACGGGAGTTTAAAGGGCGAGAGAGGCAGACGGGTGTGTATTAGTGTGTATGTGTGCGCACCGCTGCATACAGGTGTCAGATACTCTGAGGGTGCACAATCGGGGGCACCATGGAGGCGGGGAGCAGATGTGGCTGATTGATGGCGGCTGTCTGAGTGGAAAACTTCTCATAGTCACGGCTGCTGTAAAGCAGTGAGAACTGATGCAATAACCTTAACTGTTGACCAGGACATCAATAACATTCACGTCCAACTAAAATAGTATCTACTATATGTGTGGGAGTGGATGTGAATGTACATCATGATTCATGGGTTACTGTTCAAAAAATACGTTTACTGTTCAAATTGTCCAAACAGTACAAATGTGTTTCTGCATCACATGAAACATTGTACAAAGCACAACTGCAATTTCTAAATATACTGTTCATGGGTCTATTGCAATATATACTGACGTTGAATTATCACCCAGCCCCAGTTAGTATCATTATATATTTTTGATTACATTTTATAATAGGGCAGCGTAGTTCTCCCCTTGCTTGCATGGATTCTCTCTGTTATTTGGACTTCCTCCCACTTCAGAAACATTCATGAACCGAATATGCAGACGTGGACGTTCCATCAGACTGACAGATTGGTCCGTCAGTCTGGCACTGACAGGCGTTCGTTATGCTGATGATTGATGATTGTCTATTGACCGGACACTCTTTAAAATGACAAACTGACGAATGACAGAAGTGGGTGTACGCCCGTTATTGTAATCGACACTAGGAGTGTCCGTCAGTCACTGATGGGTGGCTTTTTTTGCATGTGTGGGTGTGTGTGTGTGCGTGCGTGCGTGTGTGTGCGTGTAGGGGAGGGGGGGTGTTATATATTTATATATATTATATATTTATTTATTTATATTGTAGTGTGTTTTTTTTGTGTTAATAATTTTGTAGTTTTGCCATTTGCCGGCATTTATCACCATAGGTTTTTCTTTAAATCACACGTGCCACGATAAAATACTAAAAACTTTACTGATTCAGCCAATAAGAGTGCCATTATTGCTTTGTCAGTTGTGTTCTGTCATTCAACGTGCGGCTTGGCTTGCTGATCACGTCCGCGTTTCCCATGATGTAGGTAGTGTAATGTTAGCGCAGTGGGATCCTGACTTGGGTCGTGCACTGCATTTCCAATACACAGTGTTGCATAGAATTGTAGAATTTTTTTGTTCGTCATTGAGCTTGCTTTGTCAATATATTATACATGTTTATATTGTTTAAAAAGGTTCTTTGAAGACATTAAATTTTTTGTTTTTTTTTGGTGGGGGGAGTGACGTAAATGCTATAATAACACGGCTATTGTGTAGTTCTATATAGCAGATTTCAGTTATCACGGGGGTGTTCAGGAGAGCAACCCTCCAAATGGAGTGGGATTTACTGTTTACTGTATGTGCCCTGAAATGTACTGATGATCAGACCAGGGTGAACCCCTTCCTCTCACTGAAGGTCTGCGATGATAGTTTGCAGCTCATCCACGTGTGTCTCATTTATGTTGCCAGAAAAAAGGAAATTGAATTCAACATATTGGGCTCTATTTTCATCGACAAGACACCTGCACTGTGGAGGAAATGCTGGCATATCCAGATTTTCATAGAGCAATTTGGCAGAACGATCTCAGCCACAGCTGGGCGGGCCGTGCAACAGAAGGAGTGTCTTCGAGATGTGTCTGGCAGAGTGACCATATCGTGGCACAAAGCCGATGTTATGGCTGCTCAGACCATGTATAACACTGGGTCCACAGCTGCTCTAATGCCATGTACTCCATCATTCCTTAATATGTGAATAGCGAACATCAAACAGTCAAAGTCATTCTATTATATTGTTCTTTAAATTACCTCACTGTTTGCCACGGCTGTGGTAGTAGCGATGTGGTTCTGCCACATTGACACTTGCCACATTTAAAGAGAATGAAAAGAGTCACTTTGAATGGACATGATTGAAGTCGGTTCGAACCACTCTCAATGTGGCAGAGCCCTCCCTCTCGCTGATCCGCCAGCCTGTGCTCCTCTGTTAGCAAGATCTGATGTAACCTACTTTTGCGCAGTTACGCCACTCACCACCGAGGATTTATGCTGGTCACAAAAAAATAGAGCCCCTTATTCTAAAAAATTTAATAATTTTTTTGCAAAATCTGAGGAGAATAAAACATATTTAATAAATATAATTAGCCATATAAGACAATCCATCTCTACTGAAGGGAATCTGTAATTTTGCAAGACAGCAACTGGATGTACGCCGGACTCTTAAGAGGTGTTCCAAATTTAAAACAAATCCATTTATTTATATTTGTAATTATTCCTTTTGATACCAGCAAGAGACTTGGGAGGACAAGACTTGCCAAGTGTTGGCGATGACAACACAAACAGTTTTGATTATGAAGGGACAAGTGAGCTGTGAAAAGTCTTTCTATTGAGCTGTCAATTATGATTTCTGTTTGAGCAACGCAACACTGCTAAGAAAGTTCATCCTGTTATGGAAGAATGCTGGCTCTAAATGCATAACCTGTGTTGTTTATCATTTTTGTCCTTGATGCTTGGAGACTGCACATAACAGCAGACCAACAAATGCTGTCACTACCTGCACATCCTTTTCCGTTCTGCATGGGCGCTCCTCTTCATCTTGTTAAACCATGCAAAGCCGAGTATACAAAACCACTTCTTCCTAACACCTTTGAGAAAGCTAATTGCTCAAAATAAATCTCATGTGCCCAAAGGGGAACACAACCAAACAGATGGACTTTATTTTTCTTTGTGGTTTAAATATCATTAAAGAACAATGGATTGTAATTATATTGGAAAGAAAAACTGTTTACCTTTTTAAGGATTCCAGTGAGCCTCTCTGTCTCACAATCGATGATAATCTGCCCCTCCTTTCTTTTGTCCAAATCTTGGAACACCTTCAAGAACGATGCCTCCGTCATGGTCTCCACATTGACCGAGGTCACCAGCCAGTTCCTCTCTGCTGCTGTGTCCAAAACCTTCTGGAGCACGGAGAGCCCTGGACACAGGTGGAGAAAGAAAAGAAAAATGGGACCAATTTGGAAGAAGAGTCCAGAAGATACCACTGTTATTAATCGGAATGGGGTGATCAATTTTGATTGCATACAGTGTCTAGAAATGAAGCAAGGACCAGAATACAGTTCAACATTTGTCACTATACAATATCAGAATGCTGGTTTCTACAGTTGTACCTTTCGATGGAATTTGTTAAAATGTGAGAGAAATAGACTCATCCTTCATGCCAATCTCAGAGTTGCCAACGATTAGAGTGTGTCCATATTTTGTTTGGGAAATCACTTATTGCGAACTCGTTACACACGTAATACTGATTGTTCTGGACATTTTCAAAAATCCTGGGTCACATAATTGCGCAAACAGGTTGAAAACAAGCAAAAATAAGTTTGACGATTCGCCAATAATAGTCGCAGCATCAATCCGCCTTTACGCATCAGTGACGTCGTGCTCACGCAGTCGCAGTGGAAGGCAGCATATAAGTCTGACATTGTCTGAAAGCGAATGATTTGCTGCTAAAACTTGATCACCACAACGCGATAACCTGGCTGGAGCCAATTTGAGAAGTGCTCATACCTACAAATTTTTGTGTTAACCAATCCCGCCAACGGGTGAAAGTGTTGTCACCGGCATGCAACTTGTTTTGACCACCTAAACACTGATTGCATAATGGCGTTGAGTGATAGTTGTCGCTTTTGAAAATGTAAATATGCGACTAAAGGGCATTCTAAATAATACGACGTGGATTTTTTAATCAAGTCGAGTGTCAACCGAGAAAAGTTTTCGTCACAGCCTCATGCTTTGTGATTGCTCCGCACAAGGACCAGATGCATTCTCAGGGTTTCGTCACACCTACTTCATAATTCATCTTGTAGGTAACGTTACCAATGTGAAGCTTGAATGCCAGATTATTATGTTCAATAATTCTCAGATAACAACTGTCTAAGATGAATTAAGCTTTCAATTGCACAAATGAAAGCTCAATTCATCTTAGAATAACAACTGCTATGACACTTTACTGTGTTTTTATTGTCGGCTCACTCAAGCCATGCAACGGTGAGTGATATTTTAAATAATTTGTTTTTGATTGATTCTAAGTCAGTCTTTGAAAATACGTCTCCACATGAGAAGTTGCACGAAAAGTTTTCTCCCTCTCTTTGTGTATATATATATATATATATATATATATAGGTGTGTGTGTGTGTCTGCGTGTGCGTGTGCGGGTGTGTGCGTGTTTGTGTGTGATTATATATATATCCATTATCTAACCCGCTTATCCTCATGAGGATAGCAGGGGTGCTGGAGCCCATCTCAGCTGTCTTTCTGAACTGGTTGCCAGCCAGTCGCAGTGCAACACCATCCGTGCTCACTATCACACCTATGGACAATTTAATGTAATTGACAGTAATTTGAAAATATGGAAATTCAGACACATTTTTTTGGAAGTGAATTTCTGTAAATTGGCAGTGAATTAATGTTTTTTCTTTTCAATGTTTGCCTGTGAATACTTCGTATCAAACAAAGTACATATGCTTCAAACTGTTCATATGAACACATAATGAGTTGCAGTGCATTTTTATAGTTTACTTATTGTGTTGCTGTATTCTCATATAGCAGCACAAAGATACTGTGGTTAATTATTTTTTTTTGCTGCAATATGTAGAATATTGAAACAGAAGTTCCTCTGCCTTTTCTCACCCATCGTAACATTATAGGACAGACCAAGGGCAAGGAATCAATCCCATCTATCAGAACTTCCCCTGTAGGTTCAGTGATAAAGTGTAATGAGTAGTTGAGTCCATTCAGCACACTGACACTTCCAAGTGTGCTGGCCTAAATAATGACCACTTCTACACCAACAAACACTCAGCCCATGCATCACAGCCAAAGACACCTCACAACCCAGTTTACATCTAGCAAGTAACAATTACAAGTGACATTGCCACAGTCCACTGTTGCCTGGACACTGGAGCGCAGAGGAGTTAGAGCGAGAGCGGCCACTCGAAGAAGGACTCTTGGTCAAACACGAATGATAAGGTGATTAGAAAAACACACTATGCTCAGACTCATTACTTTTGGCTCCTATCCTCTTGAAAGTCATCTATTCAAACCGGGAGACACAAACATTCCAGGGGGAAAATATAATTATTTCACAATAGCAGGAGACTTGCATCTGTTCCTCAAATAAAAAAGTACATATGACATTTTGAAATATATTAATGTGTTTTTTTTTTTGGGGGGGGGGGGTAGACAATGCACACATTTAGTCATGTCTGTTCAGGCATTCGATACATTTCTAGCAAATGTAAAAATGGCAACCACAACAACAACACCACTCAATGTCAGAGAAAAATGATAAATGCAGTCCCTACCTCTGGAAAATGATGCCTTGGCCCTTTTTGAATGCACACCAACTGCTCTCCAGGCAATCTATGCTGCCTATTTGGCGCCAAGTCGTTAACTAACAAAAGGATGGATGACGTTCAACCTCCATAAATAACCACAATATGTGTAAATAAATAAGACAGCCAGGAAGTGGAAAGCATAGACGAGAAGCGATGCACTTCAGCGGGGAGACCGTGCACACCAAAACAGAGAAACCTAATGAGAACTTTGACTTACTAAGTTAAGTTATCATATTCAACACTGAAACTGACATGTGCAAAGGTGACATAGGAAGCAGTTAATCAAGGCTTGTGGGAAAAGTCAGAGCATCAAGCCGGAGAAGCATTTTGCCATCAGCCTGTGAAATTTCAGCACCATGGACAGCAGACGTGATTTAAATTTGAATCAAATGTTGACTGCCATAAAAATGAAAAAGTCACAAAAACTAATAAAAGGTTCGAAATGAGCTGTTTTACATCTGATTTTGCGAGTCTGAATTCACAATTTGTGCCTCAAATAAACAGAAAACGCAACGGAAAATTTGAGCAATGCTCTGACTTTCCAAACAGTCTGAATGAACCGGTGAGCATTTCCAAAGGGGCCCATTAGTGCCCAACTAGAGTTTCACAAAGGCTCATAAAGTCATTTTTTCTTTAAATTTAATGACTTATGTTTTTGATACAAGGAACGCTGAGTTTAAATAAATAAAATCTTTTGATTGTATAAAAAATGAAAATGTGCTGTTTGTTATAGAGCGAAAAGTATGAAAGGAAGACAAGATCCAAGATGGCCCATTTTTCACGAAGAAGCTCAATTTATATGTTTTTTGATCAGGAAACAGAAAGTAGGTGTTACCTTTTTTCATCCATTCATTTTTGGCGAAATGATGACATGTGACAATTTGAAAAAGGCCTACTTTTAATCAGGAATATGGCCACGCCCCCCTCTGCTCTCCCCATGTCTCTGCGAGAGTCACAAAAGGGACCGAATGCAAACTCTCCATTGGGAATCATTGTACTTTCATTGCTTAAAATGTCCAAAAACAGTGCTCAATTGGTACCAAAGTTCATGAGGAAATCCCTACCTATGACCACTTCAACATATCAAAAGGATTAACCCCTCCCGTGGCTCATTTATATGAGAATGAGGAAATATGGAAGTGAGCAGAGGTACATAAATTATGCTGAGAGGACGTGGCACCCTGGTTCTTTGCTGATCACGGTGAGGACACCCTGCATAAAAGCAGCAGTCGGGATGTTTACAGAGATTTAAGTGGGAATGAGTAGACATGCACATTCATTTGCATGAGGATTGGCCCCAGTTTTTTGACCAACAACGGGGCGTACAATTTGAAATGTAACAGAGGAAACTAATGCGGCCACACTCAACTGTGGAGTTGCCGTCCTCGCTGGAGCTTTTTGTTCGCTGAACAATGATGCTTACAAAGCGGCCCCGACTAAAAGCACATGTTGCACCGCGATCGCACTGTTCAAGAAGACCACCTCCGGGGTTTATCGCTGAGGTGTTTATCCGAACTTGACGCTGACTCGCGCCGTGACGCTGACAGCTTCTTGAATTGAAACCGTGGTGGACGCGAACGTGCATGATTGGCATCTCCGGCACCAAGTCGCAGATAAGAAGCTAATTGTGTTGTGCTAATGTCGTCTGTTTTGAGACCAAAAGCTACTTACTGCCCTGAGCAGTGCCGTTAATTTTAACACCACCAAAGAATGTACTGTTGTTATCCGTGTGGGGCGGGAGGTGTAAACATCCATGCTTGGCTGCCTCACTTAACAAAAGATTGGTGTCGCTAAATGTCAGAAATGTAACTAGTCGGGGATTGTTTGCACATTCTTGCTCTTCAAACTGTGCAAGTGGAGAAGTCATCGGCAACGTATTTTTGATTTTGTTGAGGTGATCACATGAGCTCATGTTTGATATCAATAAATCCAAACTATTGTGCAGAACGCTTTTCTACTTTCACAGATTGAAGCGGACAAGAGTACTTATGTGTATTTGCATTTTGGTGGCAATCGGTCGCCGTTTTGGACAACAGAACTGACAAAGCGAGCAATATTACCTCACTTGCCTCCCTGCTGTGGCATAAACGCTGAAACCGGAAAAAAAATAACAATCCGAGCTCCAAAAGGGGGCGTGTCTATTTGTTGTAAATCTCAGCAGAAAAAAAAAGTATTTTTGGGGGGGGGGGGCAGTTTTAGTACTGATGTCATTTTTACATGCAAACCTATTAAAGAAGTGCCAATGTTAACTTCAAAATTAATACACAATTATTCTGTAAATTCTGTACTTTCTTTCTTTAAATATTCCAAGTCAATTTTCATTTTTTTTGGTTTTTTTACATCTTTTTATTTGTTAACTCAGCACTGACATTTACCACAACTGAGCAATCAAACGGAAAAGACAAAAATCAGTGTTTTATTTACATTAATGGTTGAGTTAAGTATATGGTCTATTACTGAGTCGTAGAGGGTTTGTTCTCTCTCTCTCTCCCATTTTAATTGTATTTTCTCCTCCCCTACATTATGGGTCACATTCCCTTCAGTGAACATCCTATTTTAGATGAAGACAAGCAGCTGATGCACCCCAATGATTTAGAAAGAGGCTGACAAGGGGCCTCGTAGGACAAGTCAAAGTAAAACGGTCCTTTCAAGGCATCCTAAATGAGAATAATATCTTGATGGAATCTAGCTCCCACAAGCACCCTTGGGCACCAGGAAATTGGGAATTGAGAAAATAAACCTTTAGGAAGCCATTTCATTGATATTTTCTTTTTATGATGGTTTAATAGCCAAGCAAATATGTTTTCCCTAGTCTTAGCTATTGTAAAAGAAAACATTAGGTAGTTTTTTAGCAGCTGCTGCATGGTGAGAGGACAAGAACATAGACAAGGTGAAAATTGGCACCGTCTAATGCTCATAGTACACTTTCTTTCCTGAAGACAGTACATAAGACAAAAGTAAACGACAGGCAAATATTTCATGTAAGAACTCAGATTAGATGTGACAAAATACGAACACGCAGATGCCAAACCCGTTGCAACCAAAAAGCGAGATATTATCTTAAAGTCTTAAAATAACCTTGCAGATTAAGATGACTGCAATGTTGTATCTAGGCAACAGACGACTTCTGAAAGGGATTTCACCGACTCAATCTACCACTCAATCACACGGGGGTGACCTGGTGCTCATACAGTACACAAACATGAACACACAGTGAGTGAAGGATGAAGGGATCACAGGATATTTGAAAACAATCTTTAGGATGTGCGGAACACAAAGGCCATCACGCATCACGAGCGCAAAGGAAGAGAGTGAAATCTTCACTGCCAATCAGTAAGCGTAGCAACGTCATTCTTCAAACATTACAGACGATTCGTGTCAAATAGACTTTTTAAATGCTTTACTTCAATTAGTTGGGTCAATAGAATGCCTGAGCACCCATTGAGTGTGAAAATCAGTTTACCAATCAAGTGTAGCTATTATCTGTCTGTTTTGTTAGTGATTGGTAAGTGAGTTAGCGAGCAAGAGCTACAACTTGTGTCCATGGTGTTGCCAATTTAGCGTCGTCTTTGTCATATGTAGCAACTTTTCTGACCCCTCTGGCGACTATTTTTCCAAAAAGAGTGGCAAAAGTAACAACAATGGTCCAAATGTTAGCAAGATCCCTTTTTCATGCACAGTGGAGCAAGAGAATTGGATTAATTATACTGTATCCGAATCTACAGTTTCATAAACCATACATATTGGGTGCACTGCATTAAAAGTCATCATAATGTTATGCTTCTCATTTATCTAAATATGTGTGACTCCTGACTAAGGATGGCTGTTAGGAGTTGGCACAAAATAAATGTTAATAAAATTTGTATTTTGCAATGAAAACAATATACACTCCATCCATACACAAAACATTTTATTTAAACAAGACCAAATGTTTTTTCTCAGTAGATGAAAAAAAATGTATAAAACAAAGTTGACGTTAACACACTGGCCCTTGGCAAGTGTTCCAGTTTCTCATGTGGGATCTGAGCAAAATTACTTGCCCACCTCTGGACTGCTGATCAAAACATTGACTCATGTCAAGATCCGAAGTTATGAAAAGCTATAATGAATTTTGTAGGACTGCAAATATTAGCATTACCTTCCAGTGTTAGCTCGTGATAAATGGGCCATTATTGATTGAAGTTATTGACACGCTGAGCTCGAGGAGTGTTAGTAGTTTTGGTGTTTGGCGTCACGGATGCCAACAATGGTTGGTACAATGGTTGGTGATGAAGTGCCGACTCCACAAATGAAAATGCTTTTGTTGTCTTTACAAATTTATGTCCACATGCTGGGCTCCACTTTCGCAAAGAGAATCCTTTTACTTGTCGAGTTCAACCCCTTAGCTATGCCCATCACTAATCACTCACTTGCAATAAAAAGGGCCACCCCATTAAATTCAACAAGATATAAAATAGAATGATGTTAAGTGTAATGTAATTCTGGGAACTGCTTTAATCTGTGAAATAACAGCACAAGATGTCACGATTAAAGTTATATACGGTCCACCTGTGTACATGTATTTGCTCATAGAGTAGATACGTGCATGAATGTTTTGACCGGACAAAAAGCCCCATTTGTGGCCATGCACCAAATCCCAGAGGAGAGGACCTGACAACATGGGAAGGGAAAGCGCTGATTGCATTCCAGGGAAGCAGATAAGCAAACATGAGGATAACTTCTTTAGTTCTGTCAGTGTATTTTCAAGCACCAGTAATTCCTGCTGAGATGAGCACAATGAAAAGCGGAATCTTTGGTTGTATTGTGTGATTTATCTGCCAGTCAGTGCTGGTGCATTTTTCTTTTCAGGACTCCAGCCCAGTATAAAGACAATTACACAGTATACTGAATGGCCTCATTCATACACCTCATAGGCGTCTCCATGACGATGTAAAGTGCAAGCAGGCTAAGATGACAAATGTGTATGAAAAACGTACACTCATAAGCACCATAATTAGACAGGTAGATGCATATGATGTCAATTACAGACATAAACATCCTCTTGTAATAATTATGTGGGTTAACGTCTGGATTCGGCGAAACAGGACGAAGCACATTGAAAGCCTTCTCTGCAGGCCCAAACACTATGAGAAGAAAATACCTACATTTACTCACAACTTATCATTTATTTCCAACAGGCTTTTGTCTTCAGTTCATATTGGGCACCTTGGCCAAACGTTTTTCTTTTTTTTTTTTTTGGTCCAGTCAAGTCTGTGTTGCCATGCAAGCAAGCCAATCAGATTTTAGTTTCACCACTGAACGCATTCTCCAAGGCTTGGTGACGAGTGAATTTCTCTGTCCTCTAATGTGCATCAAAGCTTGATTTATGATGGAGGACAATGTCAGACCATGATTAAAAGTTATTTTTCAAGGTGTACTTTTCAAGAAAATTAGACTTTATAAGGCTTGGTCAACAACAATGTTGCTAAGTGTTTTTTTTCAATCTGGAAATGTTTTGGGAGTGAATGAGAGGAACAGAGATTTATTTAAAATTTTATTTTGTTATATATTAATTGTTAACTGTAAAATTTGTTCTGTCTTTGTTGTTTTAAGTTTTTTACTTTAGTTTCATGTTTTTCCTCGTGTTCCTTTGTGGGTCACATTAAAGCTTAAAGCTTGTGTTTAGTTCCCTGGTTCCTTTTAGTCCTTGTCGGTCATTTTCTACAGTTCAGTGAGTGTTAATGTCAGTTAGCAACTGTCATCGTCCAGGCCACGTCTTGTTGCTTTTGTCAAGTCAAGTCAAGTGTTTATTTTTTACTTTGATTCCTGTTTTGTACTTTAATATTTTGGTTTCTCCATGTACCCTGTTTGCCATTTTGTTTTCTTCAAAATTAAATCAACTCCCCTGCAATCTTGCTTCCCTGCATTTGGGTGCTCCTCCTAGCCAGTAACCTGACAATATTGCTTTTAGAATGGTTGGAGATGAAATATGATAGCTCATCCGTACACAGCCGACCTTTACAGCATCAAAAGCCCAATATGTGTTCCGTACAGGCAGGAGTGACTGATTGGGAGGGAGACAACTGACAATCGGCCATGAATCTGCCAACTTGTTTTTAGTCAGTTTTGTAACAGGCTCTGCAGTGTGAACATAGCCGTGTTATAGAGCAATTATTTTGTGCATTATTTTGCGATACAATGTCATTATTAAGAGGTGGATTAAGTCACTAATAACAGACCACTGAAGACCCAAATCCAAAACTCTCTGCCGCCACTGCAACAGATGCTTTGAAGAACTGCCCAAGATGACCATATCTGATGTTTAGGCTTCATTCGTGCAAACATATACAGTATCATATCTTACAGTAAAAATACATGAAAACTATAATGCAGCAAGTTCAGCATGTCATCACCCCGTAGTCTAATAATAGATAGATAGATATGGTACCTACCAGAGTCGGAACTGTACATGTAGACAAACTTGTCCCACCCATAGTATTCGATCACACCTACGAGAGCATCCTGCAACTCAGGCCTCAGCTGGATGACAAATTGGTTGGCGGTCTCGATCGGGAAGGACGGCGTAACAAAGCAGACGTGCAGGGCGCCGCAGAAGGACATGAGCATGTTGACCGTCTTCCTGTCATACAAGCCGATGATGGCATACACACCTTTGGAGAACTGGGAGCAGACTGCAGGGGAAAAACAAAAAACAAACACTTGTGAATGAATTTTGGAAGTGAACGTTTGAAGAACAAAATCACCTGTAATTACAATGCAAATAAATAATAGTGCTGTCGACAGAGGCTACATTATGACTTTAGAAATGTGCCACAATTACAAGCAGGAAATTTGGAGGACGAAAGTGGGAACCATTCTATGAACCTTGCCTGGCGAACCAGTGAAGACGATGTGTGTGCAAGCACTACGCACAAAAGCGTGTGTGCCATTTATACGCTGAATGAAAGTGTGTCTTAACCTTAACTCTGCTCAACAAATGACCAGTTGGCCTATTGCAACTTTTGCAATCAAATTAAATTCTGCCTTGTAATATGATCAAACACAGCATCGGGCGTGGGTTCAATCCCAGCTCCGGCCATCCTGTGTGGGGTTTGCATGTTCTCCCGTGCTTGCGTGGGTTTCCTCCGGGTACTCCGGTTTCCTCCCACATTCCAAAAACATGCATTGTAGGCCGATTGAACACTCGAAATTGCCCCTAGGTATGAGTGTGAGTGCGGATGGTTGTTCGTCTCTGTGTGCCCTGCAATTGGCTGACAACCAGTTCAGGGTGTCCTCCGCCTACTGCCCAAAGATAGCTGGGATAGGCTCCAGCACCCCCCACGACCCTAGTGAGGAGAAGCGGTACAGATGATGGATGGATGGATATGATCAAACACCTTCGGATGGACATGTGACTTGCTAGCGCCGGTGTTAACCAGCTCAGAACCGCTCAGCGTGCCACTTCTGAGGCAAGAATGTCTTATGGCAAAATGAGCCAGGTCAAAAGATCAAGTAGTCCTAAGACAGGATTCAATTCCGGCTCCTGGCTTCCTGTGTGGAGTTTGCATGGTCGCCCCGTGCAATCCATGTTTGTATTAGTTGACGTCAGTAATTGTATGAGACAAATGGATAAGTCTTCAAAAAGGTAGAGGTGTTCACAGCACATGACTGGACTTTTTAATCACAACAAAAGCTATTTCTGTTGAAACTAAAAATATTTCTATTCATTCAAACCAGGTGCTCCGGTTGTGGACGTGCACGCCGTACCGGAACCCTATCCATTTGTTTTCCAGCAGCCTGTCTGTTTACCGTCAGTGGAAGCTGCAGGAGCTGAAGGCAGATTAGGTGTAGAGAGGTTAATCAATGTATCCCCGGGGTTCCACTGACATTTCATTGGCAGCAGTAGGCGGCTTCCATCTATCATTTGCTTTCATCCCTCCCTTTCTCCCCCTCTCTTCCACTCATTTTCTGTCTGTCAAGCTAAAGTCATTCACACCCGAATATCCCAAAATAGCTCATTTATGTGTGCAGTCTTGTCATTAGTTACACGCGAGATTCACACGTGCCGTTTTTGGTCCGGGCCACTTCTGCTGTGGCAATTGGTGGTCCGTATCTCAGTATTTACCAGAACAGATTGATATTCCTGCCTGTCCCCTGCGCCAGGGCCAGCTCGCCACCAGAAGCCGGGGAAAAGACAGTGAGGATGGCCGGTATCCAAAACGCCTAACCTGTCACAGACCTGCACCCTCCGGGCAGGCAAATGTGTGTTCTTGCCTATGACGAAGACAGAGGGCGAAGGGGAGGGCCGAGGGGACATACACATGAAAATACATGTTCACACACACACACATGCAGCCTTGAGTGCTCCAAAAGCCTGGTGACTCACCCTACTTAAAGCAAGCCCTGAAATAGACATTTTGCACCTCGCCACTGATTCATTTCTTCATGGCCTCCACATGTTATGGATTGTAAATGCATATTCTGAGTTATTCTACCACTATACATTGCATTTTGACTCAAACTATTCTAGACTCAATTTTTACGGGATCCTGTTTGAATTTCTACATTGCCCCATTACTTTGCAATACGCTCTGTTAGCTTATTACTGTACCTGATATACGACTCAATTTTTCCCTGCTACAGTATGCGTTTTAACTATTTTCTCACTAGAAATAGAGAAAGGAAATGGAGCCACTTGGCCAATTGGCGTTCCTGCTCCAGGCTGGTAAGAAAAGCATGAAGCGGTCTAATCTGATGTGAGCATAGCACCGAACATATAACGACACCTCCAATTTGAACACCCTAAAGCTCAAACAAATCCCCCAAAATAACTGGGAAAACATTGCACTAAATCGGAAGGCAAACTGTCAAACTGTGAGTGATATCGGCATTTCTTGAGACTTTCGCAAAGGTTTGTGACTTTCAGTATATAATTTTTTTTGGGCTATTTACTTAATTACTCCAAAGGACGGAAGCAGCTTCAACACTGGAATTTATGCGAACCAAGTTGACTAAATTCAAAGCTGTAATACTCCAATTGGGATTTGTTTTTTTATTTTCGTTTTTTGGAGGGGCTGAGGATTAAATGTGAAGTACTTTGAGTCTGGTTTCCTTATTCTAATACTGATGAGCATCAGAGTACTTTGATGTTAAGGATCTTGCTCTACGGCACTGCAACATGATGATAGAGGAGTGAGAATCGAACTGGCATCCTTCGGGTCCGGGAACCAATCTTTCAAGCGATGTCATGGCGGCACCACTGAAGTTCTCTGGCAGGAATTAAAAGCTGCGGGGAGAAAAAAAACATTCAAAGCTGGAGTGGAACTCGAGTGTTTTGTCATAATTAGGATTCCTTTCCAGGAATTAGTGAAAATGCCAAACTGACTTGGCTTAAAAAAATCCACGGAGACTATTGCAAATAATGGAAGATTTGACTCACAATTCCGCTGTGTCACATTTTCATTTACACTTCAAACAAACAGCACCCAGAAACAACAGCCTTATGCATACAGATGTAGGGGAACTTTATGGAGAGTTTACACTTCTAACATCTCCCAGCTATTTCCATCGGGGAGAAAAGCACATTGATTTGCAACAGCTGAGGCCAAAGAGTTCCAAGCCACATGAAAGAAAATCTGAAATCCCAAAGGGCCACAACAGGAGCGAGTGTCAAAAACAACTCACACAGTTACGTTCTTGCCTATTCATTGTTGCCTGTAGCATGCAGCTGTCCTTCTCCTTGGCATCAGCCAAATATCAAATGACAGAAGTGTCTGTGTCGGCTGCACAAAGAGGGCATGTCAGTGACAGTTTCTTTTTCCCCCCCATCGCATCTGATTTAAAACATTCAGGATGGTTGCTAGGAGATGTAGATGTGTTAGCAATCAAACTAAAATTATCACTGCAAAGCATAGACAGTAATTGAATTTAATATGATTGAAAATGTGAACATTGACTAGTTAAATAGTTTATCCTCATTAAAAGTAGCCAGAATCCTCTGATAAATTAGCTCCAAAATAATGCAAAGATAAATAGTTCATTTATAGTGTAAGATGAAGTCAAATATCAAAAACACTGTAATTACACCTCCCCAAAAATGTTATGACAACATATTCCACAAACATGGTGGGCATGTTGTTGACATGGTGACCTGAAAACATGAGTGGAGTCTAGATTTTCCAATATGTATTTGCATCATTCCAATGCTTCACTCTAATTACAGAAATATATTTCCCTTGAATTTCTTAAAGAGCGTTTCACAATATTGTAAAAACAAATAGCTTTCTAGCCATGACTAGGCAACATCCCTTTTGACACACCTCTACAGTTGACTGTGATCTGTTGTGTCAAATGCTTTCTGTAGCTCAAGATATTAACTACAAAGTTGTAATATCATTTTCATGTAATTAATTTGGATTTGCAATATCCTTAACAATTTTGCTTTTTAAATTATATTTTTTATCATGAAACTAATTCAATTGTTTCACAAGTGACTATTCTCATCATAGAAGCAGGGATACTGCTCTAAAAATTTCAAACGATATTAATCACCATTTTTAAAGAAGGGAATCACTTTTGCCAATTTGATTTTAACAGAAACAAAATCCCTTTTGAAATGACAAATGACATATATGTGTGTCAGTGGTTGAAAAATAAATTTGTTGATATTTGTTGACATTATTTAGTATATCAGTTTTCCATTTCCATTTTCTTGACAAATTCTATTATATCCGCCTCACCCACCCCACAAAGATATGCGAATGTTCGATTACTATTATTTTTTAACTTCTTAAACTTGCCTTTTTTTCTCATCAGATTCTCAGGGCCAATGATGTGCCAATATTCACAAAGTAGTCATCGTCATTTAACTTAAGATGCTTATTATAATATCAGCACAATTTATAAAATAAGTTGTTATTCCATTGAGTGACACCTGTTCTGAATAACATGACCGATCAGCTTACATTTCCTTTGTACATGAGATTTACTTTCCTCCAGTAATTTACCATAAAAGCTCCTTTTTGTGTTATATAAAATCAATTTATTCTTTTAAAGCAAATACTTTTCTTCACTACTTCTTATATGTACAAATTTCTTTGAAGTAGATTTTGCTTTTGATTTTCTCTTTGTAGACCTTTTGTTTTTGGTTGCTTTTTCTTTGGGTATCCTCTTCACCCGAAACCTTCCAAATCCTCGGTCAAAAAGTCGAGCAATCTCTTAATGTCATCAAGATCCTCTGTCGCTTGAGTTTTCCTTGGTACTAGCCTGAGTTTATTTTGATCCAGCTTCAAATGATCAAGTTTGGTTGCTTCACAGGCATTTGCTGGCTGCGTCTTCAGAGTGTTTTAGACTTTTGACTTTTGACCACTAAAAGTCCACTTGTAGAACCAGTGATTGGGCGAATAGGCAGAACTTCCACCTGCGCACACAGCAGCTTTCACTCTGCTCCCACGGGGGCAGAGAGCAGACATCGAGTTTTATGTCTCATTTTTTTATTTTTTTTTCCAATTTAAGAGATGCTCGGATACAATATATATTGTACATATCACACATAGTGGCTCTTTTTTTCTGCAACATTAATCAGAAATCTAGGTGGCTGCTGTGAGAATTTTGAGTGGAAGAGGCGTGTGTGGAAGAGCTTCTTCTGGCTCCAGACACAACAGCTTCCTGTTGCCGAGCAGACGTCGCATTTTATTTAGGGTTATATAAAACGTTTGCAATTGCAGTGGTATAAAAAGTTGGAAAGATTTGTTTTCTCTGATTCATTCTCAGTGAAACCACGTGCACTCACATACGGACTACCGCCACATGCAATCTATATGTCCTTAAAATCGACAGCATGTTTTACAGTGTGTCTTCTCAAACACACACAGATGGAACACGCGACCATTTTCCTCCCCTAGGACTTGCCAGCCATTATCATGTGCACCATTAAGGTTAGAAGAGCTGAGGGAATTTCTCAGTCGAAGGAAGTCAGGTTCACCCAGAGAAAGAGAGAGAGCAAACTGATTGGAAGCTTCCTATTCAGTCATCCAAAAGGTTCCTTTTTAACAGGGCCTCTCGGCGGAAGATTGACACGGCAGGCGACTCCACAAAACAGGATATGTGACAAGGATGCTCAACACAACTCCCAATGCACTTTACAGAAAAAGGATCAGTATACTAAATCCAAGGCAAACATTTTTATAAATTAGCCTGTGATTGAGTCTACATTAATACAACCAAGCTAAACTGAGGTAAGCTTTCAGCCACCAAACCACAGCTTTTTGTTTCAAGGCTGATGCTGTCAAATCTTGTTTTCTTTTCAATCAAGAAAAGTTGCAAAATGTAAGTAACCTGACAACGTAAGCATGGGATGTCACTTTCTCTCACATTACTGAGGAAAGCAATCATTAGATTTGCATTGCTGCATCGCATTGCGGAGTTATTGCATTGATTAATTATAGATTTTTTAAGTGGATGTTCGTGTAAAATACGAAGCTCATCATCATGGTCACGTATGAATTTGAGTTGTAACTAACAAACCTATCCATTGCTGAAAGTCACATTGATGCTGTATTGTTTTTATTTTTGTTTGAGGGTTAAGGGAGAGACAATGACAAGGGCAGGGCATCTCCTGTCAGATCAGTTGGTAATACACACCTCCTCCACAAGGGTGAAGGGTCACTCAATCAACCGCATAGCACTTTGAGGGGAGATAAACACATCTGACACCAGACACGGGAAGATGTACGCCATCGCGCTCCGCTCAGCCACCCATGGCTGATAACTGTCAGATGATGTGTGTAATAAAAACAGAGCATGTTGTACCCCCTCTGGTCCCATCCATCTTGCGGAGAATAATAAGCTACATTAATGAGAGGCCGAACAAAGGAAGAAGACAATAGCTTATTCGCAGAGCATCTCGCACACGCAGCTTGTGAAGAAACCCTCAGGTGATGGGTGGCTGAGTGAGGGAGCCCTCCGACACAGCGTGACTCACACAGTGCAATCAATCTCCCTGTGTGCACACAACCGGGGCTCAAGGGACAGGGACACAGCACCAGCGTGGTTCTGCATGAATGTCTCCATCAGTGACTGGGTGGCGTACTGAGTTGGGATGTCTTTTGCACAAAATGATTCATGGCACCTCTCAGTGCACGGGCAAAAACTTTCATCCAACCATGCATTTTTTTTTTTTTTTTTTTTTTGGTGCTATTTTTTTTTTCCTCCAGAGTTTGATGTTTTGGCCCTTTGCATCTCTCTTGAGATCCCACATGCCCCCTGGAGTGTTGTGCTCAAGGGAGGTGTGCTTGCTATTCCCCCGTATAAACTACTTTAGCTCCTCTGGCTCCAGAGAGAATTGAAGCTTCTGCAAGAGCAATGAAGCGGTGTTTATGACACTGCTGTTCCTGATCTCTATGGGTGAGCATGTGTGTTTGTGTCACAAAAAAGATGGACGAGAAAAGGGAAAGGAGATGAAAAGATGGATGAGGTACATAAAATGAGGTGGAACGCATAAAAAAAAAAAGATAAAAAAGCAGTAATTACATCCACACTTTGTCGCTTTGTGTGGTTGATTGCGCCATTTTAACTGGACTAATGTGCAGTTAATAATAAGCAGGAAAGTCTTAATACTTGAGGTGCAGACAGTAGAAGTATGAATCTGGTGGTAGGAGAGGGGAAAAAACAGATGTATTATTGCTTTGGAGAAGAGATAATGGAGGAGACTGCAGCGTACAGAGAAAACAAATGCCGGCCTAGCAGTGGGAAATAGGGATTGCTGGGTGAAATCTAGATTTCTCCCATTTCCTCTAAGTAATAAAACAATGGTGCTGCATCGCCTCATTAGACAGGTAATCGAGGGTGCAAGAACACTCGCCTCAGCACCGGGCGCTTCGCTCTCTTCTTCGCTAACCCGCCCCTGCCAGACTATTGTCGCTCCTCCTCACTGTTTTCCTGTGGTGTGCGGCCCTGCCCTGACACCTGCTGAATAAATACCTGGGCAGCAGGTTTAGAACCCCAGCCGAGACCATCTCCCATCACGCCGTATGGAAATACCAATTATCTCCTCCTTCTTTTGCAATTAACTCGTTATCGGCATCTTTGTCTGTAAGGGCGGTGGCTGAATTTCGCTCACAGTTTCAGTTGTAGAAGTGATGGGGTGAATATGTGGTGTGGGAAGAGGCAACAAAAGTGGCATGCTAATTCATTCAGAAATTGGAATGAGACAACTCTTGTAGCTAACCCCGTCATCAACGTTAAATTTGTATCTGTCAGTTAGTATCCCCTTCCTATTAAATGACAATGAGAGTATACTATACACTCCTTTGTGAAAGTCCTGGACTGTTTGTTATTGTGTTTAAAATAAGAAAAGCTGGAACATTAATTTTAAAAAGTGGCATGTATTTTGTGTGCTGCTGACACTCTGGTTTAGCCTCAAAGCTAACTTTTCTAAAATCATACACACATCAGTTTGAACAAAAATATCGCTGACATTTCTCATTCAACATGTTTTAATACCACAAAATGACTGAGTACTTTATAATTACAATTGGCACTACCATGCCATCAAAAGTATCTATCTATCTATCTATCGATTGATTGATCGATTGATTGAGGGAAAGAGAGATTTGGGGGGGGAGATCGTGAGATCTTTGTAACTTGTTTTGATCAACCTGTTGCTTGAATAAACTTGTTAAAACAATTCCAAATGCTGTGCTAAGATAATGCATAAAATCCATAAATCACTTGAGTGTTTACATCAAACTGTGGTGTCACACCTCTGCTCTTCTTTTGAACGCAGTGGCGCATAACACCAGAAATCTTCAATCAGAATCTTTTCAGTTGGAATGAAAAAAAAAACTCAGTAAAAAACATTTAAAGAATTGAGTTGTGCAATTTGTTGTGCTCTTATTTTTGCTTATTAATAATCACAACAAAGGATTTACAGTGCATTTCATGTGCAAGTGCTTTACATAAAACAGTGAAAGTGAAACAAAATATTGAGAAATTGGAAAAGAAAATCACATTAATACCATCTGAAATAATTAGATTAAAAGATTCCGCCTACATTCCCAAAACATGCATGGTATCTTAATTGAACACTCTAAATTGTCCCTAGGTGGGATTGTGTGTGTGTGAATGTTTGTTTATCTTTCTCTGCCCAGCGATTGGCTGGCAACCAACTCAGGGTGTACCCCGCCTACTGCCCGAAGACGGCCGAGATGGGCTCCAGTGTGAGGAGATAAGCGGCTTGGATAATGAATGGATTAAAAAAGCATCAGTCTCGATAAATTAAAAGATAGTGTGCAAATGGGGGTGAAAATGAGAATGAAAATAAAGTGAGAATAAAGATAGAGTCACAAGAATGCTAAAATAATGTTTTCAGCCCTGATTTAAATGAACTGACACTTTGAGCAGACCTCATATATTCAGGGACTTTTGTTCCACAAGTGAAAAGCATATCTCTCATATGAATTTGAGAAAAATCTCCTAGTTTCTTAACTACATAAAGTCAAGAAAACCCTTCTTGAGGATTATTATGTAACAAGTGAATCATCTGAAGACTTTCAATGAAGTTACTGAGAACACAATTTAACATTTAAAACCATTTCAACTGTTTCCGCTCTATGGATCTTTATTTTAGGGTCTCTCACACTTCCAAAACTTGTATTACTGTATAGTTAGTTGGTCTAAACTCAAAAACCTACAACCATGAAGATACTGTATCCTTATGTGTCATGCTAAAATGCTATCTGCTCAAGTCGAGTTACACAAAGGCTGTTAAAGCATTTTTTGCCTTTTTTTTTTTTTTTATTATACAAGGAATGGTACGTTTAAATTTAGATTTGTTTGAAATGGATATCCAGCAACAAGTTGTAGATTATAAACTAAAATTTTCTGCCTGGTATATAAAAAAATGAGTTTTTTAAACACGAAAGGATACCATGTGATAGTTAGAAAGTAAGATGTATTGAGTAATAATATCCTTAACTTTCTATTGAATTCTCAATACAATATTTGAATACTAAAATATCCAATAGCCCTATATTCAACTTCTTTGTTATATTGTCATATTTTTATTGTTTAATATAACCCTTACAGGTTTTTGTGATTAACCGGGAAAAAACAATGTTCCTTAAATTTTGTAATTTGCTCCTCAAATAAAATGATTAGCAACCCTTCAAAGGAAAAAAGTAATTAAGTAATTTTGAGGAAATATATATATATATATATAGATATATATATATATTAGGGCTGTCAAAATTCAAGCATTAACTCAGGTGATTAATCCCCAAAATTTGAACTCAGTTAACTCAGTTTGATTTACTTAAAAAATAAATTGCATACTTTGCAAATATTGTGCCAAATTAGGTGTCTTTAGCACGTCTCAGAACAAAACACTGCGTTTAAGTTACCACTGGGCCTTGCAAACCAACACTGCTGGAGTGTGGCATTTGTGGGTATTTTTGAGAACTGTTTCGAAAATAAATGTCTGCAAAGATGTCTCCATTTAGATCGTATTCAAGAATCCAAGAATCCAAGAAAGCTATTAGAACAGTCTTTGAATTAAATATACTTCATATTTGGTGATTTTACATCAATTATAAGCTTTATTAGAAGCTTCGCAAAAAATAGTAGTTGAAAAATGTGATTAATCATGATTAATCATGGAATTTTTGGGGATTAATTAGTTAAAAAAATAATCACTTGACAGCACAATATATATATATATATATATATATATATATATATATATATATATATATATATATATATATATATATATATATAAACTAAAGCAGTACTGTCCATGTGTTTAGCATTCAGCAATCGTCTTGTTGCAATCGCTCAGCATTCACAAATTTACAATGTGGTTATGTTTATGGATTGGATAGTAGGTTTACTAGTCACTGAAGTCTTATTTACTCAGAGAAATTCTATTACATGTGTAACACCTAATTTGTGCGTGGGACGTGCATTCCGCTGTTCCAACAATCCTCAACTCTTTCACATTTGGTGACACGGCACGGCTGTGATTCAATGCCACAGGAGGAGGCATTTTGTGGATGAGAACAGCACTGTGCGGCGAAAGCAGCTGCAATGTGTCACACTGTTTAATATACTTGTAGAATTTGCTCTTTATTAGAGTTTGCGAAGGCTCCCGAGATGTGCAGTCGGTGACAAAGGAACAACTTCACTGCTGTCTTTGCCACCAAAAACATGACAGCTGCCATCATGGAGCGCTCAGTCTGCATCCCCGAACACATTGTTTTCTAATTGCCGCCCAACACATCACAAGCTCAGACCTCCACATCCCAGCTGCCATTACCTCCAGAGATGACAGATTTCTTTTAAATACTGGGGATGCTGTTTGAATACAAAGAAGCAGCAAGAGCATTGAGAGTGCTTTGGCGCACAGTGAAGGGGAAATGACAAGGAAAGTGACATCAGCTACACTGGATGATTGGAAAACGAACATTGCAGAATTCAATATACAAGTTTTAAGGAAAATAAAATCCATAACAGGAAATCATTGGGACAAGACTGGTTCCGAAGTTACCAAGTCATATTTTTGTCATTTTCATGTGCATATATCGCCCTCAACGAGGGTGGCCACAATTATGAGCCAATGAGTAATTGGTAATAATGACAGTACAGCTCAAAAAAAAAAAAAAAAAAAAGAAAAGAAGAAGAAGAAGGAGTTCCAAGCTTTACAGTTGGTAAATTTTGGTGGGAAACAAAAAATGGCAACATTTTGCCCCATCGGAATGATTGAATTACATTAATTGAATTATTAATTGACCAATAAGTGATCACTTTCTTATATATATATATGTGCGTGTGTGTGTGTATATAAAACTATTAGTGCTGTCAAGTGATTACATTTTTTGACTAATTATTCATCAATCACAGAATATGATGTATTACTAATACAAAGACTGTTCAAATAGCTTTCTTGGATTCTTGAATATGATCTAAACGCAGACATCTTTACAGGTATTTTTCTTCGAAATATTTCTCAAAACTGCCCACAAGCACCACACTCCAGCAGTCTTGGTTTGCAAGGCCCAGTGGTAACTTGAGCAGGGTGTTTTGTTCTGAGATGATGAACTAAAGATGTCCAGCTAATAAAATACAATACATACAATATTTTATATAAATATTATATAAATATTTTATTACAAAAAAATACAATATATGCAAATTATTTTTGAAGTAACTCAAACTGAGTTATCTCTCTCTCTCTCTCTCTTTATATATATATATATATATATATATATATATATGTGTGTGTGTGTAATTATGTAATTATTAATATTATAATTTACTGAAGATTAATTTAGCAGCTCAACTGTTTTTAAAGGTTGTATACAAACTACAGATTTCTGGAACACAATTTTCAACTGAACTGCTTACTTGTATTTACTCGTACTGTATGTGACAATGGCAATAGCAGAAAGGAAATCAAATGACATATCAGTTATTCTTTCCCCCCCCTAACCATTTATTTCCTCCCGTCATTGTGCCGATTGTGCAAATTTTTTCTGCCTTTCTTGTGTAAGGCAACACGGGTGGACACAGCACACAGGAACAATCCGCTTGCTCAACGCTCCATCACTCTGCTGCTTTGGGAGCACTTTTGGCCGATCTACATTGATTGCTATGGGCCATTCACAATCCCCGATGTTGGCTCCTCATTCATCAAACTAGCACCTGCCAGAATCTCGCTCTGAGAGAGTGGTTGTCAGTGACTTATTTTTTCATTTCTACCTCAATTCTTTGTTTTGCCCTCAACAAATAACCTGCTATTCTTTTTCAATATTACATCCAAGCAATCCCTCTAATCATGAAAGGACTGCACATGTCAGTCACCTGTAAGCTGCACCTCACGATCTGACAGACAAGCAACACAATATAGTACATCACCCCCAAGGCTCTCCCACAGCAGCCGCCAGCTCTAAAAGAATGCAGCTTAAGCTTCTTCTCAACACTTGCAGTGCATCCAAGCTGACGCGATAAGTACTGCCTTTAAACCCGGAAGGTGCGGGGGGAAAAGGTACATGGATGAAAACACCCAAATAAGGTTGAAGGGTGATAATCATTTCTTTTCCCTTTCCCCGCAGAGAAGAATTATGCATAACAGTTGTTACTAAAGCTAATTTTCCAGGGGGAATTATTGAATATTTGAAATTCCTAATTCTATGGAGTGTTTGCTTTGGATGTGTTGTACTGAATAATACATGAAACACATCTGCCCAATCTCTAGTTAGCTATTGTTTTTGTGTACACGTGTGACTGGTGAATTCTTTACACAAATGCTTACTTATTTTAATTCAGTAGCCAGAGCATATTTACATGATAAAGAATAAATTAGAGAGTTGCTTGTTGACCCACTCAAGAAAAAATATTTCATTTTTGCTAAATACAACCAGGTATATTTTTCTCTCAGTGGTATTGTGCTGAGTTTAATTTTTGTATCAGACATTGAAATGTCCTGATTTGGTGGCAGACTGAAAAACGCACACGAGGCAATTACCGTATCTTCATTTTGAACCTTTCCATTCCGATTGGTATGCTGTTTCAAATAAACATATTCACGTTCCTGCTTTATCGTTTTAATGGATATTTTGCTACTTGACGAGCAATGATAGCAATTCAGCAGCTCTGCAATTCAGTCATAATAAACACGTATGATGACAGCAAGAGACGAACTGTCAAATTGTTCACTTTGAATGGACAAAAGCTTTGCCAAATTTGGGTTGCATGGAGCAAAGAAAACAAAACAAACCATTTAAATGCTACACTTTGTAGAGGCTGCTGCAAATTGGCCGTGGCGAGAGGCATTCTGGATGGTGGCGTGTTCGACCAGATGTTGGTAACTTCGCAAGCCTGTTTTTAAAAAAAAGGCGGTTAACTCCATTGTGGGCGTGAACACAGCCGACTTGATTTGTCACCAATCATAGTGGCTTCTCTCAGTCTTTTTAAATAAGATTTCCACTGGCAACATAAATTTGTCTGCGGACATCATGTCATTTGTGTTACCTCATAGCTGTGTGCCAGCCAGTGAGATTATTGAATAGTGTAATAACATTAAAGGAATTGATTTTTATATTGATTCAGAGGGTTTGATGCCAGCTGTTGTCATATGTATGAATACAAAATAATTACATCACTTCTACAGACATCTCCATGGAGCTCAGATTCTCACTGCTTGTGCTCCGATCGAATTCACCACAATCGTGTCAGACCAGCGGTCTATCTACATAGCTGTGGTAACAGCAGAGGTAAGATTAGACAGACGTTCTGTCTCCAAATTGTCAGATGTGTCGGCCACATGTCAAAGGATACACCATCGCGATGCTAGATACAAAAAGACTAAGTAAACAAAAAAAAAAAAAAAGAAAGAAAAACATTCCTTTGGTAGAATACAACCTGGAACTTTGATTTCATCACCATGGACTGGAAGTCTCATAAATAATCATTTCTTCATGTTATTTAGTCTTCTCTTTTTTTCGGACAAATGATGGATTAATATTTCACTTTTCATTAAAGCCGTCTCCAAACAATACTACTAACGTATTGAACTAATCATGATAGTTTATCCTTATCAAGAGCTATAGATAATGACTCCGCTGTTCTTGAGCTATTCAAATGTTTTACTGTCAGTGTTATATGGGCTATTTGTGCCACTAGAAACTGAATCTTAATATTGTTGATTTTAATGTGAATTGCTCAACTTGAATATTTTAATTGAAAACTGAATTATTGAATTGAAAAACTGAATTAGAATTACATAAATTGTATATTTATTGTTTACTTTGAATCAGAATTTTTTCTATCTGAATTTTTTTGTAAGGAACTGTATCTCAAAAACTTGAAAATGAATTTAAGAATTCACAAGAATTAAAAAAAAGTGCACCTCACTAAAAATTCAATACTGCATATACTCACATTCAGTTCGCCGTGGAAAAACAATAAAAAAAAAAAAAATCAAACCTCAGTGACAGACATACGGTCACTTTACGGTGCCTCTAGGATGAGCAATGGATTCCAGGTAGATAGATATTCTCTTCAGCCAAACTGCGCTTTTGTTTTGAAGATTGTAAACTGCACCATCAATAAAACAACAACAACAACAATATACATGGGACAAATATCAGCCCATAGTGTTAATGTTCTTCCAGGACTTGTTCAAATTTTGTATCGTTTGATTTGTGAAATTTTTGATGGTGTTGATTTAAGTATGGAGACATTACTTTCTGATATCTTGCATAGAGGAAGACACTCCTCTGCTTGAAAGGCAAAAAGCGCCACTAACATGAGCTCCTTCAGTGGTCGAGCACCCCTCAACATGACCTCCTAACCTCTGCCAGACCTGCATTCATTCAATCTTGCCTTATCGGCGCCTTCCAGAAGGAGCATAGCCTATTCTACCCCTCATTCTGTATTGATTGGCTGGGCAGGCCTCATTGAGCATGGCTGCCTCTTAGGTCCCTTTCCAGCACCCTTTAAGCTCGCCTCAGAGACCAAATGAAGCACTGCTCCATGCATCACAGCGAACATACAAATTGTCTTTTCCATGAAACACTAATTAGTCTAAACAAAAAGTTTATTTCCACAAAGACTGAACAGGACAAAAAATCAATGTCATCTTAGGAACCATGAAGCGAGATGAACGGTTTAAAAAGCACCATTATTGCTTGGAACCTGGTGCTATATTCTGTCATTTAAAAGCAGGGCTTATTACCTAAAATAGCTGAAGACCGGTGTAAATCCCCCACCCCACCCCCACAAGCACACACACGCACAAACACACACGGATATCAAAGAGAAAAGTCGATCATGAAAGCATGAGCCTGCAGAGGATTTGAAGCTTGCGACTCAGTTCGTCCTTATTATAAACCAAGTCAATAGCAGATTATGGTAATGTGATATCTAACTCAGGAGAACAGTGACTAATATTCTCCATGTACATGCAGCAACCCTGGCAGTTATTTTGAACCACTGAAGTAGCATCTATGCAATAAGCCTTTCAAGTAAGCTGATGCAGTATCTGTGTCCAAAGTAAGGAACTACAGGTGTCACTTTATGACTTGGCGGAAGCAGAGAGTGAAATCCAAATTATCTCCAGTCCCCCATCTGACATGTCAGTGCTGTTGTCATCTCTAGTTTCCAAACAACTTCCATAACAATCATTTCCATCAAGTGGTCTGATTATGTTCAGCTAAACAAGGTATGGTTACAACAGTAAATGTTTTTGTTACGTGTGAATCAGTTATGTACAGTCTCCAAATAATCTGAAACCCGCAAGTTTTTGTTTGCTTAATTCATTTGTCGAATTCACGCAAAAAATTGACACTCCATGGTCAATTTTGTGGATTATGTTGAAGTCGAGAAGCAAGAAAGTTTTTCAATTTCAAGGACTTGGTTATTTATTCTGAAAGAGTGTAGGTCCAAGATCCCAATTAAAAAGTGCAAGAAAACTAACAAAACATTATTAATGTATAAAAAAATAAATATATGTTGGCCCTGAAGTGCAAAACAAATAACGGAACCTAACAGCAAATGAAAAAATGTTTGCGCTAAGGGACGCATTTGTGCATATGCACAATGGTTGTGCATACATATGTACGACTGTAAGGCGCACAGAGAGTACAGCAAAAGATTATCTCAAGGACGGAGAGAAGCCATGATTGCTTCAATGACAGAAATTGACATCGCTGACCAATCTGAAGCAAGCGCTGGTCGGCACTTTTAGAGCAAAGAGTGAGTTCACGTGTCGTCAAGAGGGAGTCAGAAAAGGAAAAAAGGCAAAACAAGAGGAAACTCTTGCTTCTCTTGAAGGTCGATCGTGTAGATTTATATCAATGCTACTCATTAGAATGTAATCTCTGTCCCCAGTCTCTGTCTAGACCAAAGTCCCTCAACAGAGACGGGGCTGCTATTAAAATATTTTTAAGATGATAATATTATAATCCGTTCAATGAATTTATTTCTACACTGATTCAGAGGGATTGTCCCACGCTGGTGTCATATTTCTAAATGAAATCAGATGACTTCCACCACGCACATCCGCAGATAACTCAGGGGCGAGGCAACTCCATCCGCTCTAACACCCAGAGAGGCGCAACATGACCCCAAACACGCTAGACTGGACTTGCGCCAGAACGAAAATGAAGTTACGCTTGTTTTAACGCCGAGCACATGGGCGCAAGTCTACCCAAATGGCATCTTGTTGATGCCCATTGCATTCATCGGATGAAAAGATGTGGTAAAATTACCAAAAAATGGTGGTTGTAGACCAAATATAACCCCAAATAATTTAAAGTAAACCTATCAATTAGCCTATTGAAAGATTGTCTTTGTTTTTTATTTTTAACATGTAAGGAAAACAAACTTTCCAATGCTTGAAAAGAGGTAGGATGAAGTCTAAATTTATTCTATCAATTGATGTGCTTTGCATTCACAGTAAAAGGTAGCAATCATTTTGAATCCTAGAGTTACTTCTTGAGTACTGATAGATGCCACCACCCACTTCATTAAAAACTAATTCCCTCAAATTACCATTAATAATGGTATTGTTAATAATTAGTGACCTTTATTTATGTTTATTTGAGTTAATGATTCCACACAATAATTAGGAAACATACTGTAAATATCTAAATGCAAACTTTTTTTCTACAACATTCCATCTATACTCCAAATAAAACTTCCGTTCCGGTCACAATTTTATCAGGGGCGCTGCAGTGCGGTGTGAAGCATGTCTGTTCCCCTGCAATCTCACATACGTTACCCACAACAGCTCAATAGTAGTCTATAAAAATTGTACAATTTGCTGCTTTTACTTTTTAATTGTGTGCAGGTGCGTGTCAAATACTTAAAATGTATGTGGGTATGCTATGTTCACAATAGCATTGAATCAGTGTTATGGGATAAATAAGTCAACAAAAAATTGGTCGATGGCAACAAAAGGCAACAATGCAGGATGTGCCAATTTGTCGTGTTTCGTCATCACAGGTAGCTTTCTGTTCCTCTCATTCTATAGGGAACAATTATCCAATTAATGGACTGAAGTGTGTTAAGCCCCACTAAAGAAATACCCAACAAAAGGTTAGCGACTACTGATACGGTAAAGATCAACTCAAGGCCCTGTTCTTCACCGCAGGTGCCAGTGGGCGTGTGGGCGTGTGTGTGTACATGTGCAATGGGTGGGATCGCCTCTCGAGGAAGTGGCGAGTCATAGGAGCCAGCTGATGAGTATCACCCTCATCCGGTGCGCTATTCATGCCCTGTGCACAAGGGCTCATTCACCCAGTGCTTTTCACACTCATGCACCCCGAGAGCCCCGGGGCTCTTTCCCACTGTGAACTGTCACTCACTCACGACATCCTACACAAATGTCAGAATGGGCATCCAGATGCAAACGCACATGCTTATCCACTTTGGGCTGCGAAATAGAAAGCCAGAAATAGGCTGCTTTTCTCTCCTGACTCATGAAACAAACACGCCTCTATAGCCTTCATCAGGAAAGACTCCTTAAGACAGGATGAGATGTCAATTTTGCTTTGGTGACACACTTAGCACGGTCAAGCCTTTGGTCACGGACGGATGCGTGATACCAAAACGAAAATGTGCTTCATTGGATGGCAGTGCACACTGAATTGAAGCAGAAAAGATGGTTCATAGTTCCGTGCTCATGGATAAAAACAATGAAATATGTAGATTCCTTGAAAGACTCCAAAATTTGGTCTTTGGGGTTTGGGATTTAATTACTAGCATTCAAGAACTTAACCACCTGTTCCCACAAGGGAAGCACTAGTTTTGTGAGGCATCAAAATGTGTAAAGGGCAAAAATCAATCACGTCCACATCGGCAACCACCCAATGTGATGTCAACCACAGCGGTATGGTGCGATGGACACTGAAGCCACTTTGATCTCAGTTTTGTACAAGAGAAACCACATATTTTATATAGCATGTAATATTTCCAATTGTCAGGGCAACAGACAGGCACCCTGGATTGGCCGCTAGTCAATCACAAAGCACATGTAAAAACATACAACCATTCACACCATCACTGCGTGGAACTGATCTAATGCGGCCTGCACAGAAGTCGGGCAAATGTACCACTACACATCAGTGACCTGGGGGAACACAAAAGCATCCTTCTGATGGATATAGTCAGTATAATGCTGACAAGCACGGTCTCGCTTACTCACCCTGCAGTTGAAGCACAAGGCACATCAGCCTTTATCATTCCAAACTACTCACAGTTGAATTGAACAATGTGACCGCATTCAAAACTTGACTCAAGTCTTAAATTTTGGATTTAATGACTGTGTATGATCTATGAGCATTTTTGGAAGGATTCCTCTTGCTCCAAGACCTTCATATTCAAATCCTATTCCATTCTGAGGGTGAAATCCTATCATCAATGAGGGTGTGCTTTGTGTGTTTACTTTTAAATGGACACCTCCATGCCAGTTCCATGAGCTCCTTATTTGTCATTACCATGCCCCAGTAAGAATTAATTTCCAAATTAACCTGCTTGGTGAACAAAAATATGCCTAATAGCTATAATACTGCACTTACAGAATTTGATACTCTGCCAAAAAAAAAAACTCAGAGACTAACCAATCTTGTTAGAACACAAAGGATGGGTACATGTAGGGAAACAAAGAAGAAACAATTTAGTGTGACGTTTCCTTTGTATCTCTGAGGCATGCACTTGTTCTCTGACTGGCATTATGACACATATTATCAGCCACAGGAGAATAGCATCCCCACATGCAGCTCTGATTGGCCTACTATTATCTTGATAAAAATGGCGAAGGAATAATTCAGCATTATTTCAGACCACAGACCAAATCTCTCGGGATGTTCAACCCCTCTTTCACGATCAGAAAAAAAGTTATATTTATTCCATGTACATTATATTATACAGGTAACACACACAACAATAACGTGTTTGTTTTGGGGTTTGGTTCTTTGTTTCTACTCAGTTTGAGCCTCCAAAAATCAGGATAGTCTGTTAGTGGATTTCAAAGCATATTAACGTACAGCATGAATGCCTGTTTCTCTGCAGAGGTTGGCCTCCCCGGAGCGCAAAAAGCGCACTGCGTTCGCGCAGCAAGAGGGAGAGAAAATAAGCCCCCACGCAACAGTTACGAGCCTCTCACTCATATGGCCTTGATTCCATTAGCTTGACGCATGTTGTTTAGAAGACAAACCAATCACTACAATGCATTCATACTCACAGGCATATGTCATGGAAAAACTATTTCCCATCTTGACCATATCGACCTGCGGCACCAGTTTGGGGATGTCCTGGTGGTGTGAAAGGGCGAAGCGAAACACTTCATATTCATGGGACTCGGTGGGGAACAATCCTCCTGTTGAGCACCAAACACAAATCGTTATCATGTGAAATGTAAAAAAAAACAACACCAAAAAAAGAGCCACACCGGGAGAGAGGGATGGAGCTAACATTTTAGGAGGAGACAAAGGGTTTGCTCTCCGAGTGCGCGCGCGCCATTCTTACCTATATTGATGTTACTTGGGAAACTTGCGCTTGAAGCCAAGCACATCCCCAGTAAACTGGTGTAGAGGATGCTGAAGCTTCGCTGCATATTTCCTTTTGCATTGGCGAAGGGAAAAGAGTCGAAATCCGAACATACATACGTTTCCTCCGCGTATTCAACTTCAAAATACACCCCGTGCCTCAGCACTCCTCCCGCTGCTCGTTAGCGCAACATCATCGTCACCGACGTGGATTCAAAGATTGACGAAGATGATGAAGAAAGGCTGTGGTGGTGGTGGTGGCAATGGCGAGAGGAGGTACCTTCCTCTCTACTGCTTTCCCTCGATCTGCTGATGCTCTCTTGTCCTTGACTGCTGTTGTAGTGATGGAGATTGGAGAATGTCTTCATCGTTTGGCGAGCAGCAAAAAAAAAAAAAATGTGCACGCCCAGAAAAAAAAATAAACAGCCCAAAACTGTTTAGTCTTATCGCAAGGACCTCACATTCATCATGCAAATCTTTCAAGCAAACGCAATTATTGCACAGGGAGTTAAAATGCTTTATTTCAAATTCGCAAACTATTTGAAACGCCATCAACAAATGTATCAACATAAGTAGTATGTTCCCCGAACCTTTATATTAACCCAAGGCACATATTTCACATTACCACAATCTTACGGTATGCTGCCAAACAAAAATGCCCCGGCAAAATAGGCGGAAATGCAACATTTTGGGTCTCTGTTAAGCTTTTTTTTTTTTTACCTAGGTGTTCAAACTGCAGCGAAAATAAACTAGCTTTAAATGTATTCTAATAAATTGCATGGGAAATGAATTTGCAACACATGCCGAAAATGATTGCTTTAATCTCAATACATGGACTGTGTCACGTTTAGGTTCAGGTGGAAGATTGAGGTGGACCCAAATACAAGGACGTGTAGCGGGGAGTGGTTTTAACCAAAAAAAAGTGTTTAATTTCCAAAAGAACAAAACAAAAAGATCAAAGTGCAAAATAACATGAGTAAAGTAACAAAACTAAGAAAGTAGCAAAATATTTCTGACTATGACTAAGACTACTGAAACACACTGAGGAACGGAGGGCAGTCACTTGACAGGAGACAGTGACAATGAACCAACAAGACTGAAACGAACTAAAAGCATACAAATAGACGAGCAACATGGAACACCTGTACAAGAGACAAAGGGTTGGATGGAGCGTATTGGTCAAGACTAGGGAGTGGTTAAACACAGGTGGACACAAAAAGCATGACAAGACAGGGAAAAAAAACATTAAACTAAATTCCAAAACCCAGAAACAAACAGACCATGACAGTACACCCTCCCTCTTAAGGGACGGATCCCAGACATCCCACATAAACAACAGCCTCAAAACAGGGTGGGCGGAAGGGGAGCCACGAGGCGGCATAATGGCCTGCCAATCAGGGTAAGTCCGGAGGTCGTCCCGGAGGCCAGACAAGCCGATTCTGATGACTCTAGTCAGGTGGGCGTCCCAGAGGCCAGATGAGTGGATCCTGACAGGTCCAGTTAGGTGGAGGTTCCGGAGGCCAGGCCAACTGATCCTGATGGAGCCAGTCAGGTGGGTGAACCGGAGGCTAGACTGGAGTCGAAGGCGGCCGCAGGTCGTGCACAGCCAAAGTTTGCTGCAGAGGAGTCGGATGGCGCCCGCAAGGACTTGGGATTGCTGCGGGACATGCGCCACCGGATCAGGGACTTGGGGCGGTTTGTCGAGCCTCCGTGTGCACAACTCCACTAGAATAGGCAGACATGCCATGTGTGCAATGACAATTTCCAGGGCAAGGAGTGATTTATAGTTGGCGATGAGACACACCACATAGTTGACATTAAAAACAAATGCTGTGCCGTGGTTGATGAGGTTAATTGGCCGAGGGCAGATACGCTTTCTCCCAAACCTGCCATCCCTAGCGCAGGCAGTGGCATTGTGGGTGTTATGTGCATAATGTGCGGAGCAGAGTCTGCACTATATTAAGCCGTTAAGAAACCAGACCAAAGCAGCACTCTAATCATCATGCGAGTGCGGTAGGAGGACATATTAATTGCAACATTATCCATGTGTGTGTAGTAAGCGATGACTAAGAAGACACCGTACTGTCTGCCTCACTTCCTGGTCTACTCCCTCTCCAATTTTTAAAGTTATAATGAAGCTATCAAATTAATTATGGACGAAATATGATTTTGTTATACTGCTGCCGATTGCCTGCATATCCCTTTAAAGACTACAGTCCTGTTTTCTTTTCCATTCCTTATAAAAGGGATGCTAGATTGTTACTTACTTAATTACATATAAAACATATCAGATATCAGTACTGAAATGCCCACCCCCACCCCCTCCAACGACCAGTTCAGGGTGCGGTGCGCCTTTCGCTGGGATAGGCTGCAGCACTTACTGCCACCCTGTACAGGATAACTGGTAGGGATGATGACAAATTGAGCTTGTTGAAAAATGGACCATCCTGGCAGGCTTATCTATTTTTTTTTAAAAAAAAGAGTGGTCAAGCATTAGCTTTTTTCTCATGAGATTGTGGGGTGGCGCTTGCAGTTGTGATCTAGTGTAGATTGAATGAGCGTCGACAATGGGGAAATGCCAGTATGCGGAGTGTAATGGCTCACAGGAACATAGAAATCTTGTAAAAAAAAACTAAAATTTATTTAATTTTAGTAACATTTTTTTTATAAACTGAAGAAGTGAATTAAAAAATTTGGAACTGAAGTTTGAATGGGTTAGCATACAAAATGAACTTTCGCAACACTGCAGCTGGGATAAGCTCCAATTGTTGTGGTTCTGCAGAGTGTACAACTTAAAATACCCAAACATGTGAATATTTATTAGAAGAAAATTGTGCATTCAACAACAAACATAACCTTTTTTGAGGTACGCTTATTTTCCATTTCAACTTCTCAGGACCCATCTTCTGCTCAACTTTTAGTGCCATCTTTACAGGCATGTCAGTTGCTGTTTGCTCCTTTTTGTTAAAGGGAGTTTCTGTTTTCTGGCTTTGGAAAAGGGCTAAACCTGGATGATCTGCCCTTTGAGAAGGTGCAAACTCACATGTAAGGTCCACATCTATGCTTTACGTAAAAATGGTGCATCTTCATTTTCATGCCCGGGCAGTTCTAGTTTATCATATTTGAGAATTTGGCAGTGCGCACTGCAACTTGCTGGCCATTTTGGCAGCCTCCAGCGCAACTGACAATTTGGTGAAAGACTTTACCATAGACCAGCTAAAAGCAGGTCTAAGTTGTGGTGCAGGTGGTGAAACACAATTTTGGCGATCGAGGCACAGGCATACAGAATCTGCTCCAAAGGTGTGCGGTGGATATCATTGTATTTCATTCATAAATATAACAAAAGCATGCATCGAACCATCTGAATGTTTTAAGACATCAATTAATTGAATGCATTATAATTAGTTATACAGTTATATTATTATAATACTAGTGTTTTTCACACAGAGACGCACGGTCGGTGTTAGAAGGGGTTCTTCATGTGCCCACTTCTCAACGAACAACTTTAGGTCATCAAGTGGAGATCTTCATATAGTAATTTGGTAATGGTACTTATCGGGCGCCGATGTCCTGCATTGAATTCAACAACCGAGCCCCTGACCGTGTCCCTCCGACGCTAAATTGAGAGGGAATGAGAGGATCTTCGTCAACTGGCCATTTGGGTTCAATCCCACATGACACAAATCTCCATTTCTGCCCGCATGTTTCTACGAAAATACCAAAACAAAGAAAATTCCAACCATAATCACAGTTAGACCGCACTTTGCGCTAGACTTACGCTGGGCACAAGAATAGGGCCCATTGAGTTGTATGTATGGCCACAGGTGGCCATACAGTGTAACTGAGATAGCATTTAATTATTCTGTCCATTACTATACGTCACTGGCATAGATGTATGAACAAAAACACATCCATTTCTAGTAAATAATAGCGTTGTAGTAAATTGTAGTAAATAATTATTTTCTGGCCAGAAGGAATTGATTTAACTTGGCAAGATTCCAATATAAACTGGTACTTTCTAAATACATATTAAAATTCAGACTTTTGCTCTGTACGCTCCCGTCCCCTTTGCATCAAGCAGGACTGGTGAGCTGCTGATAAGGGAGGGGTTATAATTTAAACCGTGTATTTACAGCCAGCTACAACCAATTACCTCAGAAAGAAAAGGTACATGCCCCCATGCTTTTGTAGACATTGGAAAAATGAACCAACATCCCATGGGATTGACTGCAAGATGCACTGTGGGGTGATATTTTCAGGGGTGCAGATGACATTTTGGATACTAATCGCTCACCAAAATCAATTTTAACATTTGTGCATGAATCCAAGTATAAAACAACAAATAATTAACATGCACAAAAACATTAATGTAAATTGCTACTCAAATTCACATTTTAAATGACAGAAATTGAATTCTTAGTTTTTTTCTTTAGTGCATGTAGCATAAAAAAATTTACTTTATATTTACCTTGATTCATGTAGGAGCCGATGTCGTCTGTAGATTCCCAATTGTCAATCTATTAATGTTAGTAACTATACTCAACAATACAGAACAAATGCACTTTGCCACATCTTGGCAACAAAAATATATTGGGTAAATGAGGTGATGCTCAGGGTGACATTGTGGTTGACTGCATAGCACATCTGCCTCACATTTAAGAAGTGCAGGGTTCGATTCCGGCCTTTCTGTGTGGGTTTTCTCCGGGTACTCCATTTTTTCCCCCACATTGCTAAAACATGCATGGTAGGTTAATTGAACACTAGGTGTGACTGTGAGTGTGAATAGTTATTTATCTACTTTTGCCCTGTGATTGGCTAGCATCCAATTCAGGGTGTACCCCACCTCTCGCCCAAAGAGAGCTCAGATGGTCTCCAGCACCTCCGCGACCCTCGTGAGGAGAAGTGGATTGGAAAATGGATGGATGAATCGAGGTGACGCTCCTCAATCTCATTTCACGGAGACGTATGCTAAAGATGACGTCACGTCATTGCCTTCTGCGTGGTTGAATTACTACTAACTCCACATATGTCATCTTTATGCCTCATGTTTCAAATGGGATTAAATTAAAGTCCAATACTGTCATGATCCGCGTCGGACATGACCGGGGTTTTGTTATTGTTTTCATGTTCATGCGGTTTTGTTATTGTTTTCTTCACCTCCCGGCCATGTGCACTTGTTATTGTTTTGATCTGCTGAGTAGGGGCGTTTCCCCTCAGCACCTCGCCCTCACCAGCCACACACCTGTTCCCCGTCAGCTCACACACCTGATGCCCATCCGCACTCCTAATGACTGGACTATATAAACACCTCATCCCAACAACTCATTGTCGGAACATTGCCCCTGCTGCGCCTGCCCTATGCAATTGCTGCCGCACTTTCCGGACTTCCACGACCACGTTTGTTCCTGTCAAGTTCATGCTCTTGTTCCCGTCCTCGTTCCCGTTCCCGTCACGCCCCTCAGCGTTTTGCCCCCGGCTTATGTTCCTCGTCTTCCTTTTCTGTTCGTCACGTTTTGGTTGCGTCCTTGTTATTTTTCATCCTGCCACGTTTGTTTGTCCACGCCCCGTTGTTTGTCCTCGTTAGATTTATTTAATAAACTCCCTTAGTTTACCCTTCTCCTGCTTCCTCGCTCTTTGGGTCCACCCACCTCTTCGCCGAACGGCGAAACCTGACAGAATGTTCCGACCAACCACGGACCCAGCGGGAAGCTCTCGGCGACGTCATCGTCGTCGCTGCTCGGACTACCCCCCTCAGCCTGCCGACCAATCCCGCGTCCTTCACGTAGGTTCTATTTTTCGTTTCCCACCGGTTTTCTCCCCTGCGTTTCATGATAATGTTAAGGATTACCCACCTGTCATACCTCCCCATTTTATTATAGATTCAGATTACCAAGAAGATTTTGAGCGCAATGCCATTACACCACCTCACATTTTAGTAGACTCAGATCACGAGGATGACTTTGAATACATTTATGACCAGTTGTATGCCCAGCATGACACAGATTCCGTTAGGATCCGTCACTTTCCTCCCCCCGAACAATTTCCGTCACCTTTTTCTTTTGACCGTTTTGAGACCACCTCCCACGTTACCTCGCGTCGTTCACCTCGTCCCAAATCACGTAGATCACGGCCACGTCGTTCACCACGTCCACAGTCTGTTTCCGCTCCTAGTCACGTTCCCCTCGCGTTTCATAGCTCACGTTCACCAGCACCAGTAGTCACGGTCCCTCATGTTTCCCGTTCCCCTGACTCCCTATGGCGGCAGGCTGATAGGGATCAGTTCCCCCGTTTCGGCTGCGCCCGGCCCGGCTGCTGCGCCCGGCCCGCTGCAGCCTCGACGTCAGCTGCGCAACCCACGCCGCCTCCACGTCAGCTGCAGCCTCCAGCATCGCCCCCTCGCCAGCTGCAGCATCCAGTGCCGGCTCCTCGTCAACTGCAGCCTCCAGTGCCGGCTCCTCGTCAACTGCAGCCGCCAGTGCCGGCTCCTCGTCAGCTGCAGCCTCCAGTGCCGGCTCCTCGTCAGCGGCAGCCCCCCGTGCCGGTTCCTCGTCCGCTGCAGCCTCCAGAGTCCCACTCTGGCTCCTCCCCAGCTGCTGAGCCCCGTTCAGGCTCCCCGCCAGCTGCTGAGCCCCGTTCAGGCTCCCCGCCAGCTGCTGAGCCCCGTTCAGGCTCCCCGCCAGCTGCTGAGCCCCGTTCAGGCTCCCCGCCAGCTGCTGAGCCCCGTTCAGGCTCCCCGCCAGCTGCTGAGCCCCGTTCAGGCTCCCCGCCAGCTGCTGAGCCCCGTTCAGGCTCCCCGCCAGCTGCTGAGCCCCGTTCAGGCTCCTCGTCAGCTGATGAGCCCCGTCCCGGCTCCTCGTCAGCTGCTGAGCCCCGTCTCGGCTCCTCGTCAGCTGCTGAGCCCCGTTCCGGCGCCCTGCCGATGGCCCAAGTCCATGTGGCGGCGGAGCACGTTCCGCGTCCGCCCCAAGTTTATGTTCCGGCGGTGCACGTCGTGCGTTCGCCCCAAGTCCATGTTCCGGTGGTGCACGTCGTGCGTTCGCCCCAAGTCCATGTTCCGGTGGTGCGCGTCCTGCGTCCACCCCAAGTCCATGTTCCGGCGGAGCACGTTGTGCGTCCGTCCCCAGTCCATGTCCCGGCGGAGCACGTTGTGCGTCCGTCCCCAGTCCATGTACAGGCGCAGCACGTTGTGCGTCCGTCCGAGGTTCACGTTCAGGCGAAGCACGTTGTGCGTCCGTCCCAGGTTCACGTTCAGGCGGAGCACGTTGTGCGTCCGTCCCAGGTTCACGTTCAGGCGGAGCACGTTGAGCGTCCGTCCCAGGTTCACGTTCAGGCGGAGCACGTTGTGCGTCCGTCCCAGGTTCACGTTCAGGCGGAGCACGTTGTGCGTCCGTCCCAGGTTCACGTTCAGGCGGAGCACGTTGTGCGTCCGTCCCAGGTTCACGTTCAGGCGGAGCACGTTGTGCGTCCGTCCCAGGTTCACGTTCAGGCGGAGCACGTTGTGCGTCCGTCCCAGGTTCACGTTCAGGCGGAGCACGTTGAGCGTCCGTCCCAGGTTCACGTTCAGGCGGAGCACGTTGAGCGTCCGTCCCCAGTTCGCGTTCAGGCGGAGCACATTGTGCGTCCGCCCCAAGCTCACGTTCCGGCGGAGCCTGTCCCGCGTCCGCTTCCGGTCAAGGATCCGACGGCGCCTGTCCTGCGCCCGTCGCAAGGGCCTGCCCCGGCAGCGCTCGACGACCCACGGTCGCTCCTGGCTCCTGCCTCGGCGGTGGACGACGACACGCCGCCGCCTCTCGACTCTGCCTCGGCGGCGTCCGACGGTCCACCGACGCTCCACGTTCCTGTCTCGGCGGGGCTCGAGGACCAGCCGCCGCTCCACGTTCCTGTCTCGGCGGGGCTCGAGGACCAGCCGCCGCTCCACGTTCCTGTCTCGGCGGGGCTCGAGGACCAGCCGCCGCTCCACCTTCCTGCCTCGGCGGGGGTCGACGACCAGGCGCCGCTCCACGTTCCTGCCTCGGCGGGATTCGACGACCCGCCGCCGCTCCACGTTCCTGTCTCGGCGGGGCTCGACGACCAGCCGCCGCTCCACGTTCCTGTCTCGGGTGCGCCCGGACGTCCACCTGAATGGCCACGGGTGGACTTATTGATCGGGCCTCCCGGACGTCCGCCCGAATGGCCCCGTCGGGACTCGCTGGTCTGGCCCCCTGGACATCCGCCAGACCGGTCTCGTTCGCGGACCTTGGTCCCACCTCCCGACCCCTTCCGCCCACCCTCGTTCTTGGACAATTTTGGGGTTCCTTTTTTGTGTTTTTTTTTCTCCGTGTTTGTTTTTTTTGGGACGTCTGGAATCCGTCCCTTGAGGGGGGGGTACTGTCATGATCCGCGTCGGACATGACCGGGGTTTTGTTATTGTTTTCATGTTCATGCGGTTTTGTTATTGTTTTCTTCACCTCCCGGCCATGTGCACTTGTTATTGTTTTGATCTGCTGAGTAGGGGCGTTTCCCCTCAGCACCTCGCCCTCACCAGCCACGCACCTGTTCCCCGTCAGCTCACACACCTGATGCCCATCCGCACTCCTAATGACTGGACTATATAAACACCTCATCCCAACAACTCATTGTCGGAACATTGCCCCTGCTACGCCTGCCCTATGCAATTGCTGCCGCACTTTCCGGACTTCCACGACCATGTTTGTTCCTGTCAAGTTCATGCTCTTGTTCACGTCCTCGTTCCCGTCACGCCCCTCAGCGTTTTGTCCCCGGCTTATGTTCCTCGTCTTCCTTTTCTGTTCGTCACGTTTTGGTTGCGTCCTTGTTATTTTTCATCCTGCCACGTTTGTTTGTCCACGCCCCGTTGTTTGTCCTCGTTAGATTTATTTAATAAACTCCCTTAGTTTACCCTTCTCCTGCTTCCTCGCTCTTTGGGTCCACCCACCTCTTCGCCGAACGGCGAAACCTGACAAATACGAAGACAACATCCTTACCCAAAACAATTTTGCAGCTGCACGAACGATTGTCAGTAATCCCTCTCCCAAACATATGCGTTGGATGATGCCTATTCCAATGTTGTTGCTATGTCAACCTGTCAGATGGGTCACTAATGTGGCCCAGTCTAAACAGGGCGAGTGCTCATTTGGAGACTTGCTAAAAACAGTGTGGACGTCAGCCCTAAAAATCTCATCAAATTGGAGGAAGAATCTGATTCGAATCAGATACAGTATGCCTGCAGTCTGAACGCAGCCCAAGACCTGCCTGTTTCACAAAATGGTCAAGTGCTTTCTTTATTTAGAAACACTTTTATGTCTTATTTGCACATCACAAGTTAAGATATGAGAACCTATACTGGAGGAAAATATTAAAATGGTGTACTTAATTCAATATCTATGTTTCTAGATGAGTAGAAAACTTCAACTCTGGCCTCTTGCATTATTATGGAGAGGCAAAGTGGCAAGCCCTTATATATTTTTTATTAAATCAATCAGCAGGATTGGTACTACAAACAAGGGTATCGCTTTGTTCTTTGTGTGCAAGAAGCTTCCCTAATGCATATGTAAACATCCTGGTTTCTGTTCTGAGTCTACCAAGAATAATGCAACCACTTTTTAAAGCCTGATTATTGCAAATGGCCCTTAGAATTGCAGTAGTAATGATGGCAAATTATTCCTAGATAGAATACTGGTAATCGATTGTTACTCTACATTAAGAATATCTCAAGTAGACAGAAAGGAAAGCACCAAACGGTATCTGCGTCATAGATCATAAGGTGAGTGGCTGCATGAGGTTTTTAATAGAAGTCTGTGTGAAGCAAATAATGAGGCCAATCCGTCAAAATCCTTCCTGTGGTTCCACTCTAGTGGGGGGAAGAGTAACTCGCAAGCATGTTTTTCTTTTAAATTGAGCCACTAGACCCATGCTGTCCCGTTGTGTACATCGCAGAACAAAATCGTAGATCAGACAGGCTAAGAGAGAAAATAGAAACTAATTGGAAGAAAACAAATGGGTGGAAGTAGTGATAGAAATCATGACATAATTTAGAGTCAACCAAATTTTGGCTTGCAACACAGCAAATTATGGAGAAAGCAATAGCTTGTAATTCAAAAGTTGGGGCACTTACCACTTGATGCTGCAGTCGGAACAAATGTGAACTGTGTTTCTCCCGGTGAGTTTTCTTTTATGGTCAGTGTGTGGTCACATGCCATCCTTTGCTGATTTAGGCGGCGATGCATCGCCATAATAGGAAATGTACTTACTACATGTAGAGTGGGTATTCTAAACGCTGAAAGTGTTGGGTAACAGAGAGAAAGTTAATGGAGATTTATAAATCTTATTGATTGTGTGCCTCTGATATTGCTGCTCACCTTGTAATAGATGTTCCAGAAGTTGTTCTTACAGAGAGGCCTAGTTTTGCACGTTAACCGCATGAGGGTTTTCCTCATATCTCAGGTAACTGCAGATCTGAAGTAACAGTGAAAGCACAAAACTTTTCTTTGGGGATTAAAAATGATGCTGTGCGATGGCTGATGACTAGTACAGGATGTAACACACCTCTCGCCTAAAGAGAGCTTGGATGGTCTCCAGCACTTCCGTGACCCGACTGAGTATAAGTGAACAGATGGAATGGACTCCAAATGAGCTCCATTAGAGATACAACGAATGGTACTACAAACTAAAAAAAATACAATAAACGACTGGCTCATTTTTTTTTTTTACTGGCTATGTTAATTTTTTTTTAGACTTGACTAAATGTTAAATGTTACAAAACTTGTGTCTTTCCAATGTGCCATGTCAAACTGTCAAGTTTCGCAAGGAATTTGTGGAGGACCCAAATGCAGGGAAGTGAGGCAGAAGTAACTTAAAGGGGTATTTACTGGAAAGAAAACAAAAAGGCAAACAAGGAACTCGACTTAAAGTGAACTAAATAATTTTTACTATGAAAACTGAAACAAGATGAGGACCGGACGTCAGACACTTGACAGGATACAATGAACCAACAAGGACTGAAAGGAACCACGGAACTAAATACAAATAGTAACATTACATGACTATTTATTCCTCTAACCTGGCCCCTTTTCACCCAGGTCTGAGTCATATGCCTGAGATTTGGAGTGCAGTTAGATCCCAGGCTATAATGTAGAAGCTGTCAAAAATTCAACTCCCATATTTATCAAGCACCACTAGTGGGAGGGGCCAATGAGATTGGGTGCTGTATGAGATGCAGTATGGCAGCTGAAGGGGGGGACCTTGCCGGACTGATCTCCGGTTTCAGAAGTTAGCTCGATGGGCATGAACTGTCACCTCTCTGGCAGGGAAGGAGCCTGAACTGGTGTGCGAGGTTGAGACGTTCAAGCTATCCATTGTCTGGCTCACACACAGCTTTGGCTCAGAAACCAGTCCTCTCGAGAGGGGTAGGACTCTCTTCCACACAGCAGTTACTCAAGGCGAGAGGCACGGAGCAGGGGTGAGCATACTTATTTCTCCTCAATTCAGCGCCTTTAGTTTGCCATTTAAACTGGAGGACAAGAGGGAAATTTCCCTTGGCCTTACGGTTGGGGATGGGTTGTGATTTTTGTTTGTGTCTATGCTCCAAACAGTAGTGCAGTACCTATCCTCTTTTGGAGTCCTTAGTATCCTTCGAGAGAACACTCATGCTGGGGATTCCATTGTTTTGCTGGTGGACTCCAATGCTACTGTGGGCAAATACAGAGGAGAGTTAGAGGAACCAAGTTTAGAGCAGTGAAATCTGTTTTCTGCTTAATGTCAAAGCATGGATCTTAGATAAGCGTTTCTGACCACTTTCTGATTAGATGGTTAGGTCAATCGAGTTACATTAAAGCCTCTTAAGATGGCACTGAAATAAGGACCAATGAAAGGCGGTGGGTTCAGAAGACGAGGCAGAGCTTGTTCACTGTTGAGGGTGGAAGCACTAAGGCAAGCAGGACTTGGCAGCCTCCAAAGACCCCATTGCAACAAGGCCCAAGGAGAGACGCCAGATAATCCAGCAACAAGTCATGGCTGGAGAGAGCCAGAAGCAGAATTGTTGTGGGACAACATCAGGTAGCACTGACTTCCTGCCCTTTTTATATTTTGCTTCGCCTCACTCGGGTTACGGGTGAGATACAGGTTATCCATACATATCAGCAATGAGGTGGGCCGCTCCCTGGATTGGTTGCCAACCATCCATAGGGTACAAGCACAACAACCTAATCTTATGAGTTGGTAGCATGTGATATGAAGCTGGAGAAAACCAACACAAGCTCAGATGAGGAGAATATAGAAACTATACACAGGAAAGACGGAGCCTAGATTCGGTCCCCCATTTTGAGAGCTGTAAGATGGACTCATTTACTGTGCTGCCCCACACAGACTAAATGGTGATGAAATTTTGTTAATCATTCTCCTGAGCCCACCCAGACTGATATGCTGGGACATGGCAGAATATCTTACACAAAGCGAAGCAAGCATATTAAACTATTGCCTAAAAACCCTGGGTGAGAGGCATTAGTGGCACCATGACCATGCAGGTTCTGCAGAAACCATTAGAACATGGATATCTTGGAGTAGGAAGTAACTTCCAGTAAAGAGCTTCATTAACTTTGTCAAGGTCATAGAATGCACACAACAGAGCATACAAACCCACTAGGAGGGTTTATGGCATCAGCCCAGGACTGGCAGCTGAAGGTCGATTAAGGAAGATAGATCACATTTTCAGAAAACATAATGTTGGACCTTATTCAAGGTTGGTATTCTCATGTTCCTGCTGATTTGACCTAGTGGAGACCAGATGTAAGAGGTATTTGGAAGGAAAAACTGGAGCCGACAAACCACTAACCGAACCCTAACCCAAATGAAGTTGACTCGAATGATTTCCGGCTATTTATTCTATAGGAACTTTAAGCTGCTCATAATCAGAGGACTCCATGTGATGTTTGAGGTATTCAACTCAAACACTCCAGGGAATTAAGTACATGTCATTGATCAATTTCCTAAGTTGCAGGCCAGGCAGGGTGTGTTAAAGTGATATTATACTAAAAACTGTTGCAGGGTCATTACAATGAGTTTTGGTGGGGAAATTCGAAATCAGTCGCAGTCAAATCAATGTTTCTGGGTCTGATTCTTGGCTCTGGCTTTTCTGTTTAGAGTTTCTCTAAGCTTGTGTGTGTCTTCTCCAGCAACTTTCTCATCTTTCGAAACTATGCCACACTTTGAACAGGATAAGTCAGAAAAAAAATGGATGAAAGGGTTTCTGTTCCAGTAGCAACATTATACTTTAAACTGATTACTCATAAAACTTATAACATTTTGAAATGCCTTGATAATCAAGAACCTTGATTGCTTCATTCATCCACTCACAACATCACAAGTTAGATGATGATGATGAGCAGCATCCAATTTTTCATGAACAATCTTGCTCAAAATTTCTGGAGGGGATGGGTGTCAAATCTGCTTGATAGCCACTTAACAACTTTAGCCAACCATTAAATACACCTGTGTTTGCTCTTTGCCCATATGGTCATTTACTCCCTCATATGTTCATGCTATCAGCACTAACCTCCTGTTTGTATTCAGATTATGACTGTGCATTGCTTTTTGGATTTGGTGCATCTATTTACTGCCGCAGCCTCACATTTGTCTTCTAGTGTTCCATTTTTGGAATGAAAATGATGAAATAGCTTTTGTATGGCTTTTTTACCTTAGTGGAAGATTGATTTTTATATAAAAGATTATTTTAGAACACAAAGCAAATAAAATGAAAGCCCTGTGATTGGCTGGCGACCAGTCCAGAATATACCACGCCTCTCACCAAATATACTCAAGACAGTCGTGAGGGTAAGCGGTATAAAAAAATTAATGGTTTCATAAAATTTCTGAAATTTAAACAATTGATGCTGTAGCAAACCAATTATTTATGCTTTTATCTAATTAGAATTCTTTTCTCAGTTTTTGTGATCAATCAGTCGCATGCATCCCATATGCAATTATTCAACATTGTGGGCTTGTTACTTGTGTTATCTGCAGACTCAAACACTTGTTGCCTGACTGACAGACACTGATGACGTACACCAGCTTTGGACAAATGCCTTACATTAGCACAAAATCAATAAGAAGCAGACTGGCCTGGGCTCAACGGACGTCTGATTTCTGCTCAGCACCTAATTGGCAGGAGTTATTGACATGTGGCTTACAGTAATTAGTCATGCATGTAATTGATTCAGAAGTTCTTTTCAGAGAAAGCTGTCTTTTAGAAGTTTGGGAAGATAAGAAAACCATGGCGAGACTTGCGGTATTCAGAAAGTTTATACCACATGAGAAAGGAGCTGTTCAACTTTTACAATGTGCTGCTTGATTAATTTTATTTTCCATCATTCACAATTTCAATATGGCATAAAAACACGAGGTTCTCATTACCGAGTGCATATAGTTTGTGAACTTTCTCTCCCCCTCCCTCTAAATCAATACCACAAAAACTGTAATTGATGTCAAGTCATTTTACCTTTAAAAATTAGTCATGTGTCAGCTCACAGATTTCTCTCTATATACTGAACATAATTTGACAAGGAAAATTAAAAAGAAAAATTTTCAAGCTATGGAATTTGTTTTAGGTTTGCAATGAAACTAAAGCACAAAATACACTGTGCACAGTGATGAGAAAAGCAATGAATGAATTGGGAATTAAATCACTTGGTCATAATTTTAATACAGCTCCTGCTTTGAAACCCTGTATGGTGATGTTTAAATTAAAGGAAGGCTTCATTAATTTTACAAGTCCATGTATGGCTGTATTGTAATTAATTAGTTTAGATTGGGAAACCGCAAAAGATCTGAAAAATTCACCTTTTTGATATACTTCACTATTATAGTAACATTTGCAACACATATGTCCGTGTTGGGTACAACGAGACCAAAGTGTCTGCTGGACAATAGACACTCATTGGAAGGTGGGGAAATTTGCAAGGTGTCGACCAGAAACAACAAACATGGTGCAAAAAGGCATGTTCTTCCACACTTCTTACAAAAAGTGTACTTACACAAGTTTTGATGAGCATGTGCAGTGAACATTTTCGGCACAAGGAGTACTTTAAGGTTAGAGATGGGAAAAGCCATCCAGGTGACATTAAAAACCAACGCTGTGCGAGTATTTTTAACGAGCATGAGGTGAGAGATGAGCTTAATTTCCCATGGGAAGGATCTGTACATCCTCTCAAACCTTCTTGATCCTTGGTGCAGGCGGTGGTTTCTGGGTCGTTATATCCATAGTCCGAGAGGAATCCGCACTCTTAATTTTAGCCGCTGAGACACTGGACCAAAGCGGCACTCTGATCAATATGTGCAAAAGGAATGAGGCCTGTATTAATTCCAGCATTGTCCATGATGTGCGGCTCGCAAGCGAATGAGCACCATATCAGCTACACTTCCTGATACAAAGTTTATTTTGTGCCATCAAAATACCATCCTGGGTGACGTATTTCGCATCGAAAGTGGACTCTCACTCAGTGGACTTATTTCATGGCTAGAAACGATATTGCTTCATTCTTTCAGGATTAACGTTAACAATGCATTTCTTTCGGCGTAGCTGTGTGTGCATATCATTGTGCATTTTAGTCCAACGTTAACACAGTGTGATGGTTATCTAATGAAGTGTTCAATGAACATGGTGGATGAATCTAAATGTTGACGTTAACAAATATGCATTAATGCCTCATTTTTTGCACTTAATTGGGACCGGAACCCAGTGCGAATGGTGAACAACTGCAAACTAGAGGTTGAGTTTTTCTTAAAATTATAATTGAAAATTTTTTTTTTGAATTTTTCTTTTGGTTGAATTTACGCCTCTATTACACCACCACAAAGCCTATGAGTCAACTCCTCTCTTATAAAAAAAAAAAAAAGCATATTTGCACAATATAAACACTGGAGCCGCAAAATCTGAAGTGGGAAGAGGCAAGAGATCAGTGTATCTAAAAAATAATGAGGTTATAAAATTAATTATAGATAAAATGCTGTTTACTGCTGCAAATGGTCTACATGTCAGGGAATTGGGGGCGATAGGTGGAACCAGTTGCAAAAATAAAGAAGTGTGGGCTGGCGGTTAAAACAAAATGGTTATTTTGGAATTCCGATGGAATGCAGGTGGAGTGGAGTCCCAAGGGGGAACCAAGCGGCTCACGGGTGCGGGTCTCGAGTAGTGGGGCAGGCAGGCAGGCAGTGAAGACAAAGTATCTGTGATCAAGGAAAAAGGGAATGTAAAATAACTCAAGTCAGCTTAAGTAAGTCTAAGGCGCTATAACTACAAACTTGTTAACGCGCGTAGACAATCTGACGATGTGTTGGCATCCCAGAGCATCTTAAATAGTTGCAGTGATTAGGGAGGTGGAATTTACCTGCTGGCAACTCCAACACACCAAACCTGCAAAGTACCAAAGCAAATGCGCGCACACACACACGCGCTCACACACCTCATGGTGCTGAGACAGCACACCTGACATGACATGAGTGAAGTAACCCAAAGCATCCAGATCAAACTTGAACAATTCTGAGGTCTTTATGTTCCTACGAGAGTGTACCAGTGCAAATGATATGGAGGTGGAAAACCATTGCAGTGTATTGAAAAATAGTTATGCAGCTGGGTTGAATCATTGGATTTCTCCTTGCAGGATTTTTAGGCATGCCACAACTACTTTTAAGGCTTTCCAAATTATGCGACAAGATAATCCACATTATGCAAATCGTTCCGAAATGGTCACCCTCGATATTTGGCCCCTTCAGCGTTAGAGGCCCACAGAGACTGTTTATAAGCAGAGCCTTGATGCCAGTTATCAAGCCGACATACAGTATATAGCACCACAATGTGGGAAACATTAAGTGGTGAGGGAATAAACATGTTTCGGGCCTCACTGCCCTTTTAGCGCAATTCAGGTGTTCTTTTTCAGATGCATCTGGCATAATTGCCTTGCCCCTCCACTCGCCGCAGGGGAAGTGGAGCTCTTACAATGTTACTGTGGTAATACTGATTGATAGAGTCGATACTTGTGCAGTTCCAGACCATTGAGCATCCCCGCACACAGACATGTCATATTTCAGGGAACAAATTGTTACGGCCGGCATCATGATTAATCCCCGACGGGAAAATGGAAATATTGTGAATACCTGTGAACCCGCATAGGAGATCAGGCGGTACAATATAACCAGGCAGAGCCTTTTGCATCAATTTTGTCACAGTACCGATAGACACGGGGAACGACAAAGAATTTATGGAACCATGTCACATTGTGTCGAAGGAGTGAATTTTAAATCAGGCCAAAATCATTTGGACTATTTAATGGTGAAGATTGAGACTTTTTGTTATCCCAGTGAGGACAATGTTTTACAGTAGAGCGTATTACTCTTATGGTTACTCTTGTATCACCTCAATTTACAGGCAGTTAATTGAACTGTCATAGCTGACTTTTGTCCTTAACAATACAATACAAACATAGCAATGAACCCTATTAACCTGTAAGAGACGAGATAAAATAAATGGAACCCACCATGAAATCCTTAACGGCTTCTTGGACTCAGTTTTTAATATTAAAATCTAAATAAAGTGGAGGTCGACCAGTGTTCATTACTTTCAAGAGGAAATAAAGAGTTTTATGGGAACGTTGAAGTTTTGAATAAGTACCAAATAAATTAGAGCTGCCATTGCTAATTAAAATTCCAAATCCAATGTGAATGCTTAATTCTAATTAATACATTTTATGAATCTCCAGACACCATGCAAATAATTCCCCCGAGCAGATGTGAGCGATATAATGTCATAACAGCAATTGGTTTGATGCTTTGTTAGTGCTTCAAGGTAACACTATCATCTCTGAATCAGTGCATACTGTTATTACCTATAAAAAGTGATTTGTGGAACACAAGTGATAGCTGGCCAATTCTGAACAAGCCATGTCGCCGTGCCAAGACATAAAAAAAGTGATTCGGAAACTAAGGACAGTCTCAATTTCGTTTTGTCCCAAATATGGCATAAATATTTCATATCAGATGTATATTTGGGTGACTGCTCAAAAGATTAATCTTTTATGATTGTGTAAGTTGATTATTACGTTTCACTGCCTCATTATCGAGTAGTTTAGTGCGACATCTGTCTGGAAATTCTGCCTCAACATGCATCTTAGTTGTAATCAATCCTAAATAGTTCTATGGAGCAACGGCGAATGAGCTCAGACATGCTTACAGGGGTAGTCAACGCAATATCAATGATTAACAGGACCTCAACCTGTCAATCTTTTTTTCCACTCTTGGTGATCTGTGGCGGATGTTTCACACGTTGCTGACAACCAGTGAGGGAGGTGATGTGCCCAATTATGGCATGAAATATTTGGAATCACAATAAACCCCCTGGAATCTGATTTGATTGGGATGTTTCTTTCCACGCATACACCGAGGGTTAAAGTGATTGGCTCATGTGTGTCAATATATATTGCTGCTATTAGAGTTGTGAGCTCCAAGAAAGCAACCACGCATCAAATATTTGCCCTGGGAAATCATTGTGGTTGATCAAATTAGACAACACACGAGAGTGTATGTGTTAACGTCGCCACAAAACATTCTTGTGGCAGCTGCGAGGAACGCTACGAGCTCATTTAATCAAGAGCTTTAATAAGCTCAGTCATTGCCTGACTGGCTTCATACTTGCAGGGAAAGTACATATCTGAAAATGAGGACGGAGAGGAGATAAAGTCAAAGGGTGAGTCATGAAAGACAAAAGGACAGAGGTGGCAAAAGTACTGACGTAGAAGTCCCTGGATTTAAAAAAAAGACTTATAAAAGAAGTATTGATTCGATTTACCTTTGTAAAATAAATTACAGAATAATACTGACTCTAAAATTGACTTACACTCAAAAGTAAAATAAGACAAAAGAAGTTTTAATGTCAGTTATTTACTATACCCGTTTTGATAACACAACAAAAAATGCATCTAGAAACAAAACAGTTCATTGTTTATGAACTATTTTTTTCATGTTATCAAAATGTGTTCACGTAATATGGTAATAAAACAAAACAAAATGCATTTGTACTACAAAAATACATCTTACCTGTATGAAGCAATGTGTCAAGTGGCCGCCATCTTTGTGGAATTTCATTTCAAAATAAAATTCTTCAAACACCTCTAAAATCTTCCAAAACAAATAAATTGACATATTTTACTGTCCTCACTCACAAATAATGCTCCATTTGCACTATTTAGATACCAATTATTATTTTATTTTTTTATACAAGTGATACTGTTTCAAATGTCACAGTAAATTTGGCAAGTCACTTTGAAAACCCCTAGAATTTCGGCCCACACAAGCCTATCATTTCAACCAATTGGAGAAGGGGTTTCCAGGGTAACCGACGACACTAAAAGTTCAAGGAGATTTGAGGTTATCCTTAGTAATTTATTCCAAATTGAATATGCGATGTAATTTTCTACAGGCAAAATGACACAAAAACGAAAATGTATTTTTCCCCCCTCACCCATCATCCATTTTCAAAATTCTTGGAGCGTTGTACTTGGGTTGAAATGGCTATTCCAACCGGAATCTGAAATTTGAATTTGTCATTTAAAGAAAATGCTGTCAGGCTGGCACCACAAGTTTTTAATCAATCAAGATCTCATCCACAGTTGACTTTCGACCTCTACAAACTTTCAAACGTAGGGATTAAGAGTAATGCCATCAGAAAAGAAATAACCAAGAAAAGGTAAAGATACCTGAAAATTCTACTTCAAGTACTGAAATGAAGTATTTATACTTGGTTACTTACCACCACTGCTAAGGAAGAGCATAATCCATTAAGTATGAAGACTGACTGACAATCTGTGTACAGTTGCAAACAATCTCAGGCAGCTGAGATAGTTAACCATGCAAAAGTTAAGAAGATTAGAAAAATGATGGATAGACAGAAGAACAAAGCCGATTAATTTAGAACCAAAATATCTTGGACGGCGAATAAAAACTGGTAGTGAGACAGATTTTCAAGAGAGACCGCTACGGAACTATGTTGAACTGCTCTGTTCCATAAGTGTGAGTAATGCACATGAGCATGTCTCCAGTTTGTGGGTCAGCAAACCAGATCACACACATTTATAACAAGAACATACAGAAGTATGCAGTGGAGGAAAACAGACTGAGGTTAACAAACTCTCCACTCTCAACTCCTTTAAAGTGCAAATATTATGAAGTTCGTGTTAAATGCAGCACAACTGGATGTGTTTGCGTAGATCCAGACATCTGGTCAGCATAATGTTAGCTGCCCGCACTTACTGGCAGCTGGGCGCCTCATGGTATGCTGCAAATGATTACTGTACTTGTCACTTGTTATCAAAAAGGAGAGTGTTTTCATGTTTTTTATATTACATTACTTGTCGAATGGACATTTTTGGAGACAGTTTGGTGCAAAAAAAATAAAATAATAAGCGAGGCGCATCTGTGACACTTTTATTGCATCCCCATTTATCATTTAAGGCAGGCAGCATTCCAAATCCACGTTTTCCTTAGTCCAATCACGTCAGGGTTATTCTACAACCACATGTAAGGTAGTCAGGGACGAGAGACAGTGTGTGATAAAGTATAACCTCGGTTCAGGAGTTTAACCTTCATCCTACCAAGTGGGGGCCATTTGGACCCATGGTGATTTCTGTAATGTGCCACGTGAATATTAAAATCACTGCAGTGGTCTATTTTATGCATTTATCTATATTAGCCTTTTCAAAAATACTGTATCACTTTGACACCTTCCTAAAATAATGGACACATATTTTCCCCCAGAAAACACAAAAAAAATTAACAAAATACAGACAAGATCATGTTAATTAATCCTTTAATTTCAGGGGTAGAAATAATTTATGTGCTTAATAAAGTAGTGACAGATTTAAGCAGTGCTGGCCAGCATTATATGAGGAGATGTTCAAATGAAATAATATTTTGGTCAAAATATGACCATTATTTTAAGAAGGTATCGAATCTGAGGGTTTGTCGGTCAGGACTCTTCTTTGATTGTGTCCCTTATTTACTTACTGAAACAATAAAGGTCAAATAAATAATAAAAATTGTTTCTTTGGAAATTCAGGGTTAATAACAATAAGGGGTAATAAACATATCATTTACCAAAAAGCATGCCTCATCTTTACTTCTTCAAAATCAAATGTCTTTTCAATAGACTTTCAAACATCCACATGATTTGTGGTCTGTACAATATAATATCATGGTAGGATAATGGTTAATTAGCTCTGTGATCCGGTTTGCAATGTTTCCCATTAAATACATGGACATGCAAGTCATCACTTCCAACTACAGATGGAAGTTAAGCTTACCTTGTTTTTTTTTGTTTGTAGTTAAAAATAAATACAGTACAATAGAGAATTAATTGAAAAACTGTATTGTGCATAAATATTTTCTTTTTTACCTTTTCGCTTATGCTCATGAAACGTCTTTTCACATACAGAACCACATGTTGGGCAACATCGTTGCATTGTGGCATGAGGTGCCCATTTTGTTTTTTACTTTTTCACAGAAATACGATTAAGCATCCTCAAAGCTCTATTGCTTGCGGTTTTCACTTTCTTTGGCGTCACACTCAGGTAATTTAGACCCCCTGAAAAACATAAATACCCGCTATGTGTGATACAGGGTGCACAATTCATACATTTGCGGCTAAGACTGCGGGTAAACACTGTAAAAGTGAATTGTAAATAATTCTTAAAAATTACTTTATTTGAATTCAATTCATACATCAGGTTTGCATTGCACTGTAATTTAAAAAGGAGGAAAACATAAAGCCCAGAAGCTGCACTATGGCCGTTTTGAAATCTCTGCAAGCAAAACTGCATTGTCCCATAAATACCTTCGGCCTAACCTTGGCCATGCCGCATCCTCCCATCAAATTCTACAACTGTTGCTCTGGAGATGTTATATTGCAAAGAGAAAACGTAGGGCTGTCTTGGCACAGGTTGTTTACTCTGAATTTGAAGGAAGGAAGGAAGATAGGAAAGATAGATAGATAGATAGGTAGATAAATAGATAGATAGATAGATAGATAGATAACCATTCAGTGAACTGAACTTCTGAGGATGAATGAGTCTGAAATATTGACGGGTCTGCAGCAGCACTTATTTGAAACAACCTAGAGAGGAAATGTTTCTCAATTCCCATAACATTTCAAGAGAAGTGTCTCTGTGTTTCTGTGAAGGTCAGTGCACATTTAGCCTGCCTCAAAATTAAATTTCCTTTTCAAGATAAAACACCCCATGAGCTTTATTGACCCATATCTCTCAAGTGGCCAAAACTATTCTCTGGTCAGTGGTGATCCAAACTGTGTTAGTGACAAAAAGGAAAGGTGACCAAAAGCAATGAAGAGTACATCTGACAATACGCAAAGGGTATTAATTAAGGTACGTTCAACATATTTATACTCTCTGTAGACTCGCTAAAGTATTCACCATGTGATATTTATGTATTTATATTTATTTGCATGTGTGTACTGGAGTGCTGAATTTGTGATTTACTTTGAAGAAATGGGTAGCCAATCTGTTCCTCTGCAGATTAACTCTTTGATCTTAGACCTCGCTTTTTTGTCAAACACAACACCCACTATCTCCAACGTCTGTCTGTTCACTCATTCATCCACTGCCGCACACGATTATCCCCACCCCCGAAGTTCGTCTCTTCCTGCTAACTGTCAATCAGGTACCTAGGCAGGCGCCTGTATATCTTTACAAGAGGGCAATTAATCTTTAGTTGCGATTACCTCGGTAGACTCAGTCTCCAACTGCAGAATGTTATTTCAGCAGAGAATGTAAAGCGAAGACAGAGCTGATGTGAGCTATCAAAAAAAAAAAAAGGCATATCATTGTCCCTTTAGGGTTAGAATGGCTTGTCTCTGAACCCTCTCTGTCCTGACTGCTCAGAACAAAAGTCGATATTAACAATGAAATCTGTCACACAAGCTCAGCGTGAGACAATTTTTTTGTTCTTAATACAATACATCTTTATTTCTACAGCGCATTTCACAACAGCTGCAGCTCTAACAAAGCGCTTAACATAGAGTGATTCAAACATTTTCACAGTCGCATGACAGTGCAGAATATAAAACAAGAGAAGCTAAGAACCAAAAGACAGTAAGATTAGCTAAAAAAAAATATTCTTAAATGTAAAGAGTCAAATAAATCATTTTAAAGCAGAACTAAAAGGGTGGGTCTTGAGCCTCCTCTTAAAAATATAAGCCGTCTTTGTGCACCTTGTGTCCTCTGGCAGGTTATTCCGTAGCTGTAGACCAGAATGGTTGAATGCAGGCTCACCGTGTTCTCGTTCTCAACCTAGGAATAATTAAAAGGCCAGTGCCAGTGCCATATGACCTTAGGATCCGCAATAGTTGATATGATAAAAGCAGGTCAGATGAGTAAGATGGCCCAAGATCGTTTGTCATGGTCCGTTTGTTGTTTTTGGTAAACAATTTAGTTTCATGTGTTTCCTTGTGTTTAGTGTGTCTCATTATGGTCATTGTGTCCCCCTGTGTTCGTTTACCCAAGCCCCAGTGTTAACCAATCAGCTCCCTCCAATCCTTTGTGTCTTGTCCAGGTGTTCCTCATTATATTGTTAATTTGTTTGCATTTAGTTCTTTGTTTGCTTTCCGTTCTTGTCGGTTTATTGTCCTTGTCAATGTCCATGTCTGCTGTCTTTGCCCATCTCGTTTTCGCAAGATAATGGAAGATGATTTATTTTTACATGGATGTCTATATTTTTATAGACCTTTTTGATTTCTTATTTAGGGGGGCTATTGTTATGGAGTTGTAGTGTTGGAGGTAGTGATGGGTAGATGAGGCATCCTGTATCGTTTCGACACAGTGACACAATGTATTGACACTGTGTTGACACTGTGTTGCTGAATACTGACACCTGGTGGACTTGCAGGAAACATTTGACAGGGTCATCTGACACTGATCTGTCAAACTAATTTTATCCAATTCCATTGATTAGCGACGTGATGTGTTTTTATATATCCTATTTCGTATTACTTTCCATCGCACTAATTATTATCTTATTTATCTAATTTATATATTTAACTGAATTATTGTTGTATTGCACTGGAGAGGGGAGCTCTCTAATCTCGTTGCACACTTGAGTACAATGACAAAGGGATTTCTGATTCTGATTAGGCATTTGCTTTCACATTATTTTTACATACACGCAATTTCATAAAAAAAATCTTTGATATTCGAGACGCAGTTCATAAATTAAGAGAACATCTGTCTGAATGCCCAAGTAAAAGTGTTGTGAATGACAATTGACTCATTGTAATTAAAGATTTTTATTCCAAAAAATTAGTTTCTCCAGCGTTTTGTTATTCAGTCTATTTCTTTTTTTGAGGCAATTTCCCCCGCCTTTTGAGAAGATCCTCTCACAAGGCACTGAAGAGGCCGGTGTGCACAACGCCTGTGTGGCTAATATAAAGAGGTGAGGGAACGTTGCCTCCATGGACTTCCAGTATAAGAGCGGGTCTTCCGTACGTGCAACGTGTCCTGCTGACATATAGCGCTGCACCTCTGAGTGCGCATCAACAGTGACGTCTTCTATCTTGCGGATCTTTAACCCAAAGTAACCCGCCAATAACTCGATGCTTGTTTTGAGCGTCCATCCTGTTGACAGATGCGCTTCCTTATGAACACAGTTTGGCGCGCGACCGCTGTGTCGACACGATTCTGGTAGTGGTCACGTGACTTTCTCAAAGCAGTACGCGCACCGACACGGGGTTTGCCCTGGAAGCTCGGCGCGCGCATCGACGCCTCGGTGTCGTTGGACCCATCACTAGTTGGAGGGATATTGATTGTGAGAAGAAGAACGTGTAAAGTGATAATGCGAGGGTCGCGCTATAGAGACGAGACAGGCTGTCGAATAAAGTCAGATGTGGGGCTATTCCCTCTCCGTGTGCTGGTTTTCACCCACGAACTCCGATTGCAGAATAACACTCATCACTCGGAAATAGAGTGTTGCATTAAGTTAAGTCCTTGTGTTTTGTTGATCCCTGTTATTTTGTATTTTTGATTTTCCAAGTTCCTCGTTTACCTGTTAATCTTCTATTAAATACAATTCAAGTTACCCCTGCCTCGCTCCCCTGCGTTTGGGTCCTCCTCCAACTCAATCTCCTTACAAAACCCTGACACCGTTAAGACATTTAAAAACTAATAAAGGCACCTTAAAATAAATCCTGAAAGACACAGGGAGCCAATGCAGCAATTTTAAAACTGGTGTAATGTGCTCTTGCCCTCTTGCTCTTGTCAAGCTCCCGTGAAGCTGAATTCTGGGGTATTTTTTTTTTGGGGGGGGGGATCAGAGAACAGGGCATTACAATAATCTAAACGACAGGAAATGAAAGCATGCATCAGCACCTCCGTGTTAGCCTGAGAGAGAAACGGGAAGGCTCATGCTATATCCATGCACATAAAATGAGAATAAGAAGTCAAATAATAATTCCATAAAACATAAAATAATCATTAATTAATTACGTATGTTCAAGGCATGAAGTGCAGATAAAATACTTTCAGTTGTCATATGCATATGCAACGTTTCAGCCTGGATCTGAATATTGTCAGAATTGATGCCTGTTTCACATCTTCTGGAAGACTGTTCCTGAATCTAGCAGAATTAAAGTGATGACAGCCTCACTGTGTTTAGTTGCATTCTGGGCACCAGCAGGAAATGAACACGAGTGGAGCTGTTTTCTCTTAGCGTCATGAAGCCAGTGCGGACACTTGAACCCTGGGCTAATATCTGATTTCCTGGTTCTATTCAGAAATCGAGCAGGCCGTTGTGGTAGTCTAACATGGTGGAGAAGGCTGCATAGATCAGTCTTTCTAAGTATGGTTTGGACACTATTACTTTGATATTGGCAATATTTTTAGATGGTGAAAAACTGCTGATGTTATCGATAAAATATGGCTGTAAAAATTCAAGTCTGAGCCAAATAATACCCCCAGGTTTCTAACTTGAATATTATGATTCAGAGAAAGAGTTTCAAGGTGACTGATGAAACTAATATTTTCTGAGGGTCAGAGACAATACGTTTCAGTTTTGTTGGAGTCTAGCTGAAGAAGAAACATATTGTGCATCCAAACACCGTTCTCTCAGTGACAGAGAGAATCTCCAAACGCTTGTATGACAACTATCACTGAAAAGTAGATCTGAGTGTCATCTGCATAGTTGTGGTGGACGCGTTACAGCTTTATAATAACTGTCTTAATGGAAGCATGCACCGATTGAACAATAGGCACCCAGCACTGAAGTCCCCCCGGAAGACGATGGAGTGCTCAAAAGGAGCACTCTTGAGCGCTCCTTCTAAGGACTCCAAAAAGTGTGGGTACTCTGAACTACTGTTTGGTGCATAAGCACAAACAACAGTCAGGAAAAAGGCAAAGGGGTGGCTACACTCTCGTCCACTGGAGTGAACCCCAATGTACAGACGCTAAGCAATAAGGGGGGCAATAAGTATACCCACACCTACTCTGTGTCTCTCACCGTGGGCAACTCCAGAGTGGAAAAGGGTCCAACCTCTCTCGAGAGGATTGGTACCAGAGCCCAAGATGTACATGAAGGCGAGTCCTACCATATCTAGTCGGATATGTTGTTATTGTCCTTTTGGGCTGTCCATGGGTGCTGGCCCAAGCACCAGACATTCGCCATGGAACCCCACCTCCAGGCCTGGCTCGACAGGGATTCCCCGGGAACCCGTGTCCGGGCAAAGGAAACTGGGTACATTTTTAAATTTCGTCATAAGGGGTCTCTGAGTCGTCCGTCTGGTCCCTCACAAAGGACCAGTTTGCCATGTGTGACCCTGCCAAGTACATAAAACCCCCTTTACTTAAACTCAGGTTAAAAAAAAAACTGGTAAAAATGCAAATATTAGGCAAGGGTTCCCTGTAGCGCCTTTGATGCTTTTGTGTTGAAAACAACCAAGTGTATTTTTTTTGTTGTATTGTGCCACAGCTACAATTACTTTGTGTCTAATAGTTATGTTTTTACATGATTGAAGGCCTGAGACAAATTCCTACCATCCTTTTTGTCCGAACAACATTGTGTTGAGTTCACAGGCTGAAGTCCATCTGGCTCTTGTCGCTGTGAGAAACGACGGCCACTTCTCACTTCTTTCACACACTGAGCCAGAAAACACTGGGAAAACACTGCCTTCTGGTCAATTTGCCAAGCATCGAATCACATCCTGTCCATTCTTCTAGCGTATAACAGGAGGCTTACTGGACAAGATTACAGCATAAAGAAGACAAAGACTAAATAAACAACATATCTTCATGACCCTGGGGAACTCCTTACACCATCTTTCTAGAATCAGATTGGAACAATGGAACAAATCAAAAAGGAAAGACAGAATAGGGTAAACTATGAAATGCTTCCTGCAGTCTTAGCGGCGACAATTCCTGTGAGAATGAGAGTGAGAAAACCTGGTGCCTCTCCCACACGCGCTTCTTTTTTTGTCAAATGCACTCATTCACTGTAATTGTGCTGAGCGCACTGGAAAACAGAAGACAGTGGGGTTGGGGGGGTTGGACATGTTGAGGGCGAGGTGTTGTAGCATGCAGCATGGGGTTGGATGTGACGAGTCGAGAGGAGGTGTACTGAACAGCGAGGGTGCGAGCACACTGTGTGCTTTCATTAGCACTCTAAATGCTAATGAATAAGTTCCTAGCTTTGAAGATGCAGTGATGTTAAATATGCAGGAGCTATCCATTGCAGCACATTGAGAAGAAAACCGCTGAAGAAAGTGGGAAGAGGTGCACAGGCAGGGATGGGAGGTTGTTTAAATGAACAGCGAGCTGTCTCCTCTACTCTAATGGGACATGATGTCTTAGAAATGGACCATATGCAACCTGAAACCTCCCAGCAGAAATCCGTTAGGAAAACCGATGAAATGAGAATCGCTGCCTTAATTGTTGCAAATAAGCATTTGCGTGACATGTCGCTGTGTATTCGTCCGCTCTTCTCCCTGCGGAGACAGATGCAGAGTTAGTCATTAGTGTTAAGTCAAAAGACATTAAGCCAAGCTGCGTGTGTCCCAGTAATGACCAGGCAGTTTGAAGCGATGACAACCAGGGACAAATCTTCACGGTTTCATTTTCATTCCTCCCTAAAGTAATAAAAAATGCGCTGTTTGGCTTTAGGGAAACGCTAGACAAGTATATGAATTCAAGATGGTTGAAAATACTAAGGAATAATTTTGTTGTTGTTTAAGAAAAACAAAGAGCACAAAATAAAATAGACAGTCACGGCACAACTAAATTGTTTCTCATTATATATGCCAGCAAAATAAAGAACTTAACATTTATTATTTTTTGTGGACATGATTAATTTTTAATAGCATATAAAGATTTTGCAATATTGTCAACGAATTGTCAAGTCCATCTCAAGTTCCAGGTCTCACATGTTTTGCAAATGTCTTCCTCACAAAATGAGACAATGCATGCATAATGATATGTAACTGACTGTTATACAGTAGCGTTCATTAGCAGGTTAATGACTTTCCATTAATACCTCTGCCAAAGTTAACAGGGAGCTGAGGAGGCCCTTTACTTTGATTTCCAATTAGTATGTATGAGTAGACCTGTGTGTGAGACCTGATATGAAGACTTAACGGAGATGACAAGGCTATCTGATGCCTTTGCTGGAGGAAATCACTGTTCTACTGACTTCTGGTCTTACCACCAAATAGCAGAGGAAGGACAGAGGGTGGGAAGTCGGATGGAAGTGAGATAGACTGGAGGACGGAGGAGGATGTAAATAAAAAAGAAAGCAGCATCGGTGACTTGAGAAATACGCTGATGTCAAACGTGAGCCAGGGAATCAAGGGAAGTTGGATAAAAAGGTTTAAAAGCTGAAGGAATTTGCATTTGTAGGCAGCGGGAGCATACGTTGGAGCCTAAATCCCATAGAATGTGTCACTTTTGCCGGGGGAATACTTTGATGTCAAAAATGCAGTGCTTACTGGAACATCCTGTGGAAATGATAACAACACTGGAGCATCCGCACTTTCCGTACTGTCTACTGATAGTTGACAGCATTAAAGCACATTACTGCTCTATCGGTACCGCTTCTCACTGTGTTATGAATTATGCCGTTTAAATGGCTTCCCTTCTTTATATGAGCTCTGGGCAGGGTCTGTGGAGAGGCATCTAATGGCAGAAAATGAATTCATGCCCAGATAATGCGTAGGCTGCAAACACAGCAAAGCAACAACAGCTGCCACAGATAGATGAGGAGGCAGGAGAGGAGGAATGAGGAGAGATACGAGAGCAAAGAGAGACCGGAGCTGCAGAGAAGCACAGAAACCAGCACGCGCTTCATGTGCAGAAATGTAAAAACAAATGTCTTGTGTGAGCGACAAAGAGACTATATCAGTGAGGCAACAAGGGAGGAGGTGTGCGGCAGAAAGCGGTTTAAAGACTGAGTGAGATGTGAGGAAATGTGGTGATTGCCTCAACATGTATTACTCTCTGTCACTGGTGTCAAATTAAAGGCCTGGGGGCCAGATCAGGCAGGCCATATCATTTAATGTCGGTCGAAAAAGCTTACTCTGTGCGTCGCCTTGTGTTGCTCGCTACAACACCAAAATTGCAAAATGTCTTCGCCTTTAATAACATTGAGAATTGCAAGTATGTTTATGTTACCTGCCCCCCTTTACTAACTAATCATCAATTTGTTGTGTATTTGTATTAATATGAGACATTTATATTTTGGCCAGATGAGGCAAACCATAACTACAATGTGGTCTCCCGCAAAAATATGTTTGACACTCCTTCTCCAAGTCAAGAGAAAAAGAAGCCACATAAGGACAAGGACATAACGGAGGATATTTCAAAACACTACAAATGTTCTCCCTCTGAGATACATTGAGTTCCAGTAGTCAGTGCGTGGAGATTGTCTTGTGTATTTTCTCCTGCTGAGGAATATCATCATGTCAACCAATGAAGATTTTTTAACACCTCAATTTTTTAAATTAATATATAATATTATAATTTGATATTATAGCACGGCCACGTCACAGTGAAGTAGTTGTGTGTTAGAATCCGGCCCCGGCCTTCCTGTGTGGAGTTTGTTCTCCCCATGCCTAAGTGGGTTTTCTGCTGTTACTCCGGTTTTCTCCTACATTCCAAATACATGTATTGTGGGATAATTAAACACTATAATTTGTCCCTCGGTGTGATTGTGAGTGAATTTGTTTGTTTGTGTTTGCCCTGATGTTGGCTGGGAACCAGCCCACGGTGTACCCCGCTTACTGCCCAAACAGGGCTGGGATAGGCTCCAGGACGTCCGCGTTGTGAGGAAAAGGCTCAGATGATGGATGGATTGATGGATGGATGAATGTTTTATCTGAGTATGGGCTTTTAATATTAATAGAAAATAATTACTATATTTACCAGTTTGTGCTTAATATAATGAAGTATTGCGTAATTAAAGTCCTTAGATTCATATTTGTATGAAATTAATTTGCGCTTATACTGTATACTGTAAAGTGTCTTTGTTAAATACACTATAATTTTGCATGATGATTTTCAAACCTACGTCCTGCAATTCAAATTTCATTTGCAATTCTACTTCCGGTTTGCAACCTCAATTCAAATTCAAAAGTTCAATTGGAATTTAGGGGTCATTCTCAATTCAATTCAGAATTTTATACAGCACTGCTGTGGACCATGTCCTTTGCTGTTCAACCTGGTAATAATTGGGAAATTTCCTACTTAGCTGAACTTGAAGCCACATCAGTTGTTTGCATTAGCTACTGTTTATTATAAACATAACAGAATTTGAATGTGTGAGTGGTTAACCAAGCAGACTTCCAGCTCTATCTCCACTTAATTCTGTAAAACTGCATTATTATTATTATTATTATTAGTGTGTATGTGGGTGAGGGGTGTAACATCTTAATCTCTACGATAGTTTTGCTTTATCCCAGAGTAAGCAGTGCTATTGCTTGGGGTGGGGGAATTGTGGGTGAACAGAATTGGAACATCTCTCAACAAATGATGGTGGTGGAGATGCTTATGAATCATGGATGAAAGGAGGAGCTTGTTTCATAATGTCAGATGTCCCTTTTATCTCTGAAGAGCATTTTCAACTCAAAGTGAGGGGAGGTCATTCAAAGAGGGATAGTCTAAAAGTAAAAAGGGAAGCTGATGATTGAACAAGTGGGAAATGGAGGGATGGGGTGAATACTATTAAGCTGTCACCTAGTCAAATGTTACTGCCGCCTCCGCTAATCGCTAATGAGGCCAGGAGGAACATTATCAGCCTTAACGGGGCGTGGATTACAACCTCAAGTCAGGGTCCCTCGTCATTACATCTGATTGGTTCTGCCATCCTCTTCACTGCACCTCTTTCTCTAATATGTGTGCTTTGTTCTACAGAACAAGCGGAGAAGTACTTTGAAAATGTCACCATTTTTATGATTTTGCCTTTAAACATCGTCTCAATTGATTAGAATGAAATAATTAAAAATGAAGCATTGATCAGAGTAAATTCCGTCCAGACTGGAAGATGGCTGCAAGGTTCACCTTACAACCTCATGAGGAAACTTGTTGATTCAATGCTCTTCTTTCAGATGATAAATCAGGGATTGTAGTCTTTATGTGAAAGCGGTAAGGTTGGAACCAGAGAGAGGTAGGAAATGAGCTGTCACTTACACTAACTAAACCCCCTTTCGTCTTCTGGCTACTGTAAAACACACACACCTGTGACTTCCTGCAAACAGCAACACTCGCGAAATCAAAAGGGACAGACAAACATTAACTAAGCTTACTATTTGTCCCAACCAATATGGATTTCCCGAGTGAGATAACCGGCACAGGCATGGACCATTTGAACTAGTCTTTTCGATGAACTGATTCAAATGATTCAGTTCACTTAAAAGAACTGTCATGCCCATCACTGGTGACGACCTTTTCATCCATTATCGGGATTGAGCAAAACCAAAGTTTGGTAGGCGTGCACAAGTTGCCACATCGGAAAGTATTGTATTGCATGTCACACCTTTCCCGAGGAGATGACAGAGCAGTCCCAGAGGTACCATGAGTCTCTTTATCTTGGGTTGCCAAATAAGGTGATTTATTTACCTACATATGAAGGCACATTTACCTGTGTACAGACGGGTTTTCTCCTAACGAAACAGGGCACACTTGAGAAAAAAACAAAAGAAGGACTCTTGTTCAAAGGCCAAATGAACACGTATGCAAAAATGTTCCTCAGGTGGAAATAGACTTTGTTCAGTTCACGTTTGTCCAAAATATGAACAAGTTCGTTCATTGAACTTGTGCAGGTACAACACCACTCACATTTATCGATTCTCTGAGTGGGCACTGAATCAATAATGTCGATATGGAGACAAGTGAACCATTACACTATCAGTGAGATTTTTTTTCATAAAGAGGTTTATTATTCAGTGCGGAGAGTACAAAGTACAGAGGGGGGGGGTATTTGGACTATTGACATGCAGTACTTGTGACTTCCTATATTGTCGGTAGGCAATAGCCCATAGAACCTGCTTTTAAGAAGGTCACTTTCCTCTGTGAAACGCTCGAGTCTGTTTAGGTCTCTTTGTGTGGAAGGCAATTGTCGCTGTCCTCGATGCTGACATGGATATTATGTTCGCATGCATAGAAATAAAAAGAGCTACTGAATCATCTTTACCAATCATGGATGGGCATTCCATCACAGGGATGGACGCCCATTTTGGAGACAAAGGACAAGAAGTAAGGAAAGACGGAAGTGAATTTCCGTCCCTTTAATCGTCTTTAACAGTCAAGTACCCACAGACGCCCGTTTTACTTCAGGCCGAATGTGAAATATCATGACACGGCGAATGTCTCATGCGCGTTCACTGTGTTTGTATGCGAGAAGGAGTGACTTCCCTTTGCTTCAAGCTGACAGGAGGAGCAGAGAAAAAAAGTTTACACATCACCAGACAATCTGGTGAACGACAGTGTTTGTGTTGTCAGCTAAATGCTGTTGACACTTAAAAAGTTGCAAACAATTCAACCCAGTCACAAGATCCCCCACCTCTTTTTTTTTTCAAGGTGGGAAGGGGGTGGACTGGTAAAAAATAAGGATGTAAGTGCTTTAAAAGGATGAGAACAGAGGAAGATTATTTTTATGAATAAGGAGGGGCGATGACAGAAGAGTGCCCAGGTCAAGATACAGGGCTGGTCAGCAAAATAGGGTAAAGTACCCTTCTCTGATCGCAATGTCCTGCTTCGGTAAAGTCTCTCAGAAAGTTATTCTCTACTGTATTCTACTGAGTTGAGGAAAAATCGTGTGAGAGGGGATAATCACTGGAGCCTAAAATCTGAATTTGCTTCATGGAGATGCTTTCTACAGCCTCCTTAACATGCAGCTTCTTTTGGGGTATTGCCTTCCCACACCATGAAGTGAAAGGCTCTTTCGGTGTTGATCATTGGATTGATTTGGCCAGTGATGAATATTCAATTTTTTTACATTCAGATGTCTTCCCTTTAGACAAGCATCCTGATCAGATGATGAGTTGATGAAATAATAATGTGAGGATGAAATTCCCTCCAGGAAGTGTGCCTCAAACTTACATCTGTGGCGAAGATGACAGAGTGGGCTAGTTGGAGGAAACAAACGTGCCAAATGGCGGCGAAATAAATACACAGTCACAAAAAGGCATTCCAGCTGGAATTTCGAGGATCATTCCTGAATGATGGCTCATCAAGCTTCTTTCACAGCACGTATAATTGCTTTTAGATCTGTTCCTATGGAAACTGCCGTTTTCTTTTAAGCTGCTTAGTGGGGGATGTTTCATCACCTTTTCTCAAGGGGGTTGGTTGGTGCCACTGCTACATGTGAGGTTTTGGATGAATGCAACACTCCAGAAGCACATTAGTTTATTGTGCCTCAGAGGACCGACAATCCAGTAGAATGTATAAGTGGAGAACAGGATAAGTACTGTACATTAGGTCCCTTGCAGACAAGCATATTGCATGTAGAATGATGCAATGTGATAATAAAAATCTCAATTATGCACTGCATATTGAGACCTTAAACATACTATACATATAACACTTTCATTTATTCACTGATACATATGATGCGGACTCAATTGCCTTTGCTTTCCGTATAAATCTTGAACTGTTATAGTAAAGATAGTCAATGTAATAAATAAAAAGTAAATGCAAACTGTTTTTATAGTGGGTTTCAAACCTTGTTAGCAAATACATTAGGAAACCCCCTCTGTAATGCAGTAATGAGAGAAAAAAAGGTTTATTATATAGAGTATATTACGAAATTATATCAAATTTGTGCCTCCATTGGGAGCTCTAACAATTCTCAGGTTTGGAATAACAGGTCGGTCTCATTTGCTTTAAATTTGTGCTTGGCGTCTGACGTCAATTCTCGCTGCTATACAATTGATTCTGTGTTGCATGGGGCCACCTAGACTGCCACTTTCATCTTTTCTCTGGATTTTTATAGAATAATGACGCAGGATAGCATCTTTTCACAGACTGGGCATAAAAGGGACAGACATTTATAAGGCTGACACAAGCCACAATGGTTTATACTGTCTCCATCCACATTGCTTTGTCATTGGATGATTTTTTTTTTTTCATGCAAAATCAGTTTCAGTGTTTTGACATCATGGATCAACAGCTTGCATACACCTACATGAATTGAAAACCGGGAGTACAATTGAGATTTTCAAATACTTTTCACCCTTCTCTATAATTGTAAACTTGTTGATTTAGAGCTTAGAGCATTTCACTAAAATGAAAATAAAAGTAAAATAACAATTAAAAAATATTAAAGGCCTACCCGTGTGTTACAAATTTACTCTGATCACTGACAAAACAGTGACTAAATAAAGATTTTCAAGCCTCAATTTTATTTTAAGACGACCAGCGTTCCTTTTGTTCAGAAACAAACTATGGCTGGAACTGCTTCATGGAGGTGCAGACATCAAGTGAAAACTGAAGTATATATGAATGTTTTGTTTTTACAAATTATTGAACAATCTTAAGGGTTGAAAATGGCCAGCTTGCTTTGACGATGAAATGTTAATTCTTCTATCCATCCATCTTCTGTAGCGCTTCTCCTCACTTGGGTCGCGGGGGGGGGCGCTGGAGCCTATCCCAGCTATCTTTGGGCAGTAGGCGGGGGACACCCTGAACTGGTTGCCAGCCAATTGCAGGGCACACAGAGACGAACAACCATCCACGCTCACACTCATACCTAGGGGCAATTTAGAGTGTTCAATCGGCCTGCCATGCATGTTTTTGGAATGTGGGAGGAAACCGGAGTACCCGGAGGAAACCCACGCAGGCACGGGGAGAACATGCAAACTCCACACAGGATGGCCGGAGCCGGGATGGAACCCACGCCCGATGCTGTCTCTCACTGTGAGGCCATCGTGCTAACCAGTCGTCCACCGTGCCGCCTAATTCTTCTATATACTTTCAAATCTATTCACAACCTCGCCCCTCCCTACCTTTCCGACCTCGTCCATAGTGCCACTCCATCCCGCGCTCGCTGGTCTTCATCCTCCGTCCTCCTCACTGTACCCCTTGCCCGCCTCCGCACCATGGGGGACAGAGCATTCAGCCACTCTGCTCCCCAGCTCTGGAACTCTTTCCCACCTGACCTCCGTATTTGTACCACCCTCCCCTTTTTTGAAACAAAACTCAAAACCTGTCTGTTCCTCCTAAACTACTCTCTCTAATTCCTGATATTTTACCTCGTACATTTTATCCAGTTTGTTTTTACTTGTTGGTGTTTCTAGCCCTATTTGTGTTTTTACTTTTATATTTTACTCTGTAGCGTCCTTGAGTGTCCTGAAAGGCACTTCCAAATCTAATTTATTATTACAGTGAAACCCCGGTTATCGCGGTTAATGGGGACCGAGACCACCCGTGAAAACTGAAAATCCGCGAAGTAGCGGCGCCCCTTCAAAAATGCTTAAAAAAACCTATACAGGTATACAGTATACCCCCCTGTATACAATACACCATATAGAATACGGGTAGAGAGAGAGAGAGCGAGAGAGAGTGAAATTCATGTTATAACAAAAAAAAAAAAATTATTATTCAAACTTATTATTTTTTTATTCCCCAGCCATTATTTTTGTATTTATTCAATTACTACTTTTTGTATTTATTTAATTACTTCGACTTTTACCTGCTGGTACGCCGTCCGGTGTGCCATGTGAAATGAAAGGTGGCATTCTTCATTTATTTATTTATTCATTCATAACTGACAGCCTCGCGCTCCGCTCGTGCCCGGGCGGAAGAGGTGCTCCTCTTCGGCTTAACTGCCACGCACGCCGGCCTGTTGTGGGGATCTCCTGAATTTTTGGAAGATACGAGGATTCCGCCCGATGCCACCGATACACAATATAGACTACTACTGTATAGAGCTCTTGACTTTTCAGCCTAATGAGCCAGTTCTAATTCAGTTTGAAATTAATAATAATTCCTGTTCAAAATTGTAAAACAATGTGGACTGACTGAAAATGAAATCACTTCATGCAGGTAGGTCTCCGAGACAAATACAGGTTGATGGTGGTAAATTTGTTAAGCGAAGTTTATATTACCCCATGCCATTCCAGCAACCATAATAGTTTGATGCTATTAAGATTAAGAGCATGCAATGCGACACTTACAGTGTTTTATCGACATAGTAACCAAGTGCTTGAGGAGATGAGGAAACAAGCGTATGGGCTACAATTCACTGGAGATGCTTAATAAGGCTTGAAATGTATTTGATGACAGGCCATGAGTAAGTTTAATGTGGACTGGGTAGTGGCTATGAGGGATCATTAGACCATTATTATTATTATTATTATCTCCATGCAGCAATCCAGTCACACGCATTCACCTCGGAGCTAAGCGTGCCTGCAAACAAATCTGCAGTTTTCACTTGAGCTGTTGTGAAAAGTGTCTCTCTTTTGGCTGCCAGGATGGCCGAGTGGTCTAAGGCGCCGCGTTCCGGACCCAGTCTCCCCAGGAGGCCTGGGTTCGAATCTCGTGGCTGCCAGGATGGCCGAGTAGTCTAAGGCGCCGCGTTCAGGACCCAGTCTCCCCAGGAGGCCTGGGTTTGAATCTCGAATTTCCCCATTGTGGGACTAATAAAGGCATTATTATTATTATTATTATTATTTAGAATATCTTCAACATGGACTTAAAAATCGCTACTCCTCTGACAACCAAGAGAAAATTTCAATGAAAACTCAGCACACACTGTTTTTTACAATTCCACAATCTTACAAAACACACTTGACCATGTAATCAAGCCGTGTTGTGAGACATGAGATCTGCAATACAGCTATTTATTTCCAGGTACCTACACTTAGATCTGATATACAACTGAGATCATATTTTTTGAATTTGCCATTTTTTCATTTAGCAAAAGTATTGGAACAGTTGATGAATCGTGTGTCTGTTGCCTATGAGCCCCTCGTGTGTCAAATCAAAGGGAGGAGCCAGTTTTATGCAATTTTCATCATACAGTCATTGACTTATTTCTACATGTGTATGACAATTAGGAATGTTAAAATGTCACGTGCTCGAAGTTGACGCGACATAGCATCACTCCTGATCTATGTGTCTGTGTTGCATCATCACAGAGTAGGTTTATATTATATTTATATTTTCATCTTATATTAAATACCCAGTTGTTGTTTTTTTTCTTAAATGGTAAATTACATGGACAGCACGGTGGACGACTGGTTAGCACATCTGCCTCACAATTCAGAGGTGCAGAGTTTGATTCCGGGGTCCTGTGTGGAGTTTGCATGTTCTGTCGGTGCCTGCAAGGGTTTTCTCCAGGTGCTCCGGCATGGTAGGTTAATTGAACACACCAAATTGTAGGTTTAATTGTGAGTGGTTGTTTGTCTTTGTGTTCCCTGTGATTGGCTGGCAACCAAAGGCCGCTGGGATAGGTACCAGTATGCCCGCGATCCTTGTGAGGAAAAGCGGGTGTGATGATGGATGGATGGATGATAAATGATATACTTTCGATACACACATACACACTAACATACCCACACAAATTCATTCATCTCATCTACTAATTGCTTAATAACAGTTTTCAGTTCTTATAGCTTGGTCAATATGCATAACAAAAATGCCACATGTAAAATTCAACTTAAGTGTCTACGTGGAGGCGAATTGGAAGAAAAAAAATCACTTATCCTTTAATATCATCACAAGCACTAAGGCACTAAGTATGGTATTTTAATTCCGTTTAAATTCTGCCAATCCACAACCCAGCCGCGGTGTGCCTCTGCACTAAGATGAGGACAGCTTCCAGAAGATGCTGACGAGCTCACAGGTTCGGCCAAACAGCTCTTATCTCCAGCTGGCAGCTGGAAGTGGCAGAAATAATTCAATTTAATAGCCATTGCTGTTGCGTGATAATGGCCACACTCCTGTCATGATGGGAGACTTCTCACCTTTCTACCCCTATAGCTTTGCCTCTCCCCACAAGTAACTGCCGTTTGCAGCAGGAAAAACTAAAAATTCATATTCCCTCAGCTTTCACTTTAATGGTTGCGAAAATGTCTCAGAGCAATGATTCAGTGTATACGGTATTTCAGCAATCTATTGAAAATTGTGACATTATTGTTTTGTTGTTTTTCTTTTAAAGGTGCAGGTAAAAAAGACACATTTAATTAGTAAATATGTTCCTCAATCCCTTGGATCTGCACAAATCTTGTAAACGTATGCCAGGCGAGTAGTTGAAAATAGGCATATGCAGTCAACAGTGCAGGCAAAGTGACACTACCAGTTCCCCTCATGCTATCGGTGATAGCCGTCAGTGGGATTACGACTTTGCCTTTGTCGAAAAATTAATCTCTATTTGGGTACTCTGATACATTAAATGTTTATCTTGGGAGAGTTTGGCAATGCAAAACATATTTAAGAAGAGTGGTAGCTTATATCTTATATGAGGCAAGATCTCCAACATAACCACATTGACGAGTGTGTTTATTCGTTGTATTTTTTGGACAATGCTTAATTTTAGTTTAGTTTTTATTAGTTTTAATTATTTGTAATGTGGTGTATTTATCAGGTGGGGTTTTTTCTTGCTCATTAAAAACTAAAAAAAAAGATAGCATTTGAAAATGTTATTAACTCACGAACAATAATGCTGAATAACCATTAACAAATAAAACATAAAAAAGACACTTGAATTTATGTGCAATAAATCTAAGAAAAGTGCAGTGCAATAATGTTGCTTCTAAAGTCAAAATGCAGATGAAACACACAACGTAATGTACATGTTCTTTACTTAGTGGTTATAGTCTACTCACCCCTTTTTCAAAGCTATTTTTCGTGACATTAAAAATCACACCTAATTAAATCATTTCAAAATTTACTCCACTATCAACATGCCCTATAATCCATTCAACTCAACTTTAAAAAAGGAACACTTTTTGAGAGGGGGAGTAAAGACAAACACAAAAAGATTAACGACTTATTACAAGTGTGCAGTGTGCATGCAATCTTAGAATTGAGTATATAGCCTTGTTCACAATTGGTTCCAGTCTCAGTCAAAGAAAAAAACGTCCCAAAGCATGATGCTGTCACTCTGGGCTAACGTTACCTCTAGTAGCGGCTTATTCCATTTCCGTGCAGCATAACAACTAAATGCAGCTTCACCATGTAGACTTTGAAAACTCGGCTCCACTATTTGAGTCAGTAGATCTCAGAGCCCTTCTGGGTTTATATTCAATCATCATTTCTTTGATGCATTTAGAACCCAAACCATTCAGTGACTTATAGAGCAGTAGCAGTATTTTAAAATCTATTCTATCGCAAATTTGGGGCCAGAGTAAAGCCTTCAGGACTGGAGTAATGTGTTAAATACTCATTGTTCTGGTCAGAACCGTAACTGAAGCGGGCAATGTAATATGAAGTAGCCACATCCTGCATAGAGAGCGATGCAATAAACTATTTGTTTCACAAATGAAGGACAACACTACTGGAGATGTTAGAACAAGCTGCCAACTCACAGGCGCCTCTTTTATGTCTGTGACGGAGAAAGCCATAATCATCTTGACTTTGGACGTCAACATACGTTTCTGCAACTTGATGACTGATAGGGGGAAGTTTCTTCCCTGACAAATTGGTCCACAAGGCCACATAAATTTGCCTGGGTCACAAAACTCAGATCGATCACATTTGCATTAGCAAAAAAAAAAAAAAAAAAACTCTGAAGGACTGTCAAACATGGAAGAGTAAATAGAGGTGGAGATGCATCTCCTAGTCACCAACTCCTCATAGAAAACATCCAGTTACTGTAAAACCCCCCACGAAAAATGTAAACCGCAACAAATTAAAGCAGCACAAAATTAACCATCAGCTGCCTACAAGACCAAAACATCAAAAAGCAAATGAGATTTTGCTCTCCTATTTGTTACAGCTGCTGAGTCAATACCAGGAAGGACAGACTACTCAGAGGGTTGAATCGTGCGTAAACGGGTCATGAGCATAAACAATTCACAGATGATGATGAAATGAAGTACAGCATGTTCAAAATGTTGGGGGATTACACCAGAAGACAGACTACTGTTGCGATTGGCCTTTTAAACAATTTCACCAACACTCGGGAGAACTTCCTTAAATAGGTGAGGGAGAGCTGAGTCATAAAGGGAGCCAGATGGCTTCATTTGGCAAGCCACATCCTCAAAATATGACAAGGAAACTGCCTCAAAGGAATCCAACACTGTGGAACAATGAACATGCACAGAGGGGTCAAGTGTGGTGTTTGAAACTTTGTCAGTAAAAAACTGCAAAAATTTATTTCCCATTTCAGGGACAGGTGTGCAAATCGGGTGTCAAGAAATAAGTATGTGGATTGTGACGATTTGCCTTATTAAGAGTATGCTTTGAGAACAACGCCAGGAGACTTTTAGGATTTGATCTATTTTACAGCAACGTTCAGCATTCTTGATTAGCTACACAAAATCTCTCATTAAACCATAGCTATGGTCTTATTTTTGACTGTGTAATTTTTAATGTAAGCAAGAATCCAAAATGTTGCTGCAAGATGAGTGGAACCAAGAGGGGAGTCCCGATGACCCGCATCCGGACAAGGAAAAAGCTTAGTGTCATGTCATGTCATTATCCACAAGCTTATCATGTACAGGGTCGCGGGAGGGTGCTGGAGCCTATCCCAGCTGACTACGGGCGAAAGGCGCACTACACCCTGAACTGGTTGCCAGCCAGTCACCGGGCAGAGGAAAACATTAGTCCAAATGTTTTTTTTCTCATCATAAATAGTCTTTTGAGCTGCAACTAGGACTTGTTTGCAATGGGTGACCCTGCCTGGGGCATAAAGCCCCAGACATCTTAGCTCCTACGATCATCGCGACACGCAAAACCCTCCACCACTGGAAGGTGATGGCTCATGGAGGAGATCAGTAGCTATTAATAATAATATAATTATAGGAAATATTACTTTGTACATCCTAAATCTAAGTACCGCATTACTTTTGTAACGCGTTACCCCCAACACGAATCTTGTTTATGTTGTGACATTCAAATATCAACACATGCAAACATATAAACAGCTATGTTGGAGTCATGGTCCACACTCTACATTCACTCTGGCATCATCATCATTGACTATTTATTGAAACCTCTTTTTCATGGAAAAACTGACACACTGTCCCAGTTCCACAGAATCAACTGAATTGTTAATGATCAATAACACAATTAATTGATGAACAGATCCATTCCTAATTTGTTTTAGGGGATGGTTTACTTTGTGATTATATTATAACAACGTAATGACCACATGTGGGTTTTTATCAGTGAGCCCAGCTGCTTTCTTGAGAAGGTTTAACATTGATGAGGTAATGCGACAACGTCGTATTCACCAAAATTCCCCATGAGCCCCCCTTTTCCTCTTATGTTGCGTTCTCTTTAGCTCAGAATGAAGATAATCTTCATATATATAATGAGCTGTACAACTAATATACATAAACGGCTTGCCAGAGATGTCATCGTAATTCATTCACGCTCATCCCCTACTATGCAACCACCGAGGAACATTGTTTATCTCCTGAGAGAAATTAAAAGAGTGGGTCTAGCAAAATGGTGCTGTTGTTCTGCTATGTGACAAAAGGCAATGTGATATTAATTGTGTAGTCTGTGCGGACATGTCTTCTAATCTACCTCCCTCCAGCACTTTGCACATCTCGTTCACGCCCACACGCATACACAACCACACGCACACACACACAGCCAGACTTTGGCAGACTAATTCATTTTCTTTTAGGAAGCAAAAGTTAATTTCCTTGATTCTTTAACTGTGATTGCTTTTATTTTGTAAGTAGAGGACAGATTCATTGCTGTACAGATACGTTTATGTAACTAGGCAATGCAAGACACTGCACATTATTCATTTAATGTCTTCTGTAACAAGAGTTAAAATTCCCAATTCTTGCCCAAATAGCGCCTTGATTAACCTTGAATTCGATTGTGATGGGGTTGTTTTGGTCCAAGCAGGCCAAGTGCACTACTTTGGGACTTCAATGGATCGATGGCGAGCTATGAATGAAGGCCAGGAGTCTAAGGATGCGCTCTGTCAGTCAACCTTTTAACCTGAGCACATGCGCAGATACATGTGAGTATATTGGCAGAAGGATGCTGAGTTTCCAAATGCCAGGCAAGAGGTCATGAGGAAGACGAAAGAGGAAGTTTATGGACGTAGTTAAAGAGGACATGAAAGTAGTTGGGGTTAGAGCAGAGGATGCAGAGGACAGGGTGAGATGGAGGCAACTGATTCCCTGTGGCGACCCCTGAAGGGAAAAGCTGAAAGGAAAGAAGAAGCCATGTGCTGATACCAAGTTGAACCTTCTCTCTGGACATTTGCGCATTTGAACATGATTTGAATTACGACATAAACCAAAGGACATTTTCGTGTGTAAACTCATTGGCCATGAAGTCTTAGGTTGGAAGAGTGCCCATTTTTATCTGGGTGCAATTTTCTGTATTTTTTGGGTTGCTGGTCTTAATTGTGAACCAGTATGATCACTTGTAAATATCGTGATTTATTTTCTCTGTTGTCTTTCACCACTTTCAATAAATTTCCATGTGAAAATGTAAATATAATACTTACTACTCTTTATTTACTGCCTCTGTCCTCTGGTAGCCAATTCTTATTCTTCAGATACACCCCACTCACATTACATCTTAGTTGCTGTAATAACATTGATAGTGTTAACTGAATACTTGAGACATTTCACCGACTGACAATTAATTAGCCTACCACGAGAGCCAATTATGCAAACCTGTTCAGCATCCTTCATCCAGACTTCAACTTGTCACATCCAAAGCCTCTGTATGTTGTAAACAAACAAGACTCTCATAAGCAACATTCAAATTATTTAATAAAACTCTAGGTTCGTCAACTGACAAATGAGGTCATTTGCAATGCTGATGCTTCGAGCAGTGGTTAGATTGCTGAAGAGACGCAGCATCCTAAATGGCACAACAAGAAGCAGCCGCGCTTACAGCTGCTGGGCGCACAAACAAAGGTCACGGCAACTTTGGCTAATGTGAGCATACCTAGAGTAATGCAACCCAGAACATTGTGGGGCTATGCTGTGCACTTTCTCACAAAGATTTGCTGCAAAAATTATTATTATTTTTTTTTCCAGACAATGGCTCATTTACCGAATAAACTTTGCAAGCAGACCCGTATTACAAGAAAGGCTTAAGTAATTCCTATAACGCCCTCCCTTTGAAGCCACATAAGTAGTTTTGGAGTTGAGCCTTCAGTGCACTATATCCTTTCCACATTCATCTAACTTTTGTTCGTGCCTGGCAGTTGCAGTATTTAACTTTGTAACTGCATCTAAAGTGTTTATTTGTGCAGTAGTGTTATAGGTTAATAGGTTCATAACTGGATATTTTTCAATTTGAAAGGGACAGCGCATGTTCATGTATTGACATGCAAATGTAGTTTAATTACATTGTCTTCAATAATAATAATAATAACAATAATTACACTGGTTGAAGATAAATATAAAGCGCTGTGCAAAAGTCCCATTAGATTTTTTTTATTTTTTGTTTTATTTTATTTTTTTAATATATAACTAAGCAAAGCTATAGTTATCATGTAAAAGGAGCCATCCATTTTTGATTTGTGGAACAGACAGCTTGATTGATGCCATTATAACAATAAGTCAAAATAAATTTCTGGCTTTCTACCTTTTTTACCAATTTTCATTAGGCCGTAATTTCAAACTTTGGAAAGTTTTGTGTTTTGTGAACATAATCACAAGTGACAAATGACTGCTGTGAAAAACTAATTAAAACAAAAACACTCCAGGGGTCTCACTTATCAACGAGTGCATAGGATTCAAACAAAATCATGTTTTTTTTTTTTGTCCGCTATCAAACAGTGCGTACATACACGCACCTGTAGGGCATTTGCCTTGATATGTCACTTAATTTACAACTTGCACGCATCACTCTTAACGTGGCCAAATCCATCCGTAAATTGTCAATGCAATAGCAGAATATGAAAATGAAAGAGTCATGCCGTTTGTGGAAGGTCAATAATGACGACAATGCTTATCAGCAGAGTGGAAACAATGACGTGGATATTGTTTGCTTGCCTCAGTTGGCATCATACAAAAAAAAAACAGGCAGGACAGAAGGAAAAAAACAAAGTGGTCGGATTTAAAAGGAGATGAATTCAACTGCGATGGTGCGACTCATTGAGCCTTGTTCCTTGAGTGATGGATGGCAGGCAGAAGTGTGCACTCATACAGAGGAACACAACTCGGGAATGCCAACGCTGCTGCACTGAAAAAAGTAGCCCTCAATTTACATACATTCACTGAAAAATAGTACGTACTTCCGTTGCACGTGATTAAAATGTGTTAAGCGAATACAAATCATTTATTTTTGAGGTAACACTGGAAACTTCATTGGTTTACCACTTTCTTATGTGCAACCCATGTAAATGTCCGAATTGAGTATTTTGTTTCCCCCAAAATTGACGCATTTAAAGCATATTGTTAAAGCTCGAGACATGGACGCCTGAGACGATCCAGTCTTTTATTGACAACAAAATACAAGTGAAAAAGCGTTAAGAAAAGAAAATTGTTTATGTGCGCTTTGTTTATTCCTCTAGAGTTGTGAGTGGTAATATGAAATTTTGCAATCAAAACATTTATCCCAGAAGGCCACTTTGAAAAGCGTCATCATCGTCATTTAAAATTGACTGACAAAATATTATGAAGCAAAGTTGTACATGAAGTTCAAAATAAATATAATCCGCATGATTAAAGTTTAATATTAAGTGAAACTGGACGTGCGTCAGCGGCATGCGCTTCAATTCACCACCTTAGCAGCTAAATCGCTGAATTTTCTGTTCCCCAAAATGTGCGTACGGGTCTGTTCAAGCTTCCGTACATGTGCACACTTTTTTATAAATCTTTTATTTGTTTACTTTGAATAAAGAGAATCCTGTACTTAGTGGAGTGCATCTTCTAATCCCTGTTTTGTGTTTATGCAGAATTGATAAAGCGCACTCTTTTCCAATCAAGTTTATTTTTCTTTTCATTAATTACACTTTGCCCAAAAAGTTGCGCACGCATCTTTTAGACCCCATTTTGTGCGTACGTCGCGTTGATAAGTGAGACCCCAGATGGGCAAAGTCTTTTGCATTCCCTTTTCGACTGCACAGTACCAGCTCAGTCTTCCTGGACTCTACTTACCTCGGCTTGTTTCGAAATGGACAACATCAGCAGTTACGCAAAACACCCTACCAGATGATGACAGTGGATGAGAAAAAATGATTTCCTTGTATTACTTTTTCCCAGCATTTGGCTATCAGAGTGGGGCAATGAGAAAACAGAAAAGCAGAGTAAACTGGAAACCGTGGCGTGCAATATTGCACCTCTGCAGCTTGACAGTATTGTTAACATTGATAGATTTGTCACTCTGGTGATGACGAAACAACCAGTGAACCACCATAGGCTTTTGTCACCAATTTTAAATGGATGCTTGGATCCTTTTATTGGAATATGTACCTCATTTCTGTCCATTAAAAAGCACAAACAGACATACAGGTGTGTCGATCCATGTAAGTACTGTGCGGTGGTAAAGGGACACCTGCCAACTCCTTTCGTATGCTATATTTTTTAATCTTTGCGGGCCTTTTGGTTAAGAATTCCATCATAAATCCTTGTTAACCTGCATTCAACCCCGTTGATTTATTCAATTCTTCTTGCACACAATCTTTACGGAAAAGGACTTAACCCATCGTCAATCCGTCAGATCTCATGCCATGAACTAGCCATTTGAAAGTTAGCCCACCTAAAAGGCTCCATTAGTCAGGCCTTGAAGCACTGCGACAGCGAGGAAGGTTAACTACAACTAAATGCAATTTCATCCCTGGCTCTTGTGTCTGAGAACTCTGGGGAAAATGGACTGGGAGTGGACTGACTGGGTAAGAGGCAGAGACTGGAGCTTTAGGCCACTAAGTGAAGGCTAGCTGAAAGATATTCCACCACACTGAGACTCCATTTGCAGAATTATCATTGTAGATTAACATTTTTATGCATGTTAAATTACCCTTGAATTTCTTTAGCCATGCAGCACAATGAGGCACTCATGGAACAGAGATCCTTTATTCCACTGGATGGGTCGAACGTGAAGTGTTCTCAGCCTGTGGATATAGGAACAATATTAAGTCATCTTGCATCAAGGTCACGTCAGATAGTTCAGAATGAGCTTGAGAAGTTGCTGGTCGCACAATGAAATGTTTGTAGGGGTTTCGTCCTTGCTCTGTGCACAGACTGGCTCAGAGTACCGAGTGTAGTCTGCCTTTTGCCCAAAATCAGCAACCGCTGAACATTCCTGAACAGGAAAAGCAGTTTTGAAACTGGACAGATGGATGAAAGGAGCGCTACCTACAGGTTTGATTGCGTGGAAGGCATCAGCAGTCTGGTCTGTGTCTGCACTAAAATGTTTTTCATAATAGAAATGCTTTTTTTAAAGCTAGCGATTCAACCCTTCTCACAGAGTAGAACTAGTGTACAAGCACACACACAATTCACTAATAGCCCAAGGCTTGTAAACATAAACAAGCACAAATGCGTACAAGAATTGCCTTTGACAACGAGGAAGCCTAGAAATTGGATTCATGAAATGTCTTGCAACTGACCTTTGTTTCTGCTGAAATAAAGTAAATGTTTGTCAATGTTTTGATGTGTTGCTACAATAGTAATATGTGAAGAACGAATCAGATCTTGTGCATGAACGGTTTTTAATGCATGGCTCAATCAATAGTATCGACTTCATCACACTTTATCATAATGAAGTTTCTGTCAAAAATGTTTCTGTATGCATTGACTTATGTGAAAAAGAAAAATGATCAAGTGAGTACTTACTGCAGAGCACCCTTCTCATATTCATCTGTATGGGCAAAAGTAAAGATGGAGAAAAAAATGCTATTACTCAAGCTAACCAGTGAACCTCTGGATATTTATGTTACCTTTTATCGTGTATTATATGGATATTGATTGGATAAGGATCTGATGCTAGAATGCAGTCATGTGTGAAATGGTAGGGATGAAAGTAGGCTCCTCCATCCTAGGCCATGGTAGTGGGTCAGAAACGGGTGGGATGCCCACACCAAGTCAAGGATGAGAGAGAGCCTGCGCCAAGTGGAAGGTTACAAATATCTCAGGGTCTTGCTCAAGAGTGAGGGACGAATGGGGTGTGAGAATGACAGGTGTGAGCGGACTCAAGAGACACTTGTCAATTAAAAAATACAACCTACCTTATTAAGACCCAGCTGCCTCGAGCAGTAGAACAGAGGCACTTTTATTGGTCCCAGCTCCAGCAGGTGGAGATAGATGATTGGGCAGTCAATCCAGAACGAGCAGGCAACCAGTCCATTTGTTTAAGTATACAAAGGTGCAAGACCCAAAAAAGAAGTCTAAGGAGTGAAGATGTAACACTTCCCGCCTCAAGATACAAAACGAGCTTTAGCAATCGCAAATTACACAAACTACAAAACAAAGCTAAAGCAATACTTAGACTCTGGAAATGGCAACTGCAGTAATATTTTATGAACCCTTATTGTGGCATATTTTGACATTAAAGCAGGCTCTGTTTCCTGGTGGACATGGCCGAAGTCTAAAGTCACCACTTTCAAGTTTAAGTTACGTAAATCAAGTCGCCACCAAATTTCAAGCAAGTCAAGTCATTATTTGGTCAAAGCAAGTCGTTTGTCAAGTCATACAATCTCGTTCAATGTGACAACATTTATGTTTTTCCCCCACTGATCACATTGCAAAAACTACATCATACATCATGTTTCTTTTTTGTTTTTTTTGTTTTTTTACACGCCTGGCTTGTGCTCCAGTGATGACTTCTGACTCACCCGCCATTGGTAACCAGCGCAGCGCGCAACGACGAAAGAAGCAACACTCATTTAAGTGTGAGGCTCAGTGCAATTCCCGCAGAGTGGAGTTTTCCTGAAACATGAATGTCAATAAATCGATTTGGAAAATATGCCATAGTTTCAATGTGAAAGTAACTCCCGTGATGGAATGAAAGTTAATCGTCGACATGCTGATGACGGGCTATCAATTCAGTGGTGAACTGTCACCAGCACTTCACTTCACCGACAACGGTCAGAGAAGTTCATTCAATCAAAATGTGCAATGACATTTCACCTCCACAGGCTGCAATACTTAAACACCCTTTGGATTTCGTAAAAGGAAAAGTAAGTTCTATAGCAGAGGTGGGCAAACTACGGCCCGGGGGCCACATGCGGCCCGTTAAACGTTTTAATTTGGCCCGCTGAACTTGAAAAAAATTAAATGAATAAACCTTGTTTTATTTTCTAAATACTGTGGTTTTTCAAAGACATATATATTGTTGTAATGCTTTTGTTCACTTTGATTTAAAATTAAATGTATTTTTTTTTTCTCCGATGAGGTGAGGTTACCAAAACACTCCATCCATCTGCTCCTGGTCTGGCCCCTCTGTAAAATTTTAGAACCCATTTTGGCCCGCCAATCAAAAAGTTTGCCCACCCCTGTTTTATAGTCATTCAGGAGTGTGTGCACTAGGCGAGATTCCACAGGGAACGCCGATATTTAAGGGTGTGCAAATGGCACAAAGAAGTGGATGAGAGAATGCGAACGTCCGAAAAAGAAAGAAGTTGCGCAACACCAAAAAAAAAACAAAAAACAAAAAAAATATATATATTTCAGATATAAAATGCACACTAAATTGAACATTCTGACAAGTCATGTAGTTCTCGTCAAAGTCAAGTTAATCACGCTATTGTAAGTATTTCAGGCCCGCCCAGTCAGTTGGAGTCAGCCAAAAGGCATCGAGAATGGATTTCCCAGTGCCACCTCACAAGCAGACAAGCAGGTGCCACACACCAGACAAGCAGCCTAAAATAAAAAAAAAAAACAGTGTTATATAATTTTTGGTCCCACATTGTTTTACACCAATCACCACACTGTCCGTGTGTTTTTGTTTGTTCTTTTTATTTTATTTTTTCTTCATTAGGCTGTGTGACTGCTTGTACAGCGCCTGCATGTGATGTGGAAATTATGTTCACAATGCTGATTGGCCCGCGTAGGTTGGCCAGAAATACTGACGCGAACTTAGAGACGACTGTAAATGCCCACCTCTGGCAGCTACAATTATTCCTTTGGTTTTTGTACTTGCTTTAGTTATGACATAGAGGGAGAGGATTGGGTGGTTTACTGTGTCCTACAGCCAAAGAGTGATTAGAGGCTCATGCTGTGATCAAGAAAGCAGCGAGTAGATGCAAAAACTCATGTGAATTGCACAGCACATTGACCATTGACACTTCATATGTACATCTCGGTAATATGCTTCAATTCGGCGTAGAGACAGGCTCACTCGGCACTAGTTACGAGGGAGCCACTGAGGCAGCTGGGAAAGCCCGTCTGCTCAGCCAGCATGCAGTGCCGAATTCCAACATTTTTTTTGAAGCAGAGGAAAAATGAAACCCATGTACATGGCAGAGATTTTATTTTAATTTGCCACTGGCAAAGTGGCAAGTGGACAGTGCTAACACTGGGAACAATGCAGCATCTGTAATGTTGTCAAACACATTGTCACAATTGTCTTGCAACTATTTTTGCTCGTTTTCAACCTGTTTGAGCAATTTGTCCACTGATTTATTTTCTTTTAAAATACATACCAATCAGTGTTACGGGCATATTTAGTACAAGTCTTTTTTTCTGGAACAAAACACGGATGATCCGTGACATTTGCAGACTATGTAAAAGCAAACTACAAATGTATCAACTAAATGGATGCTGATTAATGGATTTATTTTTCCTGAACTGGGATTGGGGCATGATTCCCGAGAAACTTAAATCCTCACGTTTGAAGTTGTTTGACAAAACACAAGAACAAGATGACCTCAGTGCGTGTTGGAAGTATACACACATACTCCACTCGCAAAAATGGCGCCACAAAACTTCAGTTAGTCACATGATCAATATGGAAAAAAGTGTTGGCAACAACAAAATCTCCCGTTGACGTTAGGATGCCTGCCTACTTTTGTGTTTCCTAGCCACACAGCAGGATGGCTGTCACTTGTGATTTATGATCCGTTTTGCCTCAACACATCACTATAAATCACTGTCAGCACAATTAGCCAGCTTTGCTGTTCATTGCATGTGATGTTCCATTAAGGTCAAATGCGAGTTTGATTTTTTTCATTTCTGCTGGTACGTGCAACGTCTTTAGAAGAATGAAAGCGCCTAAAGATGGGATGCATTTGCTCTGCAATGAAAGCTATCAGTGCATTCAGGAAGATATTATTCCATCCTGACATTGCTACTGCTGTCACAACCACACACAACTCTTTAACATTTTCATGTTGACAAGTATTATGACAGTGTATGAGCTGAAAACCTCCGTGGGCAGATATCATTCAGAACTTAAGGATGACTCACCGTCTCACTGAGGTGACTTCTGATGCCTCACACCTGAAGGCGTTCAACACTGCAAAAAAAACTGCAACAATTGTCAGACATATTTATTGTCTTTGGACCATAGAGAGGCAAAAGGCAAACCAGCATTCCAAAAACATGCTTGGCAAGTTGATTGGTCACTCTAAATTGCACCTAGGTAAGAGTGTGACCGCGGATGGTTGTTCGTCTGTGCGCCCTGCGATTGACTGGCAACCAGTTCTGGGTGTACCCCGCCAACTGCCCGAAGATGCCTGGGATAGGCTCCAGCACCCCCGCGACCCATGTGAGGAAAAGCGGTACAGATAATGGATGGATGGATATATACATCGTGTTTGCGTGTGTGTGGGTTTGTGTGTCACTCCACCTCTTCTTGATTTTATTTGCAACTCAATATTTGATGAAAAGAAGGGGTATCTGGGCAAACAACAGAGCAACCAGGAAGAGAATGATGAAATAGGAAAGCATGACCACATCTTTCATGAGCCTGCCTTTTTACCATTTTGCCTACTCCCATCATTTCCTGCGGGATCAAGAACCTCATGTATATACATTTAATAAGGGCATACTAGCATACTAATTTATGATAACTTTCTTGCTACACCTCACCTAACCATTATGTTAATAAGGTCATCCTTTGCGCAAGTGCTTCAGTGAACAAATCATTTAAGGACTTAACAGTATCTTCATTTAACTCATCCTTCGTGTACGCTTTGCAGGGAAGCATGAGCTTGAGGCTATCCCAGCTGATTTTGGGTGAAAGGCAAACTTCAGCCTGGATGGTGACCTCACAAGTCAATCACAGAGTGGACTACACATCTGAGAGCAAGTCAAGGATATTCAGCGTACAGTTTTTATTAAAGACCTAAAAAATAAAATGCTAGCATAATTCAAAGCTCTGAATTTACAATACAAATGCTGGGGGGAAAGGCAGGAAGTAAATTGAGGCGGAGGCCTTTTTGTTTTAGTCAGCCTAATGCTGTGTAATAACCTCACTTTCTCCTCTGATGTTCCAAAACAGACTGAGCTATCGGGTAGGAGGTTGAGGTTAGCAGAATGTGGACGATGGAGTGAGGATAAGAGTACAATGGATAGATGCGACTGCCAGGACCTGTCGGCAGAGATGAATGGATGTTTCCAAGATGAAGCAAGTAAGACATTAGGGAACAGTGATGTAGTGAATCATGCTCAAACAAGTATGCTCCCGTGCGCGCTTTGGTGACTGTGTGGGCGAACAAAAGATAGAAGTGTGTGTGCATGTGCAGAGGTGTGTCCCAAGCAGCCCTGACAGTGACCCACCAAGATGGGAAAAGTGCTCTGAAATTGGTGACAACCGAGGGCGACAACGATGAATCTGTGCGTCTGATTACAGGAGAAAAATAGCAAATATCAAGGAGCTAGGAATGGAAAACAAAGAATACCTGAAAGGATGGGGATCACACAGCAGAAAAAAACAGGGTGATGGAAAATACATGGAAAACAATCTTCTGGATATGTAAAAAGAGGACCCAATCATAGTGAGAATAAAATGCATCCTAGATCAACACAAGGGGAATGTTCTATAGTAATGTAATGGAAGTTTTGGAGAAAGCATATGGAATTGAAACATGGGTACAGATGGCACTGGGGACAGGGGTGACACGTCGTCCTCAGATTTATGAAGATCCTCCATAAAGGAGCAAAATATCCGGTTAAACAGAAGAAAATGAAGCTGTATAGATTCTGCTGAGCGACAAGTACTGATTCATTTAAGTTACAAAAGAATGTCAGAATGCGTACCTCTGAATCCGATTTTTTTTTTTTTTTGCATGGATGTCGTTGCACAGTTCAAACATATTTCAGAATTTGGGCGCTCATGCACCATCGACGTTAGGTGTGCGGTTCACAGAAGCCAACCCCACATCATTATCCATGGCGCATGCGCGCCTAACACCAAATATGGCAGCGCCGTGTAAGAAAAATTCAAAAATATGCAATCAATATTCGCCAGTACTAATGATGATTTGAATGGCATACTGTAGACTCCCAGGTAACAGATATGCACGGAGGTTCAATCTGAGGAACCAACAACACGAGTAACAATGAGGAGAGTCATTCACTGTAGAGTCTATGCAGGACAAGCCAGAGTGTCAAGCGGCTCAGGTCAACCCATGACGAAAAATGCAATGTTGCTCCGTTAGCGAATGCTCTTTTGTGAATTGTTGAGGACATTTTGGCATTTGAAGTATCCCTAATGCACAGAAACATATTTTTCTAGCAATGGTGTGTAAGTCACGTGCACTTGTGATAAACAATCTTTTCCTATAATCTCAAGTATAGTGTATGTATGTATGAAATTATTTTGCAGCACATTAGCATTAAACTATGATCTAATGCCATGGTTTGGTTTTATTTTGGTATTACAATAGCGGTGTTAATGGGGAAAATGCTTCCATCCTTTGTTTGAGTAATTTAATAGCGCTTTCCTCCATAAAATACCACTTAAAGAATAAACCCTCGGTGAAAACAGGTGAGAGTTCCCAGTCGTCTTTCCCTGCATTAAGCATGGTAACGTGCATGAAAACACCAAGCAGTGTGAGAAGCCGAATACCTGGCCTGCCCAGGTGAGACCATGGACATCCTAAAATCTTTTTCTTTAAGATCAACACACCACTACATGCCTCAGCTGACTGTGAGAGGCTTTTGAGTATGCAGGACTAAATGTCTACCTGTAGAGGCCACACCTTGGTCCAAAAACACTGAGAACCAGTGTCTGCTAAAGCAAAACAAAATATGTAGCGGTCGTCCAAAAAAAAAAAAAACAACAATAAATAAAAGAGTTGAGAGAAACCTCTTCATGAATGTGTTTCTGTATTATTCTTTTTCCAGTGAGAAACATTTTTTTTTAAACAGGTGATTCCAAGAGACGGGTCTAAAACTATTTGATTTATCACATTCCAGTATACAATCATGATTCTGTTTTAAATGTCTTTAGTGGCGATCTTTCATCTCTAATAGCCATCAAATTGTATTTATAATGCACATTCCCCATTGAAATTAACTTTGAAAGTGAAATAAAAAAAAATGGGGAACAGATTACAAAAGCCCACATTGGATTTACAGATCAGGTTGGGTCAATGATCATGTGCCTCAGTGCCCAGTCCAAGATGCAGTTCCTAAAAAGATGAGACAGTGCCATTTTTACCATTGTGTTACATCCTTTTCTTTTCAAAACATTCAAGAAACGTTTGAGAGCTGAGGGCACTAATTGTTGAAGCTTTGGAGTTGGAATTCTTCCCCATTCTTGCTTGATGTACAGCTCCAGCTGTTCAACTATCCGGGGGCTCCGTTGTTGTATTTTCCGTCTCATAATGCGCCACACATTTTGAATGGGAGACAGGTCTGGACTGCAGGCAAGCCAGTCTAGTACCTGCACTCTTATAGTATGAAGCCACGCTGTTTTAGCACATGCAGAATGTGGTTTGGCATCGTCTTGCTGAAATAAGCAGATGAGTCCACGAAAAAGCAATTGCTTAAATGGCAGCATATGTTTCACCAAAACCTGTATGTACCTGTCAGCATTAAAGGGGCCTTCACAGATGCGTGAGTTACCCATGTCTTTGACACTAACAATGCTCCATAGCCTCATAGGTGCTGGCTTTTGAACTTTATGTCCATAACAGTCTGCATGGTTATTTACCTCTTTGGCCTGGAGGACACGGAATCCACAATTTCCAAAAACAATTTTAAATTAGGACTCGTCAGACCACAGAACACTTTTCTGCTTTGCATCACGCCATCTTAGCTGAGCTTGGGTCCAGAGAAGCTTGCTGTGTTTCTGGGTGTGGTTGATGAATGGCTTTTGCTTTGCACAGTAGAATTTTAAGTAACGGATTTAGCGCCAAACTGTATGTACTGTCATTGTTTTTCTGTAATGTTCCTGAGCCCATGAGGTGAAATCCTCAGGATCAGCATGCATCGCACGATGGCCACCTAACAGCAAGATTATCCATCTTAATCAAATTACTGGCATTTTTTCCCCCATACCTTCACAAGGTTAGCATGTGTACATTATTGAATTGCGTAATGCTGTGTGGCACCTTCAACTTGCTACCATTTGTACCATATTAAAAGCATTTCAATAAACTGCTCATGCTGTGTGGCGATGTGGATTTCAACTTATTTTGTCAGATCACATGTGGTGTTTGAACGGGACCCATTAATCATCTAAACACTTTGCACTGGGCAGGGTCACAACAAGCTGGACCTTATCTAGGCTGACAGAAAACAAAGGACACTATTTTCGTAGACAAGCCCTCGTGAAAAAGGCACGTCTTAATTTTCGTGTCAGGAAGTCTACTTTATTGTGTTGGTGAATTTGATTGACCACACGCTCCCCCACGGGACATTCAGACGGACAGACGGTGTTTTCTGTCACACGCTACTGCTGCACTTGATAAATTAGTGACAAAAAGTGGAATAGACTTTAGATAAGGTACTAGGTTTAATTTGTGATGCAGATCTTGGAACATGACTTTGGTGAATTTGATCGAAATACAGGCAGAAAGATTCTACACCCCACTGATATGTGTGGAGTATGTATCTCGTTATTGAATATGACAACAGTATGCATTTAAGCCTCTGATTCATTCTAGTTTTATTTGTAGTCAAATCTTACGTGACAAGTCATAGTATCAGTGTATAGAAGTCAACCATAACATTACCAAGAACTGGACTTCTTTCCAAAACTGCTGGAAAGTTGAGAGGGAAAACTGGTTGAGAGGCTGCCTGGCAGCAGCATTGAAAGCGCTGCAGAAATTTCTGGCAAGTGTTGCTGTTTCATACATGCGACAACAATCTCCTTTCTTTTTCATATGTAAGGGTTACGTGGTAGCGTAGCAAGACGGAAATCTTATCCTATAAGGAAAAGAAAATACACCTGAAACAGCACCAACCGTTTGGGAAATAATATATTATTGTCCGATGAAGCCATACATAATTCCAAAAGCTAAGTTTGGCACAAACACAACAGTGCTCTTCAAGTTCAAAATAGCAGTCCGTGTGACCACCATCTTCAGGCTTCTGCAAAAAGAAAATATCATAAATCATAAAAAGCCGGCCTAAACACCTTCAATGAATTTGGGGTTAATCAGAGGTACTTTAAATGGTGTCAGTTGTGTGTCGAATCCAATTTAACACGAGTTTTAATGTGACTTGTTGAATTTCTGAACACAGGTGCAACCACAGTTAAAGGAGGGTGTGCACACTTGTGCAACCACCTCTCTGGTGTTCATTTTTACCACTCTTCTTTAAACTACTTTTTGTTTTCAATTGATTGCATGCTTTTTTAATTATTGGTGGAAAAAGACTGGAAAGGATTTATCTCAGTCTATTTTTTTATACCACAGAAACCTGGCAATTCATCATGTCCATGTAGACTTGGTGTATCAACCGTAATTGTCTGTTAGTCTGACACAGTGATAAAACCATTCGTACTCACGGTCACATCTGGTAAGAACATTCAAACTACAGCTGTCCTGCTGTCTTGATGACCTCAGAGATTATAAAGGGATTTTTCTAACAGCTTTTCAATGACCACAGGAAACAAATGTTGCATAATTAATGTATGAAACAACAAGATAACTTGTATTTGTGGGGGTGAGGTTAAATTCATCATTACTAAACCCGGCGGAATGACACAGGAAAACTCCTGAAATGGCGCAAAGTTCCATCTTAAGTACTTTTGTAACTATGTGTTTATTTCTTTTTTATCCAACACCTTTTCATTCAATTTCTTTTCACAGGGAATGTTCTGAATACATGACCTTTGGGGGCAGACACTTAAATGCATCTTGGACAGAGAAGAATGCTGAATGATTTCCTCCATGGAGTGCCCTATCTGGTGAGCGAGAGTGTCAGCAGATGCTCTGTGCTTCTCCCCACACATCGGAACATATGGCTCTATTCAGAGAGGTGCACTTGTATGAATATTAATACACTTCCAGCATGCAATAAGTACCCTCACAGGAGGCCAGTTTAACTTGAGTGAACAGTGGTGGCATGTGTTAAAATGATTCATCCCACAACTTTGGATGCTGAAGGAGTGAAATGAAAGATGGCCCCATCCGCAAGCAATTTCACCCTTCTCATTATGTTTTTATATTGTTGTCCTGTTGCACAGTCAATATTCTGTCTCACCTCATCCCTCATAATATAGCTAGAAATACGATAATATTGAACAGATCGCTTATTTTGCTCCAGAAAAAGGTTAGTTTAGTAAAGATGCAAATAAGTGAAGAAGAAGCGATAGTGCTGGGAGCTTTATCCATTCATCCATTTTCTATAGACCTTGGCCTCTTGAAGGTTGCATGTGACCGCAAGCCTACACTTACTTAGAGATTGGCATTTATGGGATAACAATTAGGAATATTTGGATTGATATTGAAATCACAATTAATAATCAAGATTACTTATTTAGCAATGACATCATGTTTAAGTACGCGGAGGGAGGACAGAATAGCAGAATTATGTCACACACTTGCCATAAGCAGCATTGGGGTTGCTTTCATACTGCTGAAATTTGCATTCACACCACTCTGGTCGACACATTAAATGTTTTTATCTTTCAGTGATTATTTTAAGCCAAAATTGTAATCACAATTCACTTTCAATTAATAGATTGCCAGCCCTACCCTCGTTGACTTTGGGGAGAGGCGCGGTGCGCTCTGGAATGGTCGCCAGTCAGTCACTGGTCAGCACTATCATGTCACAGAGAACAAGCCAGTTTAAAGTTTGCAAAGAATATTGATGAAACCAGCAATAATATCAGGATAATTACAGCACTGGGATTTCTTATCAACACACAGGTTTGATGAAAAAAGCCCCGAATCATAGAGTACAGAAGTCTTCAGAGCAGTTGCCGTGACCCCTCGCATGAGCGGATGAAGCTTGCCAGCGAGAGATAACAACAGCTCTGGCTGGCTGAGAGCCTCAGACTGCTTCTAATCGCTTGTTGTTGGTGAGAATGTCTCTCAGTAGTTTTCCAGGATGTTATCTTGATGACGCCAAGTCGTTGTTATGGAAACACAAAGTGAGAAGCCATTAGTCTGAATAATATACTGGAGCTAATAGGCTGAGTTTAAAGGTACAGAGGTAGTAATATCTAATGGTAGAGAGCAACAGAAATATGGGGACATCACCTCTGCAAGAAACGTTATGATAAGAATGATGAATTAGTCTAAACATCTTTCCTGGGTAATTATCTTAAAAACACAAGGAATTTGAAAGAAGTCAGGAACGAAATAGTGAAGCTACCGTTGCCCGGCAATTATAGGATAGCGACGTTATTATTTGTAACTGATTTGCAATACGTCAAGTTTTATCATCATCATTATGATCATTATTATATTATTCTTATAAATATTAATAGTACTAGTAGTAGTAGTAGTACACTGAAAGAACCCTTTGGGTGTATTGTATTTACTTTATTCGGATATGTAGATTACATCAAAAATTACATTGACCACATTTTAAGCATGTGCAACCAAAAGTTGCATACTTTTTTAAAAAAAATATTATTATTTATTTAATTCATAATTGAGTGTGAACAGTGTTATGTTTTTAATGATGGTTTTCCTCCAATAAATGTTCTTAAAAAAGATTCAAGATACAACCACATAACACTCTATTCTCCTTTCCTAACTGTTTTTAAAATGAACAACGCAACTATTTTCGAGTTCATGCGAATAGACAAATCAAGGTTAAATTCACTCAGCGACAAGCCACCGTGACAAATAATACACAAACTTTATTTTATTCTACAGATAATATGTAACATAATGTATGGGTCTTCTTGCATTATTTTTCACAGAGAGGTACTATTTTGTCATGTTTCCAATGTTGATCACATACACAAGATAAATGTTCTTGGTTCTGCATTTAACTTGGCCCATTGTTAGTTGATCCATTTCCAGCCTCAGGCAATTCATCTGGGAGACTTGCATTGGTCCCTGGTTTTGTTTGACTGAATCAGTCCTCTTGTAGTACATAGTAAAAGTTGGGCGAGGGTACCGCATGTAAACTGTCAGCCCCATATGTTCATTCTACCTGTACATGCATGATTGTACAAACAGCGAGCCAGGGTTGCTCCGAGGAATGAATTAATATACACACACATATATATATATATATATAGAGAGAGAGAGAGAGAGATAGATACGAAACACAAAATCTTGAACATATTTGTGATAAAATATGAAATCTAAAAAATTATAATGAAAAAATAAACAAGCAAAATGATAGTTTGCATCCTAATTTGCGATTTACAACCTCTACTGCCATCAATCGACGGTTAATTATTTGAAAAACACTTACAGGGAATGCTTTTGATGGACTTAAGCGTCACACACAACTTAAAAACTACTTGCTTAATGTACGACAGCATTTGGTGTGAGCGGGAAGCTCTTGTTCTCTCGCTGACTTTTTTCACACTTTCTTAAAGGGACAGCGCACCACTAAAACTAAAACTAAAACTCGTTGAAAACACAATTTGTTAGTGGGGTCGTTTCTTAATGTATAACCACGGAGGAGATTATCTGCATCACGCAGCTCGTTGCTGCTGCTACGCACGGACTTACATACAATACAAATAAAGGCCATGCTTTTGCGGCGCATGCTATCTTAGCCCCTAGCATTCAAATAGCCGCAAATACTTTCAGGAGTACGGGTGAACAATGCCCACCGGGCTTGAAGAGAACTTAACCTCTTGGCATGACGGATATATTGCAGGTTCTTGTGATCGGTCCTTACCACAAACCAAAAAGTGCCGCTATTCCTCCCGTGCCATTTTTACTGCCAGAAGTTCCCTGTCGCCAACTGCATAAATGTTTTTGCCTGAGACAGCCTGCTTGAATAAAAAGCACAGGAATAGACCTTACCATCCTGCGGAGATCGTTGGGCCAGTACACGCAATAGAATTACATGATTTCATTCTGCTCTGATTGCAAATATTTGAATTCAATGCATACAGTACTTGGCCCTGTGCTTAATGCATCCTTTTTAAAAAACTTTGCGTTTTCCGTTCTCCATCTCAAAAATGGGCGTCCCATTCGGACGCACCGTTTCGTCCCGGGAACAAAATGCCCATCTATCCATCTTCTGTACCGCTTCTCCTCTCTAGGGTCGCGGGGGGTGCTGGAGCCTATCCCAGCTATCTTTGGGCAGTAGGCGGGGGACACCCTGAACTGGTTGCCAGCCAATTGCAGGGCACACAGAGACGAACAACCATCCGCACTCACACTCATACCTAGGGGCAATTTAGAGTGTTCAATCGGCCTGCCATGCATGTTTTTGGAATGTGGGAGGAAACCGGAGTACCCGGAGGAAACCCACGCAAGCACGGGGAGAACATGCAAACTCCACACAGGATGGCCGGAGCCGGGATTGAACCCACGCCCGATGCTGTCTCTCACTGTGAGGCCATCGTGCTAACCAGTCGTCCACCGTGCCGCCCCAAAATGCCCATCTATGTATATTAAATTAATAAATATTGTTTGTCATCTGTTAAAGTTACATTAGCTAATTAACTTGTTTTGTTTTTTCTGGTGCATGTTGCAAACAAAGTTCTTATTACAGCAAAATATTTTGCGAATATATTAGAATTAGAAATCCCTTTATTGTCATTGTACTCAAGTGTGCAACGAGATTAGAGATAGATATAGATAGATAGAGAGATAGATAGATATATCTTGAGTCACTGTTGCTGACATTATATGAAACAAAAGTATGCCATTATAAATGATCTTAAATAGTGAATATGGTCATCCTGTACCACTCCAAAAAAAATCAACCGAATTGTGTGCTGTTGCGACCAAGTGAAAAAGGTCGCACCAGTGCAGAATTTGCTATAGAACTGTGTAGTAGGAAAATTGTGAGAATCCATGAGGAAAACGCCGGAGATAAGATATATAATAAGTATAATATATATATATAATAAATAAGTAAAATGCAATTTAAACTTCAGTTGTTTGTATTTTTCCCAAAATGGGAGAGGTTCGGAAGTGGTAAACATGTTGATGGGTGCAAGACGTGATTGGAGACGTTTTCATCGGGACTGGGGTGGGATTTTTTCTGTGGTTGTGGGATGGGACAAGAAAATTAATTCCCGTGATACCCTCTAGTCCACAGTCAGACATCACTTAGTGCTAGACTTATATATATAGAGCACTGAGTGTAACATTTGTGATTCATGTTTGTGCTTCATTTTTATAATACAATGTCTGTAGACGGAGGAAGAAGGAATTCGCCTTCCTCTGTTGTTTGACAATCATTTCTGAATATTTCAGAACTTCCTGTTTATTCCTGAGATGAAATGAAATATCAAAAGCCCCCTTGTTGATATCACAATAACCCCAAACACACACACACACCTAAGCGCACGCACAGACACGCACACACCCACTCTATCTCTCTGTCACATACACACACCACCCAAATACCCATAATAAGGTGTTGAGAGGAGAGTGTGTACAAAGAGATCAAGGAAATTGGTTTTCTGCAAGTGATGAGTGGGTCATAAGCTGTTCAATCATAGAGGCAGATTTTACTAAACCTGCTCCTGGAACTTCAATTTAGATCAGAGAGAAAGAAAGAATCTAATTCCATTCCACCCAATCTTCAAGGACTCATGGCTATCAACTTCCTAGTGGCATCTTTCAGAGGAACTCACAAAAGTATCCAAAGGTAGCATCAAGTTAATACCAACACATCAGTGTCGCTCGTCTGCTTTGTTTATTATACAGTACAATGATAGCCTTTGTGACAGAATGAAAAAATGACAACATGATGTGCTTTATGCTGAAAAACAGAAACTATGTTATGACTAGTCGATCCAGAAGGTGGTGAATTATTCACACTGTTGTTGGCAGTGGGCCTGGACAGGCATGAAAGGCCTGGCTTCTACCCCAGGAAGGCCTAAAGGATTGGAGTGTCTGTCCCCACTACTCTGAGCTCCGAGTTACGCTAGTGCAGAGAGGGCATTTTGTTCATTAAGGGTCCCTTACTGGGTGAAAACATCCAGTCAGTGTCAATTACACAGAAGCTGGTGGGCAGGTGCACTCTTCACTGTTGGAGGGGTAGAACCATTAGGGCAAGCATCTAATGCCAGGAAGCGAGAGCAAGAACATCTGAGCTGAGTAAATGATGCAGTCTTCGTCAGGAGTACTACACACTGTAGTCCAAGACGGTTTCTATGATGATCATTAAAATGACCAATTATCCATGTTAAAGTTGATCAGAGGTGAATGGAGACGCTCCGCTGGTATTCCATAAATAATCTTATTCAGTTCCGAACTAGATAAATGAATTAGATAATTGAAAAAAAACCGTTATTTTTAATAATGACAAAATATGTCTGTAAATCGTCCAAAAATAATAGGTGGCCAGCATCCTGATATGTTTAAGGCAAAACTATTTATTTTTCGTCAAAATATGGATTAGGCCAATATTTTTAAAAGGTGACAATATATTTCACACTCGAATGCACATGTATAAAAGATCCACTCTTCAAAAAAAAAGGGTTTGAAGAATACAAAGAAATGGCATACTATGATGTTCTTGTCACGGGTTGAGGAACCGTAATGGAGAGAGCAAAGGAACCCAAGAGCAACCTGGATATGAGATGGAATTTTATTTGTGAGGAAGCGGGTCCGGAGTTCTGCAGGGCAGGCAAGGGGGAGGTAGACGCGGCGGGAAGCAAGCGCAGGCAGCGGGTCCGGAGGGCGCAGGTCGGGCGATGAGGTGGGAAGGCGGTGGTGTCACGGGCTTGGGCGGGCAGGAAGAAGGCTTGAGGAAGCACATAAGAGAACGGAGTTATTACGAGCACCAAGGACAGCGCCAACAATGCCAAGCTGTGTCATGCAACTGCGGCCAAAGTACCACGGGTATAACGGGATAATCCGGCGCCTGACTCCTGGCTGCGCTGAGCTTTTATGCTGTTGCTGATTGTGCGGATGAGCAGCAGGTGTACAGGGGCCGGCGCCAGAACTTACAGGGGCGTGCCTGGGCGTAGGACCAGGAAGTTGCCCAAGCCCTGCAAGACAAGTCATAGACTCCACCAAACATTAAAAACACAGGACATCACAGTTCTTTCCCTGTGCAAAGGGCTCACTTGCATAAAAAAATATCCCATTCAAAGATGGCATAAAATTGCTGAACAGTAAACCAACATTAAGAGCACATTATCACAAAAATGAACACAATGTCCATATTGTAGTTTGTCTTGCATGTCAATGAAAGCCCCAAAATTCATCGCCGCCAATCGCCTTTAAAATACAAGCTCAAGCAATACAGTACAGTTCACTCAGCTTTGTTGAAGGAGCCCTGGTACATCTCACCTGCACGGCGGGACTGGCTGCCAGGATGGCCGAGTGGTCTAAGGCGCCGCGTTCAGGACCCAGTCTCCCCAGGAGGCCTGGGTTCGAATCTCGAATTTTTTTCTGGCTGCCACGATGGCCGAGTGGTCTAAGGCGCCGCGTTCCGGACCCAGTCTCCCCAGGAGGCCTAGGTTCGAATCTCGTGGCTGCCAGGATGGCCGAGTGGTCTAAGGCGCCGCGTTCAGGACCCAGTCTCCCCAGGAGGCCTGGGTTTGAATCTCAAATTTCCCCATTGTGGGACTAATAAAGGCATTATTATTATCTTTAAGGAAAGCCTCGCGTTCAAGACACAATAACCAATTGTAAGATTAACACTGTTGAATATGTTCATGTTTTTGGAGGACACGCAACACACACACACAATACCTCATGCACTCCTCTCAGGTTATTGTTTTTTCATTTGTTTTTTTTAATGTTACAGTGAGTGCTGGTGGGTGGTCCCTCATTCAGCACACCTGCCATCTATTTTCAATAAATTGTCTTTAGGCATAAGGCAGATGAAGCTGGTCCTAGGTTTTGGAACATTCACTTGCTTGACTGTGTTTCTGCTGTGCGTTTGTTATCGTATCTAGTATATATCTTGCATGTTTCAGTATCGTTTTCATGTTTTGTGTACCTTGTGTGTGGCAAGCGCTTTTTGTATATTACTTCCTTCCTTGCATATGCAAGAGTAGTTTGTTTGCTACTTTGGCCCTTGTATTTTCAGCAAGCAGTTGTTGTTGTGCATCATAGTCAATTAAATCAGGGCTTAACTATCGCTAGTGTGTGGGATACTCATTTCTGAATCTGCCAAACAAGACTCTCTCTCTCTTTATATATATATATATATATATATATGGGTTCATGGGTTCGATCCCGGCTCCGGCCATCCTGTGTGGAGTTTGCATGTTCTCCCCGTGCTTGCGTGGGTTTCCTCCGGGTACTCCGGTTTCCTCCCACATTCCAAAAACATGCATGGCAGGCCGATTGAACACTCTAAATTGCCCCTAGGTATGAGTGTGAGCGTGGATGGTTGTTCGTCTCTGTGTGCCCTGCAATTGGCTGGCAACCAGTTGTGTCCCCCGCCTACTGCCCGAAGATAGCTGGGATAGGCTCCAGCACCCCCGCGACCCTAGTGAGGAGAAGCGGTACAGAAGATGGATGGATGGATGTATATATATATATATATATATATGTAGTTTTTGTACTGTTATTTTAATGTCTACACTCAATATTTATGTAATGTGGCGACTATCTGCGCTGCATTGTCATCGCATCACTGGCTCGGGAGCCCGGGCCGCTAAGTCACCTTTACTTACCTTTCATGGAGAACCAATAATGTGAGTAATTTTCCTTCAAATCTCCTGCCAACAATTTTTCACAGTGGCTAGATATGTGATGAAACATACACAGAAGGCGTAAACTACACTGATGCAATGAAACAGACTTTAAAAAAATGTTGTGCAATCCTCTTTCAAGAGACTTCATTTGAAGTACTATAATGTTTTTTTTCTTTTGCTGTTTCAAGTAAAGATACAACTTTGTTGGATTTTGTTTAAAATGTTGATTTGGACCGTCAAGCCTTGTTTGCTGGGCTTTAGTTGAGTAATTTCATTTGGCACAAGCACAAGAAACATTCTGATCAATTAACCAGAACGCACATACAATGCATCAGCAATCGAAACGTGGGGCACCTCCTTCAGCTTTGTGCAAGAGACAACTTCCATAAGAAAGAGTGTCTCTTTGATGATTTTTTTTTATCCTTATGAGTCTTCAATTTGGAGACTGACCTTGTGGAGCACCTTTCTCTCATTTAAAGCACAAAATCGTCTGTTTTTTACAGGTTTTTTTTTTATTATTAAATGGGTAATAGATTAATGGAAATACTTATCTTGTTATCTTTTATTTTGCCCTTTGAGCCAAATTCCATTATCATTTTCTCATCAACTGTCAACGCATCAAGATTTCTCCTCATACAGCAGCACTTTAATGCACTGGTCAAAGAGGTTGCTAAAATGAGGAAATTAAATGTTCAAAGCATCAAAAAACTCAGGCAGTATTGCTCAAATTAAAAAGCAATACGTTTCTGCCCTTACAGTGGTGTTGTTTGAATGATGTGGATTTTTTTAAAGCGCCCCCCCAAAAGAAAAAAAAGATAAAAAAAAATAAAGGAATGGCATGACATTATCTAAACTGTTAACAAGCCAAGGTACATGCCATCGCCTTCGGGAAGAATTGTCCTTCACATCTACAGAAGGCATTCAAAGGCCTATATACTTTTCCTAAGACTCTAAAGCAGTGGTTCTCAAATGGGTGTATGCATACCCCTGGGGGTACTTGAAGAAACTCCAGGTGGTATGCACGATTTTAAATAAAACAGACAAACATGCAAAAGTCTTTCAAAATATTGATTGAATTAATTACATGTTTCGGGAAAATGGAAGTTCATCAAACCAATTTCATATTCAGTAGATTATTAAATGTAATTATTTTAAAAACCCAGATTCTCCCCCATACTACAATGGTTCGACCCAACTTGCCGCATATGATCTCTCTTAGCAGTCAATCACTTGAAGACACAACCAATACAATACAATACAATACAATTTATATAGCACATTTCACAACAGCTGGAGCTGTAACAAAGCGCTTTCCATTTGTCGTCATATAAATTTGCAGATAATTAGAACACAAATTAAAACACATTTACAATAGATACCAGAAGAACAGCGGAACAGTGACAGTCTCATGTTGAGTCAAAAGCTAAAGAATAAAAATGCGTCGATAGACAATGGACAACTAGGGGGCTAGCCTAAAATTTAATGGGAGGTCATTCCATGGGGAAGGAGCCGCAACAGAAAAGCCATGATCCCCCAAAGCTCCACCTAGTCCTCAGCACCTCCAGCAGCATGTGGTCCGCAGACTTGAGGCAGCAGGCAGGTGCGTAGGGGTAGAGCGCTCAGAGAGGTATGCTGGGGCGAGGCCATTTAAAGATTTGAAGACGAACAGAAGTATCTTAACGCGAACTCTAAAGTGCACTGGGAGCCAGTGAAGAGAGGCCAAGATTGGGGTCATGTGATCTGTCTTCCGAGCGCCAGCTAAAAAGGTGAGCGGCAGCGTTTTGGACCAGTTGGAGGCTCTTGAGCGAGGACTGGCTGACTCCAAAGTATAGTGCATACAGTAATCAATGGTGACGTGGTTGAAGCGTAAGTCTTCCGAAAAAAAAATAAAAACAGAGGCACAAGTGTAAAAGAAGGCCAAACCAGAGTCTGCAAAATTCCGATTGTATGTTGAAGACTATGTTTATTTTGGTTTTATGCCCACAAGTTGCAGATCTCTTATATGATCCAAAAGACTTTATGTTGATATATATTTTTTGTGGACTAATACAAATGAAGTTTGAAGTTTTAAAGTTTAATACATCAGACACTGATGGCGTGTTCTCAGTCTTTTTTTTTTTTTAACCAAATATGCTCTGTGCTGGTTAAGGGGTAATTGGCTGAAAAAATATTTCACATATTCCACCACAGCAAACAGTAGCTGCTGTTGTGGTGGTAAAGGAACAGGAAGTGCTCAAGACAGCCATTAGCTTTCGGCTGCTGAACACACAAGGGGAGCAGAACAAAATCAGCTTCTACCGTCCAGACGTGAGACTCTGTGCCATCGAGTACATTCACATTTGTCACCGGTTGCAGCCAAATTAATGAAAACGGCAGAATCGTGGTGTAAGTGGGTGTCAATTTCAGATGAAAACCTCATCAAAAAGCACTGAAGGTGAGTTTTTGGAATGTACCGCATCAGGGTGCATCATTTGGGGATCAATATCTGATAACGAGTTTCAGGACAATGAGGGGTGTCTTGGTGAAATTTCAAAGTTGGAATTTGAAAAAAACGAGAAGGCAAGCGCATGACTTTAGTGAGGATATGCTGGCAAAAAACAACAACAACAACCAAAATCAATGGATTGATGGATGGATGAATGGATTGATGAATTCAGAGCACAAAAGTTCAAGCTAGGAGGTTGATTCTACAGCAGAGTGTAGCCTCACTGGACACGTTGTAGGCATACTTACTGATTGGCTATCGCAACTGTCGATTAACAGTAAAAGCGCCTTGAGTATCGCAACAGATTTCCGCACAATTATATCTGGAAGCCTCGGACGAATACTGCGTGCTCCTGATGTTATGAAATTTTCCTGGCAACACACACAAGCTGAATTCTAATTGGATAACAACTCAAACCTAAAAAAAATCAACACTAGGATATAATATTACATCAGTGTGAAGAATATGATCTTGATTTCGTGATTATGCATGGCCATATTCCTCAATTCTCGTGGGCGGTTTTAAGGTCATCTCCGAATCAAATTGATACAATTGAGAATACAAGATATTATCATTTTCCTCATATTGAACAAATCCTGTAAAAAACCAAAACAAACAAACAAAAAAAACATTCGCTTCGTGCATAATCGCAGACCTTCGATGCTCAGCATCTTAACTCCTTGGATCAATTAGGACACACACACACACACACACCACTCCCCCATGGTAAGATGATGGGCCATGGAAGGGAACTCTGATTTTATAAGTTCTAAATATTTATTACAATTATATATATTTTTTCTTTTTTTTAAATCCCACACCAACAATAAATGTACCAGTAAAAAGATCATCTAGCGGAGTCAGGTACATAAGGACACAGTGTGGGAGGATCTAACAAAGAAAACAAGCCAGGCCAGGCCGATATTACTTTGATCAAAGGTCAAAGATCAAAATATCCCATCAATGTCAAAGGTTCGGTGGTCTACAATAAAGGCGAGTAGGGATTAGTCAATGAACAGAATGAAAACAAATCTGAAGGGAATGATCAAACTGTTTAGCAAGATGAATCCAAGAGAGATGATTTTAATTTCCAAATGCCCCACAGCAGTGACCTAAAATTAATTGTCCCTACAGAGGAAGAACCTTTGAGACGGACGCAGGAATGTAGAGAGAAATTCTGTGTAAGTACACAAGTGTGGAACATTCTTCAGTGAAGAGGCAATCTTGGGTGATGCAAGTTATAAAAGAAGAACGCTGACCTGGGGCGGGGGAAGAGCGAATTGAAGTGTTGACATTACTGCACTGCTGAGACTGGGACAGCTCACACAAAGAATGGCATCCTGGGGACATTCATCACTGCAAATCAGCCTCTGTATCAACAGCATCCACTGCCTTGATATGTGTTTAACGTCGAGACATAGCAACAGTACAGTACACAGAGGTCCAGCTCAATAAATTACAATGTCGTGGAAAACTTATTTTGGATGTTTGTAAATTCTCTACTTCTTCCTACTCCCTATTGAACATGTAAACTGTGCTTATGACATTCCTTTTTTTCTTTTATTTTCATTTTAAATCTTATATTAATTTCTGTTCTGTTTATATGTTCAATAAATAAAAGAAATCATTATCAACATGTAAACCTCATATATATACTGTAGATACACTACATGTAGAGCACAGTACAACAACCGTAGATACCCAAGAGCCATTTTGACCCATCTAAAAAAGACACTCAGTTCATCCAGGGTCTAATTCATAACTTCTCATATTAATGAAAAACAGCCCAAACTTATGGTAGATTTAACATGTGTTGCTATTCCATTTGTCGCAGGAAAAAGTGAATTTTGTCTACAATATATTTTATAACATGATGAACCATCATGTGCATTTGATTTAATTATTTTTTATTTATTTTTTTAAATAGAACTGGTCACCATGTTTCTTGAACACGTCACTCGATGGCTGTCATACGTAAACGGAGAAAACTGCAAAACGTTATGCAGCTATTGAAGACTGTAAGTATTTTGTGATCTTATTTATGGGTGACATATATAGGGGTTAGGGTTGTCCCGATCACATTTTTTCAGGTCCGAGTCTTTTCATTTTGAGATCTGTGATCTGCCGATACCCCGATCCGAAATAGATTCGAGTCCCAAGATGATACTTCTTAAACAGTACATTAACAGCACAGTTCAGCTATGGTCCGGAGAAGCCGAGGAGTCCTTAAAGGACTGTTTCAACACAACTGTGTGGGAGGTATTCAGCGAAGCTCACGGTGAGGACATTAATGGTCTAACAGACACAATTACAGACTATATTAACTTCTGCATGGAGAACATCATGCCCACCAGGACTGTAAGATGTTTCTCCAACAACAAACCCTGGATCACACCGGACATTAAAGCTCTCCTGAAGGAGAAAAAGAGGGCTTTTGTGTCAGGCGACAAGGACGAGCTGAAGAGAGTGCAGCGTCAGCTGAGAAGGAGGATCCGAGAGGGGAAAAAGTCCTACAGGATGCGGATGGAGGAACAACTGCAGCGGAACAATGCCAGGGATGTCTGGAGGGGCCTGAAGACCATCTCAGGCCACGGACAACCAGGTAAGACCCAGAAGGGGGGGGGCTTCAGTGGGCAAATGAGTTGAACCTATTTTTCAATAGGTTTGATCAAATGCCTGACCCCGCTCAGGCTCCCCTGCTGCAGCCCCCACCAAACCCTCCTGCCACTGCGAACGAGACCCTCTCTCCCCCTCTCTCTCTCCACAGGCTCCAGTTCCCAGCCTCATCAGACAACCACCACTTCCTCCTGCTCAGCCTTGTTCCTCACAACATCTCAGGTGAAGAACCAGCTGAGGAAGATGAAGGCGAGGAAGGCAGCAGGCCCAGATGGGATTAGCTCCCAGCTCCTCAAATCCTGCGCAGAACAGCAGTGTGGAATCGTCCAGCACATGTTCAACCTGAGCCTGAAGCTGGGCAGAGTCCCCCAGCTGTGGAAAACATCCTGCCTGGTTCCGGTTCCAAAGACACCCCATCCGAAGGAGCTCAACAACTTCAGACCAGTGGCGCTGACGTCTCATCTGATGAAGATCCTGGAGAGACTGGTCCTCCTCCATCTGCGCCCCCTGGTCAGCTCCTCAATGGACCCACTCCAGTTCGCATACCAGCCTGGCATCAGTGTGGATGATGCCATCATCTACCTGCTCCACACTTCACTCTCCCACCTGGAGAAGGCCGGGGGCACGGTGAGGATCATGTTCTTTGATTTCTCAAGTGCTTTCAACACCATCCAGCCCGCCTTATTGGGAGACAAGCTGGAGCAGGCGGGAGTGGCCCACCACCTCATCACATGGATCCACGACTACCTCACAAACCGGCCACAGTACGTCAGGACACAGGACTGTGTGTCTGACGTGCTCCTCTGCAGCACGGGAGCGCCGCAGGGAACTGTTCTGGCTCCCTTCCTGTTCACCCTCTACACCTAGGACTACAAATACAATTCCACAACCTGTCACCTGCAGAAGTTCTCTGATGACTCTGCGATTGTCGGCCTCATCACTGACGGAGACGATCGGGAGTACAGAGGGGTTACGCAGGGGTTCGTGGACTGGCGTCAGCAGAACCGCCTCCAAATCAACGCTGGGAAATCCAAAGAGCTGGTGGTGGATTTCCGCAAGCGTCGGCACTCTCCACCTGCACCAGTGAATATCCAGGGAACAGACGTTGAGAGGGTCTCAACTTACAAGTACCTGGGTGTTCATCTGAACAATAAACTGGACTGGAGCGACAACACAGACGCTCTCTATAGGAAGGGTCAGAGCAGACTCTTCCTACTCAGGAGGCTGAGGTCCTTTGGCGTTCGGGGAACACTCCTCAGGAACTTCTATGACTCGGTGGTTTCATCAGTCATCTTCTATGGAGTGGTCTCCTGGGCAGGAGGCAGTTCGGGCCGGGACAAAAAGAGACTGGACAAACTAGTGAGGAGGGCCAGCTCTGTCCTGGGCTGCTCCCTGGACTCTGTGGACTCAGTGGGGGGCAGGAGGATGACGGCAAAACTGTCATCAATGCTGGACAACCCAGCCCACCCACTCAATGACATTCTGAGAACACTCCACAGCTCCTTCAGTGATAGACTGTTACACCCTCGCTGTACCAAAGAGAGATTTCGCCGCTCCTTCCTGCCGACTGCTGTCAGACTTTTTAACAAGAACATTGGGTCAGGCCTACAAACGGGAGGGCATTAGTGCAATTGTGCAGTCCTAGGATGCAATATACACTACTACTGTACTTTCAGCCAATGGTGTACTTAAATATTGACCAATGATGTATTTTGTTTACCATTACAGTATTCTTATAACAGTACTTCGATCACTGCAGCATTTCTACCATTGCAGGACGTTCACTATTACAGTACTTTTATCATTGCAGTATTTTTCTATCGTTGCAGTACTTTTACTATTACAGTACTTTTACCATTGCAGTATATTTTATCATTGCAGTACTTTTTACCATTACAGTACTTTTATCATTGCAGTATTTTCTATCATGCAGTACTTTTCTATCATTTCAGTACTCTTACCATTACAGTATTTCTATCATTGCAATATTTTTATCACTGCAGTATTTTCAATCATTCAGTAGTTTTTATCATTACAGCGTTTTCCCCGTCTGTATAATGGACAGGCATTAGGAGTGTTTCCTTTCACTTAGATACGTTTATACTGTGTATATTTGCATGCTTTTTATGAATGTCTGCTTCTAATGTTATACATTAACGGCTACATTACGCCGCCGACTCTGTGTGATCTATATCTTTGCTGCTGTAACACCTCAAATTTCCCCATTGTGGGACTAATAAAGGACATCTTTATCTTTTTTATCTTTAAAGAGGAAAGGCATTTTATAACTTCTTTAAACATGTCTTTGCACTATTTGCCTCGAATATAAAACTCCAATATTACAGTATATACCAGAGGTAGTCAATTAAAAGTCACAGAGGTCCACGACGAAAATTTCTTCCAATTAAAAGGTCCAAACCAAAGTCCAACTTCCCGAAATGTCTAGCCTATGTTCACATTTTTGTATAGTTTCAATATTTAGTCATTTTCAATAGAGCGCACTTATATACTAAATATTTAGCAATGTTCCCATTAAACACCTTTGCCAGTCAAACAAATATAAGGCGTTTATTTCACATTCAAGAAAATGTGGCTCCAGGAATTTAAGGGTGCCACTTCCAGAAAAAACAGTAAAATATCTCCCGCAGAACTATATCAAGTGCTAAGCATTGAGTTAACATCTTTTACCTTTTTTTTTTTTAAATCAAAGAGTTATCAGCCTAAAAAAAACGTAAAGCCTAATTATTCAAGTAAAACAGGACAACATGTTCAGTACACAATCAATAAAAATGGCTGTCCTCATGAAAAACTAATTCAAAATGAGCTTTGACACCACTTTTTCTTTTGAATATTTTTTTTAACTTCTCTTAATGAGAAAAATGAGTTTGTGACTGCCCTGCCAGTGACTTAAATCTGGGTTGGAACGAAGTCAGGGCCATTGGGATTTGGTAGATTATTTCACACATCTGGGTTTTGTGTTTTCCTTTAAATAATGTTTGTGCAACCACATTTAAGCACTCCTTCACAACCTCCCCTTTCACTTGAACGTTTTTTAAAATCCATGATACTTTTACTGAATATTCGTTTGCATGCCGCTGGGATGTAAACGAAAACGATGTTTTTGCGTGTGCTCACCTCAAACGTCAGCGGATAACTGTGCACAAAAGGATCCGGACCGCAGTCCGCCTTTTGGTGATGCCTGGTATATACAGTATGAACTTCAGCTTGACATGAACTATTAAGTGGAATAAAAATAATGAAAAATAAACTCCCATTGGACTGGGTCATAAAGCCACTCAATTCTTCCATCTGAGCTTAATGCAACATTAGACTAAAAGTCCAGAAGAAAATAGTACGAACGGTAGCTTGATTTAAAATAAGAAACTGTACTGGCCTAAGTAGGCTTTATCAAGTAAGGCCAAAAAATACTTTTAATTTGAGCATAAAGCAACATTAGACTAAACAGCCCAATAATAAGTTCAGTAGACAGTATGAATAGCAGCTTGACTTAAGATATGAAATATAAAAGAAAAAGTGTCACTGGGCTGTATCCAGTAAGATCTTATCATCAAGGTGCTTATCAATCAAGTAAAATCCAGTCGTGTGCTTTTTGGACCCACATGCAAGTTAGATTCTCCCGGAATCACAACATGAAATGTTTCTCTTCAGGAAAACCATCATCTCTATATACTCATTTGTGAGGTTATTACGCTGCTCAGAGGACATTCGCCACAGAACTATGAAGCAGGGGGCAGAGAGAGATACTTGGTTGCAACAGCAGCCAGTGAGGGGAACTGGTTAGGTTGTTCTTTCCAATACTGGTGGATCGCTTCTCTTAGAGATGGTGAGCTCTGAGAGGTAGGACTGTACCTGGTCTTCTGATGATCAGGTTTTCACGGACAGGGTCTGTGACTCCGTTTCTTGTAAGATCGCCTCAAAGGCGCTTTCCAGGTTGCTGTGAGCGTCAAGGCGTGGGGACTTGCTGACTGGCTCCGCTGCTACCCCTGCTTCCTCAGCCCTCTTCTCCTCCATGTTGCTCACCAACTCCTGGGTTAGGTGTTTTTTGGCAAATGTCAGGTTGGCAGACATAGAGAAGAAGCTGTGTTGCGTTTGCATGTTCTCCCAGTGCCTGTGTGGGTTTTCTCTGAGTACTCTGGTTTCCTCCAGCTTGGAAGGTTGACTGAACACTAAATTATTCAAAGCTCTGAGTGTGAGCGCGGATGGTTGTTTGTCTTTGTGTGCCTTGATATTGGCTGGCTACAAGTTCAGGGTGTACCTCGCCTACTGCCCGAAGACGAATGGATGGAGTACGATCGGGAGGTGCAAGTAAGGCAGTCTCCAAATGGTCACGTCACACACAGGTGACTAGATTGCCCAAAAGGGGGAATATTACAGTTTACATGTCAATGGCATGCACAAACTTTCCGCAGCATATTTGGAATGCACTCCGTGCCACTCTGATTTGGATGCAAATGAAGGATGCGGCGAGGATTGGCTGGGAAAAAACACAGTGTTCCCTCCAAAAATAGTGTACAAAGTCGCAAAGGGCTCATTACACCCAATTCTACCAGCACAAAGTCTAGCAAAATACCAATAGAAATTACAGTCCACCCATGTGCACAGTTTGACTTCGCCTGGAACGAAAATGGGGCCCTAAATTGCATCAATGTGGACTATAATCTATACTGTGTTGGGCTATATTTTCACAAAGTGCTCTGACAAAGAAAATAAAATATTTTGTGATTAATAATAGTGTCAAAGGCAACTAATATATCAGTTCAAATATTATATGGCCATCAAAAATTTTTGTGAGAGCTTTAAAGTGCTTTGGATTAATTACCCTGTGACCCCAAAAAATATTGGGGCTCATTCATCAACATATTCATGAATAAATCTCTTCTTTAATCAAATAACTGAATCCAAAAAGCAATGCAATGTAGATCTTGAGTAGTTGTTTATCCAAGGTTGTTATTGCATGTTTTAGGACTGCAGTATGTATTTTGATTTCATAAAATACCATTGTTAAACGGTGCCTACAGTACCAGCACCGTTGTCAAATTAACACCCCATGATAACATTCTGGGGAATAACAGATCACCTTCATATCATACAGGCATTCACCTTCTTCCAGTTTATATATTGTGCCAGTTAACTTCCACAGCGAGGTACTGTGGGACCGACCATCATATTTTATTTTCCCATGCATGAATATGTTTTGGGGGTCCCCTCTGAAAGCCGTAATCTGCTATTGATTTGTTGAGCAAATGTGTCTTCGTTGTTAGTTCGGTTTTATCCTGTTCACTGAGCCCCACCATGAAAAAAAGAGTAAAACACATTCCTCTTGACATTTTGTTACTTCTGGTCATAAAGGGAAAATACTATAATTTGCACTTGTTTAATCTGAAGAAACAACATGTCAAATTGCCCTTGTCTGTACAAGCCCATCTCTTGGGGCTTTTAGAAAATCCTTGAAGAGCGCTCAGGTCGAGAGCTGTCACCGCAAAGCCAACCCACCCACTCAGATGTGCCACCCCCTCTGGGTTAAGAGAAGCAAGAAAAAGGTTAAGCCTGTGATAATAACCTACAAGGGCAAGTAGTTCAGCAGTGTAATGACTGTGTGCAAACCTAAGAAAGTCCTATGTGGAACATTCTGGATGAGAATAAGGCTAAACACTACAAGAGACACTTGAATGCTCAAAGATTCAGATACGGAATCTGATCAACGGGGGTATTGTTGCTTCAGCAAAATGTTCTTTTTATTGGGGGGTTGCTTTTATTTGGGTGTTATTGCAAGATAGATACATGCAATGTGATTTACAGAAATAAATCTTTCTCATATCTTCAAAGTATTTCACACATTTTATCAAACAACTTCATGCAGGGAGATAACAGCACACACAATCAGCACAAATCACGCTGTGTTTGATGTTTTGTTGAAAAACATTTGTCATTCATCGTCTGTGTCTCCATGGTCTTGTCCAGTGGCATCACATTGAAGACGCTCAGTGAACTTGGGTGCTTTTTTTATTATTATTTTTCCCCCAACTTTGCAACTCGGACCTACCATTTCAAAGGGTCACACTATAGTGCCCTTTTCCTAGTCAGAAGTTGTGAAAGTCACACTTCCCACCTTAACTCGGCCTTAGACTGTGCTTTGTGCTAAACTTGTGCTGGGCACAAAAATAGGCTCTCGATGTGCCAGTTATGCGATTCATAGATACGATCCAGATTTTTATTGCTCTGACAGAGGAAAAGGAACACAAACAGTGTGAAAAACAATGATTGCTTTAAAAAAAACATGACATTCTGCAAATACACTAGAAGTTGCTGTCTGAGAGTCATGTAAAAGCTGTGTTCACGCAATATATTTATAAATATGGTACTATATAATTTCTATTTTTTTTTTTAATTCAATAAAAATGTCCAGCAGACCTAGACTTATTCTAGCTTCCCGCAAATTGTAGGGCCAATATATAGTATATATGTTCGGATATTTACAATTTAGCGCCGACTTTGTGAGATCTTAGAAAATCAGGCGCTGCAACTCTTATACAATGGCAGTAGCGACACACCATTAATTTTGTGACAACTCATTACTGCCAGTATCACCATGTGCATCAACATTACACCAATTAAGGCAACAAAGCGATTCTGCCACATCCAAACTGTGAATGAATTTAGATCATCTGATTACACTGAAGCATGTGTAAATGTATACTGATTTGCGTTCAGAGAAGTGAGTGTCGGGCTCGACGACAGCTATTTTAAGCAATGGAAGTCGTACAACCCTTATTCCTTATTGCCAAATAGCTCCACAATCAAAGCAATTCAAATACATTGTGATCCATGTCCAATCATCCATTTATCTAGTTGTGCTGTATTGCTGTAAAATGCTAGGTATTTTTTCATTTGCTTATGTAAAGACTAGGTAAAACACTGCTCATGATTGAATTAAAAATTTGTCTCCATTTGCTCCCAAATGCTTTACATTAAAGAGCAACACAACTGTAATGACATCTTTTCTCTATAGATTCGAATTTGTTGTTAGTAACATAGGATAACATTTTTTAAAATAATTTCCAGTTTAATACATTTTGTAGAAACTTTATTTGCAGGTATGCTGCCATTGCTGTTTATGTCGCAATGTAGTCAGGATAGTGACGTATAATGGCTGCTCTCTACTGAGCAAAACAAAATTGCGAACTACTAATCACATACGCGAAATGAAGTAAAAATACTAGACTGCAGCTCTTTATATTTTTTTACCTTTACCTTTTAACTTTTATAGTCATCTTGTAAATATACGCTCGCTGCCCAACTAAATAGATGAACTTATCCTCGCAAGTTCCAACACAGACTTTGCTGCTCTCTGCTTCCCCCAAAATGTGAAATCAGAATCCCACTTATTGTCATTGTACTCAAGTGTGCAAGGAGATTAGAGAGCTCCCCTCTCCAGTGCAATACAACAATAATTCAGTTAAATATATAAATTAGATAAACAAGAGAATAGTTAGTGCGATGGAAAATAATACTGAATAGGATATATAAAAACACATCACGTTGCTGTTCTGCAAGGTAAGGGTGGTCGTGTGTGTGTGTGAGAGTTTAGAATGGAGATGGCTCTTGGAAAGAAACTGTTTCTCAGTCTATTGGTTCTTGATTTGATGCACCTGTAGCGCCTGCCGGAGGGCATCAGGTCGAACAGGTGTGAGTTTGGGTGGGTATTGTCTTTGACGATATTGAGAGCCCTGCTGAGGCACCGGGCGGTGTAGATGTCCGACAGTGAGGGGAGAGGGCAGCCAATAATCCTTTGTGCTGTTTTGACCGTCCTCTGGAGCCTCACTCTGTCCGCCTCAGTGCAGCCGCTGTACCAGGTGGAGACACAGTACGTCAGCAGGCTCTCGATGGACGAGTGGTAGAAGGCCAGCAGCAGCTTCCTTTCCAGGTTGAATTTCCTGAGGACTCTCAGGAAGTGCAGACGCTGGTGCACCTTCTTTACCACTGCTGTGGTGTTGTGTGTCCAAGGAAGGTCATCGGAGATCTGTACTCCCAGAAACTTGAATGTGTGGACCCACACCTAAGTAGGAAATTTTAACATGAGGATACGAGAGTTGGTCATTTTTGGTGGTGTGTTTGTGGCAGCTGCTGACAGAGAAAGTGAAGCAGTGAACATTGGACACTTCTAAATGTTAGGCTGCTTAGCTGGCATTTAGCCTTGTTTGTTTCCTCTGTTGCAAATTCGGTGGCTGGGGGTCATCCGTGGCCGCAGCTACTGAAGGAGCACGTCTCCAACGTCTCCTGTCTTTTAGCACAGTTTTCACTCCTCACTCGTAGTGGTTTATGTGCCTATTAAGGAAAGGTGGGAGACACTGCATTTGATTTTAACTGTCGCTTGCGATGAGAGGACTGCAGGGGTTGTTTGGGCCGACAGACTGTTCCTGTACTGTTTTCTCAACTTCCTTTCCCGAGTAATCCTTGGGATGCTTATTTTGCTTTCTTTATTCCCCTTTGATTGAAAATGACATCCGAAAGCCACTCACTGTGTCATTTTGACTCCTTTTCTTAGATGACAGCAGTAGATCACAATTGTTTTGCTTTGCACGACAGTGAGCAGCAATATGGGCAGCAACAATTGTATGACACTACCCAGAATGCATTGCAATGTAAACAACAATGGTGATAATGAATAATTAAAAACACAAAAGAAAGCAATGAAACGCTGACATGCTGGTTTCGCTCATGCCACACAATTGTTGATTGCTACAAAATATTTATCAATGCTGAACACATTTGTAAAATTGGAAATTCTATTCTAAAGATTTTAAAGAAAAATATTATTCTAAAGGATACTAAATTTGAGCAGACGTCCCTCCACAACCTGTCATATCTCACAATATGAAAACATCTGGCTATTATTTATAGCAGTAACGGTCAACTTTAATGATCGCAAGGACTACATCATCATAATTTAGCCACACAACCGCCCCCCCAAAAAAATCTGAGAATTGCCCAGCATTCGGACTGAGCGGCCACTATGAAACGTCACTCTGTCTGACCGAATGTCTTTAGCGCTTAAAGCACTAATCCAACGATGCCCACCAGAGACTCCAACTCCCGATGGCATTCTTGCTTGACGGCTGCTCTCCATCTTCTTGATTACCAGCTATTTGTGATTTTAATTACCTCAAGATGGACCTGATAGCATCCGGGGAGGCAGACCGCCTCTGATCTAAAGTATTTTCCCCTTACACTTAATGTGATAATATGACGGTTCAATTTAAGTGGCTTTCGCAATTCAAAATGAGCATTTTGCGCCTCATGTAGACACATCGAAAAAGCAAAACTGCAAGTGGACGTATAATAGACAACGCACTTATGTCATTGTGTGGTGAGAGCAGGGGGGGCTCTAAATCTGTACAAAATGGAAGAGTTGAATTATGGATCTTATATTTCAATAACTTCACCCTTTTGTGTTGAATTGCTAGCACCTATGAAAAGTGACTAAATCAAGTTTTAAGTACAGCCTATTGTAATGAGTCAAAGGGTTCATGTTGCGACTGTACCAGGAACCAAGCCAACGGAGCCAGTGAATTGGCTTTGCCCTCAGCATGACAGCAGGAAAACTCAGCTGACAAACAAAGAGATATCTTGCAGCGATTTTGACAACTTTTCTTTCCTACTTCTCTCATCTAAGCTCTCATCCTTTGGGCTCTACTCTAACAAAACAATCTCTTTATAATAATTTACAGGAAGCCGATTCTCTCAACTCTGCACAAATCTCATATGAAGCCTTACAAGTCATGCAAATATTGTGGCCTTGTCAGGAGCCTTCATTTGCAGCAAACATGCAACACACTACCTTGAATTCCACCTCTGTGCAACTGTTAATCCCACACAAAGTGTTTGGCTCCATCAACAAATCATGAACCATCTGCCCAGTTGAGTCTGTACATGGCATGAGGGATGTCTGTCTTGTTATCCTTTATTAATGAGGCATTGTACGTTTGCCAAAGAATTACAGCACCACAAACGGATAATATGCAAATGTTCCTTGCTTCTGTAAAAAGGGGACTTCAGAGCTGAGTGAAAGCCAGGATTGCATTAACGGATTCCAATGAAGCCCCAAATATTCATCCCGATGTGGAGAAACTCAAAAAGGTCTTCGTAATAGCCGTCTTGGTGTGGTGTTGCTATTTAACGGTTAGTGCGAAGTGATCCCACACAGACTCAATGAAGACAGTGTGCTATGGTGCGAAAGGGAAGCGGGCAAAGTGGAAGGCGTGACGAATCAGAAGAACAGGCCAAACACCTCACATTGAACTATTTGCACCATGTGATAACATTACTACTACTATTATTACAGTACTAATGATAAAAATGTAATGCATGTCTGTGTCAAGGCATTCCATGTTATACATTTAAAAGTAAATGCATAATATAATAAAAATGTATTAATTCACTCATCAAAAATACAAAATATAAATCTACGACAGAAAAAAAAAGATCATGATTGTGAAATCATTGCAAACATGGGTGTAGGCGTGACTATGCACTGGACTGGGATGGGCTGCTGTGCCTTTGAACCAACAGGCAATCATACTCGGTGGCCTTGCCCCCTTGTCGCTCAAGTTGTGTAAAATAGAACCAATGTGACAAAATTGCGTGACAGCTGTGTAGCCAAAGCCAATTAGAGTCCAACATTCATTCTGCAAATGAAAGACAAGCTGAACGTCCGCTGACACCCGTGAGCTTTTCAATCAGCCCTGCAACAAAGACTGCGACAACCTGTAAAGGAGTTCGTTTATCTTGTAAGTATATTTGCATTACTTGATTGCAAATGTCAGTTGTCATTTATGTGCACCGACTTTGACATTGCACAGCGCAAAATAACTAACCACAGGTGAGAGAATTTCACATATTTTCTGATTGACGAGCGACTTTTTTCTTCTGAGATGTGCCGCATATAGAGAGCACACTTGTTAGGATGCTCGTCATGCAAAATATGCCAATGAAGGAAAAATAAAATAGAGGCTCACTGAAGGGCCACTAATGTGGAAGTATTTTATGGTCCTGTCTCCTAGAAAACCTTGGGTGTGTATAGATAACACCTTGAAAAAAAATAATAATTAGATTTATTTAATTTAGCCGTTAATCATTATTAAGACAACAAACCCAGTCTATCAACATGGGAATATAATACAATAAATGGTTTCAATATTAATTGTTATTTTTAATATTACCATTACTATCATCATAATTTTTTGCCATGTGCCCTGTTGGCTTGGACAGGCCCAGACGCCCGCTGCATCCTGAAATACTAATTTGCACAGCTCATTGGATAGTTTGTTCTGTAATTATATTTCTGTGCATTATTTTTTTAAATGTATTTAATGAATACAATAATTTCATACAACATATGTGTGTTTCCATTTACAGGTAAAATGAGGCACAAATAATTCGTGCATTACGTATACAGGCTGCCAAGTTCGCCTCGGCTATTTGTCAGTCCCTAACATCTCCAGTTATAAATATAACGCAATATAACACATGCCACCCTGTAGGAAGAGTAAGATAATATGTACTTATGACGTAATATCATGCGCTAGCAGACATTACCACTCAGCGGTGTCTCATCATTAAACATCTGTGTTTTGGTTCGAAACACATTACTGAATTCATCCTCTTAATGTTTATTATTTGACTGCTTGACAACTGTGCAGGGAAGCATTTTTATTTGTATTGGCTCAAGGAGCCACACACTATCGTCTATGTGAGTGTGCTCAAACTTCGGGACCAGTAAATCGAAGTCAAAACTTAAAACAATTGCACACATCCGACAGTCATCAAACACTTCATGAAAAACACGCTCCAACATGTGGCAGCAGCCAAAACCTTATAAAATAGACAAGACACATACATGTTGATTTTTTTTTCTTCCAGGAAGTTTTAATGCAAGAAAGAGTTAGGGGAGCATTCAGTTAATACCTCTCCTTTCTCTGTCAATAAAGTAATTGCCATTGAAATTTACAAAATTGCGATTATATTGCAAATGCAATTAGTTGTTAAGCACTGCTCCAAAAAGTTAATTGAAGGCTTGGCAAAGCGCTTTGGACAACATATGCTGTCGATACAACTCTACAAAAGTGCATTTTGTAAGGAAAAAATTGGATGTTATATTTTTTGGACCATCGCTGATATATTTTTCAGCAAAAGTACAATTAGTAATCCATTTGAATGGATTTGGGTTTTGGTGGTCAAATGGATAACGAGGAGCGATCACGGATTAGAGTTACGATTCCAGCCCCTAAAAAGCACTCTATTTGACAACAACGATCTGACGTGTAACTCAATTGCAACCGTTGCATGCAAGGGAAGTCATAGACAACGACATGAATTCACATCCATTACTATCACGGCGCCTTGCATTAAAATTAGCCAGAGGAACAGCAGATATTCATCAAACGGCTCTGTTTCACCATAATTACTTCGAAATGGGCCGTCAGAGGTACTCTTTAATTGCTCTGCCGTTCATTTTATGTTGCTGTCAAAGATAGATAAACAATGATATATTTGTAATTAATGGAAACAAATTTTCAGTCAAATTGGGAGAAATATAATCATTTACTGCGACACCCCTGATGATCTCTCGCGACACACTTGTGTGCCACTACACCCTGATTGGGTTCACTGCAGTCCACTGATTATTTTCTTTCTTTTTCTGCAGGGGACTAGTGAGTCAAATGTTCCTAGTACCACTGTGAAAGTTTTTTTCTTCTAAAACAAAATTCCAGCAGGTGAGCAAATACGACTTAGTCCAATGCAGCCATAAACTAGTTGCTAAAAATGGGAAAAACTGGACAGAGAATGTCAAGAAGATGCCACAACATGTTTGAGGGTACAATAAGGCCAAGGAAACCGCCTACAGTTTATCTTCCAGACGTAAACACACAAACATCAAGGTAATGAGCCTCTCAGGAAAGAAACAGTCATCTGGTTGAGAGATTACAGCCCCCAACGGTCGCCATGGTATTACTGATGATCGATGTGATTAATAAAGCTGTTGTCATGGTACCCCCCTTGCCTCGGAATGGCTAAAAGTCAGAGATGAAAAGAAAAAGAAAAATAGGTTTGAGATTGTAACTACTCATTTGCATAATTTTAGCACAAACAGCCGACATGGTGGCATTTTACTCACCATGCAATTCCCAGGGAACCAAGACATCTTCACAAGACAGACAAAAGAAGGGCTATTTGAGATACAGAATATGACACATTAAGATAAAGCATTGCAATTTCTTCTTACCTTTCATATGACCTATAGCATGTACTTGATTGAGGGACAAATACACATTACTGAGAGATTAAGTAAAACTAAATAAATGAGTTTTTGTGGTTGCACATGGGCACACCCTCTTTAAACTGGGGATGTGGCAAAGTGAAGAATTATCACACAAAAATGCAAGTTAATTATTGAGTCAGCACAGACTTGCCGCCGTTTCAAGTGCCTCTGATTAACCCTAAAATAAAGTTTAGTTGTTCTAGTGGGATTTTACTGACATTTTTGTAGCCACAGTCTGCAGAGAGTTAACGCAACATCAGAGCAATCTCCTTGATCAAAGGTATCATTCCGGAGGTGACTACAAAAATATGTACATACCATTAAATATACCATACGAAGCCAGCCTTCACCAAGTGGAGAAAATATGTCACATTGACATTACTAATAATCTCGGACATCCCTTCAAAGCTGGCGAAAAGAAGAGAAAAAAGCTGGTCAGGGAGGCTGCCAATATGCCAACAAATGCATTGAAGTAGTTGCTTTGCATTGTGAAAACAATCTCCCATCTTCTTGAGACTATAAGTCTGAACTATGGGGTAGGATGGAAAGACAGAAGCGTTACCTTACAATGTAAGGCTTACAACAACAACAACAAAAAGCAGCCAAGCTACATCTTGCAAAAGCACACGTTATATTAAAGGGCTTCACAGACCCACTGTTCCGATCAAAATGTCCAGATGAGGTACGAGAGGCGGATAAGCAAAAACTCGAGAAAAAATAAAAACAAATTAGGGAGGAATCACAGATGGAGGGCTTCCCCTTCCAGGATGACCAGGCTGAAACAGATGTGGGAAACATAATCTCAAAATTTGATAATATACAATATATACTACGAAGGTAGCAACTCTCATATGTGAAGATAGGACATTTTCAGAATGTTCTAAACCCTGCAAACTTCTTTTGCTCAGAGTCACTAAACATGTTGAGAGTGTAAGGTTATGTAAGGAACATTGAGTCCCACTCTTCTTCTTTTCCTTTCAGCTTTTCCCTTCAGGGGTCGCCACAGCAAATCAGATGCCTCCATCTAACCCTGTCCTCTGTATCCTCTGCTCTCACACCAACTACTTTCATGTCCTCTTTAACTACATCCACAAACCTCCACTTTGGTCTTCCTCTAGATCCCTTGCCTGGCACTTGGAAACTCACCATGGGAACATTAAGTCCCACTAAGGGCACTATATTCATGCCGAGCACAAGGCTAATGCATAGCGCGGTATAACTGTGCACACGGATGGAGTTTCTTTATGTTTGGTATTTTCATAGATGTGCACAGTTACAAATGGGTGGTGTGCCCCATTGTGGGAGTGAACAAAACCGAAAAGCTTTGTGGGCTATCAAAGATGCTCCTCTTTAAATTCAATATGTGAGAGGCGCACAGTCTTTGACATGACGGAAGCTGTGTGCCCATGCTGGAGATCTAGTAGCACCCAAAGGAGGATTATTAGAAACTGATGCAGTCCGTTACAGGAATGATGTAAACTTCGCCAAAGCTTTCACAGATTCCCACTGTGGTTTGGGCACTTAATTATAATCATTATAATTAGTGTTTGTGTGTGACACTGTCAGTTTCACTTCAAGTCAGAGGGTGTTACTATGGCTGATATTCGGTGGGATCATGGTGGAATTTCTTCAGCATTTTCAGGCAAATTCCACTCACCGTCTTTACTTTGTTGAACATCGAACAAAGCGACCGCAACAACAGATGATATTGTGCCTGCTCCAACCAAGTGACCTGAATCATTAGATGATGTATTTAACTGTATTGCAAAATTGATTAAGAGGGCGGGGGTGTAGGTGGCATGTGTGTGAGCAAGCTTCTTGCCGTCGCCAAGCTACCTTGTTTCGCAGCAGCAGCAAGGAGCTGGTGATCGCCTCCTCTGTGGTGACAAATAAATTAGCCTTAAAGGGACGTTGCATATACGGTCGCCAGGAAGAGCTAAGTATGTCATCGCAGCATTCAACTCAATGGACCTCACTCGACTCCCTTCAACTGTATTTATAAAACACTTTAAGATAACCACGGCGATATGGAAATTCCTGTACATGGAGCAAAAGTAAGTCATACAACAACAAACTATAAAACAAATTGATAATGAGGACAGTAAAAAGCACAAAAACAGTAAAACCAAAAACCAAGTCTCAATCTGAGTCCTAAGCCTGTCATGATCCGCGCTGTCACACCATGCTCTGTTATTGTTTTCTCAGCTGAGTGGGCGTTACCGTCGGCAACGCGCTTCCTCGACTCTGGGCGCCTCCGGCCGCGCACCTGACTCTCGTCAGCCCCGTGATTACTGGACTACAAGAACTGACGACACGAACCACTCGGCGTCGGAATATTGCCTGCCTCGCTCATGTCCATGTTCCCATGCTATCTATTGAATTGTCTTCCCGCCCTGCAGTTTGCAGTTGACGTTTTGTGTTCCGTTATTTACACTATAGCTTCGCCCGTTTCTGTTGTCGTCGTTCAATTGGTTTATTCTCTTACCCCTTATTGGTAAGCACTTTAAGTTTTCCCGTTCCTTGCCTTTCGCAAGCGTTTTGTGTTCCGCCGCCCGTTTGATTTTTCTGGTGTGAGGTTGTCCACCAGCGTTTTCGGTTGCTAGTTGTCGGCGCATATTGATCATTGATTGAAGTGTCCTAATTATTGTGATAATAAATATCTAGTTAAATTATATCTCCCTGCGTCTGCGATTCTGGAGTCCTCTTCTTATTTCCCAGCGATTGCCCGGAAATAACCTTAACAAAGCCAAGTAGTAAAAATTTGTTTTAAGACGAGTTTTAAAGATGGGAAGTAAGAGGCTTTCCTAACATTTAGCGGGAGGTCATTCCAAAGAGAGGGACCGGCAACAGAAAAGGCTGGATCCCCTCTGAGCCATAGTCCTCAGTACCTCAAACAGCGTCAGAGTCGCAGACCTGAGGCACTGGGCAGTTGTGTAAGCGTGGAGGAACTCAGAGAGGTAGGGTGGGGCGAGAACATTTCAAGATTTGAAAACAAATAATGGAATCTTGAAAAGAACTCTACAATGTACAAGGAGCCCGTGAAGGGACACCAGAATAGGAGTAATGTTGTCAGGTTTAAAAGGTCCTGACGCCTTCATTAGACTGAATTAAATGCAGAGAACCAGAGGAATAACCAGGGAAGGTTTTGTCTTTTCTCCATCCCGGATGGGAGGAGAAGCCAGGAGGTGAAATAGGCGTCTTGCCAGTTCAATCTCCCGCACTCTCACTGACTTCTTCGCCCATCCCTCTGGACTTTATTCAGAGCAAAACGAAACTTATGGAAAGTGAAACTTAAACAAGCGTGTGGGTGTGTCAGTTGTGCGCATGTGTGCTGAAGCAATGATGTGCGTGTCTGTGAGTGTGTGTGTAATTATCATTGATAATAAAAGTGAATAAAAACATGATTAAAAATACACAAACTATTTACATACTCTCACAAATGTGCTCCCTCTTATGAGTACCAGTTAAGAGGCGAGCAGCAACACTTCGGAGCAAATGGAGACACTTAATGGAGGATTGGCTGACTACAAAATAACGTGCATTACAGTAATACAGCCGAGATGTAACAAATGCATGAATTACTGTTGCAAAGTCATGTTGAGAAAGGAGATACTTTACCTTAGCCAGCTGTCTAAGATGAAAAAAAGCTGTACTGAATAACAGCAGCAATTTGTCACTCCAATTTAAAATCTATGTCCAATTTAAGACCCGAGTTGATGCATTTGGCTTTAGATAAGGAGCCAGGGGGCCCAGGTCAGCAGGATGAGAAAAATACAAGGGCCACTAGAACCAAACACCATAACTTTTGTTTTCATGTCATTGAAATTCAGCACCATCTAGGTCTTGATTTCATCCAGACAAGACAAAAGTGGCTGCAATGAAAACGCATCTTTTTTGCTCAGCGGGATGTAGACCTGACAGTCATCCGATATAAATAAAGTTGTATTGTATTGAATCCGCATAGAAGTCAAAGGAAATCGGGCTACCATGTCTTCTGAAGATGGAACCCAAAGGGAGCAAATACAATGAAAACAGCAGTAGCCCCAGAATTGAAACTAAACCACTAAAGGACGCTCACACTAATGCTCACTTGATGCTGCAAACATACTAACAGAATACTTTGAGCCACCGTATCAAACGATGCAGTTAAAGCCAACAAAACCAGACACACATTGTCTCCAGTGTCGATAGATATAACTTGGACAATAATATGACCTTGTACATTGGACTGTTCCTCAGAACAAAAGTGCAGGCCAAGGGGAGCAATGATGTGGCTGTCACCTGATAGGCCAACACCAGGAATGGCTCCAGGATTTTTTTTCTCACTTGGGGCTAAAGGGCCCAATATGTGCGCAGCTGACATATTACTCTGTAAATATACTTTAGAATGTCAAATAAAATGCTGGAGGGAATGACCCGGGGATACACAGATTTCTGACTGGGCCTTAGCGCTCCTTAGCTCTGGTGTAGCGCCAATCCTGGCCAATACTATACTATAATATGAATGCATACGTGAATGGCAACCTGTACAAGAATAAATACTTGCTACTGTGCATACTAGGGGTGTTCCGATCCGATATTTGTATTGGATTGTGGTCTGATATCTGCCAAAAAAACTATCTGATTTTATCGGACTACATCCAAAATCTCCGATATTAGATCTCATAGACAAGAAGTCCATTCGAGAATCTGCTCCTGGTCTTTTATCCAGCAGCGTAGTGAGCGAGCGTGCATAGCCCAGATGAAAAAACAACCACTCCTGTAAAGGAGCTAAGGAAGCTGGTGTGGGAGTGACCATATTTATTAATTTTCATTATCAATTTGTGGTTAAAAAGAATAAATAAATGATGCACGTACCCACTGCTGTCATTCACATGATTGAGATTCATAATGCAGGCTTGCCTCGGTGATCAGCAAGCACGATGGTTGTGGACCCGCCTCTGATGTGAAAGCTTCACCTGGCTGCAAACGCTGGAGGTCATGTGTAAACAAAATCGGGACTACGGACCAGATCAAGCTACGCAAAACGCATCTGTCAAGCGAGTGATTTGGAACAAGAACTAGCGAGAAGTTGCTGTTTGGGACTGTTGCCTTTTATCAAACACTTAAACTTGGCAAGAAGCTCAGATTCTCCAGTCTTCATTGCAACTGTACCTGAGGTTAACCGCAGCACACAGTGAACTTTTCTTTGCCAGTTTACGACATCCAACATTGTGCAGATGACAATAAACGACAAAACCTGTTGCATGCTTATGACCCTGGTGAGGTTAAGTGTTTCATAAATTGGATGGATGCATCATAAAGATGGTATCGTTGCTGTCATGATAGTCATTGATTTTGGGAATAATGGCCATGGCTGGTGGGAACTGCAATTTATGGCGAATGATATTTTAAATCATTTATTTCCTTGAGAATATCTTCACTTGAAAATGTCTATCAGCGCTCGGTCCAGCATTTATTTAAAAATACATGTGCAGGTATATGCAAAAGTCACTGTTAAGTAAATCATTAGGTGAGTGATTCCTTCTTTGACGCATTAATATTAGTAAATATGCAGTACAACACTCCCATGCCCAGTCCTACTGTTATGTTCGTCACACAATTTTCCAAATGTAAAAATTTGCATAAATTGTTCAGGATGTTTTTTTTTTTTATGATTCACAAAACAATTAACCAAATTATTAAGATTATGTCATATCACTATCCACACCGCTTGTCCAGGGTCGCGGGAGAGTGCTGGAGCCTATCCCAGCTGACCACGGGCAAAAGGCGCACTACACCCTGAACTGGTCGACCAGCCAGTCAGTGGGCAGATTATTAAGATTATACTTAGTAATAATTTCGGTTCAAGGTTACAATTGCATGATATATTCGGGTAGGCGATTTTAGCAGAGATATGCAGCAACATGAGGAGATGAAAAGAAAAAACATCTTTTGAAGGTGATACACATAGTACAGGTTCATGTGAACAGCAGCATTACGTAACAAATGCACTTGCTGTATCAATAAGTAATCGACAGGTACAAACAGCAACATCATCAGTGCAATGACAGCTACAGAGCAATATACACAGTTAAAAAAAACGTTTCTCACAAAATGTTAGCGATATTCAGTGGTTGGGTGAAATATCAAGATGAACCGAAAAAGGTCAACTTCTTTTCAGGGGCACATAATTCAGACTACATTATACACAACTTGCCGCAGAATATTCCTAACTTTTAAGCAAGTAGTGTTTCAATATATTGAGATATTGGATTGAGCTAAAGTCGGAATTCTGCAGTCTTAATCTTTGATGTATTCTTTTAACACAATTTTTGGTATGGAAGTAGGACAAAGAAAATTGTAATCTTTAATCAGAGGAAAAACATGCCTGATTCCCGACACAGTCTTACTTGACTGCGCAGGCTGAAATGGAAGAGCTTTTCAATTTGTTCACGATGTTCTTTGACATTTCAAATGGTGTACGCTTTCTGTTTGATTTCTTTTGATGCCTTTTTAAACGGCTGTGCATTCTACTTGCAATAACTCTTTCTACAGTGCAAGCTGTGATTGTAGAAGTTTGATCAATAGGAGCTTTCGTGATTTAACAGCACAGCGCAGACGAAGAGAATGTCATTATGGTTCGTAAATGGCAGTATGCGGTGCAATTAGAAGGAAATTACCAAGAGGTCAACTCACACCTGAAGCTAAATTGCATGAGTACGGCAAGTGATGGAGTGATGGAGCACAATGTTTGGTCAAGGTAGAGAAGTGATGTACTGTACGTGTAGTTTACTGTGACCTCATTATTATATCAGGAATTAAGTTTTCTTCTCCCTGCGTTATTGACAAGGAAAAACACACAAAAGTGTAGTAGGGCAATGACACCAAAAACAAAATTAAAAAAAAAATTATATATATATATAGTATATATATATTCTCTACACATTTTTACAGCATTGGAAAACGTTAAGAATGTTTGTGTCATGTTTGTCCTCCTACAGAAACCATAGTAAAACAAAAATATATTTCCCTCCTCCATATGTTTCCATGTTAAAACATTTTTAGAAAAGCTCCAGGGAGCCACCAGGGTGGCGCCAAAGAGCCGCATGCGGCTCCTGAGACATGGGTTGACGACCCCCGCCATAGAGCAAGATCAAAATCTTGAGGATGTTCTGACAAATTTTAAGTTGGATTTGTTCAACAGGCACTACATTAATATTTAAATAAATAACTTAAATATAAATAATCAAAGGCGGAATGGTGGATGACTTGTTAGCACAGTGCAGATGTCGTGGGTTCGATTCCTTCATGTGTGGAGTTTGCATGTTCTCCCCGTCCCTGCTTGGGTTTTCTCCGGGTACTCTGGTTTCCTCCCACATTCCAAAGACATGCATATGGCAGGTTGATTGGACACTCTAAATTGTCCTCAGGTGTGAGTCTGAGCACGGATGGTTGTTAGTCTTTGTGTGCCCTGCGATTGGCTGGCAACCAGTTCAGGGCGTCCCCCACCTACTGCCCGATGACAGCTGGGATAGGCTCCAGCACCCCCCGCGACCCTTGTGAGGAAAAGCGGTACATATAATGGATTGATGGATAAATAAAACATTTTTCGCCATGTGTAATCAGTGCTTTAATCATGTTTAGAGAGTAAAAAATATGATCAAAGACGGAGAAAAAAATAAAAATAATTTCTTCAAAAACAATTTATCGCTGCTCGTGGCCTAATGAGCCAAAGAATCCCATCTATTAAGTGGATATTAATATGAAACGGAGATGTGACACGTGATCATGAATCATTGCAACGAAGCATACATGGATCATTTTAAACAAACGAGCCAACTTAAATGTCGCGACCCTTACTGTTTTGACTAGTTATTGTCTAAAAAAAACATTCAGGCATTAAATATAGGTGACAATATCCACACAGCCTCTGCAGAACAAGGAAACTGAAGTACTTTTGCCACACTTCTCAAACATAAATTTGTGTTTGTATTAGTTTTCCAGCTATTTTCACTGCTTTAAATTACAGGCAAAGTGGGGATGGACCATTAGTAGCGATTTGTGGGAAAAAAAAAATAATAGTTTGACTATATTTTGAAGAGTAGCAATGTTAGTGGTGCAATGAAAGCAAAAATATTAGCATCAAAGTCAAAAAATCTGTTCTTATATTTGATGTAGAAACAATCATAAAACACAATAATATGATGGTCTCGAAAAGTCAAAATGGCTGCTTGGCACTCAATTTTTGTGATTATTAAATACGACTGGCATCGAATGGAATAAATACAGGCCAGCATATAAGGAGACAGAATACTCTCAATGTCCCTCCTGCCTTCGGTGGAGGGACTCCAAACCTTTGGCAATCATCACAGCCAGGATCAGGATCATTTCTGCTCCTCTGCTGTGACATGTTAATATTACATGAAACTGTTACAAATGACAAAATGCCTGGGGCAAGAGAAAATTTCTTCCCTTTTTTTGTTAACTTGGTAATAATTCACCTATTTCTTTCTGCATCTACAGTCACCCTAAGGGGTCTAAAAAAACCTTCAACCCAAATTCATGAAAGGGCGCAGAAAATAATGCAATTAATTGGATTTAAGTATATCCATACAGTTCCCTTTATTTTACAGAGATAATTGCAGCCAGCAGTGCGCATTCTGTGTATGCTATAACGTGATCAAGATAAATGCCCTTCAGTAATGTTTTGCCTGTTTACACAATTACAAGAAGCATGAGACAAACAGATTTCTTAAACTTATGTAATAGCACAACAGTCAAGAGGAATGGACCATTCCTCCTTACAAAACTGTTTTTGTTGAACAATATTCTAAACTAAATAGCTGTTATTGTTATGGCTTGGTCATTTTAATACTTAAAAAACTGCAATACTTTATGGTATGCACACTCATTAGGGATGTCTGGCGTAAATATTTCTCCCATCTCAATTAGGTTGAGATCACAACTCTGACTGCTACTCCAGAAGGCCTCTTATCTAAATGTTGTTGTGTCTATAGTGTTGTTGTCTTGTTGCATTACCCATTATATGTAGAACTTCAGGTAATTTCAAAGGGTGAACATACTTTTCATGCAAACCTACATTTCAACTTGGATAGTATTCAACAGGGCACATGCTCCACCAAGGTTGAATCATCTTAAACAGGTTACATTACAAACTTTAAGCTTCACCTGATGGATTTCGTTGGTCACAACTCATCTTGGACGCAGTGCATGTGAACTATAACCCGCCTTCAATACTCTCAGGAAAATATCTGTTTTTGAGCTGATGTATAATTTAGCTGCATTGCAACCCCACCTGCTGCTATTGACATCTATTACACATCTCCCATGCGTGACATAATCTCAGCCACCTTGCTACCATCCCATGATTTGAAGGACATGATCCAGGTCATGATTTTCTTCCTGCTCTCATCGCTTTCAAGCATATCAGCTGTTAACGAAAATTCAGATCATGCCCATTTTTACTTGGATTTGTTTATCTTGATTAAAGATGGACTGTGCAGGAGACCTAAAACCAGCGTGACTGTTGTTGACATGAGGACAAGGCTTTATCAAGGTGGCCAATCAGAGCTACCCAAACACTCCAGTCTTTAGTGAAGGGAGAATGAACATACATTAGATCATATATTACACTGCTGCATCCGGCTGCCACTGAGCTGAGGTAACCATGGCAACAGGCTGGTGGGAGACAGTCGAGAGAGTGTCAGCTAGAGCTAAAGTCAGTTGGCCTCCAGCTTCTGAATGGAAATAGATTAGCTGATATCAAATCCATAAACATCACACTTGCATGTAGCTTGATGGCTGTTGATATCGCTGGGAGCGAGTAGTAAGATTATGTTGGGATGTGCACACTCTCACATAAGTTTTTAGGCAAGGATCCAAGAAAATGGTCGACATCAAAGCGCTTGTGCGAGAGCATCCGCTTTCAGCTCGTGCTCAGGGCAGTGGCAATGCAAAATTATACGGCAAGCATTAACCAAATGAGGGCAGGGCAAGGACAGGAAGATGGAGATAAACCGTCCTTTGATTTGTTTGTGATCGCTTCACAAGTGTGCAGGGCATCAAACTCTGAGATTAATCAGCTCATGAGGAAATGCGAAATACATTGCCATGATGTTTTTAACACGTCGTAATGGCAATAGAAACCCATAAACATGTAGAAGAAGACTGTTTGCATAACTAATAGCAAAGCATGGGGATTCTCCACCAGCTACACAGAGAAAAGGCAGAAAAGCGAGAGCAAGGAGGAGGAATGAATCGATAAGAATAAATCCATAGAGGAGGAAAGAAAAGAGTGGAGATGAAGACTGATGCCGGAACCAAACAGAATCAAAAACACGAAAGAGACTGAGCGATATCTAATCCTTCAAAGTGCTTTTAGGTCAGTTTAGGAGGTCATGGATTATATAAATGAGCAGAAACAAGGTGGCATGGACAAAAACATTCAGGCGCTTAATACTGGAGAAGAGATTATTTACAGAAGAACCATGTCATGAAATAAACATGAGGAATCATTTTCTCACCCCCTTTAATCCACCTACTCAAGTAGGACATGGTTGTCTCTCTGCTCGCTGTAGCAAACTCTTACACTTTGGGGAATTCGTGCATCCTCCCGGAGATGAAGCTAATGCTACAGTATGTCCACACCATTAGTTCATATCAACACACTGCTTACAGATAAAGTTTACTTGGTAATAGTTTATTCTGAGTCTACAACACACAAAAGTGATGCGCTTGATGAGGATTACTGGTCTCGCATCTTTTTTTATCACACCACCGCTCGACTATTATCCTCCCCATCCATCCTTTAGGCTGGTGCTTTTCTCTGTGTTATCCCGTCTCATTTTTATGGCACGTTAACATCCATGCTTAATTAATCTAATTTGAACCTGGAAAATTGATGTCATTGTGTCACTTTTGGATCAAGTAATTAAACACAATACAAGCAGGACTCTGCTACTGCAATCCCATGTCAATTTGTTCAGAGCCCTTAAACACCATGGTGTTTGCCGCCAATATAATTATCCAGCCAAGTATAAAGATGACATGTGAGCTGCTTTGGGACAATATAAAAGCCAGGACCGAGGTAACAAATGATTTATTAATTAGTGTCATATACTAAAGAGCATACTGTATTTTCTCAAATAGTGTCCGGTCAATTTATTTATTCACCTGTAGAGTGGCGGGAATTTCAAAGGTTAAATGTACGCATAAATGCTTGTGTGTTGTACACAATATCGTCTGATTGGTCAATGGCTAGTTGTTACCTCCATGTTACATGTCATTAATCACTATTTCAACTGCTTAAACAGTGCAGGTCAAAGTGCTCTGGTGAATTATTTCCTTTTCCATCTGCTGCATGGCTACAAGGTCATGCTGATGTTGGGTGATTTCTTTTCAACTCACTTTGGTTGCTTTGACTAAAAAATAAAGCCACGGTTACTTTTCATGAGGACCATGTAATTGAGACTTGGCTACTGCGTGAGCACTATTTAAGGACCACCGTTTACGTTTGTCTTGGGCTGATATAAAATTATACGAATGCCTCCGGCTTTCTGATAAACTGCTGGCATGCCCCCTCACATCCATCTGTTTGATTAAATCGATAAGAAAAAAAATATTAAGAATCATTAATCTATCACTCTCTAAAACCATTAATTACATTTTAGAAAAATGATTCATTGAAGTATGTTTAATAATGTCCTCTCCGATGAATATTAAGAAGTGTTCATGTCAAATTAACTTTCACTTGAACTTTATGGTCACTGCTGATATGGGCAGATGTAGCACAATGTCTAATTACAACAACAAAAATGTGTTCTTTGAGCAATTGCTATAATAAATAATTTGCATATAATCTTGCATCAACACCAAATCTGCAGAGCTCATTTATGATGGATGACCACATTGGTAATATTAGAACATTGGGGAGGGGGAGTATAATAATGCTGCTGACACCCAATCCAAGCAAAGAGGGTGCCAGAGACCTCAGCTTTGGGAAATGAAAGGAATGAAAAACACAACTGCTGTGACATGTTGTTCCTTGATGTATCAGTAAGATGCAGTTGCTGTTGTCCTTTTATGCTTTGTTCCTTTTTTGTGTCATATAGGCCTGATGCTTTAGAGTATTTATGCTTGAGTTTCTCAGTGACACGTTGTTGGAACAACAAACTTTCGAGTCAGAATGTCATCATTCTTCCATGTCATCCAGTCCTGTTCTCTGTAGTTAGTTCATATTTGTGTAAAGTTTTACTTATCAACTTCCGTGTGATGTCTGCTTCTGGGTCTGAATCCCTCTTATCACGTGACACTACATAATGACCAGTCATGGACCCAGCAAACTCAGACACAATCCATCAAACCGCAGACGTCATCACCTGCACCAAACCATCTCTTCACATCCAATCAGGGCGAGATTGTCTCACCGGCTGATGCTTCACCTTTTCACTGGGAAGCCCTTGTGTCACTCCACCTGGATAGGTCGCCCAGGCCGTCACAAGCCACGGTCTGCCTGCTACCACTCCCACCCCCTTCGTGTAAGATGTCTTTTTCTCCATGTTTTCTCACCTGTGACATCGCTTAGTTTTTCACTTTCACGTTCCCTTTCAATTTTAATTTTCTGATTGTGAAGATGGCCCCAATTTGGTTAACATCAAAATCATCGTCAAAATCAGCATTTAATGGAACCAAAGACAAAGGAGGTCAAAAATACAAAATAAACAAGTCCAAACCAATATGAAAATAGCTAAACAAACACTAGGAAACCAGCTTGACTTGGACTAAGACAGCAAACAAACAACAGTTAGACGTGACAAAGACAATGAATCAACAATGACTGAAAGAAACAAAGTAATTCAATACAAACAGACGTGACAACAAGGAAAACCCGGACAAGACACAAAATCACAAAGTGTTAGATGGAGCTCACACACAAGAGATCAGGTGAATGAGCACATTCGGACAATAACCTAACAAGACAGACACAAATGAAGAACACGGGGAGAACATGAAAATCAAAACCAAAATGAGTAGAGACGGATCAGAGGAGGCCAAACGAGAGTTTCTGGGTTGGCCCCCGTCCGGAGGCCTACAAGTGGTTGTTGGCTGAGCCTGTCCAATTGCTGTCCAGGGTGCCACACCGTAGGTGAGGGCGGCTGCAGCGCTTGTGCTTCCGCAGGGTTTGTGCTGCTGGAACAAGGTCTGAGGGCGGTTGCAGGGCTGGTACCGCCAGTGCAGGGGCCTGGCAGGCCCCGACCGGTGCACTTCCCCCTGCCATGGTGCTCCGGCACCAACTACCAGTCACCCTGGAAAGGCTTGGGATGAACACACAGAGGCTACGCTATGTTCACGTCTCTTGCCCATATCTAACACGTATCAGATTTTATGATGCAGTGTGAACAGTACAAGTCCATTTTTTATTCAATTCCAACCTGGCCCTCTTGCATATGTGCATATAAATCGGATATTTATGCGATGCGTCTGCAGTATGAACGATTGAACGCTCATGCGCACGCATCCGACCAATACGTCATCAAAAGCCCAACATTTCCTCCATGCAGCCGGAGGAGTGAGTACGCGGGAAACTACCGACGTCGTTCATGAATCGGCAAACTTGTTTTGACAAACAGTTGTGGTCTTAACACCCACTAATCAATAATCATGAAATGGACATTTTTGGTCGTAGGAGTAATTCATCCACAGACACTTCATTTATTACGCGCTGCAATGATGTGACGTTATGTTCAGTAGACGTCTCCACTAAAGAAATCGAGGAGTGTCACCACAAGATTTTATTTTTTGGGGTGCACATCGCTCGACATGCTTTGTGTGCATGCATGTAACATCACAGATGTGTCACGTTCACATTAGAAGTCGCATTTGTTTTTGGAATGTGAACCAGTATCCAGATGGGATTTTAGCAAAATTACCCAAATTGGCATCAGACCCTGCAGTGTGAACATAGCCAAACTCAGGGTACTGACGGGGCAGTACAGACATAATTTTGACTAGGGAATTAATTTAACATAATATACCGCTGCATATTGTATTTTTATTCATCTGCTGTTGATAGTTTTCAGGCCTAGTCCTGATGTTTATTTTATTCTCAACAGGCGATATATAGGTTATTGAATTTATTTATTGTTACACTGTCATTGTGGGGGTTCGGGTTTGGGGGGCCTGGCGAGCTTTTCCTGTTTGCAGATCTCCGGCAGTCTTCCGCCAGGCACGCCTCCGGCTGGAGAGGGCGTCGGCTCCTGCGCACCTGCAGCTCGTCAACAGCAATCACCGCGGGGTTTAAAGCTCAGCGCTGCCAGGAGCCAGACGCCGGATTATCCCGTGACCTACCGTGGTACCTGGCTCATGTCGTCATTCACCTCGCTCTCGCCTGGTTCCCGTGACATGCTTTCCGCGTTAACCCCTGTCTGTTCTCGTTCTCCCTCCAGCCGCCCAGTGCCTGTCCGAGCCCGTTCCGCTGCTGCCTGCCGTCGTGCTCCTGACCGCCACCTGCACCTTGGCCGTCCATACGCTGCCTGCCTGCCGTTCACCGCTTCCGCCTCTTCGCCGACATCTTCACCGCCTCGCCGTTCTCCTCGGCCGCGCTCCTCCCGCTACTGCGCCGGTCCACCTCCTCCCGCTGCTGCAGGCTCATCTGCCCTGCCTCGCCGCTCCGCCACCAGCCACCCTTCTCCGGCGCCCGAACTCGCTGCTCTCCCCCCAATCCTACCAATAAAGCCTCCTCTACTCTCCACGCTTGCTTTTGGGTCCAGTTTTCCTTCCACTTGGTTCATAGAACCACCACAGTCATGTTCTGCTTGTTTCCTGTCCACACTTTTATTCCAGTTTCTGTAGATGGGTTCCTGTGCCTCATCTTGACTTGCCTCATTGTTTTCACTTGTACTCTGCACTTTATAACCTGCCCTTCTCTCCATCCCACTCATAATCTGTCAAATAAAAGTAGTTTATCTTTCCAGTACTTGCTGTTGTGCATATCATTACCATCACCATGACATACACGTTTTATTCTCTACATAAATGCTGCTTCCTATTCGTGCTTGTCTTCAGGTTTGTTTGGAAATACAATGTACAGTATCCATTTATTAATGTGTAGTTAAGATCCACACTGCTTCGTCTTATTACCTCACATTGGTTAGAATTTAGGATTTTTTAATCGTGTACATAAGTTACCTAATTAAGTGTAATGTTCAACGCTCGTCTGCAGCATTCTGTGGGAGAAGGTTGAATCCCTAAGACAGAAAATAACGTCTTCTTAACTCCTCAGCAATGTAAGACACGCACATTCGCTGTTTCTAATTGTCCATCGTTGCTGCACGTTTTCCCCCACCCTTTAGAGCAGCAACTGCTATATAACTAGGGACCTCCCTAACTGAATAAAAATAGGATTTTGGCAGGATGTGTTTCCGTGCGAGTTGGAGATTTGTAGCAGGGCACGTCCCCTCTCACTCTCCTCGCGTGCAAAAGAACCAAGATCTCTTGTCTTCCTTCCTCGTTTTTTGTTAAATGTTCTAGGTTGGTTGAAGTTGATGTGTTCCAACATTCCGCTTTGCTGATGTTAACCTTCCTTTCCTCACTAAGGGACCAAAAAAGACTTACTCTAGCGTAATCTGCACAGCAATATACTCAGAAAGCCTCGAAATTGAAGACCAACAGGTATAATCCGAAATTTGTAATCTAACATGTAGCCGTCTCTCAAGCAAGTAATGAAATTGGCAGATATTTTAATTGCTTTAAGTCACGATTGTTTAATTCCTAATTTACAACAGTGACTGCATTTTCTTCCTCATTTTTCTCTGAAGTTTTGTGGAAACAGTTTCTATTAAAATGTTCTGTTTTTTTTGGGTGCCAACTTCAGTATAGCCTGCCCCCCGAGGAGCAGTGCTGCCTCTCCCCAAACATCAATCACTTGAATGAGATTGTCCCATTAAAGGGACCTTAATTATCTTAATCATTGAAGTGGGAGATGAATTGTAGAATCAATTAAATACGCTGTTTAACACTAAATTCACACTACTGTATGTGGCAACTTCAAAAGGTAACTGTAAAAGGTTTGGATTCCACAAACCACAACTGTTATGTATTTCGGTCTGTATGTAATCGCGTAGTTACATTTTGACATCATCACACAGTGTGCGTTGAGCAACGTAAATGAGAGTTTTCCATGTTATCCTGCTCTGCTCCGTAGCGATTAAAAGTCATCCGTCTATACCCGAGTCTTCATTCCTACTGACCTGAAATAACGGTAGAGATACAACACCAACTGAAATGATGTTAATATGCAGTCAATATTCAGGTTAAGATCAAAATTCCATTTTCTGAAACATTGGCAATAACCCGTTTACATCCAAATTTGAATATCCCAATTTAAACGTCGATGCACGGACAATGTGACCAGAGGTGACAAAAGTATTCACTATTCACCTTCATTACTCGAGTAGAAGTATAGATATTAGAATTCAAAAAGACTTTAGTAAAATTTGAGGCATTAACTCCAGATTTTTAAAAAAAAGTATAAAGTAATGGTTTTTAAACCAATTAAAGTTAAAAAAAAAAATGCATGGAAGACGACGTCAAGGACTCTTTTTAATTCTGTTGCGGTCCTGTGAAAAATGCTCATATCCATTTTTTTTCAGATGTTTTATTTTTGTGGGCATGCCCAAATCAACATATCACTCAAACTTTTCCAGACGAATAACTTTGCCTGTAAGATGTTGATAATGTTTGTGTTGCAACCGAGTACCAGCAGCGAGGAGGTTCAATGCCAGAAAAGCCAGCCATTGGACTTGTTTTATCTTTTTATTTATTTATTTAATGCCTCATTTTGAATATGCTGCAAACATTGTAAACCAAACTGAAGTTCTACTCAGTATAGTTACGCCCAGTGTTCACAGTTGAATGAAATGTTGAATGAAATGTAAACAACCAGATGACAAACTTCTTGTCAGGGTCAATCGCGGGTGGGCGAGGAGGAGGAGGACCCAGAATGCGAGGAAGCAGGGAAAAGGGTAAGCTAAAGGGAATTTATTAAATTAATCAAACGAGGACAAACAACGTGGCGTGGACAAACAAACGTGGCAGGGTGCGAAATGACAAAGACAAACTAAACGTGACTAAACAGAACAAAAGTAACGAGGACTGTGACAAACACTGGGGATCGTGGGCATGAGCATGGGCATGAGCGAGGGCGAGGGCAAGAATGAGAGCGAGAATGAGAGTGGCCGTGACAGTCCGTAAAGGGAGTAATGTTCCGACGCCGAGCTGTCGGGATGAGGTGTTCAAATAGTCCAGTCATTAAGTGAGCAGATGGGGATCAGGTGTGTGACGGTAACGGGGAACAGGTGCGTGGCTGGGCAGGAACGAGTGCTGAGGGGAAACGCCCCACTCAGCTGACAAAACAAACACACATGGCATGGGAAAAGGAACGTGACAAAAACAATAACAAAAACACCTGACATGACCGACACGGGTCATGACACTTCTGTTGGCAAAATTATTCCCCAATGTTACTTGAAGCTTTGTTGTATTCAATTCAGTTTTTTGCTCTTCACAGTATTCCGTGAAAACAACTTATACACCACGTATTTTTTATTGTGACTTTTTCCTTCCACTGGATATTTGAGTTTTATTATTTTTTAGTTATTGGTTTGTTTATTTTATGTTCTAAAGAAAATGTGCATTTTATGAACGCATACCCATCCATTATCTGTACCGCTTCTCCTCACTAGGGGCGCGAGAGGTTCTGGAGCATATCCGAGCAGTCTTCCGGCAAGGGCGGGGGACACCCTTAAATGGCTGCCAGCCAATCTCAGGGTACACACATCCGCGCTCACTCACCTTGGGCCGATTCCGAGTGTCCAATTAACCTGCCCTGCATGTTTTTGGAATGTGGGAGGAAACTGGAGTACCCGGGGAAACCCATGCAGGCGCGGGGAGAACATGCAAACTCCACTCGGGGATCCCAAGACCTCTGCAGTTCACATCATTGTTGAAGTTACACAAGCAATGTCCTAATAGAATTAATATATATATATACAGTGAACCTTCGCTACTCCGCGCTTCACCTTTCGCGGCTTCAGTGCTTCGCGGGTCTAAAAAATATTCGGGGGCATTGTAGTTTCGCCGAGCGGCACGAGGGGGCGCTGGAGCGGTTAGAAGGCCGGCGTGCGCCGAAGAGGAGAGTGGACGAAGAAGAGCACGTTCCCCCGGGCATGGTTTGGGGCGACGTTTCGCGCGGTTCGGACCGTACCAGAGCTCCGGCCGGCGTGCGTGGCAGTTAAGCCGTAGAGGAGCACCTTCCCCGGGCACGGGCGGTGCCAAGCGGCCCCTAAGTTTAACCGAATGGAAGCTCCGGAGGAGGAGGGCATGCTCGCGTCACAGTAAGGCGAAGAGGAGCACCTTCCCCGGGCACGGGCGGTTCCAAGCGGCCCCTAAGTTTAACCGAATGGAAGCTCCGGAGGAGGAGGGCATGCTCGCGTCACAGTAAGCCGAAGAGGAGCACCTTCCCCGGGCACGGGCGGTTCCAAGCGGCCCCTAAGTTTAACCGAATGGAAGCTCCGGGGGAGGAGGGCGGGCGTGTGTCACAGTTAAGCCGAATAGGAGCACCTTCCGCCCAGGCACGAGCGCGGCGACATTTCGCTTCGCTCGGGACCGTGCGAGAACTCCGGAGGAGACCGGCCGGCGTGCTTGGCAGTTAAGCCGAAGAGGAACAACTTCCGCCCGGGCATGAGCGGAGCGCGAGGCTGTCAGTTATGAATAAATAAATGAAGAATGCCACCTTTCATTTCACAGGGCACACCGGACGGCGTACCAGCAGGTTAAAGTCGAAGTAATTAAATAAATACAAAAAGAAGTAATTAAATAAATACAAAAATAATGGCTGGGGAATAAAAAAAATAAGTTTTAATAATAATTTGTTTTGTTTTTTTGTTATAACATGAATTTCACTCTCTCTCTCTCTACCCGTATATATATATATATATATTTTTATTTTTTTTTTAAGCATTTTTAAAGGTGCGCCGCTACTTCGCAATATATTTTTTTTTTAAGCATTCTTGAAGGTGCGCCGCTACTTCGCGGATTTTCAGTTTTCGCGGGTGGTCTCGGTCCCCATTAACCGCGATAACCAAGGGTTCACTGTATATATATATATATATGTATATATATATAAATTTGACATATTACAATAAATTTACACCGCTGTTCACAGGCTATAGAGGCCAGGACAACATGCAAATGGCGCTTAGCTACATAATATTGACGCCGATTTTTGCTTTGTATACTTTTTGTTATAGTCCATGATTTTATGGGCCGGCCCACTTAGGAATATATTTTCCTCCATGTGGCCCCTGAGCCAAAATACCACTGGTTTACATTTTCGAAAGGTAGTAGGAAGAAGTAAAGACATTTTCTAGTCCTAAAACCATGTTTTTCGTGTAATATAAGTTGTTTCAAATAAATAGAACAATATATTCATTTAATACATCATGACAAGAAAAGGTAAAAAGAACGCATATAAACCAACTCATATACAGTGGCTTGCAAAAGTATTGATAACAATGAGTAATAATCAATTTCTCGGCACAGAACAGAAGGAAAAGTGTTTCACCTGTTTGAGGAAGGAAATAGCACGAACTACAATTCATCACTGTTTTTGGTCATCAGCAGTCTACTGTAGATGGATTGTATAAGTCTGTATTTCAAAGTCACAGCTGGCCATCACAGTCCCTGCAGAGATCCTATTGAAAACAGCCTCACCCACTCTCACCCATATATAGTCAATGCAGTCCTCTCAAAGAAACCACCGCAAACAAACTCATAAGTTTGGTGTTTCTCTCCGTTATCAGAAACACGGGCATCCGTCAGTCACAGACAGATGTCCATTTGTACTTGACCTGGTTGGTGACGATTACTCGGACAGACGTAAATCCTCTTTTGTCAATGCTTAGGCCATCATTTGTCAATTGTCAGCAAATGGGCGTCCTAAAGTGATGGACTGACCCCTCTGTCAGTCTGACAAAATGCTCACCTCTGCACGACACACATGTGCCTGCAAGCCGTTGCCTACGTAGGTTTCCTTTTAGTGTGAAAATATGCCAGTAGTGGGTTGTTTCTTGTGGAAACCATCCAAAATGTTGCAATGCCATAAGGCAGGGGTCCTCAGTCCTGTTCCTCGAGGGCCGGTGTCCTGCCTGTTTTCCATCTCTTCTTGCAGCAACACACCTGATTAAAATGATCAGGGTGTACCCTGCCTACTGCCCGAAGATAGCTGGGATAGGCCCCAGTATCCCCCGCGACCCTTGTGAGGAGAAGCGGTACAGAGAATGGATGGATGTTCTGTGTCACATGGACTGTGTCCTCCTATTTAGCATATTTTGGGAAGGACACTGAAGAGCTCCAGAGACAGGGTGTTAACGGTACTGACCAGGAATTTTAACCAGTATAGAAAGCCGTAGAGTGTACCAGTACACTGCCATTGCTCTAATAAAAATGTATGTACTTTGTATTATCATGTAAATGAATGCGGAAAAAAATAAAATAATGCATTCTCTCTCAAACTGTCCACAGAGCTGTCTGGTTGATGTGCATGGGTATAGCGTTCCAGAGTTGGGTGCATAATTCATAAAGAACATCCCCGCTTTGTTTGAGGAGGGCATTCAGCACGTTGAAAAGGCCACATTTGAGTGTTGAAAGCTTCGGAAAGGTACAAGACGTGTCTTGGTCTTCAAACGAATTGTTTGCAAGTAAAAATTCACATTTTGCATCTCATTAAAACACATTTAATTGCAAAACTGAGAATCACAGATTTTGACGTTTTTTTCGACAACTGAACAGCAGTGACGGTCCTAAAAGCTTTGCTGGGCTAGACGGATGACACATGCTGTCATGAGTTGGAAAGGAGGAGGACCCAAACACAGGGAACCAGAATCGCAAGGAGGACTTGCTGTAATTTAAAGAAACGCAAATGGCAAACAAAGAATTGGGGTATGCGAAATTAAAACAAAATGTACAAAACAAGAATCAAAGCAACAAAACAAACACTAGGAAAACTTAATTTTGCTTGACTTGGAAGAAAAACAAAAGCTACAAGACATGGCAAGGGCAGGAGGACAACTGAAAAACAAAGACCCGACCATGGCTGAAAGGAAACAGGGAACTTTAACCAAGCAAATCAATGAGACAATGAGTACCACCTGGACAAAACACAAAGGTTTGGAGGGAGCTGATTGAATGAGAAGCACAGGTGCACACAATACCTAATGAGACACAAAGACACACAAGGAATACCTGAAACTTAATATTAAACCAAAAGTAACTAAAACAGACCATAACATAAGCTTGCTAGCAATGAGCTTCGGATAGCTACTTGCGTTGCTAAACAAGTGTAATTGCCCCAAAGTCGGTGTTGGTTTTCGCCGCACATTTCTTCAGTTCTATCCGTCGCATGTAATGGCTCAGAGGGATATTTTACTCTGGTAAACACGTGAATTAACTGGAACTCGACTTCCCTGCTCTTGTAGCCTAAACAATGCAGACAGTTCATAAGTGACTACATTCTCCGCTCAACATAATCAAGGTTGTTGCAAAAATGCAGCACTTTAAGGCACTAAGACAACAAGTGCACAGCGACCATACCATCGTAATCACGTGGCAGCATTTCAGTAATGTTTCTCCACTCAAGAAAAGCGGTTGTGTTTTAAACATACTTCCACGAAGGCGCAAAACATTAAGCGCCAGTATTGTCCACCAATTAATGTCACAGCAAAAATGCTGAAAACAGCCTACTTGACTTACAATGTAAATTAACTGACAAAAAAGTACAAATTATGTGAGGAAAATGAGTAGAGATATTGTAACAGGCTGCCAACTCAAAGGCCCCATTTTGAGCTCCCAATAATTTTATGTTACGTTGTTAGGATTTTAACTTTTGTCGGCTAAAGAAGAGAACATGAGTTTTGATGTAAAGTGGCTAGAGAAATGAGTTAGTGTACTGTACATGTGTGCAGAAGGGTCCTGACATAAATCAACATTTATAAAGCTGTCATCTGTCTCAATATTAGCTACTGCTCTATAGCATGAGTTGTATTTTGTTCCTCTCCTTTTGGAAACATGTTATATTATGTTTTATTATGCCTCCCTTGTTCTTGTACAGAGTGTAGCAGCATTCTGAAGTAGAAATAATAAGAGAATAAAACAACATGCAATGCAGTTGTCTGGTTGTCAGTCATACTGCACATTGCTTCTAAACAATTCGAAAGTTGAAAATGTTATACAAATAATGTCTAATTCATTCATTCATTAATGCATTTTTCTTTCATGCTTCATATAAATGTCACCTGAAATCAACTGGGTTCTTAGTCAAACATCTGAATGCCAGGGTTGCACAGGACACAAGAATTTCTGTTCCCTCTACAGCAGAGGTATTCAATTAAAAGTCACAGAGGTCCACGACTAAAATTTCTTCCAATTAAAAGGTCCGAACCAAAGTCCAACTTCCCTTAATATCTAGCCTATGTTCACATTTTTATATAGTTTCAATATTTAGTCATTTTCAACAGAGCGCACTTATATACTAAATATTTAGCAATGTTCCCATGAAACACCTTTGCCAGTCAAACAAATATTAGGCGTTTATTTCACATTCAAGAAAATGTGGCTCCAAGAACGTAAGGGTGCCACTTCCAGAAAAAACAGTAAAATATCTCCTGCAGAAATATATCAAGTGCTAAGCATTGAGTTAACACCTTTTACCTTTTTTTCTTTAATCAAAGAGTTATCAGCCTAAAAAAAACGGAAAGCCTAATTACCCAAGGAAAACAGGTCAACATGTTCAGTACACAATCAATAGAAATGAAAAACTAATTCAAAATGAGCTTTGACACCACCTTTTCTTTTGAATATTTTGTTAACTTCTCTTAATGAGAAAAATGAGTTGTGACTGCCCTGCCAGTGACTTAAATCTGGGTTGTAACGGCGTCAGGGCCATTGGGATTTGGTAGATTATTTCACACATCTGGGCTTTGTGTTTTCCTTTATAAATAATGTTTGTGCAACCCCATTTAAGCACTCCTTCACAACTTCCCCATCACTGAATGTTTTTTTATGTTTCCCCAAAATCCATGATACTTTTAGTGAACATTTGTTTGCATGCCGCTGGGCTGTAAACGAAAATGTTAAAATCCGTTAAACTGCACTCAAAGTTTGATGTTTTTGCGTGCACTCACCTCTAACTTCAGCGGATAACTTTGCACAAAAGGGCGGTGCTTTGTTTCGTAGTGGCGCTTTGCGATGTTGCGACGGTTGCGGAGCATATGATGCACACTGGTTTTGAATCGGCTGGAGCCAGAATGAAACAAAATTTCTGCGTCCATTCATTTAAAACAACACGCATCGACCTTGCTAGCTTTTTTAGCAAGGCATACTGTCAGCAGCACACTGTTTCGGTCTGTTGCGCAATTGGCAGTGGATCGTAAACAAAAGATTTGATTGGCTCAAATTAGTGACGCATTTTCCACATTAACTAGAATTGCAGCGTCAACGTTTGCGAATGCGCCCTGAAAAAAGTTCATCATAGATTGGTCATGGGTCCGGTCCGAATCATCTGTCGGTTCGGATCCGGACCGCGGTCCGCCATTTGGTGATGCCTGCTCTACAGTATTTGATTCTGGTGGCCCTTTGGCTGTATTTAACAATAGAAAAGAACATAAAAAAACTTCTCAACAGGCTTTGGGTTTTCCACACCTTGGAAAAATAGCAACACCTGCAAGTTGAAGATCTGGGGCAACAGTAAGCCTAATAGGAATTTGTTCAAAAGACTCAGCTGGGGGGGGTTGAAATGTGGCGGGATTTCTCTCTCTCTCTCTCTCTGTTCCTCTTTCTCTATCTCTATCAATGTAATCGCATTGCCGGAATCAAAATGGTCATGTGATGTTGATGTCATAGTATTGTAAATCATCATCCATGGACCAAAAAGTAACTTGCAACATTCAGAGGTGATAAAGTTCTCATCTCGAAGAAATGGCGAACAAGTTCTCAAGAACAACTGAAAGCATGCCATGAATGTCTGAACCTTGTTACCAATCCACTTTGAACCAGAAAGAGACCTGTTAACATGCTGATAGAAAATACAATGCATCATTGTCTGCTTGTGTTGTGCTGTTCTCGTCAGTCAAGTCAATTTTATTTATATAGCATCAATGAAACCAAATATGAGCACATACAAGGCAAACTCTAAAAGGCAATACTTGCTTTAAGGATGAAAATTCTAACACAACGCAGGCTCTGTGGGGCGACAGTCTGTCTCGGCGGGTTGGGTTGAGATGACGAGACAAGACTAGAGAAACTGAGGACAGATCAGAATCAGAAATCCCTTTATTGTCATTGTACTCAAGTGTACAACGAGATTAGAGAGCTCCCCTCTCCAGTGCAATACAACAATAATTCAGATAAATATATAAATTAAATAAATAAGAGAATAGTTAGTGCAATGGAAAATAATACTGAATAGGGTATATAAAAACACATCACATTGCTGTTCTGCAAGGTAAGGGTGGTCGTGTGTGTGTGTGTGAGTTTAGAATGGAGATGACTCTTGGGAAGAAACTATTTCTCAGTCTATTGGTCCTTGATTTGATGCACCTGTAGCGCCTGCCGGAGGGCATCAGGTCGAACAGGTGTGAGTTTGGGTGGGTGTTGTCTTTGACGATGTTGAGAGCCCTGCTGAGGCACCGGGCGGTGTAGATGTCCGACAGTGACAATAATCCTTTGCGCTGTTTTGACTGTCCTCTGGAGCCTCACTCTGTCCGCCTCAGTGCAGCCGCTGTACCAGGTGGAGACACAGTACGTCAGCAGGCTCTCGATGGACGAGCGGTAGAAGGCCAGCAGCAGCTTCCTGCCCAGGTTGAATTTCCTGAGGACTCTCAGGAAGTGCAGACGCTGGTGGACCTTCTTTACCACTGCTGTGGTGTTGTGTGTCCAAGAAAGGTCATCGGAGATCTGTACTCCCAGGAACTTGACCGTGTGGACCCTCTCCACACACACGCCTTCGATGCAGAGGGGGGGCGGCACGTCTTGTTCCTCCTGAAGTCGATGACGATCTCCTTTGTTTTTGCAATGTTGAGTTGCAGTCTGTTGTCCTCGCACCAAGCCGTCAGTCTCTGGACCTCCTCTCTGTAGGCTGTCTCGTCACCTTCCGAGATCAGACCGAACACTCTCGTGTCGTCAGCAAACTTGACGATGGTGTTGTTACCGTAGAGAGACAAAACAAAATCAAGAGGTTGAGCAACTGTGTCATGATCCGTGTCGGTCATGTCAGTGTTTTTGTTATTTTCTTCACCTTCCTGCCATGTGTCCCTTTTGTTTATTTGGTCAGCTGAGTGGGGCGTTCCCTTCAGCACTCGTTCCCCACCAGCCACGCACCTGTTCCCCGTTAGCCTCACACACCTGATGCCCATCTGCTCCCCTAATTACTGGACTATATGAACACCTCACTCCAACAACTCATGGTCGGTGCATTCTGTCAAGGATCGCCGGTCGGTGAGGAGGGGGTGGACTGAAAATGCGAGGAAGCAGGGATAAGGGTAACTTAAAGGGAATTTCTTTAACAAAACCAAAAGGCAAACAAGGTACTAGGACAAAAAAACGTGGCAGGGTGCAAAATAACAAAGTCGAACTAAACGTGACTAAACAGAACAAAAAACCGAGGAACAAAGACAGTGACAAAAACTAGGGACAAGAGCGGGAGCAAGAGCGGGAGCGAGAACGAGATCATGGAGCGGTCGTGAGAGTCCAAACGGAGCAAAGCACCGACCATGAGTTGTTGGAGTGAGGTGTTCATATAGTCCAGTAATTAGGGGAGCAGATGGGCATCAGTTGTGTGAGGCTAACGGGGAACAGGTGCGTGGCTGGTGGGGAATGAGTGCTGAAGGGAACGCCCCACTCAGCTGACCAAATAAACAAAAGGAACACATGGCAGGAAGGTGAAGAAAATAACAAATACACTGACATGACCGACACGGATCATAACAGTACCCCCCCCTCAAGGGACGGATTCCAGACGTCCCAAAAACAAATTAACAAAAAGAACCCCATGTCCAAAAACGAGGGTGGGCGGAAGGGGTCGGGAGGTGGGACCAGCACCCCGATACGAGACCGGTCTGGCGGATGTCCGGTAGGCCAGACCAGCGAGTCCTTTCGTGGTCCTTCGGGCGGCCGTCCGGGTGGCCAGCCCTGCAAGAACCGCCGTGGCCATTCCGGCGGACGTGCAGGTGGCCAGACCAATAAATCCAATCGTGGCCCTTCAGGCGGACGTCCGGGGAGGCCCGAACGCCAGATGGAGTTCGCTGACGAGGCCGAGACGAGGAGCGGCGGCGGGACCCCGGGACTAGCAGAGGCAGGAGCTTGGAGCAGCGGCGAGTCGTCGGACCCCGCCGGAACAGGGACGAGAAGCGGCGGTGGGTCGTCGACCGCCGTCGAGGCAGGAACTTGGAGCGGTGACGAACCAGATGCAGCCGAGACCGGAACGTAGAGCGGCGACGAGTCGTCGAGTGTCGCCGACACAGGAACGTGGAGCGGCGGCTGCTCGTCGAGCCCCGCTGACACAGGAACGTGGAGCGGCGGCTGCTCGTCGAGCCCCGCCGACACAGGAACGTGGAGCGGCGGCTGCTCGTCGAGCCCCGCCGACACAGGAACGTGGAGCGGCGGCTGCTCGTCGAGCCCCGCCGACACAGGAACGTGGAGCGGCGGCCGGTCGTCGAGCCCCGCCGACACAGGAACGTGGAGCGGCGGCCGGTCGTCGAACCCCGCCGACACAGGAACGTGGAGCGGCGGCCGGTCGTCGAACCCCGCCGAGACAGGAACGTGGAGCGGCGGCCGGTCGTCGAGTCCCGCCGAGACAGGAACGTGGAGCGGCGGCCGGTCGTCGAGTCCCGCCGAGACAGGAACGTGGAGCGGCGGCCGGTCGTCGAACCCCGCCGAGACAGGAACGTGGAGCGGCGGCCGGTCGTCGAGTCGTCGAGTCCCGCCGAGACAGGAACGTGGAGCGGCGGCTGGTCGTCGAACTCCGCAGAGACAGGAACGTGGAGCGGCGGCTGGTCGTCGAACTCCGTCGAGACAGGAACGTGGAGCGGCGGCTGGTCGTCGAACCCCGCCGAGACAGGAACGTGGAGCGGCGGCTGGTCGTCAAACCCCGCCGAGACAGGAACGTGGAGCGGCGGCTGGTCGTCGAGCCCCGCCGAGACAGGAACGTGGAGCGGCGACGGATCATCAGGCACCGCCGGGACCGGAACTTGGAGTAACGGGAGATCGTCAAGCGCCGCCGAAGCAGGAACCAGGAGCGGCCGTGGGTCGTCGGGCGCTGCCGGGACCAAGACGAGCAGTGGCGACGGGTCGTCGGATGCCGCCGAGGCAAGAGCGGGGCGCGATGGTGGGTCGTCGTGCGTCGCCGAGACTAAGGCGAGACGCGGCGGCGGACCGTCGTCCATCGCGGGCACCGGAACCGGGAGCGGCGGCGCTTCGTCGGGCGCCACTGAGGCAGATACGGCAGGCAGCTGGTCGCCGTCCACCGCCGAGGCAGGAACCTGGAGTGACGGCTGCGGGCCGTGCTCTGCCGAAACGTGAGCTTGGGGCGGAAGCAAGGCGTGCTCCGCTTGAACTAGGGCTTGGGGCGGACGCCATACAGGCTCCGCAGGCACGGGAACAGGGAACGGACGCAAAGCGTGCTCCGCCTGAACGTGAACTTGGGACGGACGCAGGATGTGCTCCGCCTGAACGAGAACTTGGGACGGACGCCGGACGGGCTCCGCCTGAACGAGAACTTGGGACGGATGCAAGACGTGCTCCGCCTGAACATGAACTTGGGACGGACGCGGGACGTGCTCCGCCTGAACATGAACTTGGGACGGACGCGGGATGTGCTCCGTCTGAACGAGAACTTGGGGCGGACGCAGGGCGTGCTCCGCCGGAACAGGGACTTGAAGCGCTGGCGAGGCGCCGGAACGGGGCTCAGCAGCTGGCGAGGCGCCGGAACGGGGCTCAGCAGCTGGCGAGGAGCCGGAACGGGGCTCAGCAGCTGGCGGGGAGCCGGGACGGGGCTCAGCAGCTGGCGGGGAGCCGGGACGGGGCTCAGCAGCTGGCGGGGAGCCGGGACGGGGCTCAGCAGCTGGCGGGGAGCCGGGACGGGGCTCAGCAGCTGGCGGTGAGCCGGGACGGGGCTCAGCAGCTGGCGGTGAGCCGGGACGGGGCTCAGCAGCTGGCGGTGAGCCGGAGTGGGACTCTGGAGGCTTCAGCCGGCGAGGGGCCGGCACTGGAGGCTGCAGCCGACGAGGGAGCGGCGTGGGTTGCTGCAGCTGACATGGAAGCGGCGTGGGTTGTGGCAGCTGACGTGGAAGCGGCGTGGGTTGCGGCAGCTGACGTGGAAGCGGCGTGGGTTGTGGCAGCTGACGTGGAAGCAGCGTGGTCTGTGCCGCTGATGTGGAGGCGGCGGCGGACCGGGCGCAGCAGGCGGGCCGGGCGCAGCCGAGACGGGGGACCTGAACCCTATCAGCCTGCCGCTATAGGGATTCAGGGGAACGAGAGACACGAGGGACCGAAACTACTGGTGCCGGTGAACGTGAACTGTGAGACGCAACGGGAGCGTGACCAGGTGCGGAATTTGACGGGGGAAGAGGTGAACGACGTGGCTGTGACTTGCGTGACTCGGGGAGTGAAGCGCGCGTGGTGCCGTGGGGAGTAGCAGAACCCTTACTGGGGCGCCGTCGTTGGCCGCCACGTGGGGGTGCCCTGTAGGCCAACCGGGTGCCCCAGTAAGGGCTCTCAGTGGCAGAAGGGGAAAAGGGATCAAAACCAAAGGGTGCCCAAAGATCATCTTGGGAGGAAGAATCGCATGCAAATTCCGACTCTGAGTCGTCGTCGAAATCAGAGTCAATAATCAGGTGGGGAGGTATGACGGGTAGGTAATCATTGACATTATCATGAAACGACGGGTAGGAAACAGACGCGGAACGAGAAATGGAACCTACGCGAAGGACACGGGGCTGGTCGGCAGGCTGAGGGGGGTAGTCCGAGCGACGACGACGACGCCACCGAGAGCTTCTCGCTGGGTCCGGGTTTGGTCGGTGCATTCTGTCAAGGATCGCCGGTCGGCGAGGAGGGGGTGGACCCAAAATGCGAGGAAGCAGGGATAAGGGTAACTTAAAGGGAATTTATTTAACAAAACAAAACCAAAAGGCAAACAAGGTACTAGGACAAACAAACGTGGCAGGGTGCAAAATAACAAAGTCGAACTAAACGTGAATAAACAGAACAAAAAACCGAGGAACAAAGACAGTGACAAAAACTAGGGACAAGAGCGGGAGCAAGAGTGGGAGCGGGAGCAAGAGCGGGAGCGGGAGCGAGAGTGGGAGCGGGAACATGAGCGTGAACGAGATCATGGAGCGGTCGTGACAGTCCAAACGGAGCAATGTTGGAGTGAGGTGTTCATTTAGTCCAATAATTAGGGGAGCAGATGGGCATCAGGTGTGTGAGGCTAACGGGGAACAGGTGCGTGGCTGGTGGGGAACGAGTGCTGAAGGGAACGCCCCACTCAGCTGACCAAATAAACAAAAGGAACACATGGCAGGAAGGTGAAGAAAATAACAAAAAGACTGACATGACCGACACGGATCATGACGAACTGAGAGAGTGATGAATGAAAAACTGTAGCAACAGCAGCAGTATCAACAACAATAATAGCCCATTGATGACAGCATTAATGACGAGACGATTTCCCTCACAACCCCACTGCTGGTGACATGCAGTTACATGAAAATGGCGCTGCCAGTGAAGTGAGGAAGACAAAGCCAATATACTACAGAATGGTGATGAGACAACAGCACATCTAACACTTGCTACACCCTTACTTTTAACTATGATGTTATTCTTAACAAATTCAGATAATATTAGGAAGGATAGCGAGAAGACGAAGGAAAGTTCTGTGAATGATCCCTCGCCAGTTTTGGCCTATGATATTACAAAGAGATCCTTGAGTCATCCCTGATCATACGATTTATCAAAAAGAAAGCTTAATCTTGAAAAAATATAGAGTGTCCGACCTCTGGACTGCATCAGGAGGTAGTTCTACACACGCTAAAGACACATTTTTGGATTTTAATTGATACAGTCACTCCTATACACACACATTCGTCACCCCGCCACAGAGTGCACTCTGGACACTCCCACAGGCACCAGACACGGCGATGCTTTATGTTGGTCAAACCCCTGCAGAGTGCCCACTGCCCACCGAGCCTGGCGTCACCTTTGATGTGGGTGGCAAAATGCTTCTCCAGGGTGACCGGGGCGCCGTGCTGTAGTGATGGGAATAACAGTTCTTTCAAGGGAACTGAATCATTAGAATGAGTTCATCAAAAATAATGGTTCAAAAGAGTTGATCATCAACTCATTCATCCCACTCCAGAGTGAGTAAGAAAAAAAAGCTCACCCTGATGTTGCAATTATTGTAATTAGTGTGTTTGTATTATTGTTTTTATTATGTCTATCTAAAACATTGCAGCTGTAATGTACGAAGCAGAATGGCATTACAGTACGTTGACTCACTGATTCCTTCGTGAATGACAAAAGGGTGACAGTACATTCGGTCAAGACCCTCCGCCGCCTGACGGAGAGTAACGGATTATGGATTTCCATTTCCAATCCCAAAGGGTAAACCAGTCCTCGTCCCAGATTGACACTTCTTTCTCCCATTTTGCGAGCAACCCCAGTGATATGACTTTCTTTTGCACGAACACACCTTGGACACGCTAAACAAAGTGGTGTTTGTTTTAATATCATAATACCACTCAAGTCAATTTCACCTCCTTTCTCTACATCAAATGCATCATTCAATTTGGGTTTAGTGATAACACATTTGACTTAGAAAATTAATAAAAAACACCACAAATGAAGTTGTGATGTGAACTTTCAATAAAATTGACAGCCAGCATTACAAACATGATGGTGATAAAACAGACAGTATGACAACAAATGTGAACATTTGTTATTTGTGGGCCACCAACACACGACGGCCACACGCCCCATATGTATTGTTTTCAAGTATTCTGATGTGCAGGCTTGTTTAATAAGCCAGATGACTGTCTCGTTGCTAAATTTTTTTTTTTTTACAAGATGGCGGCGCGCATAGACACAGCGGCTAACAGCTCTCCCTCCCAGTGCTCCTTATTACTTTTATTAGTGTTTGCTTGCTCTTATTGGCACCAACTGAGGCACAACATCGATATACCCGCCAGGACATCGTGGACATTGGATATCGATGCGAAATAACCATCACAGAGGAATTTTGCTATGATCGCAAAATTCCGGACGAACTGGCGAGGCTGCCCGGCTCACCGTGGCTTGTCATCGAGACCGGGAGGCGGCGCAGGCGACGCAGAGAGAGGAAGCAGAAGCGGGGCTGCAGGTCCGGTGTCTTGCAACGGCTGCGGCGGCAGCCCCACAGGCAACCACTGCCGAGTCTGTACCTCACCAACGCCAGATCCGTGGTCCACAAAATCGACGATCTGGGATTACAAATCCTGGGAAACGGCTATGTGCGTGATAGCAGTGTGATCGTCGTCACGGAATCCTGGCTGCACGCAGACGTCCCCGACGCTAGCATCCAGCTGGCCGGGCGCTCGCTACATCGCGCGGATCGGACGAGGGACACCGGTAAGAGAAGGGGCGGGGGGCTCTGTGTTTACGTGCATGAGAACTGGTGCGGCGATAGCACGATCGTCGAGAAGCACTCTACCCCCGACATCGAGTTCATGTCCGTCAAATGCCGGCCTTATTTTCTCCCGAGGGAGCTAACGGTCGTGATTGTCACAGCTGTTTACATCACTCCCGACGCTAGCACTAGTACGGCGCTCTCGCTACTCGCGTGCGTCATCAATAAACATCAGCGGGCCCACCCTGATGGCGTTCACGTAGTAGCCGGAGACTTTAATAAGGCTAATTTAAAGACTGTACTCCCAGAGTTTCACCAGCATGTCAAGTGCCCAACGAGGGGAGACAACACTCTCGACCATGTGTACTCGAACATCAAGCACGCATACAGGGCCCTCCCACTCGCCCCTCTCGGCCAGTCAGACCACCTGTCCTTGCAGCTTGCACCTGCGTACACCCTTCTCTGACGCAGATTCAGGCCCACCACAAAGACTGTGAAAACCTGGCGTGACGACACCATGAGTGAATTACAGGACTGCTTTCAAGACACAAACTGGGACCTCTTTGATCATCAGGACCTTGATGTCTACACACATTGTGTACTGGACTACATCAAGTTCTGCATGGAAACTGTGTCCCTACACAGGACTATACGAACCTTCCCAAATGCGAAGCCCTGGATGTCCAGCAGGGTTCGCTCTCTCGTCAAGGCCCGTGACGCTGCCTTCAGGTCAGGCGACAAAGCCCAGTACAGGGTGGCCCGTGCTGACCTGAGTAAAGGCATCAAGCTAGCCAAGGCAATCTACAAGGGGAGGCTGGAGGCCCACCTTGCCAGTAACAGACCACGGGAGGTGTGGCAGGGTCTACGGAGCATCACCAACTTCCGTGGCGGCAGCACGACCTCTGTAGACCCGAGTGCATCGCTGGCAGAGGAGCTTAACTGCTTCTTCGCTCGCATTGACTCGCCCCAACCGTCACACCCCCGCACTTCATGCTCCAACTCCCCCCCACTCATCGTAGAGGAACACGATGTGAGGCGCGCGCTCCTGGCGGTTAACCCCAGGAAAGCTACTGGACCCGACGGAATACCAGGCAAGGTCCTCACAGCATGTGCCCACCAACTGGCACATGTTTTCTGCAGGGTCTTCAACCGCTCCCTGGCTCAAGCAGTCATCCCCTCCTGCTTGAAAACTTCCACCATTATTCCTGTCCCCAAAAAGTCACCAGCCGTCCACCTGAATGACTACCGTCCTGTTGCTCTCACACCAGTCATCATGAAGTGCTTCGAGAGGCTGGTTCTCCAGCACATCAGGGACTGCCTTCCTCCCACTCTGGACCCCTACCAGTTTGCATACCGGGCTAACAGATCCACTGAGGACGCCATCGACACTGCTCTGCATGTTGTGCTGGGCCACCTGGAACAACAGCAGAGCTATGCAAGGATGCTCTTTGTGGACTACAGCTCGGCATTCAACACGATCATCCCAGACATCCTCGTCGCCAAACTGGACATTCTCGGCCTCCCTGCCCTCACACGCATCTGGATTAAGGACTTTCTGACCAACAGACCCCAGACTGTGCTGCTCGGCCCCCACACGTCCTCCACCCGCATGCTGAGGACCGGTTCCCCTCAAGGATGCGTGCTGAGCCCTCTCCTGTACGCCCTCTACACCTACGACTGCAGCCCGGCCCACGGCAACAACACCATCGTCAAGTTTGCTGACGACACGACAGTGGTCGGTCTGATCTCGGAAGGTGACAAGACAGCCTACAGAGAGGAGGTAAAGAGACTGACAGCTTGGTGCAAGGACAACAGACTGCACCTTAACACTGCAAAAACAAAGGAGATTGTCGTCGACTTCAGGAGGAACAAGACGGTGCCGCCCCCCCTCTGCATCGAAGGCGTGTGTGTGGAGAGGGTCCACACGTTCAAGTTCCTGGGAGTACAGATCTCCGACGACCTGTCTTGGACTCACAACACCACAGCAGTGGTAAAGAAGGTCCACCAGCGTCTGCACTTCCTTTCTTCATTCGCTCTTATTAATTTTCATGCGATTGCCCCCTTTACGTGGATGGATTTAAGATTAGCTGTTAGCTTGGAGAAACGGATGCCAAGAAAGCTCCTCCCCATAAGCACAAAACATGTGGTGATTTGGTGAATCGTTCCTTCCTTGGCGACTTGTGAATCACTCATGGCAAAGACGACGTTCAATGACTGAACTGGAGCGAGAATGAATCACAGAATCGTTCACAGGAAAGGCAGCACGTTCACACTTCCACCTATGGAGGACTGAAAGTGCCAAAATTAAATAAATAAACACACCATGAAATGTTTAATTAAAATTGTCATTAATTAATTCATTGTTTCATTCATTCATTAAATGTGGAATTAAATAAAGCAGATTAAATAAATGCACCATTAAATAATTCAATAAAAGTGGCATTTATTAAATGCTTTATTTATTAATTAAATATGGAATTAAATAAATAAATGTGTCATTAATGAATTAAATTATCAATAATTTTATGTAAAAAATATTTAGCAATATTTCTGTATTTAATTAATCATTTTGGTATTTAATTAATTATTTCTGTATTTAAGTAATTATTTCATTGTCCCATAATGTACTGTTTCATGAATTTATTTTACCTGTCAAACTTGCACAAACCCAATCAGAGCAAAGCTTATTTACAGATCTAACATTCATGAGAAATGAATGAGAATGTTTAAAATGAGATTGGAGAGCTCCCCTCGTCAGTGCAATATAACAAATAATTTAATTAGATATTTCAATTGAATTAATTAAAGATTAAATAGGTATTTATTTTTATAATTAATTATAATAGCTAATTATGATGGTGATAGTCCATGTAGAGCTTTGCATGTGAGGAGGACTATTTTAAATGTATTCCTTGTATTGTGTGCACACTTTTTGAAACAAGTGTTCAAAAATATATATATTTTTTTTTGGTGTTTACATGTAAAGACAGTTTTTTGCAGATCTGTGACCATCATGTACATAGGTGCGTTTTCCTAATCTGCCAAACGAAAATGAGTCTTTAGGTCTCAGCTATGTTAAAGGGGAAGTCAAGTGAAATCGGTCCATCCAAAGTCTATGCTGATGGTCTTGTCTTATTTCGCATTTACAGTAAATTGCCTTTCTGGTGGCCAGAAGAAAAAGGCATTCTTTCGTAAGTTAACCTTTGGCATTTCTTGACAGAATACAAGGAGACTTCTAGCTCTCCGTTCGAGTAAGTGGCAAAGACTCTCTGCTGTGACTCATATGCGGCGTCCTGCGCAACTCTGCGGGATCATGATCACTCTGTGAGATGTCAACAGGAGTTAATGAATATTGCCCTCCACGAAGCCGGGGTAATCTCGCCAACAAAATGTCCCCTCATTTATAAGATCTGCCATAATACCAAAAGGGAATCAGACAGCATGCAGGGCTCAACCTACCACAGAGGGATTTTTCACGCTTTGATGCCTAAGCTGCATTCCATTCTTTATTTATTTTGTGAGTAAGTTGAAATTGGGTGCTGTTATTAGGGGATTTGTTGCAAAAGAAGACAAAGAAGCAGTCTGCAGTCCTACAAGGAGTGCCTTTTGTCTTATTTTATCATTGGTCCCATTTCCTGCTCTTGTGTTTGTCCGCTCTCCACTTCACTCAGTTCTCTCTGATCACCATCTCCGCTCAGGTGTGAACAAGTAATTGGCTTAGCTTCTTTCATGTCTTCATTTTGGGGCAGAAAATGTATAATGGTGTTAGAAGGTAGAAACTAATTTACTGTGTGACACTTTCATAGAGTTTTTGAGAGACCAAGATTTTTGAGTTGACTGAGAACGTCTGTTGTAAAAATTCAGGACTGTACTGCATTTGAAATGATTTTGTTATCTCGATGTCTTCACTGAAACAAATAATTGGTTCCATGTATTTCATTGTGATAATTGTTGATGTATTAAAACCGCACCACTGAAAAAGATAAGATAATAAGATAAGATAAGATAAGATGTCCTTTATTAGTCCCACAATGGGGAAATTTGAGGTGTTACAGCAGCAAAGATATAGATCACACAGAGTCGGCGGCGTAATGTAGCCGTTAATGTATAACATTAGCAGCAGACATTCAGAAAAAGCATGAACAACTATATATAAAAAGATCATGTTAGTAAACTTGATCTCGCCATTAATAAAGTGACCCATTAATAACTGCTTCTTTACCATTAATAGGCAATGGGGAAATTATAACACTAAGTAGAACCAAAGCAGTGCCATAATACACATTTCTCTTTATTGTTTTGAGAATTTTTAGTTTAAGTATGGTCGGCAGCACTGTGTCTGTGTTACCCCTGCAACTGATGCAGCGGGTTTTTGGTGAGCAGCAGCAGTATCAGACACGGTTGCTCTGTCTGAATGTCATTGCCGTCTGTTCGTCCACGCACCTGGGAAGGTTGGAGGTGGTGCTTGGTCGGCTGCAACAAGAGGTTCTCAAAGCTAACCTCAGCAAGTGTGCCTTTTAGCAGGAGGAGTGCTACTTGCGGCGTGTGATTTCTGACAGATTTAAGATAGGTGGAGGATGTGGCCAACTGGAAGCCTCCAACTAAAATCTCTGAACTGTGATTGTTCCTTGGGTTTGTCAGCTACTACCACTGCTTTCTGGAGTTTTTTTTATCATTTTGACTGGCCCTTTACACCAGCTCATGACAGATTGGGAGGCACTAAACCAAAGAGAGGTCAGAGTTTACAGTTTCAAGGTGTTGGTCAGAGAATGGTCACCAAAGCTTTGAGGTACTCAGGATCAAATTGTTTTCCTCAAAGTTAAGGTGAGGCCAATTATTATTGCCAGCAGAGGTCTACGGCCCACTGAGCTCAACATCAGCAACTCCAGCTCCGCGAAGATGAAGTTCTGAGCACTCAAGTGAGTCATGAATGAAACATTTAGGCAATATCTGCTTGTGAGTTGTCTTTTCATACAAAAATCTGCTAAACTACCTGTCATTTGCTAAGATGTGTGCCACAGAACCACGCTAGGCAGTTCAGCTAACCACATTTGACTCTGAGATCAAGTATCGCTCTACAACTACGATTGCACAAAGGCACCCTTACGATACAGAAAGAATTTCCATACTTTAATGTCATGTCTTTATTAATTGTTGCTTAGCTCATTCTGCTGGAGATAAATTCCTCGTGTGTTTTACATAATGCATTGCCAATGAAGGTGAGTCTGATTCTGATGCTCCCTGGCACATCCCTTCCTAGACATTTGCAACAGGCTGAGCAGGTTCAAAGGGCCAATTTACCACAAGATGCCATGGCAATTCCACTTCATCGTACCCCCTTGACATCTGCACACTCCAACAGACTGGCCCTGTCTGAGCAGCTACTCCTCACAAGGGTTGCAGGGTGCTGGAGCCTATCCCAGTAGTCTACGGGCAATAGGCGGAGTACACGCTGAACTGGTTGCCGTGATTTATAAAATACATTGTAAAGCCCTTATATGTACGATATTCAAGGTATTAGGTGACTGTTAACACATCAGATTCAACTTTGTTAACTGCAACAATACTTTTCATTGGTGTGCACCAGTTCATTGAACATGGAACAGTATATTTCCAGAAAAGACACAAGTAAAATAGTCCCTTATTCCGAGATCCCCTTAGACATTTTATTACAATGGAATCATGGTAAGATTGTGTCTCTGACTAAAAAGTCAAACCAAGATGCTGAATACTTCTTAAAAGGCTAATTGATGTTCCAAGTAAGTGAAGAGACTTAACGGTTCAGTCTGTCCAGGTAAAAGAAAAGACCTAAAGTTTTTCTTTGTTTCATTTCACTTGACAAAGATGTTGTAACATCTCCCTCTCAGTGATAAATAACTTGCGTTTAAATGTTGTCTGCCAAGTGTAATTATTCTTTATTAAACTAAATTTTGTATCAACAAACCTGAGTGATTTTGCTCTGATGAATTTGATACTCATACCTTTAATCATATTTATTTTAATGGGTTGGAAATTGAACGTGGTAGGTCTCCGTTTAAATCCCATTTGGCTATCCAGTTTGCTATTCAAAATTCTGGGCAGTAAGGTGTTCTGACAAGAAATCGGGGAATCGAACACCGGACTTGTGCCTGACAGGTGGAGATTCTGTTCCCTATACGAAGAAGGACTGACATGCAAAAAGCTCGACTGGTGGTCAGCCTCATTGATCACTGAATCTGGCATTGCTGTCAGTTTGTTTGACGACCATGCAAAAGAAAAACGCAAGTGAGGGTTTTTTTGGGTAGTGGTTGTCATGGTCACATCACGTGACTGGTCTCCATTTCGAAAATAGGTGGAAGTAATGATCTGGTGGCATGAAAGCCACTATCCGTCAGGGAATCTAATCACGCTCTTCCGCATGACAGGCAGATATACTGTCCTCTATACTAAGAAGGACTGCTGGCATTCAAAAAGACAGGTCTCCGTTTCGAAGTAAATACCGCTTGGCTTTCCAGTTTGCGTCTAAAACTGCTGGGCCATATGTCGCTCTTTTAAGACAGCCACTCCCCGTCGGGTAATCGAACCCCTGTCCACTATACTAACGAGGACTGCAGACATTTGAAAATTTCTACTGGTGGTCGACCTCATTGATCACTGAATCTGGCCAGGTCATTCCATTGGTTTGACAACCCTGCAAACCAGAAAGGTGAGTGAGGGTTTTTCCGTGGGGTTGTGGTTGTCATGATCACGTAATGTGGCAGGTCTCTGGTTCAAGAACTCGTGGAAGTAAATGCCGTTTGGCTTCCCAGTTGGCGGATAAAATTTCTACTGGTGGTCGACCTCATAGATTACAAAATATAAATAAATAATAAAATAATTTTGTTGATTTGATAACCTTACAAAATACAATCACAAGTGAGGGTTTTCCCGTGGTGTGGTGGTTCTCATGGGAAACCTCACGTGCCAGATCTCCGTTTCAAAGTAAATGCAGTGTGGCTTTCCAGTTTGCATCTAAAATTGCCGGGTCATATATTGCTCTTTCAAGACAGCAATTCCACGTCGCGGAATAGAACCCCAGTCTTCATGACAGGCAGAGATACTGTCCACTATACCAACGAGGACGGAAGACTTCTGAGCATTTCAACTGGTGGTCGACCTCATTGATCACTGAATCTGGCAGTTTCATTGGTTTGACAACCCAGCAAAACAGAAAGGGGAGTGAGGGTTTTTCCGTGGGGTTGTGGTTGTCATGATGATGTAATGTGGCAGGTCTCTGTTTCAAGAACAGATGGAAGTAAATGCCGTGTGGCTTTCCAGTTTGCGGATAAAAATGCTGTGCCATATGTTGCTCTTTCAAGACAGCCACTCCCCGTCGGGGAGTCGAACCCGGGTCTTCCGTGTGACAGGCGGAGATACTGTCCACTATACTAATGAGGACTGCTGACATCTGCAAATTTCTACTGGTGGTCGACCTAATTGATAACAGAATCTGGCTAGGGGGTCATTTAGGTGGTTTGTTAACCCTGCAAGACATAAACACAAGTGAGGGTTTTTCCGAAGTTGTTTTCATGGGAAAGTCACATGACAGGTCTCCGTTTCGAGATTCGTTGGACGTAAATGCCATTTGGCTTTCAAGTTTGCATCTAAAATTGATGGGTCATATGCTGCTCTTTCAAGAAAGACACTCCCCATCGGCGAATTGAAACCCGATCTTCCGCGACAGGCGGAGATACTGTCCACTATACTAACGAGGACTGTTGACAATTGAAAATTTCTACTGGTGGTCGACCTCATAGATTACAAAATCTGGCAATCGAACCATTTAGTTGGTTTGATAACCTTGCAATACAGTGTCTCAAGTGAGGGTTTTTCCGTGGTGTGGTGGTTCTCATGGGAACATCACGTGACAGATCTCCGTTTCAAAGTGAATGCCGTTTGGCTTTCCTGTTTGCGTCTAAAATTGCCGGCCATATGTTGCTCTTTGAAGACAGCAATTCCCCGTCGCGGAATTGAACCCCGGTGTACCGCTTGACAGGTGGAGATACCATCCACTATACTAACGAGGACTGCTGACATTGGAAATTTTTACTGGGGGTCGACCTCATTGATCACTAAAGCTGGCAATATTTCATTGGTATGACAACCCAGCAAAACAATAAGGGGAGTGAGGATTTTTCCGTGGGGTTGTGGTTGTCATGATCACGTAATGTGGCAGGTCTCTGTTTCAAGAACAGGTGGAAGTAAATGCCGTGTGGCTTTCAAGTTCGCATAAAAAATTAATGGGTCATATTCTGCTCTTTCAAGAGAGACGCTCCCCGACAGGCACAGACACTGTCCACAATACTAACAAGGAAAGAATCACTGAAGAAAGTGTGTAATAAAAGTTTCAAACTTACATGAACTGGATGAAGTCAATACTGGTTACCGTCATAACACTTGTAATATCCTGTCACCAAGCGGCAATACTTGAACCTTACCTTCTAGGTACATTAATCTAAAACATAGTCTCTCAAATGCCTCGGCTTCATCCGCACACGAGTTGGGTGGGCCTCTGGGCCAGGGCAAGCCTCCAGCTGTTCAGGTGGGTGACCGGCTGCATCCTGCAGCTGCTCCTCAGGGAAGGTACAGTCCTCAAACATGGATGCTGCGTCCTCCAAACCTGCGTCGGCGTTTGAGGGCAGTGCCACCTTCCGAAGACGGCTAGCATGCCACCGTGATCCATCAGTCAGCTTGAAAATGGCTGGACCGAGTTGGATGGCGATCTGCATCGGTGCAGACCAGAATGTGAGTAGTTTGTGGTCTCGGTTAGGCCGGCGAATCCGGACCCAGTCCCCCATTGTGAATGTAGGTGTCCTCACCCTCCGTCTCCTGTCGAATCGCTGTTTCATCTGACGCTGCATCTCAGTGACTCATGTGCTGTGGTAGGGTGTCGCTCCCTTTGTGGTGACCGTTGGGGCCCGGAAAGGAAGCTGTAATTCCCGGCCTATCATCAGGAGCGCTGGGGAACTTCCGGTAGTTGAGTGTGGCGTTGCTCGGTAGTCGAGGAGGGTGCAGAGCAGCGCAGCTGAAAACTGCAGTCCATCTGCTAGGTGGGCCATGATCCCGTTCTTTAAGGACCGGTTCAGACGCTCAACGCCGCCATTTGCTTTCGGGTAGTAAAAAGATGTGCGGATGTGTCTGATCGCTTTCTCCTCCAGGAAAGCGGCAAACTCCGCCGAAACGAACTGTGGGCCATTATCCGTGGTGATAGCGTTCGTATGGCCCCACCGAGAGAACACCGAGAGAAAGTCTATGACCACCCGAGTTGTGACAGACCCTGTGGCAACCACCTCAATCGAAAATTTCTACTGCTGGTCGACCTCATAGATTACAAAATCTGGCAATAGAGACATTTAGTTCGTTTGATAACCTTGCAATACGGAATCACAAGTAAGGGTTTTTCCGTGGTGTGGTGGTTTTCACGGAAGCCTCACGTGACGGATCTCCGTTTCGAAGTAAATGCCTTTTGGCTTTCCAGTTTGCGTCTAAAATTGCTGGGCCACATGTTGCTCTTTCATGGCAGCCACTCCCCGTCGGGGAATCGAACCTCCATCTTTCGCGTGACAGGCGGAGATACTGTCCACTATACTAACGAGGACGGCTGATATTCTAAAATTTCTACTGGTGGTCGACCTCATAGATTACAAAATCTGGCAATGGAATCATTTAGTTGGTTTGATAACCTTGCAAAATAGAATCACAAGTGAGGGTTATTCCGTGGTGTGGTGGCTCTCATGGGAACTTCTCGTGAACTTCCCGTTTCGAAGGGAATGTCGTTTGGCTTTCCAGTTTGCCGGGCCATATGCTGCTCTTTCAAGACTGCCATTCAACGCCGCGGAATCTAAACCCAGTGTCCCGCTTGACAGGCGGAGATACTGTCCACTACACTAACGAGGAGTGCTGACATTGGAAAATTTTACTGGGGGTCGACCTCATTGATCACTGAATCTGGACATCTGGTTTGACAACCCAGGAAAACAAAAAGGGGAGTGAGGGTCTTTCCGTGGGGTTGTGGTTGTCATGATCACGTAATGTGGCAGGTCTCTGTTTCAAGAACAGGTGGAAATAAATGCCGTGTGGCTTTCAAGTTCGCATAAAAAATTAATGGGTCATATTCTGCTCTTTCAAGACAGACACTCCCCCATGGGGGAATCCAACCCTGGTCTTCTGCGTGACAGGCAGAGATACTGTCCACTATACTAACGAGGACTGGTGACAATCGAAAATTTCTACTGGTGGTCGACCTCATAGATTACAAAATCTGGCAATGGAGTGACCTAGTTTGTTTGATAACCTTGCAAAATCGAACCACAAGTGAGGATTTTTCCGTGGTGTGGTTCTCATGGGAACCTCACATGACAGATCTCCGTTTCGAAGTGAATGCCGCTCGGCTTTCCAGTTTGCGTCTAAAATTGCTGGGCTGTATGTTGCTCTTTCAACACAGCCATTTCCGGTCACGGAATCGAACCCTATTCTTGCGCTTGACAGGCAGAGATACTGTCCATTTTACTACGAAGGACTTAAGACATCTGAACATTTCAACTGGTGGTTGACCTCATTGATCACTGAATCTGGCAACATTTCATTGATTTGACAACCCTGCAAACCTGTTTGGTGACTGAGGGTTTTTCCATGGGATTGTGGTTGTCATGATCACATTATGTGGCTGGTCTCTCTTTCAAGAATTAGTGGAAGTAAATACCGTTTGGCTTTCAAGTTTGCATCAAAAATAGTCTTCCACGTGACAGGGGGAGATACTGGGCACTATACCACAAGGGACTGCTGAGATTTGAAAATTTCTACAGGTGGTCGACCTCATTGATCACTGAATCTGGCAACCATTTCATTGGTTTGACAACCCAGCAAGACAGAATGGGGAATGAGGGTTTTTCCGTGGGGTTGTTGTCATGATCACGTAATGTAATGTAACGAGGACTGCTGACAATTGAAAATTTCTACTGGTGGTCAACCTAATTGATAACAATCTGGCAATATGGTCATTTAGGTGGTTTGATAACTCTGCAACATATATACAGAAGTGAGGGTTTTTCCATGGTGTAGTGGTTTGCATGGGAACGTCACATGACAGATCTCCGTTCCGAAGTGAATGCCGTGTGGCTTTCAAGTTCGCATCAAAATTAGCTGGGCCATATGGTGCTCTATCAAGACAGACACTCCCCATCAGGGAATCGTACCCCGGTCCTCCACGTGACAGAGGGAGATACTGTGCACTATACTAACAGGGACTGCATAGATTTGAAAATTTCTACTGGTGGTCGACCTCATAGATTACAAAATATAAATAAATAATAAAATAATTTAGTTGATTTGATAACCTTACAAAATACAATCACAAGTGAGGGTTTTCCCGTGGTGTGGTGGTTCTCATGGGAAACCTCACGTGCCAGATCTCCGTTTCAAAGTAAATGCAGTGTGGCTTTCCAGTTTGCATCTAAAATTGCCGGGTCATATATTGCTCTTTCAAGACAGCAATTCCACGTCGCGGAATAGAACCCCAGTCTTCATGACAGGCAGAGATACTGTCCACTATACCAACGAGGACGGAAGACTTCTGAGCATTTCAACTGGTGGTCGACCTCATTGATCACTGAATCTGGCAGTTTCATTGGTTTGACAACCCAGCAAAACAGAAAGGGGAGTGAGGGTTTTTCCGTGGGCTTGTTGTTGTCATGATCACGAAATGTGGCAGGTCTTTGTTTCAAGATCATGTTGGAGTAAATGCCATGTGGCTTTCCAGTTTGCGGATAAAATAGCTGGGCCATATGTTGCTCTTTCAAGACAGCCACTGCCCTTCGGGGAATCGAAACCCAGTCTTCCGCGTGACAGGCGGAGATACTGTCCACTATACTAACGAGGACGGCTGATATTGTAAAATTTCTACTGGTAGTCGACCTCCCAGCTTACAAAATCTGGCAATGGAATCATTTAGTTGGTTTGATAACCCTGCAAAATAGAATCACAATGTGGCAGGTCTCTGTTTCAATAACAGGTGGAAGTAAATGGCATGTGACTCTCCAGTTTGCGGATGATAATGCTGGGCCATATGTTGCTCTTTCAAGACAGACACTCCCTGTCGGGGAATCGAATCCAGGTCTTCCGTGTGACAGGTGGAGATACGGTCCACCATACTAACGAGGACTGCAGACATCTGAACATTTCAACTGGTGGTTGACATCATTGATCACTGAATCTGGCAACATTTCATTGGTTTGACAACCCAGCAAAACGGAGGGTTATTCCGTGGTGAGGTGGTTCTCATGGGAACCTCACATGACAGATCTCCATTTCAAAGTGAATGCCGTTTAGCATTCCAGTTTGCCTCTATAATTGCCGGGCCATACGTTGCCCTTGCAAGACAGCCATTCCCCGTCGCAGACTCGAACCCCAGTCTTCCGCGTGAGAGGCGGAGATACTGTCCACTCTACTAACAAGGACTGCAGACATCTAAACATTTCAAATGGTGGCCGACCTCATTGATTACTGAATTTGGCAACATTTCATTGGTTTGACAACCCAGCAAAACGGAAAGGGGAGTGAGGGTTTTTCCGTGGGGTTGTGGTTGTCATGATCACGTTATATGCCGTCCACTGTACTAACGAGGAATGCTGGCATTCAAAAAGCTCTACTGTTTGTAGGCCGAACTGATCACTGAGTTTGTCATTGGAGTCATTCAGGTGCTTCAATGATCCTGCAAACAAGAAATGCAAGAGTTTTTCTGTATTGTCGTGGTTGTCATGATCACATAATAAGGCATATCTCCTTTTCGGGAATAGTTGCAAGTAATGGCCGTTTGGCTTTCAAGTTAGCTTTTAAAGTTCCAGGGCTATAAGGCGCTCTTTCAAGACACCGGCTCTCCATTGGGGAACCGAACCCCCAGTCTTCCGCATGACAGGCGGAAATACTGTCCACTGTACAAACGAGGAACGCAGGCATTCAAAAAGCTCTACTGTTGGTCGGCCTCACAGATCACTGAATCTGGCCGAGGAGTCATTTTGTGCTTTGACAACCATGCAAACAAAAAACGCCAGTAAGGGTTTTTCCAAGGTGTAGTGGTTCCCATGATCACTTAATGCACATCCTCGTTTCAAGAATAGGCGGAAGTAAAGGCCATTTGGCTTTCCAGTTTGCTTTAAAAAGTGCAGGGCTGTAAGGAGCTTGTTTAAGACAGCTGCTCCCCGTCAGGGAATCCAACCCCAATCTTCCGCATGACAGGTAGCGATACTGTCCACTATACTAACGAGGATGGTGGCATTCGAAAAGCTCTACTCTTGGTCGGCTTCACTGACCACTGAATCTGGCATTGCTGTAATTTAGGTGCTTGGATGACCATGCAAAAGAAAAATGGAAGTGAGGGTTTTTCCGCTTTGTTGTTGTAATGATTATCTCACTTGATAGGTCTCCGTTTCGAGAACAGGTGAAAGTAAGGGCCATTTGCGTTTCCAGTTTGCTTCCAAAGTTTGAGGGCCGTAAGGAGCTCTTTTGAGACAGCCACATCTCATGGGGGAAAAAAATCGAACCCCGTTCTTCCGCATGACAGGCAGAGATACGTTCTACTATACTCACGAGGACTGCTGGCAAATAAAAAATTAGCCTGGTGGTCGACGTTATGGACCACTGAATCTGGCAATGCGGGAATTTAGGTTGTTTGACAACCCTGCAAAGAAGACATGCGAGTGAGGATTTTTCTGTGTTGTTGTGGGTGTCATGATCACATAATATGGCAGATCTCCATTTCCGGAATAATTGGAAGTAAAGGTCTTTTGGCTTTCCAGTTAGCGTTTAAAGTTCTGGGGCTATAATGTGTTCGTTCAAGAAAGCCACTTCCCATCGGGGAATCGAACCCCGGTCTTCTGCATGACAGGCGGAGATGCTGTCCACTATATTAACGGGGACTGCTGTCGTTCAAAAGGTTCTACTCGGCCTCACTTGCATTGCTGTCATTTAGGTGGTTTGATGATGGTTCAAAAGAAAAACACAAGTGAGGATTTTTCCCTGGCGTCGTCATGTACATCTAGCGCGCCAGGTCTCCGTTTTGGGAACAGGTGGAAGTAATGACCTGGTGGTTTTCTATTTCACTATTAAAGTTGCAGGATCAAAAGGTTTTCTTTCATGTAACCCACTCCCTGTCCGGGAATCGAATCCCGGTCTTCCGCAAAACAGACAAATATACTGTCCACTATGCTCAAGAGGACTGCTTACATTCAAGAAGTTCTACTGGTGGTTGGCATCACCAAGCACTGAATTGCAATACTGTCATTTAGGTGGTTTGTTGACCCTGCAAACAACAACGCAAGTAAGGGATTTTCTGTGGTGTACTTGTTCTCATGTTCACCTGGCGCGGCAGGTCTCCGTTTCGAGAATAGGTGGAAGTAAAGCCCATTTGGTTGTGTAGTTTTCGGTCAATGTTGCAGGGCCGTAAGGTTTTTTTCTTTTTCAAGAAAGCCGCTCCTTGTCGGGGAATCGAACCCTGCTCTTCCACGTAACAGGAGGAGTTACAGGTCATGTTTTTAATTGTATTTGTGTTCATTTATTTTGCACATTGAGAGCAAAACAAAACAAAATCATTAATATTGCAAAACATTTTGCAGGTGGGATCCGAAAACCCATTTGGTGCTTATAAAATCCTTTGCACCTCATTATACAGCTCTATAATCAGTGCACATATTCATCGTCAGTATTCAAAAAGTTGAATTAAATGAATGAATATAAAAACAAACTGACGTAATACTTTTATTATTGGCGGCACAGTGGTCTACCTGTTAACATGACAGCCTGGCAGTCGAAAGGTGCAGGATGAGATTCTGGGCCTTTCTATGTTAAGTTTGCATGGTCTCTCTGTGCCCGTGTGGGTTTTCTCCGGGTACTCCTATTTCCTCCCACATTCCAAAAACATTCAAGTTACGTTGATTGAACACCCTAAACTGTCTAGGTGTGATTTTGAGTGTCATTGGTTGTTCACCTCTGTGTGTCCTGCGCTTGGCTGGCAACCACTTCAGGGTGTAGCCGGCATATGACGACTGTGAGGGTAAGCAGAACCAATAACGGATAACTGGAATTAACTTTCCTCTTTGAAATTACAAAATTGCTCCTGAAATAGTCAGGATTACGGGTCACTGATGGTGTAGTGGTACACTCGCCTGAGTTGTGTGCGGGCAGTGTGGGTTCATTTCCCACTCAGTGACGGTGTCTATGTCTGCCCTGTGACTGGCTGGTGACCAGTTCAGGGTGTAGTGCGGCTTCCACCCGTTGCCAACAGGGATAGGTTCCAGCACCCTCCCGTGACCCAGTACAGGATAAGCGGTGTGGATAATGAAATGACATAGTCAGGATAAACAAAAACCCTCCTTCAAGCCTCCATTACTACAATAATATAGTCTGTTGAAAATCTGGTGTCAAATTCAGTCGTTAGGAGAATTTACAAATATTTATGAAGCAAGCATCAGTTTTTATATTTAAGATGCAAGTCTCCTATATATTCCTTTCCAGTTTTAACAACAGATAGCAAAGAGGGCATCTTTTCAGAAAATGTCATCAATTTAATGTCTTAAAACTGCATTAATAGCATATAATGATTCAAAGTGTAATAGCCACCCGATTTCAGAGTCATCACATTTGTGACTAAAAGTGATTTTGATTAATGACAAAATTGTCTACCTTCTTAATTTAACATAATCCAATTAAATAACATGTTTGATTTACCACCAGCTAATTGCACTGTTTTTATTAAGACTGTAATATGACCATTCATGGTTAGTAATCACTTAATCAGTAATGTATGATTTTTAACTTCTATTAGTGACTTAGTTTCACTATTTGGTATTGAAGGGCTGTCTTTCCAATGATGACATAACAAACCATCCATCCATTATCTGTACCGCTTCTCCTCACAAGGAGACCCAAGTTACTTCGGGCAGCAGGCAGGGTACACCCTGAACTGTTTGCCAGCCAATCGCAGGGAACACATATGAATAACATCCGCACTCACACTCATACCTACGGGCAAGTTAGAGTGCCTAATCAACTTGCCATGCATGTTTTTGGAATGTGGGAGAGTACCCGGAGAAAACCTACGCAAGTACAAGAAGAACATGCAAACCACACAGGAAGGCCATCCGGAATCAAACCCACAACCTCTGCACTTTGAGGCCAACGTGCGAACCAGTCGCTCACCGTGCCGCCCTTAACAACCAATTATTCACAATTTTTATTCAACAACTCACAGGGAATAATCCTATTTTTTTAATCAAATCATTCTGCTAACTTGCATGCTTTCATCTTCATCTAAATGAGAGAGACAAAAGTGTCTTATATTTAAGTAGCTGTCTGTTCAAAGTGCTTTCTGTCACTGTCACGCCGCAGCGGGAGTGATTAGAGTTGAGCAGCTCTGGTGTAGACTGCTTTCCACCTGTCAGCCAGTGATCAGAGAAAAGTCTGTTACTTAACTCTAACATCTTGTGCTAATTCACGGGTTGATTTGAAATATGAAAAACAGTGGCCTCTGTATCCTGACTCAAAAGATGCCATCACTGCTGAAGTGTGCTGAAAAGGTGCTTCAACTTCAACATTTAGCTTCTTTGATTTAACTACTTTTCCTTGGCGTAGTTATATTATACTTGTATGGACATGCACTGAGTGAAGTGTCACAGCTCTGGTATACAGAAAATTTGGATTTAGTCCAACATAATACACAGTATATATTGCTGGCATTGGGCAGAAGTACTTCCATAATCATCCCTTTTCAGGAAACCCCCAATACGGCATGTTTGTTCAAACGCAAACATTACGTTGTCAAGCCATTTTCAACACTTTTGTATTGTAGGGAAGATTTGTTTTATTCATTTAGGACGGCTGTAATTTGCGGCCTGCATTACACTCAGCTGTCACAAGGGGCAGCAAGTTTTTTTTTTCGTTATTAAATTTAAAAGGCTACTGCCTGGAGACAGCTGAAATAGGCTCCAGCACCCCCACGACCCTTGTGAGGAGAAGCGGAACAGATAATGGATGGATGGATTTGAAAGGCTTAAACAGATGGAAAACCTCTGAGTCATTACCTGGAAGGCTGCTACGGTTAATAATGTTGAGTTCATTTTTTAAGTGTAGCGGTTAATGTATTTTATTTAAGCACACACAGTGTACACATTGCAGTTTTATGCTTGAACAATACTGCACTCAACCGAACAAAACTAAGTCTATATGGGAATTCGGAGAGATACATCATAAGAACAGAGTCACTGATAGTCAAATGGTACATCCGCCTGATTTGTGTGCGGGCAGCGTGGGTTCGGTTCCCATCGGTAACTGAGTCTATGTCTGCCCCGTGACTGGCTGGCGACCTGTTCAGGGTGTAGTGAGCCTTTCACCCGCATTCTGCTGGGATAGGCTCCCACGACCCTGTACAGCAGAGGTATTCAATTAAAAGTCACAGAGGTCCACGACGAAAATTTCTTCCAATTAAAAGGTCCGAACCAAAGTCCAACTTCCCTTAATGTCTAGCCTATGTTCACATTTTTATGTGGTTTCAATATTTAGTCATTTTCAACAGAGCGCACTTATATACTAAATATTTAGCAATGTTCCCATGAAACATCTTTGCCAGTCAAATATAAGGCGTTTATTTCACATGCAAGAAAATGTGGCTATAGGAACTTAAGGGTGCCACTTCCAGAAAAAACAGTCAAATATCGCCTGCAGAAATATATCAAGTGCTAAGCATTGAGTTAACATCTTTTACCTTTTATTTTCTTAAATCAGAGTTATCAGCCTAAAAAAAAACGGAAAGCCTAGATATCCAAGTAAAACAAGTCAACATGTTCAGTACACAATGAGCTTTGACACCACCTTTTCTTTTGAATATTTTTTTAACTTCTCTTGATGAGAAAAATGAGTTTGTGATTGCCCTGCCAGTGATTTAAATCTGGGTTGGAACGGAGTCAGGGCCATTGGGATTTGGTAGATTATTTAACACAGCTGGGTTTAAATAATGTTTGTGCAACCGCATTTAAGCACTCCTTCACAACTTCCCCATCACTGAATGTTTTTTTATGTTTCCCCAAAATCCATGATACTTTTAGTGAACATTCGTTTGCATGGCGCTGGGCTGTAAACCAGAAATGCAGCCAGAACTAAATTAAATTTCTCCGTCCATTCATTTAAAACAACACGCATCAACCTTGCTAACTTTTTAGCAAAGCATACTGTCAGCAGCACTCTTTTCCGGTCTGCTGCGCAATTGGCAGTGGATCGTAAACAAAAGATTTGATTGGCTCAAATCAGTGACACCTTTTCCGTATTAACTAGAATTGCAGCGTCAACGTTTGCGAATGCACACTGAAAAAAAATTCACCATAGATTGGTCATGGGTCCGGTCCGAACCATGTGTCGGTCCGTATCCGGACCGCGGTCAGCTATTTGGTGATGCCTGCTGTACAGGATAAGCAGTGTGGATCATGACATGACATCATTAGAAAACTTGCTACTGTTGAAAGAGTAGGAAAGAATATAATAGGCTAAATGAAAAGTAGAAAGACTAGTAGAAATCAACGATTCACTGCTTCCAAATATAAAAGAGAAAAATCCATAAAAATAGTCCCAAAACAGTAAAAAATTTTCTGACAATGATCATTTCTCTTATTAGCAGAATATTTTAATTTGCTGTCAAATGCCAAAATTGCTACCGGGCTTATTATAGTTTAAGAATTTTTTTTTTTAGTTTTGTTTTTTAAGTTTAGTTAGTTTTAATGAGCTTTCAGGGCTGCTTTGTTATTTTTTTTTTTTTAGTTGCAATTTTTCAGAAACACTTCAACTTCCAGATGACTTTTCCGGTTATCGGCCGTGCAGTAATATTGAAATAAATACATTTAAAAGCAAACCCAAATGCCAAAGATGAAAACAAAAGACATTTTCACTGTAATTATAATTAGGTTTATAAACTTAAAATGTACTGTCAGTTAGTGTTAGCTTTTTAGTTGTTCTGTTAGTTTTCTTTAAATAAAATAACCTTGATTGATACCAACCTTAATGTTACTGCCAGTTTGGTCTAATTTATGTTTGTGATCTTACATATATCTCCTGAAATTTTCTAGTAAATGACAATTATTAAATTGAACAAGATGTTTGCATGAAACATTGGCGAGAAGAAGGCACTTGACTGTTATGTTTGCTGACAATGATTTTTATTTTTAGATGAACTTTAATATTTTAAAATGTTCAGAACGATAATCAAAACAATCAAGTCTTGTTGTGTTGTTATTTGGTTTATAACCCCAACTAGCAAGCAGACAGTAGTTTGACATTTTGCAGTTTATTTTGTATCCATCAAAATGTTCAGTCATTGTCACACAATAAAACTTCACTCTAAAAAGTGACGTGGCAAAATTATTTTGTGTAACAGTGAGCTAGATAATCTGTAAAAAGCTTTTTGATTGAGCTTGTTTGTTGGCTAATGAAAGACGTATCTTTAGAAATAGCGCTGGAAAAAAGTTTGAATGTTTTCGAGAGCATTGACAATGAAAGTAAAGAGTAGAAGGATGTTGCTCTTAAAGGTGAATACGTATTGCAAATAGAAAATAGGTTCTCCTTAAGCGTACATTATAGACTCTATAATGTACTCTATAAAATACTCTATAATATAGAGTATGTATATTTCATTTACTGTACGCATGTATCGATATGGTTTCAGTCTCCTGTTAATTGCTGCAGTGCAAACAACAGGAGCGTCTGGTCCACCTCCACTGGCCTTAGACTAAACTCTCCACAATGGGAGACAGGGCCTTCTATGCAGCGGTCCACATCTTTGGAACGCCCTCGCCGACTCCCTGAGGGCTCCTCAAAACCACAAAATGTGACTGTTAACTATACAACCGTATCACTCAAATGGCTCAACTGCTTGAGTCTTTTCTTTGCGTACGACGCTGCACTTCACATCAACCACTGAGATCACTTTATGCTGTAACTCATTTTGTAATGTTTCCTGTTATATAATAATTCCTACGAGCCTCAGTCACTGGGATGGTGCACTGCTTTTCAAGAACAAGACTTGACCCTATGTTATTGCTGTATTTCTCCACCTGTCTAAAATAATAATGTCAACCTCGTAGCAGCGCTTATTATTCAGAGCTGACTGCACAGCAAAGGATATCAGATGGTTTTGAACACTGGTCTATTTTTTTTTCAGCTTTTAGCAATGTATCTAATTTCCATCCATCATCTGTACCGCTTGTTCTCACTAGGGTCGCGGGGGGTGCTGGAGCCTATCCCAGATATCTTCGGGCAGTAGGCGGGGGACACCCTGAACTGGTTGCCAGCCAATTGCAGGGCACACAGAGACGAACAACCATCCGCACTCACACTCATACCTAGGGGAAATTTAGAGTGTTCAATCGACCTGCCATGCATGTTTTTGGAATGTGGGAGGAAACCGGAGTACCCGGAGGAAACCCACGCAAGCACGGGGAGAACATGCAAACTCCACACAGGATGGCCGGAGCCGGGATCGAACCCACGCCCGATGCTGTCTCTCACTGTGAGGCCATCGTGCTAACCATTCGGCCACCGTGCCGCCCGTATCTAATTTCCCTCATGAATAAATAAAGTATCTCTCTACGAATCTTTCCTAGGATTCAACAAGGATTGCCTTGTTAATTAAGATTCAGATTGTATCTTCATTAATATACTCCATTTCCCACTCTTGATTTGTAATGACCACAGTGACTTCAAAGTTAAATCCACTTAGCACATGAAGGAGTGTGGAGCTCATGACTTTAAAAATCTGGTTCATATTGGGAAATCCATTATTTTTTCCCTCAGCAACCACTTCAGTTCAAAGGGGAAGATGACATAGAAGGCATTGTATAAATATCTAATACTGCACATACGTTAATGATGATTTCAAGAAAATGATGCATGACGACAGCGAGTACAATATTCAACTTCATCAGTGTGATAGTCTTTAATTAGACAACCTTGCCATTAGTGTTCATTTTGTTAACGGAAACTAAATAAAAATATTTTGGTCAGTGCTTATTGAGCACCGGACAAAAATTAGGATATACATGACAAAAACCCTCCAATAATAGTATGCATTTTCTTAGCCTAATGAAGAGGAGACAAAAACGTCGTTCATTAACGGTACAGTGTGTAGAACAGTGTTGGGTGAGTTACTTCCAAAATGTAAATATAAATCAGTGCTGCTTCACCAATGGAGCTAACTGACTGACCCTCTCCCAAGCTATTCTATTTACAACATCAGGGTTCTATGAATTCTGGACAGCTGTATTTTTTTCTTTTCATCCATCATGGGCCCCTAACACCATATGGGACCTGGTGCATCGCACCAGTTGTACCGTTTACGCCACTGAATCTTAGCTTGAAAATTCGTAGTGTGTAACTGAACCAAACCCCTTCGTTGAGCATTAAAAGACTAGACAAGTACTTTGGGGAAAAAAGTGAAAAAGGACCATGGAGAAGACTCACTTTTAAAGTGAGTCCTTTACAAAAGAGAAACACTTAGTAGGACGTGGAGACTGGGACGGAATATTGTTCTGTGCCTGTTCGGTTATGCTATGACCATGACAGCAATAGCACTCTAATTCATATGATGGCCAGCAAACACAGAAAATTGCAGCTGTCAACATGCCAGATATAAAAGCAAGCACTGTCATGACAACTGTCATGAATTGGCATCATGTCTCAGATTCAACTTTTAAGGTGGTTGCGGGTAAGGTTGTTTTCTTTTTTGTGACATTACAGTCTGAATAACAGAAGTTAGTCGCATGATTTTTCATTTCAGAGGCAGGCGGTTGTATCATCTGCAGAGGGATGATATATAAAGATTCTGGTCCAACAACAATGGCCCTATCCTACAGTGTAACAATTAAACATGAAATATACTCTTTAAAGTGGACATATAATGCAAAAGTGAAATTTAAATTTTTATATAGAAATGGATGAGTGGGAGATTCCAAATTTTAATGTGATAATGGAACCTTTCGAATGTGTGTGGGTTGTGGGATCCTTACGGCTGAAAGTTTTTGACCCAATGGTGATATAATGGGCAAGAGCTATCAGAAGTTGAAGAGGGTGAAATGGCCCTTTTTATTGTAGAGGAGGTTGGTGAGATACTGAGGGGCAAGTTTATGGATTGCTCTGAACGAAAGGAGCAGGCTCAAATATATGATGCAGTGTGTAATGGGCAGCCTGTGAAGTTTCTATTAATCAGATGTGAGTGGATCATGTGTGATTGTGAGCGACAGACCAATTGCAATTTATGGATTGATTTGTTGCGTAAACCAGAGAGATGTGAGTTGCAGTAATCAAGATGGGATGTGATTTGTGTCTGAAAAAGTGCGGTAGAATTGTTAGGAATTTAAATAGTAACAAAGTTCAAATCATTTATGATTTTGATATTAACACGTTAAACCACAATGTGCACACACACGCACACACAAATACCCACAAAGCAGCAGACTTTATCCATACAGTCTATACTAACTGTCTATTCTTTTTTATAATAAAGCCAAGTAGAATCATAACTGATATGGCTACTTTGATGGGTATTATATGCACAAATGAAATTAACAAAAATATTGTGAGTGGACTTTATTTTATAAACACTAAACTCTAAATAGTCATCTCCCTGTATTTGCAAATGTTCAACATTTCTTTGAGGCAAAAACCAAACCAAAGACTGCATTAGAAATTACAGCATTGAGAACACCGACATCCATTGCCAATTTTTTAAGATGGACATGGCAGGAACATTGGAATGAAGTTTATGCAAACGAAAACCCAGATATCGCATATGATGCTTTTCTGTCAACTGTAATCTCATTTTATGAGAAACATCCATCCATCCATTATCTGTACCGCTTCTCCTCACAAGGGTCACTGGCGGTGCTGGAGCTTATCCCAGCTGTCTTCAGGCAGGAGGCGAGGTGCACCCTTAACTGGTTGCCAGCCAATTGCAAGACCAACAACCATCCATGCTCATACTCATACCCAGGGGCAATTTAGAGATTAATTTAAATTGTCCCTAGGTATGATTGTGAGTGTGGATGGCTGATTGTCTATGTGTGCCCTGTGATTGTCTGGGGCAACCAGTTATATATATATATATATATATATATATATATATATATTAGGGCTGAGGGCTGTCAAAATGAAAGCATTAACTACGCTGATTAATCCAAAAAATTTTTAACTCAGCTAAATATTTTAACTCAATTTACTCAGTTTGATTTACTTCAAAAATAATTAGCATACTTTGCAAATATTGCGCCATATTAGCTGTACATCTTTAGCATGCCTCAGAACAAAACATCGTACACACACACGGAGCCGTACACAAAATAGTGAACATCTCCTCCCCCCTTGCTTGTGAATGTTCCTTTTCCAATAAACCTGTTTACCTTTGGAATTTTTTTTTTGAACATTCCTCAATTTTCTCAGTTTTTTGTTGCCTCTGTCCCATTTTCTGGGGGGGGGGGGTCGCCTAACTTAATTCGAATTGGGGTTTGATCTGCAATGCAAATTTTTTTCCTCCAGGAATTAAAAATAAATGATTGACAATGGGAGCGAGGTTTATGAAATTGTTGTGGTTAGCACCGGGTTTCTTGAGTACTGGAATAATTTACAGCAGATGTAAGAAAATATGGAACAGTATCAGAAGTGAGGGACCAATCAACAAAGGCACAGCTTATATTTAGGTGGTCAAAAATGGAACACAGCCTTCGCAAGAACTTGTTAAAGAGGGTTCAGCTGGCAAATCAGCCTTGATAACCACCATATAATTGATTGCTCTGGGGAATTGTTGACATGATGGCAGTGTGGGGGTATTTGTGTTTGATTATGTGTCCATGCACCACATACACAAAATAACAAGTGCTGCCTCCACGAGTAAAAATACTTGATTGGCTTCCATTTCTCCACCCACTCTATGCTTTGTTCAGGCTAATACAATCCACTATCATCAGATATTTTGTGGAAAGAATATTACTAGCATAATACACCCATATATTTATTTATATTTGTGGAGGATTAACATCATTAAAATGTGCATTCATGTTTGCTTTAAGACCAGTGTTTGCCTGGCATATGCACGCACAAATTAGCCAGAGCAGTGGTACCTCCACGAGGATTTTTGAGCAGCAGAAATTTCCATGAGGGATTGAAAGGGAAAAAGAGAGGTTTACATTCCCCAGCTAGTGGAAAACGGACTAAATCAATGTACCATCAAGAAAAAGCTGAATAAAAAGGCAATGTGTTCAGACTGCAAGTCTGTGGAGAAATGGAATAATCTTGTGTCCTTGGGCTTTTCGAATGGTTTACACACCTTTTTCGAAGGCCATTGAGGGTTAGAGTGAATTATTTTCCAATTTCCACTGCAGGCAGTTCCATATTACGTGTAGATAATGTCTTCCAAGGGGCAATGCCCCGTATCAACTGGGAAGTTTTTAACCAAAGATTTAGTTTACATTTTGTTGTTCAGGAGCCTACTATGTTTGAATTAATGTCCCAGTCTGCTTCTGAAGTGTGAACTAGAATTTTGATGACCTGTAATGGAGATTGTGAGTGCAAATTAGGTTTTGTTTTTAGGCACCTTGTCATCGTCAATCTTAAGGGGATACCCTTATGACAAATGGGCTTTACTGAAACACATCTCAGCGAGAAATGTTCCATTCTCTCCCCCCTATAGTGGATTGTTCAAGATTGCAGCACAGTCACTCTGTACTTAGTGAGCAACTGCGTGATGTGTGGTAGCAGAAAAAACAGTGTGGCTCGTTATCCTCCATTTAGGTTGTTCTCTAAATCAGTGTGGAGGCAGCTCTGGGCCATGTAATGAGTGCTGCTGAAATCACAGAGGACAGACTGAAGCTAAGTGCCTCACAAAGCAGGTGCCTCTCAGACACAAACCACGCTATCCTCTGCATCTCTGCCAGGGTAATAGCACACTGTTGCAAATAAGCACATATCGAAGCACAGTTGCATAGCTCTGCATGCAGGGAAAAAAAAAAAAAGAAAAATCAATAGTTATTCAACGACAGTAGAAGCAAAAACACCTCGAAGTGACTGACGGAAACCAATCAGGCACAACATTGCAGTTGATGCAACCTGGCAGATCCTGCATTTTAGTTGGCTTTTCTACCCTTTCAGGAATGAATGGTGTCACAAAAAAAGTCACATACCCCATCTACACACTGGTGTCACGTGATGGAATCATTAAAAGGCTTCTTTCTACTACACAAAATGACATTGGTTCATACTGTAGGTCTTGTTTCTGTCACACTGCTTTCGCATGAAGTGAATGCAGTTATTGTTTTTTAGAGGTAATCTGGGACATCCTAGTCAGTAGTTTACAAGTAGTGATGCTGATGCACTTTTTTTCCTTCAGTTTTTCTTATTACATGTATGAGCTGTTTTCTGATTTCCCATAGCTCATATCAACAGCCAGTTACAGAGATTGGAGGATGCTCCCAATTAATCTTCTAAGGTTTACCAAAAGCTATCAGTAAATATTTGGACTTTTCAAGTGACTAATCATGCCTTACATTGTTGATTGTCGCTGTCATCTGTTTCAACAAATATTTGGAAGCTACTAAGTATGTGGTTTGTAGAGTGTATTGCTTGTTTGGTTGAACAAAACACTGCAGTTCTAGTGTTTGAATTGTAAACAATATTATTTTGGATGCATGCTGGAAAATACAGAAACAACTTGAGCTGCAAGCAATTATAAAGGGCCCTCACAGCCATGGCCGCATTGGGGTACTAGCACATTAGGGATCCCAGCGGGGGATGATTCAGAGAAAAGGTGTGGGGGTGCTACAGAGGATTTTTTGAAAATACTAAAATGTATTATTCTTGCCAGGCTTGATTTGTGTACGAAGTTTAATGCTATTTCGCATGTTTACATACTCGCCTGGGGTCCGTTTCACAAAGTAGGTGCCACAAACTCTGAGTCCAATCCTGAACTTTGAGTTGATCTACAATGAGACAGGAAACTGTCTTTCCGGTTCCAGAACAACTGATTTGAGTCAGTTGAATCAACTCAGAGTATCTTCACCCAGAGTTAAGCGCGTGCACCACAATTATGAAATGCCAGTATCAATGGAGCCCCGATTGGACGAGTCACCATGGCAACCTGGAAGAGGAGGGCTGTGTTTTTTTACCCCACTGCAACTTGAAATATTAATGTGTTCATACAGCGAGTTTGAACACTTTCTGAGGAAGAAGTACAACACTGCTGTATCGTGGGAGAACATTGCTGCTCGAGTCAATGTGAACGTTTCAGTACTGTCCTTTACAATCACAATAATTTAACAGGGGAAAACCTCTTGAATGGAAGTCAATTAACTCATTTTATTTTGGTGCAATCTCACGGAGGGAAGTGCACCAGCATCACATATGATCTTGACAGTACAGAAAATGACAATATGTTGCCGTTTTTAACATTTTGAAACAGCAGTCAGTCTATATATCCTCCTGACTACCAGTAGTTCAAATTTGTCCTCTGTAGAGGACATTTCAAAACCTAAATATCTCCCACCCAGTGCATCCAATTTCTCTTTTTGTGCTCTGTAGAGGACATTCAGAGCTTTCCAATGATACCAAATTTGTAGGGGTGGGGGATTTGTTACCTTGCCATCACCATAGACGAATATGGCTTCCCTCAGTGCAAGCACTTTTTATGGGAAGAGGAAAAGTAAGTGTTTAATACGTTTTACCAAAGACATATTGCCTTGAAATGCTGTTGGCATTTTATTTATAAGACTCTTATGAACATGTTAAAGTGGTGTTTGAGTTATTTTAAGTGTATTTGAGCCTAGTATTCAAGTGTTAAAAACATGTCCTTTGTAGTGGACATTTGAAGTTATTTCGTCAATTTTGCTCTTTTTTTCCAAATAACAAGAAAGGGTCATTCCCAGAAGCAGACGGAATTTTACTGCAGATTTTTGGGAAATTCTATTTCCATGGGCTGTCTAGGATAGCCAAACATTCAAATCTATTGAGCTTCAAGTACGAGAGTAAAAATTGTGGCGGAAACCAGGACCAGAAATCAGTTTTACGAATTGAGAAACTACATCAAGCTCGTCAACGACTTTGATGTTTCAGATGAAGAAAAAACAAGTGCTCTCTTGTGGAGAATCAGGTCCCTCTTGAGCAAAGTAAGGCAAGGATGTCTGAGTTTGCCAAGAACAGGAAAATTGTGCATTGACGAGCAAGTAGCTCCTTTGACTGGTCGATAACCAGTGCACCAGTATGTACCGGGCAAACCAAACCCAACTGGACTAAGGCATTTGTCTTGGCTGCACCAACTGGTCTAGTTTTGGATTTTGTGGTCTACCAAGGCAAGACAACTTTCACAGCTACAGGAGGATCGGGCTTTGGGGAACAAGCTGTTCTTCAATTGACAGAGTCTGTTCCCCAAGGCACACACCTGTTCTTTAAATGGTACTTTACGACAATCAGTCTCCTTGACACCCTGATGACAAAAGGACTGACAGCGACTGGAACCCTCATGAATAACAGGGTTCCAAACAACTGCAAGATCATAGGTGAGACCTTTCTTGGACTCACAACACCACAGCAGTGGTAAAGAAGGTCCACCAGCGTCTGCACTTCCTGAGAGTCCTCAAGAAATTCAACCTGGACACGAAGCTGCTGCTGGCCTTCTACCACTCGTCCATCGAGAGCCTGTTGACGTACTGTGTCTCCACCTGGTACAGCGGCTGCACTGAGGCGGACAGAGTGAGGCTCCAGAGGACAGTCAAAACAGTGCAAAGGATTATTGGCTGCCCTCTCCCCTCACTGTCGGACATCTACACCGCCCGGTGCCTCAGCAGGGCTCTCAACATGGTCAAAGACAATACCCACCCAAACTCCCACCTGTTCGACCTGATGCCCTCTGGCAGGCGCTACAGGTGCATCAAATCAAGGACCAATAGACTGAGAAACAGTTTCTTTCCGAGAGCCATCTCTATTCTGAACTCTCACACACACACACGGCCACCCTTACCTTGCAGAACAGCATCGTGATGTGTTTTTATATACCCTTCAGGATTATTTTCCATTGCACTCTCTTATTTACCTAATTTATATATTTGTCTGTATTATTGTTGTATTGCACTGGAGAGGGGAGCTCTCTAATCTCTTTGCACTCTTGAGTACAATGACAATAAAGGGATTTCTAATTCTAATTCTAATTCTAATAAACTCTTCAAATGGAAAGAAAGGGGGTCACCAGAGATGGTGGTGAGAAGACGCACACCTGAACTTGCTGTCATAAAATGGTTGGAAAACAAGCCAGTGGTCATGCCATCATTTGCCTACGGGATTTACATTAGGACACACGCAGAAGATGGTCCAAGAAAGAGAAACGATTTGTCCAAGTGTCAAGGCCGATGGCAATTGCTTCGTACAAAACACCAACATGGGTGGTGTGGACTCCATCGATCGAATGTTGAATTTCCACAGAATGGTCTCTCGCACTAGGAAAGGGACAGTGCGTGCAGTTTTCCACTTTTTTGACCTGGCAATCACCAACTCATGGCTTCAGTATAAGAGTGAGTGTCTGGGGAAGAAACCACAGAAGATCCTTGATGATCCTCAAATTGCTCCTTGGTGCAGAGTTAATTGCTCGAGCCCAAGCAGGACGTGCAGCAAGTGATAGCGAAGATGGCTTCACTTCCCCACGTCAAAAATGGAAACCACAGTCAAATGCAGCTCTGAAACACTATGATGCTGTGCATCTTCCAGAGATGGTGGATGAAACACATGCATCAAAGTGTCGCCAATCTGGCTGCAACAGTGAAACATATGTGCTCCAAGTGCAAGATTTTCCTTTGTGTTTCCAAGAAAGGGAATTGCTTTTTGAAGCATCATATCAAATAAGCATAATAGAAGCAAAAGAAAACATATGATGGACTGTAATATTTATGTTGAACGCTTTGTCAAGTAGACTTTTTTATGTTTTTGTTGGACCAACTGTTTTACAATGACGTTCCGTTTTCCCCTGTATTGAGTTCCAATGTCCACTGTAGAAGACACATCATAGCTTCAAAACAAAAATAAAAAATTATTTTGCAGTATTGCAATTACTTCACATAGATTGGGGAATTTCAAAATAAATGTGATTGGAGAACATTTTTTTCCCGGGTAGTCAAGAGGATATGTACCTGCACATTAATGCTGTCAATGGACTTTCTATTCACACAGTCAGCTTCATTATGTGAGGGAACCATGATGGGAATGATTGCTCCACCTATGCAGACAATCACACGGGGAAATACTAAAATAAATTAAAATTAATGAATCCACTCTGAGGTTGCAGCCTAATGTCATTAGGAAAATATAATTTTAAATTAATTGAACAGATCTGGAATTCCTCATTGATGACCCTTCCAGGTTTATGTCCAGGGAAAATGACAACGTTTGGTAAAAGCCATTTCAGGGAGAGGCGCACTTTTCTGACCGTACTTGCTTAGTTGCCTTACTTAAGTGCTCAGCATCTCCAATATTATTCACAAAAAACTTTGGTGAAGAAATGCAGTGCAACCCACATTATCTGCTGTGATGTGAGCGCATGACCGTGATTGGGTAATTTGCAAATGTAAGGAGCGACTACTTTGTGTATGTAGATGATGGACTGTGAAATGAACCAGTACTGCTCAAAAAGATAATTTTCTGGAGATGGTAAAACATCTCTGGACGGTTTGATAACTACCTCCCAACAAAAATCAAATTCTCAGTACAGTAATGCTGCACCTTCATCCACGGGATCGTTATCAAAAGGACACCCCATGTTTGTCTCCACCTACTGTGCCTAATGGACCTCTCATATTTTTGTGTTTGTATTTTATTTATATCATTATACAGATTTTTTTTAAATATCAGCTGGAACTGGGCTATGTCAAAACTGGCCTGCTATGAATGAATGAGAAAATAAAATGGACTGTGTGGCTCTGATAGAGATGTGGAATCAGAGAGAAATATTAGGTGCATTGAGAAAAACCTGCTCCCCACCAGGTTAGGGTCATAGAGTCTGTTACTGCGGAAACTGCCCGAGAGCTTAAGTTACCTCTCTCTCTCTGGTTTGAGTTACTTCCCTTTTCGAAATAGAAATCACAGAGTTTCCCTCATTTCAGGGTTAGCAAACACTGCTATGTGAAATGGACCCCTGTGGTTCTGTTGCAATTTGTTTTCTTGTTTCCCCCAAATGGGATATGGTGGTTTTCCTTGCCCGGTTGGTGGGTTTCGGTCATGGGATGTCCGCATTTTTGTCGATAGTCAGCCTGTGAAGCAGCGCTGGTTCTAAGCATGCATAATGAGGGAGCAGGCAGAAATGTTAACAGGCACACAGTATTTTTATTATATTTTTCTATCCGTTAACGTTTAGACTTATTTGCCAGGCGTGATGTGTGTGCAACGCTTCATGGATTTTCATGCATTTTTTTTTTTTTACACCATCCACAATCAGCATTGTTTTCTTTGCAAACAGCGTGACTCCATGACAACAGCGTTTGGCAAAAGAAAACGAACAAAATGTGCGTCTTAGCATGATCTATGTTTTTACAATGCTCAGAGCAAATTTCAGGGAGATCTGTTTTATATATAAGCCAACAAAAATGTGATTCATTTTGCAAAAAAAAGAATAGAATAGAATAGATTAGAATAGAACAATTCCTTCAATTAAAACAGGAGCTTCACGAGCAGTAGTGTAGTTCAGTTTGGCATGGTAAGTGTTGGTGGTCACAAAATGTCTGACATTTCCTACTTTTCAGCACACCGTGATGGTTTATTTACTGTGAAGCAAGAACACTGCTGGCTGGTGATTGGTCAACAGAGAGTTGACAACAAACAAAAAAAGTGCAAAGGATTATGACAAGGAGGGGAATTTAATGCATGCAGCACTGTATCGTGTTTCACGGCTATGGATACCTGACAGACAGAAGCTATTGCCATTCAGCTTTTACTACCCCATGTTAAAAATACAAGTCCGATCAGGATTTACAGTTTAACCTCAGCAAACTAAACTGAACGTTACGGCTTGATGGAAATGTGTTTTAAGACCATGGGCATGTCGAAAATAAATTAGCAGTTGAGCCAAAAGCACATTTTGTAAGTTATCCATTCAAAGTTTGTGGAGAATATTTATAGTTAATGACAGTTGTGACCAGTTGTCTTGGAGCCTCCATAGCTCAGTACCCCAAAGCTCACACAGTGTGGCAGAAAACTGATCATCCATGGCAAGTCCTCCATCTTTTTGTTGGCTGTAGGTTTACAAACCGAGGCACTCTGTGCAAGGCTTAGGCTGAGATCTGTTCACTTGCTCAGCTATCTAAGCACTACAAATGCCCTACAATATGCTAGAGTGCCCACAGGGGAAATAAAGCTTCCAGACATGAGACTCCATCACCACTGTGCTCAAGTGGGGGAAATGGAGGGGCAGAGAGCGTTTAACCATGCCTGCCTCACTGGCCTCCTGCGTCTTGTTAAAAAGCTGATGGCCACTTATAATAGAAGGGATAGCGGAGATGATGAAACGGAGGGCGAACCGACAGCAGATGGTGAATTCTTAATAGAAAGATAAACAAACACAGCCTACGTCGAGCGTGATACATGCCATCCGTAGTCTATCAGCGTCTAAAATGTACTGAACAAAAATAAAAATGCTGCACTTTGTTTTTGCTTCCATTTTTCATGAGCTGAATTCAAGGATCTAAGGCTTTTTCTATGTACTTCACACAAAAAGCCTTTTGTCTGGAAATGTGTCTGACTCCGTGTTAGTGTGAACCTCCTGCCCATCAGCTCATGACCGCATGTTGCGAGGATCTGAACACAATTTCTAGAAAATAAACATCACACACGTCACCCATTGATCATGTTTCGGATGCTCTGGTTCAGTCTATACGACAGCGCGTTCCAAGTCCTGCTAAAATACCACAACTTCACACGATCTTTGAAGAGAGGTGTACCAACATTCACAACAGGTCACAATCAAATCAATGTGATGGAGACATGTTGCACTGCCTGAGGGCAAATAGTGGTCACACCAGTAGAGTAAAACTTAAAATAATATCATTTTGTTTAGCCAAAGGCATAGCACACCTGTGCAGATGTGCTCCCCATTGCAAATTTAAACAGATTTGTGAATAATTGAGAAAAATGTCCCTTTTGCGTACAATGGAGAAAAAAAAGCACAATAAATACAGTTTTGCGTTTTTATATATATACAGTGAACCCCCGCTACTTCGCGGTTCACCTTTCGCGGGTTCAGTGCTTCGCGGGTCTAAAAAATATTCGGGGGCATTGTAGTTTCGCCGAGCGGCACAAGGGGGCGCTGAAGCGGTTAGACGGCCGGCGTGCGCCGAAGAGGAGAGTGGACGAAGAAGAGAGTGGACGAAGAAGAGCAGGTTCCCCCGGACACGATTGGTGGCGACGGACACGATCGGGGGCGACGTTTCGCGCGGTTCGGACCGTACCCGAGCTGCGGCCGGCGTGCGTGGCAGTTAAGCCGAAGAGAAACAACTTCCGCCCGGGCACTCGCGCGGTGACATTTTGCTTCGTTCGGGACCGTGCGTGAGCTCCGAAGGAGACCGGCCGGCGTGTGTGGCTGTCAAGCCGAAGAGAAACAACTTTCGCCCGGGCACTCGCGCGGCGACATTTTGCTTCGTTCGGGACCGTGCGTGAGCTCCGAAGGAGACCGGCCGGCGTGTGTGGCTGTCAAGCCGAAGAGAAACAACTTCCGCCCGGGCACCGGCGGAGCGCGAGGCTGTCAGTTATGAATGAATAAATAAATAAATGAAGAATGCCACCTTTCATTTCACTGTCATGATCCGTGCCTGTCATGCCGCGTGTGTTTTTGTTTTTTCAGCTGTGTGGGCGTTCCTCCAGCGATCGTCTCACGCCATGCCGTCAGCTGCTGCGCAACGCGCTGATTACACCGACTATATTGTGATTATAATAAATATCTTTGTATCACCACCTTTTTTCCCGGGTCTGCGTTTGGAGAGTCCTGTTCAATCCTCCAGTTCTGCTGGAGGATCATAACATTCACAGGGCACACCGGACGGCGTACCAGCAGGTAAAAGTCGAAGTAATTAAATAAATACAAAAATATGTAATTGAATAAATACAAAAATAATGGCTGGGGAATAAAAAAATAATAAGTTCTAATCATAATTTGTTTTTTTGTTATAACATGAATGGTCTGTTGGAGTGTCAAATATAATATAATGGAAAATAAATAATCACTGACTTTGCGCTTTGTGCTGGACCACCTAAAGAACATCACCGGACCCCTACTGGACCCCTGCAGGTCAGTGGATAACGCAGTCAACATTGTGCTACACTACATCCTGGAACACCTTGACGGCACAGGGACCTACGCGAGGATCCTCTTTGTGGACTTCACCTCTACGTTCAATACCATCATCCATACCAACAGGAAGTGGAGAAGCTGGCGTACTGGTGCAGCCAACACAACCTAGAGCTGAACACGCTCAAGAATGTAGAAATAATTTGCTACAGCTGCCCCTTACATTGTCTAACTGCCCTATGTCAACTGTCGAGACCTTCAGGTTCCTGGGAATCATAGTCTCTCAGGACCTGAAATGGAAAGCCAACGTCAACTCCATCCTGAAAAAGGCCAAGCAAAGGATGTACTTCCAAAGATTGTTGAGAAAGCTTGCTATGGGAACTGTCGAGACAATTCGACACAGCATCAAATCATTCCTGTATTCCTCCATCATAGTCTGATTTGGTGCCGCTACAAAAAAAGGACAAGATCTGACTACAACGGACAGACTGCGAAAAAAATCATCGCTGCCCCCTTACCCCATCTTGAAGACTTGCACACTTCAAGAACCAAGACAAGAACACAGGAAATTCTCCTGGATCCCCCACACCCTGGCCACCACCTCTTCCAGCTCCTCCCCTCAGGTAGACGCTATCAAACCATGCACACCAAAAGCAGCAGACATTCAAACAGCTTCTTCCCTCTTGCCATTAACTCCCTAAATAGTTGATTCAAAATCTGGTAGTGGCACTACGCAAATGTTTGCCAACTTTGCACACCCCGTGGGGCTTTATTATTATCATTACAACTCTGATCATTGTAGCCTCAGCCCTGTACATACTTCAGCAGCTGTTGGTGATCAAAGTTCCCCAGCACCGACACTTTAAAGCACTCAAGGACCTTCTGTATAATTGTACACACAAAGTTGTATTACATGTACTGTTCCTGGACACTTAAGAAATGGCACAATGACGATCTGTCGTAGTATTGTAAGTATTTCACCACTGATCACGTTATCTCAGCTGACTGTCCAAATTGTTGCACAATTTTCTTTGGGGTGGTATTACTGCATAGTGTTATTTCTATACATGTCTTTATCGTTGTTGCCTGTTACTGTATAATACTAGTATGTCTAAACGTACTCATGTTGGATTGTGGGCACTGTTTCTGCGTGACAAGAGAGAGAATGCAAGTCCTCGGGCATAACATCACACCAGCTGTCTATGACCTTAGCAGTGTTAATCTTTCACAAAAAGATGAAACTGTTTTATCAGTGTTTCTTGAACAAATTGCTCAAACGTATCCAAGATTAAGGTGATATAAAATGACACTATCTTCCCTTTGACTGTATGGAATGATTGTGAAGCATTTAAGGCTTGTGGTCAAATCAACTGATTTTTATCAGTTATTGTAAAAAAAAATAAATAAAAAAAACAGATCATTATTCTGTCCTAGGGACAAAACAGTACATTTTGGGGACAGAGGATGATTTTTTTTTTTGTTGTTTTTCAAAAGGACGGACGAAGCAAGGACAAAAATGGGATATCGGTCGTCACCGTCAAGTACAATGGGTATTGAATTAAAATATTTGCACAAGGATTCTTTTTAACAGAGTTCAACTGAGAGAGAAAGTGTGTGAAAGAGAGAGCGAGAGAGAGAGAGCAAAAACACAGAAGCGATACACACGGCTCTGTGAAGAAGCAAATGAGAGCCAAAATAAGTATCTTAAATTGCATTTTATTTGAGCAAAGAGATGAAGTGCAATCAATAAAGCCATCTCTACAGAACAACCGAGCTCATCTGTGAATTTTCCTTGTGTGACAACAAGAGTCTGAGAAAGCTTCCGGTACGGTCTGTAACCATAGCTGCGTTCTACATTGTTTGGGGGGGTAAAAAGCACCTTGCGGTGTTTAGATTATAGCTAATTCTTCATTCAACAATGTGGAGATCTGTGGCTGTATGTCCGAAGCGGAAAATACATGAACAACCTACAATTATTTTCATTAATTTTGTCATGATCCGTTCTGTCATGCCGTTGTTTGTGTTTTGTTTTCCCAGCTGAGTGGGCGTTTCCTCCAGCACTCGTTTCCTGGTTCATGTCGTCATGGCTGGAGAGACGCGCCCACCAGCCGCGCACCTGACTCTCGTCAACGCAATGATTACCTTCCTACATAAGCCAACAACGCTGACTACTCAGCGTCGGAATATTCTCCTGCATCGCTCACGTTCATGATCTCAAGGTTCGAATTGTAGACAGTGAACCCTCGCTACTTCGCGGTTCACCTTTCGCGGGTTCAGTGCTTCGCGGGTCTAAAAAATATTCAGAGGCATTGTAGTTTCGCCGAGCGGCACGACGGGGCGCTGGAGCGGTTAGACGGCCGGCGTGCGCCGAAGAAGAGCGTGGACGAAGAAGAGCACGTTCCCCCGGGCACGATTTGGGGCGACGTTTCGCGCGGTTCGGACCGTACCAGAGCTCCGGCCAGCGTGCGTGGCAGTTAAGCCGAAGAGGAACAACTTCCGCCCGGGCACTAGCGGGGCGACATTTCACTCCGTTCGGGACCGTGCGAGAGCTCCGGAGGAGACCGGCCGGCGTGCGTGGCAGTTAAGCCGAAGAGGAACAACTTCCGCCCGGGCATTATTTTCCATATTTTTCCAGTTTACACTGATAAATTGAGCTAACGCTTCCTAATGGAGCTGTACTGTATCCTCCCGTTTGCACTTTTTAATTCAGTCTATCGTCTGCCATTTCTGTCAATCGCTCTGCTGTCACACGTTTCTGTGAATAACAGGAACACGTATACTGATGTCACATGCATACGCGTAATGTTGGTTCCGAAATTTTGGCATTCGTGTTTTCATGCATGCCGACTGTGGCGGTTCGGGTTTGGGAGGGGGGCCTGGCGTGTGTGATTGCTTGCAGGTTGATTCCCAGCCAGGCACACCTCCGGAGAAAGTGGGCGTCGGCTCCTGCGCACCTGCTGCTCGTCAGCGGGAATCACCGCCAGCATAAGATCCAGCCGCGCCAGGAGCCAGACGCCGGATTATCCCGTCACTTTACGTGGTACTGGCCCCATGTCCCGACACGCTGTCTGTTCGCCTGATCCTGTAGCCCCCCGTGCTTGTCTGACCTCCGTGCCTTCTTGTTCCCCCTCCAGCCGACCCGAGCCCGTCCGGACCCGAGCTTCCCGCACCCGTTCCCGAGTTCCTGACCGGCGTTCGTCTCGCCAGCGCTCCCCCCGACACGCCGCTCATCTGCCTCTTCCGTGCCGCTCCTCCGCCAGCCCGCCAGCGACTCCCGGTGCTCGTCGCTTCAACGCCTCCCCGCCGATCCTCGCTCCCGCAGCCGCGCTCTTGGCTCGGCCTGCCTCGCCGCCTCCTCCTTCAATAAACCCTGTTCCAACCACTCCAGTCGCTCTTGGGTCCTCCTTTCCCCACACTCGGTTCACCGAACCGCGACACCGACTGGATTATCAATCCGCACAAACCAACCCTCTCGGTCGGAACATCAAGCATTTTTATTCCAATCTGGCTTTTAATTCGAATAAATGTGTCCTTGTAAACGTACGAACTGTTAGGATTTTGTATTCCAATCCGTCAAGCCATATTTGAATTTTGCCAAAACAATAACTTTTATGTGATCAATATTGTATAAAAACAGAACCATTCACACTCAAGTCCACACTTGTGGTCACTAAGTGGCAGTCAATCCTAGAAACCCATCAAGATTTGTCTTAATTTTATTTTTATTTGTTAGCTGTACACCTGTAGCTTGTGCTACCACTACAACATTATTTTGCAATGACAGGGAGAAGATAACTGGCCAAGGCAAGGATATTATATGCATCCCTGTTCAATTCTGTCTGCACACGTGTGTATTGTGTTTGTGACAAAACAGTGTATATAAAAACAAGAGCTTATTGCAAGAAATATTTTAATATTTTATGTTGTGCACATAATGACATGGTGACATATCTCTCCCCCCTAGTGGATACCTGCTGTCACAAGCTCAGTGAGTGTGCAGACAGATAACTGTGGTCCCCACAGCAAAGTCAGCTAAACTCACTGCCCTTCCTCCAAAAGATAAACCTCTAAAGCTTGAATGACAGTTTGAGCACTGTAAGACCTCACACGCACCCTGTTCTCTCCCTGCGCTGCTTTCTTTATCATCCTCTGCTCCATTACAGTCAAACTACATTTCTTCTGTTCATGACTAGGGGTCACTTTAAATAGTTTCAAGGCAAAATGCAAATGTCTCAAAAGGCCAAACATACCTCGATACATTTGGCCATATTTTATGAATGCGATAATTTAAACATTGAGTTTTCTCAGCTCTGAGTTAGGATTTCACCTCACCCAGCTGCCTTGCTGAAACGCTCTGACCAGCCCTAATATATATATATATATATATATATATATACAGTGAAACCCCGCTACTTCGCGGTTCACCTTTCGCGGGTTCAGTGCTTCGCGGGTCTAAAAAATATTCGGGGGCATTGTAGTTTCGCCGAGCGGCACAAGGGGGCGCTGAAGCGGTTAGACGGCCGGCGTGCGCCGAAGAGGAGAGTGGACGAAGAAGAGCAGGTTCCCCCGGACACGATTGGTGGCGACGTTTCGCGCGGTTCGGACCGTATCAGAGCTCCGGCCGGCGTGCGTGGCAGTTAAACTGTAGATGAGCACCTTCCCCGGGCACGGGCGGTGCCAAACGGCCCCTAAGTTTAACCGAATGGGAGCTGCCGAGGAGGAGGGCATGCTCGCGTCACAGTAAGCCGAAGAGGAGCACCTTCCCCGGGCACGGGCGGTTCCAAGCGGCCCCTAAGTTTAACAGAATGGAAGCTCCCGAGGAGGAGGGCATGCTCGCGTCACAGTAAGCCGAAGAGGAGCACCTTCCCCGGGCACGGGCGGAGCGCGAGGCTGTCAGTTATGAATGAATAAATAAATGAAGAATGCCACCTTTCATTTCACTGTCATGATCCGTGCCTGTCATGCCGCGTGTGTTTTTGTTTTTTCAGCTGTGTGGGCGTTCCTCCAGCGATAGTCTCGCGCCATGCCGTCAGCTGCTGCGAGACGCGCTGATTACACTGACTATATTGTGATTATAATAAATATTGTAACGTTGTATAATAAATCAGGCCAATTTGTCCATCAGCGAACGCTTTTATTATTAAGCCAAAAACGGCTGCTGTTGGCCGCAACCACGCCAATCAGAGAGAGAGAGCAACACAACGACAACAACATAACGTTCACTCCCCTGCTGCCTTCACAGCCTCCACAGAAAAGAGGAAAACACAGAACCCTTGAACCATTTACAAAGTCGCTACACTATCTTTGTATCACCACCTTTTTTCCCGTGTCTGCGTTTGGAGAGTCCTGTTCAATCCTCCAGCTCTGCTGGAGGATCATAACATTCACAGGGCACACCGGACCAGCAGGTAAAAGTCGAACTAATTAAATAAATACAAAAAGAAGTAATTGAATAAATACAAAAATAATGGCTGGGGAATAAAAACACAAGTTTTAATAATAATTTGTTTTTTTTTTGTTATAACATGAATTTCACTCTCTCTCTCTCTACCCATATATATATATATATATATTTATTTATTTATTTTTTTAAGCATTTTGGAAGGTGTGCCGCTACTTCGCACCTATATATATTTATATATATATATATATATAGGTGCGAAGTATATATATACGGTGTTTTTTTGTTTTTTTTAAGGTGCGACGCTACTTCGCGGATTTTCAGTTTTCGCGGGTGGTCTCGGTCCCCATTAACCGCGATAACCGGGGGTTCACTGTATATTCCCTTTACCTAGATTCTCGTGACACGTTTTAGCCAAAACTACAATCAAGGTCGATTAATGCACTTTTAAACCCTGGTTGTTGTTGTGCAAAGCGGATATTACTGTCATTATCTCTGATCATGTTGCTGCTGCTTCTTCTCCACTGTCTTCTTCCCTCTTCACTATGCGATTGACTGGCGACCATTCAAGATTGTATGCCACCGCTCGCCCAAAGTCAGCTGGTATAGGCTTCATCGTCATCATAAACAAAAGAGGAGAAGTTGTGCAGCATATGGATGGATATTTTCATTGACTAAAGATTTCCTGCCGAGTGTATTTGTTGGTCGTATTTGGCTTTTTGCAAATTCAGTACAGTTTTAAATTGTATCCATTTATGAGGAGTAAATTTTATATAACGAACAGGTTCCCCGGTGTTAGTTTACCATGACCAAATATGTATGTTCTGAATACAAAAAATAAGCTACTATGTTAGTGTGGCATACATTCATATCCAATATTATTGTATTTGGAATTGTATTGTTTCCACAGATATTTTGTTTTGATTACTAGTGCAAGCCATGTTAAGAGGGTGATAGTTTCATGTTATTGCTTATTTGTAAAGGGGAATGAGGGAAATTATTGTACATTAGTTGCAATGACTAAGTCTGACCCCTAGAGGACAGCGTTCGCTGCTTGCGTGTGTGGCAAAATGGGACCCACGCATTCTAGAACGAAGAAGAGCTACACATAAGCTGGAAGCTGCTGTACAGAGCGAACGTTTTGTATAAATGTTAATATTTTGTGTTTCAGATAAGACAATCGAGATCGAATACCATATATTGATGTGTGAATGTGTTTATTGATCGTAAGTGTGATATATTGAAATTTTGTGTTTACTGACGCTTTTCGTTCGAGATGTAACTTTGTAATTGAAGTAGACGAACAGGTTGTCGTTGAAATAGCGAGAGAGCGTCGTGTACAATGCTGTGAAGTATGTTTGTATTGAATACATGTGTAAGTTTGAGGCATTGTTTATATGATACAGATGTGAAGTATTTTTGCATTGTGTGCATGTGTAAGTTTATTGAGGTGTTGTATTGATTGAAATATTGGTTAAAGAATTTCTATTAGTCTCACATTCTAGAGTGAAGAGCTATGCGTGTAGACATCAAGGTCCTGATGATCAAAGAGGTCCCAGTTGGTGTCTTGAAAGCAGTCCTGTAATTCACTCATGGCTTCATCACGCCGGGTTTTCACAGTCTTTGTGGTGGGCCTGAATCTGCGCCTGAGAGGGGTGTACGCAGGTGCGAGCTGCAAGGACAGGTGGTCTGACTGGCCGAGGGGGGCGAGTGGGAGGGCCCTGTATGCGTGCTTGATGTTCGAGTACACATGGTCGAGAGTGTTGTCTCCCCTCGTTGGGCACTTGACATGCTAGTGGAACTCTGGGAGTACAGTCTTTAAATTGGCCTTATTAAAGTCTCCCGCTACTATGTGAACGCCATCAGGGTGGGCCCGCTGATGTTTATTGATGACGTACGCGAGTAGCGAGAGCGCCGTGCTAGTGCTAGCGTCACATTGATAGTTACATTTTTTTTTATCACCGGGCTTTGGGAAATACACATAGGTCTCATGCGATATCGGAACCAGCAAGCAGTTTGTTGTTTAGATGACAACACAGCCTCAAGGAGTGAAATTTGTCTATTAGGTGCAATCCCAGTCTGACGCAAGAGCCACAAAACTACTCTTAGCATTAAAAAGTGGCCACCTGGGCTGAATAAATTAATGCATTAACTCTCTGCTCTGGTACTGTATTGGTATTTAGGAATCCTCTCTCATAGAATAACCTTCCAACATTTACCTTTGTAGTTTTATGCATGCTAGTCATATAAATTTGATGATTTTACATGAATCCTAAGTGACCCCGACTACTCTTCTGACTCTGAGCAGCAAATTACTCACAGCGATTATCATCACCTTTTCTGCCAGTGGAGCTGCCAGCGTTGAATGAGCAGCGCATCATCATTCCTCATCTTACTAGTTGAGCGTATTAGAGTGTGACACCATCCCAGATGTCATCATCTCAGGAAAAGACTTCATTTCTGCATGATGCAAAATAGGAAGATACTATTTTAAAGTAAGGCTAAAGTCCAAGGAGAACCAAACTTGTCTAAGAACAGAGACATGTCCACAATAAGTCTCAGACAGATTATTTTCGGAGATGCTCTGAATGTTCTGTTTTGCCTTAGGCCCAGCGCACATTGCACGACGTGACTGAACATGACTGGAATGGACTAAGGCAAAAAAAATAAATAAAAAAAAAGACAGTTGGTGACTCACACACACAGTGTGAACAGTTTGATCCACACATGCACTGCAACGGGAAACTGCAACCATCGAGGTTTAGATGCTCTGTGTACAATACATTGTGTTGCATCAATTTTATTAAATCATAAAGCTATATCTTGTGATCGTCAAGCAAGATGTGGGTTGCCACCTGGGTCTTTCTATCTTAAAAAAAAAAAAAAGAAATGTCTGTGACATCTGCAATCTTGCTACACTACTGACCAATTTTCGGGCCACTCATGAAAACTATGTGCAAAAGTTCAGTCAAGTTCATCACTAGAGGCCCATTGCAAATCTAGCACAAAGCGCGGTTTCACTATGCGCATGGATGGATTTTTCTTTCTTTTGATATTTTCCTAGACTCCTGGCCAATCAAAGTGGCTCCCCTCATTCCCATTAAAATCAGGGCGGTCAAAGCGTTCACAGTGCTTGACATTGCGGAAGCAGAAATTAACTCGCTGTGGCCCATGCATGAGATTGGCGCACACAAAGTGCATTTATACAAGTTAACTGCAAGATCTCTCCTTGCGGATGATGTAAATTGCAGTTCATCGTTTGCGGCCCTGCTTTTGTTACAGATTTTCAAGTAATGTTTTTTTAAGGGTTTTACAGTGGCAGGCGTGGGCAAACTACGGCCCGGCGGCCACATGCGTTCCATTAAATGTTTTAATCCTGCCCGCCGAACTTGAAAAAAAATTTAATGAATCAACCTTGTTTGTGTTATATTTTCTAAATACTGTGGTTTTTCAAAGATGTGTATATATAATGCTTTTGTTCACTTTCATTTAAAATTAAATGTATTTATTTTCTCCGATGAGGTGAGGTTACCAAAACTCTCCAACCATCTGCTCTGTCAAATTTTAGAACCCATTGTGACCCGCCAATCAAAAAGTTTGCCCACCCCTATAGGGGCAAGTCCAAATTTCCAAAACAACGATAAATCACCCACGCCTATGTGTGACTGTGTTAAAGAATAAAAATAAAAACATGTAGTTGAGGACATGGTCCTTGGTTTACAACATCCAAGGTTTTGCAATAGTAGATTTAGGTTACACCGACAGTTGAAATGGAACTTAGTCATAAAGTGAGGATCTTCCTTTGCTGTTGTTATTATTCACATAGCCACTCGAGGGAGCCTGTCTCTGGTACTAGCCTGATCGAGTAATTTTAATTGTGAAACAGTTATTGTAGTGTATCAACAACATTTTAAAATAGCTTGACAACGCTGAATGTTTTTTTGATTGCACAGATTCCTAAGAATTGAGTCATTGTGGCAGAGGAGACACGAGGAGTGGTGTGAGGGCAAACACAGATGACCCATCTTGAGGGTCAAACATTGTCTCACCCCCTGTAGCATTTGAAAAACATTACTAATGAAATCAGAGTAGGTCAGGTCAAAAGTATGCTCACACTTGACGACAAGTGCAATCTAAGAGTTGCAAGCCCGCCCATATATTACTCAGTTTTGGCAAAAGGTGCTCAGGCTTCTCGAAGCGCTGGCTGGCAAAGTAACAGATTGAACATGGAGTGGGGAAGAGTTGGGTGGTGGGGTGTTTTCACTGGGTGATTTGGAGACATCTGGATCCACAAGTGCTTCCATCCTTCTAATTAACCTCATCTGCCTCCTCACTTCTCTCATCTTGCATCTTTCCACCGACAAATCTATAACCAATTCTGCATCTAATCATGAAGTGCCCTTCAGCTTATCTTTCAAACATTCCCATATTCCTGCTCCGGTTTGACTGAAAACCGCATCAAGTAGAGAAGTTGCATGCAAAAAAAAGAAAAGCAAAACGAAAAGGCATAAATATACACGCATTGTTTGAACTAAGATTGGTCTCTAATGCCATTGTCATGGTAACACTCCCTCGCTTGCAACAGCGCGCATCCAGCAGGAATCAGTGTGAGGATTCTTATGTAACGACAGAGCCCCACGCACTTGTCAGGAGACAGACAGAAAGACAGGCAGATAGATGGCGTGACTCAGTGCTAGCCCGCATAGTAAGAACATCTGTCGTTATAGCTTTAACTGTGACAAGAACAGGATGTCCCCCTGCGTTTCTTCAGCCACACACACATGCACATCAGAGGCTGCGGCATTGCCACGCAGAAAAACGTGAAAATAGCTGGTTAACTCGATATGGCAACACAACAGGCTTGTGCATCAGCATACTAATTAATGTGTTTCCTTCCCAAAGGCATGGGAGATAGTGTTGAGCAGAGGAAGTGGATAAATGAAAATGGGGTCACTAGAGGTATCTCGGCGATAGAATTAGGAGATGGGGAATTTCTAGTGGCAAAGCATAATGGGAATCATGGAGGAAAGAAAGACGGTTTATAGCGACACGTGCTGGCTACAAATGCACCCAATGGGTATTAAGTTTAAAGAAATGAGCAACGATCAAAACATGTTGTTTGGCAAAAGCGAAAGTAGTGGCAGCAAGAGGACAATACCCGTCCATGTCCACCCCCTCGCCCACTTGATTACTTGAACGGCTAGGCTTGAGGATTTCAGCGTCACAACTTCAACAATACATTTGGAAATGCGCTTGGCATGATAAATGGCTCACATTAATGCTTCATTTAGCAGGCTTCCGGTGTGTGGTTTATTGATTAAACGGCAGAATCAAACAGGGCAGACAGTGGAGAGCAATTGTTTTTATTTGACAACATTGTAGCACAGTTATTAGTGCAGCTCGCACAAAAATTCCTTCAAATTTAGCAATCCCTGAAAGGGAAGCAATTGCATGTCATACTTAAGCGTTTACTCTCCAATATTTAAAACATACTGTTTTTAGTGCCTTCGCTGGCCTTGAGTACACACACGTTCAAAAAAAGGCATGACTATGAGTAGTAAATGTGGTAAGCAGTGGGCCAATGGCGAAAGCAGCGTCAATTTTAGATCACATATTTAGCTTAGCTCAGAATACATGAACAGTATCGTCTGCTTGGTACGAAACCAAGAATTGAAAAATCTTTGACAACTCATAAAACACATGCAAACATTTGAAGCTTTGTTTTTGCAAAGACTTAAAGGAAAGACGCAGAAACAGCGCAGGTAGAAAGCTTACAGAAATACAAATCAAAGACAAAGAAAAATAAAGCAATGTTTCACCCAATTTCTATCACTTATTAGGCTTGGCGTCGTAACGGAAAGTTAAAGAAACAAAAAAAAAATACAAAAAAAAACAAGGAATCAGATTCCAGGTACGAGGTACTTTTTAATAAACAGTAACATTTCTTTTTTTTTTTGCGGGATTACAATTTTAATGCCACGTACAGCATATTGATGAGTTGCATTTTTTTTATAATTACAACGGAAGCTTGGTTTACTTGTGACCTGGCTTGCCAACAATTCGGTTTATGAACAACTTGTTAAAAGAATAATTGCCTTGAGTACACTTCTTAGCATAGCTTCGGAAGGCTCAGATCTCTTTGTGCCATAGTGTCTTGCTAGCAAAGCAATTGTTATTTCATGATCATAATTGTGCGTTTCATTTCTATTTATTTCAATAGGTAATTTGCAAATGTTTTGGTTTGATAACGGTGTCACGGAGCATGATAAATTTATAACCCAAGATTTTAATGAATTTATTTTTAACCACACAGATTCTTAAAAAAGGTATAAATATAATTTAGTTTGGGGGTTGCAATGGATAAATTGCATTTCCATTTATTCTAATGAGAAACATCAACAGCTTGCTTTAAGAATGTTTCTGTCACGTTGAGGTGGAGGTAGAGGAGGACCCAAACGCAGGGAAGCGAAGCAGGGGAAACTTTAGGGGAATTTAATCAAAAAAGAACATAAAAGAACAAAACAACTGGAAGCAACAAAAACAATGATATGACTAAACAAACCTTAACGAGACCGCCAGGAAGGACGCGGACCTGGACACTGACAGGGATCACAGGACAGGACAACGGACACAGACAATCACAATGGACCAACAAGAAGTGAAAGCAACCAGGGAACTAAATACGAACAAATTGACGAGACAACAAGGAGCACCTGGACAAGACACGGAGGGTTGGAAGGACCTGATTGGTTAACACAAGGGCTTGGGTAAACGAACACAGGTGGACACAATAGACTTGACCAGACAGAAGACACAGGAACACAAGGCCAAAACATGAAACTAAATACTAAACCAAAAAACAAATAGAGATCATGACAGTTTCAAACTAAGATCATACCTCGAGGTATCACTGTAGCTTTGATTTGGTTCAATGACAGTCCGGCAAAATGCTTTACGTGGAACCAGTCCATGACACAAAAAATGTTCCGGACCGCTAGCTGCAATTCATGATAAACTTTGAGAGTTAAACTCATCTTCTTGGCTACAAAGTTTAGTTAAACATGCCAGAAAAGACCGGGAAAATCGATACAAAGATGTATCTTTTTAAAAAAAAAATAGTAATCTCAAAGTAATGATGTTACATTACTTTAATATTATGGTACTTGGATTATATGACTACATATTTCAATGTAGCGATTGAAAATAGAAAACTAGCCTTCATCGGATTGTTCATTGTGTGTAAATTCAACACGAGTTGGGAACAAAATTTCTCTTGAGATTGCATGTCTTTGACACGCTGTTGCTGTAGAGGTATAGAAGAAGCAGATGGTGTGTTTGTGCATCTAAAATACACATGTGACAATTGTGAATAATACTAATAATAATGAAGACGTGAAAATCGCGAATCTAATCGCGTGAATCATTTCGAGACAAATGTCTCCCTGTTGCTAGTCACAAACCAATCGCAGGGCACTTAGTGTACATGCAAACAAGCGTTCACACTTATATTCACACTTTACAGTTTAGTCTTCAATGAACCTTGGAAGGCTGAGTAGCTGGAGAAAACCCACACAAGCACGGTGAGAACACACAAACGCCAGACTTGACTGAAGTTAAAGCTTTCAGTTTTTCCAGGAGGTGGCAATGCTACTCGGATGGCTCTTCCAAAAGCTTTATGTGTTGTCACATAGATAAGTGGCAAATATGATTAAAGGCAGGGTTCGCGGTTAACCGCTTCCCGATTGCCCGGGGCAAGTGAAATTTGGCCACGGGCAAGGTAAAATTATGAGCAACTTAGCCGACCGGGCAAGCATTTTTTAAAGCAGCCAAATATCTTTAATTTCGATGAAAACTGTGGTGTGATCTGTTTGTACCAGCTGTATGGTGATGGTTTAACCCAGACACCCCCTTATGTTGTGGTATGGTCCATTGGCCTTATCGTGGGCAATGGGCGGGCGCTACGGGGATTAGTTAGATCAGTGAATGTCGAGTTAAAGTGAACGTCAAAAAATCCCGCAGTATTGGAACTCGCTGTAGTATCATCCTCATTTGAAGTTTGAAAAACACAACAAAAACCTACGATATTTCGGCCGAAAATTGACAGCCGGAAGTTTTCTTACCTTCTGCGCATCTTTCTGCGCATGTTTACAAGTGGCGACGAGTTCGTTCAAATCCGAACATTTCGGATTCCTCTGACATGACTAAAATAGCTCGAATATTTTTAAGTAGACAATTCAGTTGTGAGTAAGGAAGGGAGTAATATTTGATTATTGGCTGTTAATTCATTAGCTCCATGATGTGACCTGACATAGTGTTAAGTGACTGTGTTCTGTTTATGCTATGAAACTTATGGAGGCAGCACCACAGGCACTGGTCTTAAAGGAATACACAAATTTCCCACACTCATAATTTACTCATGTGATTACTCAATTAATAGGCTCTCTTGGATTTAAAATTAATAATCTGGATTGCTGTAATATCATTTTCCCAATTTAACGTGCAGATTTGTTAATTATTAAAACTTCAATTAACATTTTCAATAACTGCACAGGATGATACATGCTGTTGTGAGCAGGGTTTCATGGTTGATGATGAAAACAAGATTAATTTATGCTTATCAGATTATATGTTTATTTACATTTGTGGCACACATTTTACAACCATAAACATTTTATTCTTAGTCTAGCTTTCACAGGACCAGTTCGACCTGCCAGCTGCTAGGTCCTTACGGACATATGCTTCAGTGACTGTTTCTTAATGCCTGCAACGTCTGCAACATAGAACTCATGAAGGAATAACATAATCCTGGGTCAGCAGACACCTAATTAATGTGTTAATACGTGATACATTTTTATATAAGCAACCCTTATGATTGTAACGTATTTTTAATTCTTTCTAGGCAGGAACTCTCCGTACAAAAAATTCATGCAATTTGTAATTAGACACTTTGTCATACAAAAAGTCACTCAGGGCAAGGTAATTTAATCTTCGGGCAAGAGAAAAAAAATTGTCACTTGCCCAAGTTGGGCAAGTAATTTGGCCACTCGGGCAAGGCAAATTTTAGTGGCACTTGCCCTATGGGCAAGCAGTTTTTAAAGTTAACTTCAAACCCTGTAAAGGTCTTTTTTTTTTTATATATATATACATGCAAAAAGGAGGCACACTATAAATTAAGCACAGTGGTCAACCTGAAAGTTTTGAAAAAAATTGCAACAATGACAGCAGCAAAACAATGACAATTTATTTCTCGCATATTTGTTTCCATATGAAATAAAAAAAAATAAATGAACGAATCCTAATTAGAACAGCGTCCTTTGAGTTGAATCTTTGTTGCCAGTTACAGTGGCAATCACAGACCACAAAGCGACTCCCAATTGGTGCTTCGAAATAGATTGTCTTGTTTGTGAAAGCTTCCTGATAAAAGCCCAGGGCCAATCATCCGGCGCAGTCTTTGGTGCATGAAATCTGACTGTCAGGGTCCGCTGATCTACCTGCTTGTGCTAGAGCATTTCATTTGCACACACAAAAAATTGCAAAACACACACACACTGAGCTGGGTAATTGGACTCGTGAAACTAAAAGACAAGTGCGCAATCTCCTTTCCTGACGTCGTCTAGTAAGTGTTTTGTACGTGTGTTGAGCGTGGAAGTCATTTTCTCTTTCAGGCGTGCCCTCTAAAACCAGGCAATTTCCTGTCGAGCAAGCGGACTGTGACAGCAGCAGGTACGTAATGGGTAAATCTTTGGAAACAGGCGCTTGCCAGAATCCAGCAAACTCAATTGTATTAATCCTCGCGATTAGCGGCTTTAATTCAAAACACGTTTCCTGTTTTAAAAGTTTTGTTTCCTTGCTGAAAATGGGTGCTGAACATGAGGTGAATGTTTAACTATTTGAAGTTTGCCAAAGCAAACACTGATTGGATGGTACCCACTTTGACTTGTAGGTGTCCTGATAAGAGAGTCCCCCGCTAATTAAGCCTTTGATCAATCCAGCGTTGATACAAAAACTAACTACAGTATCACTAAAGCTGCACTCAGCTTGTCACCCTAAAGACCACTGAAAAGTGGCAGTTTTAATCTCCCTCACTGACACATTCCTCCCGTCTCTCTCACACACGCACACAGTTTTCAAATGAGGGATTTAGATTATGGCATAGAACAGTAAGAGTGTGTACTTGGAGGGCGAGAATTATTGGAATTCATGGCGCATCTGTTGACTCCGTTCGTATAAACAGGTGGCTGTGTGGAGATAACGTTTCAGCACATCATGTGTATGATGCACCCTTACAACCACACACACATGCGCACACACAAAGAGTGCTGAATGTGTGTTATTTTAAACGATGCAAAGGGGAGCATAATAATCTCCCCGTTTCAGAAGAAGCCTTCTTCAACAGATGTCTGCTCACATCCATACAGCAAGAACAACAAAACTGGTATTGTTTTCGTAGCTTCTCTTGTTCGAAGGTACATGATAGGAACACAGTGGGATGCTGGAGTCGAACAGTTTCACAGAACATTACACGTCTGAAGGAGGTTTGGCACCATCGGTCACCTGTGTTGAATTTTTGTTTTGTGATGCTACCACAAACAAGAAAAGGGAAAATATGACGACACATTTTCTGCATCTGTTATGGCTGCTCAGTACAATATGGTGAATTCTACAATAAGCATAAAAGATTAAAATCCGGGATGGAATGTACCCTGCCTCACAGTTCAGACGTGCAGGTATCGATTACAGCTCCGGTCACAGGGTCTGTGTGGGTTTTTTCGGGGTACTCCGTTTTTCTCCCACATTCCAAAGACATGGTAGGTTGATTGAACGCTCATAATTGTCACCTAGGTGTAATTCTGAGCGTGTATGATCATTTGTCTTTGCATGCCCTGCGATTGACTGGCAACCAGTTCAGGGTGTCCCCCCCCCCCCCTACTGCCCGAAGATAGCTAGGATTGGCTCCAGCACGCCTGCGACCCTTGTGAGGAGAAGCGGCTCAGATAAAGGATGGATGGATGGAATGTAAATTTGTATAGCAGTTAGAAATGAGGAAATGTAAACGCTTGTGTGGATAACAATAGTAACGATTAAAACCTTGAACAGACTTTTTATATTTCCTTTAGCATTTAAAACACATTAAAATTCCATTACCCAGAAACAGCGTTCAAAATTCTTAACATATTTACATAATGTCTAATTGACCCCCATAGCTCTCCTATTGTACCAGCTCATTTTAAAAATGGGAAAAAAGAGCAAACACACCATGCAATGATGGAATTTTAGGCAGTCCCTGATGAACTGAATCCCAGGAACACACACACACAGTGTCTGTGCACGCGTGCTTGCGTGTGCGCATGTGTGTGTGAGTTGCATATCTTGCTGTGAGACACCTGTCTTTTATCCTAATAGAAATGTAATTTTTGTCGCCACTGCTGTTTGCCTCTCCCACTTTTAGAGCCTATCTAAATGCTGACCTTGGCACCTTACATCAACCCCTTTATTGAGCTCTCCTTTGAAAGGCTAAGAAACGCAAGGGCAGAATATTCTTACAACTTATCCTGACTAAACCAATTATACATTCAAAAAGCATTGCGAAGATTTAGACTTGATGTTAAGTGGTCCTTTAAATGTGATTTGCCATTTCTGATTTATGATGATGTGGACATGGATTTAATTCAATAAGTATAACCAACTATTCTTTTTCTCACAGTTAGCTTATTTCTAACCTACTTACACAGCTAAACAGAGAAACCTATGAAACAATTATTAAAGAGGCAAAAACATGAAGAAAATTGCTATTTAAATCAATGAAACTCAGCAAATATTCACATATAAAATAAAACATGACATTAATTTATTAAACACATTGAAGGCATATTTTCAATCAAATATTGATGTGGTGAGGATACATAACTTAGTTGTCCGACCACAAATCCCACATAAAAATTGCAGAAACTTGAGTTACTGACTGAAGTTGTGCCATTGACCACAACATGCTCCTCACTGCTTCAAAATACCCAAAGTTTATCATTAATCATTCATGTTGTATTCTTGTCACACATATTTTGGAATCTTAAAAACTTTTTTTGCTCCGCGTTTTTGCTCCGGGCAGCTGAATAGGAGCAAGATGTATGATTGTTTCCTAACCCATTCCAACCAATTACTGACACTACATGAACGATCACGTGTGGCTACTCCCAGAAATACAAATTTTCATCTATCCCTAACTGTGAGACACTGCCAAATTGGAGATTAAACTCTTAATGGCCTCACTGGCAGCCAGCTGGAATGGTGGTAGGGAATGGATGAATCGGACTTTGGGGGCTCTGATTTGTTCCAGAATTGTTATTAAAGGCTATTGTCAGTGGAATTTTGGGCCATTTTGACAGCCTGGTCCGACAATTTTGAATTTTGTGGCTTCTGGATACTGTTGAGACCATTTTTCCCCTCAGTGAGAAATGCAGCACAAATGTCGCATTGAGCTTCTAGAGGCCTGGCATTCCTCAGAAAATGGTCATAAAGCCCAGATTCGTTGAAAAGCAATGAGCCACTTTTTTGATAATTTCACATTTTATTGCTAGCCCAGACTTGCTGTCAAAAATAAATCCAAAATCCATTTGCAGCTTTCTGTATTTAGGTATTCCGTTTACATGGCTCGCATCTATGCAATTCTGACAACTTGGTGGCCCAATAACATCGGCCTAAAAGAAAGGTTTTTAAGGTCAATGTCGCAACTGAACATTGTTGTATATGCACCTATTGTGCTGTCCGAGCAAAACAATCTCGGTTCAGGTGAATCTTTGGTACAAATAGAAAAACATGGGATACCTTATAATGATCTCTCAAAAGGTGACAGGAGTAATAATGTCAACGTGACACTAATGCAAGAATAATAACGCACAAAATGTAATTGTATCAATGTTTGTAAAAATATTAGTGCATTAAATGCTAAACTAGAGAATGGTAAAAAGTTTTAATTTTAATGTAAAATTGTGATTGCCATACGACCAATTCTGAAGCTTTTTTTCTTTTTACTTAATACTCTTTTGTTAAAGGGTAAAAACATAATAATAGCATCGAGCTTAGAGGACATTTAAGACATTACATTTTAAGAAGACTGTTTCCCCTCATCATCAGGTATGAGCACTATAACGGTGTGACGCTCTGCTTGCTGATAAAATGGAGTACAAATGTGTTTTGTTTGTGGCATCCCTCAACTCTTGTCCCTGTCCACTTTGGTCCCTCATCACTTTCTATCTCTGCCATGGTCCTCCGGCTGGCAACTAGAGATAACTCCACACCAAGACACTCCGCTCGGTGGCCCGACTGCTGGAACACAAGACACCAATCAAACGCAGCATCATTAGTCGAGGAGAGTTCATGAGGCGAGACGGAGCTCTTATCCGGTCACACTAAAGTGGTGATGTTCTAACTCATCCTGCACAACCACCATCTGCCCTGAGATGCCTCCCGTTTGTGTTTACCTGTGCTTTCAGACTCCATGTGATAATGCTGTACACTCATTTGAGTGTATTGTAGTAGACTGCTTTTGATGCAGCATGGTTAGCCGTGTCACCGTGTTCCTTTCACCATCAATGACACGTTTATTCAACCAGAAGAATATAAGAGATTTTGAAACTTGCGGTTTCTCACCTGTGTTGATCATTGATCTTGAAATTTTCTCGTCTTCATTGAGACCACACATTCATTTTGTCTTTTTGTTTTTATTGCGATTGTCCTCATTTGGATTGGCCTACACCACAGGTGTCAAACTTAAGGCCCGGGGGCCAGATCTGGCCCTCGACCTCATTTTATGTGGCCCGCGATGGGCAAATCATGTGCGTCAACTTCCTGTTTCTAGCTCATTTTCTTCACTTTTAACAAAATTGAGATATCGCTATTTGTTACCAATCCCCCCTTACAAAATGAAATAAAGAATTGTTGAACAAACATTTATTGACTGGCTTCTGATTTCTGTATTTCCATCGTTTCCAACGTTAAGGTGATCATATATTTATATGGAATCGCAGTCATAACGGCCCTCTGAGGGAAAGCAGAACTACGATGTGGCCCATCCTAGGGCTGGGCGATATGACCAAAAATCAATATCGCGATAAGCTGGGCAATTTTACCTCCATGACGATAAATGCACGATAAATTCCCCCTGAGGACCAAAATCAAAATAAATGCAGGAAATGCATATTAACTGCTTTTTTTTAATTGACCAACTGGTACACATTACTTTCAATGAAAAATAAAAGTACAAAAATCATTTGAATAAACATTCAAAATAGCATGCTTTGCATGACTTGAAAAATGTCACAAAGAACAGGAGAAAAAGGGTACCTTTCACAAATTCTTTTTATGTAAATATATTGTGCAGAGATGCTGTAATGCCATTTGCAAAGGCCTAGATTTGTGTAAAGGTATCTTGTAAACAATATAAATAATGCCATTTGCAAAGGAGCTAGTCGCCTGAAAACAAAATGCTGAATAAAATGAAAAAAATGTCAATGGAATGCCAATGCCAAATAAACAAGTGTGCTTCATCAGGAAAATGTACAGTCTCGAGTACTCTGGTGCGCGGTCGCCACTTGTCATCTTTGTACCGCACAGTCAGGCTCAAACAGGGATCCATGTTGCGACTCGACCACAAGTCGGATGTGGTTGCAAAATGCTCGACGTCTCCGCTCCCGTCCTGATGTTGTCCATATCGGGAAGTGCTGTTTGCGGCAAATATTTTCGTATCTCTTGTCGGCTACGTTCTTGAGGCGTTTATATCCTGTGCGCTCCACTGTAACTAGAGGAGCTTTATCTTTAGCTATGTGCTAGGCCATCGCGTCCACCGCTGAGACGTTCTTTCGTATGGTGTTGCCTCCGTTCGTGGGCTGTTGTCACTTGTCCAACCTTGAACTTTGAACTTTTAGCACAAGCTCCAAGTCAACGGCATGGTTGTGTTGTGGGTGGTGAAAAAGAAAAGGTTGGACGCGCTGTTTCAGGTGCTTACGACGCACTTTGTAGTTCGTGTTCTTTTGCTCAAACATCGTCTTTATGGAACCCAAAACATTTACAAACGACAGATGTCGAATTTCTTTTCGGGACAAGCGCGACAGGAACAATTTCACCTAACGTTACTTCGTCTGCAGCCATGTCAGCCGCTTCAGGATTTGAATCGCCAGCTACGAACGTGTCTTCTGTTTACATTCTTCTACAGCACATGAGTCACGTGACTACATGCGCTGTAGCCGTCTTAAAGAGGCATGAACATCGCCGCAGACAGAAAAGACTTCTTTTTCTTTCTTTTTTTTTTTAGACACCGAATTTACCGACATGGGCAAAATGATGTCGGCCATTCTAATACATTTCGGTAACGGTAAATTTTTGGTTTATCGCCCAGCCCTAGCCCGTCCACAAAAATGAGTTTGACACCCCTGGCCTACACCAACTGACCTTAGACGTGAGGTAGAGTCCCACCTGGACTTGTCTCCAGCCATTTTCAGAGCACATTTGGTCAAACAACCATATATACTCACATCGATGGGCAATTTAGAGTCTCCATTGAACCTAACATGCATGGTTTTGAAAGTGGTAAAAATCCAGAGTACCCAAAGAAATCACATGTAAGCACAGAAAAGAACACACCAACCACAAAGCACCCAAAATGTTCCTATCACCATGAATTTCATATTTTTAAACATGCCTCATCGACTTTCAACTAGAGCTTGCTTTTAACAAAACATAATTAACCTTTTGAAACCGACATTACACGGCTGCGCACTATAGCTGGGGCTTAAATTGCTCGACTGGATGAGTTTTGTATGAAGTTAGTGAGAACATAAAAGGCACGATGCTGCCATCTTCTGGCTATTTGTATACACAACCTTAAATATCCCTTAGTCGGCATTGCACCACTGTATATTGCATTCATCCTGACATTAACAAACAGCAGCATCGAGATAGACTTGGCACACACAACGGTTCACGAGAATATTATTTTCCATCAGCAAGCTAAAGTGTCAGACCGAACTGCCAAATCATTCATTGACCTTTGTCAGTCAAGAACCTTCAAATTTGTTAACATTTCAAACCTAAAGGTTAACAGGTAGGCTGAGATCCGTCCAGAAGGTCAGAGATTTTGCAAAGAAAATAAGAACTGAATCTAGGATTTATAATCACTGATCGTCTCTTTTTGTTGTTCCCATACCAAGCAATGTTGAAAGTTCTGAAAATGGACCTACCAACACATGGGTCATCTTCCATTGACTATTAATGACATTAAGTATTGAACATCTATTTCAATTGGGGTACACACGTACTGATTTCCAACAATGTTTTAAAATGTTAAAATGTTAGAGACCCAACACAGCGAGGGGAAAATCACCAAAATCTTTGTGCTTACTGCTTCACCACTACACTACACCACTTAACATGCGGTGTACTTCAGTTGACCAACGCCACATATGATCATTTAAAACAATGCAAACAAAGCAATGTCTCATTGGAAAAAAAATATTCACAGTAAAAAGGCTGACCTGAGAAAGACAACATGGTGCCATATAGGACAGCCATGCTACAAGAAAATACAAAGAAGAAAGAGTAGAGCAGTAGTCAACAGCTTAACTAACTGTTAGACTAACTGGTAAACATCGATTGGGAGGTACCTTTCATTTCAAAACTCAAAGCATACGCACAACACGGAGAAGTTTTAGTTTATCTGTGTGTGGTGTCAAATTCTGGAATAGGTTGAAGGAGGAACATAAACCAAATCAAAAACACTTATCAAAAAATAGTCTTCACAAGATACAGGAATGTGTGTTATTGTTTTCCAGCATCTTTTTCTTTGTTTATTATGTGTTCATGGTCCTTTAGTGTATTCTTTCAAGTATTAATATTTATATGCATATTTATGAATAATGAGGGAGTATTTGTACATGTGTATGCTATGTGTAAGTATGCAAATATATGCAGTATAAATATAAAATAAGTATGTGAATATATCTGCATGTGTGAATGTTACATGCCGAAATAAATAAGAAAATAGTAACACTAAATGGTGAGGTAGATGAATAGCTGATTAATATTGATGGAGAAGGGGTGGAATTCAATAAATTGCACTTCTTTCCACCCCTTTACAGACATGTAAATGTACACTTGAAATTGCTGTTCTGTTTCTCTCTGGGTTGTACAATAAGTGCTTATATTGTTTTGTTTTAGTTGTTTTTTTGGGGGGGGTTGCTTGTTCATGTATGTGGTGTACATCAATTGCATGTTTGAAATAAACGTAACACAACATCTGCAAAAATTCTAATCATTTTTATTGTGGTAAAATGACTCATGAGACATGTTGCGCAAACACTACACAATACAACACAACCAGTTGGTCGTCTTTGTGTGTTCAATAACAACTTCAGATTGCCAGATTGACATTTACGATTGGGGACTTCAACACTTTTACGAGCAGGTCTCTCAAAATTAAAAATTTTCTTAACTCACCAAAATTATCGTAGAGGCGGTCCTCAGCTTACGCAGTACGCGGCCTAGGCCATTTCCACCTTACAAGGCCGATCCTCGTCCGCCATTTTGGCAAGGTCCTCACTGCAGGCAAATGCGACCCAGGTCAGATTATTTTGTGACGGTCTGAAGGGCTCAAGTCCCTTTTATTTAAATATGTACCGGGTCGCTTTCATATGCGGTCCTAGATCGGATGCGTATTGGATTGTTTGCAATGTAACCACGGTCTGATTGGCCAGGTCGCATATATCCAACCAGGATATCATCATGCGCGCCCCGCAGGCGGGGACACTGACTGTTTGATTGTCCATGACATTTTTTGTGAATTGTAGATGGCCCCTACTGGCTGGACCACATTTACTTCCATTAACACTACTTTGCATTCAGTGCATGCGGGTCACTTTGGGGACCCATATATTCACAGTCTAGACAGGCAAAGGTCGCATTTGAAATGTAATGTGAAAGCGTAAAAAAATAATAATAATAAAAAAAATAGGATGCCACCCAAAGATCCGAATTGAGCATGAATACCTCCATCACTAATAGTGTGTGTGTAAAAAAGAAAGTAGGATCTTAAAGCTATGGAAACCCATTACGATGGAAACGAACCTGAGTATCATCTAGGCCGGAGAAAAGGGAGACCCCGACAAACATTGGGTATTTATTTAGAGATTTATTGTGTATTAAAGTGTTAATTTCGAATTGAAAATTGCGTTACGTCGCCAGCATAGGGACAGAACTCATTCGTAACCATCACCAGGACCATCCGTATAATCACTCAGAATAATCTTTCAAACATGAAAGAATCAGACTTTGAAAGACTTTCATTGCAACGGAGGAAAAGTGCTCAAATTTCGCTTCATCAGTCATGGGGCACATATCTAAACTAGATTTGACGCTTCAGTTAATCTGGAATGCTTGTTTCATTACAATGTGGGAGGAATTCTCAAAGAAAGTTATCTTCCTTGTCAAGAATTGTAAAGGTTAGAAGAGCTCAACATTAAAACCACAATGCCATATTATAAGATCCAAGCAACCAAAATGCTCATCACACAAATTTGTTACAGAAATTAATTTTTTAACATATGGTGTTCAAAAGGTGTTGGATGTTTGTCATCTTTGCTGACATCATAAATCAAGGTTCTGTTGCTTCTTGTCACAATTGAAGTTGGAAATTTTGTCCTGAATTAGAAAAAAAGAATACCAATTTTACCGTACTTCAGAGTACGTAGTCTCAATTTAGAGGTTTAGAGACAAAGTACCTAACGGACATTAACAACGGTGTCAAACCAGTCCACACCCCTTGCTGCTGTCTGGGGGAATCGTTGCACTCATTTTGGGTCTCCAATGCAGGGCATCGTGTGTGCATGATTAATTTCGGCAGGCCCTGGCACACCTCTTCCAAGCAGCACAGTAATGACCTTGAGTACACTTCATACGATCCAAACATGCTGGACATTGTGTCAAGCGGGCCCAAGCACAGTTTGAATGGCCGAGTGAGAGTGAGTGATGAAGGTTGTAGTGGTCAGACGTTTCTGTACGTTTGGGCCTGAGCAAAGCGCTCAACCCCAACCGGCTTGAGGTGGTTGCACATGCGTCTATAGGCTCTGTTGTAGGTTTACATCTTTTGTGTTTTTGTTTAGGTGTGAAATGTTATGGAATGTGACCTTGGTGACCTGCATGGTGTACCATTTGGTTTGCATGTCTGCCTCATACCCAAGAGGCTCTGGCTTTGAATCTAAGCTTGGACCTTTGAAGTTTGTATATTCTGTCATTATTTGTGTGGGTATCATCTGTGTACTGTGTACTTCTTCCCATATTCCAAAAATATGCATATTAGGTTTATTGAAGACACTCATTGCCCAAATGTGTAAATGTCTGTTTGAATATCTGGGATAGGTTCCAGCTCATTTGTGACCCTGAGAAGGATATGTGACTTAAGATAGAAATCTGTCTATTTTTTTACATGTATTATCCTGTTCAGTTTCACTGGGAACTGAAAAGGATTCCAAATGACTTAAAGTGAAAGGCAGATTACATCCTGGGCTGGTCGCCAGCCAATCATTGGTCTCATAGAAACATTTGCCCATTTAAACTCACATTCACATCATGACTGACAGCAAACTAAACCAATCACGTTCTCTGCAAGTTGTTGCATCATAAATATACAGCAGTGTCAGTTTAGTTTCTTTATGTGGGCTTATGAGTAGAATTGAAAATACAATACAATAAAGTACAATATAATATAACAAAATAAGATCTTTATTGGCCTAAACAGTTTAATAGATAAAGTGACGTCAAAATTATATTAGGGGTGTGATGAGAGTCTTATAGTGTAAAGTATATTATATCTTCCATTCCATTCCAAGAGAATGATGATTTTAGACCAATTTTATATCTGTTTAATCTCATGTCATCACCCTCTTGAGGAGCCCGACAAAATTGGGCCGTTCCACAATTTGACCAACAGGGACGAGTGAGGCCGCCTCTTGAAGGAACGCCCTACCAATTATAACCACAACGAGGCGCTGTTGTCAAAAGCATTTCAAAGGCCCCCGTAAATGGTGCCAAAATAGCAGGAGTGCACATGCAGGCCTAGCTCATAGGCTGAGGTTTATGTTGACTCACCACACTTACATTATGAGATAGGCTGATGTATACGGTAAATGTCCTCACTAACTGGCAACAACACAATGCCGAGAACCCCTGGGAAGATTAAATTGGGAAACTCCCCTGTTTCATGAGGGCAGCTACAATTCACGACTCTCACCATCAATGTTCTATTAAAGTCTGATGTAATCAAGAGCTGCTTGATCAGGCAGTAAATCAAGGATTTGACTAATGTTGCTCAAAATAGACACTGTGATCAACTCAAACGGACTAAAATATGTATTTTAAATCTTCGACCAATGACATTTGACTCAAATGTGTGATTACACCTGAGTGATTTCATCTGCTATTATTCTATTTTCCTGTTGACTGCATTGCTTTGTGCTGCAATGTATTTTTCTGAGTTTCAATGAATATGATCAAGATTCATCTATGGAGCTATACCGATCGTGACCATATTCATTTTGTAATGTACGTAAGAGCAATGACTTTCGAGTAAATATGTTGAAATATATATTTGTATATTTCTGACTACTTGTTGCAGTACATGAATTTGTCACTCAATGACTTGTGTCTTTGAGCCACAAGAGCATTAATATTGATTACAAAGAGGAAGACTGACTAAGCTCTTAGTCATTCTCGCTCTCTCTCTCTCTCCCCTCTGTAACTCTCCCCCCTCCCTCCCTTTAATACCCACACCCTGGATACAGGCAAGTGTGCACACACCGACAGATACACTCAAGCTTGCTTCTCACTCTCTATATCGCGACCCTTCCTTACTCTCCTCTCCACCGTTGGATTTGAGCCCGCTGTTCGCGTGGAACCTCGGTAAGAACGTGCATTGTGTTTTCCAGCATGTTTCTCACATCTGCGTGCCAATGTGAGTTTTTTTTCGGTTGACTGACTGACACTGGGAGTCGGACAAAGGATTGGGGTGTGGCTGGAGCACAGGAGGCAGCCTGCTGATGGCAGCAAGGGGAAGAAGATGAGCAAAGAAATGGTTGCGCACGTGGTGATGAAGTAACAATGGGGATTAGTATTTGGGTAATTAGTTAATTGATCTGAGAAAGGGCATGTGATCAGGGCTTGGCACAAGAGTGTGTAGCTATCATTACTGCCGTGATCCAGATGGCTTTGACGCTAAAGATTAAAACATCTAGTCATGTTTCTCGACCAATTTGTACTTGGTGGAAGTGTGTTGGATCCTTAGTGACAGTGCAGTGAGGTTAGAACAGGCGTGACTGGGCCGTAGGACACGGCAGACCTGAGGCTAGGTCAGGAAAATGACTGCAGTCGAGCATCACCAAGCTGCAGGGGTGGATGCAGAGGGACAGAACAAAGACTTGGGCCTCTTAGAAGGAAAAACAGAGACAAAGGAAAGAAAAGACAGTTGAGTAAAACAAGGCACGTGGTGGTACATGAAGTGGGTGCGCATCATGATGGAAGCAGCTTCCACTCCATCCATGTGGACATGTGTTAGCTGCAAAAAGCCACTCCCTTCACCCACCTCAGATTGCACATGCACCCACTTCTGATTGCTCATATTTAAATTATTCAAAGCCACTGGAATATTTGGCAGTTCTTGTGACCATCTTTAAAAAAATATTAAACGTACATAATTTTAATACATAACTGCATCAGTCAAATGCTAAGGTGATTTTTTTTTTGTATTTACAGTCAAAATGTCTGACAAGCCTGATATGACTGAGATTTCTCGTTTTGACAAGACAAAGCTGAAGAAGACCGAGACAAAAGAAAAAAACCCTCTACCCACCAAAGAGAGTGAGTCTCCAGCCATATTTCTCCAAAAAATGCCTCATCGTTTCTGTTCACTGCACCTCGTGTCAAAAAGCACAACAGATGCAAATAATCAAATGAATGATCTCTCCTGTCTCCGACCGATGCTGACCATTTTTCTGCTCCGTTTTGCAGCGATTGAGCAAGAGAGAAAAGGAGATGCCACACCTTGACTGCTAAGCACATGAAGAAAAGGAGCTGGGATGCCACAGCAAAATGCACTTTCTTTTAATTATCACACTACTCAAATCTCCTACTTCGGTCTTCAATAAGGGTGCTCCTGAGCTCCAGGGGTTTTGTCCTCACATGGGGTCTCGAACAAAAAGGGTTAGCCTGGTTGCCTGTCTCATTCTGTTAGCCCCTAGCTAACAGCTCACCAATATTGCCAAACTGGGGAGTGGTGTTGTGATGTAGCATCAGGAGGCAAGTAACCAGGCAATGAGGGATGGGGGGCGGGGGAGTTCTCCTAAAAATGGAGAACCATTGGAGCCAAACTATCGAGGATGTTTTCTTAATAATTTTTTACGTTTCATTTTGAAATAAATATCAAGATGTGGAACCTAATGATCTTGTGGATTTTGTTTGTCTTCTCGATGTCTGGATGGGAGAAAAAAGAAAACAGGGTGCAGTTGATGCTCTGGCAGCATGCACCCACATTAAAAATAAGCACCTAATACAGTCTATGCATTATTCGATCATACACGCACACTCACTGGCCACACCATTAGAAACATTTGCCTTATTAACATGACAAATAAGACATTATTTTACTTACTACTTTATGAAGTTAATTGTTGAAATTTGTACTCTATTATGCAAGCAGCTGTAGTTTACTATATTCACTGAGAGTGAGCAATAAAATATCTAACATCTCTCACCATGTTGCAGACTAGTTCTACAACACTGCCACCACAATAACAAACTTTTTTTTTAAACATTCGCACTTCTAAAATGAATGCGGAACATTATTTTTAGTAGTATTTATTAGGGCTGTCAAAATTAAAGCGTTAACTCAGGTGATTAATCCAAATTTTTTAAACTCAGTTAAATATTTTAACTCAGTTAACTCAGTTTGGTTTACTTCAAAAATAATTTGTATACTTTGCAAATATTGTGCCATAGTATCTGTACATATATAACACGTCTCAGAACAAAACACCGCGTTCAAGATATCATTGGGCCTTGCAAAAAAAAGTGTGGCGCTTATGGGCAGTTTTGAGAAAAATTTCGGAGAAAAATGCCTGTAAAGAGAAGATCCATTTAGATCGAATTCAAAAATCAAAGAACGCAATTAGAACAGTTTTTGAATTAAATATACTTCATATTTGGTGATTTTGCATAAATTCCAAGATATTATTCAAGTAAAGTGGAGTTTTACAGGCAGCCTAAAGGGAGCTACAGGCTCCGTTGTGCTTCTGTTACATCACTAATAATAACTTCAGAGGCGAAAAACTATATATATATAGTGCTGTCAAGTGACTAGTGACAAGTGACTAATTAATCACAAAAAATACCATGATTAATTGTGATTAATCACATTTTTTAACAACTATTTTTTGCAAAGCTTATAACAGATATTTACTTGAATAATATCTTGAAATTGATGCAAAATCACCAAATATGAAGTATATTTCATTCAAAGACTGTTCTAATAGCTTTCTTGGATTCTTGAATACGATCTAAATGGAGACATCTTTGCAGACATTTATTTTCGAAACATTTCTCAAAACTGCCCACAAGCGCCACACTCCAGCAGTGTTGGTTTGCAAGGCCCAGTGGTAACTTAAACGCAGTGTTTTGTTCTGAGACGTGCTAAAGAGAGCTAATATGGCACAATATTTGGATGCAAATTATTTATTAAGTAAATCAAACTGAGTTAACTGAGTTAAAATATTTAACTGAGTTAAATTTTTGGGTATTAATCACCTGAGTTAATGCTTTAATTTTGACAGCCCTAATATATATCAGAATCAGAATGTGAAATCCCTTTATTGTCATTGTACAGTGTGTACACACACACACACACATATATATATATATATATATATATATATATATATATATATATATATATATATATATATATATATATACATTGCAATTGTTTTCAATTGTGTTCGTAACTTTTATGGACAAAATTTCTAGGCATAACCAAGGATGTGGTACCGTTGGCTTCATCAAGCTGCGATCTCCAACTCTCACTGGAGCGGTTTACAGCCAAGTGAGAAGCCGTGGGGATGAAAATCTACACCGCCAAATCTGAGCCCATTGCCCACAGTCGGAAAAGAGGACCGTGCTTAAGCTACTGCCTTTTCGACTCTCCCTCGGATAAGCAGAAGAGAATGGACGGATGGATGGCTAAATGTATAAAAATAGGCTGTAAACCAGGACATCCTTTGTGAAAGATCCTTGAGTTGAGACATTTAGTCACTGTGAGGTGTATGAGGTGTAAGTTCGAAGTTATGACAACCCTGCTATGACGTATTGGCCATTTGGACTCAATACATTCGGGTTTTTTTTGGTTTTTTTTTACATACTGTACATTTTCTGCAGCCCCAGACATCATAGAATGAATGGGTACAGCAACACAAATTCTATCGCTGACAGATCTCATACACAAATTGGTAGACACTGTAACCGTAAACTGCCAGCAGCCACCTTCTTGATGTGTGGTTGCTGGGAAAGGAAACTCAGTTCTGGATGTTCTAAACTGTTTTACATGGGGTGGCAGTTGGGAAAACGCGGGCTAGAACACCCCCAAACACACGTTTACTCACACAAAGATATCCGCAAACACGCACTCACACACATTTGAAATGCAGGTTTCAATTAGTTTATGGCCTGGATTCTTTAAGTATAAACAAAAAATAAAGGCATTCTTGACATGTTTATAAATGACGGTGCCATTCCTGCGATTGACTGGCAACCAGTTTAGGGTGTCCCCCGCCTACTGCCCGAAGATAGCTGGGATAGGCTCCAGCACCCCCCGCGACCCTAGTGAGGAGAAGCGGTACAGATGATGGATGGATGGATGTTTAGTGAATTTTAATATGGAACCAACCACTCCTGTATACACTTTGTACATTTGCACCGTGAATACTATGAAATAATCTACAAATTTAAAAAAAAACAGAGCATTTCACTCTTCCCGGCTATTAAGCATTTTTTAATGCAGAAAACAGCATGCGTCGCAGCAAGAGTGAGTGAGGGTCAGAGAGAGAGAGAATGTTTCGGTGTGTCACCACATCCATTCAGTGTGTACTTATGTTGTAAATAAACAAGAGTGTACTGCAGTGAACTGTGGAAGAAGTTACAATGTATTGTTTTCAAAATATGGTATAGAATCATCACAGAGCAAGCCTTGATGTAAGTTAGCACTACTGCTTTGTAAATTGTCACACTTGATGGACCATTTACACATATTAAACACAGACAAGAGCAACTATAGATATATTATAATTTGCCAAACTGTCTGTGGTGTGCCTGGAAGGCTGAAGTTAAAACGACACTTAACCATTTCTTCTTGAAAAAAAGGGAGATTCAGTAAATTCTAAACACACTTTTTAGACGCACTACAGTGACAGCATTAGGAACATTTATAGTAAAATGTTTTACATTTAGTATTAATGAATTCATTGCTGATAGTAGGGGTGGCAAGACCTTTGGTATTGGTGGCTGCCACTAATTTCCACCCTGCAAAACAACCCATGAAGCTCGGCCTTGGGATTAATGCTGTGTGGTGCAGGTTAAGTAGGAAAAGTTTGTTGCTGTCAGTGACAAGACTAAAGAAGATGATGGTACAGAACTTTAAAAATGTCATTAAACTGCAGATTAATAATCAGCAGTTGAGAGCAGAAAGGTGTATGACTTTTGTGCATTTCCGTGTGTGAGTATACTTATTTGCGTTATTGAATATTCCAAGGCTGTGTAGACTCCCACAAAAAGATATATGACCATAAATCTTGGTCGCTGAGGGGCGTTTCAGTCATGGCTCCATTTCGCCCACGTTATGTCATCATAAAGCCCTCCATTATTACAAACATTCAAGATCACCTAATTTGTGCAAAAGTTTGGGTAGAATTTAATTAACTGTTATCCCTCCTACTTTACATTACCAGGGCAACCCTTTTGATTTGGCGGGCCACAATGGGTTCTATGGATGGAGTGTTTGGTAACCTCACCTTATCAGAGAGAAAAAAAATACATTTCATTTTAAATGAAAGTGAATAACAACACTATATATGTCTTTGAAAAACTACAGTATTTAGAAAATAAAACATTAACAAGGTTTATTCATTTAATTTTTTCCAAGTTCGGCGGGCCGGATTAAAACGTTTAACGGGCCACATGTGGCCCTCGGGCCGTAGTTTTCCCACGCCTGGTATAGATTGTGATTTAATACAAATGAAATGCTTGAGTTTTTTTAATGATGTAGTATTTCCTAAGAAGAACTACACGTGTTACCAATAACAAAAACAAAAAACGACATCATAGAAGAGTATCAGAGATTGAATACAAAAATGTTAGACTATAATCTCAAAACAATAATTGCCCTGATACTGCTACAACATCAATAAAATCAACTAATATAAAATGGAATTATCACTATTGATGATGATGATGATAATGATTATGTTTATGATAATAATAATTTTTCATAAAGTGCCTATAAAGGACATGACATGCTTTGACTGTATTATTGTAGTAGTAGTCATGTTGTAGTAGTAGTTGTTGCCGAGTTGTACTGTTGTTTAGTGGATACTTTTTTTACATGAAGATTTTTTGTTTATACCAAGTAATATATTGACAAGTGGCTCCAAACTTAAGATGAATATCCCATTTTCCCACGTGGCTCGTCAGCATAGTTTCGATGGCACCCGTACAATAACACGCCCATATTTTTAGACCATTGTTGGTGCGTTAGTAACCCATTCAAATTGTTTAGGGCTCCCTTAATTAATTGTGGACAATTTACGACCGGTGGATTTAAATTACCCGGTATTATATCTGATCCAGGTCCAGAGTTGCTGGATAGGTTTCAGTCATATTCCAGGATGAATGTTGGGGCCCATTTCTAATTATAGGGATTATTCTCACCTACTTATCTTTTCTATTGTGTTGACGTTCTCACCCAATCGTCCATCCATTGTTCTACACGATGAGTTCGTTGTTGTGGTGGGCGGTTTTGAGTGGTTTATTGGGGGGATTTGGACAGGTAGAGGACATTTTGTTTAAATCCAATAGTAATCACTACCGGGCAACGTCTCTAAGGCTGAATAACGCAAACAAATGACAGAAACTGAGGTGATGAATGCTGATGACTGACTGCAGTCACCAAATTATAGACCAAATCACAGAAAATAATCAGAAGAGGTGAATATACTGCTTATTAATCCCTAATGTTTATTTTGAGGACTTGGTGGATCAAAGTGTTGTATGATGATTCCAACTCAAAGCTCACCGAGCATTTTTCACGCATTAAGGCTCTCATGGATTTATACCCTTGTAAATTCCAGACTGTTTTCACACCAGGTTGTTTCTGAAGGAAACATCTATTATCCTATTATCACCAAGATGCCAATGTCAGCGATGTGTGAAGAAGTATTTACATGACTATATGGGCTGAGCTCCTGCAAGACTTTATGGCTTTGTCGTCACCGTGTGCCCTGTGGGACATTGGTGCCATTTCCCAAACATGGAGAAAAAGAAAAGAAAAAAACCTTCACCATCCTGTATGCTACTTGTGGGCAGGGAATCTCACCCATGCATCATTTCAAATCTGAACATTTACCTCAGTCAATATAACACAAATCTTTGCAGGGAATCTTTTCAGGAATATTGAATTTTAATGCGGGATTATAAAGTAATTACATGTTGTCACTTGGTGGGAAAGGGGGACCAGATCGATGCAGGTGAATTAATGAGGGGCTGTTGAAGCGTCTGCGTTCCCTCTTTGAAGTGCACTTATGCGCGGACGGCTCCTATTTGTCTACAGGCCGGGACCATCACTGTCTTCTTTTTCACAGTGGAGCGTCACTTGTTCGACAAATGTGTCAATCAAAGGGCCCACCACCATATAAATAAAATCAGCCTGGAGGTTGGGGTCCACCTTTAGTAGACCTCTTCTCTTTTTGCTACTCTCATCTGGGACTCGAATAAACAGGATTTTGCACTACAATCATGGGAGCTTGGACGCTGCTCACTGTGATGGTTCTCCACACGAGTTGTATTTTGCGGTCTGCATCCACTTGGTCTGTCATTTATACTTTCGCGTGGACTTATTTTCAATCTTACGTTTGGACTAATTTCTATTACTCTTTTCCTTTCACAGGACGGTGAATAATTTCCTCATGACTGGACCAAAGGTAAACACACGTCGCGTTTATTTATGCAAATTCAACGAGCAACTTTATTGAATATAATTCATATTAATGATCTCGAATTTGACTGCGCGCAACAACAAATTGCATTCTGTGTTTCTCCTTTAAGGCGTTTCTTACCTATGCTGGCAGTGTGCAAGTGGGTGCACAAAGTGGAATACAAGAGTGTAAACACCAGTTCGCCTGGGATAGATGGAACTGTCCACAGAGTACGCTTCAGCTTTCCACACATAGCGGTCACCGAAGTGGTAAGAAACGATTCTTCATTTTCAGCAAATCATAAATTGAGCAATGGAGAAAACGACGGCACCGAGTAATGCCGCCAATTGATTAAAACGACACGGGATGCCACCTCGCTCCTATCTTATTGAAATGAGCAAGATTGCACACACTGACAAACATGTCTGTGTGCAGTCACACATACATCACATTTGCGCAAAACATTTCCACCGTAAGCCTCTCCAAGGTGGAATTGAACTGCACTTTACGCACTCACTGCACAGGTATTTACGCACATATTCTCTGATTTCTCGTAGCAACAAAAGAGACATCGTTTGTCCACGCCATCAGTGCTGCAGGAGTGATGCACACTCTCACCAAGAACTGCAGCATGGGAGACTTTGACAACTGCGGTTGCGATGACTCCAGAATAGGACAGACAGGTACGCGTCTTACATCGTCGGAGTTAACTTTTAAGTACAAAACAGTTGATGTTGTTTTGTCTTAATGGAGTATTACGATTCTTTTTTTTTACATCAGGAGGCAGAGGCTGGATTTGGGGAGGCTGCAGTGACAATGTGGCGTTTGGAGAGAAGATTTCCAAACAATTTGTAGATGCATTGGAAAATGGTCATGACTTCCGTGCTGCGGTCAACCTGCACAACAACGAGGCTGGGAGACTAGTAAAGCATTCTAATACTAATTCGGATTGATTACCACAGCCCGGGAACAAAAATCATTTTGTTTATGGTTTCAAATTACGTGGACGATCTTGCTGTCTCTTTTAGGCAATTAAAGCTACAATGAGGAGAGCCTGCAAATGCCACGGAGTGTCTGGAAGCTGCAGCATCCAAACATGTTGGATGCAGCTTGCCGACTTCAGAGAGGTGGGCACTTACCTGAAGATGAAGCATTCCCAAGCCAAGAAGTTGGAAGTAGACAAGAGGCCGATGAGAGCAGGCAACAGCGCGGATAACAGAGGCGTCATTACGCACGCTTTCCGCAACATCCCTCGGACGGAGCTCATTTTTTTCGAGGATTCCCCGAACTACTGCGTCAGGAACCAAAGCCTCGGCTACGAGGGTACCGAGGGACGGGAGTGCCTCAAGGGAGACAAAAGCATGCCGCGGTGGCAACGAAAAAGCTGTCGCAGGCTGTGCAACGAATGTGGCCTCCGAGTGGCGGAGAAGCACACGGAAGTTGTCAGCAGCTGTAATTGCAAATTCCATTGGTGCTGCACGGTTAAATGTGACAAATGCACAAAGGTTGTTACTAAATATTACTGTGCGCGCAAGGAAAGTGTCAGAAAAGCACACAACAAAGCAAAACGGAAACAATATCGTCCGAGAGGATCGTGATTGACACTTTCGTGTTGCACGGATACAGTTCTATGTCCTAAAATGTGGATGCTGTCTAATTGCACTTCATGTAATACAATGGATTTTGAATAATAATATCTGTTTAAGAACAAATGCTTCATGCACAACAGTTACCTACCTGGTCAAATTACTCCCCAAACTATTGTGAATGAAATTGACTTCATAAAAATATTTTTTTATAATATGAAATGAATACGTCTGGTTTGTCACAAGCAAGTCTCACTCATGCAGCTTTGGCAGGAAAATCTACTATCACCTATAATAGCAAACTTTGAAGTGCGCGTATAGGCGTTTCCTAAATCCGTTATCCAATCAGCTTTTTGTGCCGCTTGGGTGGGGATAAGGCTCATGGGCTCCGTTTGTTCCTTCAATTGCAGAACAGCGGCTCAAAATAAGTTGGTGGTCGACAATCGGTCAAAATGGCATACATGCTGTGGCTTCTACTACTATCTTTTCTAAGCAGAATTTGTCCAGGACACGCTTGGTAGGTGAATCACAATCTCGAGTTATTTATTGCACTCTAAGAACGGGACTAGATTTTTACTATTTTCTTTTCAGGATCGCTGGTAACTTTTTGATGACGGGATCCAAGGTAAACAAATGCTCACGGAATAGTTAAGAATAATTTAGCCCAGATAATAAACACGTTGGCCTACGCCTCTTTTAGGCTTATCTTACGTACGCCAAAAGCGTGCAGGTTGGCACGCAGAGTGGCATCGAGGAGTGCAAACATCAGTTTACGTGGGACAGATGGAACTGCCCGGAAAGCGCTGTCCAGCTCAAGGGACTGAGACGCGGTGGGTAACCTAAAAAAATATGTGCGTGTAGAAAATACATGGCATGCTTAGGCGCTAAACTGTACAATACTTTCATGCAGTATGAGTACATGTTTCCAACACTTGAAAAATGAGACGTTTGAAAAAATAATTATGCTGCATCTCTGCTCATGTTCAGCCACCAGGGAAACCTCATTTGTCCATGCCATCAGTGCTGCAGGAGTCATGTACATTCTGACCAGGAACTGCAGTATGGGAGACCTTGACAACTGTGGCTGTGATGTCTCAAGGAATGGCAAAATTGGTAACACCACTTTCAAAAACTTTATACAGAAATAGATTTTTGCTAATCACATTTTGTTATAATTAACAAATGAAATGGCAAATATCTCATATTATATTGAATTGTGCTTCATGTGTCTAGGTGGACAAGGCTGGCTGTGGGGTGGATGCAGTGATAACGTAGATTTCGGGGCGAGGATATCCAAGCAGTATGTGGATGCGCAAGAGACTGGTCAGGACTCGAGAGCTGCTGTCAACCTGCACAACAATGAAGCTGGACGTCTTGTAAGCATTCTCACACATGACAAATAACGCTCTCCCAATTATTGAAAAACTGAAATTTATCTCACGTCTGAAGTGACTATTCCCGGTCGGGCGGAATCCTCGTACTGTAAAAATTGTAACTTTTCAGGAAGTAAAAAATAATGCCAGCTTGTCTTAGTTTCCAGGCACCACTTTGTGCAAGTTGTATTATACATTATATTTCTATCACAGACTCACGTCAACATGAAACAAACTAAAAACTACATTCAATACATAGTGGTGCACTCGCCCACGTTGTGTTCAGTTCCTATAGTGACGGTGTCTATGTCTACCCTGTGACTGGCTGGCGACTAGTACAGGGTGTAGTGCGCCTTTCGCCCGTAGTCTGCTGGGATAGGCTCCAGCACCCTCCCGCTACCCTGTACAGGATAAGCGTTGTGGATAATGACATGACATGACATATATAACATATACAATATATAACACACACACATAGTAATCTTAGACTTGTGTTCCAACAGGCTGTGAAGGCGACCATGAAACGCATCTGCAGATGTCATGGCATGTCTGAGAGCTGCAGCGTCCAAACGTGTTGGGCACAGTTGTCTGACTTCAGAGAAATCGGCGATTATTTAAAAGTCAAGCACAGTCAAGCCCAAAAACTGGACCTTGACAAAAAGCGCAAAAGGGCAGGTAACAGTGCAGAGAGCCGCGGGGCCATTGTCAACACCTTTGGCAGTGTCCCCCAGACTGAACTCATCTACCTGGAGGATTCCCCGGATTACTGCAAGAGAAACATCACTCTCGGGCTGTATGGCACTGAGGGCCGGGAGTGCGTTCAGCATGGCGAGGGTCTGACTCAGTGGGAGAGGAGAAGCTGTCGCAGGCTGTGCCACGAATGTGGCCTGAGGGCAGAGGAGAGGCGTGTGGATGTGGTGACCAGTTGCAACTGTAAATTCCAATGGTGTTGCAAGGTGAACTGTGACGACTGCTCGCAAGTCATAGTGAAACACGTCTGCACCAGGAGGGAAGCGACAGAAGGACACGCCCTCAGACGCCGGCAACGTGGACCCAAATAATGCATGACAACCTTCTAAATTAGAGCCAATATCTGAATTGTCATCATATTTGCACTTTTTATCATCATTTATGTTGCGTCTATTTATGTGAACTTGCACCAATGAAATTGCTGTCTCAGTCTTTAAATAAATTGCTAAACATATAAAGTACTGTGTTATTTTGCCATGCCAAACTATGTTATATATAATATTGTTTTGGTTGGCAATCAAGGCAATTTCTAACAAGCTGCAAGGGATGTCAATTGTAGGAATTACAATTAGAATGGCGTGAATACACTAAACAGAGGATTACAGGGATAACATGGTGCAGATGACACCTCTATCAAGGTGTTGATGCAGCAGTACTTTGATGCCAACGTGTATTGAATTGATTCTCAGGCTTTCAAAGACAAATTAGCAAAGTATTTCCACCACCAGAAGACAGGCATTTGTCCTGATAATCTGGGAGGATGCCAATGTCAGCCCGCATTCAGAGTATGCTAATGAGAAACGCAATGCATCTGAGTTTAAAAAAAAAGGGAGGGTGGTATTTGACAGGCTTATTTTCTCCAAGTGCCGTGTGTGCAAATCATACTCAAAGCTCCTTAATGAAAATTTAATTGCTTTGGTTTCAATTATTTCATTCATATGGACGTTCTAAGACTTACTCAATCAGTCACTGACTGACCTCCTCCTTTCCTCTGTGACTCCTTGTATCTAGTAAAAATCTTCCACTCAGCTGGACATGTCATAAATATGCCACTGTCTCAGTTAAATCGAAGATGACACAGCTATCGCTTCCTTCGAGCGTCCATCCTTTGGGGCAGGGGGCTCCTCTCCCCCCTCTTTTTTACATTTTTGTCATACCTTCGGGCCAAGAAAGTTATTTAGACTTTCACAATTATTAAGACTGAAAAAATGGGCTTCCGTTTCAAGCAATGGGGGAAATAACAACAAAAGTAATATATATATATATATATATATATATATATATATAGACTCTGAAACCTCCGAAAACAAGAAACCTTTTACCCCCTAATCCTTCCCATTTGCCTGTTTGTTCCTGGGGATGCCCCGTATTTCCCATGCTGTCCTGCTGTGCACTAATGAAGGCTTTGCCTCACTGGAGGTCCTTATCTCTTCTCTCCACTGGCGATACATGATTACTTCCATATTGATGCCAAAGGGGAATCTGACCTGAAGTCTGCTCAGAATGACCACATCTGTTCTCAGCCACTGGACTTGACTTCACTTTTGACAAATAAGATCTGATTTAACACCTGTTTCAAAAGGGGAAGTCTGTGTCATTGTTTGAATGAACTTTTCCACATGGTCAAACACTTGGATCTATTATCATCCAGTGTTCCATGTAGACCCCACTGTGGCAAGATCCTGCCATTCACTAGGGGTATGTCTCAAACTCAGAACAGGAGAGTATAACATAGGACAGGAGGGAGGACTCTCACAAAGACCCCCCAGGAGGACTCATGTATTCACCCAGACAGGCCTGAGGGTCTTGGGGGTGCATCACACCGTGATTGATCATCCCCCCCCTCCTTGTTGCCCTCCCCTATCACCCACGTGTGAGATGCAAAGATAAGTCTCGCTGTTCCGGGATACAAGATTGAATTTTGACAATGCTGTGATTTAGAATAAAATGGAACGATCCGGTTTCTATGACAGTGACACTAATAGTGAAGAGTAAATCTCTGCACAGCAACTTTTAACTGGTCAAAACTACCTAACAAAATGTCTGTGATAAGGACATGGAATGGGCACTATTGTTATTTTCATGTACAAGAGATGAGCTAATTCCTTGAAATCACCCAATACATCACGATTATTTCATATATGTTGTGATGAAACAACAGCGCATAAAAAAATACTCTACTACAGGTGAATAAAGGGTTGACTTCAGTAACTTTCTATATATGCAACACATCTAATATGCTTACCAAAATGTCATTAATTCGAACTTGTATTAACCCATCACATAGAGAGAAAAGCTACTGAAAAGGATGCCATGATTTAAAAGAAAAATGTGGACACTACCAACTATGACCAAAAGATGTCAGTGCAAGACTTTTGGCTACAGATATTTTTTTTAAATCACATGCCACACAAGGTGATTAGTTACAAGTAGGGTTCATTGCCGTTGCTTGCTTGAATTTATTTTTAGTTTATTATTCACACCTCAAGTATCTAATTTGCAACAATTCAAAATTATCAGTTAACACCAGAAAAAGAGGTAATATTTTTCAAATAGTCCTTAATTTCCCCACGCAAAAACAATGCATTATTTTTGAGTGATGATTGATTTTTATTATTTCAGCATTGCCACATTGTTCATTTGAAACAACTCATACAAATATCTAAGGAATTGAATTACTTTATTGTTATCTGTATGCAGTTTTGTTAGAGATGGCACACTCTACTCAAATGCATAGTACATGGCAAAGCACATAAGGAGCAAATGATCATCTTTCATATCTTAAAACAAAAAAGTCAAATTGCAAATAATTTTAACAAGCTAACACTAATTTCTTTCAGAAAATGAACAGCAGATGGTGGTGTATATCACAACAGACCCCTCGAGTCTTTAAACCAAAGTACCTGCCTTGCCATACTGTCAAGTTGTGAAGTCCTTACAGTGTCTTGATTTTTTAGTATTTTCAAGGCTGGCCATCCAGCTGGTATGAAGCAGAAACACGCACATCCACATCATCCTTTGTCTCTGTCTGCAGGAAAACAGAGTCAGGTTAAAACTTAAATAAATAAAATATATGTAAAATTTAAAAAAAAAACACATAGGCACAATAATTGACACACACTTGTATTTACATATATATATATATATATATAATATATATATATATATATTATATATATATATATATGCGCAAGTAAAATATATGATGTAAATACAAGTGTGTGTCTATTAGTGCGCCTATGTGTGTGCGCGAGGCAATCCCACACCAATGATGCTTCTCAATTTGGTTACTCCTATCTCTAGAAAGAAACGCTGGCCGCGTTACAGCTTTAAGATGAGTAACCAAGGCGACTCAACTCCCGGGGCTTCTGGTAAAAAAAATAAATAAAATGCTATGCAAGAGAGTAAAAACATGAAAGGATGATCTAGAGGAGAAAAACGTTGTGGCCGTTCACTCAACGCAAACTGAAAAGTGTGCACGCCACAGGCAATGTTTGATGCTCGTAGAGGAGTGTAGCCCTCATCATGAGTCCAAGTCACCCTTTTATGGGTGCTTTAGTGTTAAGGTTCCCCAGGGTAAAGGAGATGATTACCCATCACACACGCGCGTGCGCACACACAGTCGCAGTACACTGAAGCCAATAAGGTCTGCAGCACCCTGGAGGATACATTGGCTTTAAGAGAACATGAAAATGTTTTTTTTTCAGCATTATATAATATATGCACAAAAACACTATCTGATTTTGCACTGATGATTGCTAGTTGACCTTTCTGATTTCTAAGATGACCTCCGCTCTCTCACATGTTTTCCAGGAGAGGCTTGCGGCGTCTGCTGAGGCGCCTCCTGGATTTTCAGGTGTCCCAGCTTGTCAGGGTCTCCGACACAAACGATCAAATCACATTGCCTGAGCTGGGTTTGTACTGCAGGTGGGGGAAAAAAACAGGAAAAAAACTGGCCGAGTTTCTAAAGATAATCCATCTTAGCAGTAAACAACTTCACTGTTGCACATGTTTAAAGATGTATGCACACTCTGAGAAGCATTCATTAATTTCATTCAAGTCACACACTGGGCTTATACTGTAACGTACATACATCTCATCGATTGACATCAAATACAAATTGAAAATTGTAATTCCGCCTTTATATGCGCAACACTGATCAATTTTAATGTACTTGGATTTGTTGTTGTTTGCACCGATAAAGCATTACCATATCTCAAGATAAGCTTCAGTGAGGTTCTCAAACAGCAATGACAATAATAACCATATTGTTTTATGAATAACTCTCATGTCTCTGTCGATGAAATTCTCATCTTAGTAATGACTACATATTTGATACAGATCAGATATGTTTGCTAATGTGACAGGAGAGTGTACATATAAACAGTTAGCAGGGAGCAGGAACTCTTTGATGCAATTACCAGTTTGAGTCAGTTTTTTTTTACTTTATCATGTTTATCAGGTTTATTAACATTATTTAGAAATGGCATTTCTTTAATGAAGGGTGTTTGGAATTAACAAATATTATAGCTTTGTTGATTTGAGCTGTTAAGGAGAAAAGACAATTTTACTGATGGTCCGCTTTTTATGACTGTAACTGTCCCCTTTGGCAGAAAACAAGTCACAACATCTTGCTTGATTGATTAAACCTTCAGTTACTTCTAACACACCAGCGGGTCACAATCTGACAGCTGTCATGTATAACAATGCGACTCTGCGCCGCTGACACCTCTAAGCAACACTAACTTGCATAGCAGTTGGACTCTTGTGTGGCTATCGTATTGCAGATCGAGGGCAAACTGTTACATCTGGAGATTTGCATAGTTGACAGTCGGTCATAAATGTCATTGTCATACTCATTACATAATTCATGCATATTGACATTATTAAGAAATACACTTACGTGCCAGTTGATCTATGCAATTAGACAGCAGCTCCAAACCTCTTAGGATATATTCCAGATCAATGTGGGTGGTTGAGGAACACAGTTCAGTGCTTGTCCCTGTGTTATTCATCTGGGTGGAAAAAGACAACAACAAAAAAGAAAACAACATGAGGAAATTGCACCGAATCCGTCATCTCACTGAGTCTGAAATTGTATCAGACTTATTATGAATACTGGGTGTAAAAAAAAATATTGAAAAAAAAAATCAAAGGCAGACCACAGTCTAAATGTGAATATGCACTTTTATTTGATATTTTATCAGATTTAAATGTAACAATGAAATGCATGCAGTACTGTGCAGATTTTAATTTAAATTTGTCGACAATTCAGCTATTCTGGATTGAAAACTTCACATCTCAGTGTGTGGAGCGTCAGTGGGAGCGGGTTCCTGCAGTCCGCCCGCTGCCACAGTGTTGAAGCTTAGGCGATGAGCCTCTTCGAGATGGCGCATCGAACCCCACAGTTCGGGGTTGGTCCGCATAGCCGTCATGTCGTAAGCCATCCACGCCAGCTGCACTACAGGTGGACAGAACCGCAGTTCATTTGCGCTGCACTTTGGCCGATGCAGCTCTAACAATGTCTGTCCCACAAGTCAACGTTTACGTTTCGAACCAGATATGTTTTCCATGTCTTCTATCATTCTTTCCAAATGCCCGTCGAGTTCCAAAGAGTTTTCGAGGCACGTTTGGTCCCCAGGAGGCAATGTAGAGTCGGCCATCTGCCGAACAAAGCGGCATGTCCATAATTTCATAATTGATTTCTGACAGCGATACACCATTCAGCCATTTTGGATTACGACGCTAGCCTAAATAAGGTTATGTTGCTAGGTCGTTTTGGATTCACCGATATCCTCCCTTTTTCAACAATTTATTGAGGAGTGGTGGGCGAATATACTCCTATAACAGGCTCATAATAAATATTGTATCGTGGTACAAAATAAAATGTCGAAAGACTTACGTTTGGCAAGGCTTTATGGTCAGGCAGGCGGCTAGGGCAGTGGCCAGCTTTGACTATGGTGGGGAGTGCTGGGTGGGTACAATGAGCTTTCATGAGGAGTTACTACAACCAATAAATAAATAAAATAACGACACCTTAATGCACGCTCTTGATTAATTATATTAATTTGTTATATCAAATAACAATGATAATAATTATAGCGAATTTTGGGAAATTTCAATTGCAACATTTAAATACTTTATGTTAATTCTAACAATTGCCTCGGATAATGTGTGTGTTGGGTGCGGGTGAAATCATCCTAATGGCTTATAAATTACAACAATGAAGTAAAATTACAATTAAAATTATATTTCACTATGTTTGTACAGTAAATGGAAGCTCTTATCCAGCTGTTGTGAAATGCGCTGTATAAATAAAGTTTTATTGAATTGTATCTATGAAGAGCAGTCTAACTGATAATTACAATCAGACAAATACATAGTTCAATTGTCATTCTAAATTGTGTTGGTTAAAATTGAATAATATTGTCTTTGTAAAGACTAATAACTATATGACAGACAAATACAGTCACAATACATAGTACCATTTCAACAATGAGTGAAAAAAATGAACATTAATAATACACTTGGAATGTTTTATTCACCTTGATATCAAAATCTCCAGGTTGACACTACATTTACACATCTTTCTATAAAAAAAAAATCCTTTAATTTTTAGTTGAATTTACGCAATTGAAAATGCAAATGACTGAACTTAATCGTAATGTCACTGCTCAAGCTAAAAAAACAAACACTTAAGCAAAGTTGAACGAAATGCCTGGAGCAACTGTACAATCCCAAGTGAAAAAAAAGGGCTACTCACCTAAGGAGAGAACCAATCAAACAAGAGAGGGGGCGTTTCCAGGGAAACAGATATAGCAGGTATGACAGGTGACAATTGAACATAAAGCAAGGACAACGCTGACAAGCAAAGAGGACCGATAACGCCATTTGGATCAGCTCAATACATTTCACAGCTTGAAGAGAACGAACACGGAGAAAGATTTTGATACAGAAGTCAAGACAACTGAAGGTTAAAGCGGCTGTCTTCAAGGTAAGAAGAAACACTGCTTCGACAATGTCTGCTTTTGAGGCCCAGGAACAATCTCCTCCACGTTGTGGCCCTCAGTTCCCGAGCCTTGGCCAGGAGCCCCCTGAACTCAGCATGTACAGTGACTGTTACTACCCCCCGCCATCCCTGCCAAGTCCTCAGCGCACCACACCGGCCTCCTATGAGCTGGGTGACTTCAGCACTACATCCCCAAACCCTTACCTTTGGTTCAACGGCCCTGGGCTGAACACACCATCATACCTGACGACCAACGGTCCACCCGGGAACCCGGGACCTCCTTTTGTCCCGCAGCACTATGGCATGCAGAGGCCTTACTTGGGCTCGGCTGGAGCAGGCGGCCCTGGAGGGGAGTTGAGCTGGTTCTCCCTCCCATCTCAAGAGGACTTGATGAAGCTAGTCAGGCCACCTTATTCTTACTCAGCTCTCATCGCCATGGCTATCCATGGAGCACCTGACCGGCGGCTGACCCTGAGTCAGATATATCAATATGTCGCAGACAACTTCCCTTTCTACAACAAGAGTAAAGCAGGATGGCAGAATTCCATCAGACACAACCTATCACTAAATGACTGCTTCAAAAAAGTACCAAGAGATGAGGACGACCCAGGTAATATTTTGAAAACACCTTTTTTTATTTCTCTCTTTCAACAAATGTTGATTTTTAATTGTGCATTCTGTATTGTTTACATTTTTGCAAAATCCTACTTAACAGGCAAGGGCAACTACTGGACACTCGATCCAAACTGTGAAAAGATGTTCGACAATGGAAACTTCCGCCGCAAAAGGAAGAGGAAGTCTGACTCCCTCTCTGGGGTCGATGGTAGTTCAGGAGCCCCTGAGTCAGGTGAAAGTGAGCGGGGCAGCCCCAAACACTCTGCCAACTCTTCCCTAAACATCTCCCAGACGCCGGACAGAATTCCCTCGCCGTCATCATCCAGTGCTACACCTTGTCTGAGCAGCTTCCTGTCTGAGATGTCTGGAGTGTCCGGTGGGTCAGGCAATGATGTGGGAGGAGATGCATTGAGCAGACCCCTGCAAGTTAACCTTCCTCTAGATGGGCCACATAGGCTTCCACAGGCTGCAAGTTTTAATAGCTACTCGCCAAACTCTGCTGGCCGAGAGTGGCTTCCACAGGTGCAAGCTCCCCCGATGATCTCCACTTCACCCACCCACTCTTCCTCATTAGGGTACGCGAGCCCCATCCTCAGCCAGTACAGTGCATCCAGTGGACACTACTTTCCCCCGCTGGGCTCAACGGGAATCATCTATCCACGTGAGGGCACTGAAGTTTAATTTAACAAGAATTGAACTGATGGTGTAGAAACATTTTTTCGCAGGATTTAGTTTTCTTTTGCAATAGAGATGAGTTGTCACACACACACCCTAAGTGTGTTTGCGCTGACAGAGACAGTTGAGGTCACAAAAGCGTGTGACAACGGAATAAAACACCTTTGATTCCCACAGAAACGTCTGAGTCAGCAGCGAAGAGCTGAAACTGTCTGAAAGTAGCAAATTCAGAGTCAGCTATTATCCCTACCAAAGCCGGTCTCTATCAGGGCTGACTCATTCTTAACTGATCTGAGGTCTGATCTGCTGACATCAGTCTGTTCCACTCTACTGTCAGTGATTCCTTGATGGTATCACACAAACACAACGTCCAGACAGCAGTTTAGATGAGCGGTTAAATTACACCTTTGTCTACATTATATTCATGTGACCCTTGTTTTGCTGTCTCCAAAATCTGATCTGATGATCTTCCAGAGTCTCAAATGTGTACTTTGTAAATATGTCTGTGTCTTTTAACCTTAATCATTTACATAATTTGGTTGTTATTACACCTGTTAATGTATTCTTAATGTATGGATGGCAAAAATGATGTTGTCTTTTTGATATGAATAAAGTACTTTTGACAGCTGCATTTGCGACTTATTTAAATCAAATGAACCATTTTTCATGTAATGTTAAGAAAATAAACAAATACATAAAAAGATCAAGAACCAAAAGTAGAATACAAGTCTTCAAAGTGAGAGAAAAAGCTCCAGCAAGGTAAAGCGATGACCAGAGGAGTAGAAGCAGCAGGTCTGTGAAACCTGATCTTTGTGTGATAAATTGTTTAACTGATTCACTGAAATGATAAAAATCCTCATTCCCATGCAATCCCTTCTTCCCTGACTAAACAGCTAAACAGTCGCAGTATATCAGTAGGAACTGCTGACTGGCAGCAGCTTGATTCAACCGTCACAAGATTCAACGACGCTGAAGTGGGAACTGACTGCGTACTGCACAATTTGACTGACATCAATATTGTTAATTGTCACCAATATGTTATAGTCTTTTTCATCAACAATGAAAGTGCAAGAAAAAGATTAAAAAAAAAGAACAACAACACACATTCAGAGAGGTTTTATTATCGTTAGATTATACTGGAGTCATTCCTTTACATTTGAAAGGATCATAAATGACATTGCTTGTCTTATATGAGAGTCATGATATAGCAAACAATGTATGCGTACATTGAAGGGACACTTGATTGACGTTAACATTGGCACTTATATAATAGGTTTGCATGTAAAAATGACATCAGTACTAAAATGTCCCCCCCCACCCAAAAAAAAAATGACGTGATTTTTTTTAGATTTACGACAAATTGGCATTGCCTCTTTTAAGAGCTGGGCTTGTTACTTTTTTTTCGGTTTCAGCGTCTACATCACAGCAGGGAGGCAAGCATTGCAATATTGCTTGCTTTGTCAGTTCTGTTGTCTAAAACAGAGACCAATCACCACCAAAATGCAAATGCACATTACTACTCGTTTCCACTTCAACCTGTGAAAGTATAAAGGTATTCTGCAAAATAGTTTGGAATCATTGACATCAAACGTGAGCACATGTGATCACCTCCACAAAATCCAAAAGACCATCTCTTCTTCACTTACACAGGCTCAAGCATACAAGAACATGAATGCGCACTCAAACCCGACTGGATATATTTTGGATGTTTAGCTACACTAAGTTGGTGTCAAACCGAAGGAGGCAGACGGTGGCCGGCAGATGGGCATGGATCTTTATCATCCCCACACCCTTCCTTATTTCCTAATTTCTCCAAAATTAATGGATAAAAAAGAAATAACTCATTTCAGTTTCCTGATAAAAAAAAATATAAACTGAACATCCATCATGGCTGGACTGATTTATTAATTTACTGTGGTCAAATTGTATGCGCTGGTACTAAGGTGCTGTATACCTTTGTTTGACAGCGATGAACATCCAGTTATACAGTAAACTACCCATTGATCAATTTCCGCCTGAGGCTTTTATTTACCCTGAAACACAGGCAGCATGACATCCATTTACACTAAACACAGAAAAAAAAAAGAAACAATGAACAATGAAGGGAAGACTGAGAGAGAGAAAGAAAAAAAGAGCTGGATAAACAGCAGAAATGACAACAGATTGTGTATGGTCGCAAAGTGAAAAAAATCAGCGTTATAAAATTGACATTATGTACTGATTTCAGAACAAGATGCGGTTCTATTAAAACAAAGATAAAATGGGAATTTAGTTTAAATCATGCAAAAATGTCATGCCTCACTCAGACTCATATAGTGGTGGGGGGGATTGTGACTCCTCCGAATTCAGATGCAAATTGATCCTCTTCACCTACAATCAACACTGTGGAGTGGCGAAGAGCAGAGACATAACAGAAGTGTGGTCAATGTTAAAAGTTGAATAGTTTATTCAACATGACAGTTTTTTTACTACTCCACACTTTATTTATATTGCTTGCTAATGGGTCAGCAAAGACTATGCTTAAATACGGTCAATAAAAAAAATATTTTATATATATATATATATATATATATATATATATATATATATATATATTCAACATTGGCTTGTGTTCTGTGGATGAGCTATCCGCAAGGAATCTTGGTCTTTCGAGTACAGGTAGTAATAGTATGCATGGCGTTTAGTGTGCAAACCAGCTGAAATAAACAAACTGAGCGAAACAAAGTTGCATTTTTTAAGGGCTCTTATCTCTCACGCTCACCAATCAGTGGCATGCTACTGTGGACAGATCACATTAACCATGTCCGAACTTCTTTTGCGGCTGCGTGGGAAGGCTAGCCGCTAAAAGCTACCTTGCTCCACAGCAGCGTGGACTTTTGTCTTATGTAACCGTTGCAACCATTTGCAACCTTGAACAAAGCCTAACACAAAAAAAAAAAACATTCAGTACAAGTGCACACACTTGCAAACCTAAGAATGCGTCCAATAACTTTTGAGCAGACTTTAAGTGAGCGAGTGATATTGCGCCTAATAGACCGTTAAATACGGTACATATTGTGTTTTCCTGCTTTCTGCAAGGGACCTGAATAGTTTTGATGAGTAAATTATGCTCAGCAAAATTGCTTTTTACTCATCTTGTTCCTGCGTGATTATGAGTATGATGGGCATTGTTGTGGATAGGCATGAATTTTATGATATGACAAAGAATGATGCACACACGCATGCACGACCACCCCTCACTGAAGTGTTTAGTCACCCTGGCCACCCCACTGAAAAGTTTCTGACTGTACTCCTGGCCGGCACATCAAGTGAGGTGCAGAGCGCTCTGCCAAATTCCAAAACTTGCCCCAGCATGGAAATAAAGATGTGCCAGTTGTTACGCCAAGTGCACGTCTGCCAGTCTATGAAAATAGGGCCTGTGTGTGAACTTGACCTAATTTGACCGCATTCTTAACTGAGGAAATTCCCTTTATAGAGTAAAATGTATATTGCCTCAAATCATATGAAACATACATTACAATTACTATAAATATGCCTTCAAAATGATTCTTTGGCATATTGGTCGGGGACATGACTGAGGGATATCCCACGCAGGATCCATCACACGCACCTTCCTTGCCTTAGGCTGTGGAATTATTGCTCAATACAATAATGCGATTAAAATCTAATAAATCCTCTCCCCCCACCTGCTGCCTGGCTCGTGGCAGTCTCACACACACCTGTCGAAGTAACGGAATTCACCCACACAAGTGTTGTTTTTGTGAGTGTGTGTCTGTGTGTGTAGTGCAAGTTGTTTATATCATAAACTTAGGAGAAGAGTGATTATCTGAGCGCTGCAGAGCATGAAGAAAGCATTTAAATGACATGCTTCCATTCTAGCAGCAATAAAATATTTTTTGGTGTATTTATTGAAAGACTAGCCAGGTAGTGGATTTGTTGAAATGAATGTGAGCAAAGTTATTTCTTCATTTCAATACTATCGAAATGAAAATGCTAAATGTATGGTACCAGATGAACCCAAAACACACACGCATGCACCTCCTGTTTTTACTAAAACAACCATGCCCTATCAAGGCTGTTTAGTAAACGGCAGAGGAGAACGTCAAGCCTGGAGAAATGTAGTCATGCTCAGTGCTCCAGGAGTGGGCCCAGGATTTACCAGCTTACTGTTATGTGTAAACACCCCCACACACTCCAGACACACGTACGCAGGTGATGAAAGCACTAAATACCTTGCCCTTAGTCCTCAAGTTTTGTGTCCTTTAAAGGTCAACGGAAAATTTTTGTATGAATAAAATTTACCTTAATCATGTTTAGATTTAAAAGGAAAAAAAAAAAAAGATCAGAGAAGCTGTTCCAGACAATAGCATTTAGGATAAGGTCTACAAAAGAGACAAATTCCATAAACAGTGACCAAACAACTTAGTCCCAAAATATATTCCAGTTGAGGCCAATTCCGAAAACCTTTCCAGACAGTTTTACAAAAATACAACATCTTCTTAGTAACATCCATCCCTGTCAGCTCTTGTACTGTAAGCTTGTGAGTGTTCACCGCTTCCTAAACATGGCTTATATACACGATTTGTGGAAAAGTTAAGTTTAAAGACAAACAGGAGCATGGAGAGAAGCTGTGTATATATGAATCATTGCTATTTCACCCTAAAATATTTTCCATGTCAACAGGCAGTAAACATTGTGATACAAAGAGGGCTTTGCAGAGAGGGAGGGAGAGGGAATTACACCAGAAGTGGGCATCTCTCTGAGCTGAAGACCAAGTACAGTATATTGCAAGCATTGTCCTTTATTTTCATTTGCATTTGAAATATAGTTCGTGGTCACAAATTTAGAGAGACCATAACATTTTCCCAAACCGCTGCAGTCCAAATTTGCTCACCTGCAATTTTGAATCAGATGCAGATGCTTCACATCCAAAATAAAACTCCTCACTTTTCTAAAACTTTTGGATGTTTGTCATCAAAGACTCAAAACAGGCTGTATGTTTGTATGTGAGTGTCATTTGTTGACTGTCGCTATTCCGCCTTTCACGCCCAATCGGTGCTAGTTCTGGTTTAGACGTCGAGCCATGATTAGCGCCAATTGTTGTTGTAATTTGTTTTCTGCAAAACACTCACTAGAATCTCGGAAATCTAGTGCCAGACAAGAAGAATATCTTCACAGGAAAGGCTCCTTATGTCAATGACTAGGAAGCAACATTAAATTCCTATTTCTACCGCAAAGAGCCGGTCAACTTCAGCTGTTTTGGAAACAAAGATGCATACGGTGACACATGAATGTCATATCAGTGAGTTAATGACGCATGTACAGTAGGTCTGGGATCGCTTTCTACCAGACAAACTAGTGTTTGGCGATACGCAAACTGTGCCCAGCTGAGCACACTGGAAAAGATGAAAATAATTTTTTAACCTTTAAGTGACATATGTGAGATATTGTGACTTTTGTTTCACCACAGTGACAACTATTAGTGTGCCACACATGCAGTTCATCCAGTGGAACAAAATGGTGCTGCGGCACATTAGCCTTCTATTGGTAATCGAAACAATTTAACAGGGTGTGCAGGCCCACCATATAGATTGTTGCAGAACTACTGACACCCCATTATTTTGTAATCAGGCAGCAAAGCTGTTTGTGCTGAATCTTGCCTCATTTTCTCTACTGTTCAGTGCAGTGCAGTGGTGAGCTGTGAGGGACAGCAAGGCCTTCTCTGCTGGTCCAAGCACTATTCGATGTACTGACCTACATGTACAGCAGAAATGATAACATTTGTGCCGTGAAATTTCAGTGGTCCATCCATGAGTTATGTTTCAGACCACCCCCGCAATAAATGTTATTCGCAATATCGAAAAACCTTAGTGAAATACATGGCGTGTTTTTATAGCGTTTATGGCACTTTGGACCAAATTCACAAAGAATGAACATCGCTCACTGATAATCCTTCAATCTCACTTCAAAAAGAGCATAGTACATTTTTTTTGTACTACTGCTGCCATATCAGGCTTTCGGGAAGTTTACACTAACTTTCTCTTGACGTTATTTGCTTCACTCAAACTGCATGTGGCTATTTGTAATGGTGTTACTGCATTAGACATTGTTAACAGATACACAAGATACACAGTATCTCATTTAAATACATGCAATTACCACCGGCGCAGAAACACAATCTGAGAGTGCCAATGCTTTAAAAGACGTACTTGTACGCCTTGTGGATAGAAAGAGTTAAAAGATCTGAGGTTATGGTAAAAATCCATTGAATTTAGTATATAAATGTAGCTTACTTGTGTGCAACAAACATTGGCCATTTAGCGATTTTGGGGCGGCTGTTTATTCAGTCGAGCCGAACTTATTCTTATACTTTACCAAATCTTCTTGCGGTCCGGTTTAAACCCGTTTGCTGGCCAGATCCGGCCGCGGGCCGTATGTTTGTCACCGCTGATATAAAGCATAACAGCTCTAAATGCATTTTCACTACGTTTACTTTGAACTCTGGGCTCCACTAATTGACCCAAGTATGCCGATCTCTATGCCTTTGTGGGTTTATAAACAATCAGCAACAATTCAGTGATTTGTAGATCAGTAGCAGAATTTTGAAATATATTCCATAGCTGATTGGGCGCCAGTGTAAAGTCTTTAGGAATGAAGTAATAATTTCTGGTGTCTTGTGTTTTGGAAGGGAGTCCCGTAAACTGACCATTACAATAATCAAGTATACTGGGCATAAAATAATGCATAGTCTAACTGCTCATGGGTAGAGTTTTTTTCCTTTTGGTATTTTGCTAGAATTTGCGCTGGCAGAATTGGTCATAACAAGCTGTATGCTCCTTTGTATGGCCTTGTGGGATAGAAATAGTCTTTTTTCAGGCTATCCTCATGGAATTCCTTGCATGAAAATCGAATCCGCAGTGCGCACGAGTACGCTGTGCTTGAAATTGCGGAAACACAAATTCGACTCGCTGGGGTCCGTGCATGACATTGATAGCTAAACTGCAACATCTCTTTCGGGTGACATATTTGGCCGTGTATGTGACGTGGGCAATTGGAGATCGCATTTGACACGTATCATGCAACATTGGCATTCTGAAGCATTTTGCCCAAAGGTAACATATGCAGACTGAACCGAAGTAGTCTGGGGACCGACTCTTGAGGGACCCCACATGTCATGGCCATTTGATCAGGTTCAAAACGTGCAATGGTCACAAATTGCGGTAACTCTTTTTCTCTAAGGGCCTGGCTCTATTTTTCTTTTTGACCCCATCCAAGTTTCCAACCTATTTCAGAGTATATTACGACCAATTGTCAAATCAATCAAATGCTCCACTGAGATCCAATAAGACAAGCACCGACATGTTCCCTGCGTCAATTTTCAAAGTTATATGATTTAGTACTTTAATAAGAGCGCTTTCTGTACTGTGACGTGTTCGGAATCCTGAATAGAATTGATCAAAAAGTCAGTTTGAGTTAATTAAAAATATATATTGATATATATTGTTTAAAAAGGGAAGGTTTGAGATGGGTCTTTTGGGAAGGCGCTTGATGGCGGCTACTTTCAGAGGTTTAGGAAGCTCGCCTGACCGAAGTGAGCATTTGATTATTTGCTGTACCTAGGTTTGAACAGATATCTAAAGAGTTTTGAAAAAGGCAGATTGTATCGAGTCAAGAGAGCTGGTTGATGGTTTCAACTGCTGAACCACATCTGCTATCTTTCTTTGATCTACTGCATCAAATTCTGTCCACTAAAGTAGCAGGTAACTTCATTATATATATATATCTGTTGAGAGGAGTTCTGTCACTATTTGAATTGGGGGATATGTGAGTTTGTCGATCATTGCAAATTGATGCATGCGTTGTTGAAATTCTCATTAATGATTTCAGAAAAGTTTTGGTTATCTTTTACGAACACTTTGTTAAAATTACAACGACATTGACTGTACTGGACAAAATGAACTCAAGAATTTTTTTTCTCCACTTACGTTCCAGCATCCTGCACTTTGATTTCAAAGTCATTATGCTCGTAGTGAACCTCTAAGGTGTTTTATGTCGGCATGAAATGGTCTTAATTTTAATAGAAGCAACAGCACCCAAGATATTTGGGATTTTCCAAGTGAATTGGAAGAACTGCTATGGTAACATGATCGTAACTTGTGTTATATCATCACTGTGAATTACTCTGATAAAGTGATTCAGGTTAAAGAGCCAGCATCCACAGATGAAAGATCCCATCTTGTAACCTGTGAGAGAAAACCGCCTCTTTGAAATGGAGCCATTCAAAGCTACTACTTAAAATTGATGTGGCGCGCCAGGGCACATGCATTGACACCTGTGTTTTTTCAGATCGAACATCATTCATTTCTTCAAATATAACATATAAGCATCAGTTAGATTATATATATAGCATAACAAATGAGTCACATTTGCTTTTTCATTACTTCACAAATCTCTGCAGGTCAAAGCGCAAATCAATGGTAAATTAATTTCACGGGGTGGTAGGATTGAGGTGAAGTGGGGGTTTAACACGCTGCTGATCTTGACCAATCAATCTGTGTGGAAGCCTCACGCTTATTCAGGATGGATAATGTCATTAAATATTACGTATAGCCTGGTTATTCCAAAATCATTATTCAATCATTTTTTTAAAATTTTTATTGTATCATTACAGTCCAATCATATAATGTATTATTTATATTTTCCTTAAATATAGTGTGGAATGTATACAAATTTAACCGTGTAAATTTACCACCTGAAGAGACATGATATATTATATCCAGAATGGAAATGTCGCTACTTCTAGCACGATCGCGCTTTCCCAGGCCTAGAGGGACATCTGTATGATTACCAACATACAAATTGGTATGCTTGGAACTGTTGATGTTTTGCTCCCTGGAAATATAGTGTTGAAGCTTGTGAACAGAATGCGAAATAATGTCAAATAAATCCAGAAATAAGATATTCATTACACTTAGATGGATTCAACTAAATAAATTTATGGTGCCCATTGAATGATGTAAATGAGAAATTGTCTATTTGGGTGAAATGATTATAAAAATCTGCATGTAATAAAAAAAAAAAACCCTATGCAGGCTACTCTCAATGCCCCGCCGTGACCACTTATTGCTCTGCGATTGGCTGGTAACGAGTGCAGGATGTGTTACATACCACGTCAAGGCGAGTGGGTTTTGCTCCAGCACACCTGGGATTTGAATGATTAAAAGCGGAACTGACAATGGATGAACGGATGGATGAGCGCCTGTACTCATCATGATTTGATGAAACAGCGACCCCTGCTGCCTCAAAATGTACCTACAAGGGTCTTTCAGTTAACACCTGATCATCCAGTGTTCAAAAATGAGAAGACTAAAGTTTATAAGTTATATACCACCAAATTAAAATTTTGGTAAAAGAGTGAATTGTAATGCAATAAGTCTTATTGCACTGGAATACAATCTTTAGCAGCTCAGCCCAAATTACGAGACGGTGGAGGTCTTAAACACACCAAGGGGACCATTATTCCCTTTAGTCATTGAACCAGTAACATTATTTTAACAACTTTGACAGATGCTAGTAATATGTACAGTGAAACAGTCTGTGTTTTGAGCTCAATTGTTCACCCAAGTGTTTTTAACAACTTGCTTGTTTGTTTGAATGTAAGTGTTTACAGGTATGCATCATATTTGTCAGTCCAGTGATGGAGAGGTGATAAGTCTTCGCGAAGGGATAATACACTTTTCCCTCGGACAGACTGCTGTGGTGAAAATGGATATTAATCTTCGTAGGCCCAATGAAGCCCCGCCAGCATTTTATTTGATTTTCTAAAATATATGTATATATTATTTTCGCGTAAATATCAAGCCCATGCGTAATGGTGTTTGCATGCTAGTCTCATAATTAAAATTAATTAAAAGTCTCAAAATTAAAATTCATATAATGTCTAATACTTCAACTTCTGAACACAAAAATGGCAAGCAGCTTCCAATTTCCAGCCTGCCCAAACCCCGTCTTCAACCCAATTTGCTGGGTCAAAATAATAAACCCAACCGTGAGAAAAAGTATAACCCAATATGTCTAAAATATACAGCTACCCAGCAAGTGGGAGAGGAAACAATACCCAGTATTTTTAGAGTACTGTAACAAAGTGTATTGTGAGAAATCATTATCATGATGTCGGTGTCCTCACATGAATATCATTCATTATATATTAAATCATAAAATTGAGGTATTTGAGCAAATGTTTTATTTTAGGTTTTAATTTGGTAGCCCATTGTATTAATAAATACCCATGAAGCAGCTTTCAGATTTAAAAAGGTTTGGTGGTCAATAATCTGATCAAACAATATATATTGCTTGGCAGTCACAGAGCAAAACGAGGCTTGAATCCTGAAAAGAAAATCCACATTCATGTGCAGTTGGAAATGGGCCGTTACATAACACAAAAAAATGGCATCATGTATGTGTGAGTAAGGGAATGTTAATTTGTTGAGGTGTTTAACCATTGATCATGACTTGCAAAAAAATACACCAATACAAGTACAAGAGGCTTGACAGTAATGTATGACTTGTGTCATCTGTGATCCAATAATTGTCCATTTTGCTGAAACCCCCAAAGATACTGTTATACGTCAGCATAGTGTCTGAATTACTTGGACTGTAGTGTCACACGAATGCTTGCCGGCCAGACTAGCAGGTAGTCATCTAAAGCTTCAACTTCCCACAGGGCTTTTCATCAGTAGCCGAGTACATTAACTGGTGCATACAAATTGGTGTTCTAGGTACTGTGTAAAAACAGGAAATACAGTATATGTAAATGGGAATATGTGTGGGTGGAGGAATCTCTGCATCTAGTCCAGAATTTGCTGCAGGAAAAATCCCTCGACAGTTATCCAGTCCTGCAGATTTCTTTTGACTAGTCCCCTCATGCAGACACATTCAACAGGGGGCCATATTGCCCTCAGTGGAGAGCTGAGAGCAAGCTAGCTTCACCTTTGCCTTAAAGGAGGACAAAACCCAAGATGGCCCACTTTTCAGAAACAAGCTCAGTCTGAAATTTGTTATCATTTTCTTTTTTTAATCTATTAATTTCGGAGAAATTAGGAGATAAGTAATGACTTGAAAAATAAGGAATATAACCGCGCCCCCCTCCACTCTCCGCATGTTACTGCAGAGTCATTAAAGGAACAGATTACAAATTCTCCATTGGAAATCATTGTAACTACTTTCATTGCTTATAACGTCCAAAAATGGTTATCAATTGGCACCAAAATTCATGTGGACATCCTTACCTATGACCGCTTTGACATATCAAAAGGATTCATCTCTGCGTGGCTGATTTATATGAGAATGAGGAGAAGTGAAAGAGAGCAGAGGTACATAGATTGTGCTGTTAGGATGCGGAACACTGATCTTTGTTGATCATGGTGAGGATGAATTGCATAAAAGTACAGAGTCGGAATATTTACAGACTGAAGTGGGAATGAGTAGACATGCACTTTTATTTAGATGAGGATATTTTTGACTGTCGGCAATGTAACACCACCGCACCCGTTTTATTCTTTGGAACCTAACAGTTCCGGGCTATGCGTATGCCACTCAATGGTACGTTCCAATGCAGCCAAACTTGGCTGTGGAGTCGGCCTACTCGCTGGAACTTTTTGGTCACTGAACATTGACGTTCCCGAAACGGCCCCACAAAATAAAATATTTTTCAGCCCTGAATAATAAATGAACCGAAAGTACAGTCCGGTCCAAAGCGGCCCGCGGAATGGTTCTGGGCCGCAACCTGGTGGTTGGGGACCACTGCCCTATCGCAATTACTGCTCGAGTTCTCTAATACAATTGAAATGTCAGTTAGGGCAACAGTGGCCATTATTTTCCTCCCGAGTAGCAGGAGCCCATCCAAGCGTGACATGCTAACGTATTCCCCGTTGTCGTCGCTTCCATACTATGGAATGAATGAGCTGCTCTGGACAATAACCACTCCTGACACTCGGCTCATCTGAATTTCAAGCAGAGAGGCAAAAGGGACACGACTTTTCCTGGCTAGAGGCGGGTATAGACGAGACGGCGAAACAATGGGTCAGAAAACTGATTTTATAAAACGTGAGGGTTGCAAAAAGAGACAACAAAAGCTGATTGAGGTGAAAGAGACTGTAGAGCGGCTGCATGGACAATAAACTCGTGCCACTGACTTGTCCTTTTTTCCAGTTAGTTGCCACGGTTATGGCTGATTAGATGACCTGACACTGTGCAGGATCCCGCGGGAGCCACCGGGCCAGTTGATGGATTCACACTTCAACAGCTTGATAAAAGCAGACTGGAGCAGCGAGAGTCTGGGATGAACGCTGCACTCACTTTGATTAGATGCGATTGCTGAAACTCCTCCATCAGATGTGAGTTGAATGTGAACCTGTGGACCATTAACATGAATGGAATAAAGAGGGTGGGGGGCAAACAACCGGCTTCTTTCTCCTTGCTGTGTTTTTTAATAAGGCAGTAAATGAGCACATTTAAACAATGGATCATTATGACATTTTTCAACATTCAGGGGGTGAGGCTTATTAAGATTCGGATTAACTCCAGCTCACAGTTACTAAGCTAATGCTGCAACTTTTGAAAGCGGGCTGACTTAGTTTACTGCAATGTAACAAATGGAGAGCAAAATGTCCTCATTCTAAGCAGACACAACGAGTGGAAAGAGGAATCGAAGTTGAGACAATATAGGGGCTTTTTGGCAACAGAATGGAAAGGAAAGTACAAGGTGTTCTCTGCAGCTCTCTCTCCAGTCGAGTTTATCTTTCTGCTTCCAAGCCGCATCATCCTGCTGCTAACCGGTCCCAACGGCCTTCCATCTTATGGCAAAAACGCTTATAGAATTTCATCATGTACCATTGCTCATGTAACTCTCCCAATCCACAATACTGGCAGAATTTCTGATGGAGTGTCACATCCAATTGCCGCTGAACTTTTGAATCTGAGTGGTTGGCTGAAAGTCGAAGAAACAGTTCCACACCTATGCTCAGGGAAGGGCAAAATAGAATTTCAGTTATCAAAAGTAAACTTTTCCTTTTACTTGAATTGAGGAGGCTTTCTGGGTTGGTCTAATAACAGGAGCTCTCAACCATTACCTGAACACACACGAGGCCCATTTGAACAGGTAGGTGGTGCATAGACTCCTTAATACTTAGCTGAGCGCCCAAAGGAAAACTCTCAAAAGAGATGTCAGCTGTTGTGGGTTAAAAACATTAACATATAAATAAAAAAATATTAAAAAAGCCAGACTCATTCACATGGCATCTGTACAAACAAACAGCGTAAATCCATGTACAGTAACATTTGGACCATGAACAAGAAACTCCCCCCCCCCCACCCCCAAAGGGTCTCGGGAGTGCTATAATATAGACCATACGAGTTAAACACGGGCCAAAATTTGTCCCGCAGTGTAATTATTTTTGGCTTGCGAGGCTATACCAAATGATTACTATAGTATCATTTTACATTTTATATGATAATAGCAACATTCAAAATTATAATAGTAATTTAAAAAACTAAACACTGTATTGCATGAATAAAACAACTTATAATAACAATTTTCAATAAAAAAATAGCATTTATATTGTTGTTAAAAAATTAAATGCTGGCCCGCGGCTTTGTTCAAGTTTTACTTTTCGACCCATTGTGTATTTGAGTTTGACACCACTGATATAGAGTGAATATAGTCAGTGGAATCTTGAGTTATGAATCCCCGCTTTTTACCTTCAAGTTTATTGAGTTATGCACAAAATGTAAATTATGTACAATCCAATCACAGATGCCAGAAGCAGCTACATTGAATGAATGCGGAAGCAGGACAGATATGTAGAATTTTTGCCCAAGATGTAAATAAAGCAGTAACGAGTCAGAATAGCGCCTATGGACTTTTCAAAACGATGAAGATTAATTTGTTACAAATTCCATCCATACATCTTCTGTACCACTTCGCCTCACTAGGGTCGCGGGAGCATATCCCAGCTATCTTCGGGCAGTAGGCGGGGGACACCCTAAACTGGTTGCCAGCCAATTGCAGGGCACAGAGAGACGAACAACCATTCGCACTCACACTCATACCTCGGGTAGGGCTGGGCGATAAACCGAAAATTTACCGTTACCGAAATTTATTAGAATGACCGACATCATTTTGCCCATGTCGGTAAATTCGGTGTCTAAAAAAAAAAAAGAAAAAGAAGTCTTTTCTGTCTGCGGCGATGCTCATGCCCCTTTAAGACGGCTCCAGCGCGTGTAGTCACGTGACTCCTCCCTTCTGAACAAGAATGTAAACAAGACGCGTTCGTAGCTGGCGATTCAAATCCTGAAGCGGCTGACACGGCTGCGGACGAAGTAACGTTAGTTGAAATTGTTCCTGTTGCGCTTGTCCCAAAAAGAAATTCGACATCTGTCGTTTGTAAATGTTTTGGGTTCCATAAAGACGATGTTTGAGCAAAAGAACACGAACTACAAAGTGCGTCGTAAGCACCAGAAACAGCGCGTCCAATCTTTTCTTTTTCACCACCCACAACACAAACATGCTGTTGACTTGGAGCTTGTGCTAAAAGTTCAAAGTGAGGAGCAAGTTTGGACAAGTGACAACAGCCCATAACGGAGGCGACACCATACGAGAGAACGTCTCAGAGGTGGACGCGATAGCCGAGCACATAGCTAAAGATAGAGCTCCTCTTGTTACAATGGAGCGGACAGGATTCAAACGCCTCATGAAAGTAGCCGACAAGAGGTACGAAAATATTTGCCGCAAACAGTGGACAACATCGGGACGGGAGCGGAGACAAGTCAAGCATTTTGCATCCACATCCGACTTGTGGTCAAGTCGCAACATGGATCCCTGTTTGCGCCTGAATGTGCATTACATAGACGGCAAGTGGCGATTGCGCACCAGGGTAATCGAGACGGCACATTTTCCTGATGAAGCACATGCGTTTATTTGGCATTGGCATTCCATTGACATTTTTTTCCCATTCTATTTAGCATTTTGTTTACAGGCGACTAGCGCCTTTGCACATGGCATTATTTAGATTGTTTACACGATACCTTTACACAAATCTAGGCCTTTGCAAATGGAATTACAGCATCTCGGCACAATATATTTACATAAAAAAATTTTGTGAGAGGTACCCTTTTTCTCCTGTTCTTTGTGACATTGTTCAAGTCACGCAAAGCAAGCTAGTTTGAATGTTTATTCAAATGATTTTTGTACTTCTATTTTTCATTGAAAGTAATGCGTACCAGTTGGTCAATAAAAAAGCAGTTAATATGCATTTCCTGCATTTATTTTGATTTTGGTCCTCAGGGGGAATTTATCGCGCATTTATAGTTATCGAGGTAAAACTGCCTAATTTATCGCGATATTGATTTTAGGTCATATCGCCCGGCCCTAACCTAGGGGCAATTTAGAGTGTTCAATCGGCCTGCCATGCATGTTTTTGGAATGTGGGAGGAAACCGGAGTACCTGGAGGAAACCCACGCAAGAACGGGGAGATCATGCAAACTCCGCACAGGATGGCCGGAGTCGGGATCGAACCCACGCCCGATGCTGTCTCTCACTGTGAGGCCATCGTGCTAACCAGTCGGCCACCGTGCCGCCCTTGTTGCAAATTAATCATTTAAATGACAATGTGACGTCCCAGATCAATTTATTTTTTGACTGAAAAAGTTACATTTCCCTGAATTGTCTGTCATCTTTGGCCATTTGATCATTTCTCTCCTTGCCAATTGGTTTGGGGTTGTCGAATGGGGTTTCACATGGACTGGTCTCTGGGGGCAACTCGGGTGCGGAGAGATTCTCAGCAGTGTGAGGTGCTTTCTGGCTGTAGTTCTCCTTCGTCTGACCAGTCTGTGGGTCTGTGCACTGCTCCTGAGTTGCTGATGTTCTGAACTCTGACCTACTCTGGTTCTAGGACTTTTGCAGATTTTACCACAATGGCACCTAACAGTGTACTCCACTCAAGTAAATGTAGATTGCTTAAGCTTTCTCGTTTAATTTTGATAAAAAACTTAAGACAGTGTAGTCGGCAAAAAGAAGCCGTTAGCCGACTTAACGTCGATGACCATGTAGCTCTGCTAAGCTAAAGGCAATAGCTAATATGTGGTCGCTTGCTACCTAGCCTGTTGCAATCTTATCTCCTGCCATTTTGGCTGCTGTGTTCGTGCAAGGTGTTTCCATTGGTATCCAAAATGACTGCACGGTTCGGGCACCCTCTACATGATGTCATAGACACACACAAACATCGAAATTTTAACATTTTATAGAGGCAGGGTATTCTGCGGTTATGGGGAATTGGGTCAAAAAACATTTACGAATGTAGTGGAATTGAGATAGCTGAACCGCAAATATGAGGGGGCGACGAGGGTTGATACAAGTTTGACCTTAGAACAAATTATTATCTGATAAAGGGGATTCTCTCATAAAAACAAATTAACTGTAGCGATGACTCACTCAATCCAAAAGTTCTTGCTTCATTTCATTGCACGAGCAACAGTTTTATGTATCCGCGTGCCACTAAAGATTGAGATTAACATCATTTTATAAGCCATATATCTGAATACAGCGGCTGGATGAGTGATTTAAGATTAAGAAAATTATTCACTTCAGGACTGAAGATAATAATATATGTGATTTGTAGATGGCCCAGTGCTATGTCAATGTAAAATGAAACAAAAGAATACAGGCATTTAGGCTATTTCTCATGCAGACACTACTGAAAAAAAGCAATCACACAGTTAAAATGACAATCAGGGCTTTGGCCACCAATGAGTTTGTGTGCATATGAAGCCTCACAAAATGAACCTTTTTGTTTATCAGTTGGATGGAAAGCTTCAAGTGTTCAGAAGGCTGCTTATCACAGAGCGGATGGAGGTCAGAAGCCTATCGACCAAGTTTCTTCAATCCTGTTCTTCGAGGGCCACTATCCTGCCTGTTTTCCATCTCACCACAGTAAATAGACAGTTGCAATAGCGAATCAGATCACGAGTTGATGAAGGTGATGAACGCAACTTGTGATTGGATACTCACTCGTGATGGGGCAGCGCTATGCGGAATCAACACACCCGGAAGTTGTAACGTGGCGATCGTTCGAAAATCAAAATTTCTATATTCTTGGTTTTTTAAACCACAATGACCGAAGCAGGAAGGATATTTTCAAGACGGTTCTTTCAAGGGAAGCTCTTTCTTGAGAGGTGCAACACTCAGCGTTGCGTAAGTCTCTCTCTCTGTATTATTTGTCCAGCCGTGGTGTCATAAATGATAGCATTTTGAGGGGAATTTATTCAAGTCGGACTACTTTCTGCCTCACCACTGTCCTTGGTTCTTTGAACTATTGCTTTCCATGGCTTTCTGACCCAAACCAGATCTCCAGAGTGGAAATGCCGCTGTTTTGAGTAGTCTTGACGCATCGTAGCCCGAGTTGTGTGACCTACTTAAATGATTTTTTTGGGGGGTGACTGGGACGCTTCACAACCTCCATGACAAAAGTCTGGCATGTCAGAAATTGTGTACGTCTTGCCGCTTCGTGTGACATGTCCTACATCTTTTGATGACCGATAGGAAGTGCCCTACTGCTTATGACAAGAGACTGGACATGGTATGCACATACAAACAATCTAAATGTAAAAAAAAGGAAAGGCCAGCAGAGATGGAATATTGGAAAGTATATGTAGCGTTCAACTCATGCTACATTTTCTCACTGCAAAGCGAGTAACTGATTAGGAAACATGGTCTTACCTTAAAGTTCTTTATTGAGAATACTCAGTCGAAACTGCCCTCTCCCCACCATTCAGAAATACGTCCATCGACTCTTTTTTAATTTTATTTTTTTCATGGCAGCGAACAAACGCACATGCCCATAATGCCTCACGTGATATGACAACAAAGCTGCTTGTCCCGCCTCCTTGACGGACCTGAGCCAATGCGTCTGTGCTCCGTAGCTCGTGTTCCTGGACTTCGCCTGATATTCTCAACATTTTCTGGCTAGTATTGTGGTGTGAAAGATTTCAATGTGGCCTCGCTCCAAATCCCTGTCTACTCATTCCAGGCAAACAATCACATATGAACATATCCCTTCACTCCTGAATTTTTAATCATTCTTTAAGGATTTCATTTTGTTTTTGCTGGCTAGCCTTTATTTAATTTTAGTAATCAATTAGAGCAGTGGTCTCCAACCACCGGGCCACGGCCCAGGACCACTTCGGTCTGGTCGGGCTGCACAGATGAAAGAAAAAAACTTGCAGTACTTCTGGTTTATTTATTATTCAAGGCTAAAAAATATTTTATCTTGAATAGTGACCGGATTTGAAAACCCTAATTAAATAAAATAAAGAACAAGGCTATTCCACATGAATTCATACTGTGCATGTTACTTCTGTTTATGGTAGCCGTCATAGTCACTTATGAGAGATTCATCCCTGTCCCTTCAATGTGCACTCTTATGACATTTTCATTTGTCACATGACGGCAAATCAACGGGTCAGTGCGTGGGTTGTAACGTTTCCATTCACTGGTGCTAATGCAAAGATGGGGGCAACGTTAATGTGAAATATGGTGACCTCATCATTGCTTATTCATCCTAGAAACACATAAACACTCAAAGAGAAGGAAAATGAGAAGAAATTTAAAGTGAGATGTTGGAATAGGAAATAGGCCAAAGTATCCAGACAGAAAATGCAGGGAGGGAGTGTGTATTTAACTCTGTGAATTGAGTGCATGGCTACTACTTACTATTGGACTAAAAAAAATACAGTAAACAAACATTCTCTTGTACAGCTTACTACAGTTTTTGACATACATGTATATATATATATCGTCTCTGTCGGCTTTTGTGGTGTATGCTTCAGTCATCTTTGTGTCCGACGCGTCGACTAAAATGCTGATGCGACAGTTGGCCAGTTGGTGTGTGGAGGCCTTAAGACATGGTTTTACTGAGTCTAAAATGTGGTGTAGGTTTTTAAAACGAAATTTTCAGCTGCGTCTCGGGGCATGCAATAGAAAACCCCCCCAGGCCTCGGAACGCCAAGTGACATCTAGTGCAGTCTACCATATACACAATCATGCTAAACTAGACTTGCCCTGGCCTGAAAATGAAGATACACCTGTATTTCCATCAAGCGTAGTCCACTTTCTAATATCAGAAACCACGGGGGAGAGGCACGTTTAAACACCGGAACGTCCAGACAGGCGCAACACAGTACACTCGACTTCCTCCGGCACCAAAATGAAGATGTGCCTGTTTTTATGCCGTGTGATTGTATAAGTAAGCAAGTCACCCTCCTATGAAAAAGGGCCCTCAGTGTCCACTTTCGAATTTCATCACCAATAACTCATCTGCGAATTGGCATTGGCTTTGCCTGATGATTTCCTTAGGCTGCACCAGAACTGACTGTTACGTGATTAATTCTATCAGTCATCTTGCCCACCCTTTTTTTTCTAAACTTTTTTTAAATTTCGATCATGGGTGACTGGAATGTATCCCAGCTGACTTCAGGTGAGAGGTAGAATTCACCCGGCACCAGTTGCAAGTCAATTGCAGCGCAATAGATGCAGAATTTGCGATGTGTGAGGTAACCAGAATAGTCAGAGAATACCCACACAAGCACTGTGAGTACATGTAAATGCCACACAGAGTGGTCGGGCAAACAGCGAGCTCCTCATTGTGAGGCAATGCTAACTACTATTCGACAATACTGCCTTCGCCCATTATAAGCAATTTGAAGTCCAAATACGCTTGATCATCATCCGACATCCATTGACCTTGACATCGCTTTCATTTTGCCTGGCTGTTCCATTTTGACTACATCTCGAATTAGAGTAGGCTTCTATTTCATATTAATATAGAACTAAAATGATTAAATCATGGTACTAAGGAATATACAACCACCAAATGAGGAAACCAGGTCGGAAAGAGGAAGACACAAATCATATGAAGATGAGGACGATATAAGCTTACAAGTGATATATGGGGCGATGAAACTCTCTGACAAAGATGCCAAAGTGAGACAATAAAATCACTTAAAATATACTTGCAGGCACACACACGCGCACACGCACACACATACTTATCTACCTAGCTGACATCTCTGCCTCGACCATAATTACTTATAAACCTGTAACGCAAACATTTACATCCCTTCCTCCACGTGGTTCCTAAATACTGTCTACAGTATTTGTCTCTCACATTGTCATGCATACTTTTTGAGCTCTCCTCTTCTCATGATTCTCACGGTGTATGTCAGAGGTATTCAGTTAAAAGTCACAGAGGTCCACGACTAAAATTTCTTCCAATTAAAAGGTCCGAACCAAAGTCCAACTTCCCTTAATGTTTAACCTACGTTCACATTTTTATATAGTTTCAATAATTAGTCATTTTCAACAGAGCGCACTTATATACTAAATATTTAGCAATGTTCCCATTAAACACCTTTGCCAGTCAAACAAATATAAGGCGTTTATTTCACATTCAAGAAAATGTGGCTCCAGGAATTTAAGGGTGCCACTTCCAGAAAAAAACAGTAAAATATCTCCTGCAGAAATATATCAAGTGCTAAGCACTGAGTTAACATCTTTTACCTTTTTTTTTTTTTTTAAATCAAAGAGTTATCAGCCTAAAAAAAAACGAAAGCCTAATTATCCAAGTAAACCAGGTCAACATGTTCAGTACACAATCAATAAAAATGGCTGTCCTCATTAAAAACGAATTCAAAATGAGCTTTGACACCACTTTTTCTTTTGAATATTTTTTTAACTTCTCTTAATGAGAAAAATGAGGTTGTGACTGCCCTGCCAGTGACTTAAATCTGGGTTGGAACGGAGTCAGGGCCATCGGGATTTGGTAGATTATTTCACAAATCTGGGTTTTGTGTTTCCCTTTAAATAATGTTTGTGCAACCGCATTTAAGCACTCCTTCACAACTTCCCCATCACTGAACGTTTTAGTTCACTTTTAGTGAACATTCGTTGGCATCCCCCTGGGCTGTAAACGAAAATGTAAAAATCTGTTATACTGCTCTCAAAGTTCGATGTTTTTGCGTGCGCTCACCTCAAACTTCAGCGGATAACGTTGCACAAAAGGGCGGTGCTTTGTTTTGTTGTGGCGCGTCGCAATGTTGCGACGGTTTCGGAACATATGATGCACACTGGTTTTGAATTGGCTGGAGCCAGAACGAAACTAAATTTCTCCGTCCATTCATTTTTAAAACAAGACGCATCGACCTCGCTAACTTTTTAGCAAAGCATACTGTCAGCAGCACACTCTTTTCCGGTCTGCTGCGCAATTGGCAGTGGATCGTAAACAAAAGATTTGATTGGCTCAAATCAGTGACGCCTTTTCCGTATTAACTAGAATTGCAGCGCCAACGTTGGCAAATGCGCCCTGAAAAAAAATTCATCATAGATTGGTCATGGGTTCGGTCCGAACCATCGCGCGGTCCGGATTCGGACCGCGGTCCGCCATTTGGTGATGCCTGGTGTATGTAAATCACATTCAGGTGTTCTTTCCAAAGAGATGTTCTACTTTCTTTGCAGAAGTGCAGAGACTCCTAGCAAAGTAGAACAGCAGACTTAAGAAAAAGCACATTTGATGCACTCAGCGTCAGCTGAGAAGGAGGATCCGAGAGGGGAAAAAGTCCTACAGGATGCGGATGGAGGAACAACTGCTTGCGGAACAATGCCAGGGATGTCTGGAGGGGCCTGAAGACCATCTCAGGCCACTGACAACCAGGTAAGACCCAGAAGGGGGGAGGGCTTCTGTGGGCAAATGAGTTGAACCTATTTTTCAATAGGTTTGATCAAATGCCTGACCCCGCTCAGGCTCCCCTGCTGCAGCCCCCACCAACCCCTCCTGCCACTGCGAACGAGACCCTCTCTCCCCCTCTCTCTCTCCACAGGCTCCAGTTCCCAGCCTCATCAGACAACCACCACTTCCTCCTGCTCAGCCTTGTTCCTCACAACATCTCAGGTGAAGAACCAGCTGAGGAAGATGAAGGCGAGGAAGGCAGCAGGCCCAGATGGGATTAGCTCCCAGCTCCTCAAATCCTGCGCAGACCAGCAGTGTGGAATCGTCCAGCACATGTTCAACCTGAGCCTGAAGCTGGGCAGAGTCCCCCAGCTGTGGAAAACATCCTGCCTGGTTCCGGTTCCAAAGACACCCCATCCGAAGGAGCTCAACAACTTCAGACCAGTGGCGCTGACGTCTCATCTGATGAAGACCCTGGAGAGACTGGTCCTCCTCCATCTGCGCCCCCTGGTCAGCTCCTCAATGGACCCACTCCAGTTCGCATACCAGCCTGGCATCAGTGTGGATGATGCCATCATCTACCTGCTCCACACTTCACTCTCCCACCTGGAGAAGGCCGGGGGCACGGTGAGGATCATGTTCTTTGATTTCTCAAGTGCTTTCAACACCATCCAGCCCGCCTTATTGGGAGACAAGCTGGAGCAGGCGGGAGTGGCCCACCACCTCATCACATGGATCCACGACTACCTCACAAACCGGCCACAGTACGTCAGGACACAGGACTGTGTGTCTGACGTGCTCCTCTGCAGCACGGGAGCGCCGCAGGGAACTGTTCTGGCTCCCTTCCTGTTCACCCTCTACACCTAGGACTACAAATACAATTCCACAACCTGTCACCTGCAGAAGTTCTCTGATGACTCTGCGATTGTCGGCCTCATCACTGACGGAGACGATCGGGAGTACAGAGGGGTTACGCAGGGGTTCGTGGACTGGCGTCAGCAGAACCGCCTCCAAATCAACGCTGGGAAATCCAAAGAGCTGGTGGTGGATTTCCGCAAGCGTCGGCACTCTCCACCTGCACCAGTGAATATCCAGGGAACAGACGTTGAGAGGGTCTCAACTTACAAGTACCTGGGTGTTCATCTGAACAATAAACTGGACTGGAGCGACAACACAGACGCTCTCTATAGGAAGGGTCAGAGCAGACTCTTCCTACTCAGGAGGCTGAGGTCCTTTGGCGTTCGGGGAACACTCCTCAGGAACTTCTATGACTCGGTGGTTTCATCAGTCATCTTCTATGGAGTGGTCTCCTGGGCAGGAGGCAGTTCGGGCCGGGACAAAAAGAGACTGGACAAACTAGTGAGGAGGGCCAGCTCTGTCCTGGGCTGCTCCCTGGACTCTGTGGACTCAGTGGGGGGCAGGAGGATGACGGCAAAACTGTCATCAATGCTGGACAACCCAGCCCACCCACTCAATGACATTCTGAGAACACTCCACAGCTCCTTCAGTGATAGACTGTTACACCCTCGCTGTACCAAAGAGAGATTTCGCCGCTCCTTCCTGCCGACTGCTGTCAGACTTTTTAACAAGAACATTGGGTCAGGCCTACAAACGGGAGGGAATTAGTGCAATTGTGCAGTCCTAGGATGCAATATACACTACTACTGTACTTTCAGCCAATGGTGTACTTAAATATTGACCAATGATGTATTTTGTTTACCATTACAGTATTCTTATAACAGTACTTCTATCACTGCAGTATTTCTACCATTGCAGGACGTTCACTATTACAGTACTTTAATCATTGCAGTATTTTTCTATCGTTGCAGTACTTTTACTATTACAGTACTTTTACCATTGCAGTATATTTTATCATTGCAGTACTTTTTACCATTACAGTACTTTTATCATTGCAGTATTTTCTATCATGCAGTACTTTTCTATCATTTCAGTACTCTTACCATTACAGTACTTCTAGCATTGCAATATTTTTATCACTGCAGTATTTTCAATCATTCAGTAGTTTTTATCATTACAGCGTTTTCCCCCTCTGTATAATGGACAGGCATTAGGAGTGTTTCCTTACACTTAGATACGTTTATACTGTGTATATTTGCATGCTTTTTATGAATGTCTGCTGCTAATGTTATACATTAACGGCTACATTACGCCGCCGACTCTGTGTGATCTATATCTTTGCTGCTGTAACACCTCAAATTTCCCCATTGTGGGACTAATAAAGGACATCTTATCTTATCTTATCTTATCTTATCTAAATGAACCACTTGCATCATATTTGAAAAAACAAACAAAGTTACTCGGATGAAGGCTGTGGAAAAAAAGGACCAACACTCAGTCCAGTGTAAAAACATTCTTACACACATTGACTCGATGGGATCTTTAAGGTCAGTGAGACGATTACTGAGCCAGAGGAGAACAAGGAGTTCATTGAGCGATGCAAACATACAGTTCGATGATCACAAATTACAAAAAAATGCTTAGGTCTGTGTTTGTGAGCACATGATTGGAGAATTGATGACGTCATTTCCCGCCTATATCAGAAATCTGTTCTTTGTCTGCTTATTTGTAGATCTCTCTAACAGTGATTTAACAGTCCAGTTAGCGCCAACAGGACCCAAGACAACTCGCAACTCACCTGAGCTCCCATAAAGACAGTACATCGTCATTTGTGGGGGTGGAGGACAGCAACATCGGCAGCAAAGGAGCATTCAAATAGTTACCATGTGTCCCAAAAACATACAATAGTTTCTATAAATGTGACTTGACAATGAAATGCCGATGAAAAATGATTAGGCTTCAACATCTTCAGGTCCACACTTGACCTAGCTTTGGATGAAAGTGAGCGTCCTCTCTTGTCTTCTAATACCCTTGATCCTTCTATTGAAATATGTCGCCTCTAACTGAAATTTAAAGTCAAGATTAATCCACAATTTTCTCCAAGGTTATAAGGCAAACTCAGGATTACTGACAGAGATTCTGGTCACCAAAGATTGGCATTCCGTACCATGAATGGAACCATTCGTCTGGATTGAGTGGTAGCAGCTGTGCTACGCGATTGGAGTAAAGTAAGTGATGTTTGCAGGGTATTAATATTAATATTCTAATATTATTTCATGAGCCCCCCTTATGGCTGGGCTCAGGTGACGGGTTCTGCCGCCAAGATTGGAAGCGCAAGCAGGAATTAGGAAACCTATGTCATTAGCCTTTCTCCCACAATGTTTTTTTTTTTTTTTGCAGTGGGGGTGTACTGGTGAAAAGTAAGGATGGAAGCGCTTTACAAGGACGAAGACGGACAGCAAGGGAAGACCATCATTTTTATGAATAAGGACGGACAAAGACGAAAGTGTGCCCAGGTCGCTGACGGAGGACCGACCGGCAAAATTGGGTGAAGAGCCCAACTATGCTGGTCAGTCTCGTGACACTATTTTGTTGAATGTCTGTATGTAAGAGAGTTGTAAACACTTTTATTAATATGCTAAGAGGGAAACATTCACATCATTATACTGATGCAAGGGAACAGATTGAAAGTTGAGACGTGCTTGAGGGGATGAGCTGGGAAGAGAAGTCCGGGAGGAGGTGGTTGTCAAGATGCAGAGGAGCACAAGTGTTTACTGAAATTAAGTCGAGCTTGTGCGAAGATGAGTGAGAGAGAAGAGCTCAAGGGGTTAAAGGACACAAATCTGTACTTGAGCTTCATGCTCATATGAGAGTGGAGGTGAGTGAGGCAGGAGTGAAAGGGATGCGGTGCATGAGAGGGAGGGGAAAGGAGGAAGGAGGGGGCTAAACAAACAGCTCTGTTGGGAGATGACGGCAGCTGTGCAGAGATGCAGGGAGATGCACATACAGTCAAACAAGCAACATTACCGGCACACCAGGACCAAATGAGTGCTTCACTGGTGGATTGACACTTGGATACAACCATAACCAAGAGATTAAAGCGACTAATCTCTTTTAGTGCCCAAAAACTGGGAGAGGAAACAAAGAAAGGAGTGCAAAGAAGAACAGGTGGACAAAGGCATCCAGAAGATCTTTGGTGCCGTGCGGAAACAGGTAAGAAAAAAAGCATAAACATCAAAATGAAAAACTCTTTCTATGTAAAAATTAAATAAATAAATACACAATGCTAAGTGGACATGCATGCACAGCGGTGTTTAATGCATATGAGTAAGTAAAAAACATCTCAAGGATTAATGGAAACAATACAAAGAATAGACCCGAAGATACAAGGATAAAAAAGAGGAACGAAAAAAGTATATCAACATGTGGTCATGAATTTATCATAGCTGACTGCAACAAAACAAATTACACCTAAAAAAAAATTACACCATTAGCAAGGGAAATCATTGTTGCCATAAACATCGTTTAGAACGGCACCACTGTGTGAATAATACATAGATGGAACAGCTTTGCCTTCAGGAACATGTGAATGCAACTAGTCAGAGAATGAGAATTGACATTTGCTGGAATAAAAATTGTGCAATTGTTATTAAGAGAGAGCGTGATGTCGATTTGTGACAGGGAGATTCAGTTAGGGGACATGATTACAAGGGAATAACTCACAACACAAAGGTGCCTCTATGATGAGCTTGCAATAGAATTAGTTATGGGACTAGCTTTGTGAATAAACCATGAGGCAACAGCCGCATAAATCAGCAGCTGACACTTTTCCTGTCACTTGACGCTTCTATATACCGGAAAACGAAACAACCAATTAATATTCATTCCTCATTACCAGCTTCATGTGCATATTACATATACAGGAGTAGTGATGGACGTTTAAATTAATAAAACGGTCTAACATGTCACAAGGACAAAGTGAGAGTGCAATTTTTTTCCCATCAAATGATTAAATTGGTGCACCACATCGCAAAAAAAGTCCATTCCAAATCCAATGTGCAATTATCAATTATCTCCAATTTTATATATATATATATATATATATATATATATATATATATATATATATATCAATATATCAAGGTTTCTCACTGTACAGTTGCATGGAATTCAGCAATTTCATCATCGCCTACCCATCAGATTATCAAAAGTTCACAGAATCTAGAATTTCTTTTTTTTAAACTCCACAATTCATCGTGAAAGATCAAGAAAACCCAAAAACGTTGCCAGCATTCTTGGGGTCCAATGCCTCATCTGAAATGGACTGACACAAAGTACATAAAAAGTGCAAGTACTAGACTGGCCTGCCAGCAGTCCAGACATGTATGCCAATGAAATTGTGTGGCACATTATGAAGCGCAAAATACAATAACGGGGACCACAAGCTGTTGAGCAATTGAAGTTATATATCAAGCAAGAATGGGAAATAATTTTATCTGCAAAGCTTCTTTGATTATTATCCTTGGTTGCTAAAAGATTAGTGAGTGTTAATAGAAAATGTGCCATTTTTTTTGGAATATGTTGCAGGCATAAAATTCCAAATGAGTGAATATTAATTAATACAGTATGCAAAATAATTTATGGACATTTGTCATTGCTCAGCTGCTGATCCAAAATGTTTGCCCAGCTGCCTATGCTGCTAATCATGTGCCTGACCTTCACGCTCAGGTGAGCCACCCCGACGCTCCAATTTTTCTGCATGGAGAGTGCTGAAATTGATTTTACATTTCTGTTTGTGGTCCTCAGTGCTTGCATGTTCCCTGGGCATCACTGGGGGGAATGGAATGACTCCCAACTCTTGCCAACCATTCAGAAGCTGATGAAAGGATACAACCGCTACCTAAGACCCAATTTCAATGGTAGAACCGAGCTTGATCACTTAGAATTATCAATGCATTGGTTTGCTAAAGTTTTTTGTGTCTCTCTGACAGAGGGACCTGTGGAAATTGGGATGAGTCTTGATATTGCAAGCATCGATGCCATCTCTGAAATCAATATGGTACAATACTCCTGCTCTTCTTTTTGAGTGCGACAATAAGTCTTCTTTGAGAAGAAGTCATGCTGATTTAATACACCACGGTCTCTTTCCAGGACTACACTGCAACTATTTTTCTGCGCCAGCGGTGGCGTGACTCCAGGCTTGTGTTCCCAGGGAACGAGAGTGTCAGTGTGGATGGACGGCTGGTGTCTCTTCTTTGGATCCCTGACACCTTTATTCCTGACTCAAAGCGCTCCTTCCTTCATGATGTGACGGTGGAAAACCGCCTCATACGCATCTTCAGCAACGGGACCGTTCTCTATGCGCTTCGGTACATTCCTCCAATTTGCTTCACACACACAAAACATACTGTAGGCTGATTTTGTTGTACAAAATTTATGTCATGTTGAAGCGCTCAGGAAAGGATTCGAGGTCGCAGCCGGTCTTAAGCTGCAGTATAGTTCCTAAGCCAAGAATGACCTACTGCCACCACACATGTTGGTCTTAGAATCGCCATCCTGGATTGGCATCCCCTGAAATAAAAACTACTTAGGGGTGGAGGGCTTTCGCTCTGGTGGCTTTGTCTAGAGAGAGACAAAGTTTAAGTTGACAACACAACTTCAAAATGGCAAAAGGCCCTGTCAATGATGAGTCCTTAGTGGCGATTGGTGACATAACACTATACAGTGGAGCGCCGCTATTTGCAGGGGACAGGGACCGCAAATAGAAAGAAATCCACGTATAAATGATGGTCATTGAAATGCATTTGGGAAATTTTTTTTTAGGTAAACCCAGAAAGAAAATCTTAAAAAGCAATGATAAATCATAATTTTGCATTCCCACGAAAAAGGGAAGTTGGCTTAAAAAAAAAAAGACAAAACAAAACAATAAAATCCACCTCTAAAAAACCACCCAAAAAACTCAGTGTGAGCACACAGCCATCCCTGTTGTAAAGAATTGTTTTGATTGCACAATTAGTTTTATTGTTTTGAAAACAGCCCAATTTAATTCCCAAACCTTGATGTCCAGATCATTGCAAATTATCTGCTTTTTAGAATGAAAAAGTACACTTCATTCCTATAGCATTGGCGTAGCCAGAATTTGTACTGCGTGTGTTTGAACGCACTGTTGTCAATCACTAATCTACGCTAACATAGAAGTGAAGTCGTAATTAAAGTTCGTTGTTGGATGCAAAACAAATGGAGGCTCGAGGCCTAAATAGAAAACAATCAAATGACAAATAGTAATTGCGGTGGCACATAATTTAAGGTGGCTTTCTTTGCTGCGCAATGGATTTATTCGCCAACTAGTTCACACGCAAACACACACACACACAATTCTACCCATGAACTGAAACAATACTACCCCACGGCATGTTCTCCACACAAAGTCAGACAATCTGACACCGATACCGGTCAACTGTTGTCTCCACAGCATCACAGCTACCATCGCCTGCAACATGGACCTGACTAAATACCCCATGGACAGACAGGTGTGCACGCTGCAGCTCGAAAGCTGTGAGTAACTGAACTCCAACTCACTCACACCCACCACAATCTCCTACTGTGTAGATGGCCACTATCATCACCATCTTCCTCAATATCATCATCATCATTCTAATCATCATTGTAGTAAGTATGACTGACTACAAAGGGCTATGTTTGGCTAAGAATATGCACAACTCAATAAAGATAGGAGTGCTGTGTTTTGTTGTGTATTCAGGGGGCTACAATCTGCAGGATGTTGTGTTTTACTGGACCAGAGGGAATGATTCAGTGAGGGGCTTGGACACACTGCGGCTGGCTCAGTATAGTGTGGAGAGCTACTACACATCTGTGTCAGAGGCTGTGTATGAGACTGGTAGGTCTGCTACAGTCAATACAATTATTATAGATTTTAAAAGGCTTAATATGCGTGCGTGTGTGTGTGTGTGTGTCTTTGTTCACAGGACAATACCCCAAGCTGGTGCTGCATTTTGCACTGCGCAGAAATGTGTTGTTCTTTATCTTGGAAACATACGTTCCCTCTACTCTCTTGGTGGTTCTCTCCTGGGTCTCATTCTGGATCAGCCAGTCTTCGGTACCTGCTAGGACCTGCATTGGTTAGTAACAGATTAATCACATTGGAATCGAAAACTGGTTATTTTTGAGAACTGTTCATTTGATTCCTCGGAATTGTTTCTTTCATGCCTGATGATCCTGATGCCTTTTATGTTACAAATGAATGATGACATCACACACAAGAAATGTATTTTGGTTCTGAACTTATATAATATGGCATTAATATCGTATCGTAATATAAACATGTCTACAGTACGATATAACCCTCTTTTGTTTATATTGTTATTTTGATGTGTGGGATTTTTTGTTACCTCTGTTGCTATACTAATGTTGCATCCAAGCTGGTAACTCAACAACAGTTGCTTTTCTTTTATGACACCCTTGTGCATCACTCTTCAGGCATGACCAATAAACCCACATTTAATGCTACTGTTACATTACTGCAACACTTCGATTTAGCGCAAATCAATTACTGGTGCCTGGTGAGTGCAGTGCAAAATACAAAAGCAACGCCTGTTACTGTAAAGATAGTCACTTGTGAGCTGAATTCAATTCACAGTCTGTGCAATCTGCATGCGTAACACGATGCCAGCTTGAGCTGTGTAATAGTACGTTAATACGTTACACCAGCATCTGAATGTGCAATCCAAGATTGAATGAGTTTAGGAGTTTTGAGTGACAAGAGTGCACTGGTGGCTCTAGATAGTTTTACCTGGGATGGTGAGTCGGTGGCACGAGTTCAGTTGGGAGGGTGGAGGTTATAACCCCCCCACACGCACGCACACACATCTATGCAAACGCATGCGCACACACATTTCTTATTCACGTTTAATTTTCTGCATTCCCTGGCATGTTTTATGCATGTTGTGTGAATTAATAGTTTTTTGAGCGCTATCCCAATCTGTGTAGGCTATGCGATAGCGATTCTCAACTAGGGCTACAAATGATTAATTTGCTTGTCAACTAATAACGAATAGTAGTTGCAATTAGTCGGTTAATGGAATCATATGTAAATGGCAGCATATCGTACCTGCAAGCAGCCGCTCTTATATTACCATCATTATCTTGCAGTCTGAATTCTTTCAGCTATAAAAACAATTAAGATGATACTACATTCAACGTTGCAGCCCTTACCAGTATTCATGACATGTTTATGAATAATGATGCAATTTGAATGAAAGGCAATATTGTACTTAACATTTATAGCTTTAAATGTTTAGTACATTTTAAAGTGGACAACAAATATATACTGTGCATAATTGCACTATGAAAACTACTAAGTATCTTTGAATACAAAAAGAAAAAGACCATATTTTCCAGACTATAAGCTGCTACTTTCCCACCATTTTTTCAACATTTTTTTTAATGTGACACGGTTTAATTATGAATTTTTCCTGACGAGCTTCAAGCCTTCAATAGGTCTCATCACACCTGACCAATGAAATTACCGAACAAGTCACAATGGACCTATTAAACTGTCCCGAGTCCGCCCTCATACTTGATATTCTTCAGCTATTTGGAGTTGGAATGAGCACACTGGGTGCGTGAAATGTGGAAGACTTAGTGTGTAGGTGTGCGGCGGCTGTGTAGGAGCAATATACAATACAATAGAATACAACAGTTTTTGAATAGGACATTTCATAACATTTGCAGCGGTATTGAAGTGCTTTATACCGAGTAAAACAGACAATATTGTATATAGTAGAGCAAAAATGCTTCCTGAGTTGGACGACAAGGAATGTTTATAATAAAATATTGAAATTTGTATTGCTAAATTCTCAGCAGAAGTTGAGGCGTCAACTGAGGTGGCAAGACATTTTGGTCAAGGTGGCATCAGCCACTCTTTGCCATATTGTAAAACCACCTATGTAAGAAGGACATTAGATGCCCAGAAATTGGATGCGACACTAACATTGTTTGAAAAATGACTAAAGATTAATGTAACTACAGCAATGCCACTACTACTCGCTTATTACTAGTTTACTCTTGGAACATGGATGTAATATTATACAATACACTACATACATTTTACACAACAAATATGTGCATTCCTTGAAAATGACCTGTTAGGTCATAAATGATATTTTCCCTCTGAATATTTGCGTTTTAATTCATTTTTATTTGACTTTTATTATATTTTGTTGTACGTTTATCATTTTAACTGCTTTCCTATATAAAACATGTGTTTTCTTAAATCAATTGAGAAAAGATTACCGAAATGTGGGTCATATGTGACCAGGGAAGGGAATTGTTCAGAATATTGTGATTCCATTTCCATGACTGATTACACTGGGGGGAAAAAAAATTGGATTCATCCAAAATAGCAGTTCGTTTTTTTCAAGCATGTCAAGTTTTTTTTCCCCAGAGCTTACCCTCAAGATAAGCAAAATTCCACAGCTTTAATAAGAAGTGATGATTGCGATTTACAAAACTCCAAACATAAATTAAAGTGTATTATAACAACTGTAAGGCAGATTGCTAATTACGTTGCTGCTGCCTTTTATACTTTATTATGATTGAAAAATTATTTGGCCAAGTATGTGTTGTGTGTTAGCGGAGGATGGCAGACTAAAAATGTCCCTTTTTGTCAAATCCCTTATAAAGTGAACACATCATATAGGACAATTTATAGGAGACTCTAGAATCAATATTTAAGAGCACCCACATAGCACTTCAATCATATGGCCAAAATGTAATCGAATCTGGAGACAACTGTGACTGTAATCTGATTATAGAAAAGTTAATAAGAACTGTGAGGGCTGCGATTGGCTAGCAAACAATCCACGTCACGGTCAAGATTCCAGCTTCCCTGTGACCCAAATGCGGACGAGGCTTATAGGAATTAAATATGTGGAGCTGGGATGGTGCGGAACAAATGCGTGACACTTACATGAAACTGTGCTCTGTTCAAAGGTGTTACGACAGTCCTGACAATGACAACTCTGATGATGGGCGCTCGCACCTCCCTACCGAATGCCAACTGCTTCATTAAGGCCATAGATGTCTACCTGGGCATATGCTTTACCTTCATCTTTGGTGCTCTCTTGGAGTATGCATGTGCTCACTTCTACACCATGCAACACCAGACAATAGAGGACTTACACAGGGTGGGCCAAACGCTCAAATTGCAGCAAAAATAAATTGGGGTAATGTTCACCAACTGAGAGCAACTGTCTTTTGTTTTCTTTTTAAGGATCTTGTGAGAGAGTTGAATGAGTCCAGTGGAAACGGCTCCATCCCCATCGTCAGCTCCACCCAGCCGAAGAATTCTGTGAACGTGAGCTCCCCCCCTGAGGAACCGACAGAACAGTCAAGCAACAGTGACACAAAGGCCACAAGCGAACCCACAGAGGAAAAACCAGGTCAAGGCTGCAGCCTGTCGTCTGTGAAGGATGCTTCAAGGAGGGTGGTGTCCATCTTCATTGTGGAAAATCCACACAACATTGATCGCCATGCCCGCACCGTTTTCCCCGCGGCATTCCTTTTCGTCAATATTCTCTACTGGCTTTATTATCTCTTTCTCTGAGAGCTGCTCGCAAGCTGCTGCTGAGTTCATTTCACCACCCTGCAGCTGCTTTGTATTCCCGATGGAGGAGCCAGGCCAGTCGCTTGGATCTGAAGTCATCATACATGCTTTTGGTTGAGAAGTGATATGTAAAAAACAAAACAAACAAAAACAACTTTCATTCTGATGATGAGGCTAGAAACGAATAAGAAGCTGCCGGTACGAGAAACCACATCTGCATCCATCACATCACAGATGATTATCACATGATTCTACTAAGCCTGTAATTTGTCCATTGACTGGCAACTTAAACAAGAATGAGCCACGTTGTAGGAGAGAAAACAATTCGTTTTCAGCTGCATTCCATCTCGCTGCCTTTTCTTTGTTGTTTTTAATACATTGTTTGTACAAGACTGTTCTGTAATCACTTTCACAGCATGTAACATTAGAAGAATAAAACAGTGATGCAGGACAAGCTGGTGTGCTGTTTTGTTTTGGATAGTTAGGCTTTTATAATTTCAGGATGAGCAAATGCAGAACAAATTCTCATTTGTGTTAACATAACAGTAATAACAATTCTAAAAAACACTTTCAAACTGCTACATTAAATGATATAAGTAGCAGGAATCTGAACAATGATAAAGGTGGAAAAATGACACAGCTTAAAGGACAATTGCATTTAATAATTGGGTATCCTTTTTGCACTGTTATTAAAATACATGTCATGGCTATAAATAGCATGAATCCATTTAATGACTTTAGGAGCCTGTAGACGCCCAGGTCAGAGAATCTTAAAGTGCAAAAGTCAACCACAGGCTTTGCAGATAAATGATCAGCATAGACCTTCCCCACTTTAACAGTTAATTTTTTGCATTTCATCTCTTGATGAATGATCAATGGGCATGAACATTTGACCCCCTAGGATAAGTCTAAGTTGATGTAGGATGTGTTTAGAACCTAAACTAAGAGCACATTGAGTAAAGCATGTTCTATTAAAGATGGCAGAATTGTGCTATCAGGAGCCTTATGAAAACACAGACATGAACTATACGGGGCTCAAGGCAGAAAACAGTAGTCATAAAAAGGAAGAAAGAAAAACAACTGAAAGGCACATTATGGCTTAATCTACTTCCAATCATCTTGTCACAACATATCACATTTATAAGGCTGTCTTTTCTCATACAAAACCATAACCACTTGAGCTCATATAATCTTGCATTTACATGCATTAACACTACGCTTTGCAACATTCCAATAACCTACATACTGTTTCTCATTTGTGCTGACTAAATTGAGTTTGGCCTTCGGATTCCTCAACCATCAAGTCTTCTCCGCACTGAGGAAGCACAAGATTATTTTAGAAGATGTACCTCCATCTAGTGGCTGTTTTTTGTTCATTACAACGTTTGTGCTTCTGAATGCTGGCGAGATAATATCCTCAGCAGGATGACAAGTTGCAACTGTTAGATCCTGCAATCAGTTCCATTTACTCTAAGTACTTTTGAAGAGCGTGCCTTTAAGTTCTTTTCTTGGATTCCCATTCCTGCAAAAAAAAAGAAAAGAAAATGACATAGCCATGGAGCAAAATGCGCAGTCCACAACACTAGACGCAATCACATCATTCAAGTTAAACTGTGAGAGTGTAAGAGTTACCTTTGCCTTCTGCATGACAGTTCCTGAAGATGAAGCATACATAGAGGGAGGTCTCTTGCGCATCTCCGAGGCACAGTTTACTGGTAAGCTGTCACTGTAGATATTATGCGTCTTCTTTATGGACCCCTATAGAAGAGGAACAATTTGAATAATTGAATGTGAAGGGCAAAGACAAACAATCTTTGATTTCAAATACCTTGACAGGAGGGACAGTTTCCACAGGTGCACCCAGGGCGCCGCCTGCCAGGCTTTTCTTGAGGTTTTCTTTGACTTGAGACAGTCGCAGTTCCAAGTCTACTCGTGCCGCTTCCTTAGCCCGACAAGCCTCTTCCAGCTGGGACACACGCTGGTTCAAGAGGAGACATCGTTTCTCTGTCCACACACACACATACAATTGTATCTTTTAATTTAACCCAAAATCGTAATCCGTTTCCAGTGCTGCTTGTCCTTATTAGGGTCGCGGGTGAGCTGAACTGAACTTTGGGTGAGATACAAGGTACACCCTGGACTGGTTGCAAGTAAATCACACTCACGCTTTTGAGCATTTTTAAAGTCTTCAATTAAGCTAACAAGAATGTTTTGGCAATGTGAAAGGAAATCAGAGTAACCTGATAAAAACGCGTGTTTAAAGGCTCTGACGAAGGCTGAAGTGACAGCCAAAACTGTCAGCAAGGTAAGTTTTTGCTCTCAACTAGAAAGGTATTTTGTCTGAAAACACAGAAAACTTGCAACCTATTGTAAAGACAAGATGAAAGCTATAAAGCTGAGACAAAAAACATGCAGGCACAAGAAGCATTTCCGAAATTCTCAGAACTGTGAGGCAGAAGTGCTAACATTTAGCTCATCGAATCACTGCTCTCGACCCTTCTATATTGCAGTTACATTGACTGCAGGTTGCATGCAAGTGGTAGACAGACAAGACTATTTTGACTGAATTGCTTCAAGATTCTGAACAGTTAATAGCACACAATCACTCAAACTATAACAAATAACTAATTGACTATTGTGCTCATCTTCACTCCACACGGTCACTGTTCACAAGATGAGTTGCATGAAACCAGTCTAAATTAGTCAAAAACTTCTGGTCTAATGATAATGATATAATCCAATAACACTGTGGTTAACGCTGTCAAAAACTTGTTAATAAATCTATGATTTGTCTTTCATTATGTGTAAAAGTAACTCATTACTGTTACCGAAAACGTGCATCATTTTCGTATTATCTTTTCAAAGTCAACTTCTCAGATGCAGCTCTTGTTAGATTACCTCATGAAGTGGCCATAAAGTCCAGACTGAAATTTCCCTAACTAGTCAATTCAGTCCAGTAATACACTTGTTTGCTAACAAGTGCACGCTTCGTATTGCGAATGGATGCTTTCTATATAAGCTTGTTCCAACAATCAGAATATAGGCCTGAATATTAGACTCAAGGAAATGAATAAACCAGTGAGGGATGCCATGTTGTTGATGTTTTATTTATCCCTGCAGGCAAATTGTGTTCCCACTCAGGCTAAAATAATCTGGGTTTATGAAGGTCAGACAGCTGGGTCAGACAGAGCAGACCCATTCGACATGCAAGCTTTTGCAGGATTTCGAGATATAAGTTCAAGCAAAGCTGAGGAGCTGAAGGGATATGATGACCAAAAGAAAGATTTTTTTTCCCAATTTCTTTTGATCTTTCATTCTTACCAGAAGCTGTTTGCAGCTGTTCCTTCAGCTCTCGCTTCTCCTGTCGGAGGTTTGAGAGCGTATTCCGAATCGCATCCTTCTCTTTTTCCAGTTCTTCTTTTTCTTTCACGTAGCGCCGAGCATCCTCCTCCGCTCGCGTTTTTCCATACCTTGCATACTGGTTTGAGTCTAAGGAGAGGGCAAACAGGGCATTTATATATCTTGCTAATTAACGACTAATTAAGCAAGCAGAAACTCTCCAAATATATGTCCTATTCAACCACAATAAGACGATGATGTAATGCGACACATACAGACACACACAGCGGTGCAGAGGTAAAGGTCATGAGGCGAGACAGCGAATCTAATGTGACTAATAAATCTCATGTTACATCCCGAAGCTGTCAGCCTCGAAGCATGCTCACTCCTCCTTTGAAGCATCGCAATGTCAGCGCACAGGCCTGAGCGAGAACGAAAGGACAACGGCAATATCATGTTGCTAAACCCAGAATGCTCATCTCCTCCTTTTGTGGGAGAGCAGCCAAGGGACACAATGGCGCACATGGGAGCGGCAAGTGAAAAGTGAAGATTCTGGAAAGAGAGTAAGACAGGACGGGGGAACTTTGAACCCGATACAAGCTGACATACTATTTTATTACAAACGGAGGATTGGTAAGCGTCATCAGGGATTCTTGAGTTAGGTATGATTGAGACGTAGCATCTGTGAAACATCTTAAAGTCCAGCAAGAGTTTTCTGGTGGATGAAGGGGGACACAGTTAAGTTACATTTCCAGGACAACCTGGCGAAAATTATTTTTGAAAAGTTTGACGTTAAGAAGTACCTACTGCAAATATACCCCTTTAGCAGTGCGGTGAATGTAGTTTTCTCTATCAAAAGTAAATAAATCTTAAGCCAACAAAACAACAGTGATGTGGTCAAACTTTTTGGGTTCAGATATTTTGGCATTTTGTATTAAATGAAAAGGCTAAACATGTAGCAAAGACAAAGTATTTGCATTTTTAGTTTCACGGACAGGCAGAGTGACAGATTTGAAAACTGTGCTGTGTACAGACCCCTTTAACTAGCCACAAGCATGCTGAGCAAACATTCTTAGTTCATTTGAAAATCCGAGCAAAAACACTTACTTGAACCTGTTCGTTTGAGGGAGTTTAGCGGTTTGGTTTTGTCAGAATCGCTGCTGGACAAACTGGAGTGCCGCTTCCCTTTGTTCCCACACTGCTGTCGGCAGCTCACCGTAGACTGCAGTGTAAGAACACACGCAGGGGAGGGGTGCAAACAAAAAGTTCAATTACTCAGCCACCTAGTGAACCCACTTTTTGATTTATTGACTTCTGACAACGGAGGTGTGTACATGTGAGGTTGTCGGTGGTGAGACGTGTGCGTTTAAATGCATGTCAGTGGACTGACGTGAGGGGTTTAAAGGCTGTTAAACTACTGTGACCCCTTGCTTTTTTGTCAACAAGCATGGCGGCTTGCAGCTCTTCCTCACTCCCAGACACACGTAAACATACACGTAAGCGTAACGCAAGGTCTGCAGACCAGGTTCAAATGCTTAACTTCAAAACTTTGAGGCAGATCTGCTACCCACAAGCTCCACCAGTCATCAAAATTCATAAATAACTTAATCACGAGCCATTCCAGTGTGTAGTGAATCAATATAATTACTTATAACTACTGAAATGAGTACTAATTATCATGCAACTCAAATTCATTGAGACGCAAACATTATAAAACTATTTGTGATCCTAATTTTAACAGATATGTGTGCTCAGCTCTGTGCATGCAAGTCCAACCTGAACATCCTCAATTGGGACCTCATCATATGTTCTGGAGTCTGTGCTACCTCCGGACGATGTGACCCACCTAACAGAAGTAGAGGTAGAAATGATGTCTGCGTTAGGCCGAGGGCTCCCAATTGTTAGCCGCACCCATTCTTAACAGTCACACTCACAGGAAGGAATGACGAGCAGCATTGCGAATGTTGGCAATGGTCTCCACGTCGACGCAGTCATAATGTAGAGACTCCGGATCTGTTGAAGAACCAGTTTCTGCCAAGAGAACCCCAAGCCACCTGCCAAGGTCCTCAGAATTGGCTGCCTGGAAAACCAGGACATTCTAATTCAGAACTTAATGCAGGTTCAATAAAGTGACAATAAATGAACCAATCAGCAGTCGAACAAACACTTCTCACCTCCAGAGCAGCCACAGTGGTGCTCGCTCGTAAGATTCTGAAAGCGATGGGATGCTTGGGTCCCAGGCCTGGCACCAGTTCACAGCCATGCAGTGCGAGCGAGGGCAAGGAGGTCTGATGGTCGCCTCTGTCATGGTAGAAGTGCAGGAAGCCTCTGCACACACAGCACCAGTGCTCCTGCCACTCTTGGTTGACCAGCACTGACAGATAACCTGGACATGCAGAAATAATGACATCAACTGTGACGGAACCTCAAGAGATGCAAGGAAGCGGTCACTGACCTTGTCGAGGGTCATTGTAGGCTGTTCGAGAAGTCTTCTTCTTTGAGAAGCTGATGATGCGTGTGATCTTTCGCCCTGCAGCAAAGGCGCCACGCTTCACTTTACCTACATAGAAAATCAAAGAACGGGAGATGCTTTGGTGAATGTTTGACATGTGAAAACTGTGTTTTATAGGAAGCGTTGAAAAATGTAGCACTGATTCACATGCCACATTTTTGTTCATTGGCTGAAAATCAGAACAAGGTAATGTCTAAAGTTCAGGACATAGTGATGTTATTGTTAAATTTACCACACTTCTTTTTCATACTGATGAGAGAGATGTTTTAATATGGCAACAATTTTAGGTCAAACAAGGTCATTCTAAATCCGCATAAAAAGTTGAATTCACCACAATGAATGAGCGTTTCCTCCTGGCCTTTCGACTGACATTCAAGGTGGTGTGTTTCATTCATGCACGTGTATGCTGTGTGACATTTATTCCCATTCAGAACCATTTTGACTTGGCCAACAACTTTGTTTTGCTCAAGAGAAAATTGGGCCACTGAGAAAAAGTACATACTATAATTTCCAAGTCAAGTATTCCTAATGGGGATATATTATAAGGTCATGCCACCAGGAAAGAAAGAAAAAAAAATCACTCAGACAAAATCATTTTGTCATGCTTCAACCTATCAGTAGTAGTAAAATTTCCCCATTGTGGGACTAATAAAGGACATCTTTATCTTTAGTAGTAGTACTAGGCATCAGTATTTCGTTTCATTCTCTAGGAACAAGAAACTCCATCAATTTTTGACATCACACCCTATTAAGGGTCATGGCAGCATTAAAATTCAGCTATTGAACTTACACCCCCTCAAAGACAATTTCCCATATGAATGTTTATAGGGGAGGTCAACACAAACATGTTCTTTAAAAGAATATGTCCTGTGCAGGCCCACTGGTCAACACATGGCATTCCTATTAATATTGCATTTTTGGACTATGAATTAAGTCATAAAATCCACCCGTTTTTAGCCATCTTAGGAGACGGCCATTTTGTCCCTTCTGTTCACTCAAAATGACATCGGGGCAGCTCAGGGATCACGACCAATCATGGCTCAGCTTCAGAAAACAGATGAGCTGTGATTGGTCATGACCTGAGCCCTGAGAAACTGTGATGTAATTTTAAGTGGACAGAAGTGACAAAATGGCCATACCGTGAGGTGGCTAAAAACGATTGGTTTTTGCTACTTAACTCATATTCCATAAACAGTATCAACCAGAATGCCATTTTTAAACTCGTGATGGCGCACAGAACATTTTATAGCAAATTATTTTTGGGGTTGACTTCCCCTTTAAGGATTGAGAGACTTCCCACTGTTGAGACATAGGTTGCTCTTAAGATGAAGGGACCAAAATGTCAATATTGACTTTTTGGGCCAAGCAATGTATCATTCTTATGATTGACCTATCAGCGAGAAACCATTTTCACTGCCTGCTGCATCAGATAAACTTTTTCAATTAAATAATAAATAAATAAACAAATAAATAATTGGGAAAAGAAAAAAAAATAGCTCCATTCGTGTCTCATTCTCACCATTTTCTTTGAGGTTCTCTCCCGTTGATACGCCAACACTGTCTGAATCTGAATTGTTCCTCTCTGTGGATAACCTCTGCGGAAGAGCACACGCATACAAAAACAAAATGGATTCATTTACTCAAACACTTTTCTACTCGATAACCCAAATTTGTTTGATAAGCGAGGGTGCTGCTCGAGCCTTCGGGAGCAATCTGGTGATTGTGTGTTTTGCACGGGCAGAACCAGCAAGTCCATTACCCATCTCTCTGGAATCCCTCACTTTCATTCTTTGTTTGGCTCACGCGTGGTGCATACCATGAACAAATCACATAAGAAGAAAAACACACCTATTTTCCGGTTTCTGGTTTTGTTCACTCCCTTCCTTGGCTTTGATTTATGGTGCTATCAGTAAACTTTGAAGAGGTAGTACTCAGTCCAACACTGACTCACCTCCAGCCTTATTATTGATGTCATAACAACCCCTTAGATAACATATATTGCCTTCGTTCTGTCAATCAAACATAGGTTGTGATGTTTAGCGTGTTTTGACATACTATTGTTTTGAGAAATTGATGGCGATAACACAATTGCTGCCTGCCGCTGACTTTTTCTCACCGCAGCTGTCAAAAGGAATTTTAAATTGTCCTTGCAAATGACAGAGTAGACATCAATCACTAACTGACTCACCTTGTCAAGTTCAGTTTTCCTCAGAATGACAGGCGACGCGGGTACCTCTGGACCAGTGCATTGACCCTTCACCTCTCTGACAACCTGGAGAGATAGTTTATTTCATTTATTAATTGAATACAATCTTTTCTGTATTACTGCAGTTGCAGTGGTGTTGTACAGGACTGTTCCATATAAAAAAAGTACTTTAAATATTTGGGAACAACTGGATAAGACTAAGAAAGACATGTTAGACACTGACATCATCATATTAAAACCAAAACGACTTTGCTTGATTAACTTTTAAAGTAGTGGTCCCCAATCACCAGTCGGCACCACTTTGGACTGGGCTGCGGCAGCATGCATCGATGGAAGGAAAAAAAACAAACAATTGCAAATGACCATGTCAATATGCTAATTGGCTAGGTTGCAAATATTAAACACACAAGCTAGCAAAATGAGTAACGATAACACAATACGGTGAGCGCCCCCACCAAACCCCCCGCTGCTGGTGCGCAAAAGTAATGGAGGTGTATGAACCTGTCCACAGTGGAAAAAAGATTGGGGAACAATGCTTTAAAGGACATTGTTGCTGGATTAGATTATAGTGTAACCCATATGGAGTGGACAATCAGAGTAAACACATTCATGCCGCGGTTACCCTGAGCCATCCCTCTGCTTGCTCTTTGCTCTGCACAGCCAGCACCAGAGCATCTCCGTTGGGTAAGGTGAAGCGGAGCTCATGGTGCTTCCGTTTGCTGTCCTTTGGGGCGTACACCACGGTGCACTGGGGCAGCAGCAGGTCCACATAGGGGCATGTATCCTTGGAACTCTTATAACACTGCACAAGAATAGGTGAAAAGTTAGGAAATCTTGGAAACCTCGCCAACCACATCTTTAGGTCAAATGAGATGTAACACAAGAGGTAGAGACGTTTCAATATTCCTGTTTTCATTATAATGGTCTGTGGCATAGCCAAGGAGACATTTACTCACCTGTAATCGATTGTCTCGTATAACCGTGAGCTGTTTGGCCCACTGGCCGAAGCGTTTCTTGCGCAAAAGGAAGGCACAGATGCGACAGTCCCTGGTCGGGGGCATGGAGCTCTCATCTGAGGGCCACTGATGGGTGAGCCGTACACCAGGGCTCCTCTCCTCCTCGTCTTCCTCATATGACTCATAGGAGCTACTCAGAGCATCAGAGTCATTATCTGAGAAAGCAGAGGCAGGGGACATCAAAAATCTTTGCCTTGAATTCCATTTAGATGCCGGTATTACGTATTATTAACTTGCAGGAGTTTTTACGATGGGAGTTGTTGCGAGTAGTTTGGTAGTTGCTGTCTGCATCTTCATATCCATCCTCTATGGAGTTGGCAGGGCTAGGCCGAACTGCAAAAAAAGGAAACAGCATATATATTATTAAATACATGACTTAAATGTTTTTTTTTCCTTTTGACACATTTCTTAAAACCTAAACCTGTTGGTTCATATGAATCAACTATGGTATGCCTATTTTTTTTCTTTTTTGCTAATTGGAAATGAACAACTTTAAATCTGCAACTAAAGTTAATCAAGAGACACCAATATATTTCTGTTTGACAGCTGACTGGAAAGCGGTCAATAGGCACAAATTGAGTCAAGGAGGGAAGATGTTTACCTCTTGTGATGATGTATTCTGGCATCTTGCCCGGACTGAGTGGCACTGCCTCTTCATAATACTCCTCAGGCGGAGGTGTGGTGGGCAGAGGAGGAGGAGAGTCTGCCGGATGCGCAGCTGAGGAGTCTCCACAGTCCTGAAAGGTGAGGTTGAAAGATACAGTATGTCTCAAATGTCTTTTTTTGTTCCAAGCCAAAGGCGCTATTTTATCAAAGAGATACAGAGACTAAATGATTCTCTGGGTGGAGCCCCAAATCTTAATTTACAGTGCAATGAGCATGTGGGGAAACCCCGCAACATGGAGTACGTCGTATTTTATTCCTTAAGGCCTCTTCAATCATTTACACATTGCAATCTTTGCTCACATAGTTAGTTTTGGAAAAGAAAGGCTGGGAAAACTAGCACGGATTTTAAATGATGTGAAGTACTAACATATCACACCCGACATGTAGAAAACTAAGCCAGTTCCAATTTAAAACCCCCTTTTGGCTGTACAAGAAATGAGGCCACTGACCTGTTTCAAAGTCTCACTTTGTGTGTCTTTTCCTTGCTTCACATCTTCTGGTACATCCTTGAGGTCTCCAAGCTCACAGTCTGGAGATGAAAACAACTCATGTTTAAAGACAAAAGTAGGCTCAATGTACAGTAAAAGGAATGAATTGAGACACACCAAACTTGTCAAAAAGGGACTCCACAAAGCTGGTGCCGTTCCTGTACACGGCTGAGTTGACATAGATGTAGTCTGTTCCTGAAACTGGAAGAAAAGAAGCAAAATCAAAACCTTGTGGATCATTAAAGTACGTAAATGTTTTTCCCAAGTTGTCTTTCTTGCTCTTACTGACCGGATGGCTGTATCTGCTGCAGGAGGTTCCAAACGGAGGTCTTCTTTTCCTCCGTGGAAGAGCTCAGGGTCTCCTGATCCAGCAACTTTAGGAGTGCACTCAGCTCACTCACCAACTGCTCCATTGCTACAGCAAGATGAAATGTCAGGGGACACACAGAATGGCTGTATCAGTAGAGAGCAAAGGTCGGCCAAACATGTCCAAACAAGCATTACAAGCATGTAAGATGCTTCTTACTACATTGCAGTATATTTGACTTTTCTACCCCTTTACCCTTCACAGTCCGTGGACATCACTCTCCTCCTCTGATAATAGCCAGACTAAACAATGCAAGAATAGAGTGACAGGACAGATGTGTGCAACTCTTCATGGACGTGGAAGGAGCAAAACTAACAGTATAATCCGAAAACCAAAAGCAACCAACATCATTTTTAGGCAGCATCTTGGAAACACAGCTGGCTCGCACAATGACAAACAAAGTCGGATTTCAATCAAACACTGATGAGGCAAAATAAAAAGCTTCGACGGTATGCAGATATATCAGATTGTGACAAGAATAACAGATTACAGATGACATTTATGACGCAGCAGCCAAATTCTAATTTGTAGACATGATTTTTATCTTAAATGTGGGAGATGTTAAGGCATGTGCACATAAAAAGGCCTGGAAGTTGATCACATGAAATGACACACGTGTTGAAATGCTCACGTCATACGCCGGTGTGAGATGTTCAACTCCCTGCTTTAGGAAAACAAAGACACATTTGAAGCTACCTCTATTTTGAATCCTTCAAATTCCATTGTACTTCAGTGTCTCCTCAGTGTGGTTGGTTGTCATGGTGACAACACAACACATAAAACTTTCTGTCCAGTGAATAAAGTCAAATAAAAAGAATACAGATGTTGTTTGCACATAGAGTTGCGTGGTAATGATACAGGTGAAGTTTCCGCCTCTGATCAAGTCTCTGTCATTCCCCTCTGATGGAGCTACTATTGCCTTAGATCACTCAAAACCCAAAGTAGACAAAACATTAGGTCCACTAGCGCACGCTCATTTGCTCTAATAACCAACATGTGACAACTTTCAGTGTGATTCAGCACCAGTTCTCCGCCCACACCATAACCATGGAGTAACTGCAATAGTACTCATGAATACAGACGTCTCTGCTAAGGCTAAACTGTTAACAAGACTTTACACACATCTGATCGCCTGCATTGGATGGGCGGATATAATGCATTTTATGCTAAATTTGTCATCCGTTGTAAAGTCATAATATGCCGATCCATCAGTGATGTCATTGATTGGGTCCGCAAAAATAATATATTATTAAAAAAAACACAATCTCGCTTACATCAGGGACGTTCTGAGTTGCCATTTTTAATAATCTAAGGTTTCTCAGCATTCACAATCACATAAAAAAATACAAAATGTTTTGAATTAATTTTGTTTTTTTGGGGGTGGTGTCAGTTTTTTCTCTTTCATTTTCAGTGTATTGAATGTTTCTCAGCGTTTTGGGGAGAATTTTTAGGGTTTATTTTTTTCCCCAATGCATTTCAATAGATACAATACAACTTTATTTAGAAGTTAATTAACCAATGGGGGGATCAACTGTACCATAAATGAACAAGTTGTTTAAATAGGTTGGATTGACTGATGCTTCAGATCAGATTGGTGATCTGTAATCTTTTTTTTTTCTTAAACTCACTGATCGCTGATTGTTCCAAAATCCTGATCAAGCATGGGGTGTTGGACACCCTAGCGGGCCGATTCGGACTGTATGTTTGACACCCATGGTGTAAAGCCTTCTGTTAGCAAAAGTTCATTTTTTTAATGACATGGTAATGGTGAGTTTTGTTAGACTAGCTGTGTAAAGACAGAATTGAAAAAAAATCCACAGGATTACCTAATGTTGTGGCCGGTGGTGGTAGATCGTTGCTGCCTTTGCAATCCAATCAATTGCGAAAAAGTAAAGTCGCAGAAACATGGTAAAGCTGATAGCATCTGGTGGAAATGCCCCATTATTCATCACAGCTCAACCTGTTACAACAACCATTTTGTTTGAACTTCTGTTTGAACACAAGTAAGTGCTACCAAAGGAGAGGACGCCATTTACGCCCACCGCCACTGCATGGCCCTTTTCAGCCGTTTTGGATATTTTCCTTCAACAAAGTTGTGTGCCAACTGTTAAGTGTGCAATTTTATCATCACATCTTCTTGACAATTGGTTGCATCACTGCTACTGGCCCAACATCTCCATAACTCACCCCTGACAATATAGCACCAGCCATACCTCCCGGCTACCTGCTTCATTTTCACAGTCCAGACACATCAGACCTGCTGAACCACTTGTTGGGGTCAGCTATCGGACAGTCGCTCAACCAGAAAAGTCTTTTTTGGGAAGGCAGCCATATGGCAATAAGGCCTGTTGCACTAAATACACACGCAGACACATACTCACCGACTCTTCAGTTAGTATTTATTAAGGCGGGACAATAAATACGTTTGATGTATGCTTAAATTTAAGGAGCTTATTAATTGCATTATGACAGTTTTTATATGCAATGTAATTTTTTGCCAATGGGGTCAGAGAGAAAGTTGTACCCTTCACTAAGCAAGAGACATACTTTGCTGAGGTAGGTCTTCCTATGGGTTGAACAATGGACTGTCAATGCGCCAGCCTAAATGCAAATAGAACTGCACTTACATGCACATAGTGTGTGTTTTACTGCTCCTTTAAAAGCATTTCCTTCCATTGTACTAAAAGCACACTTGCACTCCCTGTAAAGTTGGCATGAAGACGTGATTCATTCATGGATCAGCCACTTTGACCCTGCTCATTATGACGTGATACACTGTGCAAGGGGGATTGGGAGGCTCATGAGAGTTGGATCACTTGGCCTAGAAAAAGCCATCCCCCTGCCAAAAGTTCCAGCTGTTTAGATTGTTGCTCTGGATTCAAACCGTGATTCCCCTAACCTTGGAGAAAAAAAAGTCTATGCACAGTGCGATTCGTTCACTCTGCATTTACATCAGCACAAAATCAAATCTAGTCAACTAATCAAGGTGGTGCCTTGACACAAAAGTCTAACAGCGAAACACAAAGACTTGAGCTGCAAAAAGCTGATGATCTGATTTGACGATTGCTGCCCCTGCCAAAATGATAAGTTTGAATGTTCTGTTTGCCACATGAGGCACACAAAGATTCCATTGAAACAAATGCCATGTCTCTATAACCACTACGGCTAATAAATGATAATAAATAGAAGATAGCACAAGTTAATTACATTTTTCAACTTTCAGAGGTGTTGTGTATTTGTCTTTCAAAGCACCTGTGGGAAACCAGAGTGAGCTGTAGGCCACATATTTTAATTAAAGGCAGAAAAAGCTTCATCTTTTACCACCCTGAAGTTGTTGACACTTAAAATATTTACAGAATGGTTTATACCTTAAATTAAAAGCATGGTAATGTGAGTCGAAAAGCAAAAAATAAATACATAAAAAAATAAATAAATAAAATAATGCTTTCTTTGCTGTCCGAGCGTGAATGAAACTCTTCAAAAGCTTTGGCCTCTGTCAAACATTGACTTTCTCTCACTTGTATGACAATTGCTGGTAAACACCACACGCATTCCTCACCTTGTTAACAGTGCAAGACTCTGCAAAGTGCAGGCGGCCCCTGAGTAAAGATGCAAGCGTAGACTTTTTGTCGAACACAACTCAAGGATGAGGGGAGGAGGTGGGTGCTGATTTGGAAATTGAATCCTGTCAGCAAACAGAGCGCCTGTGCTAACATATATCCAAAACAAAAAAAAAACCCTGATATGAAAAATAATCTAACCTCAACTAAGTTGTTTTTCTCCTTTAATAGGATTTGCTGAGTGTGTGGCACTCTTACACAAGAATACACACAGGACCACATAAATGACTTTTGTCCGAGGTGACAGCTCAGTCTTTCAGCAGCCACTCTGTTTCACAATTATTGTTGCACGTATTCCAGCTAATTCCAGAGGAATTTGGCTGCACAGAGACTCTCCTGAGTTTCCCAATTAGTTGAGCTAAGGCGACAAGCAGTCACTTTCACAATATTGCAGCATTACTAAAGCAAAAATTACACCAAGCAGTACAGTTTGGCTCATTGTTTTTGCAATGGGCACCGCACCAAGCAAGTGTTTCTGGTAACCTGCTGTTAGGTCGATAATTGTTGCTTGGATTGTACAGAGTACAGCACACCTTTTGTCCAAAAACGTTTGCCTTCTCATTATAAACAGCCACATGCCAAGAAAACTACAATTGAGTACAAAAGCAATGCTTACAACAAATCTAGACGGAGGGTCAAGTTCCATGTGTTCGATCGGATCACAATTCAGCATTCACAAATCTGCTAATTTTTGGGGGGAGGAGAATCTATCCTCTTTTATTCGCTGAAAAAATGCTTTAAATTGTGGCCCAACAGAATGAAATAAAAAAAAAATCTAACAAATGGTGGAACCATTAACCTTAATCCCAAACAGGTCTGACAGTCCAGAGGCATCTCCTGGGAGAATATTTTGTGGGAAAAACATCATTGCATGTCTTTCTCCTGTTGAAGAAGCTTTGGCGTGTGGCTGAGATCGAACTTTCTGAAGCTGCGCAACTTATTTCACCACAGAATGTTGTTTTAGGATTTCATTGCATCTTATCCAGATGAAATTGACATTGTGCCGGATGCAATCAAAGCAGAGTGAAACCAAGCTTCCACCAAGATTCACTATGGTACAGTATTTTGTTTTTAGTGTTTTATGCCCCATCTGTAAACTTCATGTAAAAGGCCAAAATGTAATTTTCTAATTTTGTCATTTGACTAAAAAATGTTTGCCTTGTCACAATGCATTTTGGCAACTTCTAATGTCGTCGGTATCACGTTATTTCAGTCACCATTATGGATTTTGCTTTCTTTAAAAGAATACCAACATGCACATAATTAAGACAACTAATGATATCTTGCCAACATAACCAAGAAAATCCAGATTGTGGAACAATAGAGAATCAAACTGAATTGTTTTAGAAGGTAGGACATTTAGCACAACAGCAAGAAACATGAAGTTGATCCCGCATCTTCAAAGCTGTCTCGTAGTTTTGAATGTCTACAAGCTCCTAGCCCTTATTCAGGCTGGAATACGCTATGTAGAGCATTGGGCAAAGCTTACCCTCTACAGCAGTGGCTGAGAGTCCGACCATGGTCCCAGTTGACAGTGAGGTTCATTCATACAACAAGCTGATAGTGTGAGAAATATTCCAGAATCAAGGCCAGGCTGTTTTGTCCGGCTTGCTGGTGGAGGTGAGCTCCAGCCTGCTTGCCTGCCTGCTGCTGAAATTACAGTCCCTCCTCTCCCTTCCTCCCTCTGATCTGTTATCTCTACACTCCCTCCCTCCATCTGCCCACTTCTCTTTACTTTTGGGGGGCAGGGGAGCTGCTGCTGTTGTTGTGTGTGTGTGCGTCCTTATTAGATTCCTGTCTGGTCTAATCCTAAAGGATTGGGCAGCACCTGGGATAGTTTCTCACTCCTAATAACACACTTTACTGGTTATTTCTTTATTTATTTCATGGGGGTTATCAATATTTGTAATATTCCCTCGGCCTGATTTATTGATTGAACGTATAGTAGCTCATTAAAATCAGCTATTTGACAATACAACTGAGCTACGTTTTACTTGGGAGATACAATTTGGCTTCAAGTTATGATTTTAATTGAGGTGTTTTCAGTTGCAAAAGTGAGGCAAGGAAAATGAGTGGAGTGAATTGAGGGGGAGGCAAGTTGGAACTTTTCAAAGTTACTTCATGCCCTCAGGCGCTGACATGATGAAACACGCCTTCACTAACATCGGCACTAACGTGACAGTCATAAACACACTGACACAAAACAATATATAACCTCAATAACCCCTTTTACGGAACCATACTATTACCTGAAAATGTTGCCAATTATACAATTTTCTGCAAAAGTCTAGAACTATCATGAGTGTTAGTCGGACACAACATTACGCGCACCTCCCCCGATCAAATGAAATCCAATAGAGTGCAGAAGAAATCCCCCAAAAGCAATGCGCAGTTGTTGGCGTTAAAGAGGTAGAAGTACACTGTATCATTCTGAGTGCTGTTTTGAATATTTTGCCCCACTTGCAAAGCAAAGGGGTTAACAGAGCCCCCTTTATATCACTTTTCCCTCCCACTTGTGGAATACTGTATGCCAATTTAGGATCCTAGTGGAAAAAGATGCACTCAGGGAATTTAACAACCTTACAACTTAAACAGAATCAATAATCTTGTTTTATTTTAAGAGGACTGTTGACTGTGTTTATTTGCTAAACTTTTTAATTTATTTCTATAAAAACTAGGGCTGAGTATTTATTCAGATTTACAAAATCAAATCAATTTCAAGGGCTCGATTTTCTATTCAGCTAAGGATTTCATGCAGTACCAATTTGCCTTTCAGGTGGACCGTGGAAGACATTCTCAGGAGAACCAATGCTGCAAAAATTTGAATATTTACAATACAAATTGAACCCAGTACAGTTACATTAATCATGCATGTTAATGAACATGACCGGACCAATGCAACAATAATAATTTAAACCAATTCCAACTACAGGGCAGGCTGTGTGAATAAAGTGTCAAAAACACATTGTAAATTCATGACAAAATATATGTAGCACCATTATTTGTACGCAAAACCCAAAGCTAATGACACTTAAACTCATCTGGGTTCGGAGAGATGGATACCCTTAATTATCAATATTACTCGCATCATGGAAAGATAAACAGCATGAATGTATTGTCTTCACAACGCATTATGGCAAACAAACAAAACATGTGAAAAGGAAACTTTAAAAAAAAAAAAAAAAAAACTGTGAAAAATGGTGTACGAAGGTATGTGTGAACACTGTTCCATTAATCTGCTATTAGTTTTTTGAGTTCTTATTTGTATTTGACATCCTCACAGTCCTCAAATAAATGAATAATTCCTCAAATCTGGTGTATTCTAATACTGAAAGTATCTTTCTATTAGTTAAAGTCTTGATCCTGCCCAGTTTAACCATCACAGGCAATACAGGATATAAATCATTATAACATTATTTGGTGGACCTACAGACTATTGTGGCATAGCATTTCACATTAAGTATTTTAATTATTGAATGGATGAATGACTTTCAATGAACAGTGTACATTTTTAGATTTTATATAACATAAACGAACTAACTAACATTAATAACGGCGCTTTAGTTTAGCTACCTTCAAAATTAGCATCCAACAAAGTACCTGCTGTTAGAAGTATATGTAATGTGTGGGCTAGCATAGCGGTTAGCCACTCGCGATAATCGTTAGCATTTTACTAATCACCAATTAGCATCCTCTTCGACCCATTTTATCACAGTAAAATATGATACTACATAACAAAATAGTGTTCAACACTTTTAGGACCCGAATGGGTTTTAAATAACTTTTTTACCAAATTATACTTCAGCTAAAACAGCTTATTATAGGACATTAGCATTGAGGCCTAGCCTTGTAGCAAGCAGAGACCTTACTTACCAGTGCTTGACATGAGTGCTCATTGGATGGAAAACAGCTCCTCACGTCAATATAGGCGTATGCGTCGTCGTCCTAACAAGCAATCAACTCGTGAGATACTGTTATGAATTAGTTAATCATTGTTTTATATGATTTTCATAGGAGATTGCTTCGTTTGATCACGATATTGACAGACATATTTTTTAACATTGGAGCTATACGCCACCTCGTGGCGGAATGAGGTATTACCTCTAAATGGCATAGGGAGATTTTCCAACTTGGATGAGCTTGGTGTGTAAGAACTAAAGAGCCCTGACCTCAACCCCATGAACACACCTATGGGATGAACCAGAACAGTGATTTCAATTTAGTAAAAAGTTGTCAAAACATTCAACAGACACACGCCCAAACCTCGTAGAATGTCCACGAATTTGTCGTCATCTTACTATGCTTGCTCAAGTACTTTTCACCCATTGTTTCTAGAGCGTAAAAACGGGTTCAGCCACAGAGGACCTTGACTGGCCTTTGGTCTTGTTTTGGCAGACTGGGAAAGGCAGTAAGCTCAGGAACACAAAGATCTCACAAAGAACAAAAGGTGGGAGGGGAATGGGGGACAACAACTTGGGAGAGGGGGGAATTTCTCAAGGAACAGCTTCAATAATAAGGTACAGAATAAAGTTTGACCTGTTGACAAGTTATTCTCCAAAGCCCCCCTAAAACGTTCTGACTGTGACAAATCCCAGACACGCCCTGTTAAGCTTGGTTATGGTATTTCAAAAGCACTCCACACTGTGACCGCCGAAGCCCCGAGCGAAGCTGTGAACTCACAAGATGATGTATGCCAGAGGAGGGACAGCAAAAGCAAACTAGGCCATAAAATACACTTGACCTTGAAGCCTAACTGGGCATGCTGGTTGTCATGTATTTGAGTGAAACTAGGCAATCCAGGAGTTCAGCCCGCAATACAAAATACAGGTCGGACCGTCCAGAGGCATCTCCCTGGGAGAGCTGTAGCGAATGAAAACAGCGGCGCTTTTCTTGGAAGTCCCCTCCTTCTTTATTGTCTTTGGACATGTTGGATAAACAAACATTCTCAAACCTGATCGGACATGAAAGAGGGCTGCAGGTCCAAGACTTTGGTGGTGGGGTCTGCAGGATGTGAACAACACGCAAAGCTTACATTATGAAAAAGCTTAACGTGGCTACATCATGTGAGTTACAGCAGAAGTTAACTTTACACTTTTACCTTAATATGAATTAACGTCACAACCCAAACTGGAGAAGCTAACGTTTCTAAAACATGAATCCTACATGCGCTGCATCCATAAGATGTGTGTGGCCCACACATCAACAACGGTGGGGTGACCCGGATGGCCAGATGTTCTCGGGGTATTTCAAACTGCACCATGAGCTGTGGCAACAAAGCTTTGTCTCACCAGCATGTGCCACCATTCTACTCCCCCTCTGCTCTTCAGATTCCAGGCATTTCCCAAGAGTGACGGCTCTCATCTCGTGGCGAGACGACATGTCTGGGCATTCATGGACTGCTCATACAGTGCATTCGGCAGTCTTAAACTCAGCGTCTTTTTTAATGCTTTTTTTTTTTCACTTTCATTCTCTCTGCCGCTTGTAAGGTGTGGTGCTGCGACCTGAGAAGGTAGCTAGCCATGGACAGCAAAAGGAGAAAACACTGAAAGATTTCCATAGGTACTTATTTATTAGGTAGCAAAAAAAAAAACAAAAACAAAAAAAAAAACAAGAAACTCACTACTAAGCTTTATCACGCGTTACTTGAGAGCACAGCGGTCTGAGAACACGCAACCACCCATCCATGACAAAGTGTGTTGTGAAAAAGGTCAAGCAAGGAAAGGTGACATACCGTATGGTGCGGAACCATCCTACAAATATAATGACTGTTACACACTACACTGAAGGTCAGGGGTCACCAATGGGTCACACACACGCGCCTGTTCAGCCAGTCCAAGCCAGCTATCGACTTTCTGACGTCTCTTTCAGCATTCTAATTAGTGTCCTTCGAGTATTTTGTTGAATTAATACACGTTTAAAGAATTTGAGGTTGTTTAGCTTTCAGTTGATATTTAACTGCTTTTTATTGATGTTTTTTTTACAGTGATATCACATTGTTTGCTTTTTTTGTCTTCTTTTAAAGTTATATAAAGTATTTGACCTGTTTTGACAGCCGCTGCTTGTTGCAAACAAAGACACTGTATCCGCTGGTGTAAGGCATTTTTAAACTTAAAAAGTGCTTTCTTTATCTTGCTCAAGGATTTCCAGGGCATTTCCAAGTCTCAAAAAATGTTTCCATGATTTGAGAACAGCCTTTTTCCGCGTTCATTTCCAGCTTATGGACAGATCATGTATCAGAAGTCTCAACGTGGGAATAAGCATCAAAGAAATGTGCAGGTTTGTGAAAACGAGTTTCCTTGCAAACAGGAGAAACCTGATGTACATGATAATTAATACATGGAATGGCAAACTTGAAAAACCTCTTAAAAGTTATTAAGTTACTGATTTGTGCAATAAGATCATCTATGAAAGTTTTTTCATGTGAAAGAAAATTTTCTGTTTGCAAGATTGCATTACCATTGAAAGTATACTGCAGTTTCATCAGAACCAATTGACACGTGCGTCTCACATCCCTTTGAAGATGTCAAACGAGCTGGTGGCATTTACGTTCCACAGCAAAGTCGATTATTACCACCCTGTTATTATTCTTACTTTACGAGAAGAACAATTAATGGGTTGGGTTCGCTTTAGATGCAAATGTTTGTAGACGGCATTGTTGGGATGTGCAAAACAGTGGGGAAATACATACATATGATTATTTTAATAAATAATTAAAATATATAAATGTGAACGGCCCATCTAAAAAGTCATTTGTCCTGGCCAATTTAAAGAAAAAGAATGTTCCCTGTGATAAACTGGTGACCAGTCCTAGTCAATGTCTGTCGCAATCTGTCAATTCTTGAAAATGGGACCCGATGTAGAAAACAGATCTCAATCAAACAAGACCCTTAAGGGTGAAAATACAAAACCAATATACATCGAATACAGGACACAAATGTAAATCTCTGTTTGTATCAATTGATTTTTTAAAATGTCAGCATTGTTATTTGATTACATTCTGCCCTTGTTGGAGGATTTTTAACAAATAAAATTAATAGAATACAATCCATTTTATATCTGATCATTTTTATCGAAAAAAACCCCAAACTTCTTCACGTTTGCAGTAGTTATAATGCTGCGGATAGAGAGCCTTCTATTGAATTTCCTAATGCGTGTAGGAAACAAGGATGTTATGATTTCCAAACTACAAGGGAGTCAGAGAGATCCATTTTAAATGGTCACGCCACTTTCAATAGTCCCCCTATCAAACCGACTTCCTACGGCTGCCAACAATATGCTTTGCAATTGGAGCCACCAGATGGCATGTGAAGGGCCCCCACGTTCCCTAAAGAGATGCTCTTCCTCCCTCTGTTGATGACATCACATATCACCTCCGGCCTTCTGTTTCCTCTTCCGGTGAGCCGACGTGCATCCACTTTTTACCGTACTGTCCCAAGTGACTCTCGATCCTTTTCATGATAGAACTGAATGCTCTTGCTTTGACTGCTCCAATTCAACAAAGTCAGAAAACATTAGAATGATTCATTTGTGCAAAGCTTTTTCTACAAATCCCATTCATGAGTAAGCTACATAATCGCCCAAGACATTATCCAGTATGGTCGCTTTATGAATAAGCTTATGGGTAGAAAGCTGCAACTCTTACAACTCTTTAACAGATTGCCGAGCAAGCAGGAGGTAAGCAACTTGTGATGTGAACATGTGGAACATGTTTGGAGAATTCGGAAGGATGTAGAAATTAATAAGGAAAGGGCGGGAAGCATGTTCTTCCCACTGTTTTTATTACACTCAGGAAGATGCTTCGGGTTATCATCAAAATAGAGCAATGATCTCACACTGGCCAGAGGAGAAGGAAGAGGTGATTGTGACCTGCCCCATTGAGAATTTTTATCGAAACTGATTGACACCTGTGCCTCACCTGACTGTTTCATCTCAAGATGTCAAATGAGCCTCCGGCATTTACATTCCACAGCGCAGTAGATTAACACCACTTTGGTGTCATCGTTCTTACCTCTCAGAAGAATAATTAGTTTGGATGGAAGTTGTTTCAGTTGGCAAGGGATGCAAATATTTACAGGCGTTACTGTCAGCAAAGAGGAAGCCATGCTAACACAGGACGGATGAGAAGCCACAATATCCTCACAGTGAGGTCAACATGCCAATCTAGTTGGATGGAAAACAGACTAACAAATAAGAAGGAATGTTGACCCTTTAAATATTCAAACACAAATGGCACAGCAACATGCAAATAAATATGTCAGCAATATTCAGAGGTGATTCTTCTTTATACTCAAAATTGGGCAAAAAATGATCTCTATAAATGGTGTAATTTGTGTTTTTTTTATTTTTGAGTTATCTGGATTTCTGCACCACACTGCCCCCTGGAGGCCAAAGTGCAAAGAACAGAAGCAGTACTTCCAAGAGAAGTGGAATACGGTAAAATTCCGATGATGTGCTTTTGGTGCTTGATTTCCCTCAAACAAATTACCATCATATTTAATGGTCAACCAGAACAAAAGTCATCACTAATACTCCATAAATCTACTTGGCAGTGGCATTTGAACAATGCACATTGTACACACGGTAAACCACACAGTGCAGTTTCATGCCGTTTGTTATTCCAAAATAAGGAAATTTGTCGTTAGCACTTAGTGATTATCTGTGTGTTTTTGGACATAATGATCTGGTGACGAAGCTTCACGTTTGTTAACTTTATTGGGTGTCTTACACTAGACTGCTGCATTTGATATGTTCCATGCCAATAAATGACTGCAGAAGGCAGGAACTAATCATTATGTTTGAGCTAGTAATGCTTCAACACACAGAAAACAATGTTTGCCATTGTTTGTTAAGTCGCTAAGTAGTGTTCTGTGCCCTAACGCTGCAAAGAACGCTTCTCCCCTTCATGTCCCCTGTTATCCATTACTTGCTCCAAAAGCTGTCAAATCTATGCTGTTAATAGATAACATACATGACCTTACAACTGCACCCGAAATGAACTCACTGGGGATTTTCCAGATTTTTCCAAATGCTTTTTTGATGCACCGGCACATGACAGAGATATTGAAAATGGACAAATGGAGATTGACTCCTCAAGGGATGGTAGTAGGTCAAAGGTCACTAACTAGGAAGGGATGCTTCTGTAAAAGCTACTCTCCCATTCTCATTCTTCATCTCTTTCTGTGTGATTAATTCATGTCTGAGATGACACTGAGGGCTTGACTCACCCTGCTGCCACACAAAGACCCTACAGTGCACTCGATATTATTCAGTGCACAGTCCTATGAGATCACCACAACGCTATGCCTGCCTCACACTCAAGTATTTACTGAGATAGATGCAAGTGTTGTCACTAATGTCACAGCAATACTGATTTTTTTTTTAAAGTGTGGACAACCTTGCTGTATGATGATACTTGGTGGTATTACACAGACTGCGCCACTACACACCATGATAGAGGACTCCTAATCACACTAGATTGGCACCCACATAAATGCTTTTGATGTACTCTTGATGCTTTACTTTTACAGCTCTGAAACACATGGTACGTTCAAGGTTATGGAAAAAGTACCTTGGAATCCACTAATTATCTCTACAGAGTGCTTTAGCATAATTGGACCTTAATAGAACAATAAAATACATCGCCGGTACAGTTCCTTGCTCAAGGGCACTCTGTTGATGTTTGGGAAACAGGTAACGCAATTACTGCTAAATCATTTACACATTTAAATACAATGAACTAGATTGGAGATTCCAACTCAGTATATCCTGGATTGATGTTGTTTTTGTAGCTGGGCCTTCTCCAGCTAAGAATAACATTCACTGACAATACAGTTGAAATCCCCCAATCCCTTGAAACCATCAAGTGATAAAATGTAACTCAGGGTTGATCCTTCAATGCCTGTGAAGTTCAAAATTCGGAAGTAGACCAGGTGAGTCTAACACTGCGTGATGCATCACTGCTACCTGCTCAGCTACTCCTTCTCAAATAGAGGGGGAAGCCCACCTGGAGGGGCGCGGTGCAATGCTGAGTGGGGCGCGTGTGACCCAGTGGAACATGCTTTTTTTCTACCGCACTACAATACGTGTGTAATTACATATCCACTCCAGTAGTTGGCAGTGGTGCTTTCATTGCCATTGTAAGCAGTGAGTATTAATTAAACGGTGTAGGATTGTTTTGCAACGAAAATGCTATTATTTATAGGCGGCGCAGAGTGGGTGGGGGCGCACATTTTTTTCTTCTTGCTAGGGGGAGCATAACCAAAAATAATTGAGAAGCACTGTGCTAAGCTAACGTAATGATATCAATCATGAAAGACAGAATTAAGTGCTCGGGTGACACTTCACAGAGGTCTCGCTGGAATCGTGGTAAAGCTGGGAATCAATGGTTTTGTGTTTTAGTGGCAGATATTTTCATCATTGATCTCATGGGAGGAATTGATTTGGAATACAAACAAACTTCCGGTTCCACTGTATTTGCAGACCCCTTAAAATTGTGTTTTGCCAAATGACCTGGATGCATTGTACTTTAAAACACACACCAGGAAGTGATGCAAAAAAGTCAAACTGAAGGAAAAGTTGACATCAATATGAAGCACAGGATGACTTTCTATTGTTGCAGTAGAGGCGCCTGTTTCCTTGTCCGCTGCCGCAAAATCAGGCTCTGAACAATTACCTTGTTGAATTTTGGGACAAACACAAGCACATTGTTTTGTGCAAATATAGTCCACTCCCTGTAGAACAAAATACGTAGTAACATTGCTTGAATGCATGCATGCATAATAGGGACACAAACATGCAGCATGGTGACGACAGCAGGATGCATAATCATGCTGCTACCACAAGTTTGTCGCCAGTAATGACCTGTCAATCATTTGCAGCAAAATGCTCTTTTGCATAGAGGGAGTGGGTAGTCATAATGTTTACAGCGGCTGTAAATTACATTCATGCACCATCATCCCACAGTCTATTTGCTTCACAATTTCTTCCATATGCTCGCTTGACAATGGCCTCGATTCATCATGGCTGCTGAGCTACAAAACACACATCTCACCACCGCAACGTTTGTCTATAGGGACAGCCGCTCCTCTTTTGCACCCACCTGATGCTTCACTTCTCAGAGTGCATCCATACGACTACAAGAACCAAAACTTTCTGACAAAGGCAGGCCAGATGTGTGATATTTTACTGTTAAATTTGTCTGTACATTTATGGAAAAAAGGCTTGATTTTTTTAAACAGGTCTGAATCCTCAGCTTACGCAGCAGACTGCACTTGTTTGTTTGTTTTTTTTAATCACGCAATTCGGCATGGTTATTAACATCACTTCACTCTTTATACTCAGAAGACGTAGTTTCACTTTACGGGACTTCAAGGCAAAATCAATAATGAAGCTGCACATAATTTGAAGTGCAAAAAGTAAATACTGACACACAGCTCAAATAAACAGCGAGACATCAAAATTGGACAGTCGATGTTCTGCTTTATCACTTGAAAAACATTTTCAATGACTGTGAAATGTATTTATGTACTAATGTAAAAAGTTAAAATTTGTTCTGTTATTTTTAGAAAATGCAAAGTGTAATGATTTTTAAAAAATTAATTCATTATTTTTTTTTGCCAAAAATGGCTTGGCTCATTATGGAAGGAGAATTGATACAATATCCATTTTTAGATATAGTATAACTGTTGCATGTTGTCGTTCAAAAGCTAGCTGGCGTTAATGCAATCAAAACAACATGAAACCAAATCTTTGGTAACGTTGTAAATACAAATGCTAACTAAATTATCTAACAAAAACAACACAACTTACTTGTGTTTTTCAGATATGATGGAAACTAAGATATGAATAGTTGAGTAATAATAAGGATAAACATTGTCTAAGTGAAAGGGAAAGATACAACACAGTGTATGTAGTTTTGTCCTTTCAGTAACAGTCTCATGAGTGCAAGTGTCCATAATATTTGGTCCGTTAATCAGTATTGTATGTTTACTGGCTGAAGATTTGCTTGGAGTCTTAATGACTTTCACAAGTAGTAAAATGGGACTATTGCCATCGTGTTTAGTATGCAAGGTGTTAAAATGGAGACTTCTTCAAGGATGAACGGCCCCAAAGTGGTACAAGTTGATATTCAATTCTGGAAAACTATGCCTCAAAAAGCAGCTGAAACCGTCATCATATGTGATGTCATGTGCTGTCAGCAAATTTCAGCAAAGCATTACTGTTAAGGAGTGACATTTTGTGTGAGTGCATGCGTGTGTGTGTCTTTTGTTGCACCACCACAGAAGCATGCAGCTGATGGCATCGGAAAATGGATGATGGATGGTCCATACAACAAATCAAGCACAAAGTCCAAGATGATTTTTCTCCACATCTACTTAGAAAACCCTCAGAGTACGACAATGAAATGACCACAAATCCTGTGTGCGGACAATACTGAGTTTGGCCCAGCCTCGGACTCAGTGACTGTGACAAGAGACAGTATGCTAGCAAATTAGAAAGCCCCCTGAAGGTCGTACTGATGAGGGATGCAAACAAATGATCAACTAGAGATCCAACATGTCTCCCAGAATAAAAATGACAGGGTGAACAGTTTGCAACTACAATTTTCTTGCTACTACTACAACCCATTTTATTTTTTGTTTCGTCTGGCAGTCTGTAAGCCATAACACAATTCTACCACTCACAAGGAACTCCTGGAACTCATCTCAAGTATCGCCAATGCACAATATGAGCAATAACCACACACTTGCCGTTTTTTTTTCATTGTGACGTTTGGACTCTCACATTTTCAAAATGGTCTAAGATGCTCAAAATATGTCCTGTGTTACACTGCCTACTGACAGTTACATAATATACCGGTATTTACTAAAAAATGATGAACATATGATAATGAATGTTATGTTAAAATTATGCATGTGCAAATTTAATTCAGGAATAGTCAAGCAAGATAACCTGTTGGGTGGCAAGCAAAATGAAGCTTAAGTTACACCAGTTTCAAAACTACCAAACGTTTAAACTTTTTTTTTTAGGAGCTGGAAGCTCTTACCACTGCTGTTAGTGTCGCCTCCACAGTTTCAGTCAAAATGGTAAACTAAATTGAATGTAGATTATCCATTGCAGTAAAAACATTGATCTGATTTAATTGTTGGCTAATTATCCTCAAGAATGTTAAATACATTTTTAGGACCCCTAAATAAGAGATTTTTCTCTGATGTTTAATTTTTAGTTGATGATTATTAATACTCGAAATCTTTGCAGTCCAAGGATGTGGAGGGTCCCATGACTGGGTTTACCTCCAACACCCACCGAGTAAGGCTCTGCGTCTCATATGAAATATAAAGAATGATGCACCTCACACCTCATGCCAAAGCTCACATCGCGAGTCCAGCAACAATGTTTTGCAGTGCAGGGGGCAATTGCGCTCCTCCCAGAAAACACACCAGAGCAGGTTTCACATTGTTTTGTTGATTGTTCAACAAGAATCACCACATTTTTTGTTGTTGTTGTAGAAAATTTCCTGGCGACGGAGATCTGATTTCAATCTCATCATATTTCACTTGACCACACGAGTCAACCAAGAGCTGCATCAAACATGTTGCCTTCCGTTGTTGCTTCACCTCACACGCCCACTTCTCAAATTGACAAGTTAACTTAAAATATTCGTTTCAACTCACATTTGGTGCAGTTTGAAGTCATCCCGCAGGAGATGATGTTGTCTACGTAGAAGTTCGTGCACTTTTACAGCGACATGGTGGAGGAGCTCCAATCTTGTGTGGAATAAAGTTAAAGACGCTCCATTCCAACCGCTGCCTGCAGAAACTTTCAGCAGGAAGCTTTGTGCTCCCCCTCGGTCCTAGCACCTGTCAAGTTTCTCGCCTCAAATTAATTTCTTGATATCAAATATTGGCTACAAATGTAGATACCCCGTGGGGAAGGTATAATCAGTAACAAAATGTAAATACGAAAATAATACTAAATTGGACAGACAGGCAAACTCAATTGTAGATGAGGTCAAGGTTATTGTTGTTATAGATGTATATCTAAAAACAGTTTATTACAATAAAAAAAATGCAGTTTCATTTTTATATTGTATTATTCATAATTAATTTAATTTAATTCATAAGTAATTTAGCTATGACTAGTTGACAAAAAAAAGATTTTTACAATTCACGATAAATCAATTAACCAACTGTTTAATGTAATGTACTCAACAACTAATTACCAAATCAATAATCGCTTCTGTTAATAAATTAATAATTTAGATACCTTTTTTAATTTAGATATTAAAACATCGTCCGAAAATCATCATCTCACCAGTAAATAGTCTCCAATTTCTATAGTCCTCCACAAAAGCAGACCATTTTTACTAATAAAACCTTTGATCAATTTTTTTTCTTATTTTCAGTCATGTTACAGACCAAACCACTAACTGAATATGATTTTTTTATTAATTTTTTTCATGGTCAGTTTGTAATAATGTCCTATGTTTGCATAAAGGCATGAAAATTAATCATTGTTTTTTTTTTTAAATCCGATGGCTCGTCAAATTAACCAACAGATTAATCATTTATTAAAATAATCATTAATTTAATCCCTAATAATGGGATGAATATGTACAAAATACATGAAAATGAACAAATACATTTTAGTTATGTGAATTACTTTATAATACTAATAAAATAATTATCATTTCCAATTGTATTATTGAAAATAAACAATTGACAAGTTGTTTATGCAAATAAATATAAATCAGATTTTGTTTTTTTTTTACTGATATACAACCAATCAACCAATTTACTGTTTAGTGAATAATAATAAATAAACAGGGATACATGTTGGTGTGGAATGCAAAAAAATAATACAGGATTTGAAATGCTCAGCATGCGAGTTTAAAGAATGTGATGATTCCTTGAGGCATACTTTTCACACCCACAATCTAGCCGAAATCTTCCTGTCAATCTTTTGGAGGGTTCATGTGAACTACTTATGGATTATATGATGTTTGAATATTGTCTAAAAGATGTTTGATGAAAAATGTACATTTTGCAGATTTAAAGTAGGCTACCTCAATTTACCACTGCTCAACACTGCAAACGGTACCTTCCAAAGTCTGATTTTCAAAATGGAAAGACGGGCCAGATCAACAAAACCTAACCCTTAAAATTGCAATTCATCATAATTAATTAACCAATTATTTAATACAACACCAAAATGATAAATCTATACAGAAAAGAGTTGAGGATATAAATGTTTGGTAGGCTGGATTTAAAAATGCACCTGTTATAATGTTAGTGTGTTTAAGATAGTCACTGATATTACACACTATTTAATATTCATATCAAGATGCATTATACACAAAGAGGGAGACAGGAATTGTAAGTTTAATTTTAGTGACAAAATCCAAAATAACAGTATTCAAAGGAAAAATGTCAAACCCTGGATTTTAAGTACCAAGGAAAATTCATAATTAATTTGGATGACCGCTGTCCACAACGCTCTATTGCAATGAATTAGAAAACAAACGGAAAAATAACATTGTGTCGGTGGCTTGTCTTCTGTCATCGGTGAAGTGTATTGCACATTCGATTCAAATGTTACGACACAGTCTATGCATATCCATTCGTTTGAAGTAGTGGAATCTGTATTTGCACGCTTAGTTCTTTTTTCCTATTTACTGTAAGTCAAATAAGTTTAGAAGTACTTTCCATTGCTCATTCTTTCTTGCTATTAGTTAGCATAAGGGAACACAGTATTTTGAGGAAGAGTGCAAAATCAGGGGAAGAAGTAATGATAATGCAAAAAAAAAACATTTGAGCTCTCATCTATTATCATCATATATCCTTCGCACTAATAAAGTGACAAAAAATTTATACTTAAACTACATTCTAGTTATTCAGATTGCTGGTGCTGCACACTCATAAAATATATGTAAAAAGCATAACAAATAAGGCAAAGCCAAAATTCTCCTCATGGTGTCAAAGTTGGGCAGCTGTTTTTTTTTTTAAATCTTTTTTATCGTATGTTGCAGACGTGCCTTCCTCAGTCTTTCACAATAAAGAAAAGCACAAGATGGCATCTACACTTCCCAGTCTGTATTGCTTTCAGATCACTCCAGCACGTGAACACACGAGCACTGCTTCTGTGAAGACGTGTCTCTGAATCACACAAGTCTGTGCTGGTGTGCGCACAATTTGGTTGGTCGCTTGACGAAATCTAGAACAGGTTCTCAGCCATGGCAGTGAAACGGTGCAGAAATCTCCATAGTTCATCACTTTCCCTCTAGATGTATGGCAGTATTTAACAGACGTCCACACAGATGCTATTAAAAGAGTCGGGCCTGTTTCTTTAGCTCATTCCTCTTCCATAAAGCCAACCTGTCGAAATCCTCGATGGTCATGCCGAACACTTGGACAAACTCCTCTGGGGACAGGTGACGCTGGGAGAAAAGATGGGGAAATCTCTTCAACAAATGTCAACAATTTTATTTTTGCATCTAAAATTTCATTCTGATCTGGGCAAGCAAAATGACTCGTGTTTCTGTCCAGTCCAAATTCAACAGTATGTAGTCAGAGAGCTGTAAGTTTTACGCTTCACTTATGCCAGTCGACTTGCACGCTTGCTCCTTCTTCACTGTACTTGTCACACATTAGAGTTGCTCTCGTTCATTTCTTGCCTTACTATTAATTATTAATCAGTTAACTTCCACTCACATTAGTAGGAGTTCAAGTTACCTCCAGTCTGGCTCGCTCGACATCTTTGGGAAGCCTGTTCCTCCCTCTGGTGGTGACAATAAGCGCTTCATAGGGGTAAATCTGCAAGGAAATCCAAATGGGCCTTATGTCACCTGACAACATTCAAACATTCAAAACATCTGAAAGTGTTTTACCCTTACCTTGTATTCAGCTGTAATTCAAATGAAAGATAGTTAAGTCGTTGCATTCAAATAAATGACATAAAAAAAACATGCTTTAAATACATTTCGTAGTACCTCTGCTTCCCCAGTTGACTTCATTGCTACTGTCGTACTGGTACTGGTAGCAGTCGGCACTCTGGGGCTGGGGGTGATACAAAATAAAATAGAGTCCATTTAGCAAGTATAGACACCAAAGAACAGTCAAGTTTGTGATTGTTAAGTCAAAATATGTGAGAAGGTTCGAGGGGTATGAATACTTTTTCAAGGCTCTGTACTACATACAAATGCCAAATATTGTCAGGAAGTGCTTTGCTGGATTCACAGGCGTCTCACCCTTTGCATGCCATTGCGTCTGTAACCTGGGAGTGAGGCAGACTTGCACACAAAATCTAAAAGAAAAACATGCAAATGTTCAAGTATTAATTTAACACATCAAACGCGCAGTGACAATCTAGTGCCACAAGATGGCGCTCACTACTAACATTTGATGGTGGTGGTTCTAGGGCTGTACTGTTAAAATAATCTACTCACCACTATCGGTGCTGTATTGAGATCGGGGAGCTGTGAATGACAAACAACCAGAAGACCATTCAAATTTCTTAACTTCACAAATAAAAAGGAAACCGGCAATGAAACATTCAAAAGCTTCTTGACATGATAGCTGTTGGCCTGATTATTTTTCATTAATACGTGGGAGAATCACACAGAATTACAGGTACAAAATGAAGAGAGAGGCCCATTAAGGAGAGGAATCAAACACGTTTGAATCGCTCAATATGGTTTCACGTCTTTGTTGCCTTTGAACGAGAACCAACAGAGTGCTGTTCAGTTGTGTCCCCTCCCATTTGAGAAAGGGCTTTAATGAGAGATCTTACTGCTCATAAATAAACCAGGATATGGGACACCAGCTGTGCACGGGAGAACAAGTGAGTTTCATACACACATGGATGGATGCATGCATATACGGAGCCATGAAGGATAGCATGTTGAGAAGCACGCCTGGGCGGGCGAGGAAGAAGGAGGAGGACGAGAAGTAAGATCCAAGTAGCATGCAAAGCAGCAAAGAGGGAGATGACGAAAGCGATGGTGCATGCAAGTGAAAAGAAGCACTTGAAAAAAGGGGAGCGGATGAAGACAAGCTACAGCGTGAATGTCACGGGCTAAAATAACAGCCTCAACTAGTGCTGGGCGATATGGAAAAAAGCCATTTCATATCACCATATAGATATTTTCAGTTATTCTGTTAAAAACATCCATCCATCCAATATCTGTACCGCTTCTCACAAGGGTCGCTGAGGGTGCTGGAGCCTATCCCAGCTGTCTTGGGCCAGTAGGCGGGGCACACCCTGAACTGGTTGCCAGCCAATCGCGGGGCATGTTACAAAGTGTGTGTTAAATAACGTAAAGCAGCATCATGCGGCACAATCACTTGGCTAAAATAGGTTACATTTTCCTTCCTACTGCTGAAGACTAACCATGAGGTTGAGAGCAACAAGCCGTTTCCATGTCAATAAACCTTCCCTCAACAACCCCACACTAACCACAAACCTGCATTCACAACACCACTACCACCACCGCAAAGCCAACGCCAGCTCAGTCTTGGAAAAAGATACAGTGCTGGAGATCAAAGAAAATGTGTGTGTGTGTGTGTTTTGTAATGGTGCTAATTGTCCTGTTGTATACTAGATTTACTCCTCCAACAACAAAGCTCGAGGTGGTATGAGACGTACGCTTGGTACTGATCCATTCTGGAACTTGTGGCGACATGAGTGAAACGGGTTTTTGCTTACATCCATTGATAGTGTTGTTGTAAGCCGTGGAGCTGTAGCTTGTAGTGTTGAGGGTTTCCTTGCTCCCGCTACGAGAATTCCTTGCACTGCCCCAGGGGTCGTTGTCATAGGAACCAGATCTGGCTTTCATCTCCTCCTTGAGGATCATCCTTCCTATGCCACTCCCAATCTGAGAAGAAGGAATTTGATGTGCAGAGCACAAAGTAGTGTGGGAGCAACTAACAAGGGGGCTCGTTTAGGTACTGTACCCTAAGATATGCATTATTTATGGCGTTTTTGACGCTATGTTGAAGTAACGGGGAGCAAATAATGAAGCGCTTACTCTTTGAAGACCGTGACTCCAACTCTCTTCATCTCCCCCCGTTGAGAACCGTCTCCTTGGTACCCGGTAGGCTGAGCGACAATGAAGATAAAAGACATTCCCTTATGAGTGAAAAGCAACTCAGGTATACTCTGATGACTTGGGCCCAGCGTAGGCAGAAAACCATATGGAGTGAAATGAGTCTTCCGTACCCCGGGGGGAGCTGCTGTATGGGTAGTAGTCACACTCAGACTGGGTGTATGGCTCAGGAGAGAAGGTGGAGAGGCGGGAGGATCTTAAGATATCCTCACTGGTCCTACTTTTGGTTGCTGCGTTCAAATGATTGTCTGTTAAAAAGGGAGACATTTAGGAGAGAGCCAAAGCAGGCAAAACAAAACAAAAAACAAGTAATGGATCAAAGACCAATCAAACGTGACATTCTGGTCTGTCAAATGTTTAAATAGCTGTCACTCTGAATGAATGAGTTTGCCCAGCCCAACTTAGTCATCTGCAATTTGCTTACTGCTCTACTTTTGCTGCTTTCAATATTCAAATACCTGCTGGGAAATGGGGCTGTTGGCAGTGCAGCCATAAAAACAGAATGAAAAGAGATGCGTCACAGTTTTTTTTTGCTGAGATGAAAAGGATTTCTACAAAATTAATTATCCTCTGATTCATACCGGAAAATTCTCTTTTTGCAGAGATGTATGTGTGTATGTACAATATTAGTGAGAAAAGCATTTCGTGGCATTATCTGTTCTCACTGTCACTCCTGCCTGAGGAGTGAATTGCCAGAACCTGCATACAGGCTTCTTAAAGACCAAGTGTGAAGTAAACTTGATAAATTTTATTTTGAGTAACAAATCTATTTTAAGAATCGTCACATTACTTTCTTTTTAACACAAACGTCCTGGATTCCTAGTTAGACCCATTGCAACGCCCTAACAAAGAAAATGTTATTATTCGGCAATCTCTGCTATGCTTCATGAACGACGTCATTTACAGAACAACGGGTCGCCAGTCGCCATTGTACTGCATTGCTTATTGTCCGGTGAGCTGCTCAACTGTCATTGTTGTTGCGTTATTCAGCGAAATGCCTCGGCGCTGTGTAGCGATGCATTGTTCGCATTCTGGGAAGCATCTGTTTGAGTAGCCAAAACGAAAAAATAAGGCATGTAAATGGATCAATTTCATTCTAGCAAACAGGGGGAATTTCAAGCCAGTGTCGACGAGTGTTCTTGGCCACAAGCACGCCATGTCGGTTTTCTCAACCGTTTTGCTTATGATAAAGGGTTCGCAAAAAGATCAATCCATCTTGAAAAACGTGCAGTGTTGCGTGTAGTGTGACAGCTTGTGTGTGACTGACGGCTGTGATGTATGTATGTGGCGTGCGCATGGAAGGAGCCGAGGAGAACGAGCGCGCGGATGTTACGTAGGGAGTTGAACAGCAAGTGTGTATATATACCTTAAATACCTCTCCATTGACAACGTAAGAAACCGACCTACCATAACGTGTGGTCTCAGTAATAGCAGAATAATCTCACCGTGTGTCATTTACAGCATGGCAGAGCATTGAATTTAGAACAAAAATGCAAAGCTAATAAAGCAGCCTATATATCTTAGCGTTCCAATCTCGATGAGTCTTGTCTCCACTGCATGTCCGCTGTTATGCCAAAATGTCCAATCTCGATGAGTCTTGTCTCCACTGCATGTCCGCTGTTATGCCAAAATGTCCTACCCGTGCGTATCGTCCTACCGGAAGCTGATTTGACAGCCGCACAATATTTTTGTTCTCCTGAGGGTGTGGATCCCCTCAGATACGTTTGATATTTCATTTTGTGAGTCAATATCTGACTGGGTCGATACACTTTCTATGTTGACGTCTGCCATAGTTGTCTTGGAATCACATCACACTTCTGGGTTTGTCGCTCGGCAGAATCTCACTTTGGGAAAACGATTATTTTGTCAAATATACAAAATAAAAAATAGAATTGGCTTTATCATTTGTATTATGTGTGTGCGTGTAATTGACTTGTGACCCCAAAAAAATTTATTTGGCATTTTCCAAACTTACTTCCCACTCGGTCTTTAAGACAGGTGGACAGCAGTGAAACACGCAAAATAAATTAGCCTTGTCCAAGTTCAGATGGTGAATTTACAAGGAGCCAACCTAGGGAGTTCGAGGCGATAATGTTTGAGCCAACAGCATGAAAATAAGCTCTTTTAACTTTAGTTCTGTCAGGGCCTAGCCTGAGGCAGGCAGTCATTTCATGAATGTGAAGCAATCACATTGATGTCACTCTGCACAAAAGCACAGTCAATGGAAGTCAATGGGGTCGACATGCAACCTAATGTCAGATGGATCGTTCCTCGCTCTGTTAGCCAGGAACCATGCCGGCCTCGATCCATGATGCATTGAATTCCAATCCACACAATGCATGACACCAGTGGCGGACATTGTCATTTTAGGGACACACACTTTCCACTTGCCTGACACCACATACACAAGTACACAAGTATGTTCACAGCAAAGTTGAGTAGGCTGAACAGTGCTGACATGGCGTCCCAAAAACAAGAAGAAAGACACAGACATGAATATAATCCACGGACTGACTGAGTGAAACAGCAAGTACGAGGGAGATTACTTACAGTGGCAAGGTCACCGGGTTAAATGGAGCAGGATGCGGAGGGTAGTGGAAAAAATGTGATTGGATGCAAGAAAAAAAGAGGTGAAAAGAAAAGGGAAATGTTACTGGTGCACCCCTGTGGGAGATGTGACACTTTACCACGCATATAGGGGCATATTCTCCCATGTGCTTAAGTCAGAAAAGGCGGGCTGCTGCACACTTTTTTGGCTGCACAAATTCTCCCATTGACTTTAAGTCATTAAATGTGTGCACTCTGGGTGGATGTGCGCATTCTCCTGCAGATTTAACATCTTTTGCCTCCGTACTCTGGCCCAAGGTATAGCGGCTCTCGAAAGCAAAATATATTGCACGTTTTGAGTCATTTCACAGCCGCTGACAGCGAGTGACGACTGACGACTGTCAACAGCTGACATGTGCTGGCGTGCAGACAGGGCAGGAGGCGGGGTACACCTGTCCCATATACGCTCACTGACCCTATGACAATACAATAAGGGCCAAATGTTGACATTATATCATATTAAATGGTGAAACCAAAAAAAATGTCCTTCACTTGTGAGGAGCATCTCCACATGCCAATGGGACATGCAATTGAGGCATTGGTCACAATATATAAATCTGTGATTTTTGGGGGTATTGGATGCACCACTCATGTGGTACGTTGCTTGAGAACCTGGTCAACTCTCAATGTGCATTCTAATCATTCTGTTATGGACATGGTATTCTGTTTAAGTTTCGGGTGTTGGATTTATTCAAAAGTAAAGGCAAAAGCACGAGCCCCTTCAAAGTAGCCTGTGGATGAGCCGTGTACACTTCACTGGCGAAAACGATGCAAGTTAATTTCAGGATATTTTCAAAATGGATCTTATGGAATTCTCATGTCTCACGAAAACTCCACAATCTGGAAATTATTCGAAATCTTTGATGTGGGTGTGAAAGAAGCCTAGTCGGGGTCGGGAGAATCGCCACACCTTAAAAGGTGCGCAAGCAAGCTGTAAAAGGAATTGACTTTAGCGCAAATGGAAGAATATGCCCCACAGCGAATAAAGCCAAAAGATATTTCCTGAGGCTATATGTGGCTCTAGCCTGCAGAAAACTCACCAATATGAAAAAAAAAAAATGTTTATTAAATAGCACATAACAGGTGTGTAATCCGGAGCAATGCAAATTTTGGGAATTTGGTCTCACATCACTTTCCTTTCAGTTGGCTTAGGTCGATATTTCTTTGTTTGAAAATCCAACTTTATGCAAGGACAGATTACAGCCTGTGATATAATTAGCATAATTTTCATGGACAGACATGTTGCTACACAGGTTGACAGAATTTACTAAAAGGCCACAAAAATTAGCATGCACAAAAACACAGAACTACAACCAAGGCCACATTCTAAAATACTTTGCTTATGGAATGTAACTGTGGATCACAGAACATGTTTAAGTTTAATTTGTGAACAAGCAAACATGGCAGCTTGTGTTCGGAGACAAATTATTAAAATTCAGCAGCTTCCATTGGATTTCTGCCCATGAGTCATCAACATTTTAGACGAATGCCAATAATTTCTATATTGATTAAATAATTTTCTTTTATAATACAGTTTGTTGTATGCATGTTCTAAATATGTGATTTCCCACGTATTAAAAAGGGTGATGGCTGAGCAGAGTTGACTTCTTTCATGGCCTATCGCAAAAACTAAAAGCATCTGTCCAACCAAGATGGTCCATTTTTCACGAACAAGCGCAGTTTATAAACTTTTTGATCAGAAAACTGAAATTAGTTATCATTTACTTTTTTATCCATTAATTTTGGAGAAATTAGCAAATAAGTGACGACTTGAAAAACACGTACTTTTAATGAGGAATATGGCCACGCCCCCCCCAAAAGGCATATAAAGATCCCTGGCCACCTGATGGCCGCTGTCAGCCACCTTCTGCCGCCTGAGAGTTGACACGACTTTAGTGTGGCTAAAATATAACCGATCGGGGAGAATCGATTGTCACATTATTTTTGATTTTGTGGAGGTGATCACATGTGCTCACGTTTGATGTCAACAAATCCAAACAATCGTACAGAACACTTTTATACTTTCACAGGTTAAAGTGAAAGAAGGTTGCCATTTTAGACAACAGAACTAACAATTCGAGTAATATTACCTCGCTTGCATCCCTGCTGTGACGTAGACGCTGAAACCGGAATGAACTCATTCACTACCAGCCGAGTAAAAAAAAAAAAAAAAAATGGATCTTTGACATCTTTAGCTGTCAATGGTAGTAAATGAGATAATAACAAGCCGAGCTCCAGAAGGGGGCGTGCCAATTAGTCGTAAATCTAATACCAAAAAAACCTTAGCTCACTACAGAATTTTTTAGGGGGGAGCATTTTAGTACTGATAACATTTTTACACGCAAACCTATTACATAAGTGCCAATGTTAACGTCAATCAAGGATCCCTTTAAGTATCTCACCACTAATAAATGAAGCAAGTCAAGTACTGTTAGTGTTTGCTAGCAAGGCTTTGTTTTTTTTTATTGCTGTAGTTGAACTAACAATAATTGGAATGTCAATACTAATCCATAGTTGGTCCAAAGGGGCTGTTGAAAGACATCGATAGATCAGTAATGACATCGCTGTCCAAGCACAGCATGACTACACTGACAGGAGGACAGGCAGGCTAAGGCGGGGCGGAGCTAACTGCACTGTACCCGTTCTCTTATAGATGGGAGGCTTCCTGTAGATGTTGGGCTCCCCTGTGGCTGAGGAGAGAAAGAGGAGATGGAAAATTGAAACGCAGTGCCATAAAAGAGGAAAGGCTAGAGGTTGTGAGTTGCTTTTGGAACAATAGGATGAGAAGAAGAAGAGAGGTTGTGAAGGAAGACACAATAAGGTCAAGTATGCCGTATGAGAGGAAGGATAGGCCAAAAGGGAATATGTTTTGTTTATGAATATGACTTTGTTACATATAGTATTGTTCACATCCTTTCACTCCCAAGGAATCTGAAGTTGTTCCTCAGAGTGATTTGTACATTGCTGGTGAGGAGTCCTACCTGGTACATGAAAATGTTTTGGGGGCTGGATGAGGGTCGGTGTGCTGGAGCGTCCCTCTTGATCGTAGTACGGTGAGCTCCTGCCGCTCTCACATCCTACAGCCAATCACAGCAAAGAATAGGAGGGTCCCACACCAAATGATCAATGAAGTACTGATTTGCAGTTTAAAAAACTGAAAAAAAACCAGCTTGTAATTAAGTATACTTTGAAAACTTCTGCAATTAATTAACATAATATACAATTACATAAAATAGTTTTTGAGCTATTGAAAAATACACCTCTCAAATTGCACTTGAATTTCAACCCCTGTCATGCAGAATGTACGTCGATGCTAGCACATCATGATGGACCTCATCATAACAGGATTAAATGCACAGTTAGCTTTTAGTTAGGTTTACTGTGGCTTTCTATGTCACAACAAAAGGGAAAAGAGATGGAGAAGGTAAGAGGAGAGGCGTGAATTGAAAAATAATGAATTGAGGACTTAATCATGGCCTGATGCTGTATATAACACCCGATTACAACAACCGCCATTGATGTGACCATGTAAATATGGCCCCTCAAGGCTATGAGCAGAATATAATGTCAGAGCCAACAAGGGTCTTATTTAGGCACACGGAAAAATTATGCTCCTGTTAATATTTACATATTTTTGTTTGCATAAAAACATTCCGGCATTTGCATTGATATTGACTTGACAATAGATTTTTATATGCTCACCAGGGTAACCAAAGTGCTGCGGAGAGCGAGGCATGGTGGGTGACATGCCTTGACGACTGTTGGTTGGGGAGTCAATGTAAGCTGGACTGGAGCAACGCCTCTGCTTCATGTCCAGGCAGTCATAGTCCTTGACACGTGAGAGGTGGAAAGAACAAGACAACAAAAGGAAAACATAGCAGTGCTTTTAAGAGCTCTTAAGTGCTTGTGTTGTAAGTGTGAATGGGAATGCCTACCTGAGAATAGGGAGAAAGTGTCCCAAGTGACTGCAGAATCAAAGAAGGAAGACATGTTGTTTAAAAATACACATATCTTGCAATTCATCACAGTAATACATTCAGATTATGCATTTACAGTCGCGCTGCCCTTTGGCAGGCTTCCATAATCAGAATAATCAGAACAAAGCAGCTTTTGTAGCCAAGATGAGATGAATTGTTTCAAACAGTGTCAACTTGATGACGTTATAAAGAGCTGCTATAATTAAGGATTTGTATTCATTTGAAATGATACAAATTCACATTGGAGAGTCTGGATAACCAGGACAGTGAATTCCATTGAAAAAACATCGGAACGTGGCCATACTGCAAGTTGCAATTGTTTGTTGAGTTGATTTATTTGATGTATTGCACTTCATATAACCCTAATGAAAATGTAGTGTGCCAAGAAATACGCAATTCACCAAACATTTTTACGAGGGTGTCTACCTGAAAAACTGAACATTTCTCCTTAAATTACAGACCAGTGCCACATTTGGCCTGGAGTGTGTAGCTGTTGTACCTCCCCATAGCTGTAAGTCATGTCTAGCCTGTCATCAGAGGTGTATCTGTGGTAGGGCTGGTATGAGGAGCATATGAGGTCTGGCTGCTGGACTTCATATATGGCCTTGATCTTTGGGAGGGCAGCTAGGTCCTTATAATCTAGGAACTCATTCGCCAATCTGGCCTGGAGAGAGGACAAACACACGCACAACCACCAACACAGACACAACAGCAACCACATGAAGGACGCCCAGAAACAGTAGTATGGGAACTCCACGAGTGATGGTAAGCAGAACATGCAGCCATGGAGAAGTCTAAGCAGACACATGAACACATATGCAAGCACCTGTATAATTCGTGTATGTGTCTGAAATGTCTGACAGTTGTTGACCTTCAGGAGGAAAGACAGCTCGAGCGTAGGAGGGGGAGGGGAAACAACTTGGAAGGCAAGTATGCTTACACTGCATTTGTCCCTCATCCATCACCTCAACCACAAAGGTCATTGATTAAGAGATGAGAGGCAAGCATGGCCGAGCACAGAGCAGTGACTCCCCACTTGCATGCAGAAGCCACATTGCGTGCACTGACAACACACAGCAACACTCAGCAGTCCGCCATGACACATCAAGTATAGAAATGGAATTCTGGGAGACAGAATGACAGTCACCACTGCTGACAAAGGTAACTTTATTAAGTCCTAAATATACTATGAAGCACTTATGCCCAGCCACTATATTATGACCACAATGTCATGATTTACAATTAAAATAATAATAATAATAATTAAAAAAAAGATGTGTCAAATATTTTTTGTTGAGGGTTAATTTAACAATATGTTTATTTTTGGTGTAGAACTGAGAGTTACGTCTAATGTTGGATAATATTATAATAGGAGTGAGAGTGACCATAATGTTGTGACTGATCAGTTTATTTATTGATTTGCAGGTGCAAAAGTGTTTGAGAATTTTTATCACAAATTATTATTTTCTTAATAATTACGGTCACTTTAATTCTAATGATTTATATTCTTCTCCCTGGACAGAATGTTATCCTTCCATCATTTTTCTATTTTGTTTGTTAGCAGTACTGTGCAAGAAAAAAAAAACCCATGATGATTTTCAACAAATCTTTGCAGAATAATGGTGCATGGAGAAAGGAAGGTCCCTATCAGATTAATGCCGATTCAAATGGAATTTGTTTTCATTATTTCCAACTTTCAGTAAATAATACATTAATCTTAATGGCAGAATACAAGCAAGGGTTTTTGTCTTTGAAGCTACACATTTTGGTGCAAATGCAGCCACAGTAGGAATGGTCTACCTCCATGGAAAGCTTTTGCACAATTTACAACTAAGACACTAATGCTCCCTTTCCACTGCTCGGCACTGGCTTGGCTGAATTCTAATCAGTTCTACTACACTTGGTTTGTGGTTCCACTTCAAAACAGTACTGCCATACTAGTTATGGGAAACTGAAGAAATTCATCTAAATAACAACAGAGGAGAACAAATGTCTCAAGCATGTGGCATCTTTATTGGCCAAGTATGTACAGCAGATTTTGTCTCTGGTATCTGGTGTCACTCCAGCACTACAGAAAAATGACACTACAGTATAACAAAACTTTGGAGTGGTATCTGTATGCGAAAATGTGCAATGGACAAAGCGGCCTTAAAAATTTGAGAAGAGTCTAAGGGCAACAAAAAATGAAGCAAATATCGAGAAAGTTGCACTGTGGTGCTTCGTACTGTAGCAAGCAGAACAAAGGCACAGCACATTTTAAGAAGGTTTGGTATTCTCAAACATTAAAATGAAGTCAGCATCTACTCCCAAAGTTTATGGCAACAATACAATATTCACAAGTTGGTTCATTTGTAACTCTAGTCGACGACGCACTAGTACCTGATTGTACATAGTAGCACTGTACCCAACTTGGTTTTATCAGATCAAATCATTAAGAGCTAGTCCAAAAATGGTGAGCTGAGTGGGTACTGTGCAGAGGCACTGCTTTTGACACTGCATATTGTAAGCATAAACATACATAACATTGAAGGAAGGATAACAAGACACACATTCATGCAGGAAAGTTAGTTTCTTGTTGTGATGTTTGTTCAATACAACAACAAGGGACTCAAATTTGTGACATGAATGAGTACAGGAAGTGAACAGGCCACGGGAGTGAGCAGCCCTCAGATTGGTGCCTAATACTCAACTCACAGAGAGTTTTTCTTTTTAGTCCTTTTGTGCATGTTCTAATTTAAGGGTTATCTCTGTGCGGTCTGAAGCAGGAGGGACTAAAAGATGCAAAGACAAATGTCTACTTACACATATAACCCTATTGGGAGAGCCAATGGAGGAGCCCGGAGGGGAGATGGAGGTCTCTGACAGGCGTCTGTGCTGTGAGGTACCAACAACCCCCCCCAAAAAGTACATAGTATTTGAGGAAGCCACATTTTCACTTTTAAGTCAACAAATACAGTCGAAACTTGAATATCAATCTCACCCTGAGCCTCCGCTCTGCTCTTGCTGCTTGCTTGCATAATGGGTGCCACACCTCACACCCTGAAGATGAGTGAAGGACAGACATCAGATTTTACATATTTATGTTTTGTTTACACAAGCCAGAATGGTGTGTGTGTGTGTGTGTGTGTGATGCTTGTGTGTCACATCTCACCAGTCAAATACATTTCCTCTCCCTCTTTGAACATCATGTTACAGCGAGCACAACGAGCACAGGTTGGATGGTAGTGCTTCCCCCCAGCCTGAATGAGAAGAGAAGAACAAACATTGTCAAATGATTTAATTGCAAATCCCACTTGAAGGGGACTTGTTATGGAAAATGGATTTCTTAATTGCTTGCACAAAAGTTGGGTCTCATAGGGTCAAGTGCCAAATTAAACGAGCAAGTAAGTCTGTTATCTGCCTTTTTCTGAAAATGTGTCTGCCGTTTTCCATCCTGCTACCAAACTACACTGTCACTTAAAGACATCGTAAAGCAAACCACCAAAGTATAGATTTGTTTTAGCAAGCAGTGCTACAATTGTTACCTTTGACAAGAGGCACACACTCAATTGTTTGGCAAGTTGTATACTGTATATTGGGCGGGAGTATTTGTGTTTGATGATGTGGCACGCACAAAGATCTGCTCCAGAGGTGAAAAAGTGTATTTCAGCAGCTTGTGATGATGTGTTGCCTCCGGGAGTGAAAATACAATCATATCTTTATGGGTGCCAAAGTGTCACAAGTGAATTTTGTGTGTGTATGTGTGTGTGTTTATTATGACAATTGCTGTTAAATAGCTAAACAATTCTCTTTTAAAGTCTACTAAATAAGTCATCTGTTGAACACATGATCATGATGTCCTCACAGTTCATTGAGGCTTCCTCATACGATTATTTGTTGGAATCACAAGCAAACCAACTCCTGTTTTCCTCCATTCCAAAATGAGCAAATATCCCGAGGGTCAATTAACTCATTCACTACCAACTGAGTTAAAAAAAAAAGACGTATTTAGCCGTCAATGGTATTGAATGAGTTAATATGAAAATGTGCACAAATGCGTGTGGACAATGCACTGCGTTTGTGTTATAGAAAGAAGGCCAAGAATGTCATCATGCAAGTGCAAACATTGTTCCATTTAATCCCGTCTCGTCCTCAATGCAGAGTTCTCACCTCTGTGCCTCAGTGGAGCTGATATCTAAGGCGTGCCCCCAAACCATCACGTCTACCTTTCTGACACACCATCAGGGAATTGCTATTTATAGACACTCTGTCGACATGTATGGTATGTGCAAAAGAGAGCTGAGCTGTTTCATCCTAATTCACTGAGACCGAGCAGGTATGCTGTTAACACCATCATCGATTTTAGATCCAGGCACCTGCAGATACTTTTGCTGTATTTAACTATGAGTAACAGTAATGATAACTCAGGAAATTGTCCAACTATAACAATTGTTCCACAGTCAAGAACTATCTTTCAACTGTTTAAGTGTGAAATGTTATTCATATCAAAAATGTATCGGCATTGTCAAGTGACTCTGAAGCGAAAGCCGAGAGGGATGCATGTCTGTCTCATGAGTTCCAAGAACGGAGCGCTTACTGTCTGTTGTCATATGGTAAATTATTTATACACCAGATGGAACACTCTGTAATAAGGGTTGCATCATCTGAGGCATTACGAGGCTCTTTTTAATACCAAACTGAAATTATGACAGTCATAATGATGATAAAGCGGTACAGAGGTTGAATGGATGGACAGACGGACGGACGGACGAACGATAGTCAGACATGAAAAGTGGTGAAAGGAAATAACAAAAGAGGTTATCTCTTCGGATTCACTTCTGTGACGATCCATTTGAGTAACAAAGTTTGGCTTTGTGGTCCTGGAGACAATCCTAACAGGCTATTGAGCAAAGGTTACATATCAGTAATTGGCAGGAAAAAAATGATACCACAACAAAGGACAATTTGTATAACTTGCTCTTTAAAATATGTGTCCAATTGTATATTCAAAGTTCAGGCCATCAGTTCCGATATAGAGCTCATGCTGAAACGTTTTTCTTTCTCAAGTCAACACTCATATTTTAAATTTATACTTGGACTTCAATTTCAATTTCCATGCAAGCAGTGTGTGGTTTATTCAGTTTGTACTAATTGGCAGTACGAAATCTGAATGCATGTGCCCGAGAGCCGTGAGGGACCGGCAACCAGTTCAGTTGTGTAGTCTGCCTTTTGCTTTAAATCAGACGGGATATGTGACAACTTTCTATGACAGGGAACAGGATAAGCAACAGAGTAAATGGATGCATGTCACTGATGGCTTCCAGTAAGTTACATCAGCTGCGTGCGTCAATATATTTCTCATTAAGTTAAATGCGTTCTACATCATTCTTGGAGCATCAAACTGTGACTCGATCGTGAAAGCAATATGCGTGCATTGGAGCCTTCCTTGAGCGAGATACAGCGATAAGCAGGAAAGAGAGAGAGAGTAAGGGTGAGAGTGGGAGACTTACAGATAAAGACTGACATTTCTGGTGTCTATAAATAACTCAAAGAGGAACAAAGCACTTTACACCAAGCGTTCTGATGAGCAAAGGAGCTCAGGGACAACAAGACACAGAGCATGTGTGTTGCATCCTGATGCCAAAGGTATTTAATCAATCTCTTTCATTAGCTCCAATCCAACTACTCTCATAATTTTCCATTTAACTTTTTAAACACAATTGTTTTAGTCCTCTTGTGTTTTTTTGTGTTACCTTTCTGCCATTCTCCACCAAAATTAATTAATTCTAAACTCCTTACACTTTAACCATTCTGCATGTTTTATTCAGGCCAATACCGCTCCCGATTTTGCACATTTTTTGTTAAAACTAAGGATGATATAACAATACAGCACTTATGCCATAATTAGTGATAAATAAATAAATAAATAAATATATTAATATTAATAATAATAATGATAAGAGTAATAATAATGATAATAATAATGATAATAATCATAATAATCATAATAATAATAATACATGGTTATTGGCAGAATTTAAGTGCCAAAAGGAAGACGTATAGAAACAGTTTTGTTGCACGTTAAGCATAATGTATGAATTATAAAAAAATACAAATATTTGAATATAAATAAGATTACATACTGATAGTTTATTTAGTCAATGTTTCTTTTCAGCACAAACACAGATTCTATCACTGAATATTTAAAAAAAACATCTACACAAAGAATAGTTATGTAAATGTATCTTTTCTTACTCATTGATGTTGTAGAAATTATGTGTTGACGGTTCAAAAATCTAAGGATTTCTATAGATACATGAATATATTAAGGAACCGAATGAATCGTAGAAAATTATCCCATTTTTATTTCTCTCTTTTATTTGCTTTTAATGATTGAAAAGAAAAAGTATAATTACACACCTGTATTTTCACAAAATCATGAGCCAAGAAGTAGTTCTCAGGTTCAAAAAGGTTGGTGCACCAGGATTTAGAGTATTCGATGAACTTGGCATTCATGCTTTTGGAGTCTCAGGAGGAAACCCACACAAGCATTGGGAGGAAATGCAAACTTCGCACAGACGACCAACAGTCAAACCCTGAACCTCAGAACTGTCAGGCAGACTTACTAACCACTATTTGTGTTTTTTGCATGTTGAAAACAGCCCAACCAAACAAATACCACATGGAATTGACTTCAAATTGCGAAATGTTGCTAATGATCATTGAGACCAAAGAGTGTTGTTGCAGACTTTTCGTTTGTATTCTCTGTATCCAGAAAGATTATCTTGAATTAAATATGCAGTCCACCTCTTTGCCAAGTCCTTTTTGTAAATGAAAACTACTACCGTCATCGGAACAGCCTTCCGTCATGTTCTGCAGCACTTTAAGATGTGTGTCTGTATATAGAGCGCAATAACGATCATTAAAATTTGAAACGGTTATACAGTACAAGCCTTTTGGACCTCTACCACAGGTTTTGGTCAACCATAATTATGTGGTTTTCTGGTCAACCCTAAACCGACTGTATGTTCAACTATTGCGGGTGAATTTGTTTTGCTTCGGTTGAGCATCTCAAAATGTTTATCACTCTCCAATCGAAAGTCCCACAATCCCGAAGCACAGCGGGGGCTTAAACAGAGCCGAGGATGAAATGTGACTGCCCAATTGTGATAAGGCTGATTATGCTCAGTTAGCACAGTCATCTCCCATTTGAGTAGTTCTCAATTACTGCTAAATCTCCGTTAGCATTGTGTCACTGCTGAAAGTGTTCTTGGTTCTCACCTCCAGAACCCTTCCACTTATGTATCTGCTGCAGCCCTCACATTTCACCCCGTACTGGGCATGGTAGTCCGCCTCGCAGTACGGCACTCCATCCCTGCAACAGAGTACACATCAAAAAAGTCTCAAAGAATCAACGTAACTGTTGTTCATTGCAATCACAACAACTCTACTGTACTTAAAAAGCAAACAATTCATTCATTCCAAAGTGGTCTGTTTTCTGTTTATGATTTCATGCTCACTTGCTGATGTACTCTCCAGTGAGGACCATGTTGCACGTTTGACATCTGAAGCAGCTGACGTGCCATTGCTTCTCAAGTGCCAAGAGAGACTGACCTTGCTTGATCTCCGCTCCACATCCGGCACAGTCTGGACAAAAAGAGCAAGGACAAAACAGAGGAGGAGGAGGGGGGTGGGGAATTGAGCAGCAGAACAAAAAGAAGACAATATGAAATAGAGGAAAGAATAGGAGACAGAAGCACAAGCATTCAGAGGTATCCAGCCAAAGTGTAATTTTATTTCCTCCAAGGAATTATAACTATTATTATTATTATTCGCCGTCTCTGAAAGTATTATTTTGACCGATTATCCTGTGTAGTGTGTGTTACGTGATTTCGTTTCCTCCCCAATCCGCTTGAAAAATGACCGCCGCCAGCAATTCGAAATGTTTCACCTGTTAAATCTGGACAAGTGCAAATCCTTATGTACGCCTCAAATTCAGCCGAGTGAGAGACCCTGTGATTGTGTCGACAAAATGGAATGATAGCCAGTTAGGAAGCAGCCTGAACCTGAGGCTGTTGTATAAAGTGAGTTCTAAAGCATGTGCAAAAACAAGAACAAAAAGACAAGACAAGTTTGAAATCACAATGAATAAGAAGATTAGCCCAATATCACCGGGCTGCCTCTCCCGGGTCAGTATTGATACTAAAACAGACATCTGATTTGGGAGAGGGCTCCAAAGCTGAAGCTTTTGAAAAATAACTGGAATTTTTTTCCCCCCTCAATATTGAGATTATTTTCCTCTTCTAATTTATTTTTCAAGACATAATCGAAACAAATTAATCTATACAATTGTAGAATAAATGTATGATTCCCAATGAGTGTGACATGAAAAAATATCCAGTCAATTATTTGAATAAAAAAAAAAACATTTAGTTTCAATGAAAAAATCTTTTGTTAATTGATCTGTGCCAACCACGTATCATAACAGGTAGAACGACCAAACGCTCTTTCACTTAACGACAGAAGGCAAATAATCAACATTTTTGTGAATCGTTTTTGCCAAGTGATGTGCCCTGATTGTTTTTATGATTTGAAATGTGTGCCTTGAATCAAAAAAAATTGTCAAACTCTGCAATAAACAATATCAGATTCATTCTACATCAGTGCCAAGTGGTGAGTTTTGGATGTGGGCCTTTAGTGGGTATTTAGTGACCTAATCCACCTCTTAAAAAAAAGCATCATGTCACAAATTGGCGTAGCAAAAAAACAAAGAAAAAAAACACTATATAACTGTGGCTATGTTGGCACTAATACACTAAAAACAACGGTTGTCTGTATAGTCTCGCTTTGAAGCACACACACACTTATGCAGCGATACAAAATGTGATGTGTGTTATTAAAGAAAATCATTATACATATTTCAGTAAAGAACTAAAAGAGAAAAAAAAAACACAGTTACCTTCATAAGTCAAATTACAACAATACTACGAACATATATAGCCTACTGAAATGCAGAAATAATGCAGAGTCCCCCCCTTCCTAATTGCAGTTGTTGCAATTTGAATGTATTACACAGTACTACATTGTGATGTCAATTTGAATTTGATTAATTGTTCAGCCCTGGGGGGACACTCACAGTTTTGGGTGGAGATATTTGCATGTTCCCCACACACACATGCCAATTTTGTCCTCATCAGGCGTGAGGTCTTTCACATTTCAAAAATTATTAAACTGTCAAAAATCAGTGTGCACAGCCCATTTCTTCTCTACGGATAGTCTTTTGCCAAACTTCTGAAGCCCACCAAATCAATAGCTGTGCAAATGTGGTATAATGCTGAGCTCAGCTGCTTCTTCTCACAACTATAAAACTGTTCAACATGATTTTAAGTCATAAGAAAACTTGCCAAAACGCCTACATTATCACCACCTGCAATTAACGATTTCACACACCTTCTGTCATGAAAACTTTGTCGCAAGGCTTCCTCTATGTTGTTATTGAGCGCTTCAGTAACAAGACAATATAGAAAATGAGGGTACACGTGATGAATGGTTCCTGAGTATGACTAGAGTACTAAGGAAAAGTCAGTTTGTCAGGGCATATTCTCAGACATGCTCTACCGGCCCGGGGAGAAGTACAGTATGCACGCTAGCAAAGGGAACACTTCACTGTGCAAACTGTCAGCCAACACAAATGTCACTTGACTGTGAAAAACTGCTGCACTTGCAGTGAGTTTGCTGCTAGCAAAATATATTGGAACTGTCATTCTGTGGTGATAGGGATGGATCAATAAAGCCAAGGCTTTGATTCTCATCAGGAAGGGTTCACAACCAGTTTTCTACTGAGTCATGATATATTTGCTTCCTTTGATGAAGGCCGGATATCTCTTGTCGTTATTCCAGAACATTAGTTCGAGTTGTACAGAATAAACAATTGTATCAAGAATGTAAAATTAACCATTTAAATGCCACATCTATGTGCAACCTTTTGGCAATTGAACCTGTATAAAATGTTTAAATTGTGTTTTGAAAATTAAAAAAAAAAAAAAATCCACAATGGAAAGTTTCCCCTGACTAGACAATAATCCAACCACGGTTATGTAATGAACAAAGATAGTTATGCTTCATCTTGTGCGGTCTAAGCATACATTTGCATTCTTACAAATTACATTTATGTCACAGAACTGCAGTGGAACAGGCTGAGGATTACATTTCAAGGTTGTCCTCTGAGCACCATCACACGCTCTGACAGAATGATGAACACGCATCTAGGGAGCCATTTAGATTTCGTACTCATGAATGGAGCAATCTGGGTAGGACCATAACTTAGTCCTGCTCCACCATCTTTTGTTACCGCATTCAGTGAGCAGTAGCTCGCGTTTTATGCACCAAACTAATTATTCCCTATAAATCACTAGTTCTTTGTTTTGTTGTCATAGTTTTCATTTTCCAACATTTTACCATCAACTGTACTACCACACTATCTGTGCGTGCAAACGCATTATAGTCAGCTCATCAGCTCATTTCTGGTACTAGTTTTGTGTTGGGAACGTGTATTTGCCCAAATGGAGATACTGACACCACATATCTGAGCCAGTTCTCAAAAATGTATAGTGTCTGTATATATAGTGCAATAACAACCATTATATGATATGTGGATGATCAGGAGTAGTTGCAAATATACAATGAATGCCGAGACCCCCAAGTACACCCCAAACCTGAAACAGACACGTCCCTTTTTTTTCTCAGGAAAACAAACAGATGCTAGGCACCACTAAATGACTGCAATTACTTTCCCTCTACTACAACAGATACCATGAGATACCTTGAGTTTACAGTGGCATTCAAAGAGAAAATGCTGCATTCCAGATGCTAAGCTTTTACATATTTCAATAGAGATGGGGGAATAAATAAGGATCTGAAAATACAAAAGAAATATCTCAAGGAAACTGCGTGCCTCATTGCAGGAGATATGAAAAGCTTTATGTTGCAATGGAATTTTATGTAAATATTCAACTTATTGAAACTGCTTTGAAATTAATAGACAACTGGCGGCATGCGAACCACACTCTGGGTGAACCCTTGATTAAAAAGTATAAGTTATTTTTTGGAGCATTCAAACTCCTAGCTGTCGAATGCTGGTTCTTTTTTACGTGCATTGAGAAATTTATTATGAGAAAGCATACATATTAAGTGAATAAAACAAAAATGTGTGTGGTCCTATGTTAACGCCCAAAATCCCTGATTTAAAAAATAAATAAATAAAAAAAGAGAGACCCTCCATGAGTGAAGTTGCCCATATTTGCCATATTGCCAATATTTATTATTTATTTCCATCCATCCATTTTCTCTGGAGCTTGCAAGTGAGCTGTAACCTTTCCCAGCTTGAGAGGTACCAAGAGGGAAGAAAGTGAAGTGGTAGGGAGACACAGAGCCTACATAAACAAACAATCGTTCAAACCTGTTATGATATAAGTTTGCATGGAGGAGTTGCAGGAATGCAGGATGTTCTCAAACAAAAAAAGCAATGTATATCCTGCAACCCGAGTGAGAATAAGCGGTTCGGAAAATGAATCAATGAATGAAATTCCAAAAACAAAAATCCTAAAAGTCTGAGGAAAAATAAGTACTAAAATGACCAAACTTTAATTAAATGAGATCCAAGTGACAAAAAAAGCAAAACCACAAGAGGAGGTAGAATTGCTCGCCATGCCTCCCCATTGTTTATTTAATATTTGAAACTTTTTGTGTTCAATAAAAAATGTGCCTGTTGCACAGGAATCTGTGACACTCACACATATTTCAGCACTTAAACATTTTTAAAGCCAGATGATATCATGCCGCCAGTAATAAACATCTCGCGACTCTTGATGTTTAGCATTGGCAGAGACAAATGAATGATGAGTGTGTTAAGCTGCATCATTCTCACTGGGCACATTGATCTGACAGAAACTTGATTAGCTAAATGTGCTAAGTGGGCAAATGGACACATCAAATTAGAGTCTGCGTCGGGCGGCTCAAAGCAGAAGGGAGAAAGCAAGGCAGATGCTGGACTTACGGCTGGGCCCGTGGATTTTGATAGGTTCATTTGGCTTGGCCAGTGAGCGAGAGCAATGCTGGCACACGCAGTCCTTTCCACTGAATGTCACTCTGTCTCCGATGGGAAAGGGTTTACTGTGGACGTGAAAACAGACAGAATTAGAACCACTAGTAAGTACATGATTGTGGCTCAAGTGCTGGATCGAAGAATATACCCAGAAATAAGCGAGTGACATTGATCCTACTACAAGTTCTACTGACAATACTGTGATTTAATGCTGACATGAATTGACCAAATCCAATAAACCTTTGTTTATGAATCTAACCATAAATCCACAAAAAATACTTTTGACAAGCTAAGTGCGTATCTGACATGAACATGAAATACACCACTTTTGTTTGATTTCGAAGGGACTGACTGATTTACCCATGACTGGGGAGGATGTATAAAAATATGGGGAGCTAAAAGGCTTCGGGAAGACTTTTAAAATGACAGACTGCAATAATCTTTTTATTCTGCCGCCAAGGCCTGGAAATGATGTCAAGACGCAGAAGGAGTCACCAGCAGAGGAGCAGCATGCATTGTGTTTGTGATGGACCCTGAGGCAGATTTTCTCTGGTTTCTGGTTCAGTAACAGTGAGTTTGTAAAACAGTTTCTATTAACTGCACCTGTCCCCAACTTACCTTGCCAATAATAAAGCACACAATTTTGCTCTGCCTACCAAAGATGACTGAAATTACTTTCCCCAATTCCTATGAAGTTGGCACGTTGTGCAAAATGTAAATAGCGAATCCTTTCAACCAATGTCTAAGTAATTGAATACACTTTAAAGACAGGATATTTAATGTTGTTGTAAATATTCACTCATTTTGAATTTGATACCTGCAACATATTCCAAAAAAGGTGGGACAGGAAATTGTATATGGGTCCGAGATTATAGGGATGACATTTAAGAGGGTAAATTGAGTGAAGCTGTGACATTTGACCTTGGCCTTAGCGGTGAGTTGCTTTGTCAGCAACGCTTTAACATTTTACGATGTTAGCATGTTTAATGCTCGTTTTAACGAGCCACTGAAGTGAAGCTATTTCTGGTTTCGCCCTTTTGATCACTGCCCATGAAAACATTAGCACAGAAACCTGCTTTCAGATTTCATTAGAGCTGAGGCAATGATGACAATCACAGAGGCGGCCATTGGTAGAAAGACAGAGAAGGGCGATGTGATGTGGATGCTGATAAAGAGAAGAACGATGATAACCAGAATAATGAAGAGGAATACTTGGGAGGGGAAGGTAAGGATCGTGGTTGGAAAGAATAAAGCAGAGGAATTAGGGTCGGGCAAAATGTCAAAACTAATTTGATATTGTTGTTGAGCATTTGTCACAATGACAAATTATCATTAGAAATAATTCTGGACAATGGCAAGCCCGTCTGCCTCAGTAATAGAATCCAGGTTCGACTCTCAGTTGTGTTGAGTTGAGCTACTCGAAATTTAAAAAACATGCTAGTTAGCTCAAATTGAAACTTTTATAGTGATACTGTTCAGATGCGTAAACGTGAGTGTGAATTATTATTATTTTTTTTTTAAATCTACTGTACATCTACTGTACACAGTCTGTAACCCAGTTTGTGACCATTACAAGTATATGGATCTGTAAAAAAATGTATAATACAACATAAATGGTTTCTTCTTGGGTTCATGCCACATCTGTTTTGTTTTTTTTTATTTTCACTGCAGTCCGATATTTTACTAGCTGCGCTCTAGCATTAAAAGTGACACATCTTGATGTTGATGTTGACACTTGCCAATTTGAAGGCTGACAGTCGACTTAACTTTATGCCTGTTGCAACCGTGTTTGGCTATTGGTGCAGAGTGTAGCACGTTTTGTGTGAAATTGATGAAGGAAATTCTGTGTTCCGAGGACATGTGTGGTGTTTGCCATCGCATTTCATTCAGAAATATGACAACCCTATTAGTCATTGCAAAAATCACTTCAATGAATGCATTATTGATATTATCAGCATCAATATTATTATATTTTTCAAATCACTCCTCAGGCCACGGCACTGCTATGCTTCAAGGACCGTGCCTCTCATGTGCCGATTTTAAAGTGAGTGAGAAAAGAGGCTTTGATTGGCGGCGAATCGAGCCAGTTGTGTTCATTCCCACAACGGATTAAAAGGCCCGTTTTGAACTGCGCCAACATGCTTGCGTCTTTAAAAATACCAAAACCCAGCCTAGCCCGCCTCTGCACAGATTTAGACCAATCCTCACGCTAGACTTGCACTGGGCTCAAAAATAGAGCTAATTACTTTAATGATGAGCTTTGATACATGAACTTTTAGCTGTGCCATGCTGGGCTGTTTCTCTGAGCAAAAGCAAAGACAGCAACATTTGGAGGGATGAAAAAAACAAGTTGGCGCAGCTGAAAACTAATTAACAAGAACATGCAGAATTGGACCCAACTCCTACTGACAAATTTGATTCAAGTACCACTTAACTAATTGTGTGAAGGTTGAATTGTATGTATGAAGTCCAAATTAGCCACAGAAAAAAAAAACTGCACCTACTGCAATTTCATTGCACAACACAAGGTGGAGAATGCCAAGAAAAGAAGAGGTCAAGAAAAGAATGGCAAGCAATGTTTCAAAGAGCAGACAGCAGGGAAGATGAGACTTGCCCTCTGGATTGTTGCTGTCTCTTCTAGTGTGCTCCTAATGCACTGACATGACTGCTCCACTGATGGCCTCTGAACACTTGAACACTTGTGGTGTTCATTCAGTTGTAATATTATAATTTTATCTATCTATCTATCAATCAATCTATCTATCGATCTGTAGAGGTTTGCAACTGTTGTGTCTGTGATGGCGAGTGTGTGTGTGCACATGTACCTGCAGACACTGCAGACAAAGCACTTGGGGTGGTAAGTCCGTCCCAGAGCAGAGACCACCTCGCCTGTGATGAAGCTGTCACAACGGTCACACCGGGTGCCGTACAGTCGCTGGTAGTCTGCTGTGCAGATGTACTCGCCCTTTTTCTGGAAGAAGCCTGACCTCGCCAGATCACAGTTACACACTGTGGAAAGATGAGTGAATAGGTCTCGTCATAATGAAGATTAAAAGGTTTCTCAAAACTGTTTTAAAATGGTACAGCATGTTATGGTCATTTTAGCATATGTTTAAAAAGCCATGGCAAATTTTCCAAAGTTTTGATCGTATGACAGTGAGTTTAATGCACATCCATATATAGATAAGGCAAATAATGTATTACACTCAAAATTGTGTGCAAATTCTGTGAAAATCACAAAACACATTTTATATATTTTTTCTAACTTTCCACCCCTCCCCAGAAACTTCCTTCTCTATCAATCCATTTTTCATTCAGAGAAGCAGATAGATTGTCTTAAGTTTTCTAAAGCTTTTCACTTCCCTGCGAAGTCCCATATACTTTGAAGCAATTTGGCCCAACTCATCCGGACAAAGCTCCTTCCCATTTATTATCCTAAACGGCAACAGCACCACCACAATTTCATAACATTAATTAATAAAAGAATGACATTTAGTCGATAATACAGCAAACATTTCTCAGGGAAAATTAGTTCATCCCTATAACATATTTCATTTCTTTTTGAATTTGCCATGTTCTGGCAGAACAAGAACCTTTGTGAATTAAATTCCTCTTTTTAATCCACCTGTGTCTCTCCAGTGTGTGGCTTCTCTTGAAAATTGGCTGTGAGAAACATTCCAGAGGGACCAAATTCGCTCTTGCAGGAATATAATGGAAAAATCACTGTGCGCAGATACAACTTGTGAAAAATCTGACAAAGCAACAGACCACAAGTTATTTCCCCGAAACAAAAAAAAAAAAACCTGACAGGATGAGGATTACTTTGTGAGTGCATGTGTATGCTTTTGTGCCAAGTGGGCGTTGTCTCTAAATGATGTACCCAAAACAGACATTGCCCTTCAGCATTTTGCCATAGAGCAGTGAATGGATTCCATTGGGGTTAAAAGGACAGTAAAAAATTCTTCTTTTTTTGCAGAACCGTGGTCAGCATGGTAATGGTGTCTGGTTTCTTCCAGTTTCTGTGGTTAACCAACATAAGGAGAGTTGACAGATGTTGTACCTTCATACTGGGGTAAAAAATCGTTACACGTGGCACTGATGAAGAGGTTAAATGAAAAGTCAGGCCCTCTTATGACGCTGCATATAAATGATATAGCAAAGATTCCAAACATAATAAAATGGGTGTATTTAACTATTAATCGTTCAGAGTGTGAGTATTATAAACACAGAGACGCCAGATTTCAGATTCTGGAGCAGACTAATCTTGTTAGTAAGATAAGAGAAAACTGCATCTCTACCAAAACAGCCCACAAAACACCACTGTGACTCTATGAACCTCAATAACAGTTCAGGAACCATAATTGGAACATGGGTGTCTACTAAAGTAAGTGTTCGGAATGAAACAAGAGGGAAAGTGATAATATCAGAACATTTAAGGCCCTATTTTTGTGCCCAGAGGAAGTTTAGCGCAAAGTGTAGTCTAACTGTGCGCACAAGTGGAATTTTTCTTTCTTTTGGTATTTTCATAGTCTGGCGTAGTCAGAAATGGATGTTTAGGCTGTTGTGGGACTGGACACAGCCGACTTGATTCCCAGCCAATCAAAGCAGTTCCGCTTATTCCCCTTGAATTCAGCGCGGGTGACATAGCGGAAGCATAACGACCAAGAACATGCTTGGATCTGCGCATGCAAAGCACGTTTATGAACTGCAGGATCGCCACTTGTCATGATCCGTTTTTGTCCTTACATGTTTGTGTTTGTTTTTGCCCAGCTGGAGTGGGGGCGTTTCCTTCCAGCGCTTCGTTCTGGGTCGTGTCGTCATGGCTGGAGAGGTGCGCCCACCAGCCACACACCTGTCACTCGTCATGCTCTTGATTGCGGAACTATTTAAGGACTTCATGCCGACAACTCAGTGTCGGATGATTCCCCTTGCTCATGAACCCAAGTCGGGAATTATTAGACGTCTCGTTGATGCTTTCTGTGATTCAGGTCTGTATTCTTTCGTAAGTGTTTTTCTTGTTATTGATTATCTCGGTTGTGCTCGTTCGTAAATTGGCTTTCCTTGTCCTTCAGTAGCAAGCGATTTTCATTTCCATTTTGTTCCTTGCCTTTTGCAAGCTTTTTTCGTTCCTGTCGCTATTTTCCTGGTGTGTTCTTCCACCAGTGTCCTTTGTTGCAACTATATTGTTTTTTGTAAAATTCATTTTCTGTGTCTGCGCCTTAAAGAGTCCTGACCGTTTTCCAGAGTTTCTGGAAGAACCCTAACACCACTCGCGGAAGAAGTGAAGTTGGGCACTGTAAAGGTGGCACTAGGATAGACCCTTCCAGCGCTGATTGTGTGTCTGTGTGTGAATTTGATCCAGCTGCAGGCAGACAGATTCTGTACTCTGGTAATATGTGCGGTGGATGTCATCATATATCATTCATAAAGATGACAAAAGCGTGCATCAAATCCTCTGAATTATCGTAGAAATCAACTCATTGATTGCATCAATATTATCATGTTCATTTATTTATTTATTTTTTTAAAACAAGGATTACCCAAGGCCACAAATGATTGCTGTGGAAGGCAGTCTGAAAGTATGCACTTCGGTGATCTGTGATCGCTCTGGCCAACTTTACATCATCCACCCTTGGAAGTTTTCATGCACTTCCTTATAAACGTACTTTGTGCACTTCAATCTTCTGCATGGACTGCAGCGAGTCTATTTCTGTTTCCGCAATATCAAAGACAGTGCGCCGCTAGCGCACTGAGTTTCAAGGGAATGAATGAGAAGAGCTGCCTCCATTGGCCAGGGAGAAAGTAAGCTGTGTTCACTCCCACGATGGAGAAAACAGCCCTTTTTAACTGCTCGCATCTACGAAAATACCAGAAGAAAAGAAAACTCCACCCATGTGTGCAGCTAGACTGCGCTTTGCGCTACGCACAAAAATCAAGCCCCAAGCTTACACAAAAACACAAGCACACAACCATAAAGCCCTCAAAGGGCCTCATTTAATCTCAAGCTGTTTATGAGAGCAGTGTTATGACTTAATGGTGTAATAAAAGATCAATAAGCCCTCGCTCAGGAACAAAACTGTCTTAGCAGCTGCAGAAGGTTGGAAACACATAACCCATCTCTGATGCGCTGGCAGAGAACATACGCAGAGGTACGGTGATGAAATGTGACAGTGTGTATGATCAGATGTGATGACAGGTCAATGGCATCCAGAGAAGGTGGTTGGAAAAGTACAGTATAAGGCCAAAAAGTGAAAAAACGGGAAAGCAGCTCCCCTCAAACTAGGCTCCGACCATAATCTTAATCACATGTTATCTGATACAGTCATGGAAAAGGGAAAGAAGGAAAAAAAATAAATGTTTCTTAAAATGCATTTCCCTCCTTTCTGCTTTCCAGTCTGTCATCAAGACTGTCAAAGGATCGAAGATTCACACCTTGAATATTGCAGTTCTTTAGCATACGTGACGCCTGACCAACTCACAGCTGGCTTACTGCATCTGCTCAAACTTGGCTGGAAGGTCCAATCTTATTTACTTAATCACAATGTTTACGCCAGTACGGACGATTGGCTCAGGCATTATAAAGGAGTTTCCCCGTCCTTGGATACTATAGGAAACAGAAGCCTTCCATGGTTGCCCTAGAGGCAGGTACCCATCCAAATTTTCATTTGGGGGCAGCTGTGGATTGATTAATGGATAGAAATGCTAAAATTGGCTGTGATTCTATTTAAACAACACCAATGTTAACTTAAAAAAACAAGTGTTTAAAATAATAATAATTATAATAATAAGAATGCTCTTGAGATCATTGGAATGTTATTTCAAGCGTCTTCCTTTTTTGGGGGGGGGGCACACACTACCAAGTTTGACAATTTACCCAGAAGAGATTTGTTTTTATTGTTTGTGTTGCAGTCGCATCTACAGCCAGCTGCACACTCAGGGCTCTATATTCATGCTCAGCACAAGACTGGCGCGAAGAGTGGGCCAACTGTGAGAAGTCACATGCAGGCACAGTCAAAAACGGGCAGTTGTGAGTCCATGCAGGAGGACAAAGTGCACAAAGTACGTTTTTAAGGAATTGCAAGCGGACTTGCTTGGGCGGATGAATTTGGCTAGGGCCATCACTGATCCCAGATCAGAAGTTGGTACTTGGACAAAGCCTTCCACCCTGATATTAAATAACACATACATGTGTGACCACCCCATAATGCCGCCTCGCCCTCCCTCAACCATTTATAAATTACAGAATTAATCAATGATTAATTTTGGTAAACAATTAAAAAAAATCATTGTAATAAATGTCGGTACGATTCAGTAACGTTTTCAAACATGGTGAATAGCAAAATCCTAATCAGAAGTCAACTGGATGTTCACATGAATATACAGTAAAAGCACTATTCTTAAAGAACTTTCAAAAAGTCAAAATTCACTCTTTACCCAAAAGCAAAGCCTCTAAATCCTTCCACATTTTTGCTGCCAGAAGTGTGGGTGGAGTTAGGTCACAACTGGAAGTCTCTGCCCCTGCAGAGGCATGGCTTAGGTTGGCTCAAGGAAGAAAGGCTTTGGTTAAAGCTGCACAAACCCGCAGCACATGGTAGCAAAATTCACCCATAAAAACAGCCGTCTAATAAAAAATTCAAAATGAAAAAAAGAAACTTGGCTGGTCTGTTTAACTCTTTTGTGAATGCCTCTCGGCTTGTGAATGATTCCGTTTCACATTAATGCATACACTATACGACATTTTGAAGAGAGAAATACATATTATTATATATTAATAAACAATCAGATTTCGCAACAATTGGCTTCCAAAATGAATTTAGCAACGCTTTAACTACATCAAAGACTTGATTGAATACATTCTGCTCACGTTTTGGTCAATCCCTGAGTGCATTGCTAATGTCGGGAAGTTAAGATGGATCTTTTGACTTCCTTTTTCCCCATTTTTGGCAAACCGAGGACTTGGTTTGAGATCATGGGCCCAGTGATTGGAGGTTAACGCATAGGCTGGTGTCGGCAGCTGTGGTCATTAGAACTACACTGATTAGACACCAACAGGGGGTCGGGGTGATTGGGTATTTATTTCCTGCCAACAGACGCAATTAAAATTCCCATCTCAAGTCAGCCCAGGATACAAACCTAAAATAGTCTAGACACCTCCCCTCTCTCTCCTGGCGTCTCAGCTTTTGGGTTTCTTCTTCAAAACGTTCAGCGGACACACTCTTGCTTTCAATTTGAAGGCAAAAATGGGGACTTCATCTTATACATCAGATCCAGAATATATCTGTCAAAATAGGACAATACTTGGACATGTTGATGTTCACTGATCTCGCCTCAATGCCAGGTATTTTGTTTGCAAAGCGCACTTACCTAACTTGAATACATTGATTTCTCAGCAGCGTTTTCACATTTATTTTTAAATGTCACTGTCATTTGTAAGAATGTGAATATATATTTTCTCTTAGCAGATTTATCAGTGAGTGTTACTCAAAGATTTGTCTGCATCATGTTGTGAGAATCATCAGCAAGGAAATGAAAGCAAAGCCAATGGGGATAAAATTTACTCAGAAATGTACAGCTAACCTCCGTAAATTATTATTCCCTATACTCAGATAATATACTCTCAAAGGTAAATGCAAGTGAAGTTCGTTCATTGAAAGGCTCTCATGACTACATAAGGGGATATTGGCGTAAAACACACTGATAACATTCATTTCAGTGGACAAAACAACAGTTGTCGTTTGGATGATGATGGGTGCCCTCAGGCATCAGCCGTGATGGGCCAAATGTTAGTCCAGTCGTATAGAAGTCAAAAGCAGTACCAGACCTGTCTAATACCTGATATCTTAAACAGTTACATTATGTAGGTACCCCCCCCCACACACACACAATGTATATCAAAATATAACAAATAATTGAATCGAGATTTGTGTCATGAATAAAATTAGTACCAGTTTGTTACTTTTATTTTAGTACAATGGTCATTTAAAAAAATAATAAAAGGGTTCATCCAGCCAGAATGGTCCATTTTTTCAAAAACAAGCTCAAGGCTTAGGTATATTTTTTTTCAGGAAAATTACATTAACTTGTAATTTCTATGCATGTTCTCTCCGTGCCTGCGTAGGTTTCCTCCGTGTACTCCGGTTTCCTCCCACGTTCCAAAAACATGCATGGCAGGTTGATTGGACACTCTAAATTTCCCCTAGGTATGAGTGTGAGTGCGGAAGGTTGTTTGTCTTTGTGTGCCCTGCGATTGGCTGGCAACCAGTTCAGGGTGTCCCCCGCCTGGTGCCCGTTGACAGCTGGAATAGGCTCCAGCACCTCCCGCGACCCTAGTGAGGAGAAGTGGTACAGATAATGGATGGATTTATTTTCTATTTTATCAATTAAGTTTGGAAAAAAACTATACAAAACTAAGGAGTTTAAAAATGCCTCTTCGTAATGAGCATTATGGCCACGCCCCCCCATCCCATGTCTTTGTGGAAGTCACGGCAGGAACCATCACAATTTGTCTAATCAAAGTCATTGTAATTACGTTGCTAATAACGTCAAAATAATGGGACTCAGTAGCCCCAAAATGTATGCGGACATCTCTACATAAAAAAAAACAATAAGCCTTTCCATGGCTGATTTAAAAGAGAATGAGGTAATGAGCATTTTACATGCAGCTCTTGTCATGTTTTGTCTGTTTTCTTTAACAGGTCACCAAGCTACGTAAACACAATGCATTGCGAGAGTCTTTTTGTAAGGTTAATTGTTCGTAGGTAGTTTTATATTCCAATTTCAGCCATAAATGATTGCTTCACTTACTTTTATCACCTATGCCACTTCAGGCTAGGCCTACACCACTTATCAGAAAATGATGCGGCCACACTCGGCTGTGGAGTTGGCCTCCTTGCTAGAACTTTTGTGCTCTGAATTTTACAAAGTCTGTACACCCATCGATTTCTGCACTGCGTATCCTCACTACGGTCGTGCGCGGGAAATCCAACATTTCACCAAGGCATGACAACCAGTGTGGTCGTGAACCTCGCTTTCTGACATTGACGCTCCAGAAGCAGCCCCCGGCTAAAAGTGCATGCCGCTCTGCGTTCAACCTCCTCCAGGGTTCGATGAGGTCTCTATCTGAAATTGACGTTCACTCACTCTCACGACGAAGCTGGCGGGTGCAAGCGGTGTCGCACATGAACATACGTGACTGATTGAGAGGCATAAGCCATCTGGGACATGGATCCGTAGGCTGGACAGTAAGGGGCTAATTTTATTGTGTAGCCTGAAGCTAATTGTTGCTCTGAGCAGTGCTGTTCTCATACTGTTTGCCAGGTGAGGGGAGTGGAAGGGAAGGGGATAAATATCCATGCCCACTTGGTAGGCTGTTGTTGTCTTACGCCACATGCCAGTTGCCTCTTAAGACATGACAAAAGATTAGCGTAGCTAAATGTCTGAAATATAACCAGTTGGGGTTTATGTGCGCATTCATTCTCTTGTGCGCTATAGCCTGTGAAAGAGGAGAAGAGATCCACACTGGGTTTTTTTTTTTTATTTTGTGGAGGTGACCACTTTTTGTTGGCAATCAGTAAGTTTTGCATTTAATTGAGAAGCCAATGAAGTCATAGATAAGACATCATGGAGACTGTAATCTTCAAACTATAATGTTTAAAGAAATGACTGTTTTTTAAGCATATAAATGGATACAAAGAGTTCATTTCTCATTAATTTTCTAGAGATGAAAATGTTAATTTACCTTTAAGAGACTTTCAATTTATCTTCTATTTGTTGAATGATCTTTGAAAAACAATATTTTATAATCACTTCAGCATGTGACGAAGCACAATTTTATGACATCTTGGTTGAAATTTGGTGGCGACTCAACCTGAATTGAAGTGACTTGGGACTTATTTGAGACTAAGGGTGCGACTTGAGTCTTGCTTGTCACTTGTACATATGTGACTCACTCCCACCTCTGCCACTTTATCCCCATTAGCACACACGCCTCTTACATCTACTCCTCACAATGTTTTGTCTCACAAGTGACTGTCATGGAAGCTAATTATGCAGTTGGTTGCTGTATGGTAAAAGGTCATCCATTGTGCAGTAACTTGAAATTAACTGCACACTTAAGTTGTTGTAGTTGTGATGTGTGGGTGTAGGGCATTTTACATGATAATGAAGGCAGATTAATATTAAACCCCTTAAACAAGGGAAGTATGGTGCTGTGGATTCCTCTAACATCCCGTGCAGTCAATAGTTTAACGAGTTAACAGAGATTAGTCTAAAGTCATACCAAATCACAGGTGGTAAAGAAAACAGTCAGACGTTGAAGCCACGTCAGCTACAATGTCAGGCTGCATCTAAGCAAGTAACGGCTTTTAGCTCAATGCTGACATGCTGACTATATGTAATGGCTGGCCAAATGTTTTTAATTGTGAATTTTGATGATGGCCACCCCAAAGTGGCAGAGGAAGTTATCTGAATTAGAAACAACAGCAGATGAGGGAGATTGGAAACCACATCCTTGAGTGCAAGCATTTTACATTTCAATCCCGTGTTGCTATTGCATAAACAGGAAATAAGTAGCTGGTCTGATTCACTTCCACAGCAAATAGGGAATAGTTTGGGGTACGCATTCATTAAAATGCAGATCCAAGCATTTAGGTTATGAAAACGCTTGTAAAATCAACCTGGTGACAATGACAGTGATGAGCTATGATTATTGAATAAGACCTGAATAAATTCAACATCACTCTAAAGGAGAGTGGATCATCAAATCATACATACACTTGGAATGTATACATACACTGTTACAAAAGATGTAATCATTGCCTCTGTTTAGCCAAGGTACCAAAGCGTATTGCAGCTACACCAGAGAAAAAGTTCAACACATTATGACATACTAACTTTACTGTTTTAACGTGATAATTTTCACATAACACACACACACACGCACACCCCCACGCACATACATACATATATATATATATATATATATATATATATATATATATATATATATATATATATATATATATATATATATATATATATATATATATATATATATATATATATATATATATTGTACATAAGTTATCATGTTAAAATGTGATGAGTTTGACAGATTGACGGCCAATCGAAAACGATCCCCCCGTTCCCGATAAAATCAACGCGAATGGGGCGCAGAAATTTACTTGCTAGGGTCTGTGCATGAGTTTGGAAGGGCAAAGTGAATATAGACTGGTGAACTGCAAGATGTTTCTGTGCGGATGATGTAATCGGCTTTGCATGTGACTTGGGCAATAGGAGGCTGATATGCACCCTCGTATTGTGTGTGAGATTATTGCTTGTGCTTGGGATGTAAGTTGCTTCTCATGAGTCTCAAATGCAAAACACATCAAAACAGGACAGGTCCGTGTGGACGACTCAAGTTGACATTTTTAGTCTTTGTGGTGGCATAAAAAGATGCTAAAAAAACAAAAAAAAGCTCTAATGTGTACACCATTAAAAGGAATTTGTTTTAAATAATAATCATATATTACAATGGTATCAATGTGTGGCTTCTCACTAAATTAGAACAAACTTGGAACAATATCAGTATCACATACTATAAATACACAGCACGTGACATCAAAAACTGTAGCCCAACGGATGGACAAGGACAAAAATAATGTAAACAAAGACAACGGGTGGAGGCTGAATGTGAAATTCAAGAGCAGAGTAATACTGAGCAATAATGACTTCCATCTTTTGGCACTTGCCAGTGGTTTTTGGCTGGAGTGCCCAGTGGAGTCTCTCTCGACCAGTCAGGCTGCTGAGGACCTCTGAGGACTGATGAGCGATTCATTAAATTGTGAATAAGGATGAATGGAAACTGGAAAAATATGAAAAATGAAATGGCAGGGGATGTGTTACCTTAACTTATGCGTTTATACGGCGCACGTGGCTGTGATCAAGGTCTGACAGAGCACAATGTTTTTTCCTTATCCTTGTCAAATGCACACACACTGATAATGCAACACAAACATACACACACATTTAAAGACAATAATCAATGTACCATTGTGTGAAAATCTTTCATTTTAGAGACGTTGGACATGGAGAAGGAGAGAATTAATCACTGTCATGTATCGTGCATCTTCGAGAGCCGTTGGGGAGAAGTCCCGTTGCCTCCCGCACTCGCTTCTCTCCCTAGCAACCAGGCTTTGGCGTGGTGATTGGACTAGCGTACCAGTGGTTGCTATAGTGACAGGAAGCGACCCTACCATGTAACCCCCCACTTTTAACTGTGTTTCTCTTCCTTCTTTCTTCATAACCTCTCTTTGTCTTTTCATCGCTCTTTTTGTCAGCTCGGTTTTGCATATGCTGCATCTGACATCAGACAGCAGTACCGGGACATGATGACAGAAGATGTTATGAATACAGAGGATGAGTGATGGGATTAATGGTGTTTTAAGTGAGGTCTTACTAACTGAAACGTGGTGAAATGAAATGAAAAAAATTATGCCATTAAGAGAAGAAGCAGTAGAGCCCTAGTATCAATCAAACTTGACCGTGGTAACTCCTTTTTCCGTCATTAAAAACAGATGTGGAAAAGCCTGACACTTTGCAAATATTTGTTTACATTCACATTTCATAAACAGTAAATGTGGACACAGCTGATAGGCAACAAATTGTGAGTTGTGAGCTGATTTGAGCTGATGCATGGCTTCAGACACCGGTGTGGTCGCTCATTAGCCCGCAAATCCAGACTCAACGCTGTACCAGCCCCTTCAGCCCCTATCTTCGTCAGCCCTCTCAGGCGCACCCACTTGTTCTCTTTTACAGCTGGTGTGGGTCACTGGCTCACTGGTTGCAGGCTATTGCCCTCTGGTTGGTGACTGACCTCTGCATCAGGCCATATTGGCGGTTCGGTGCCTCTGGCCCTTCTGGGGCTGTTCTGGGCACCTATGAGGGGCTGGCGGACGGTCCCGAGTCCCTGGTCATTGGTGGTGTCCTCTTGGCCCAGTCGCCACAGGGGAAACATCCTGGTCCGCACTTCACTTTTGGATGGGAGGGTCTGAGTCGCCCAGTCCTCATTGTGCCGGCACAGCAACTTTGGATACCGTATGACACACATGCATGTGTGACGATGTTAATTTACTAATATCCATAGACATGCCTATGAGATCTCGTTGCTTGATAGCTTCCTCCCTCTTGCCATCAACTCACCAAAGCTTGACTCCAAATTCCATTGTGGCATTTTGCAAATGTTTGCCAATTTTGCGCATGACGTTTGCACATCCTTGTGTGATTGACACAGGATTGATATCAATACAATAAGTTTGCAATAATATTTCAAAACAGATGCTACAGTATGCCGCTACATTTGTGCCACAAGTATCAATAAGAGATTTTGAGCATGGGCAAGGCATTTTTGGAGCACACCCGAGTCACTGAGTGCTTGTTCGCCGGATGCCCTCACGGAGAAGAAGTCGCTTATCCAACAAAGAGGTGCGCACCCGCATGCGCATGCCAAGCCAAAGTGTGGCTTAGCTTTGTTCAAATAAACGACCAGTTGCAGCAGTGTAACTCTTGGAAGAAGATTATATTGTCAAAATGTACACCTACAGTTCTGTGTCTTTGGCGTGCTAGCTTCATATTTATTTATACATTATATTTATCTTCATTGCAATTGCATCTGAATCCATTGTAGTTCACTTATGTACATGTTCTTTTCTTATTTCCAGAGCAGTTATCAATCCACCTTATTTCTCTCAAAGGCTCTCAGAGTTCAACTGAGAGAAAGAGAGAGGGCAAAAACATGAAATTGATATGCACAGCATTGTGCAGAAGTAATTCAGAGCCAAAATAAGCATCCTCAATTGTGTTTAATTTGAGGAACGGGATGAAGTGCAATAAATACAGCTATTTGTACAGTGCAACTCCGGTCCGAGCTCATCTGTGAATTTGTCTCATGTGACAACAGTCTGTTTCTATAGCTGTGTTTGGTGTTGTTTTCGGAGGGGGGAGGGCATCTCCCAATTCTTTCTGCTGATTTTCAACCTGTTCGCGCAATTATGTGACCCAAGAATTAGATATACATGTAACAAGCAGTGTTCGGACAACCCATTGGCACATCTGTTAACCTCACTTTTTGGCCAAAGTCAGCTGAGATAGACTCTAGCCCACAGTTCCTCCTAAGAAGGACCAACAGAACCAAAAATGGATGAATGGATGAATTACAAGTATGTGTTTGCCAACAGATGTTTGAGGCATTTAAAATGGAGGTATTGTGCTAAATATTTTTGCTTTAATCAAAACTTCAGTCACATCACATTGGTATAATGGCAAAATATGTTGTTTTTTTTAAAAAACACAGTTGTCCAAGTATTGCCTAATGTCTAGACACTATGGTAACAATTATACAATAGGGCACAGTCAGCCCTTTTCAGCATATATAAAGACTGGAATATGAAAAAAGTGGGAGGGAGGACAAGGAAAACTGGAAATATCGGTCATAGTTCTACAATGACAACAATATAACAGATGCCATCACTATTGGTCAAGGTCAATGATCCAGGGAAACTCAATGATTCTGAGGACAAAAAAAAAAAAAAAAAAAAAAAAATCGGAAAATGAAATGTTTCAACACACCCATTTCCCAAGTTCATAAATACAATTGACCGAGAAAGCAATAATCTGTTGACAGAGGATTGTCAGCCTCCTGGTGAAATGGCATTTGCCATTAGCCTCCACACATCCAGCATGACAATGTCATCCTGTCCCATGATGAGAAATTGATTTCATGCTTGAGTGGCAGTCAGCAGGAAGGAGCGAGTGAAACCAAAAGAAAAAAAAACAGAGGGAGAGGACAAGAGATGGAGTGGTGGCTAAGTAAGTGATCTTACTGAAGCAAAATGTAACCTCAAATGAAGCCTCAGAAATACATTGGGGACGAAACAAAACCGACAGTACCAGCAACAAGCACGGAGCCATAGATGGAGTTTAGAAAGTTCAAAAGCACACGCAGCACATTTGAGCGTGAGGGGCAGTCAGACACGGAACAATAAAATGTGTGGAAATCTCCTGGCTGAGCAGAGGCCCGCATAGGAGTGCACATTATAGGCCAGGATGTGGAATTGTCTGGCCACACAATAATGCCCCATTACCTCACTAGGATGGGGAGAGCTCTCTGAAACATGAGAGGCCCGTTGAATGTCCATCCACGAAGGCTTGCTCTTAGTGGAGCGAAGCAACGAGGAGAAAGGAATGGGGCAAATACAGTATAAACCTACTTGATATTAAACCAAAGTTACAACGTAATGTTTCGGCGACATAAACGACCGCCCCCCCACCCCTTCTTTTCTCTGCAGTCTTCCTGTGTTCAGTTCACCTCCCCTTTTTTTTCTCTGGGGCACAAATAGTGGCCTGTGATTGGTTAATAGCACCATAGAGATGCTGAGAATATCCACCAACCAGCGCACGGGTGCCCCATCAGACCGTTACCATAGCAACCCTTAACAACCACAGTGATCGTGCATGTGTGCACTCAAATGCATGCACAACAAGCGATATCAGTGTGTACGCGTGAGTGTGTGTGTGGGCGGGGTGCGTGCGTGTGTGTGCGCGTGTGCGCGTGCGTGCGTGTGTGACAGGTACAAGGAAGGGCCGTGTTACAAGTCTCCTATGAGTAGCCCTCAGTGTTTTCATGTAGTGTAGAATGACAGAATGCTGTTATAATACGCAAAGTACACAAGCTGTGAGATGATTTGAACAATATGCTCTAGTTTTGCCACACCCCTAACTAATTTATGAGCACAATGCAGAAGACAGACAAAAACAAATGGATGAACAGATGGTGTGAAAAACATGACGTGAGCGGGGGTAAAAAGTGTTCAGAAATTCTGAATTGGGACCGGGCCCAGGTCAAAATGTATTGATTATTCGACAACTAATAATTATTGTATTGTAATAATTATCTAAACTATTTTAATGATCATTTAGAACCAATATTTAACTTCAAATTGTCAATACCTCAACATCTCAAATCTCTCAACATCAATTATTATCTGATTTCTGTAGTGTTTTATTGAAACTGATTATATTTTTGATTTAATCAAAATAAGACCTTTGCAAACACCTGATTTAACTTTGGAAAACAATAACTGAACCAGTAATTGATTTGGTTTCAAAAACGCTGAGTGTAACATCAATCCCACTGGGGTGATATTGCGGAATTGTCGTTTCGTTGTTATTTTTTTTTATTCGCGTCATTCAACTACGGTGGCCAAGAAAGGTCACAATTGCAAAAGCCACATCACAACAACGTGTTACATAACTTAATGAACATCTGACGTCATGTACGATGCATATATTATTATTTTTACAACTTTGCTTCTTAAAACCGCAATTTAGCACATCAGCCTTGTTTTATCTTAACATGAACTCAACATTAGCAAAGTCTGATACGTGACTGGAAGCTGACAGTTGTCCTCTTGTACACGTTAGCCCGTCGTACACACTGACAAGCCACAGGAACATCACAAATCATTTGAAAAATAGCATCAATAATTTCTGGCATTGTTGTATGACACAAGCGCCAAGAACAAAAGAACAACTTTATTTTTTTACTATTCCAGCTTTGTGTCTTTTCCCATCAGGCGAGGGTTTTGCTCACGTCCGTAGTGTCTTTTGCAATTGTTGTGACCTTTCTCGGCCACCATACTAAACCAAGTTAAAAAAAAAAACATATTTTTTTGAATAATGAACAATGATCCGGAAAAAATGCTATATATTACACTTAAATGAAAGTTATAATGTTATCTATAAATCGATAGACGATAAAGAATTCTAAAAACTATTTGATAAGGACAGCCCATTATGGTACCAAAAGAACATCTGACACTTACCCTTAGGTCCACACTTAGGTCCCAATCAACTATACATACATTTAGTTAGCTTTTAGTTAGTTTTACCAAGATGGCGGCTCTCCTCTCCCTCTAACCTCCTTGCACACTGAGTACAATGACAATAAAGGGCTTTCTGATTCTGACATAGTAATTAGTCCATTTCATAGACGTATCATATCAACAACTTGTCTCACTTGACTTTCTTCCCAGCCCATATTGCCTTACAAAGCAAGTTTAGGAGTATTTTTATGTACGCCTAAAAAAATAACTTAATGCTCCACATCAAGCGTGGGCAAACGACGGCATGGGGGGCACATGCGGCTCGTTAAACGTTTTAATCCGTCCCGCCAAACTTGAAAAAAATTAAATGAATAAATAAACCTTAATTAATGTATTATTTTCTAAATACTCTGGTGTGTCAAACACAGATATTTCGTTGTAATGCTTTTGTCCATTTTCATTTAAAATTTAATGTATTTTTTTTTTCTCAGATGAGGTGAGGTTATCAAAACACTCCATCCATCTGCTCCTGGTCCGGCCCCTCTGTCAAATTTTAGAACCCATTGTGGCCCACCAATCAAAAGGTGTCCCCACCCCTGCGTTAAACTAGCCAAGATTTAGGTTACAATATCTAGACAGAACTTTATAAAACATGCGTTTGTCTAGTGTTGGACTATGGTGCTGGGGTGTTTGGGTTATTGTAAACAAGCCCACAGCGAGAAAGTTCAATGTAGAGCAGGGGTGGGCAAACTTTTTGATTGGCGGGCCACAATGGGTTCTAAAATTAGACAGCGCAGAGCAGATGGAGTGTTTTGGTAACTTCACCTCATCGGAGAAAAAAATACATTAAATTTTAAATGAAAGTGAACAACAATATATATGTCTTTGAAAAAACCAATTTTTTAGAAAATAAAACATTAACAAGGTTTCTTCATTTAATTTTTTTCAAGTTCGGCGGGCCGGATTAAAACATTTAATGGGCCACTTGTGGCCCCCGGGCCGAAGTTTGCCCACACCTGATCTTTATAGTGTGAAAAAATCATTAAATAAATGACGCTACAAAGACTTTTATATTGTAAAATGTACTAAATTGCTTTCACATGCGAGTAACTAGTAACATGTAATAAATTACATTTTGAAAGTAACTGGACCAAAACTGGTTATAACTAGTACAAAAGATAAAATACTTCGGAGTGAGTCATTTTATCTCGTTCCTGGAGACCGAACAAATCCTCTTTATTTTGAAATGGAACAGTGTATTTTTATAGTCACTATTTCCAATCCTTTCATTTTATGAATGTTTGCGCTTTATGCTTAGAGATATTATGGATGGTTTTCTTTTACTATATCGATTATCACATACTTGCTGTATTGTAGTCCTAACGGTACTGTTACTCTGCAATTCCCACCGCTAATTTTAGCTGCTTAAATGTAAAATTATTTGCACATGACTAAAATGTGACTCTTGCTTTAGAGGTAGCACTATTCCTAACTAAGCATACTAGCTTCAGGCAGCGGAGTACCATGACAAATAACGTTTCTTGCTTCTTTGAAATCTAATTTGCTCCTGCAGACAAACTTGAGTGTCACGAGGCTTTTCTAAAAGTGCACCGATTTTTGTGAGCGTGCCATAAATCAGTGTCATGTTTGAAAGGGATCCTGAGCCTTTTCTGCAGATAATCCATTCTGTTACCTTATCATCGAACAGGATATACGCTTCCTGCATTTTCAACTTTTTCGCATGCAGCAATAGTGCGCAGCATAACATTAAAAAAAATAAATAAATAGCAATTGCCATATTGACAAAAGACAAGAGCAATGGTAATGTTCTAGTTTGATGTGAAAGATTGTGTTACTGGAGGTAGTGCAATCAAGGTTTGTTTGCTTCAAGCTGGCATCAGAAAATTTTAATTTCAAAGAACCCACGAGTCTAGATGAAAGTAAGATCCAAATATAGTATTCACAGAGTAAGAATTTTGAAGTTCTTACTTCAACTCAATCTCCCAAGCAAAAGCAAACATTTATAAAATATAAAGCATAATTTCTTTATGAAGTTGTTCACATAAAACAGATTGTGATGATGAATATATACATGAGTTTGGATGTGATTGGTTAATTCTGAACACAGTCACATCCCAGTTATTAAGAGGGTGTGCATACTTCTGCAACCACATAATCACATTAAACATTTTTATTTCCTCTCTCGAAAACTGTGAAAATTATACGTCACATTAAAAAAGTTTGAAATTGAAAAATTTTGGAATGATTTACCGTGGTCTTATTTTCTTATATCACTTAAACAGGGGTGTGTGTACACTGTATATATAACCATATCATACAAAATATGTTAGCAGGTTTGGATAGTGTGTCAACATAAACTGGCCTTTTTACAAAGACGTTGTGATTTTTTGCAACCTGTTTGTTTTGTGAAGTATACAGAACACAATGCACATGATTGCAACAGTTCCATGTTATTCCACTGATCACAACCTGTGGTACAAAGAGATCATGTGGACTCTCTCCACACAGTGCATATATTTGAATATTACACGAATCCTCTAAATTCAACTGATACAAGACAGTATTCAACACTATTCATGACGTGCATGCCACTGCAAAATCTCTGTTGCAGGGCTTTTCCAGGAAAAGGCTGGGAAACAATGTCATTAGACAGCAACAGTGTGCAACAGGGGAAATCCCTTCCGAGTTGACTGGACTATTACAAGCTACCTTAGCAGGAGTCTAAGTCCCCCGCAAGGCAACTGTGATCTGCTCCAATCCTCACTGTGGGCTAATTGTGGCACTCAGCATGGGGACTAAGATGGATTAGCAAGAAGATCCACTATTCTAAGCAGTCAATACAGGTTGTTTGCAGAAATAGTAAGGACTCCACTGAAACAATCAGGTCTCTGCCTTGAAGTAGGCACTGCAAAAATTGCTGCAAAATTCACAGCTCCAAGTTGTTATGGATCAAGTCTTACCTGTGCAGGTGAAACACTTGACATGAAAGTGGGTGTCTTGAACTCGAACCACCTCTCCTTTGCACACTTCCCGACACCGTTGACACCGAATTGGCCCGACGCTTGGCTCACCTCTGTGATACGCTGTGGTGGACAGAAAGAGGGTACAGTGTCTAAACATTGCAGCTGACTAAGTCTTTTTTTTTTCTTTAACCAGGCAAACATTTTAATTAAATATTAAATAAAAAAATCTTTTTTAAACAAACATATTCAATAAAATGCAGTTATAATGGGCACCAATTACAATTATTTGTATATTTTCACTGTCTGGTCCATGTATCACCTATCTTTTTTTTTTTTTTCAGGCATGACTGTATATAAGATGGTACATTTTAAAATGTTCGATTTGGTTTGGTTAAATAAAAAATGATTTTCCAATTCAAATAATTTTTATTACACCCCTACTAATAGTGCATAATAAAAGACTCGCATTGTATTCACAAGACACAGAGAGATCCCAAGAAAAGCATCTGAATCAACAGCTGCATTCCTGCTTGCTCATTTAGCTCTTCATTTTCCTCAAGGAGCATCCGAGTGGTCCTAAAGTGGTGAAGAGGTACAATGGCAGGGTAACCAGCTGGCCTTGCTCGTCACCTAAATAGCTGACTGAAGGACTTTGCTGCTTCAGTGGTGGCAGCACATAGGCTAGCGTGCTCGAGCTACTGATTGCATTTCACTTGAGGATTCTCCAAGGACTTGCAGTACTTAAAATGTCTAAGAGTCTAGCATGCCTCATATCCTGAGTGCCAAGAGCTGGATGATGCTATGTGCATCTGTGTCTCTTTATAATCATGGAGTAGAGGCAGAATGTATGTATGACTGTCGACAATTACATTCCTGTTCAAATCCGGAGAGTGGGCATTGGAAATATGCAATCTTGATTGCGTCCTACTTGATGTCTCCCACATTGAAGTCACTGTTAATTCATTGTTCCCCTCACAATGGTGGTTGCGCCAATGGATCCCACTACTCGATCAGATGAGTACGTGTCCGATGGACGGAATCAAGACACTTGCTTGTAAATGTGTTTCTTTGTATAAGCAAGAGAAAGAGAGAGAGAGAGAGAGAAGAGAGACTGCTTGTTCTTCATCATTAAGTAGAAGGAACAACAGTGATCCCATCAGGTGAGAAAGAACGATAAGAACAAAGCTTGTGCCAAATCCGACTCAATACGCAGAGATTCATTTACAGTAGTAACCTTCTGAAATCGCGCCAAAACAAACTGGCAATATACTCTACTCTCAACACCCCCCCCCCCCCCCAAAAAAAAAATGACATCGTCACTGCTTGGCTGGTTCAGTTGGAAGGATTTATCCTCATGTGCCTGATTTAGCTTGATAAATTAAATGAAAGAAATGGTTGCCTGATCTTTCATCCTGATATAGGCAATTTTGTATCACAATAATATTATGCCATGATTTATTTACAGTAATTCAATAAAAAATTATGACAACAGACTATGACTGCTTACCATTTCTCACTTTATTTTGAAGTGACATTAAACAGACCTGTCTCCAATGCATTCAGCAGGGCTTCCCCCAGTGCCGCCCAGATTAGACGCCCAAGTTTCTCAATGTAAGTGCAACTGAAAAGAATTATATGTTGTACAAGACAACTGAAGTTTCTTTGACTCTAAAAGACATCCATCCATCCATCCATCCATCCATCTATTCATTATCCAAACCGCTCCTCCTCACGAGGGTTATGGGCGGGCTGGCGCCTATGTCAGCTGTCTTCTGGAAGCGGGCGGGCCACACCCTGAACTGGTTTCCAGCCAATTGCAGGGCACACAAAAACAGACAAACATTCACACTCACAAACACACCTAGGGACAATAAATAGCATCCAATCAACCTGCAAAGTTTTTGGAATGTGGAAGGAAACCACAATACCTGGCCAAAACCAACGCAGGCACGGGGAGAACACGCAAACACCACACAGAAAGGCCGGCGCCCGGATTGCTCCAATCAAACTCTGTACTATGAGGCAGATGTGCTCGCCAGTCACCCCGCAGCCTATTAAAAGCACAATTTTCATAAATATTGATTATTATTGTAACTGGTCACTAGCCAGACACAGAGACGAACACAGATACACACTGCTGATTGGAAACCAATCCCATGCTGTGCGCACAGAAGTCAGGTGAGCGACTCTCATAGATCAGCTTGAATAAGTAGCATTAAAAATATGTTTCTGACATTTAAAAAATAAAAACAAAATAAATAAAAAGATGAGCTTTGCTGTCATGTAATTTTCAGAACATTTATATCTAAAAAGTCAAAATCTAAACTGCGGACTTTATTGGGGGGGAAAAAGAAAAAAAAAAAAAACACATTTGTAAAATTGTATATATTCAATATACGGAATTTTCACAATCATAAGGCACACTTCAAAGTCCTAAATTTTCTCCAAAATAGATGGGGGTGCCTTTGTGGACCGAGTTCCAAAAATCTGGAAAAGTGTGACTTTCATGAGCGCTCCACTGGATTGACTGGGAGCATTTCCAACGACGCGCTGCTAATATAGAGGAAAGGCGGACATTACTGATGACAGCATGCAGATGTTGAAGGGTACAGGGTGGGCGTGAAAGACGATTGGGCATTGTGCAAAACATTGCTTTGGTGAAGGATCTTGAAAATGGCACCCCCGAATAGAAATGTCTATGAAGCATAGGTTTAAACTGCAAGTTGTCAGTTATGCAGAGGGACATTGGAATTAAGCAGCCACGAGAGAATTCAACATCAACAAATCCATGGTTCGCAAGTGGACTTCTTTTATTTATTTTTTTTTACTTTTTTGAACATTGAAAATTATCCATCCATCCATTATCTGTACCGCTTCTCCTGACAAGGGTCGCGGGGGGTGCTGAAGCCTATCCCTGCCATCTTCGGGCTGTAGGCGGGGTACACCCTGTACTGGTTGCCAGCCAATCGCAGGGCACACGTAGACGAACAACCATCCGCCCTCACACTCACGCCTAGGGACAATATAGAGCGCCCAATCAACCTGCCTTACATGTTTTTGGAATATGGGAGGAAACCGGAGTGCCCGGAGGAAACCCACACTGGCACGTGAAGAACATGCAAACTCTGCACAGGAAGGCCGGAGCCGGGATCGAACCCGTGACTTCTGCACTGTGAGGCCATCGCGCTAACCAATCAAGTTTCCTCTGACTCACATGTTGCTACAGGTTACAACGCAAGTAACAAATGAAATGACAATAGGCACAAAAGTAGAAACGTGACACGCTAAAAAACGTTTCTATCATCTAAGCGATATAGAATGTCATATCCCCCTGCTCTATTTTATAAAGTGAATGACAATGTGCTGTACATAGATAGAGAACTCAAATACACAATCAGCTCCGAAACATAAGCATTACGGCATTCCACCCAATTATGTAAGTGGATTTATTCCCATGCAGCCCATTCAAGCCCTCCATTCTTTCCCGAAGACGTGGTGAGTCATTCTTCTAAGGACAGCCGCCAAGCAACAGGTGTAATCCCAGACTAAATCATTGGCAATTGCCCGAGGAGAATCCCGCCTCAAGTTGACAGGTGATAAGAACAGTACCGGGGTCAGTGAGGCAGACAGCGTCCCCAGAGACCAAGAGACTGTTACTATTTCTGCCTCTGACCTGACAGCCGTGGCAAAGAGCCGCAAGGGCTGCTGGGATATTCTTGATGATGAGGAATGAAGAGATAACAATCACTAAAGAAAAGCAATATGACGACCTTGTGGAATTGTCAAGTGGAAGTGCATATAAAACTAATGCATCAAAACTGCAAATAGACATTCTTTCCTATCATGCAACATGCTGGTTCAAGATATTTTGGTGCCTATAGAACTGAATAGTAATGGTGCAACGGCTCATCTTTGATCCATGACCAGTACGGGTCATGCACCACGGTTACAAGTATGAAAGTCTCTAACGATACAGGATTTTTTTCCTCTGTCTCTTTCAGGACATCGACGTTCAGACAGACATGTCAGGGAAGCTGCAAACACACTCTACAAACACGTCACCCCCACAAAGGCCAATTTCAAAATAAAGCTCGCCAAGTGATAAATTGAGTCATTGATGCCAATACAATAGCCTTAGCCTTTTACGCTGACGTTGGCCCGCGTGGTGGCGTAGCAGCTAGCTTGACTTCTCTTTACGACGTTTTTGGCTTGCCTTAATCGCAGTTTTAATGAACATTTCATAGTTGCCACCAACATCAACGCAACCCAAAATTATATTCAGTTGTTAATTGAGAACACTAACAAACCACTAGTTAATTACGGTGCCATTGTATTATATGGCACAAGTCTCCAGCGTTAAGGGCTAGCAGCTAGCTGATTGCATTAGCAACAAGGGCAAGTTGTTCAACAGCTGTTCTTTGGTTTGCTTTTTTTCTCCTTTGTTTTCAATACTGTGGACCAAGATTAATTTGTAATGCAGTCTCCATGATTAAAGGAAGGAAATGTGCCTTAAATTGTACTTTGAGGTCTTTTTCATTATAAAACTAAATGTAGTCTATAAAACACTTTTGCTCATTACATGATTTTACGAAAACATTGAGCTCAAAACGTTTGGTAGGATGCCTTGTTATTTTCTACACTGTACGACATATCAGATGACAATGTCCTGCCTGAAATTGCATTAACTGCATTCTTAAATCCTAAACAGCCATATTCTATTTCTATATTTTTTGTCTTTTTGTTTAATGGGCCAAAGCTTTTTATAAAATATAGAAGTACAAATTTTATTCTTCTTTTTCTGATCTGAAAGCAATCCGATCCGAGACTCAAAATCTGTGATCTTAACCGTGACTTATGTGATCTTTTACACCACGACTGGACAGTATTCAGAGAAACTGAAATTTCACTCCAAACTCAAGGTGATCATTGGGGCATATTCATGTAATGAGATTTTTTGATTACAGGAGAATGGATGGAGCCCGGTTAGAAAGGTTAGGACGCCGGTGTTGTGTCGTTCAAACTTTTGTCAAAATGTCACAAAACCAGTTTGGGATTTTTGTTACACAATGGTTACCACACCCCTTGCCTTTCCTTTAATCTGTCTAATGATTTAAGCATCCTTAGTGACACTTGCTGTCCCTGTCACATCTTTATTCAAACTTGATGCTTATGAGACAGTCACATGTTCAAACATCGACAGACCAATCTGATTAACATTCACGCTCACTGCTCACTTGGGTTCATTCACCTTAGCAGATATAGTTGAGAATAAGTTCTATTTGTTAGAGAGAAATGTTCATGATAAAGCCATGTTCTACAGTGGCAAATGATCAGATCTTTGCCCTCCTGTCTCACTCCACTCTTCTTTTATCAACCTTGAACTGAGCCAAGACCTTGGAGAGGAGCATTCATCAAAGCGATGACTGCCCACTCAGAATCAGGACTAACATTCTGCTACAGTGCCACAGGAGAGCAAAAGGTTACACCACCACTGACAATGTGAATAATCACTCAATCTCACCAGAGGCCGAGGTCATGGAGAGAAGGGGAAACCTCGCACGGTTGTTTATCTTACCTATGGAATATAATATTATTCCATCTAAGAGGGCCCAATTAAAGTTTTATTATAAGAAATCTGTTCTAAAAAACGTTTGGCAACTGTATAAAGTTCATTGTCTTTGTCTTAATGCATTGCATTATGGGATTCATGGTACTGAGAAAACATGTTGAGATTGTCATTAAATGTTAAATTACTTCTCCAAAATATAGGTAGCCTGGAGCAAGACATTTGAATTTAGGTTGCCAAAACGAATACCTCACCTCAGATAAAGTTGTTGTTGATTTTTCATTGACTAAATTTCCCAAACTAATGTTAATAAACACCCACAAGCCAAATCCAAAAGTGGAGGTCTTCAATTTTAGTGTTTGTTGTTTTTCCCCTTTACTAGGACGGAATTAATTACAAGGAATTAATTGAATTTTAATTGTGATCATGATTTGGGTTGCCACGGCAAAATTAACCTGATCATTGGTTATTTATTGCGCAATTTTTTGGTGCTGTGGCAAATCTAATCAAGCATTTCTCAACCATTAGACAGTCAACTACTAGGGCACGAATGCATGGTTAAGGCTTCGTTAAGATGCTTAAATAAGTTAGTGCGCCCTGCTGAGTCTTAGCAAGAGAAGAAAGTACAGCAGAAATTGAAGAAATGGGCATAGCACAGTGAGAGGAGGGAGATCTTCGGAAGGGATTAGCAGCCGTTGTCAGGATATGTTTTGGATTTTAAAATAAAAAGAAAAAAAACATTCCAAATTTCCATTCCTTCATTATCCAAAATAAGGCACAAATAAACAAAAATATATTATGAATCAGTTACTTGTTTGGTCTATAATGTGCAGTGTTGAAGAAAGGGGGAGGGCACGCCACACTGCAAACAGGCTGGTCTCGCGTTGGCTGCAGGCTGGAAAGTACGAGCGCGATGTGATTGTTATTCGTGATCGGCAGCAAAAGACATTGATCGGCGTGCTGATCACATACTTTTCCACGGAAATCAGCCAATCAACATCTGTGACACATCGCTCGGACCACCACTAGTACCAAATGTACGAGTTGTATCAGTTACTCGGTATTGGTGAATACTCACGACTGAGCAATTGTACTGCTATCAGTCTGAAAAAAAGTGTTATTAAAAAATCCCTAGTCTAAAATAACACAATGACCAAAATCAGATTGTTTAATTTCTTGCCAAAGACAATGTGCTTTTTTGCATATACAGCGTGAGGTCATTTTCATATCAAGAGCTTGCTGCCCCCCCCAAAACACAATTTAAATGTTGAATGTGTTAAGCCTTCTAGAGATAAATGTGAATGCTGGATGTAAAATGTTTATGTCACAGCAATAGTTGGTTGTTTCTGATAATTTAGCTCTGCTAGGCAAAAGTCTTGAAAATCAGTTTTGTTAGTGATGTATGGCTCTGCAAATTCCCTCCGGTTCCTGAATTTAATGATCAGTGTATTGATCAAAATGTGTTCTGAACCTCCTGATGTCATTTCAACCTTTAAAACATTTGTTTGTACATGCATGCATGAGTGAAATTTTACTCCAAATGTCTTTGGTAACTTCAGCCCAGCTCGGTCTGCCATGCAGGTAGACAATATGAGACTGGACACAATAATCCCAGTGCTCATAGTTGAAGACAGACATACAGCACTGTGTGTAACAATGCTAAGTGTGAGGATGGCCTCTGGTCTATCGCGCCCAACGCAGTGGAAAATGCACTCGCTTTGGCTTAACAGGCCCATTCATGTACGAGCCAGAGGAGAGCCAGAGGGAACAGGAGGACACATGTTGACTGACTGGAGAAGAGAGGATCTGTCTTTCGCTCAAGTCAGACGTGTTCATGCCAACAGATGCATGTTCAGTAAGCATGTTGCACCACCATCTGCCTGCTGTGACAGGGCTGACACACACCTCGAGCATTCAGCCAGCGGTGAACCTCTATAAAACACAGCTTTTAGCAAGAGGGATATAAATAATAATCGATTAACGAATCGATAAGTGTACTCAGGGGCATCGCTAGGCATAAAGGTCTACTGGGGCACACGCCCCGACTACATTGGCCCGCAACCACCGAAGATATGAATGAATGCACAAATACATATTTAGTAATACTATTTCTGTAATATGTATTTCGACAACTATAAACACTTTAAACACTACCACACAAGCATTGCAAAGCAATTTCTATGTTACGTTACCAAACTACATTGCACGCTCAGTATTCTGCACCCCAGGGAAAATAAATATGCGTTTGAGTGACGTGGAAGTGCCAGAATGGATGGCGCCATGTATGTGTACAAACGTGTAAAGAAAGTTGCTGTTGTCCAAAAAACATTATAGTAACTTGAAGAAAAGAGCATACTATTGTGGATCAACTTGGTTTAATCTGTTGATGTAAATTGACAACTGCGTTTGGGGGAATGTGTGATGAGGGTGATTGGTCGTGACTTGAGCGACTGCGATATATCATTTTCAGTCGACAGCAAGTAGCAAATGTACTGGATTTCTCTGTGAATTGATTGACGTGGTGTTGTTGTGGGGGTATTTGTGATTGGTGATGTGACTATATATGAACAGTGCAGTGTGTGAAGTGCCACCTCCACAAATAAAAATGCTTAATATATTCTTTATGGTCACTTACTTTTTGTCCTTCACATCCTAAGCTGTGCTCCTGCAACGAGAAGCTACTTTATGATGCTCAGGCTCCGCCCTCGGTTGTCATGGTAACAAAAGCGGCGTACAGAATATGGAGCTTCTCATTGAAATGCTATTTTAAAGTAGAGGTGGAACAACTGATCAGGTGATCAACTATAGTCAATTATTTTTATTAATCGTGTAAAGAAATTGTTTAACTCCAAATTGTACAAATCCTCAGAATTTAAGTCTCTCAATAGAATACTTAGATTTCTGTAGTCCACTCTGAAAGCATGAATGCAGGGGTTCAGAACATTCATATTGCTAATTTTCCTCAGAGGCAATGTGGTCAAATTTTGTCAATTCCCATCCGCAAACTGCTGCAATTTCTATGGCATCTTCAGCACGGTAAGATGGAGGACTCTCCAAATAAAAGGACTTTTAGTTTAAAATCCACAACTGCACATCAACAATCGTCCGTGGTCAGTCCAAGTTAATGTACCTCAAAATAAGACCAATACGGGCTGACAGTTTGCAGCTATTCCGGGTTTCCAAGATGTAAAACCTGTGGGGGTACAACCTCGGAAACAAGTTATTGTACCCTAAGAGGTACCAGCACATGTGACAAGGGAGCGTGCAGGCAGGCAAGACCCATCACCATGCCATGTGAGTTAAGTGCACTGGATCAATGATGGAACTTCCTCAGACTAGCGTATGACTGATGCAGTAATACCTGGTTCCACTGATTTGATATGATGGGAAGTGGAAGCAGGACTGAAGGGACTTCACCAGGCGGGTTTTGGACTTCTGCAACAGAGGAGCTGTTTTTAAGTTTCCCCTGACAAATCTAAGCTGTCTTCCCCGTGAATTAACAAGGGACAACTTGTACAAATTCATAACAACATCTACTGAGCCACCAGCCCTGCGGGAGGAAAGCCCTGATTCAGCTGACAGGGGATCAGGGTCAGAGTCAGCTGATACAAGGTCAGCTTAACATCACGGCAGCCCCCGGGTTAGTCTAAGATAAGTACAACAGGGGGCTCCGGGCATCTTCGTCATGCTCCGAATCACAATCACATGAAATCCAGAAGACCAGCAGCAGACTCCCTGGAAAACGTGCAGCGCTTCCTGCTCCTCCAATGGTCGCAAGAGGGCTAAGTGACAGGTGAACTTTAGTGGAAACAGTTGAAAGCCTGTGGGGGGGGGGGGTCGAATATCTGTGAAAGTGCTCCTTTAAAAATATGAAACCCAATAAGTATCCATTTACGCTGCACGAGCGTATAAGAGGCAATGAGGAGTTATAGTATGAGTCAATGTTTTGGGTGTGAATAGTGACGAGAATGAGGAAGAAAAGAAATGAGACAACTGGAAGCAGAATCCACCCCAAATAATTCTGAACTTGTGACTGACCTTGTCATATGATTCATCCAGTTTTTATCATGGTAGCTACATGCGCCAAAATATTGGGAACACCTTTTAACGCAATGAATTAAGACAAATTGCCACGTCAATAAATTTAGCGAAATAAAGGATAGTTTAAGAAAATTAAAAATCTGATTATTGTATTGCACACACACACACACACACGACTGTTCAGGTGTAACTACACGATCAAATGGGCTACTGTTGAGCAGTAGTACTTCCCACTGCTCTCACCTGTGCAAATTGACTTACCATTAGAGCTCATGATGTCCAAGGTGTTGTCAACCAAAACAAGGTCGTTTCGTCGAAAAATACTCCCGTACACTCAGAGTAGTGTTTCCAAATGGTGTCATCAAGAATGAATTTCCGGTGAAGGATAACGATGCTCCGTCCTCACGCACTCATTCTTCGCAACGCCGCTTCCAGTCCATCTCTGAGAAAACGGGAAAAAGAAAACTAACAAAAAATGCACAAAATATGTAAAGACAAGCTCATGTTCCTGTTGTCTTTCTGTGTGTTTTTTTTTCCTCCGGAAAAATTGACTATAGTAAAAACACAAAGACACCTTGCTCACATTGTTTCTCTCTTTTGGCTCTGGAGCGGTGTGCTCACTGTACTGCTGACAGCGCTCGCGACTCTCTCAGCACCACTAATGTCACAGCATGCTGTTTCCGGTAAATCATTTCAAAATAAAATAGACAATTGCAAGTTTGACTTTCAAATAATGGATGACTTAAATAGCGTTTGCAAATACACTCAGTTAAATCTAAACTCATACTATGATAATTGAAATTACGTTTATAAGGTTCATTAAGACCCAGGCCAAGAATATCATAATAATAATTGTCCATCTCTGACCTCTGTATAACTTACGTTCTGTTTAGTATGACTATTCTTATGCTGTCACTTTTTGGCGATTCCTCCAAGACCCGCTAAAAAAAGACCAGGTGGTGCATGTTTCTGCCAGAGCCTGAGCTGATGTGGATAACGAGCAGACAGTTTTGAGAATCCCCCATGATCATTCAAAGACCAACTGCTGCATGTGGCTGCTCTACACTGCAGTAACCAGTGCAAATGTGGTCGGAAAAAAGATTTCTCAGGACTGTGTCAAGCTCCCTCTTTAAGACTGTTAAGCGTGTCACATAAAAAAAAAAAAAAAATTTTAAAAACCAACAACACACAATTACCTAACCACAATTTTCTAAAACTAATTTAAGACAATTTTCTACACTAAGTTAGCTCTCCAGATAGATAACGTATACTCATTGATTCAGTGGAGGGAACAACCAACCTGCAAATATTCCGGAATTCAGGTCTGGATTTTGAAGACAACATCCCCAATGAACATCGGCATAAATCGGGAACAGAAAAATAATCTGGTTTTTTTCCAGCGAATTTAGAATATTTTCTGTTTGAGTGGCTTATTGGGAGTTGTGACTCATGGGGAAAGGAAGGCCTTCTCCTCTGGCCTAATTACAGTAATACCTCACTACTTCGCGGTTCACCTTTCGCGGGTTCAGTGCTTCGCGGGTCTAAAAAATGTTCAAAAATGTAAAACTTTTTTGCCCGGGCACGATCGGGGCTCTCCATTCGCTCCGCTCCGCGGGGGCATTGTAGTTTCGCCGAGCGGCACGACGGGGCGCTGAAGCGGTTAGATGGCCGGCGTGCGCCGAAGAAGAGCGTGGGCGAAGAGCAGAGTGGACGAAGAAGAGCACGTTCCCCCGGGCACGATCGGGGGCGTCGTTTCGCGCGGTTCGGACCGTACCAGAGCCCCGGCCGGCGTGCGTGGCAGTTAAGTCGAAGAGGAGCACCTTCCGCCCGGGCACGAGCGGGGCGACATTTCGCTCCGTTCGGGACCGTACGAGAGCTCCGGAGGAGGCCGGCCGGCGTGCGTGGCAGTTAAGCCGAAGAGGAGCACCTCTTCCGCCCGGGCACGAGCGGAGCGCGAGGCTGTCAGTTATGAATGAATAAATAAATAAATGAAAAATGCTACCTTTCATTTCACAGGGCACACCGGACGGCGTACCAGCAGGTAAAAGTCGAAGTAATTAAATAAATACAAAAAGAAGTAATTGAATAAATACAAAAATAATGGCTGGGGAATAAAAAAATAATAAGTTTTAATAATGTTTTTTTTTTTTTGTTATAACATGAATTTCACTCTCTCTCTCTCTCTCTACCCGTATTCTATATGGTGTACTGTATACAGGGGTGTATACTGTATACCTGTATAGTTTTTTTAAAGCATTTTTGAAGGTGCGCCGCTACTTGACGGATTTTCAGTTTTCGCGGGTGGTCTCGGTCCCCATTAACCGCGATAACCGGGGTATTACTGTACTATCAAAAGCACGGACCTCTAACAAATTGAATTAAATATTTATTTCATTACATTTTTATTTACTTATTCCCAAAAGTCTATTCTCTTCATTACATAGTTTCTCTTGACTTTATTAATTAATTCATTCATTTTTTACCCCTGTTTTTGTCGTGCTTGCCGCTTCATGTGGCAATTGCATGCTGGTGTATTTCATTTTTTTCTTTTATTATGATTCTATTATCGATTCTACAACAGTGACGGGTTCTTATTGAACCAGGTACCAATCTATTGGTGTGTTTTATTGTGAAAGTTTCCCTGTGCTAATGTCACTCATTACTTGACGCACTGATCCTGTCCTCGGCTAATGACGACGTCACCCCTGACTTTAGAAGCCGCCGGTGAATCTACGCTGTTCTTGAAAAAATAATAATAATGTTAATTTTCTGTATAATGAGGTAGATTTTTTTATAGCTTGGCTTAATTTGAAGCGTGGCTAAATGTGTTACAAAGTGAACAAAAAACACTTAAACGTCTTGTGTTAAAATGGGGTGGACAAAAACTGCTATTACACCGCCCTCTTCTGGAAAATCCCTGTAAGCAAATTACTGTCGTTAATTGGATTATTTACTGAAGAGTTAATGCAAAGGGCGAGGTTAATTGTGAGGCATGCTTCACAGTTTATGATTGTTTCAGTAATTACCTTGACTGGTCTGTGTACTTTCTTTTTTCTATAGCTGCCAGATCGTATGAACTTTGTTCGCACGACATGGGAGTGAATTTCATCATTATAAAGAAGAAACAAAATCAATCTTTATATATTCATACTGTGCTAATCTTGTGTCAAATAAATGTTTAGCACGCTTTGTATAGTGTCTGCCTCACAGTTTTTTTTCCCCTTTCGTATTCTGTCTTCATCCCACATTCCAAAAGCAGGTGTTGTGGCGTCCAATTTAAATTACGCCACGGCAGGCTAAAACAAGGGGGGTGGAAACATTGATGACGCGCATCCCAACTGGCTTGACGGTCTATAGAGGCGCATCCATCGCGGAAGCAAATGACAGGCACTTACTTGTCATTCATTGTCGCTCTCTTTGGCAGATCAGCTTTCTCTCTCTCTTTCTCCGCAAAAAGAGTTGGCCGATGTTCCACGGTTGTTCTATGCTCAAGTTCAGGACACGTTGCGCTCGCAGTTGATGTTAGTTTACGCTGAATTGTACGATCAGCAAAATGTTTCTTCCCCTTGCTCACCCCACCACACGATCCAAACCAAACAACAACTACCCACAGGTGAGTGCAACTACTAATAAGAGAAGACCACTCCCCCCCCTGTGACATCAACAATCACCATAAAAGTGGAGTGTGTGCACGCTGGGTTCGTGCACAACACACGAGCATGCATCGCAACAAAAGAAAACCACCCAACACTGTACGTACGGCTCCTACAGCAGGCATGTTAAAATTAGTGAATGCGTGAATGTAAAATTGGTGTGAATGTAAAATTGAATGGTCGGACTCGCTGGCTAGCGACCAGTCCAGGGTGTACCTTACTTTAGGATCAAAATCAGATGGGACAATTGGTTTTCTTCTTATATTAAGATAATGAGGAGGTTGGAGATAGTACTGGGACGTGTTGGTTAGTTTGTGTGTGCGCGCGTGCGTGTGTGTGTGTGCATATGCATGTTGTATTTCTTCAATGATCCAACCACTGTTCAGAGGAAGCCCTGCTTGTCAAGCGCAAAGGAAGCTGGACAATGGGTCAACGGTATGTGAGTGGCGCCTGGCTCTCCTGCATTGTCATACATGCTTGCTGTTTGTCTCTGTGGCCTATTGGTTGTTTGATTCCCTCCGGCATGTGTTGGCTGTAAAGAGTTCCATTTAAAAATGAGCATAAACATGATTAGATTGTTTTGGTGTTACAAATAGCCATATTCTCAGCAGTAGTTGGTCATTTGTATCTTTCACTGATGCACCAAGGCCTTGAAATGATCCCAAAAATTAACCAAAAAAAAAGTACTGTTACATTGGGAACTTGGAGGCCGCTTGACAGGACCACACAGAACATGCAAGTTCCTAAAAACTGCTGACTGACCCACAGACACGTGATTACCATACTGAGATGAAACTCCAAAATGATAAAAAAAATAAAATAAACTGGGAAGATACCATCCTCATTTAGTTGGGATGCAAAATTTATTTTCTAGAAACATGACAAAATATGATCGCAACATGCCAAAAAATCAATCAATCCCACTGAGAGGTTACTTTTTAGATCATAACGTACCCATAATTTGTATAACAGTCAAGTGCTAGAAGTGTCAGTTGTCGAGTGGGTCAATCCCTTCTGGTCCCAACTCTGCCCGTGTCAGTTATGTGCTCTCCATATATCCTACATACTGACTGGAGAAAAACAGGAAGCTAGCCTTCCCGTGCTATGAGGGCAACAGGGCAGGTCAGGGTAAAACAGCAAGATAGTCCACTCCAAATGGGCCAGAGTTAAAGGTTTGGGGACAGTGTTGAAAACAGAATGTCCATGTTGCATTAACACCACCACCGTATTATAATTGCCTGTGTCGACTTGGCTGTCATACCGACACTTTGTTAAATGGGTTGTCTCCTGGATTTGACCCTGAATTGAAATTGAAACCACTGAAATTCACTGGTTAGAGCAGGCGTGGGCAAACTACGGCGTGGGGGCTACATGTGGCCCGTTAAACATTTTAATCTGGCCCGCTGAACTTGAAAAAAATTAAATGAATAAACCTTGTTAAGGTTTTATTTTCTAAATACCGTGTTTTTTCAAAGACATATATATTGTTGTAATGCTTAAGTTCACATTCATTTAAAATTAAATGTATGTTTTTTCTCCGATGAGGTGAGGTTACCAAAACACTCCATCTATCTGCTCCTGGTCCGGCCCCTCTGTCATATTTTAGAACTCATTGTGGCCCGCCAATCAAAAAGTTTGCCCACCCCTGGCTTAGAGTCAAAAACATTTTCTTCAGCATCATTTTCCGCCTTGCTTGCAAGACGGAACCAAAGTTCCCTAAGTAGTCCAACAAAACAAAAACAAAATAAACTCTCACAAAGGTGTTTGATGAAAAAAATAATGTTTTGCCCCATAACTTGGTTTCCACCTCATTGTTTAAAACAAATAGCATTAATTGGTCAATAATTAATATTCCATATCATGTTGACATCTTTGTAGTACTTTACAGTACAGATGTCCTTTACAGGGGCCACTTGGCCAATCATAGTTGCATTTTCTGTGATGCCACATGTTCACCTGGGCTATACGTCCAATTGGGTTAATTAATATTGACATTTACTATGTTTTGGTTCAAGCAGGGCGTAGCCAGCTAGAGTGACATGCTGCAGGTTTATTCAAACGTATTTCTGTGACTATTCTTTTCACTCAGCTGGAATTATGGTTTATATTGAATCCGGTGTATGTGAAAAGTCGTAAGAGCTTCTACTCCACCCACACCCAGTTGGCTCCATTGAGTCTAATGAGCATCACTTGTCAGCTGCTTCACAAACACTATGGCTGTTTCCCCCAATGTAATATATAAATGAGATGATGTCCAACTAGTTATGTGAATATTGAGTTTCTCGAACCTCAAGGTTTTTCTCATTTGGCCGTACAGGCCTACTGGGAATATACATGAATATGTAACGTTAATTGTTTTGTGTCTTTATTCTTCCTGTCTGTTTTGCTCTCATACAATTTTGAAAGTGGACCAAAGACTCTGCAAGACTATTTAACATCTGAAAAGCCATTAGATGATGAATAAATATCTATAACGAAACGTTTGTCGAAATGTCAAAATAAAGGCAACATTCATGCATAGATAGATGCTACACATTTCAGACCAGGTGTTGGGGTTTTGTTGCCACTACCCCTTGTGTTGAAAACTATGGAAGTAAATGCCAGAATATGTTTGCATGTGTGGGCACTGAAAATGAATTGTCTACTTTCAGGAAAATTGTTACGATGACAAGGCACTTCTTTTGACCACAAATGTTATTACCTCTGCTTTTCATGACTAACTAAATGCATTTAGAATTGCAAAGGATTTATTCACTTTTATTGGTGTGTCTGACCTAATTTTTTTATTGGCATCATGATGTGCAGTTTTCACACAAAAATTATGAAAGAATAGACATTGTGCTCAACTACTGTTTCGTATGAACTGTCTGAACTGTATTTAATTAAAAATAATTTGAATAGAAAATTAATATTTTAATGGGTTTTATTTAAAGTAGTGATGCATGGGGTATTTCCGCCCGCACTGTATTGTGTTGGCATGAACACTCAATAGTGTTAATCTAAAAATTCAATACTAATAGTGTCATTATTACTGCACTGTCCTGCTACATTTTGTTGTTGTCACATGCGTTTGGCTGTTTCACACTTCTACAAATGTTACTTTAACACTGGGTATTATGAATGCATATAGACGCTTTGTCAGTGTTCAAATTAACACCCTCGGTGTTGAATTAACACTAGCAGATTTTTGGTCCAGGCAGACATTACCTGTTGCGATATTAGTGGGAAATGTCCATTGTTACCAAATCTTTACAAAAAGAATGAGGGGAATAAGGGGTTTGAAAAATGGATAGATGGAATTACATAAATGTTAAATATATTAAGTTATTGTTACATTTTATGTAGTCATTTTTAAAATTCTGTGCTTCCAAGTTTTCAACTTTGTGAGATTATTCATCTTCGATGGGCATTCTGCCCCAGGGACGGAACGGTCGATCTGTCAAGGACGGAAGTGGGTTTTTGTCTGTCCCTGCAACTGTCCCGTAAACATGGATGTGTTGTGTTGAATTCTTTTTAAAACAAAGACCACTCTTTCCTATCTGTGTAACCATGAAGCCATCTTTATTAACTGCCTGCAACAACACTGCAAAGTCTTTTTTTTTTTCCTTTTTCATGTGTGTTCCTTGCAGTAACATGGAACTCACAGGCATAGTCTGCCCTCTAGTGGTTCAACACATGTATTACCATTGACCGTGCCACAGGACGCCAATTTCCCTGACGACGGACAGAAACACGCCGAGCATGTCTTGCGTGTGTAACGCGCCAATACACTACAATTCAATCCACTTACAAGATACTCCCAGCCGGTAAGTGGATGTGAATAGGAAATTAGCCGGCTAATGAGCTTTATATAATCAATTATGAAACCTCTGCCGTTGGCCTCTCTCCCACGGCGTCATCATGCACTTTTCATGCATTTTTGGGGGGGCAAGGATGGGAGACCGACTGATGAAATGTAATGATGGAAGCGCTTTAAAAAGACGAGGACGGACGGGGATGGAGGAAGATTATTTTTATGAATAATGATAGAGCGACAATGACGGAAGGGCACCCAGTTCATGGACAGAGGACGGAGAAGTCAGAGATAGTATTAAAGAAAACTGGAGAGAGATTGTTGTTTGATTGTTGGTTGATGTTCTTTTTGATTATGGACAAATATTCCCATTGAAACAGAGAAGAAACCACGTAAATATTGTCTTCCATTCTCACCTTTTGTTGTTATTAGACATTTTGTATACTTTCGTCCATATCATGTATGAATTTGATTTTGGGACAATGTTTTTTTTCCACAATGTCACTGCCTACTATTTCGTGCAGTGTTTTTCCAGGCAGTGTTCTATTTTTTTGTTTGTCAATCAACCTCTGTGTCTCCCTTATCGGTATTACGGATCAGCAGTCTGCTAAATTCTTTACAATAATCCTTACAATCATTGTCCTTTGTCCTCCACCCACACAAAAACACACATTTGCAAAGACAGCTAAATAAATGCCCTGTGTCCTGCAGTGGTGCATAGCCAATCGCATGATCACATGTGCAGTGCAGGGCTGATCTGTTCAGGGATCATTGTGTACTTGGGACTTGGAAAATAAAATCAGTTCCGGAATTAACATTTTATTATGCAGACAAAAACACAAAATAATCCCTCCTCGTATTGATTGAGAATTGATTGAGAATAGAAGTCACACTTTGCAATTTGTAGTATGCTTGGGATAAAGTTAGGGGATAAATACATATATAAAGGCACAAGTAGCATCGTGAAATAGTGGTTAGCACATCTACCTCACAGGACTGTGGTTGGGGGTTTGAATCTCTGTCTTCCTTTGTGGTGTTCATGTGTTCTCCCCGTGATTGCTAGGGTTTTCTTTGGTTACCAAAAAACAAAAAGCACTCCTCTCTCATGCATTTTAGGGTTCATTAAAGCCCCAGGTCCTTAGGCCATTGCTCTTATTATCTTTTGTCATGTGTACTGTAGGCCTACATGTGTGTGTGTGTCCTTGTGAGCAGTTGTGGTGTATCTGAGTTTGAGAAGCACTTTTGAGTTCTGTTGTTATTTGCCTATCTGTTATCTGTGATTCGTGGGGGAGCAGTCCAGGAGGTAACTCAGCTCTTGCTCAAAGTGAACTGGGACAGAGACAAGCTCACGCATGACCCAAATGAGGATAAACACTAGAGACCCATGGGCACCACATTAGTGATAGAACTATGGCTAATTGGAGGATGATGTTAGACCAATGCCTGTATTAGATTTGAATGCATTATTACATTAGTAGACACTATGTACAGTCTGAAATGAAGGACCGGGTCAGGTTAAGGCCTACATCAGTCAAACTCATTTTTGTGGATGGGCCACATCCTAGTTATGGTTTCCCTTAGTGGGCTGTTATGACTGTGAACCCATATAAATGATATGATGATCACCTTACGTAATCACTTACACACTGCAAATGGATGGAAAGGCAGTTTTTAAATCAGAAGCCAGTAATTGTTTGTTCAACAATTCTTCAAATTATTTTAAAAGGGGAGGATTGATAACAAATAAAGGCAATATCTCATATCGCAATATTGTTAAAAGTGAAGAAAAAGTGTTATAAACAGGAAGTTTGCGGACCACATAAAAGAGGTCACGGGCCAGATCTGGCCCCCGGGCCTCGAGTTTGAGCGGGCTACAGATTTATAATGCAGGCGAAGATTCCCTCGGGTATGCTGACAAAAAATCAACAAACCTGCTTGGACGCATCCATTTTTTTTCTTTTCTTGTTTTTAATCCACCAACCTCTTCCCTACAAACGGGTGTGACTGGTGTTTCAGAATGAGGAAATACGACATGCCTTGTTCTCGTAGTTATGCACTAATGGTTTTTATAATAACCGCAGTCAAATGAGCAATGGCATTGTAAAGTGGGTTTTAAGTGACAGTTTACGTCCGTGGAGAAGAAGACTTTATGGTGGGGAAGTGCTCGAGACGTGAGGGTAGGAGGAGTTAAAGTCCGCTGTCATGCGGTGTGGGACAGCCTCTGTGGCGTTTAAAGGCAAATACAATCAGACGCTCAAGTGAACGAACAATTCCTACTTTCTCTTACTTTCGTTCTTTCCTGCGCGTTTGAGACAACGTAAAGCAGCGACAGCGGCTATCGGGAAATGCATGGCGAAACGCAGACAGCCAGCGAAACACACGTGTCAGCAAATGAGAGATTTCTTGAAGAGTGGAACAAAAAATAGGTAACCCCCTCTTTCGCTTTCAACATTAAAGTCTTGCTCTATGTCAAAAAAGTGCCTGTTATCAAATCTGAACCTTGTACTAACCATGAACTCCCAAATGTAAATGTCATGCAGGAAATATACACTTCTTCTACTTGTGTCTTTCTACAATGAACAGTGTCATGTCAAGTACTGTATAACCTGGACAGCAAAGAAGCAACAATTCAACCCAATTTGTTTGTTTGTAGTACAAATGGCACTCTGCAACAGTGGGAATCTCCCTGCAGGCAACTCTGTCCTCGACCCACAGGCATGCAAGTGAGCTAACAGGGGGTAAGTCTAAAATTATATACCCTTTGTCTCATATTACCAAATCTAAAAATCAAGATAAAAAAAAAACAGCTCTCTCAACTTTGCAAGGATCATTAATTCACATCCAGATATAGCATATGTTTCTTATTAGATTGAACGTTGCTTACGGAGTGCCCCGATTGCACTTCTGGCTTCAATGTGTGAAGGGTAAGTTAACTCATTCATGATACAGAATTCTAAGAACACATCTATATCTTTGACTTATCTTGTTTTCAGTGACATGAGACTTTATTGACATAGTTCAGAGTGCGTTGCCATTTGTGAGAGGATTTGGTTTGATCTTCCAGCTGTCAGGAAACTGCAGCTCATTCCACAGTCGTTCTCTTAAGAGGATATTGTGCTACATCACGACGACAAGTCACATTACAATTTTGGCATTATCGTTATTTGGCTTTTGTGGCAAAGTTTTTGTCCTGGAAACAACTTTTGTCTCCTATCTAGCCTTTGGTTTGTTGAAATGACCGAGCATGTGACCCTGTCACTGGAGCAGAGATTTTATTAGATTAGACAGAATCGGTTGCACTCTGAGAACAAGCAATTTAACATCCAACGTCACAATATATTCGGGCAGCTCAAAACTGTTTACAGATTTTATACATAAGAATCACAAATTCAGTCATGAGCGTCCACATATTTCATGTAGCCTAAATAATGGTTAGAAAATAGAGTAAAAACAAGAACATCTACAAGGCCAGGCAAACAAGAATTATAGTCAAGTGTCATCAGCATTCCAGGAGGAAAACTCACAACAGTCACCAAAATAACTGGAATTTGTGGTCCAACCTAATCCTCCTTTTCAAAAACCCTAATGAAAGTGATGATGATGGTGTACCGCCCTGATTATATTTACTGGTGCAATATTTGGAGGTAATCACTGTCATTACACAATATCTGTAACTCTCAATGTGACTTGTGAACCCGTCGATGGCTATGTTGGCCAACTTCGCAGGAGTAAACTTTGACGCTTTGACGAATGGCCACAGACAGACCGCACATGTCCGCAGATGTTTAAAATAATTGAATGCCGGGTTCAGTTTAAGCCCACGTTAGAACAGTCCAATGAATGTTAGCTGTTCTTGTGTGTTTTTACCTGTGTTGTGGATCCTGGGCAGCACATTTTGTGCCAGAATACCTTCACAGTCTTGAGATTTCATTGTACTGTGCATATAGTCAAAACATCCTGTGCCAGATTTAGTAAAGCAGCTCTGGAACATAAATGTGCCTCTTTGTCATTTCATAGTAGGCACAGTTTCCTTTTCTTTATACTGAATGCTACATATTGCATTTGTCGATATGGAACAAAAGTGACTTGCCAAAAATCAATTTTGTCTCTAGGGGAATTCTACCACAAGCTTTGTGGCTTATCAGACTGTTTTGGTAAAAAAATATTTTCAAGTTATTTTATTGACCACTGTTGAGTTGTTTTATCTTTGATTGAAGGGCACCAACATTAGTCTTTGTGTGCATCAAGTAATACTTCCCAGGCCGTAAATGGGCACTCACAGAAGTGATGTTAGCAAATTTGATTAGAAGGAAGCATGAATCATGAGTCTTAAAAAATGCTGTGTAGCCTGATGGGAACATTTTTGAACCGGTGTTATATTAAGCCATCCATCCATTTTCTATGCCACTCTTTATCATTAGGGTTGTGGGTAACTGGAGCCTTTTTGGATGAGAAGTCAGTTACACCCTAGAATTGTACCCAGTTAGTTACAGGGCACAAGATTAGACAAATGCCCATGAACACTCAAATTCGCACCTGTGGGCAATTTAAAGTCTTCATTAAACCTAAAATTGATATTTTCGTTCCTGGAGAAAACCCCTTTAAGACCGTGGGGACCAAACCCCACACAAAGATTTGCCGAAAGCGATTTGAACCCTGAAAAAAGGTTATCTGATTTTTTTTTTTTTTAAAGTGAACAGAAATCCATTTGGTTATACTTATTAGATCACGGGTGAGCAGGAGTGCAGAGGCGTGCGGGTACACCGTAGACTAAAATAAAATAAAAAAATGTTTTCGTTTATAATGTCTTGACAGTTTTCTTTAATCTATTAAACAACCATCTCAGTATTCCTATGTCAAAGCATTTCACAATATTTGTAATGAACTATATTTACTGTGACAATGGTGTGGGCAGGGTTCACAACACCACATTGAGGAGTGGCCATACGCGTGCACACACATCATTCGCATTCCTGCAAACACCCTGCGTAACTGAGAAGTCATTGTTTGGCATGGCATCCTCAGTCAGGGTTTCGTGAAATGAAATGCAGACTTGTACAGAATCTTGCCCAACACTCTCATAATAAAAGCAGAAATAAGTATTTTCTAATGTATGAAAGAAATGACTGTCGGACTCAAATGAGTTTGATGAATACAGATTCTTTTAAAGTTTGCATCCAAATGAATTGTAAGTTTATTCTTTAATTATGTGCTTACTCATAATCAATTGTAGCAGCGTTTCAAGCAGCGTTTCAAGAATACTACATACATGTGAAAGTGGCGGAAATGTTACAGGTATCAAAATCTAAATGTGGTGGTGGCCAGAGAGTGCCTCCCCATAGCGCTTTTGTCTGCTGTGACACACTCGATGCAATAAATTATAAAATTATACAATAAGCCAATGAGGAACTTGGGTAGTCTCCATTCTACTGTTGCGGAACATTTGTCTTTGCTTCCTGACGATTTCCATAATACACTTGTAAAACATGAACAAAGTAAGTTATGACTTTATGATATCCAAATGAGGAAATACTCTTCAATATGGGCCATGGTGGGACCATTTGCTTGGACCTCATAGAACAACATTACGGCTAATTATTTAACTGATAAAGAAGTTTATTACAATCAGCAGCTCTATATCCTGAGCCCCAAACAATGATGCACCCTCTTCATTTCTGGGTGCAGGATGACTATGCCCTTGTGTGGTGATATCACACATTTCTTACTCATCAGAGAGCAGACAAATTTGGGGTGGAGATAAACTAATACTTTATCTGCACCACCAGGCTGCTCTCGCCCTCCTTTTCTGTGACCTTGCTGCCTGCCATTTCATAGCATTGCTTTACTTTGCAGATCAGCAATTATCCCAGCAAGTCACACAAAAGACACATACATTGGCTATTGTGACACACATTCTGAGCATATTTTAACTGTTAACAGCCCGCCCCCCCTCCACATACATACATACACACACGCACACGATAGGGGGAAATCTGTGTGAGGTCTGCCCCCCGCCGTCCCCTGCACACACTCATGAATTGGAGAGAGTGCTTTGTGCACTCACACACTGGCTGGGCAGGGGAGAGAGAGAGAGGCTGGTGGGTGGAGGTGGATGGACACTGAAAGAGACGGTAGGACTGCGGAGTGGAGCCAGACTACAGACGGAAGAAGAGATGCAGCTTGTAAAGAAGGGGCATTCAACGCTGCCAGAGGACGGGAGAGAAAGACTAAGCAGGATAAGAATGTGAGTGCAGAAATAGGAAGGGGAAGCGGGCCTGTCCAGCAGAGAGGAAGAGAGTGAATTGTTGTTACAGAGGCAGGAGGGAACTGATGGGATGGCATTGATCCCTGGGAGCTGCCGCTTCTTGGGCCAGATGGCGTCTTGTTGCTGCAGACCGCTGCTCAACTCCTCCTGCTGTGGACCCCTCATCAAAATTTGCCTTTCCTCCTTCACAGGTTGGTCCCAACCCACTTGACCCCCCTCCCCCTCCCCCGTCATGACTAGTAGTGGAGTATAGTCCTATGTGCAACATGGGTAACACATTAAGCCAAGAAGGTAACATTAGAGGGCATGGTGTGTTTTTGTCTTGTACAAGCATGTGAGCCTGCAAGTGCGAGCCGAGTGGTTCTGTCAGTGCTGTGTTTTGTGTCGTAGGATGGAAGAGAATGGGCTCTTGTCCTCTCCAACATCATGTCATGTTGCATTGTGTGACCAAGTTGTGTACTCTATTGTCTCTTTGTGAAAGCTTTGCAGGATACCTTAGCACTGACACAGCATGTTGAAAAAGAAGGAAACTGCGGCCGTTACTGTAATTTGTTCATTGTATGTCTGAAAACGAGCGCACTCTCAGGAGTGTGGTGCAAGTTGGCTGTGTGCGTCTGGAGGGTCCGCTGTCGTCACCCAGAGTGTGCTCTCGATGCTTTCATATCCCCCCAAGCCAAACCCAAAGCCCCCTTACTAACATTTTGTGTTCATATTATCTGTCCCATCCCCTCCTGTGGAGAAGTCACTCTTTGTATGAAAAGCACTGATGTATTTTGTTCTTCTTCATAGACATATCTCCTGCTGAGCTGGATGCCTTGTGGAGGGAGCCACAATATACACTCGGGGGGACCCACGAACACTTTTCAGGAAATTACATCATGACTGAAGGTAGCGTCTGTACTGCAGCAGATTGCATCTTAATCAAACTCGTATATCAATCTTCTAAGCAACAAACAACGCAACAATCTAGACTGCAAAGCCTGGGAAGCCTCTTTGAGCTCATTAGGACCCACTGTAATAAGCATCTCTCTGACTGACAATGATGGAAAACAAATAACTACTCACCCTTTGATTCATGATGGATGCGTAGGTGAGTCAAACATTGCTCCTTTTTAGCCTTCTTCGCTACCTTGCCAGTGTAGAAAAGTTCATTTGTACTCATTCATAACTCTTGACGTGATGAACATGCGGAGGGAGATTACTGCAACCATACTGGAGGTGTGTCACATTCATATTGAGGGCGATCATTTGGTGTAGGTTCTATACTGTACTGAGCACATGGCAAAAAGTTCAAAGCAAAACCTACTTTGAGTTAATGCAAGCTAATGCAATGGTAAATCCTGTGGGATATGATGAGGCCTCATGCATGACATCAGGATAACCTTTATGATGCAATTAAACACTTTGAATACCACTCTTGACCGACCACGAGATAACATTCATTGCACGCCTTTATTTTATTTAGCAGACAAACATCTTAAATGCAGTGTAGGGTTCAGAAGGCTGCACTACGATCACAAAATGTAAAGTACATACTGAATATTGTAGATAGTCAAAAGTATTGGAACAACTTGGAGTCACAAGAACTGAAAAATTCATTTAACAACTGTAATCTTCACTCGTTTACTGCCACAAACAAATTCGTCAAATATGACTTTTAAGACGTGGAATAGGGTCTCAACCAGCTTGTCTGAAATTCTTTTTTATACACTGCTGTAATAATTAACATATCCCTGATGGTGGAATTGCATCCCAATGAATTTGAGATAAGCACAGGTTTTTGAGTAGAAGATGATTAGGCTGTCAAGTTCTGCTTGTGACTTTATGATTAGTGTAGGCTGTAGGGCATCGATGACTGAGAATTTAGTGGAACCGGAAGTAAAATTCAGTTCAGATTTTAAAATGTCCAAGCTAGCGGAAGAAACACAAATGAAGAAGGACCAATAGAAAATGTGTCTGTGGAACCCGCAGCCACTCCCTTCACTAGAGCCATGGCGCATCGGGGTTGTGGGCGTGAAAAAAGTTAATTGTCATAATTGCGCGTCTGCCGAGCCTGTCTCCACAGTCCGTTCCTTTTCCCTCCTGCCGGGAACTGGCGGTTATGACTCTGGACGTGCTTCGGGTCTTTCCGGTGTATCTCCCCAGCTGTGCTGCGCCACGCGCCACAGGACCTCACAGTGGTAGTGGTCGGCCTTCATGGGGTCAGCTGAGCCACCTCGGCTGGTTGCCAAGTGGGGCTGAAACTCGCTGAACTTCGAAGCATTAAAGGCAGTCTGCTTTTATTTTATCACGTAATTAAATATCAAAGGAGGTTACCCTTCATTTATTATAAAACACCTCCTGCCTCTAACGATCGGAACAAGTTTAACTGGAACTTAAACAGGACATATGCAATTGCCTGGCTGATGTTTCAATTACAATATACACTGCAAAGCAAAGAACAGTAGTTCAAATGATTTCATCCCAAGAATATCTATGATTAGCTCCCTCTTTCTTAGGAATGACCGGAATCGTCTAAATTCAAGCAATGCCCAACCCTAGTTATAATTTGCGGTTATCACGATTTTGAGGAAGCGAGATGCCAACATGCTGGAATTCTGACAAATTTAAGCACCTTGCACTTAGTGCATGTATATGTGCGGAATGAGCAGTTTTTAGCGTTAAACTCTAGCCATGTGGTGAGTCAATGTCGCTCACGGTTCCCCTTTTTTTTTTTTTTTTGTCATTTATCTGTAACAAAATTACTATTTGCCTTCAAACGCCCTTTCTCACACGTGTTTTTGTTGGTTCATAATTTGAGGTAGAGCTGGGTGATATGTATTGTGACAATGATGGAAATGCTTTGTCATTTGTCTTTTGCAGCAGAAGTTTGTCAGAAAAGTTTACTGATTGTAAATAACACAACTTTGCCAAAGAATCAACTAACAACAACAAACCTGTAATTATTAATTTCTATTAAAAATGAAGCAAGGCATGCTGGATACGCCTTCAAACTACATGAGCAAAGCATTTTGTATTTTGAGCCTCAGTAAAACACAAAGAATAACCAATCTGAGAATCACAGATTTTTCAGTTTTTCCTTTAATTCAATGACGGTGACCGTCCGAAAACATTCGTTTGGTTACTTATGTCACCTCTAGTCAGCATGTTGATGCGTTGATGACGCAGAAGCAAGCTATAGTGATAACAAGTTTAGTAACAAGCTTCAACTGCTGCCTGCTAAACCTGCTTGCAGTTCGCTCCTAATTCGGGAATCATGGCATACATCAACTCACCTCCATGACCGCAATTAATCAAAAGTTCTTAAGAAGTGTCTATCTCATGAAGGGATTACGATGAGGAATTATCAGAAGGAAAGGGGGGAAAGCCATGCTACTTGCAAAGCTAACAATGTTATTGCTCGTGAACGCACAAAAGAAGTGCTTTCTGTGACGAAGTACACTCGACAGCTGGAACTGCGTTAAAGCGGAGTGTATGCAACCTCAATCAGCATAATGGCAATACAAAAATAAATAAATGAATAAAAAAAATGCCAAACACACTGTTACATAGGAAATGGCCCGGCCTCCCATACTTCAACCACAAGGAGTGGCCTAGAAGATTTGAAGTATGTTAAGCGTTTCAGAAAATGGATGCATACAGTATATTAATGTACATTGTGATTTGTTTTCACAATACAGTCCTGTGTTGTGCTGTTGACTTTTGAGATCAGCACAATAAATGTACATTAGAGTAGATCGCATCATTCTTTTTATTTGATCAATTTCTGTCTGGGAAATAATTGTTTATGCCTTTTTATTTTGATTATATTTGTGCAAAAATATGTGGCTACTTTGTTTTTGTTTACGTTGGATTATCCAGCAGCAGTAAGACAACTGAATTCATTTCTAATTTAAGATAGATCTGTTTAATGTCTCTCCAAAATAAAGTGAGAGAAGGTAAGCAGTCATAGTGTGTTGTAGTGATGGGGAAATCAAGCTTCCAATTTGTTTCATGGATCATTGTTTGTTTTTTTGACACCTCTGTTCAAAATTGGACTGGAAGCACACTGACTTTCCATTTTTTTAAATCCCTTCATTGAAACTAAAAGTGCCAACTTGAGGAGTCAAAATTCCAAAACTGGTTTATGAAGCAAATTTGAACCTTCATTTCCCCATCACCAGTGTGTTGTATTTTTTTTCTTTATAGAATAACTGAAAATATATTATGGTGTATGAGGATGAGCGGATTTGATAATGGTTGGGTGGTTGGATCTTGTTATCATGATATAAAATGCAGAGATTTTTTTTTTCCATATTGGTGAGCACGAGTTTGAGGTGTCACAAAAACAAAGGTTTTAAAATATATACGATTGTATTTCTTTTCACAAAAAGCTTGTTTTTGCTGTCCTTTGGTCAAAAACTGGTGATTGTGGTTACTCTCACCCACGTTTTACTGTTGATGACTAAAGAAGGGAAAAAGCTACAAACTAACTCTTTCTGGGCAAAGAAGCGAGTGTACTTTTTCTTTTGGTAGGTTCGCTGCTTGTATTGTCACAGAACCAGCCAAAGTGCGCCACAACAACTGGCAATATGGGGAGCCCATGGTTGTGAATGAGTTAAGGAGTTGCTGGCCATTTTGAAAGTGTAATGTGCCTATAACGCTTCGGGATTGCTTCACGGTTTAAATTCATCCCAAAGTTGTTTGATGTCGTTCAGGTCAGGACTCTTAAATTCTTCCACACCAAATTTATGAACCAGATTTTTTTTTTTATAAATTAGGGTACAGTCTAGAACAGATGTCCTTCCTTGTTGGAACATGTAAGCACCAAATTTTTGTTAACGTTTTGGTCAACTCAAAAAGTTAAGATTCAGGGTCGCTGTTTATTTGGCTATAAAGTGAATTTCAGACTTTGATCCTTTCTTATGTGGTGTCATGTTAAAATTTGGTCTTGCAACAGGTGTCGGTGAGGATGAGGATGGCCCCATGGTGGAGTCAGGTGAAGGGGAGCCGGAGCCAGACAACTATTGGAAGAAGAAAGAGGCCTTTCTTAAAGGAAGTCGGGTGACATTGGGCGAGAAATGCTCCTCAGGTATTCTCTTCTGATCCTGCACTTTATACCAAGAGTGTTCAATTGGTGTCTACCTATGTGTGGCCGCTTAAGTGTGACGGCCCTTTCGGTGATCAGACACGCTCAGGTTTCTCAGTGTAGTCGTATGGGAGCAAGCCCCGCTTCAAGCACAGATGCTCTCCAAAATGTTTCATGAGACAGAAATCTAGCACAGCAGCCTTAGCCTTGCCATCTTTGAACGCTTCCTCTCCCCACCTCATCTTCCGCTACGCTGCAATTTCAATCCAGTAATGACCGATGGCCTTAGTGATGAGAAAATCACAGTTTATCATATTGCAAATGTAATTAATCATTCAGCCCTAGTATGTGTACTGGAGCCTGAGTTTTGCTCCGATGTGTGTGCGCTGATATATTGACACAAGTCTACTAAATGCGCCTGTATTATTTGTCAATGTACCACGGTTATTATAGTAGGCGAAAACAAACCAAATAACGAAGAATAAATTTAAAAACACATTTTCGTTGACAAAATACAATCAAAAGGAGTGTTTTGGGAATAACGGCTAACTAAAATGACATTGTCTGCTTAAAAACTAAAACGAATGATAATTGTTTGAGAAAATATCCTTCGTTTTCGTCTTTGTAAGCTTTTTGTGATAATTTGAAATGTGAAACATGGCGTTGCCGGATTTACGACAATTTTACATCTGTATGACAGCTTGGCGCCCTAAGTGATGAGATGCGTTGACAATGAGGTCTCATGGGTAGAAAACAAAAATAAAACAACAGCATAATAGCAAAAGTTGAGAGGAAATGGCAGAGCCTCATTTGGGATGATTTTGGTTGTGATTGCTTCTCGGGCATAAGCGAAAGCATCGCCATGTGCGGCATTCCGCCATCTCCCTCTCGCTCATGCTGAATTTCAATATGCAAGTTCTTAAATTTATCGACTATATGAAGTGATTTAACTAGTCTGCACACACCTTCAATTGTTATTTTTTTGGAGGGCCTTAATACGTGAAAATGTGCTATACAAGTGAAAGACCATTTAGCATTTATAATTAAAAAAATTCGACGGTGATAAATAATTTCCCCCATTAACAACTACAATAAAATTTCCCTAACACATGGGAAATGTGTTATGGGCTGATGAATCCATGGCTGAAAATTTTGGCCATATTTCGTAAAAAGCATGTCGGTCACAAACACAACACTGCTCGTCACTAAAGAACACCATACCAGAAGCATGGTTGCGGCAGCGTCATGCTTTGGGCCTGATTTTCTTTTGCTAAGACTGAACCCAATTCTAAACCAGGCTATATACCCAATTATAAGATTGCGTGCACACTGCACACACAGTCATTAATCTGTTTAATCTTACATGAAAAGTGTTCATCTTTTTCAATTGAGTTAATAATAATAATAATAATAATAATAATATTCCCTTTATTAGTCCCACAATGGGGAAATTCGAGATTCGAACCCAGGCCTCCTGGGGAGACTGGTTCCTGAACGCGGCGCCTTAGACCACTCGGCCATCCTGGCAGCCCAGTTGTACCGATTATGGATGATAATAGTGGGGTAACTTTTGAAATGATTAAATTTTCAATGTCACAAAACATAGCTTTAGAAAAGGGGTGCGTAGACTATAACCAATAAGTTTAGCAACATTTGCAATATGTTGTGTGTCTCATCTGCTTTTTGACTTTATAAGCAGCTTCAATGAACTGCACTTCCTATAAATCACTCTTCTTATAGACTATTGAGTTGATTTGTTAATAATTTATATTACACCCTATGGAAAGCGCTTTGTTACAACTCTAGCTGTTGTAGTGTATTGTTATTCCGCATTATTGTTAGTAAGTTAATAACCTTTTCCAATTGTATATTCTTTGAAGTTTTTAATTAGCAAAAAATTCGCACCTGACGAATGCATCGCGTTCCAAAAAAGTAAAACCAAACATTTACCCAAACACTAAAACAAATAAAAACTAACAAATGTATTGTAATAAAACAAATTAAAACTAACTGAATTAGAAATAAAAAGTCAAAACAAAATAAAAATTTAACTGAAATGAGAATCCAAAACTATAATAACCCTGCAGTGTACTGAGTTTATTCTTATTATTCATCCATTGATTGGGTTAACTGTATTATACGATGGCACACATGCGTGTAGGCAAGTGTAAAGCTAAAAAAAAAAAAAAAGTTCTCTTATTTTTTTGGGTTTATATTTGTACAAAGAAAAATTTTATACACCCCCCCATGATATGTTTGTTTTAGATTCTTCACAGAGGCCACATTTTACTTTATTCCACTATGTATTTTAATTGATGGAATTAATTATTTAAGTTCACGTTTGTTGTTGCTTTGAAAGAAAATGCCAGCTTACTTTGACAGAGTGGATTCCTGGTTTATACCATAGTTGCTTGACAGACCTGTACTCTATTCTTACCATTGAAGGATTTTAGTCATGCATACTGACAGGACACATTTACCTACTCAGAATCTCGGGTCCATCACGCTCTGCAGTTTCTGCTTTTTAAATGGATTTAAATGGCCACACAGAGAGTCCAGTCAGCAAGCTAATAGCTTTGTTAGTCCTCAAGGGGATATGGTGGTTCTCACAAAGCATCTCGTTGTAATATGAGCTGGCATAGAACATCTTTAATGAACTTTTCCGCTTGCTAGCAGACAGTAAAATCATTCCCTTTTTAGTTTTAGTATGCTTTATGAAAACAATTGAGAGAAAAGCGTTTTAGCTTTGAGTTTTCTTTCTCAACTCTCATTTGATATTATTTATCCCGTCTAGAAGTTACACTCCTTTTCACTGGACGCCGACGCTCCAGTGAGGACCCTGACCGGGCTCTCCAGGAGGCCCTGCGCACCCGACTGCGAGTAGTGGAGAGCAACAGCAAAGACGTGATCCAACTTTTTAAGGTAAATGAAAATGTTAGACGTCAATAGATGCAGAAATGATGGCTGTGAATATTTGCATTATGAATATCACAGTGAGTAACCTTATTTTGTGGTATATTATATCAAATGTTCTGTTCGGGTTTGTTATTGCAGGACTTGTCTGCACGTCTGGTGTCTGTCCATGCAGAGAAGGACAGCTTTGTTCTCACGTTTAAAACTGTAGAGGAACTATGGAAGTTTTCAACGTATCTAGCATTAGGTAGGTTCTCTTTCAGGGTGATTTGTATATTATTGTTACTTTCACCAATATTGCTGTTCATTGATTTGTGTTGCCATTGTGCCTGTTATGCTTGACCGCTTATTTGTATTGACTGAATGGCAGGTTACGTGGCACGGTGCTTAGAGAACTTCCTGTGTGATCAGTCCTTCTGGCTGGAGCCAAAACTGCTCAGCGACTTGGAGATTAATGTAAAAGTAGACGAGGATCATCTGGCGACCCTCTACCTAGAGCTTCTACTCCAGGAAGGTATGAGATACGCACACTGTATCTACATATGTTTTGTTATTGTTGCGTGAGCTTCGGTATTTGAAAGTTGCTATACAACTGCTAGTAATTGTCATTACTTCAATTGTATTTATTTGATTGACATATAACTAACGAATGGGAACTAAAATACACTTATTACACTGCTTGTAAAAAAATAGCATTAAATTGAGTTTTTTTTCCATTACCATACTAATAACAGCTGTTAAATTTGATTGCTGTCATATTTCTGCACTGGAGTTGTCTGACCCTAATTAATATTATAAAACCAAAGTTATTTCCCTGCCAAGCAAATCTTTGCAAAAAAAATATTTACTGTAGCAGAACCTATTGCTTCAATAGTAAAATCTTCTCATGTCCCGAAATTATTGCCATCAAAATCAATCCTTTGGAATGCTGAGCAGTCATATTTCGATTGACCTGGCTTTTATATTTTCCCGAAGCGGGCCGCTTTGTACGCACTTTGCTTGATAAGTATTGTGAATGTTTGGTTTTAGAGCAAAGTAATTACTGTCCTACCTGTTGTACTGCAGACTAATGCAGTTAACATTTAAGAAGGGAAAAAACATTTACTTTGTTAAAGTAAGACTGCAGTGTTGCCAAAACCTGTGACGAGATTTACTATAACTTAATTTAGTTGCTTTTAAACACTGATCATCCATTTCTAAGGGACTGAGGGTACAAAACAGAATAGAAACACTTTGTCTTCAAGTGTGCATTAATAAATGCTCATTGTTACAGGATCTTTCTTTGCTAAGGCACTTTGCTCAAGGCATGATGAGGATGATGAAGATCAGCTGTCTTTCAAAAAGAATGATCTTCTCATGGTGAAGGACACAGGACAGGAGGACATGTGGGAGGGTACATTGCTCTCCACTGGACAGCATGGTCTAGTGCCAGTCACTGCCACTCAGCCACTTCCCTACCCTTTCTACCAGTGAGAATTTGATTTTTATTTAGCTTGTTTTTAAAGCAAGACAAAATACTTAAGCTTTACTTGGCATGTCTTTATTAATGCATTGTCCTCATTGGTCAGGTGGTTCCTGAGGAATTACCCCGGCTATGCAGGGTGCTCGCCGACAGAGAAGGAACCGTTTGAACATCCACTTGGTAGAAACACACACACATGCACACAGAAAAATGCTAATTTATGGAACACCATTGCATTATAATGAGCCAATATCCATTAGGCTGTTTGAATTTCTATGCAATTTAAACAAAAAAAGTCACTGCTTTCCCGTTACGTGAGATCCTGGTATTAGAAATTCCGAGAACATAAAGGCACAGTGGGCAACTGGTTAGCATGATGGCCTCACAGTACAGGGGTGCAGGATTCGATTCCGGCCCTCCTTTGTGGAGTTTGCATGTTTCCTCCGGGTAATGCGGTTTCCTCCCACATTCCAAAGACATGCATGGTATTTTAATTGAACACTCTAATTGTCCCTAGGTGTGATTGAGAGTACATGTGATTGTTCGTCTATGTGTGCCCTGCGATTGGCTGGCAACCAATTCCGGTTATACCTCGCCTACTGTCCAAAGACAGCTGGGATAGGCTCCAGCTTGCAAACAACCCTCGTGAGGAGAAGCGGCTCAGATAATGGATGGATAAAGGTTCTTAAAGTTTGAGGGGGAAAAAAGCTAATGATACACTAACTCCCATTTTTACCAAATCGTTTTTTTTTTTTTTTTTGTCTTTTATCTCTATGTCAAACATGCCAGTGACAGGTTCGTGTATAGCAGTGGTGGACTACAGTCCGTTGGTTGAAGATGAGCTCCACCTAAATCAAGGGGACGTTGTAGAGATTCAAGGTCTCCTTGTGCGAGGTCTTGGCATCTTCATAGGAAAACACTCCTCCACTGGTCGCTCTGGCTTTGTCAACAAGGCCCACGTCAAGCCTTTGGACACCGTTTCCCTGTAAGGAGATTGAATCACATTGCACAGTATTGCTTGAAACTGCTGGTCAGATGCTGATGTCCGTCGTTTGCATTGTAAAGCACTTTATCCTAAATACAACCACATTAGTTTAATCATGTTTTCTCCTGCATTAATGTTTGCAGCGTAACTGCACTGTAGACATGGTAGAAAGCATGAGAACGCCAGGGCCACGACTCTAATGAGAATGCTGCCTTTGTTTTTCCTGTACAGAGAAAGACATTTGGTCTTTCTGACTGAAGAGGAACGAACCACGCTGGCTCAGACGAGCCTGTTGAACTCCGAGCCGGCTGATAGCAACCTAATGGAAAGGCTCTTCTCATCTGACATCAGCTCTGTGTACAGGCTAGGTAACACCCTAAAGAGTCATCATAAATGTTGGCTCGTAAAGTAGTCACAAAATAGATTCTATGAGCAGGAAAGCTTGCACCAAATGTCCATGTGTGTTTCCAGACAGGCTGGATGAGTCTGACTTCATGTACATCAGGAATCGGCCCAAACGTGGTAAACAGTTACATACTTCTGTTTAACAGTTGAATACATTTACTTAAATCCAATGATGCACTTGTGTTACACACTCTAATTGACATATAATGTTTTTTACAAAAGTTTTAATAACTTTCATACCGGAAAAAAGTAATTTGCCTATTTAGTAAAACTCAAAAAGAATCGAGTTGACTCAACATAATTGCTGGATTATTTTCAGGTTGCGCATCAAGGAATAAAATGGATATCATGTTTTCCTACTTTGGAAAGCTATTCTGTTTGTCGTCACCTTCTTATTTATTAATTTTTTTGGGCGCTGCCATCGACACAAGGCGTTGCAAGTGGTTAGCACACCTCCAGCTTTCTTGTGAGGTGTTTTGCATTTTCCTCCCGTGCTTGCCTAGCTTTTCTCTGGATACTCCAGATACTTACCACATTCCAGAAAGACAAAATTATCTTGCGACGTGAATTGTTGTTTTTCTGTTTCTCCATCTATGCTCTGGCAACGAGTCCAAGGTGTACCTCACCTCTCACCCAAAGTCAGCTAGGATAGATGGGGATGCATAAGCGGTAAACAAAATGGATGGAAGGATGGCTAGTTATTGTAGCCATGCTGTGGTGGAATTACTGCTTTATATAATGCTTGCGTGCAAAGATACATTACAATTAAGACTGAATTTAGCATTATTGACTGGTGAACATAATGAGAATAATGTGTTTTGATCTATTCATGTGACTATAATTTATAATTCAACTAATAATTTTGTTTAATATGGTTTGCACTTAAAGGACCCCTTTTGCCTTGGTATGGAGTTGACACACACTTACTGTACATGTGGCTGGCATTGATAATGTAGACTTCCATGGCTTGATATGCATTCCAACCCCTGTTGTAAAACTGAACAGGATAATATGCAGATAAAGTGGGTGGACTGGCTGTGTGGCATGTTCTATCCCTTCTTTTGTGTTCTTACAACAATAATCTTCCTTCTTCTCAGATCACAAGATTCCTGCAAGCACTCGTCAGAGTGTCATGTCGGAGAGAAGCGGGGGAACGCCTCCGTACCACTCCTCCCCCCGCCCCTCTCTATCACACTCGTCACCTCGCGTGTCACTCTATCAGTCCCACAATCCTCTGGCACAGGAAGGCGAACGCCTGTCCTTCACTTTAGATGACACATTCCGAGAACTCAGTGAATTCCAGGAGGACGTACCACTCTTCTTGGAGGAAAACATTTGGGAGGGGGACGAGTCGGAAGTTAGTGATCCAACATTGATTCTGCTAAACCATGACCACTTCCAGGTCAGCAAAGTTGCAATCCAGTCACTTAATTTGTTCCCCAAGTTGGTATTTGTTAGAGTCCAGTTCATGGCAATGAACATCTGGCTTATAAACTATGTGTGTGGACCAGTTAAAATTTGCCAACAAATTACTTGTGATTCGTTGCAACACCAAATAATGCGAATAGTAATTGATATAGTTCCAATAAATAATTTTATACTTAAATTCAACAGCTGCCAGGACACTCTTTTGATGTTTGTTTTTTCTTTTTCCTTAGGAAGACCTCCTGCCCCTGTATGACCTCCAGTGTTCCTTCCTGTGGGTGACCTTCAATGGGAAAGGCGAGAGTGAACTCTCAGGTCAGCTTGAGAGTGTAAGGGAGAGTGCGAAGAGGATGAGCATGCACTGGGCACATCGGCGAGCATGCTTCCTCTTGGGAAGACTCTGTGCCAGGAAGCTCAAGCTATCACAGGTCATTTATCTCACGTGATGAATATATAATCCTCTTTTGTTTTTAAATGATTATGTTGATTGTAGTACATACTGTCGCCCACACATTAGAATCTACTCATACATATGTAAGAAGGTCCAAGTTCAAAACCTAATAAGATCCAATCCAGGAGTTGTATCAAAATGAACTGATATTGCTCAGTTGTAAGTAACACAGTCAGATGGGTATTAATTAGAATTAGTTTGTTAGTGTGGTATGTTGTGACATAGACCTGCCTTTTATCATACAAAATGTTGATTGCGATTGTGATGTATGCAACACAATTTTGATGCAAGCATTGCTGTCCATAAAAAAATGTTTGACCTTCTCATTTTAACATGGAGTAAAAAACTACATTGATAATGCAAATGTCAATTAAATCATTACTATTTGCTTGTCAATATATAACCGAATTGGTTATTCACATGGTTGTATTTTATTATATATACTGCACAATGTTCCCTCGTAACCAAAATACTGGAGAAACACTGATTTGGTAAGATGAAGGATTGAAATAAAAAAAAAAACTCAATTCTAACATCTTTTTATGTATATGGCTAATTATTCTACTTTTAATTGACTTTTTTTATTAAGCAAATATTGCTTTAATAGGCACATTTCCAGCGTTAAAAAACATTTGAATCTATATCTGGATTATTCCTGACTAAAAATTCTCCCTTTTAACTTTAGGCTCGCGTGTACTACGAGGAAGCTCTGAGTGTTCATGTGGACAGTTTCAATGACACACCGCTGTTGATGGCTCTCCTCACCAACCTTACCGCCCTCTACCTGAAGCAGCGGATGACAGACAAGCTGCCCCTCACCCTGGAAAAGGCCAGCGCCATGCTTCTTTGTCTTCCCCAACATACCTACACATCCTCAGATGAAATTGAGCTGCTGAAACTGCTTCTGAGGAGATCAATGGTAACTGGGGATAAATATTTGGAGGCCCGTGTGTGCTACCTTATTTCCAGCCTCTTCCTGCTTCTAAGGAAACCGGATGATGCCCTTCCCTTTGTTGAGCGCCTACAGTTCCTCTCCTCAACTCTCTCAGCTAACGACGGGCATCCTATAGCACCCGTGGACCTCAACTGGCTTTTGAGCTTGCTCTATCATCGTAAATACATGCCTTACCTGGTGCTGGCTTCCCTGAGCCTTGACTCAAGACAAGACCACTCACTCCGAGATGCCTTCCAGAGGATTGAGAGGTTTATTAGGAACTCTGCCCGCCTGAACCCATTTTGGAAGGAGGGTACCTCACTGCTCCCTGCCCAGATTGTAGTTTACCTCTTGCAGACGCTGGCTATAGCTGAGAAAGAGGGGGACTTACAGACGCAGAGAGACCTATGTCTGGGCTTGGCCTCAGTATACCAGCAATATGGTGCCCTTGATAAGGCCGTGTGCTGTGCCCAACGAGCAGTGGAGACAGAAGATTTCATCAATGAGGAGGAAGGCTTTGAGGCCTCTGTGCTGCTTGGCTGGTTGCTGGTTTTAACAGGCCAGGCTGAGAAGGCTCAGGGTGTCCTCCAACCGCTGCTTGTATCACTTCAGGTACATAAACATCGATATTCATTTCTGTTGCTCCGTTGCGTTGTTCCTTGAGAAGTACTGTAAGTTCTGCTTTCATTTTCAACCACTCTGTAGGGATCTAATAGCTCCACTCAAAGAGGCGTCATCCACAATCTCTTGGCTTTGTGTCTGAGGCAGCTGGGCCGCATACCAGAGGCAGGCTGGCAACTCCACTCGGCCTTGGTAATATCTCGGGAAAGTGGAAACCAGAGGAATCAGGCCCTGGCACTGGCCAACCTGGGTTGCCTGGCGCTGGATACAGGGGCGTCTACACTGGCAGAACATTTCTTGGTCAGGTCAGATACCCTCCCAATTTTAGACTACTTCATTATTCAATAGATACAGGGACAGTGTAGTGATGGCAATGCTTTAAGGACATGGAGGGCCAATGTCATTTTGTTAGCATTCGGGAAGGTATATGAGTTTAAGGTAAAAGGAAGCAATTAACATTCTAAACTGTTGTCCTATCAAATGGTTTTGTTGCATGAAATGAATTGATATATTATTGTATTTGTCTTTTAGGTATTTTGTGGAGTTATTATCAAGTGAATACTAGGGTGAACTAGTTGTGAGACACATTCTGATTTTGATAATAAATTTCAGCCTAATATAGTTCAATCCCTGGTCAACCAGTTATTTTAAAGTCAAAGGTCATTTAAAGGCATTTCCTCAATTTGTTTTCCATCATATTTGTCGACACTCTTGTTTTGGCATCTCTGGTAATGTTTATGCTCAAATATTTAATTTCAGTCTTCTCTGGGTCCTTGTCAGCACAAGCAAAAAGAGGCAATAACACCCCCCCCTTTTTTTTTTAAATTAAGCTCAATTCCTAATGCCTATATAAAATAACATTCTGGATCTTTCCAAATATTACTTTTACTTTTAAGAAGATGACCATATCAGAAAACTGATTTTAAATTTTTTGTTCAACATTTTATGCCCTTTCCATCTGGGTTGCTCAATATAACGTAGGCCAATAATTGTGTGCATAGAATAAATAATTTCTGTGAAATTGGACATCCTTGCGAACATTATTTACTATAAGGCCGTTATTGGCTCTTGTAGATCAAATCTGGCCATCAATCAAACAAAAATAACATCTCAGTTTCTTTATATTTTTAATAGCTTCGTGATAAGCATCTCAACATTAGTATTTCACAATGGAAAAATATCTACTGAGATAAAATAGAATAAAATAATAATAAAAAGTTTATTTTTAGAAACCCTACTTAATGTAAGAATGACACCCGGTTTTGCCTCTCTACTTAAAATAAAAGAAAGACAACCTTTTTTTACTTTTGACTGAACATTTTTTTCTGGATTTTATATAACAAATGGCTTACTTGTTTGTTAGTTTTTTTTTCTTTTTATAAAACAAGTAAAATATATTTTACTTGACACATTTGACATAACTATTGACATTGTAACATGTAAAATGTAACTTTTATAATGTATATTGTTTCTAAATATAGCAATTATGGTAAATTTGGGGACCTCCTGCTGTCCCACAATCTGGTAGGCTGTTTCTTTAAGAATGTTTTCTGTGCTACAATCCATATGTTTTGTTTTTTTAATTGACAGTGTTTTTGGAACTCGATAACACTGTCAACAGTATAGCGTGTGCAATAAACCTCAATATTTTCATGTTATACTGATACAAACTTGAAATTTAGATTTTTGTCTGTATTGCACACCCTTGGGTCAAATGTTTGTGTTTCTGGTGTAGATTCAGAACCTTGATGGTTTTTAACGGTATCACGTTCTAGAGTTTAACACGTTAGTTGTTATTCCAGATCTCTCCAACTTTTTCTGGAACTCTGGGAGAGCCCCACAGATGAGGAGCACGTACAGACCTTTCTTTGGTTGGGGAGGAGCTACAAAGACAGGGGGAAGAGTCACCACATCAGGGCCTCCTATGAAATGGGACTTCTGATTGCACTACATGCTAGAAATTTGCCCAGTAAGTGAACATCAATATCACCCTAAATGTACTTTGTACACCCTCTGGTGGAAAAACTATATGACAACACTTCAGTTACATAGTTAAATGTGGTCCATTAAAAATGTGCTGTATTCACCGTGTAGGTCAGTTAGTGGTGGCGAAGGTGCTGAGTCGGCTGTATTCAGACCTGCTGCTTTACGGTCAAAGTATCGTCTATTACGAACACTGTGTGTCAGTGGCCAGAGAGCTGAAGGATAAGCGACTTGAAGGAGAGTACCTTGAAATATTAAGCAGCCTCTACCTCTCACTAAATACTGAAAGGTGACTTTTAGTTCTCATTCAGCTTTGCTTTTTTTTATGATAAAAGACCAAACCAGTTTTCAAATGTGTGGTACAGATCATCTCGGAAATCTTTGGATTACACCAAGCAAAGCCTGAGGATTTCCATTGATTTGGGCAAGAGAGAAGAAGAGTCCGAGACCTGGTTGCAGGTGGGAAGGATCTATTATCTCATCCAGGAGGATGAGCTGGCTGACATGTACCTGCAGGTGAGGAGGGCCGGTCGCGATGCATTATGATTGCATGATGTCCACTAGGATCAGAAGTCGGGGCATCCTGACATTTTCAGAACATATCTGATCGGGGGGATAGCTCTTTGCAGATCATGACTGCTGTTCAGAACTAGAGGTCGATGGGATGGGGTGGTTCAACCCGGGGGCGGGGTTATACTGTATTTTCGTAACACTTTTCTGCTGGTTACAAAAGTTTAATGAAAATATTTTGAAATCTCAAATTTTGGGGTGCTTTGATTCACCTTAGCGGTGCTTAAGCACCCCCCAAAACGTCAATGATGTCCACGATAGTGTCTTCATGACTGTTAAAGGTCTGGAGTGATGGGACAGGTATTTGTTTTCACAGTTATAGTCTGTATGGCATCAGTAATAAACCCCTTTGAAATAAATTAAACAGTTCTGAGGTTCAGGGTTCCAGTTGCGGCTACGACTTTGCTGTGTGGCGTTTGCATGTTCCCCCCCATGATTGCATGGCATGGATTTTCCTGGATACTCCAATATGTACATTAGTTAACTCCCTCACTAATTGTCATTGGTGTGCTATAAAGAGCATTCTTTTTCCATAGGAGCGGCTTTAGAATCTGTTGGATTCTCCAACTGCAGCCCAGAAGCACAAAAATAACATTTGAAACATACGGTTTCTTTTGGCTTACAACAAACAACTATGCTGTTGTTTATAGTCAGGATCAGTGTGACTCGTATCTTGTTCCAATTGTGGAAGTCCGCTGTATAAACCTGAATTGTGATTGATTGACAGGCAGCAGTGAAGACAGCCCTGAGAATGAACGACCCTCATTTTTCGATGAGCATCTATGAAGAAGCGGGGGACGTCTATTTTAAAGGACACAGGAATAGGATGGCCTCATTACCTTTCTACAGAGTAAGTAGAAAACAGGATTTGTTTAAAAGTTGCTGTGGAAAATGTCTGACATAGTTGTTACATTTCTGTTCCAGGATGGCGGTTTACCTTTTTCCCGAAGTATCAGAGACACCCATTCCGAGTTCCGCTTTTTAAGTAAACTAACAGAGCTGTTAATGGACCAGGGGGAGCAGGAAGAGGCTCTGCAATACGCCGCACTGGCTGTTGAAATCGCCAACAAAACAGGTCTGAACAAAGCCACTGAACTTGTCTGTACGATCAGTTTACAACTTCAGTGCAGCAGCTGCTCCGTTATTGTTTTTGCAGGTGTGCGTATGAATGAGAGGACAGCCTACCACCGACTGGCAACAGTTTACTACAGCCTTCAGCACTATGAGATGGCCGAGAACTATTATCTCAAGTCCCTGTCCCTCTGTCCACCCGTCATGCAACACCCAATGGAGGCTCGCTACTACACTCTGGTCTACTCCAGGCTGGGAAATCTTACTCTGCACAAGCTCAAGGTAATACAGGGACAATCACACAAATGATTCCCTTGTGTAAGGGACAAACATTCACAGTCCTGCCAAATTGCTCACCACACTGCCATTGATGCACAAATGCAAGAGAAAGCAAAATCTGTCATTGATTGAACTCTTGTGCAGTGCAGTGGCTCGATTTCTTTTCAAGATGACCTGCAATCACTGTCGACTCAAAGGCTGCAACAAGCATTGCATTGGTTTTTTTCAGCGTGATGAGGTTGTCTGCTTGAGCCGATCTGAATAGGCAACACTTTATCATGGAACTCATCAATGCATACAGTAGGATTTTGGTGAGGTAAATTGAATCTAAAAGTATCCAATGCTTCTGGGATCAGAAAAATCGGCAAATAATCCACATCATTGAAAAGGTTATAGTTTGAATTTTATCGTTACATAAAATTTGCTAAGAACGTGTCCGTCACATTTTCAGCCTTGTTTTCCGATTGCAACCAAATTTGAATGTACGGTGTTCCCACACCATTCGCAGTGCATTGGAACTGAGCCCTGTCATAAATGGCGAAAAGCTGCGAGTCATTGACTCCCACTTAAATGGGAAGGGCAGGACTTTGGCCTGAGTAACAAAAACGTAAACGTGTGAGTTTTTCAGCTAATAACATAGGATGGGTTAGAAAACAAAACTTCAAATAATGGAATTCTATAAGAGAACTAATGAGTGTCAGAGACTTTATCAGTGTACAATTACAATTATTACATTACTGTTTCTTCAGTCATTTGTAAAATAATCAATTTTGAGTCGCTTTGTGGTTTCTAGATAGTCTTCACAACCTATCTAGATTATTTTTCTTGGATTCTGATAACAAACCATGTATAATTTCTTTTCTAATGCCATGCACCTCCTCTCCAGGATTCTGTTGATGCATTGGCTTATTTCCACCTCGCTCTGGCAGCCGCCCTGGAGGATCGAGCAAACCCCGAGGCTCTGTACATAGTGTATATGAAGTTAGCGGAGATCCATGGCAACCACATGCCTGATGCTCAGCTCTGCCAGCTGTACCAAGAGAGAGCGCATAGCCTGAAGAGAGTTTTGTCTGGAGCAGAGGACTCCGCTGTGAGCCAGGAAATTGGAACGGATACAAGTGTAGACCGTGACAGTGACCCATTCCCAAGAACTTGCCGGCTGCAAACTCACAGAAACACTGAAAATCTGAAAGAAGTTGATAACAGAAGAGTGGATAACGACATTCCTCCTATCGATACAAATAAAGAGTTTGTTGACGTCTCTGCATTTATTGCCAGTCAGTCTTACAGTGAAAGTATTTTGACTGAGTCTTTTGACACAGCCAGAGAGCACATGTCAGACTCCTGTAGCTCCTCCGACACTGTGCAAACTTCTCCGAAACAGATAAATGGGAATGATTTGTCAAGTAACATCAATCTCCATCCCGAGAAGAAACTGGTCACGGATCCACATTTTCATCAGAAAAATCCCGCTGACAGAGACCCAAGTGGAGATGACCTTTCATCCTGAGTTGATTCACATGTGCTTCTGCACAAAAAAGATCCTGTGGCACTTTATGTTCATTTCCTTTGTCTCGACATGTGGAGCCAGTAAATGGAATGCAATGTTTCAACAAAATGGCACTTATTTGTAGATTGAAATGAGGGTTCTTGTTTTCTTTAAATGATGTGCCTTTTCAATGGTAGCATATCAGAACATTGCCGCTGTGATTTACAGGTTGTTTTTTTTTTTTGTCTTTTATACCTCTGTGACGTATGTCAAAGAATATGTTAATATGATTAAGGATACATTTCAAAAGATAGACTATCAATAAATTATTTTTGGCTAACACTGACAGTGAGAACACTCAAACAACATTTTGTATTTATCTTGGGATACTTTTTCGAACTATTGCTTGTTTCTGGGGTCAAGACCTTTGGATATATTACATATGCTCAAATTAAAAGGGAGCACATGGTCCATTTTTATTCTTGGCAATATTGTGGAAGCAATATAAACAATAAGTACGCACATAGGTACGCAGTATAGGAAATAAAAACCCTTCCACGGTTGGGTTTTAGCCACACGTGCTTCATAGGTAACCGAGCTCTCTGAGCTTGGATAATAGTCCATTTATCAAGATGAGCCGATGATCAACTTATTGGTTTTGTTGCTATTAAGAAGCAAAAAATTGGAAGCCATCAATAGTTTGATCTCAGTAAGGCACACCTCTACCTTACAGCAACTGACTGGATTTGTTATTTCTAATGGCATATATAACCGGGTAGCAACTCTATAACAGTTATAACATGTTATATTAATATATTATAATGGCATGTAGATGCTAAACAGTGGCGGGCAGTGAGTTTTGGACTTGGGTCTTAAGTGGGTATTGAGTGACCTAATCCACCTCTTAGAAACGCCATCACTTTGCAAAATAAATGCTCTGTAACAATGGCTACGTTGACGCTGCAGCTCGTGTTACTGATGTAAAAACAACTTTGCAGTTTCACGGCTGATTTTCTTGTACAGTCTCACATCTAAGCACTCATCCGCATGAAACCATACGAAAGAGGCCTATGTGTGTCATTATTGAACATTTTCTCGTCACGTGCAACAATTTCTCGTATTTGAGAATAATATTGAAGCAAAAAACACATTTACTTTTCCAAACCTCTACATTACAATATAGTTCATTACAATATTTTTTTATTAATACAAGCACTTTAAATATCATTGCACTCGCCACAGATGTTTCCTACGTGCCTTATGTATGCTAACTGCACCACTCGTACATAACTACTCTGAAAGTGTCCCTCCAAAAATTCTGGGATAAAAGAAGTCACTTAGCAAAGCAGTGTTGGATGAACTATCCCCATAAAGTTCAGTTTTTTTTTTAAATTCTTTTTTTAATCATTGTCTGATGTCGTCCTCCATCGTAAATCACGGCTAAGACACATTCTATAAAATGAAGACAAAAGACTGTTGGAAATAAATTACCACTTAATTTACGTTGTAAATATAGGTATACGCTTCTGATAGTGTTTGGCCCTGCGGGAAAGGCCCAGACGTAACGCCACTTTAAACAATAAAGGGGCAAGTAGCGATTCCTGCCGGACTCCGCACGTAACATTGCAAAACTCTGAAGTCCCATTGCCGTGGATTACGTGATGCGTCCTCTGAGAGGTAGAAACTAAACGAGAAGAGAGCTGAGCCTGAAAATATCAACACGTTTCAAGGCGTTCTAATAGTACATTATGATTTATGTTTTCAAATGTAGCGCTAAGATCGACTGATAATAGTATTGATGAGGTGTTGGAGTCCATAGCCATCTCAGTAGAGTAGTTGACAGTACCAATAGTCCCCAGCAGAGGACGCACTCCCTCTAGGTTCAGGTTCGTATTTGGGCTTCGGTCAATCGGTAGTTTGTAATTTTCGATGTTAAAAAAAGTGTTAAAAATTAATGAGTGTGATGTCATACGACGGCGTGTCATCAAGGTAGCAAGGTACTTATATAGGTTGAGAAAATCCAACATCTATGGTTTAGCTCCGCCCCAGAACGAGCCCCAGCTGGAACTGCGCTCTGCTGCTAAAAAGTTTCATCCTAGTGCTGGGTGGATCGATCAAAATATCTATATCGATGATGCATTTATACCAGCGCGAGGAGATCAATATCGTAGTTATATTTTCCCTCTTACTGGTCGCTTTGTCTTCCAAGTTCCAACATCTACCCAATTCCCCTTTAGTGTTTTGTTTTGATGATTTAGCAGGGACGCTCCGTGGACTCGATTATGCACCATAATCAAGCATGTAACCAAAACATTTTTCATCCACAGGGTCAGATTTTTTTTAACCAAAGGTTTGGGGGATTGTTTAATTGTATAATCTTAATTAGATTTTTTTTCTCACAATTTGTTTGGTTTACCCAGAAAGAAGTGCAAAGCAGAGATATTAGTCATATTGGTCGACATCGATATAAAATAAACACCTTTTTAAATCTAATGTGCTTTGGAGGGCTGGGCGGTACGGCTTTCATATTTAGTCAACATTGATAATTATTGATTTTTTTAAACCTATTATTTTTTTATAATATTAATTAAAACGTAGAGTAATGTGTAAAATTGCTCCTCCACCAGTTCATTGTAAATGCTTATTTGCTTTACTTTATGTTACCTCAAAGCAGTATTGTTGATACACTTGCATTTTGCCTTCATTCAAAGTTCATGCAATGTACGTAAGTCTGGTGAACTAATACTCTCTTGCAGTGCATGCTTTCTCTTTGACTAATCGTTTTACAACTACTTCATCTTGAATTTGACCCAACGTTTTAGCGAAGTTATTTTCTCGTGGTATCAATTACGTCTCGATCGCGATATATATTGAGATTGAATTACAGCCCTAATATTTTTTATGAAGTTATAAGTGAACAACTTTTTCCTTCTAAATAGAAATGAAATGTCAAAAAGTTAAATAATGGGATACATTTTATTTAATTAATATATACCACTTTCTGAACAATGCCTGAAAAGGACATTAAGTTTACACTTACCACTTGATGCATCTTGTTTATTTAAGAAAGAAAAATCCAGCCATTGACCGTGTCAAGTCAAATTTATGTATATTGCTTTTACTCAGATGAAAGTCTCAAAGGGCCTCACATGACCACAGTTGGCAAATATTAACGACGTCACATCATCGTAATCCCTAGGAGCTAGGGCAACGAAAGGCTAAAAAAAATAAATACATAAATAAAAACTAAATAAATAAATAAATAAAAAACATCTGGCGGGCAAAAATTAGAAAACTTTGTCTGGGGGGAGTAGAATTTTATCTTGATCAAATTATATTCTAATTATGTATTGGCTTTTAATGGTTTAATAGGCAAACCTCACAAAACACTTAAAGACAATGAAAATTAATTAGGAATTGGCAATTAAAGGTTACATCCAGCTTACATATTGCTCTGTATTTTATTTATATGAGAAATGAGAAACTCGAAAAGTCAAATGTCAAAGTCAAAGTTTATTGATTCCTTTATTTGTTTTAATCGGACCCCTTTTTTGGGCAGCATAAAGCAGCATTTTGTCACTGAAAGGCTACAGACAGGCTTTCTCACATGAGCACATACAAAAATTATATACAATTTAACAGACATGTCACTGTTTGGTTGGAGAAAGGAAAAGATACATTAGATTGAGTCATGATTTAGTTTTTCTTCAAATTGTATTCATCTAGACAAGTTGGTCTTCTTCTGGCCTGCACCCTGCCTCAACACTAGAGCACCGTTTATTTTGCCCATTTTCCCTGTGCTTGCGTTTATTTTCTCCAGGTTGCCTATGCTTGCTTCCTCCCATCTTTCGAAAACATACATGTAAAGTTAACTGAACACCCATTCATTCCTGAGGGGATTTGAAAAAAGTTATTTTTAATTGGTCAAAATCAAAGAAAATCAAGTAATCAAAAAGTGACTCCTAAATGGAAGGAAACAAAATAAATCTAAACAATCACATACACTTTTATTGAATAATGTCACACACAAACACTCATGGTTTGTTGCTATTGTGACTTGTTTGAGTCGATTTCAAATACTGTCCATTGAGTATTTTTCCCACATAAGGTACAGGAATAACTTCAAGCATCATACTAGCTCAAAGAAAAGAATGTTGGATAATGCAATTCTTCAGTTTCGCCAGACGAGGGCAGTCGAAGTTAAAAGGCGGTTATGGCCAGTGCAACATGAACTGCTGCAGTGCAGTCACTTGCAACAGGTGAAAAACAGAAGTTTAATAGCCTGCCCCAGTTGGCCAGCTTGCAAGTGCAATATAGTGTAGCATAATATGAGAACTGTGGTGGGGGGAAAAGGTGGCGTCAAGTAAGTTAGTTAGGAAGAGTATAGCCAAAAGTTTTGTTCAATAAAATGCATGATGATATGTACTTTACAAACAGCAACTGACCACTGAATGGTGAAGGATTAGCATATTTAAATTGAACAGGCTAAAGAGTTTGCATACATGACCTGCATACTGAACAGCACTGCTGTGTCTTCCTCCCCCACAGGCATGGCAAATCTAAACCTCTATTCAACTCGGCCAAAACAAGCACCGCATTGTTCTTTCTTTTTTAAAGTGTTCTCAGAGTTACCAAAATATTCTTTATGTGCAACCTTCCATTGGATGCAAACGTGGACTTGGAAAACCACAGAAAAACACTTGAGACAATTTGAAGTCAAAGTTAAATAATTTTGGCAGTATGTTACGTGGTGCTGCTTGTAAAGTGGAAATAACAAAAGCAAGATTTCCTCACACTTTGCTTGTGTGTTTATAAAAGCTGGTGAATTTTTCTAGCCACTTGTTATGCATACAAATTTACAACAGCATGTGTTTATAGTAAGTAGTTAAATCCAAATATTGAATGTTACACCTCCAGCAAATATTACTACAGTAAATCTAAATATTCATCTAATATAATTTCAATCTTTCTTTGCAAACTGCACATCATAGTATTGGGCGCCTTCACTTATGTTTAACAAATGATTTGACTTTTTAAACAAAATTATTAGATATGTATTAAATATCCCATGAACATGAACAACACTTCCATTAAACAGGTGGTAAAAATTTTAGCAAAACATTTCCTCGCTGCAAAATCGTTTTTCTCTGTGCAATGGGACAGTGTGGGGATCCCAGTGTCGCAGTAGTAGGCCTTAGGTCATGCTTACGCATTTGTTTGTATGGTGATAAGACTCAGATGGAACTGTGTTTAAGCATAACCATGTGCGAGTTTTGGATAACAGATGGGAAGCAGACATTGAGGCAGAAGCTGTGAGCTGGAGAAGACTGAGCGTAGGGGATTTATCATTAACTACTCAAGTACCTAGTTTAGCTTGCGTGACTCCTCAGACCTCAAAAAGTCGAACTGTCAGTGAGTGGTCACCTGGGAGAGGATCCAACTCCATGCAGGCCTGCACTGGACAAGCATTAGCAAAAGACAGATGGGTGAGCCACCATGTGAGCCACATCAGGAGAACGTACACAATCAGAAACTAATTGTAAGTATGAACGGATGTAGGGGTGGCACGGTGGACGACTGGTTAGCACGATGGCCTCACAGTGAGACACATCAGTGGGCTTGGGTTCGATCCCGGCTCCGGCCTTCCTGTGTGGAGTTTGCATGTTCTCCCTGTACGAAGCTAAAATTACACATCCGCCATCTTGATGAATTAAATAATGTTGTATTACATTTTTATTGATTACAGGTGTAATTGTTGAGAGCCAAATAAAGTCATATGGAAAGAAACACAAAGTGAAAATTGAGGTCGCAGGCTAATTCAACTTTTGCAAATTTCCTCAAGGCAACTCCTGACTGGCTGATGAGTGTGTATGTCCTCGGTTCGAATGCCCTACAAAGTCTGGACAGGCTCCTAATAAGGCAACAGATGGAGTCCTGTGTTATCTCCTTCCACACGTGAGTTTGTCTCGGACAGTTTGTGGCGCAATCAGATTTTCATCCACTTTTGGAATTCAGCCGACGGGTCTGTTTTTGATTGTTTGGACAGAAAGTTGCAAGCAACCTGCTGGAAATCCACGAGCTCCATGCACATCATGCAGAGTATCGCAGCAATAACGCAGCCTGTTCAGAGCAGTTACGTTTTCTTCTCTGGGCTCTGGCTCAGTGCAATTTGGATCGGGTATGTTTGGGCATCAGTGTTGGATGTGTGCCATGGTCTGTGTTTCACTGCATTTGCAGCTTGGGTCATTTGCATGTTTCATTTCATTTAATACCTTCATTTAAATCTTGAGAGATCATTGAGGGCAAGCTTTCATTTTTCATTTCTGTTGAGAGAACACGAGACAAAAACATCAACAGTGCAAACATTAACATTCAAAAGCAAAATGATTCTTGAGCATGTGAAATGAAAAAAGTGCATGGCAACAATTGTGCTGAGTTTTAGTGACCGCTGCAGAATATTCCAGGGCCAAGCATAAAAAAAAAAAAAACTGGAAGCATTTTTACCACTACAATCTTTGAGCAGTAAGCAATCACTTAGATATGTCGAGTGGTTATTATGAGTCCAGTGTAATAACTGATATATAACTGATGAATAACTGAAATGCTGATCTATGGCGGCATGTTGACTTTTAAGACAGAGTAAATGAAAATGAGCAAGTGCATAACGGTTCGTACAGATATAAAGAGGCCCATCCCACCTTCTGATATAAAGTGCAATGATGGGTGGAGTAGCTGTTGCCAGTAATGAACGTAAGTGTAGAGTGAAAAACGGTCAACTGTGGTTTTCGTGTGGAGACAGAGAGATAGTAAGAGAACATTTCAGCATAATAATCCAAAACTGATAGAAAGACTGTTTCGACAGCCATATCATGCACTGTTAGGACATTTTGCCCAAGTTTACTTGTGAGTACATCGGAATGTGGTTTGGATGTACGTCTTTTGTCTAGATAAGTGATTTCTGACTCTTTGCACATGGTGCCCTGTTAGTGCGGCGATGGATGAATTTTTTTCCTTTTTTTTTAAAGGCCCTTGCTCTTGTCAATGCGATGTGATCAGTATAAAGACAGCATACTGCTTTGTACTTTATAACGCTGGCGCCGGGCCAAAACCTCATAAAACACATTTTGGTATTTCATTTCATACATTTTGAAAAATCTATACTATAGGTCAGTCCACAGTCACGGGTGTTATTTTTGCACATTATTGACCAAACTTAAGTGTTGAAAATGGCTTGCTCACTTTCACGATGCAATGCTAATGGTTGAACAAGCTTCCCATTTTGGAGGAAAAGTGACTATTTTGGAGATACGAGGTTTTGGCTTGATGCCAGCGATATGTCGTATATCCCCATCTGTACGTGGTTTTTACCAACCTTACAAGTGTGCTCGGTTGAGAGGACAGCATATTTTTCTTGGCATCTCTGATTTATTTAGGAAGGCTTCATGTGATGGCGAGACAGCATGGTTTGCTTCTCCATCATCCATTTGGGCCCACTATACAATTCTTTGCATTTGTGAGGGAGATTATTGTCTTTCAGCAGATTGACTGCACTCAAATTTTTCCTGGATTTCAGTGATGTCTCTGCTCTGGTTGCTTCTGTTTCTTACTTCCGATTGGGTTGTTGTAATGTCCCTTCACATAAAGGAGCAAATAGCAGTCGTCCTACTAGGTTTTTCCCAGGCTCCGGCACCCTCCACCTCTCCTGGTGAACATGACCTTGCTTTGAACACAAGTGGCCTGCTGGCAAGCAATTTGCTCAGCCTTTTCCTTCCTGCATAAAGGAGCATGGAGCAGTCCTGCTGATGGGTTGTTACCCTTCTACAATTCCTCTCCTGTTGTAATGGCCTGTCTCCTGCTATCACGTCAATGCTCATGACAAGTCTGTTGCTGACAGTTCAAGGAAACCAGAAACATGAACACGAGAGGCCTGCCGGATTTCAGTTTGATTGTCCTGTGCCTCCCTGCACACAGGAGCATATCGTGGTCCTGCTGCAAGTTTGTTGTCTTTCTACATTCCCTCCACTTCTTGATGCATTGGCACGTCTCCTGGTACTGTATATATTCGCATGCTTGAATTTGGCTGGTAGCTACACCAATGCTCATTGTATGCATGTGCCACGCTAAAGAGTTGGCGACAGATGCCGCCTCACTCTCTTAATGGCAAGGGTGCTGAAAAAAAATGCAATTGGCCAGGAGGCACCCAGAAAAGGATGGGATGGAAGGAAGGGGAATTCAATAACATTCCTATAGGGATGTCTTGCTATCTGCCCTTCCATCTGTTTTATGTCCCCCACTCAGCAGGTGGAATGGTTTCTCAATTTTTATTGCTTCCTAACTGGACAGGACAGAGGCGTGATATATTTGTAGTTACACTGTGATGATTACGGTTTCCTTCATTTTATGAACAGAGCAGTAAAAACATCCATACATGCATTTTCTCTTCCTTGTCTTTAATAGGGACACTGGTGATGTGGAGCCTATCCCAGCTGACTTTGGGCAAGATGTGGTCTATTCTGGTCTCTTTGCCAGCCAGTCGTATCTCATTAATACAACAAAACCTTTCAGAAAATTAATCGATCACACCACCGCCTTGTGTCCTACTACCACTGTGATGCTGACTGTGCTCTGACTCACGGCATCCTGACGTGGGATAGGAGAAGCTGACTAGAAAAAAAAAGACCTCAGAGAAGTATAAAAACTCCACAACACATGATCAACTCCCACGACCGCGTCAAGCTGCGAGGTGAACTCTCACTGCCTGCAGAAGTCATTCAACATCCTCCTCAAAGACCCTTTCCACCCTGCCTATAACCTTTTTTAGCTTTGCCATCTGGAAAGTAGACTTGGAATGAAAACTGATTCACTGGTATTCCTTTCGTAAAGGAATACACTCCTGTATCGATACAAAATTTGCCTGGAGCCGGTAGATACATTGATTTTAGAGCTGCTGACCATCTTTTGTGAGGCTAGGAATCGTTTTCCTTACCATGTTTTCATGATTAAAATAACGGGAGAAGTCACGTAACAACTCTCGCGTAGCCACCTCATTCGTGTGAGTCCTGCACAAGAAGAAGATGACCCTTGCAAATGCTCAGTAACGTGGCTCCGCTGACTAGTAGCAAGTTCGCAACGGGTTCACAGCGATTAACCATAAAATGGATGTTGGTGCAACCGCCGAGTCAAATGCTGATGCAGCAGGGAGGCAAAAATCAAAACTACAGAGCGTTTTTGGACTTTATGAAAGAAACGGAAAACTTGATAAAAGCCATGGCATTTGTAAATTGTGCTGAGTCGCTCTCAAGTACACTGGTTCAACTAATCTGGACTTTGATACCATGAGCAAACACAGTATGGAGAGCTGAAATTAAGGAGCAAACAGCAGCATGCTGACAGTACTTACACACCGCAAACAACGGCAAGTGTTTTTCCGAGCTATTTCAGGAAAGTTGGCCACAATTCAGCACGAGTCAAGTAAATCACGGCTGAAATAACCCGTTTTATTGCCAAAAGATTATCCCTACAGTATAGTTGAGTGTGAAGGATTTAAGGAATTGCTGCATACCTTAGAGCCAAGATATGCATTGCCATGCCACTTTGTTTCCGTTGTTTACTCTGAATCTACTTTGTTTTCTTATCCAATGAAACAGAGTGGTGTTATTCAGCCTGTTTATTTTTGTCCATGTCAAAAAATAAAAACATTGACGTATCAATTTCTTTACTTTTTACAGTGCCATAAAGCAACACTGCTCAGTGGTAAGGGGTCGATCACATGTTTGAAATTTTTCTCAGAATGTCATTTTATATATATATTTTTAGAATTGTCTACAACAACAATTTTTACTATCGCTTTGTTTTAAATATTGAACCGAACGTTGAATCAAATCTCAACAATTGTACCGTTAAAGATGTTTTTTTGATTTTACTTATTTATTTTTTTATTATTATTTTTTTTTTATTTTTTTATCTTGAATCATAACATGTGTATCTAGAAGCGTATGTAATCGGCTTCATACCAGAGATTTGCATCCCTACTGGAAATCGAGTGAGATCCTTTATAAACAATGGTGGCATTACATGCTTCTTGAAGTTTCTACCGCACAAGCGGGACCACGCTGAACAACAAACTCACAAACAAATCATGAGACCACATTAATATCTAATGTCTGACAAATAAGCAGTATCTGATGGACTATGCGTATTCATTGGTGTTGCTGTGTCGTAAATTAAATAATGTTGATGTGAGTGATGTACATTTTTATCTCTTTCTTTCATCATGTATGAGATTGTATCCTAAATGCCATTGTACAGTTTCTGTATGATGACAATCAAGTATTTTTGGATCTTTTGTTGGATGTCTCAAACCAAATTGGAAACATGATCAAAATAGCAACATGAAACATTTCGTACTATGATTTTTCAGTACAGTATCATCGGGTGTACATATTGTTATGCAAAAAGTGTCTACTAATAAATGGCAAGGGAAATGCCAGCGCATCACAAACAAACAGTATGACTTCATCTCAGTGACATTGCCCACCCAGTCTGGCGCAATTGCAACATACCTTGGGATCAAATATAATATTATGAAATAAATGACATTGAAAACATTTAAAGAATAAAATTCACAGTAAATTTCACGCTGAATATTTTACATTTTATAATGTTACATTGTACATATTTAACCCTGTTTTACAGAGACCAAATTGAGTCTTTTTAGAATAAAATGTACGCTATGAAATTTACTGTGAAGTTGTGACTATATGCACCCACATTTCTTTGGGCATTAGACCTCATCTATTCCAAATAGGGCAAACTCAGATTGTCACTAACTGCGCATTCTAGCCGTGAGAACCACAATGTCGCACCATGCGGCATTAGTTTGGAATTCTGAGTCGTAAACTAAGGCAGGCGTTGATGAGAGGTGGACGATTTCTCACAGAGGTAAAAAACATGTGTCCGCATTCTCACCATGCCTTTGGCACGTTTTATTTATTGTGACAGTTGTTTTGAGACTCAAGCTAAATGCTTTCCTTAACAAAAGACTAAATGCCTCCAGGAAGTGAGTGAAAAGCCCTTCGATGAATGCAAACAAAAGCAGGAGATTGTGGAAGCTGTGGTGATTTGACACAAGACACAAAAGGAGCAGTCGCAGAAAGCGGAAAAGCCCCTCCTTATTTTAGTCAGTCTGTAAATTACAGTCACTGCCACCGACAGACACAGCCAAACTGAGGCCAGTAAATTCTCCAATGAATACAACAGCCTTCGTAATGATTCTTATCAGTAGGTGCAACGTCAGACCTTTTGCTTTTTACAAGCGAATGTTGTAGATGAGTGCAACACAAACTAAACATTCAATCTGTCACAATTATTATGCTATAAAAACACCAAAGGCATTTGTTGTGACTGGTGGAGGCTGGCGAGATCAGGGTCAGATTGTAACACTTGGAATTGCTCCGTAGTGCAAATGGCACCTTTTATAGTTTTGTTATAAATATTCATGTACTTCAAATCTTGGACTCTGCAGAACCACGGCATTTTTGTTTAAATGTTTTGAGAAAAAGAATTATAATGGCATTTATTTCTTAATATTACATTTGATCTCAAGGTATGTTGCAAATGAGCCAATTGGGCAATCGTAACATGTTACGGAGATGAAGTCATGCTGGTTTTTTGTTTTGTTTGTGATGTGCTGGCATTTCCGCGCCATTTATTAGTAGACACTGTTCGCATAACAATATGTACACCTGATGATACTGTACTGAAAAATCATAATAAAAAAGTGTTTCTTGTAGCTCTTTTAATCATGTATCCAATTTGGTTTTAGTCATCCGACAAAAGATAAAAATACTTGATTGTCTTCATACAAAAACTGTACAACGGCATTTAGGATACAATCTCATACATGATCAAAGAAAGAGATAAAAAAATGTATACATTGTTTTTTGTGTTTCTTGAAAAAATAAATTGGAAGCGGACCTCAAACAAAATCATTGCATATTAAATCGTATTTGCAATATTGAGAAAAAAAAAAGTGATTTCACTATTTTTCAAATTTGTTCAGCCCTTTTCAAGACACACTAGTATTTCCAGCTTCAACTTTCGATTCCGCTTATCTTGTTGGGTCACCGATGAGTTGGAGCCTATCCTAGCTGACAGGGATATGCAGCCGGCCTTTTACCTGTCATTCCTTGCGCACATACAGAGGGACAACAATTTCCCCTCATATTGACACCATCAATGAATTAGAGCTGAGCCTGTAAATTCCTATTCGAACTAAATCATCTAATAGTGTTTTTTCCCGATATTTATGAATCTGATGTCTTCTGTCTATAGAAACAACATGTTGCACCACTGAGGATTTCCTTTAAACCCAAGTCCATGAACTACTGCCACCCCACTAAAGGAATGTCGCCCTGAACATGTCCGGAAGCAACAATTTGCAGTCCAAAGGGATAAATCCCAGGGGATTTTGACACAATAGAGATTTATGCAATCATGGCTTGACCTAGTCTTCACAATAATTCATGTGAATTATGAATCGAATCATTCTATCAAGTTACTATATGTTCCAAAGATCTAAAAATTTGAGTTCAGCCTGACACTGTACGAGCCTTTAATACATCCTGATGATCACAACATTTTAGTAGGATTGATTAACAAAAGTAAGGTATTTTTCTAAATACCAAAAGGTTCGGCAAGGATGTCAAAGAGTGCAAAAAGACTGTCGCAGCAATGAACTGATGAGAGCTGAAGTGTGAATCTCCCTCTCATACTGGTCATGAAACTGAAGACAAATGAGTGGAACACGTGAGCAGGTAGGTGTAGGATGGGTGATACTGATACCGAAATGACCTGCTCACAGACACAGGAAAATAAATATACACCCACACAAGCAATAATTCAGTCACACTCAATGAAGGGCGGATCAAATTTACAACTGTAAACACAACATGGGCAGTCCGTCGTGCTGCCAAACAATAATGTGCACATTTTGTGGGAAGTATAGCATGTTCAGCCTGCACAAACATGATTGATACTTTATTGACATCAAGGGGAATTGTGTTTGTGAAGATTTCGCCGGGTGGGTTCACTCACTCGAATGGTAAATAAATGAGGGCAATCTAACTGACTTGGTAGAAAACCTTGAGTTTCAGAATCAACATTTTCGATATAAACTACATTGGATTTGAAAATACACCCGCACACACACACCAATGTATTTATTTATTATTAATGTTAGTGTATGTGCCCTGCAATTGACTGCATGGCAACCAGTTCAAATTACATAACAAGGGCATACCCCGCCTCTCACCCAAACTCAGCAGGGATTGGCTCCAGCACCACCATGACACTAATGAGGTTAAGCGACATAGAAAACACATGGGCGGATGAAAAATGAGGAGGCATCAATGTACAATGTCAATATTTAAGCACTGTAACTCATTCAGGTTCTCATGCCAAATTCAGTTTCAACGGACGGCGTGCAATTAACCTTAACAAGATTTTCAAGTCCGTGACAACGAGTTGCTCGCTCCATCATCACCTCTTTCATCCACATATCAGAAGAGATCTCAACGCTGTTCATTGTTTTATTGGATGATCTCTACTTTGCTACAATGACGTGTTTTGGCGAGCTGGCTATCGGACCAAACAACAATGCTATAAGCCAGGAAGTACAGTACTGTTGCTTCTGAATGCCGTGACAAATTGATTTTATACAGATAACACTCAAGATTTCATTAAATATTTGTAGTTTATTGTAATTAGCCATGTTTTAACAGTTCTTGCATAATGCTCGCTGGCAGGTGGTTGGTGCTAATAATATTGAGGCTAGGCTGCTTCTGAATTGTTTGGCATCCGTTTTTCATTGTTTCATTGTGTAATCAATAATGTAATGTAGTTATTATTAGGGAGTCATGTCGTGTCTGCTTACGGCACAACCTAAGCGCGGCTCCAAGTGATGACATAGCGGATATTGAGCGTTCCCATTTCCTTGGTGGATTGTTTTTCCACCTTTTGTCTTCGCCTTCCCCAAACAAGGTAAACAGGGAGGGGAAAGACAAAGATAAATGGAAAGTAATGAGATTGGATTTTCATCTGACCACCATTTTTCCCCCTTGATTTCTTTTCATACTTCTTCAAGAAAGAACATTGCCATTTGAAATGAATTAAGTTTTTGTTGTGTCTGTGATCAGTTTTTTTTCCCTCCAAGTTTAAACTTCATGACCATCCTCTGAATAATTAATTTTCTAGCAAGTTTTATGCATGTCACTTGATTACCATAGCTTATGAAACGTGAGCAGCAGAATCTAGACCCAGGAGCAGAGAAGACATGGAAGTGGAAAAAAACAGAGTCTTTAAATACAAAAATATAAGGTATCAAGAGAGAACAGGGCTAGGTGCAAACGCCATGAAAGAAAGCTTGACGTTCTGACCACGGAGCCCAGTCAAGCTTAAATTCTTAGAGACAGCAGGCCTTGCCCAATCCTAAATGACAACATAAAGGTGATAGAATAAAGGGCCATTGCAACTGCCTAGCAACTGACAATGTCCAGTCGCAACAGCTTAATGTTGTTCATCATTGTAAACCATTCAATAACAATTCTCAACAATTCCAGTTTAAGTTATTTGAAATATTTGAGGGTTTACATTTCTTCAGTCGTTCACACTATCTACATTCATCAGATCTGGTCAAAAAGCTAGTTAACCCAATTTAAGACAGCTCTAATTATCTCATTCACTAGCAGCCCAGGTGAAAAGAATGCAGTTTTTGACGTCTATATCCGTCAATGGCAGTGAATGAGTTATGGTGGCCAGCAAAACATTTCACAAAAACATCGAGTACCTTTGCACATGTGGTGCCCACTAATCACAGTACAGTTCTTATTTATTATATAAGTGTCTTGAGATTCTTGGTATTTTATTTTAATGCTAAATCCACTGTGTCATATAATCTCGTTTAAATGAACAAAATGGAAATTAGTCACTTTAGTCTATAGGAAAGACAACAGTACTGCCCGACCATGCAACAAACTTTTGATATTTTAGATGAAAATAAATAAAGAATTAATAAAGAATTTGTGTAACCTCAAAAAAAGTAGAGTATTCGAGCCTCTTCAATACCATTCAGAGATGACGCCACACTGAGGCTAAGCCACGTCATCTGTGTAGCCCACTTAAAGCCCTATAGCATTTTATATGAAATTATAAAATATACATTAATAAATTATTTTTGGTCCTCGCATGTATTAGTCAAGACCTCCTTTAGACCCAGGAAAGGAAATTTTTCTGATAAGACTTATGCTGTTTAGGGTGGCAGGGAAGTGGAGCCTATACCAGGTGACCTTGGGAGAAGGGCAGACTACACCCTGGATTGGTCACCATTTAGCCAAAGGACGCATGCAGAGACAAACAACCATTCACACTTACATTCACATCATCACTGAATGGGAACAGAACCTGCACTGCCTACACTAGCAGGGACTTTAAAATAAAATAAGATATGTAAACTATAGCACAAATGACAAACATGTTTTAATTTCTCATAGTAAAAATTTTATGTGAAATTTAAGTTGCTTTGTTTATTCATTAAAATTAATTTTGCCGAAAAGATGTGTGAAAGAATAAAAGCATGAAAGCAACAAAGTTGAGTTGCCACTTTGACAGAGCATTTTCAGTTATTCACTGGGCCATTGATAATTACACTCTGTTAATAGTTTAAGCAACACATTATTAACACCATTATGCCTTTTCCCCAGTCCAGTCCTCTACACACACACACACACACCCCTACGCACACACGCACGCACACGCACACGCTATCTAACTCAATCTGTGCATTCTTCTCCTGGCAGAGTTGTTCAGTAATGATCTAATTTCTGGAAGTGATAATCTACATCTGCTATCAATCAGTGATTTAGATCACAAGAATGCTTCCTTAATTTTGCTTTATGGCTTTTACTTCAGGGAAGGAAACAAAGCATGTAAAAAAAACAACAAAGGCTCGCTCATTTTTATGCAATGTTTAGGAGCCCGAAAGTGCAAATCTTAAAAAAAACGGGTCGAAGTGGAATTATTGTTTCCGCAATATGTGCATGCCTGTTTTGAGTGGTTGCCCATTCTATTAATACAAGAGTACTTAACAACCAAAACAACAATGGTGGACCACTTGGCTGCTGTCCAACAAAGTGCACATGTACTGCACATCTACACCACTGGAAAAAAATGTAAAAATAATTAACTAACATGGTACTGATGACGGGTATTCTAACATTGATTCAAAGCCAATTGTTGGCCAATTGTGAATTTAAATAAAATACAGGTGTATAAGCATTTGAGCAATAATTAGATATCCTTTATCCACCTTCAGGTCAGTGGCGGTTCTCCAAAAGGTGTGCAGTAAAAATCTATATATTTATATTCTCATCTTCATATATTTATTTATTCATGTACGAGCGTGCACTGGTGCACAAGGAGCAAGGCATCGTCATGCCAGGCTGACCCGCCCCTCCCAACACACAGATCGCACTGTGCATATAGGGCCCCATCCACCAGAAACTAGACTTGCCTCAACACGAAAATGAAGATGTACTCACTTCAACCTTGTCTACATTCTGTCACCAAAGCAGTAAGGGAGTCGCGGCTTTCACAAGTATGGTAAAGTAGGTTTGTCCGGCACAAAAATTAAGATTTTTGCTACGAGTGCACGGACGCTACGAGTGCACGGACGCCTGTATATAGTTGGACGACTACTTATGACTTGAGAGGTAAAACTTTGCATTGGTAGACATTTGTGTGCTACTAGTTAAGCACTTAATGTTAACTCGTAGTTTTTTTTCCCAATGCCATGTAGTAAGTAGCATGCAATATATAAGAATGTGAGTGCTTTGTGTATTTATGTTCTTGCTAACAGTATGCTTTGGTGAACAGGTAGTGCTTGAAGAGCTTTTTAAAAAATGTCCCAAGAAGAAGCATTAGATTTTGGATGGGTTGAGCGTTCCAGAGGTGGGAGTTTTGAACCGGAGGTTCTGTCACCAAATGTCTGGACAATTGCGTTTGGGATAGAAAGCAGGCCAGCATCAGATGAGTAAAGTTCCAGGCAAGTGGTGGGGGGATGGAGGAGGTTGGTGATATATGGTGGGCGCAGGGCATGGAGGGATTTATAAGTCGTTAGGAGACGTTTAAAGATGGTCTTGATGGGGAGCCAGTGAAAGTTAGGATGGGGGTGATGCCTGGGGTCCTTTCCACGCAGCCCGTACAGGACTTCATTGCAGTAGTCCCGATAAGAATGGATGAAGGCAAATTAACCTAACATGCATGTTTTTGAATGTGGCATGAAATCAAAGTACTTGAAAAAAAAACATATAAGGATGGGGAGACCATGTAAACTCTCGACCGTGAGGCAGACATTCTGATCACTTCTATGCAACCTGCAGTGCGCTCTGTATTTGGAAGACGACATCCAGACTGTTTGACTGATTTCAGTGCTTGTGCCATGTTGTTTTGATAGTGTGAGCGATGCAACAAGGCACAAGGTAGGAAAACGTTGCTTGAATCCCATTATACGTAATGAAGCTCAGATTAAGATATTGACAGAAACATGAAAATTAAATGACCTGGATACAGTTATGTGGGGAAACGCTTGTATCCAGAATAAATGCAGCAGTTTATATCGATGGGTGACGGAATATTTGCCTAGTCGTATGCTGCGGCGGAATTCTGTTCCTGACATACAATCAGGAAAGCATGGGATTTGTTTACTGAAATGGGTTTTCTGCAGCTTGGATTATAAACGTACAGTCAGGACTGCAGCAGATGCTCAAAAGAATTATGATACCTTGGACGACGAGAGGAATCCAGTAACACATGCTATACCTGACCTCCCTACTCCATCCCTATTGATTTAATACACAGCCTCATATTATATACTAGCTTCCATTTCACACTAAGAGCTCCGATGTTGAGTTATGTCCTCTCTTGGAATGTCTTGTGCTGCATGACAATAACCATGAGAGTATTATGTCCAAGTACACGCGTAGTGTACACTCCTCGACATGCTTAGTGTTTCGTTTTTCTAAAATGAACACACAAGCCATGTATTTAGGACTATATTAGGAATTACTGCATCTAACCTTTAAAAGCCCAGCAATTTGTTTCAGCATGGAAAATGGTGACTACACTGCAAATCAGTCACTGTTAAAAAAACGGTGTTTAAAAACAAAATGTCGGCGTTGCATTAACATCATTCTGTAATGAGTTAGCCTGTGTCTAGCCTCAGTCTAAGATGTAGCACTGATACGTTGTCAAAATGGGGTGTCACCTGGATTTAACCCTCATTGACCTTATGTAATGAATTGACGGTCACAGTTAGAGTCGAGACAATTTTGTTCACATCATTTTCCTCCTTGCTTGCAAAGGAGGAACTTCCTTAAAGTAGGCAAAACTTTCACTGCTTCACCAATATTTAAAATGCTATAAAATGTTTACCACCTTACAATACATAGAAGTATAGGCATGTCGGTCTCATGAGCCACCTGGCCGATCATTTCCTGTGACATCATGTGGTCACATGGTCAGATTCATTTACGCGGTATTTAACATGTTTTGTTTCAAGCATGTGTAGGCAGCTAGATTGACAAGCTTTAGATTTGTTCAAATTTCTTTCCGTGACTTTTGTTTTCGCTCTGCTTGAACTGCGGTTCAAATTAAATCTGGAGGATTTGTGAATTTGTAGGATTCCTCTCCCACACACGAGTTTTATGTGCACTGGTGAGTTGCCCAGTTGACAGCTGATCTAATTGGCATCATTTGTCAGCTGCTGGACAAGTGTCATCCTCCAATCTGGAAGACAAAGCCTCACCAACTAGTTATGTGAGTATTGTGTCGCACAAACCTCCAAAGTTTTTTTCATTTGGCCATGTGGGCTGGAGCCCATTCCAGCTGTCATCTAGAGCGGGACTCCCTGAACTGGTTGCCAGCCAATGGCAGGGCACACATAAACAAACAACCATCCGCGCTCACACTACCGGAACCAGAATCGAACCCATGACCTCTGCATTGTGAGGCTATCGTGCTAACCAGTCGTCCATCCTGCCGCCCCTGATGGATATCTAGTTTTTAAAATCAGAAACCAAGAAAATGCAGTTTGTTCAACTACTATTTAATCCATTTTAAAAGAGTGATTGGTAAAAAATGCAATATATTTAATGTTATTGAAATTGAAGACAATTTGCAATTTCGGTATTTTAGTAAGAAACATCAAGTCGTGAATGATTTGCCTTTGTGGGCCACATAAAATGATATGGCGGGACCGGATCTTGAGTTTGACACCTGTGCTGTACAGGATAAGAAGTGTTGAAGATGACACACATGTTTTTTTCAGGTGTTTTACAAAACTTTTCCAGACCGTCATTTGTCAGGCCATCATTTTTTTCAAGCTGAACCAACATGTAATTGTCAGTTGATCAGGCTGTCAGTCAGTCCACCAGGTAGTTCATCAGTTGGATAAGCTCAACCAGAATTCAGCTCCTCATTATGGCACACATTCCTAGTCTTCTTCTTCTTCATCTTTTCCTTCTTCTTGGTTCATGGGCGGATTACAACTCGAGTGTGCATACTGCCGCAGACTGTACAGGAAGTGCAAAGTGTTTCCATAATGCCCCGCGATCAAACACACGAGACAGTAATAAATATAAATAGTAGTTGTTGCTTTCCCGCCGGACGAACTCATCAGTCTCTCTTCGATCCATACCGCTACCTACGGTATATATATTGTTAATGCAGTCTACTCAAACCTGCCGTCATGACAAACACGCGCGAGACAGGCGCGTTTTCGTCAGTCGTCAGCGAAACAGGCATCTGCCACTCTGTCAGTGACAAACTGGGAGTTCCATTGGTACTTGACCCGGTTTCAGACTATTTCACTGAAAGATTGAGTCTGCCATTATTATTATTTTTTTTTAAAGTCGGTAAAACGGGCCTCCATCAGTGAGGTACTGATGGACCGGTTTGTCAGTTTGAAGGAATGCCCACCTTTGCAAATTAGCATAAAAACCTGAAGAGAATAAAAAATAAAATAAAAATTATATCCAGTGGGGCAAAATCGTCAGAGTTAAATTGAAGAAAACATAGACAGCTCATATTTTTTTGGTTTTAAATAATACTCACAATAAACATCAATGAATGGCAAATACAGAAACTTCTCACTTACTCTTGAACGAACATTAATCCCCCGCAACAGCTCCAACATGCGTGTGCACGCACACCATCCACACTCTTACAATGGGTGCTGGACTTCCTTACAGACAGACGCCAGAAATTCAAAGAAGGCTCAAAGAAAGTGAGCACGGGGACCCTCAGGGCTGTGTGTTGAGCCCACTCCTGTACCGCCTTCCTCACGCATTACTTTATCACCTCCGAGGATGACATCCCCAATAATCACATTTGATACTATTCCACCAAGTTTGCCGACGACACAAGAGTCATTAGTGTTCACCAGAAGAGAAGAGACTGCCTAGGGCAGGAATTAGCAAGCAAAGCAGGTGTCATTGTGCTATGAAACCAATATATCTCTAAATGCTAATAGAGACTAAAGCCATGATTATCGGCCTAAGAGGGAGGGAAGAACATCTTGCACTGCTTGTCTTAGCTGGAGAGTGTAAAAACCTGCAAACTCCTTCTTACCCACATCAGCGATAACCCACAGCACATCAAAAGGAAGATTCGACAGAAACTGTACTACTTTGATAAGAGTGGGAAAATAATTGGAATTCCCGACTCCTTTCAGTCTAGTTTAGAAACTGGACCGTACAGGCTTTCCAATGAGGCATTAAAACTGCACAACACATCCGTGGGGTAGCGTTCACACAACTACACTGCCTACAAAGTATCTGACAGCTGTGTCACAAAGAAGGCACAAAACGTTATCAGTGACAGCCCATAACCACAACATACATTTTTCAAACTTCTCCCACCTGACAGATACCACAGGAGCATAAAAAAAAAAAACAGAGTTAAAAACAACTTCTACCCACATGACATTTGACTACTGAAAAAAATGACATCACAACCTGTCAACCAAAGTGAAAGCAACATCTCCACATTAAGCAGTGGTTGAACCGGCAACTACTTTTAGTTTCCTAAACAAACAGCCAGAACATGTTTGTGTTGACATGCAGTCTGAAGTATGCTATTGAGTGAAAAGTGACAGAACCTGTGCTCTTCAGCTATTATTCTGAAAGTCATGTGATGTTTCTTGGATGGGAGCATATGTTTCTCCAAAACCTGGATGTACCTTTCAGCATTAATGGCGCCATCATTGATGACATTGGCATGACGGAGGACACGACATTCACCCTTTCCAAAAACAATTTGAAATGTTGACTCGTCAGACAACAGAACAGTTTTCCACTTTGCATCAGTCCATCTTAGATGAGCTCGGCTGAGAGAAGCCGGTGGCATTTCGGTATTTTGTTGATAAATGGCTTTTGCTTTGCATAGTAGAGTTTTAACTTCCACTTAATGATGTCGCGCCAAACTGTATTTACTGATATTGCTTTTCTGAAGCGTTCCTGAGCCCATGTGGTGATATCCTTCACACCAGGGGTCTTCAATCCTGTACCCCAAGGGCATCGCTATCCAGCTTCTACCTTGCCGATTATCTGATCATTTCGTACTGCTTAAATCCGGTGAACCTTCTGATGATATTATAGAACATAGATGATGAAATCCCGAAATAACTTGCAATTGGACGTTGAACATTTCTCTTCAAGTGTTTGACTATTTACTCACACAAGTGTTCACAGAGGTAAACCCTGCCCAATTAGCCTGTTCACCTGGGGGTTCAAAAAGGTGCTTGAAGAGCATTCAACTTCCGCCGTCTTTTTTGCCACCTGCCCCAGTTTTTCTGGAATTTGTTGCAGCCATAAAACATTAAAACTTTTACAACGATTGGGTTAGCTCGCTAGCTATCTATCATTTGTCCAAGCCGCTTATCCTTACAAGGGTGCAGGAACTCATTTTGTGCACATTTTCACAAATATGAACTCAAAGATGGTATTAAGATGTTACATTTATCCTGCACGTCTTTTGAAATCCCTAAATTAATAAACTGTCTCGCTTACCTTGTAAACAGAGTGCTGTGTAGGACAGGAAAGGTCATCTCAGATACGTCTGTGCCCTCTGCATCATTGTGGGTGCGCCAGCCATCACAACTGCCAGCCGCTTGTCCAATTAAGTCACCATATGTGTCTGTAACCTGATTAAGTGTTGAATATATCTGCATTATGCGAGGACACAAATCCAGTAATTCCTCATGCACGTCAAACACACTGTCAAGGGTTCTGGAAAAAAAATGTTTGCGTACTCTTATTGGTGTTGTAGTGGCGACTTAGTTTGAAATCTTTCATGGCTGATAGCGTCTATGAGCAGAGCATGTGTGTTTAAATTCAGTGAACATCTCTGGTCGCTCTTTTCTGCTCAGTGATAGTAAACCTTTTTATTAAAAAAAAAAATCGAAATAATTATTGGAGGGCGACTCAAAGTGTGAGTGCCTGCGGCCTTTGGGCCACGGGTTTCCCCAAGTGGTTGCAGCAACAATAAGCGACTTATTTAAAATACCTCGATCTTTGCAAAAAGCAAATTGTTTTCACACAAAGGACCACCAGCGAACACAGGGGTTACTTGAACGCTAGTTGCCAGAAAATAACCTTTTCGATCTATTACATCAGACAAGAGGTGATAGTTCGGGCAAAGTTTTAATGTGCAGGTCAAAGATGCACCTTTGTCAGAGACATCCCACATGTCTGAGATCAGGGCCCTCAGGTTCTTCCCTACTAAACCCATCCAGGCAAACGGTCCTCCCCAAAGCCTTCCCACAAAGTTGGATGTTTTGTTGAAAATTCTGAAACGAGGTTTATTAAGCTTTAGGAAAACTAAGAGCATGAGGCCAAACCCTGATTGATTAAGAGGTGTGTCTCATCATTGTTTGTTTGGTTTGGATTATTCCACAACAGTAGTTTCCTGTAACAGTGTCTGCAGGACAGTTCAAAGCTGTCAAACTGGCTCAGTAAATCCTCTTCGTGGCGTGAACATTTCAACACCTCTGCTTACAACACGGCAGCTGCTGCTTATCAAATGTATTCACACACAGAGGTTCTGGAAGGAAGCGACCAGGAGGTTCAGGAAAGGCAATAAAACCAAATTGAAAGTTTTCTGCACTTCACAACAAAGAATGGTATCAAACTTTCAGTAATCGTCAAGCTTGATATAATAAGAGCCAAATGACGTGACTGTGGTTTTGCATAAGGCTTTGAAAGTGGCAAAAGTGAGCCCATAACAAATGCAATTACTTATCATTAAGAATACAATATCCCTTACACAGCTTGGAGTTAAATAGAGAAACATTGATTGCTTGGAAGCCAATTATGTCTGCTTGTTATTTTGCTCAGATAATGGCGCCATTTAGGAAAAAGGAAAAGGTTACATTTGAAGCAACTGCGTCCATATTTCTGAGCGCCAACTGATTCCCTCTAGCACCATCTTAGACTGGCAAATTGTCCAAAATTAAATGAAGGTTCATTTTGGTGGATTTGCAGTTGTCTTTAAGTATCATTATCTGTGTTAAATTGTCCTGAAAACGTTTATTGTATAGACTACAGCAGTGGCCTTTCAGATATACTGTAGACCTTCACTCAGCAAGAGATTCCAACCCCTCTCGAGAGGACTGGCAACAGAGCTCAAGATTCGTGTGGAGGCGACTACTCCAAACTTGTTCACTCTTGGACTAGTAACTGCATTTGTTCAGTCATCACTCAACTCTGGTACTGTCCCATCATCAGCATCATCATCATCATTATCATCATCATCTCATAACCCCCAAATCTTCAAATGTGGACAAGTATTTTACGGTATGGCAGAGTTGAGTACCCAAATGTAATAGTGCAGGCTCTCCTCAAGTGGTAATATACAGAGACAAGTAAAATGAACGGACAAGAACTGAAAGAAACAGAGCAAACTAAATCCAAGTTAACTGATGAGACAACGAGGCCCACCTGAACAAGACGCAAGTGGCTGTGGAAGAGTGATTGGAAGGCACAAGGACCTGGGTTGACGAGTACAGGGGGGAATAAAAATGCCAGCGAGTAAGACATGCACCACAAGAAAACAAGACATAAGACGAATAAAACCAAATACAAGTCTAAACAAAAACACGGATCATGACAAAATATGATAATTCGTAAATAAAACAAGAACGATAATACGTAGTATTTCCAATCAATTACAAAAACATTTACAAGACTTGGGCAAAGCAGCCCAGTGTTATGTATTATTTGACACATTTTTAATTTGATTTGTGGAAAAAATATATATATAAAATTGTCCTACATACGCTTTTCACTTTCAAAACAAATTTGTTGCTACAAGAATCACTGTTAGAGTTTAATAATTCAGAAATAAATGTAAACGCTCCAGAATTGAATTATTATTATTATCATTTTGAATATTTTTATAAATTATTTTCTCGGCTGTCCTACGTATCAGTCAAGTCCCATTTTAGCATTATGTGTGAAAGACCGTGTTAAAAATTATTGCTTCTTGTTGGGAGAAAAGAGCCATGCTTCCACCCTCTTTTGGTCATTTTTCAATTGTACAAAGAGGAAAATGCACTTACAAACATATACGGCCACTCCAAATAGTATTGTGATGATCATGACAGTACTTACAAAATATATGGTAAATATTATACTACAAGAAACAGCTACTTGTTCTCTAGCATGTCCTGATGATGTTAGCCAAGAGAGCTGCTCTGCTTTTCTCATTGGCATCAATTGGAACAAAAAGTTTTTTGCGAAATTGCTGATGATGCCTCTGCAACATGCCTCTTCATCTACGAAAGGCGACAGACATGCCCCGTATGTAGACGCAAATGTTGCATAAGCAGGCTTGTATAAGCTGTTCAGTTATGTTTTATTAGGTTTTTTTTGGCAGAATCAAACTCATCCATGGAGACCTTCCTGCTTTTCTAACCTCAGGTCAGGTGCAGCAAGTTTTTCACAACGAGAACAAGAATCTACACTGTGATTTCACTTGCGACTGTGTGTGCACGCTTGTAGGCGACGGAAGCCCCTGGGAGCGTCGCGACTGCAGACATGGTGGTGCCTTGTTTGCTTATGTCGCCAAAATGTCAGGGGACATTTCAATCATTTAAAGACAAACTTTTCACACGCTCCCTACCTAATTACTGTGAATCGCGAGCAAAATTGAACAAATAGATATTGTGGAACAAAACTATTAGCATCTCCTCATATGACATGTTCAAAACATGAGAACATTGAATTTATGCAAAAGGCAAAAATTCACCCTGTTGGAGGCCTAATACCACAGAAAAATAATGTCGATGTAATGATAAAGACAATAAAAAAAGCAAAGCAGGTTCCACAGCGACTTTGCAAGTAACTGAATGAGGAATGATGGTTTCATGACACTGAGCCATTCATCTCTCCTGTCAGCTTGTGTGCAGTGACTAGCTTGGGCGCAAGTGTTCAAGATTAACGATAAAGACACAAAGCATTGAGCAGACAATTCACGGTGTGCAGTTTGTGTCCTGTCATTCCAAGAGATTCTACTCAGTGACATATGAGGAAGAGTCAGTTGCAGATAATGGGCCTTTTTGTGTTTTTTTTGTATCTGTTATCAATCATCCAACAATGCCTTGTATCAACAAAAGCCATCTTCTATTTGCAGGTGTTTAACTTATTCCTATAACTTCAGAGTAAAGATCGAAAGAATTTGAATACTTTATTCAACTCGGGAGGTCACTTAGACCACCACAGTAACAGCATATGAAAAATAAATCAAGAGTACAATAAACGATAGCCAAGTTAGATAGTAAGCATTTTGTGACGCATGCAGGTATCATTTAGTGTATGTATTGCAGCACCGTGAGATAGTGGTCAGCACATCTGCCTCACATTTCTGAGGCTGGTGTTTCAAAACCTGACCCACTTTGTAAGTTGGTTTTCTCAGTATAGATACATTCCAAAAACATGAATATTAAGTTCAATCAAGATTCTCATTCGTCCCTCAGTGTAAATGTGCAGCGTCTCACTCTAAGTCAGCTGGGCTAGTCTCCAGCTCACCCGCCAGCCTATATAGAAAAATGCATGGATGGGTGAAGCCTCACAAAACGCAAATGATTCTTCTTTGAACATGACACAAGTATCCTAGTCAATAAAAATTGAAGTTGTATTGGCTTTGCTTTATCAGGCTCAAACACTGGCCAAGAAGTGCTTTAGTTCATTAAAATATGTTAAATTATTTTTTTTTTAATTCTAGTTGTCATGTGTTGTGGTAAGTGGAGGAAAAAATACACACCACTGCAAACTAAATGCACAGTAATACACGTTATGACAGCGTCTTCGTCCAATCTTTGTAAAGACAGATGTTTCTGTAACTAGACCTCGTTTCATTGTGCAGATGAGCTTATACTGTGATTTGTAAGTGTATATGAAATCACTTGTTTATTTTTTTACTCTTATTAAAAAAAATGCCATTAGAAAAAAAAATAAAGAAAACAACTTGTCCTCACCCAGTTTTGTGTCTCTATGTTCAAGGGTCCTTCTGGTCATTTCCTTGCATAATGCTAATGATAATAATGCAAATTTGCATTTAAGGACACCACAATAAAAGTAGACCTCTTATTGTTTGGCAATTTAATGATCACAAAATGAGGCCAGTAAATGCCACATATAAATAATTCAGTTCAACACAACAGCTCCAGCTTTTCATAAATATCACAGGACATCACATGATGCAACAGACATATACCCACGACAAAGTTGTGCGTGAAGGAGTTGAAAAACATCTAGTAAACATTGAGCTGCAAGAGCGGCCACTTTTCACACAGCGGCTGAAGCATATTTAGTATCAATAATTCACACATCAATGACATATGCAAAATCACAATAACATTCAGGTAATGCGAAGGGCCTAACTACTGAGTGAGTTTTGGTATTCTTTACTCTCATGGTAGAAATTCTGCAAAATTATTTTTAGTGCTGTTGTAAGTCATAGTCAAACATGTTCTAATGTTTTTCTTTCTAATTGATCATGCGTTATAAAAGTGAACCTCTGCCTTCGCAAGCCATTGCACTTACACACAGTAATAAGGATGCATAACCAACTACACAAGTTTCTTAATTTACTTTTTTTCATCCAGAACTGGAGTGTTGTCATGATTTCTTTTCCTGGAGTCAAACTGCATACAGTATATCAAAAGTGTTGCGTTTACATGAAAAGTAACCACTGTAGGAGTTAGCGTTGAGGTGCAAAGAGAGGGCACTGCCAGAAGGGAGCAGTGTGGATGTACGACTGAGTGGAGCGCAAAGCCGCCATTAATGGAACCAAACAGTTGACTTGAAAGAGAAATTGCAACAACACCTCAGCACAAAAACATATACCATCCCAAATATTTTTTTTTCAAAATCCAACTCCCCCTAAAAAATGACAACTGTGTTTTTTACAAAGCTGAAAATTGTATTGATGATACTTTTTTGTTCATGGTGTGTGTAAATAAATATAAACATAGTCCAGAATTATTAATTCCGTCCTTGTTTTTTTTTTTTTTTTTTTTTTTTAGGTTTGACGCAATACAGTGAAAAGACATCTAGGGAGCACTTGCTATGACATTAAACCCTTGAATTTACTTATCCATGACCAAGATAAACAGGGTGGGAAAAACATGACTGTGAAAACTTTAGTTTTTCACTTCAAGCACATGGATGATGACGCCATACTTGCGTCAATTTGTTTTGCTTTGCCACGCTGGATTGAACCGAACAACACAACAAAGTTCATGGAGACCCCGGGCAGGGCTACTTCCACAAAACACACAGGTTACTAACACTGACTGACTGTGTTCCCTCCTCCAGCCATCTGTTGCGACATTTGGCAAACTGTCGCTGCAATCAAAGTAAGTTACCACAACATGACTCAAGAGACCCTAGTCCCTTAAAGCAATTTAGGCAGAGAATGTCAGCTGTATCGCCAATAAAGTTCTCCTCATCAGGCTCATTCTCAAATTGGTCCTTTGGGTGATGGCAGCATTCAAAACAGGGAACTTTGGACAGCGGTGTTGTTTTAAGGGAGGAGATCAGATCCTGTATCTTGACAGTGGTGATAATGGATTTACTTTTGTTTATTGGGCTGGGCTCAGATGGGGCATTTCCTGGAGACAGACACACCAAGGGAAGAACTCTGAGCCGAGACACTTCTGGATTATTTCATGGCACTATAGATGAAGTCTGGAAAATGTTCCTCAAGTGACAAATGCGCACTGCTTGTCTCTTGTCATTAAGATGTTTAGTACATAACATATCTTGGCCTCTTGTTAAGTCTCGGCTATTCCCGCCCCCCCCCTGTGGGGTATGCGCGCACACGCAGGCACACAAAAAGCCACACACGGTAATGTTCATGTTGTAAACACAGTACTCTCATTCAAACACAACATTTAACAAAACACTTGTGCATCCATTGGGTATTACATTCAAATGAACCAGTGCGATGAAGGTAATTAATTGCTTGCTCAGCATGTGGCACTGAGAACATTTAACAGTATGCTTATTAGGAAACGTTAGTGCTGAAAATGGAATCGCTGATTCTCTACAAATGTGGAGGGTTTTTTTTTTATCACAAAGCCGACAGAGAATGGCCCCAGGCGTTGCTCAGCTTGTACCGGCGAGACGGAGATAACTGTTATTTATCAGTGGCGCTATCTGCTACACAACTTCCCGAGGAGCAGGCTGTAAAAGGGAGATCATGCTTAGCGGGGGCCCCACAAAACAGCTGAAGCCGCTTGATCCCATACCTGTTGTTCATCTATCGTATTGTCATGGAGTACAGGAAACTTGATCAAGGCAAAATTAAGCTGGAATGGTTTTGGAATGTTTCACAAAAAGCACCACCCATGATGACATTTGAAATCTAGTTTGATGAATCTATAATCCATCCCTATCGACAGAAATGCCACCGTTTGTGAGGATAGCTCAAACGGCCTCAGCGCTATCATGCTGTGGCGGTACAAATGTTCAAGCTCACATTGAAAACAATGTGGGTGAGGTAGATGTCATATCGACAGAATGAATGAGTACAATTTGTAACACGATAAATACAATTTCCTTAAAGCAGAATCCCATGCCTCGAACATGCTGCTTGACTGGCCTTACCTGCCAAAGTCAACGGGTGCATGACAGGCGTGTAAACATTAAAGCTGCCCTTTGGGCAAAAGTCTCATAGTTTAAAGTACAGCTTTTACAATAGTGAGGTCTTTGCTGCAGTTCCCATTGGAGTCCACCGCTCTGTCCTCAACACTGTCAACACATGCTCCTTGCTCCATACAGCCCTCAGTGGCATCGTTTTCTTCCGAGTTCCCTTTACTCCGCCCCTGCGGCTCACTCTGCCAACTGTTTCTATCGTAGATGTATCCATTCAGAGGTCCCGCTTTGGAAGTGTGGTTTCTTTTGAGGCAGAGGATTTCCTTAAACGCGTATCGAAACTCTGGGCTCCGGCAGTAAATGAGCGGATTGAAGGCTGAGTTTGCGTAACCTATCCAGTTGAGGATCCTAAAAGTGAGGTCGATGTCTTCCACCTTCCAAATGGCAACCACCACATTGAGAAGAAAGAAGGGCAACCAGCACAGAGTGAAGATCCCCATGATGATGCCCAGCGTCTTGAGGGCTTTGTGTTCCCGCAGGCAAAATTTCATCTTCTTTTGCCCCCGTCCGATGTTAGCGTCCATCGGTTTGAGATTGTCGCTGTTGTGAAACCGCCCCACGCTTTGATCAATCTTTCTCAGCTGGCGCTTGGCCTCCTGGAAAACTCGGCTGTAGACAAACACCATGATGACCAAAGGGATGTAGAAAGAAATGATGGAGGACGTGATGGCGTACGCCATGTTGGTGTAGAATTCACAGCAGTTGCTATCATCGATACACTCTTTTGCTTGTCTATCATCGGATATCCACCACTTCATGTGTATGGGCAGGAACGATATCAGGGCGGCGATGATCCACACCAGCACCACCACGATGCGAGCCTTACACTTTGTCAGCATGGTCTGGTAGCGGAAGGGCGAGGTGATGGCCAGGTAACGATCTATGGCGATGACGCACAAGGTCTCAATGCTTGCGGTCACGCAGAGAACGTCGGTCGCCGTCCAGAACTCGCACCAGAAACTACCAAAGTGCCAGGTTTTGAAGATGATATAACATGCACCAAAGGGGACCACGATGAGACCCATGACCAGGTCGGCACAGGCCAGGGAGGTGATGAAGCAGTTGGTGACGTTTTGCAGCCGCTGGAAGCGGGCGATGGCCGTTATGACAAGGATGTTGCCGAAAACAATGCAGAGGATGAGCGACGACATGATTATGCCCAGCACGATCATGGTGGCCTCACTGAAACCCTCCTCGCTTTTGCTCACGTCTGATGAAGAGTTGATCATCTCTGGAGTCACATTGAGGTACAGTGGGGGGCTTGGACTTCCCATCTGAAGCGACAGAATTCCATTAAAATTACCATTTCAACAGTGGCCTGTTAAGACCAGGATAACTTATATTGAAAAAGTGCAACATGCAAGCGAGACTCTTTTAAAAAAAGCAAGCACTGAGAAATGCACACCCACATGTTGACAGTTAGTTAAATTACACCCCAAATGTTGCCAAAGAAACACCCTATCCAATCCTGCAAAGGTTCAGCAAGGCCACTTTAAAACCCCTTTTAACAAGCTGTCCATAAAATAAAAGTACAAACCTCAACAGGTGGTTTCCTTCCTTCCGTGAAAAGTCACTGTTGACTTTTGGTTAAAACTTCAGCGCCACGTCTTTCTTTCGACGGACTTCTCTTATACGGCTGGTGTCTCACTCAAACTGCCCCTCAGTTTAGCAGCGCTGCTTCTCATGTGTCTCTCAGGCTATTTGTCAGCGCCCTTATAACATGCGCTGATGACATCACGGTCAGGGCTCAGCCAATCAGGAAGCTGGCAAAGCAGAGGCAGCTGAGCGCTTCGGAGAGTTTGAACACATTGTGCCTGCAGCTGCGACTGCATAAGACAAAAGCTGCCAACATATAAATACTTTAAATTCCCAAAATTAAATCTTATTATGACAATACACAACTTCATTTTGTTGTATCGTTTTACAACGCATAAAATGTGTTGGAATATGGATGTGATTAACAGTTCAGACTTTGGCTCTAAATTGTAAAGAAATTCTACCCACATGGAGTGAAACTGGCAAGTTGAACCTCATTTGAGCTATACCGCTGCCAATTTTCCATGCAAAACATGTTTATTCATTGTATTTACATGGTGCCTACTGCACATTCAGACAAGAAATGCCCTTACAGAAAAACCCAATAAAGACAGCTGTTTGTCCAATTTGAGGGCTTTGCACCACCACTCAATAATTTATGGGCACAGACCTTGCTCTTTAGTGCACTCAAAGGACGGAAGTGTGCATTTCTGGGGAAGCATAAATTTTTTTTCCCATGTCTTCACGTCTGCATTACAGTGTTTTCAAACATCTTCTTATCTGCACTCCACGTCAGGCGAATCTATTTAATATATTCGTGTCACATGCTTAGCTCGCTGAACACACAAAACTGCAGATAAAAATAGTGTGAGGTGAGACAGGCACTATTCTGCCACACTGCAGGGGGCGCACAAGAGCATGCACACTCACATTGCAGCCACTTTTCATCCAGCCTGCAGGGTTTAAATATTTGCAGTATGTAAAGTATTCAAAGGATGGCTGATGTTCTCAGAGTAACTGGATGCAACGCATACTATTCAATATTCCTGCCGAAACTTCAGTGCTCACTCCAAAAACGTCCTGCTGCAACACCTTCATCCAGACTGTAGTTTGGAGGAACGTGTAGTATTTGAATCTCACTGTACTCTCAAAGGTCAGGTCACATCATTCCGATACGAAAAATGAACAAAGAAGCATTTTATATACTTGACTGTGAATAACATTTTATCCCAAAGCAGGAAACACTGATGCTTCATGGAGGGCCATGTGCTGGTGCCACAGGCGCTGTTCTTCACCCCTGCGCCTCACAATGAGCTCTTAGAGAGATTCATATGACCTGTGACGCAGAAAGAGATCCAATCAAGTCCACCTTGTTCTTCCCATTTATGTGGCAAGTCACGTAGAGTCGCTCTGAGTCTTTTGATCAGCCTTTTATAGATAGATAGATAGATAATGGATAGATAGATACATAAATAGATAGATAGAGATAGAGAGATAGATAATGGCAATTATTCAACAAAGATGTACAATGAATAGGTAAAACGTGTTGTTTATTAACATATCAATTATTAACGAGTACCGCTAATAGTCATTTGAAATTGTTATCCATGTACTTATTATCAGACACAGTTTTGTATTTGGCATATTCAAGAGTGGAAGTATGAATTCCCCACGAGCATTTCTGGCTTGACACATTTTCTCGCTTTCGTTACAAAACAGAGCAAATGCACGTCTCGTTTGTTGGGCGTCCGGCTGTTTTGCAAAAAAGGATCTGCATGTTTGATTAATCATGACCGGCTTCCTCCGTCTGTGATATTTACATTCCTGCATCCTGTCATTTGCAAACAAAAGATGACAGCATCTGTCTACAGTTCAGAACATTTCATTTGAACATCATCTTGTAACCTTATAAACTGCACAGTTACAATGACGTCATGAAAATGCTTTCATGCCCCTTCGTAGTTGTTGGTGTCGTTTTAATGACCCAGCTTCCACCTTCCCATATTGATTTTTCCTGTAATGCCTGAGAAACAATACCTGGAGCAAGGAAAGGAAATGCAAAGGCCTTAAAGGTTTCTCGCCCTTTTCGTTCTAATGTTGACCCGTTTTACTGGTTTTGCATTTGTGTAACTATGAGACCATAAGCACACCAATGAAAACAATGAGAGCTGAAATCAGCAAGGGACTTCCAGTCGGTTGAAGTAAATCAAAGGAACTCAATTTTGCAAATATTTGTCCTTATTCCAATGAAGTACAAATATTGCTCATTATTTTGTCTCCAATGAAGCTCCTAATTTTAGAAAAAAGAGACAAAAGCACATAATGAGTCACAATAAAAAATATTTACCAATCACTTTCAGTCACAGTCCATTCAATCTTTGTGCCAATCTTTTTCTTATTAGTCAAGAAAAATACATTCGCCCTGGGATTAATCCAGGCCAGAAACAATTAAGCGATTTGATTTTTAAGGCTCCTGGGGGACTGTTGTGCTGACCCATAAAAATTGGCGTGCAACAACTCAAAATATACTTTGCAATGCTATAAGTAGTATCTTGTTGGAAAAGATATCGCTCATGCAAAATTGGTTGATTTACAATTCATCGACAGTCATTCATTTACATCATACATTGTTTATTAAGTGGAAATTGATATGATTGTATTATTTGAAATATAGTCGCAAAATCAGTTGGAAACAAAACACACTGGACCATATGTTCAGGGAATAAAATGGAAAGCGCATGGTTTGGTCTCACACTCGAACTTCGGTTCAAATGCATTGGGAATCGCTCAACAGCCACACTCTGCTAATCCTGTGATCTTAATGTGTGCTCTCTGGTTGCATCTGAGTAAAGTGTTTGGCATGTGTGTTGTCACTGCGACATGTTTTCTCATGACGATGGTCTGGAAGATATCCAAGAAGATCAAAGACAACAAAAAAAAAAGCACATACACTATAAATTCAGACATGGCTCGCTACAAGTCACGAGAAATAGCAGATTCTCGAGTCATATTTTCATTCTTCAGAGTATTAGAATTAGGATTATAATTTATAATTTTGTACATTTCCAATTGGATCGTTATAAAACCACCCAGACATGTGTGACGATGTCTTTTGGTCAAGTGAAATGATGGCGGTTTTCCTTCAATTCGAACTGGTGCCTCTGACAAGGTGGAAGAGTTATATCAGGATGAAATCAGTCAGCGTTAGTCCAAAACCTTCAGGCTTCTTCTAGAATGCAAAACAATGAGCGGGAAAGCCTTCTAGAAAATCTGAAATTGATTTGAGGTTAATCAGAGGCAGCTATGTGCTGACTCCTAGATAACATAAGTTTGAATGTGATGATTATTAGGATTACGCAGCTCCATCTCAGTTGGACTGGACGGGCGAGGGAACATAAAGAGGCATCTGTGACTGGGCAGCCTGTTATCGCAGCTTGCTAAGTCAAATCATTTTTTGTACTTTTCCACATTTTTACAAGTTTCTATTTGTTTTGAATCTTACAGAACTGTTTTTGTTGAATAAAAATACTGTTATGTTGCATTGTGTTGTGTGTTTCTGTGAATTGGGAACCCATCGCAACAGCTCTGGTAACATTCTTTTTCTACTTTTCACCCTTTATTATTTATGCGTCATGCTAAACCATTTGCACTATTGCAACATTTTAGCATTGATATTTTTCTTTTTCAGAAGAACATCAATGCTATTAGACATTTTTTCCGCCAATATTTGTTTATGGTGCAACAACCACGAGGAGCTTTGCCCTAACATGGACGGCTGGCATGACCTCGGCGAGGAATTAGATCCGGCAATAAAATAATGTAAAGTAAATTAAGAGAGAGAATTAAATGGGCCAGGAATTTTGAACCATTTTTTGTGTATGTGTGTCACTTGCCAACATACAAAATAACAGCTGTCAGAGGACTGCTGCTCTTTCTTTACATTCAAAGTTCATCTACTGCATCCTACGCAATTGAAGTAGCGCATGCTGTCCGTTATAAGATTACAATTTTAACATCCCTAAGACCTCATAATGTTAGCAATACTAGTACTACTACTAATAATAATAATCAATGGGATTTACATAGCGCTTTATTCAGACAAGCTTTCTAGAAAATAAAATAAATAAATGAGTGACTACAGATGGGAATGGATACATGAGGGGGTAAGTGGAGGTAATCATAAGGGGGTGAAAGCGGTGTTAAAAAGGTGTGTTTTCAGTATTTTTTCTTTTTAAGGTGGTGAGTGAGGGGCGTCTCGGATGAATTCTGGTAATACGTTCCAAGGGGTGGGGCCGGCAATGGAAAATGCCCTGTCTCCCCAGAATTTGCATTTGGTCCGGCTTGGGGGAGAAAGGGTGTTGGCGTCAGCAGAGCGGCTGTGTCGGCGGTGGATGAGTTCAGTCTGGTAGGACAGGGCCAGATGATGGGGGGCTTTGAAAATTGGGAATAAGAATTTAAAGTTGAATCTGCTGAATGGCGAGCCAGTGAAGTTTATGGAGGACAGGATTGATGTGGTTGCAGGTCTCAGGGAATGGGTTAGCAGGTGGGCAGCAGAGCTTTGAATGTGCTAGTGTTTATTGATGGTAACCCATAGAGGAGACTGTTGCAGTCCAGGTGGGAGGTGACCAAGGCTTGTTGGAGGGTTTCAACAGCTGATGACGGTGAATGAGGGGCAGGTGACGTACCCGAGGTGAAAGAAGGCAGATTTGCTGGTGTGCTTTATGTTCTGTACAAAGGAAAGGGTTCAGTCCGACATTATGGCAAGATTACAGATGTGAGAGATTTCAGTCCTTTCTGTCGTCTACAACTTCCCACTAGATATACATGGGGTCGCCAACTTTTTTGAAAGTGAGAGGTAGTTCATGTACAGTGCTTCCAGTTTGAGTCACATTTTCGTTCGTATTACTTTTAATATGTATACTTTTATATAATAAATATTGTAATTAATGAATGTCATTTACAGTATGAGAAAACACTGGTCATGTAATAGATTTTTCATAACAGGAAACAAAGAATCAGAAATGACAAAACTATTTTTGTAAATCCCTACGAGTGTTCATATTTTCACATGATCACTTGTTTTTAGAAAATCACAATGTCCTGTCACTGGTGAACAAATGCTAGTACAGCCCCGCGGGTATGAGGAATCACAATGGTGACTGTGCAATAAAGAGGAAATAAAATTCTCGTATGCCAAATTCCATTGTAAAGGGAGCATTTCATGTATATTTTTATTTATGAAACAATTGTATCGAGCTACCTATCTTTATTTTTTTAAATATACATTTTTTTATTTTATTAAACGTGTTTTGTGTTTGAGCTTATGTAACGGACTGGGTCACAGCTTTTTAAAATAAAATTATGTGGAGTCGAGGCTGTGCAGACACTTTTGCAACCACAATATTTCATTTTGTTTTTATGCCTCTCAAAAAGAATAAAAATGATTGATTGAGTTGACGGGTTGAAGGAGGAATTAATAGTGGAAAATGTTTTGAAATGATTTATTTTTGTCTCAATTTTCACATAATTTCACAAACACTTGATTGGAACAGATGTGTTGATTTTAAGTCCACTACGCATGTTTGAACAGACAGATCTTTACATTCAATGTGACAGGACAGAGAAAATGTTTCTGTTATGAGTATACAAGAGCATATGTGTAAGGACAGAACTATGTTTAGCTTTGTTTGCGTGCACAGCATAGGAATGGATAGGCAAAGATCTTGCAAAAATTCAGTTTCTGCTACATTCTGTTCAAGACTTTCACATGATGTGTGTATGTCAATGGTCATCAAACTAATCCATCCATCCATTATCCAAACCACTTCTTCTCACGGTCGCAGGTGTGCTAGAGCCCATCCCAGCTGTCTTTGGGCAGTTCATACACGTCCATAAGTGGACGAGGGAAGTGGGTGTCGTTTTGGGGTTCGAAATCACCGCATATTGTGCAGAGACTTTGTACGTGGTATGTTTTTTTTATTCGTTTTGTTAAGCTGAGCCTCATGCAACCAAAATAATTAGCAGAGTTGGAGGTAAGAAGAAGCTTATCAAAATAAAAAATATCAAAATAAAACATTTTCAGACTCGAATAAGCAAAAAGTACTGCAAGTTTCTTCCCCCCCCATCTGTGTGGCACGTTGATTGACTCGTTAGCGTGTCCTCATCACAATGCTGAGGTCGTGGGTTTGATTCCAGCTAAGGCCTTCCGGTGTGGAGTTTGCATATTCTCCCCGTGCCCACATGAGTTTTCGCCAGGTACTCTGGTTTTCTCCCACATTCCAAAAACATGCATGATAGATTGATTGAACACTTGAACAATTGTCCCTAGGTATGATTGTGAGCGTGAATGGATGTTTGTCCTTGTGTGCCCTGCGATTGACTGAGAGCCCGTTAATGATGTTCTCCGCCTACTTCCCGAAGACAGCTGGAACAGGCTCCAGCGTGCCCGCGACCCTCAGAAGAGGCTTGATAATAGATGGATGGAAGCCCTCAGCCCGGTGGTTGGGAACCACTGGTCTACCTGACCATGGCCTGGTATCAACACAACCACTAATTTCTCACTACAGATTGGCATTTTCATATTTATTTATTTTTTACCCTTTCGAGATTTCTACATTTCAACTAGCTTTATTTCAACAGTTCTTTTACAATTCTTTTGCATTCCCCATGACTCAGTATCAAGGAAAGTCAATGCCGCCCTATCTCTAATGTGTATTCATCTTTCAATAGCTTACAATCTCATTGACTTATTATAAACAGAAACAAAATATAATCATACGAGTTCTGGGAATGGAGACGCATTCAAATACCTGTGTGCGACAACTTTTGTGGATATTATCAGGCCAAACTTTCAAGGGTATGTAAATATTTTTATATTTGCATGATTTGAGCTGTCATGATGATTTAAAAGGACCACAAACACTTTTATGATTACCAAATAAAAGGAAAATTGTGCCCATGATCAGTAATCCCCCAAAAATTCAATATTTCACAAGTTGTGGCAGGGAATGGACTGTAAACTTTAGAACAAAACTGGAACAGGACAGACAGGATAATTACGTTATACTGTATATATGTGTGACTGGACAGACCGATGTTTGCATTTTGCGATGTAAAACTGACAGATATGCAGGTATGCATGTTAGATGGACAAACATATTGACATTACATTATGTGCATAAAAAGGCAAACAGAGGTTTAAATACAATTTGGTGTGTGGGTCATTCTAAAATTGGAGAAAAAATTATGCGCCTGTGTTTTTCAAAAACTGACGATTTATTTTATAAATTAAGACAAAAAGGTAATGAACCTTCATATAATTCAATTTGTTTTTTGTAAGTATTATAAATGCTGGTTAAGCACGTTAGAATTATAGTTTGTTGGATATTTATGGTTTAATCAATTCATAGAGGCAATTGTAATGACTTTGAAAAAAACTTCAATTATTTGTGGACATTCACTATTTGTGGGGCCACACTGTAAATTGCAATTTCTATTTGACATGCCATTTTACTGCGATAATCAATGAATCGAATTAAGGCTTGAAAGTCCCCACCCAAGGAATAACATTAAACACCAATTGACTACAATTCTGGCTTTGAGGACAAACGCGTGTCCTTCCATCATTTCCTGTATGCGTTCACGTCCCAACAGTGTGGCGCTGCTTTGAAAAAAAAAAAAAAAAACGGGTTTGACGGCACTTCATCATGCAGCACTTTGTTTATCTTTCTTTTCTTTCTGTTCTCGGAATTGTGAGTCACCCACTAATATTTTGCGACAGAATGTGACTTTTGAGAGAGTAATGTTCCTGTGCCAGGGCACAGGAACATGTACTGTTCACTTTCTTTGCTTTGGCCACCAAATGATTGGTCTCACGGGATTCACTGCGGCCTTTATTGATCTGCACTCTCATGTTTGACTTATCGGTGAGAAGGTTGAAAGGTGAATGCTGTAATTCACCCCCTGTAACAATCTGTCAAACCTGATTGATAGAAATGTGTCCTTCATCTTGGAAATTTGAGGCAGAAGTTGAAGCAGAAAATAAAACATCCTTGTGGATTCACGGTGGGACAATTAATTAATCCAATATAATCATATAGTTGAATAAATACTCTTAACTCTAATTGTTCTAGAAATGGCCTGGCACAAAATAGTGTTTACGCTCTTTGGTGTGAAGGTTTTTTTGGGGGGGGAATTTTCATTTAAATTCCTTCGATGGCAGTAGTAAATAGGAATATAAATAAAAGAAGAGCTTCCTTCTCTTTACTCCCAAACAGAAAGATGGGTCAGCAAAATAACAGCATCTGCACAACAGATCTAGAGTGGTCAACATTATGTGAACAATAATCGGGGTTGTGTTAGCAGCCTACCCCGAGAAGACGACCATATAAAGGAGAAAGAACCCTTGTAAAGAAAAAAAAAACCAAAGTACTTTTTGCGTTTTATAAGCTCGTTAATCAAAACTGAGAATGTAATATAAACAACACCAAATTTAATGCGTTATATCAGTACAGGAGGCAAGATACTTTGCTTTGTTCCTCTATCGATAATAAAGTTAGTGTTTACCTCCACTTGCCACAAGAAAGCATATTGTTTGTTATGCTTCTCTATCTATTGCCAAGTAAATCTGCATGCCTGAAACAAGTGGGAATGTTGCTGCTTCCCTCCGCCCCTCTAACGGTGATTTACGAGTAAACAAGGCTGGCTCGACTTTACCCGTGAAGGAAACAATTCCCTGTCTGTCCGTGGCCAACCTTTGAACCTCAGCCACGGTGACTGATTTAAAATACAGATTTTTTTCTGTTCCTTGCCCACCAAGGGACCACTTTTGTTTGTCACCGTCACATTGTCAAGTACCTTGTATAAATAGCGACAGTCCTAAAATTGTTTTGGTACACTGAAGCTATGAGCTGGAAATTAGATACTGAAGAGGATATTTTTTTTTCCTGTGAGAGGGTGTGAGAAGGCTAAGCAGCCACTAGAGATAAGATCTTTATGAGTCAGTCAATAATAATTCTGGAGAGGCTGTTCAGTGATGTTGTTTAGCTTATCAAGCAATAATTACTCATCCAGGTACAGAATGTCAGAGCAAACATGATGGAAAGACACATGAAAATGTAAGGCTGCCATGATAATGAATAAAGCCCAAATTATTAAGAATGTTTTTTTTTCCAAGTCAGAAACCTTCAGAAATCATTATGTCATTAAGGCCCGAGCACTCCTTGTAAAGGCTCCAATGGAATTGCTTCACTTTTTATCACGTTATTATTCTTGGTCCCAATAATTTGTCATTTGTGTGCTGTTTCTGTAGAAGCGAAGATGGCTAAGTTGATTTTATGAATGTCTACAACTGGTGCTCCCTAAGCGCAGAACACACACTGTGTGTAGGGCCTCATCCTCAGTGGGGGGCCACATTTTGCATGAGGGGACTCAGTGGATGTGGACAGGGTCGCCTTTATTTGATTCAGGTTATATTTTTGTTTTATTACAGCTGTTAACCGTGTATTGTAAAATGGCATGTTGTGGTCATGGTATGGTCATGTTGTATCTCATACATTTAGGATTGGGACAGTTGGGGTTTGGCGCAATATCTGAAAAAAGTTTGTTTGGGGCACTTATTTTATCAGGTGCAAACGGGCAAGTTTGTTACAAATGTCGCTGAGTCCATTAGCAGAGATTAGCAGTTAAAACATAACCGCAAATAATCTCAATGACAGATAGCTAAACCAACACGTTATGCGTTTAATGAGTTCAACTTCAAAGCAGACTGTAATCAGAAAGTATTGCCTCCCCACCACACACACACAAACTCATAATTATTTTGCTTTATGACACTACTTTTTCGCATGTTGGCTCGGGACTAAAAAAAGATATGCAATGTAAATCGGGTGATTTCTTCCTTGTTCCTGAGTGGAGGAATTGCTACAACTGCCCCTGGTCTCCCTTATGCTACGTAACGTCATCCTTATGTGAAAAACATGACCCAAAAAAAAACAAACAATGTCAGTGTTGATAAAAGCTCAACAACAAAACTTGTGATGGATCATTATTTGCAGGATATTAAATCAAGAACATTATATCGTTCCAATGAAATGTATAAAATGGTCATCACTATAATTGTTTCCCCTGTTACTGTTTCATTCTTTTATGCCTTGGAAAACGTATTATCCCGTGTCTATTTGTTCTTTTTGGGGTTTTTTTGTAATGAAACTGTCCCTGTTGACTTCATATCTTAGACCAATGAAGTATGAAATTGGCCACAGACTGCTGGGAATTCCATTATTTCTTTGAAATGCGAGGTTATGCCTTGTAAGATGCATTGTACGTATAGTCATCATGAGCAGTGGGCAACTCATAGAATCACAAAAGCAACAGCACGCGCGAATGCTTCCTATGAACATTTATCAGCGGCATTGCTACTTTGAAGGTGACATGTTTTTCTCTGCCTTTTCTGGCATATTGTGGATTGATTCATGATATCAACATAGAATCAGAATAATGAGGAGCAAAAGAATGAGTGTGCCTTTATGTAACTGTGTGGAGGTGGTGAATACTGTATTGAATGCATTTTAGTGCATAGCAAACAAAAGTAATAAGTAAAACCAGACACTGTCAATAAAGAATTATTTCTGTCACACATTCAGCACATTGAGCAAACCCATACTTTCAAATGTACTTGTTCTTCTCCACCTGCAAACCATAACATAGTTACAGGATGTCTTTTTCAAATGCTAACAAACAGTTTTCCAAGACGTGAAACATATATTACATAATACATACATTACCCTTTGTAATTTACCGACATACGTATTTTGCTCACTATAAAAATTTTGATGCAATTAATTCAGCCGGACTGCAGGATTGAATTTTTATTAAATTTCATCAGTCTGATCATTGCACTGTTGGCCATTGAAGACCATTTATCTCGAATAAATTATCATCACAATAAAAGGGTTATGGAATCATTTTTATTTGCATGTATTTGTATAAGTTTTGCAGAGTTTTGCATTTCAGTAATTTAAAAAATGCAGTTGTTGAGAAGAGTCAGGGGAGGCTACAACTCTAAATACAGAGCACTGTTTCCTGCAGCTGCACTGAAAGACCACATGCTGAGTCAGCTTTCACCAACAAACATTGACCTCCACAATTAATTGTGACACAGTTAAAGGTGGTTTTCAGAAAGCGTGGTGGAGGAGTGATATGAAAGCAAAAAAATGAACTTGTTCAAAACCAGGTCAAAATTATATAAATTTAAATTAAACCTTCATGCAGTGTGTTATGAATAAAAAAAGCTAGTTCAATCACCCCTTTGTTGAATGTCCTGGTAAACTATTATATTGGAGCACTAAGTACCTTTCCGCCAAGCACTGTAAGTTACATTCAGTACCAATTCTATGCTGAAAATTAACTCCGAGTGGTGAATATTATTAGAACAATGCTCGTCATTTATGTAGCGATAATTTGTAGCATACCGTAGATCCCTTTTTATGATTAGTGATGATTTGCGTCGTAAAATATGTAATGCCTGCAGCTGAATCATGTGCCTTTTAAATCCTGAAACTCACACACAAGAATACCCTAAAGAAATAGTGGAAGCAACTAGCATGAAAAAAGATGTATCTATTTTAATGAACGTACATTTGAAACATAGCTTAAGAACAGAACCGTGAAATTTTTAAAAGTTTCGCCCAAATACACACACACAATTATATATATGTGTATACATGTATATATATATATATATATTTTTTTTTTTTTTAATTGAATCATTATGTATTTATTTTATTTGTAAGCAAATTAACATTTATTACCGCAATAAAACACAGGGAAGAAAGTACACCGACTATCTATAGCGATTTCCAGATGAATGTACGGTACCCATCCCTACATTCAATTAACCTTTACGTTGCAACTCTTCCGGGAGTTAGCGTGTGTAATTTACTCATATAAGTCAAATTAAATTTATTTATACAGCTCTTAATCACAGAAAAGTTTCAAAGGGCTTTACTTGGCCGCAGTTTACACATATTAATGTCATTTCATGATCTCAACTTCCAAGAGGGCAAGGAAAAACTAAAAAAAAAAAAAAATCTGAGGGGAAAAAAATCTGAAATCTTGAGAAGGGGACGTTATCCCTTATCCAGGATGACCAGGTTGCAATGAATGCCGAGTGGGCAAGGTTTCACACAATATGGTGCTATACAATGTTAGTTACAATATACATTTAACAAGATGAAAGGCTGCAGGAAGACACCTTCAGAGAAGTGGGGCATCTTGAAAGCCCTCCCCTGTTGGCCATCAGTGCCACCGAAAAGGTGGGCCACCTCAAATCTTGCTGGATCAGTTAGAGCAGAATCCTTACAGGGATATCCAATATCCGGGGTCGAAGGGGCGTAAAAAGAGAAGAGGCAGCATTTAAACAGGCCAACATGTAGTAAAATTCAATATAAGGGTATACAAACAAGTCTTAAGTTGAGTTTTAAATATTTGTATTGAGATAGCGTTTCTAATTTCCGTGGGTAAGGCATTCCAGAGGACTAGAGCCGGAATTGAAAACACTCTAGAACCTTTGGACTTCTTTCTGACCAGTGTGTTGTGAACAAAGAGTTTGGGACAGATCATATGGTAACACTAAATCAACGAGATAAGCAGGTGCTAAATGGTGTAATATTTTACAAGTGAGTAGGAAAACCTTGAAATGGCATCTCAAGTGGACTGGGAACCAATGCAAATTGGCTCGTATCAGGGTAATATGATCAAACTTTGTTGGCCTTGTCAGGAGTCTAGCTGTAGCATTTTGTACTTGCTGCAGGCGTTTAATACTCAACATGCAAAGACCCGATAGCAAAATGTTAATAATTTCATTTGTGTTCTAAATTCCTGCAAATTTATATGTCACCATATGGAAAGCGCTTTGTTACAGCTCCAGCTGTTGTGAAATGCGCTTTGTAAATAAAGTGGTATTGTATTGTTTTCTTGTTGTATTATGTTGTATAAGTGTTGAGGCGAGACATAAGCGCATGAATATTTTATTTTTGTGTCACGAGCAGATAACATGGGATTGATCTTATTGAGGAGGTGAAAAAAATCTCTCCATGTAACATTACAAAACTCTGAGCCTGTGCTGAGCCTGAAATACTAACACATGTTTTGAGGCATTCTACAGTGTCAAAGGCGGCGCTCGGCTCGAGTAATAATAGGAACGATGAGGTGTCGGAGTCCATAGCTAGGAGTTCGTTAAAAAAATATCAGCATAGATCAGGATGTTTTTTTTTCCTCAGTCACTTTTAGCCAACCTGATCGTGCCTGCGCGACAAACTTTCAGACATGTTTTGGTATCATTTGTTGTTTCACTTCTCTTTCCACATATGCTTGTTTTACTTCCTGCTCTTATGTGTTTCCTGTCCTGTAATTAACATGAGTGATGGTTTACTTTCCTCGAGAAAAAAAATATCATTATATAAAAGAGCACTGATGGCGTGCATCTGAAGACATTATGCTGATGATGGTTTAATCTTCATTGGGTCAAACACCAAATTGTACAACTTTGACCCCTTTGAACTTCAACGTATAATTGTGACAACAGCACCCCTCTGTATAAGAGACTAGTGTAGTTCTTAATTAGTTACTAGTGACAGAATAATGACAAGGTCTGATTGCTCGCTATGTGTCTTCAAGAATAAGTGGGTTAAGCATGCATGCGTTTACACTGCAGGATAATATTAGTGGTTTTAAGTCAAGCATAGCAATATGTCTTCTGAATGTGTTTAAATGTATTGCTATGTGAACCACCACTGCAAACCTCGGCTGTGAAGGCATGTGTCTTGTAACAGAAAAAAAAGTAATACAATGTTGAGACAAACTTTTATGACCTCTTAGTAGCGCGTCTGTGCCGTCCTATCAGCAGCCGGCCATTAGAATTAGGAATCTCTTGAAGAAAGTTTTTTCAATGGCTCAGTTCCGCCAGTGATTCACAAACCTGTCTGCCATTCTGATCAAATAAAGCAAGAGCACCTTCTTCAATTGGAAATGTAGCTGTAACAGCACACACAGTTAAGCCTTCGAAACGGTGAAGGTTTCATATATCAGTGCAGATTAGAATCACAGCAACTATTTCCCATTTTCCTTGAAGGGAATTTCCTGCTGATGATTGGGGCACTATGATAGAATGTTAACGTCAGGACAGGATGCTGTGCTAAATGACAGAGCGGGCTTTGGGGCTTTATTGAAGAGACTGTGAAGGTAGATCTTGGACATCAAGGACCTTCCATTTCTTTTTTTGTCCTTTATTGAACGTGACATTAAAAAAGACATTAACACAACATTTTCCAACAATCACTGGCCATGCGTACATGGACATTTAAAATATTCATATTTTAATTGAGAACATATTTTGCCAAATGTGTTTGCGTGAGTTGCCCATAGAATTTCATTCATACCATACTTCTGCTCATAATAATAATTTCATATTTATTTTGGTTGTTTAATTATAAATTTGGCCTTTTTTTTCTTAGGTTGAAGTGTACATTATCAATGATTTTCAAAAATAATAATTGGGAGCACAAATTGGATTTAGTTTTGGATGCTCTCCAACCCACATTTCCTTCCATTGATTTATCTTTGCCCAAATAAAAATTATTTATTTGGCAGAACTAAATGGATCACAACCAATATGCGCAAAGTGTTGATTCTCCAAGGGAGGGCTCGACCCACTTGAGTTCACAACATTTTACTAAAAATACCCAATTGTCTAATTAGAATCTGTTATAAAGGACTAGATGTTGATATCCCTCTAATCAGCTTACTTCGAAATCTGGTGGGATGTTCAATTGAGTGATGGCATCCGTCAGGTGAGGAGTAGAGAACTCCGGTTCCTCGAGAGCCATATGTGCCCGTTTTAGCTCTCTCCTGACTCCAAACACAGCTGATTCAAATAATCAGGATTGTTTCAGGCTTCTACAGAGGTTGTTGATATGCTGATCGTTTGAATCAGGTGTGTTTGGAGTAGGGAGAGAGCAAAAACAGGCAGGAAATGGCTCTTGAGAAACCGGATTTCCCTACCACTGCTTTAGGTTTTCAAGTGGGCGCCCTCCTTCCCATCTCCTTCAGTAGTCTGGATGTTGAGGTTGCAACCTACTTCCGCTGGGCGTACCCTTAAATTGCAGCCTTGCTGTTGGGCATCAGCTGCCAGTTGTGCGTTTCTCAGCTTCTTACGCTCGTAGGCCTCCGCTGCACCTTCCTGGGGCACGGATAGCTCGATGACACAAAAACTTGAGTGAGGCTGACCAGAAAACGAGGTGTGGTCTAAGGTTGGGGGTTACAATCTCAGTTGAAAAACAGAGCTTCTTAGCCATGTCTGCCAACAGCTTCCAGTCCCGTGTTTTGTCCATCAAAGTCACACTGGAGGCTCGCAGGCTGATTGCATTGTCAGCCAGTGCGCTGTTGATGTCATTTTTTCCCCTCCTTTCTCAGAGGAAGAACATGAAACCTGATGTAATAGGAATATCTCGTTTATGGGAATACTTGGCAATGTCAACCAGCATTTGTTTAGCACAATGGACTAGTAAAGTCAAGTCTGAAATAAACAGTCTACAGCAGAGCACAGCAGACATCACAGTGATTTTAGACCTTTTTTAGGAAATCAGACGCCATTGACGTTTGCACTTTAAGTGCTTACACACAACTGTGTGAATGATGGAAAATGAATTTTGACCGGTCTTATCCTTGAAGAGCCGCTTCCTGCCAGGAGACTAACCAATTTAAACAAACAACCAATTTTGCCAAGAGGAGATCAAATAGCCAACTAGAATTATACCACAAGCTTGTTGATTCTAGTCAGATGAAACTTGATTTCAATGTGAAATTCGGAATAAGTTCCAAAAGCACCATCAAATCATTACATAATATTGTACATCCTCAGAACTTTGTAACTATATAGTAAGTCATTCAGCATGTTGAGCATCCAGGATCTCAACACATGGTGTTTCTATGGCTTTTAAATGTACTTCCGTGATGGAATATTAACGATGACAAAGAAGCAAAATTGATGCAGCACTGAATAAAAATTTGAACTTATTGTGACACTAGAAAGACCAACCATAAATCAACAATAATGAGCGAAGAACAGAATGTGCAGTACATCAAGTACACATTTTATTTACAATTGAGACCTTCTTTTGTACACACTGGGACAAAATTCCAATCCGAAGTCACCACATCAAACTTGTGGAACATGTGGTGAGCAACAACACCTTTGCAATGACTCTTGGTTTTTTCTTTTGAACACGGCTTTGTTTTTGCTGGAAGTCAGTGTACTTTTAAAAGAAGATCTTCAGTGACATTTCTTTTATGGTTATTAATGGGGTGAGTCTCCATCCTGACTGCTGTCGCAATACCCTGGAGAAAAACCTCATGCCCCTTTGACTTTGGGTTACAGGCAGGGTAAAACTTGGACACTCCCTAAAACAAAACATAACTGACGAACATACTCCATAGACAACGCCATAATTGCTCCAGTGAGAGATGAAGATTGCTACTCCATGTAGCCAGCAGAATCACATCGTCTGCAAAAAGCAGAGTCGCAAAACTGAGGCCACAAAAACCAACCTATTTAACACCTCGGCTGCGCAGAGAATTTCTGCCTTTAAAGGGTATCAACAGAATTGGTGACAAAAGAGCAGGCTTGGTTGACTCCAGTCTTAGCTGGAAACGGATCGGGCTTGTTGTGTATTGGGAGTGAAGCACAAGGAGTCTGGCACCTCATACTTCTCTCCAAAGTAGAGTCGTGTAGACTGGTTGGCAAACTCCCTTGCACCCATGAGAACCCTGCTGAGGGTGAAGCGATGCTCCACTGTTCCACTGTCAAGAAAAAAAACACACACCACTTCCTTCTGAATCTGAGATTCGACTTTGACGAACCCTTTCAGAGGGGATTGTCACAGACAAAAAACTGATGATAAGTATGTATAAGTGGTCGTGTTACAATTTCTGCCCCTATTCTCCCTCATCCCACAGGGAGTAACTTGGAATTCATTGAAATCTGAGCGCGTGAATGTTTGAGCTTTGCTGACTTCCAATCAGATCTTTTTTTTTTTCATCGGGTCAGTAGTGAGCATATACTGTATATATCCAGATCAAAATCTGAAGGCACTACTCAGTGGCCAATACAATTTGTGTCTGAATGCTAGCATGTCAAATACAGTAGGTGCAATCTATCATGTGAAGTGAGGAAGGACAGTTGTTCTCTTTGCAGGGAAAATGACAGAGGTGGCTAATTAGTGGTCATTATCGTCACAAGAGGAAGCTTTGTTATTCTTCCAAAAATACAATTTCACATTTTGAAGGCAAGACTTTTTCCCCCCCCGTCTTTTGATAGTGAATTGCTGTTACACTGTCTGTAAGTTTATATTGATACTTGCATCTCAATGCAAAAAAAAAGAGGAGTTGACTTCTTCCTTTGCTTGATTCCTGCAGCAAACACACAACCGAAGGGGGTAGCGAAAGTGACAGGAAAGCACAAAATGACAACCTTTTGCCACTCACTGTTGCAAAACTATGCGACCAAATACAGTCTTACAGGGACATATCAATTTTATTTATTGCATGCCCACATCTGGAACACAAATCGTGCTTCTTCTGACATTCCTGACATTCATCAAGAGACAAGGTATATCCTGGACTGACTGCAAACTAATCGAAAGGAACATGTTAACAACCAAATTGGCACTTCTAGACAATTGAGCGACATCAATTGAAACATAGGGAGGACATACAAATTAATGGCAAGGGGGGGGCTGCCCCCAAGAGATTCTCATGATGTGACTGAGTGCAGCATACACACACAAAGATTCACAAGCAGCTAATAAAGATTGATAATACAGTGTAAATGTTTAATGTCTACATTAGATTTGTAGTGTTAGTGGAGTTCATTTTTTTTTAAAACCGAACACAAAAAGGAAATATACAGCATTAACCACACACACCCAAAAAGAATAAAAATATGCACACATTGTCACAAAGTAAGCTAAGCCAATCATTTCTATAGGCAAAAGGTTGGAGAGGGGTTTCCCTTTGAAGAAATAATAATATATGAAAATCAAATTAAGTGCTGCAATTGTCAGCTACTTGGTGGGAGAAGGCATCAAAGCGTGTCGTTTGTTTAGAAGGGTGGCAAATTGGTCTATCACTGTGTTGTAACTCAGTGCATAGAGGTTAATCACATGACTGTAGCGCAACACTATTTGCACTAAAATACTTTTGAAGTAACAGAGATTACATTTACATGTTTTTTTCACTTATGTGTCTTGATTGTTAAAGAAAAACGTTATGTTATAAATATATTCTTGTTGGGGATATTTAGCAAAAGCAGAGAAAGAAAACAAGAGGCAGCTGCAGTAACAGTTTGCACAGCCCAACACTTTTATCATTAACAGTCAGCATGTAAAAAGTGCTGCTTCCTCACTTTCGGTTGATGAAAGCACGGCAGCAATCTTTTAGTCTGATAGTTCAACATGGGTCATTTCCTGTGCAAAACTGTTTTGTGTATCTGCAGAGTGGTGACTCTCAAACATGCAAACATGGAAAACATACGTGTCCATTTCACACAGAACACAAAGAGAGAGTTGATTGACAAACTAGGAAACAAGAACACATTCATACTATAAACACAAAAAGCATCCAGACCCAAAATCAGTTAATCAAACAAACAGTGTACAGCTGTTTACATTTACATAATCTGATCATGTGCTGTATCCCTCCCCCCCAGTTCTTTTACGTATGACTGCCAGTGTTTATTTCATTCCCAACTGTGCAGTACAGTTTCAAAGAAAAAGTCTCCAAAAATGCAACACAGTGAATACCTGATAATGGAGACGTAAAAATGTAGAAATAATATTTACTGTTATTTATATATACAACCATTTTTGATAACTTTGCACAATAAATAAAAAAATCCGTGCACAAAATAGCTTCCCCCTTTTATGAACTTGCACTGTGCTCATGCTGAGAAAAAAAAACAGTTTACATGTCAAATATTGTTAGCTCAACGTGTTACCATCGCTTTGCTAATGTTTAAAAAAAAACGTGTCATTCGCTTCTGATAATATTCAGTGAAAAAGTACAGCTGACTTGAAATTGTTTTTACAGAGAAGTTGGAGAATTTTTGAACGGAATTAGTTATTTGGCTGGTGCAAGAGTCAAGACAGCCAATTCACCACCTGTCATTCTTGGAGCACACAACATCAATCAAGTCTCTTATATGAGGTCATGGATTGGGAATATTTTGTTTCTCAGAATCTCTTGCCATCATTGTTAATTTTCCCTGCGGGGCTGGAGAGGGACTCGTTTTCAGCTCTGGCGTTTCATCAGTTAGACTATTTGCCCAGACCAACCCACTTTAGCTCACAAGGTTTTGTGAAAATGTCTAATGTTACTCTTATTAGTGCACCAATCTAAAATGTCTTCTTGTCTCTGCGCCACCTAAACTTTATATTTGATCAAAAATTTAAATTGCAACCGAATGACTGAATGAATGCGCTCACAAGATTGTGATCAATGTTTATTTCACCAAGTATGACATCAACAATTGCAGTGTTTAATAAATGCATTTATTTAAATGCTTTAGTGTGCGGCACAGTGGACGACTGGTCAGCACGGTGGCTTCGCAGCGCCGAGGTCATGGGATCGATTCCGGCTCCAGTCTTCCTGTGTGGAGTTTACATGTTCTCCCCGTCCCTACGTGGGTTTTCTCCGGGCACTACGGTTACCTCCCACAATCCAAAAACATGCATGGCAGGTTCTCAAAATTGTCCACGGGTATGATTGTGAGTGTGGATTGTTTGTCCTTGTGTGCCCTGCAATTGGCTGGCAACCAGTTCAGGGTGTACCCCACCTACTGCCGCAAGGTAGCTGGGATAGGCAACCTCGACCCTCGTGAGGAGAAGCGGTACTGATAATGAATGGATGAATGCTTTAATGCAGACTCTTTCATTTTCAAACAGCATATTTTAATTTATATTTACAAGTACCAAAAAAAATCCTAACATAAAAACAAAATATTGAACTGTGGTTTGCACATTTTATTTTGTTTTGTGTTGTTGATGGACTTCCATGAGTCCTTATTGTGAACGTACTGATTGCTCTGTCAGAGAGGGAGAGATTAGGAGAGAGCGAGAGACGCAAGCACACATTTACACACACACGCGCTAACAACAATCACCACACCGGAAAAGTTACGTAAAAGCGTGTCGCGTAAAACACTCTGGACAAAAAATTGTGGTGAAAGCAAACTGTGGCTATTTATGACAATGTGTTTGCATGCACATTAATGAAATGACACTACATGCCATTGAGGCACACCATCGAACAAACTCAGAATATTGTGCTTGCCCTATCCTCAGACGTTTGAGTCACCTCTTAAAGCACTTAAACCAAGACTGAAATATGCCTCCAAAACAATATGTCACTTTGAGACTTTTTCTATGTGAAAAGTTGTCATTGTGTTATTAGCGCTTCGAAACGCTCCATTTGAGAATCAGAGGAGGTGTTTTCCATCATGCGTTATTGTAATGCAAATATGACTCTTGCATTATCATACCTCTTTTTACTGTGTTATTTGGTACAGACAGGGTGTAATGTAATTGCAGTTGTGTTACTTTTGATGACAACCATAGCAACAAAGTTAATGAATTCTAGTGCTTTTTATGTAATGACCGTCTGTACAATGCAATTGTAACATGAAGGTGTTTGAACCACAGTGGGGGAGTGTTCATACTTTTTTTGCTGATGCCCACTATGCACTACTTGGATCAATTCCATGCTGATTTCAAAATAGTCCAGCAGGCCATGGGAAATTGCTGCTCGGGCTGGAATAATGACTCTCGCAACGCATAAAGCAGCCTGGCCCATCGGGAATCCTCCCAGTGCTGTCGATTAGCCACTCGCGTTGTTCCCTGGATCACCTTTTTCTATGTTGCCGCCATGTCGCTGTTGTCTTTCCATCTTATATGAACCCAAGATCTCAATCCATCAAGATTACAAATGTACCGTATATTCCGGACCTTAGGGCTCACTTTAAAGTCCCAAATTTTCCCCAAAACAAACGAGGCGCCTTGAGCATCACACTTGACCATCAATCCTTTTACTCATTGGGCTGTTTGGAGTGCATGTTAGCACACCCTGCTGGACAAAGTCTGAGTCATCGATGATTCGAATTGACTGTGACTAATACATTATGTGACTATGGTGTTTGGGTGATGGTGTAGGAGAAAGCTGGACAAAAGGGCAGCTGTCCACAATGTTGTAGTCTGTCTTATCATTTATGTTATTGCAAGCAAGAAACGTCCCAGGTTTAGACAACAGACTGCAAAAAGCTCAAAGCACATCTCTCTAAACAGCCATGTGATTGGCTGAGTCTGAGTGGCTCCCAAGAAACCATTGCTATAATCTTTTTGTGTTATTTTTATTTATTTTGGGTTTATAGATGGCATGAGAGATACATGTTTTGTGTTAATCTTATTTCTTTGCTTCATTGTTTGCTTGTATGCTGAGTTTTTTTTATTTTGATTTGAAACCGTGACTCTAAGGAGTGTGACCAGTGAAGTCCCTCCCCTGACGTTGTCTAGTGGATGTATTGCCATGACACCTCTTTTTGATTAGAGTCAGTGTTATTGGCAGTGATTCCTTATAGTTCCAGAACTTCTGTCATTGACTTCGGGTGATACCTCTAGCAGTGACCCTTAAGGTTTGAGTCATGCTGAGCTGAGTTTAGCTGAGTTGAGCTAGCGTGAGCTCGTGCCTTGTAGTGCAGCGCGTGCTTAGTATATGCATTAAATATGGAAATAGCACCCACAACCCCTTTGATGCAGCGAGTCTTATGGCAGTAAAAATATGGTAGTTGCTTGTACCTCTCTTTCTCTCTAAGTCTTTTTTCCTATTGTGTCAACTCTGGAGGTTGAAAAAAAAATAATGTGCCCGTTTTCACGAAGTAGTTGTAATGTAGAAGTCCTGCTGTCAAACTTCTTGGGTTAATTGGTGGCAATCAATTTTTACAATTAATACAGTCAAAATATTTGATGTATTTAACGAATGCGCAGAATGACCCGCCCCTGCATCCTCATCATTCCATTCACTAGAGCAGACAGTGAGCGCAGACAATGCAATTTAAAGGTCATCAAAGCTGTGTTTTTTTTCGTTTTTTTTTTTTTTTAAAGAGATCCCCCCATGCTTATGTATCGGCGGCATATTACAGTAAACAGGTCAAACTAACCAGTGGCAAACTAGTTAAAAAAAAAAAAAAAGCTGCCGCCTGTACTCCTGGAAGTATTTGCGGCTACTTGAATGCTAGGCGCTAAGACAGCTTCCGTCGCAGCAGCATGGACTTTATTTGTACTGTATGCACGTCTGTGCGTAGCAGTAGCAATGAATGATGCAGATCCTTTCTTCCGTGGTGAAAAATAAATGACCTCACTAACAAGTTGTTTTCAGCAAGGAGGCGAACGAGGAGGCGCTATGCGTGCTAATTGCTGCGTTTTGAGATGTACACAATAACAGGTCTCAACATCACATTTTTAATCAAGTTAGCTTGTCATGTCATCTTCCACACCGCTTATCCTGTACAGGGTAGCGGGAGGGTGCTGGAGCCTATCCCAGCTGACTACGGGCAAAAGGCGCACTACACCCTGAACTTGTCAGGTTCGCCGGTAGGCGAGGAGGAGGTGGACCCAGAGGTGCGAGGAAGCAGGGAAAAGGGTAAACTAAAGGGAATTTATTAAATTAATCAAATGAGGACAAACAACATGGCATGGACAAACAAACGTGGCAGGGTGCAAAATGACTAAGACGAACTAAACGTGACTAAACAGAACAAAAGCCGAGGAACAAGACAGTGACAAAAACCAGGGACATGAGAGGGAGCGAGAGCAAGAACATGGCCGTGAAGGAGATCAGGGAGCGGTCGTGACAGTCCAAACGGAGTAGCAGGAGTAATGTTCCGGCAATGGGTTGTCGGAGTGAGGTGTTTAAATAGTCCAGTCAATAGGGGAGCAGATGGGAATCAGGTGTGTTGATGATAACGGGGAACAGGTGCGTGGCTGGTGAGACAGAGTGCTGGGGGGAAACGCCCTACTCAGCTGACAAACATAAACAAAAGTGCACATGGTAGGAAAGTGACAAAAACAATAACAAAAGCACATGCAGACGAAAACAATGACAAAAACCCCTGTCATGCCCGACGCGGATCATGACAGAACTGGTCGCCAGCCAGTCACAGGTCAGACATAGACACCGTCACCAAGTGGGAACCAAGCCCACGCTGCCCGCACACAGGTCAGGTGGATGTAACACTTCGCCATCAGCAATCTTCAATTTAGCTTGTTTTTTATTGACATATAAGTTTACATTTATCTACAAAGAAAATAAGTTAGTACAAAATGTAAAACATTTTTGCATTTAAAAAATGCATTCAGAATTACACAAATACAAAATTACAGCAAGTAGAAACGTAGGTCTAGACTCTAGACTTACTAACCATTTTTAACAACCTGAAATAGGACTGTCTCCGACAAAAAAACATCTTTCCTGTCTTTGCATTTTTAAAATAATTGCTTTTATTGTTTTTAATGGCACAACGGCATTTTCTGTCATATTTGAAAATTACTTTATCAAGAAAAACGCAATTAAAATCTAAGTCGCAATTTCTGCCAGAAAAATTGCAATAAAAATTTCTCCTAACATTATTCAGCCCTAGCAGCCACATGCATGTTTAAATGTAAACATGGAAGGAAAGCAGGTTGGCCCTCTGGGTGGGGAATTCAAATTAAAAAAAAGAATACAGATGGAACAATAGATAAGCAGGTCGTGATTTCCACTCATGGCGAGAAGGAATTCTAGTTCAGTTCAAGTTTAAATTACCATCACAACTATATCTTTGCTGCTGTAACACTTCAAATTTCCCCATTGTGGGACTAATAAAGGACATCTTTATCTTTATCTTTATCTTTTAAAGCATGTGGTTGTTGTATATATGTTTGCATAAAATATGGCATATTTTCGAGCGAGTTCGAATTGCAATTAATTACCATTAAATAATTTTAAACATGGTTAACTCGATTGACATGGGTTAGCATTTGACTACCCTAATTATTAGATTATAGTACACATTGTTATTCTATTTGTTGTAAAAGTGAAAAGTCAACAAGAAAAACAAATACCCAATTAAATTAGTTACCCCCCAAAAATGTGCAATAGTTATATAAGTACCTGTCCTTCATTACTTTACTTCACACTGCTGTGTATTGTCATGATCCGCGTCGGACATGACCGGGGTTTTGTTATTGTTTTCATGTTCATGCGGTTTTGTTATTGTTTTCTTCACCTCCCGGCCATGTGCACTTGTTATTGTTTTGATCTGCTGAGTAGGGGCGTTTCCCCTCAGCACCTCGCCCTAACCAGCCACGCACCTGTTCCCCGTCAGCTCACACACCTGATGCCCATCCGCACTCCTAATGACTGGACTATATAAACACCTCATCCCAACAACTCATTGTCTGAACATTACTCCGTTTGGACTGTCACGACCGCTCCCTGATCTCCTTCACGGCCATGTTCTTGCTCTCGCTCCCTCTCATGTCCCTGGGTTTTGTCACTGTCTTGTTCCTCGGCTTTTGTTCTGTTTAGTCACGTTTAGTTCGTCTTAGTCATTTTGCACCCTGCCACGTTTGTTTGTCCACGCCATGTTGTTTGTCCTCATTTGATTAATTTAATAAATTCCCTTTAGTTTACCCTTTTCCCTGCTTCCTCGCACCTCTGGGTCCACCTCCTCCTCGCCTACCGGCGAACCTGACATGTATGTCTAGATCAGGGGTGTCAAACTCATTTTTGTGGACGGGCCACATCATAGGTGTGGTTTCCCTCAGAGGGCCGGTATGACTGTGAACCCATATAAATTGATTGGAAAGCCAGTTTTGAAATCAGAAGCTAGTAAGTAATTGTTCAACAATTTTTCAATTTATTTTAAAAGGGGCGGATTGGTAACAAATAAATGGCAATATCTCATATCTCAGTGTTGTTAAAAGTGACGAAAATTTGCTAGAAACAGGAAGTTGATGCAGATGATTTGCCCTTTGCGGGCCACATAAAATGAGGTTGCGGGCCAGATCTGGCCCCCGCGCCTTGAGTTTGGCACATGTGGTCTAGATGAATCAATAATAAATATATACTAATAATAATAATAAGAACAATAATAATAATAAATTATATTTGGAACTGCATATGTTGATGTCAATGGCCAGCTCTACATCTTGTAATAAATAGATACCAGATAATAGATACTATATTTCAGGCTGATTGAATAAAGAACATTTCGGCTCTTACTTGTATTTACAATAGTTGGTTCTCAGACAGACTATTAGGTTGTCATTTACCTGATATGTTTCGGCAATAGTCTTTTGCCTTCTTGAGACTGTCACATGATGTTGTCTTGTGACTCATCTTTTTTAGCTGATGTTCAATGAGGGTGTGATAGGCAGATAGGACACTCAGGAGATGCACAAACCTCACGATACAAGACCTCACTCAACTCCTTCATTTATACATATTTTCAATTCAGAAACATCAACTACACACAAAAATAAAGATTTGCCATGACCCACTGTCAGCCATCATGTGGAATTTCTTCATGGAAGACTTTGTGGACGACATCTTGAAAAAATTTAAAACAGGACACACACAACAACTGACAGACCACCTGAACACCATAGACACCTTTGGGAGCATTACGTTCACTCATGAAGAAGAGAGACAACTCCATACCCTTTCTGGACCTAAAATACAACACACTTACAATGGAGACATGAAAAATAAAAGTACATAGGAAACCCACGCACACCAACCGACCTACCTGTCAAAATGACAGGTGGTTCATTGAACATCATTGCATCATAAATGACCAACCTTTTAGTCTATCTGAGATTGAAAAAAAACACAACAACAATAATTTCATATATTACAACAGCAAGACAAGTCTCTGTTCAGGGTTTAGGCCACTTCTTGAAAAAGTCAGTGGGAATAAGCTGAAGCCTGTTCACCTGTTCTCAAAAATAGATGTGTGGATTTCATACCAATCGAGGGGAAGATATCTTTAATGATGGCACCCACGTGATTTGGTAGGAACAAATTGAGGAGGGCCCTTTTCTGATCCATCGTAACTATGCAGACATCAAGGTGGCAAGAACTTGGACAGAAGACTGACCTCAAAATCACAAACAAACTACTATTTTCCCAGCAGAGTGGAAGCTGTTAACTCTTCGGAGAAACACATTTTATATTTATCCATGGTCACATCCTTTATGTGGGCCTATTACTAAACAAAAAAATCCAAAACAACTGATTTGAGGCAGTTATTGTAGGCACCAAAATGTGACAGCATACTTCTAATTTTGAACCTGTATTTTCCAAATGTAAATCTACAGAAAGAATGCAACCAAACACAATCAAGTGGGGAATGAAAAGCAGTGTCAAAACAACACAGATAAACAGCATGCATGGCCCGTGTTGTTTTGCAACAAGCTTTTGTGTACTGTGTCATTACCATGGTGAAATGGGTCACTCGACCATTATGCGTGGTCACAAATGCAAAGTATTACATTATCATTCTTTTATGCATGGTGACTTCAATGTTGATTTCCTCAGTCCTAAACATGCTTCATTTGACTGCCAGTAAAAAACAAAAAAGGTAAAAATGTGTATGTTTGCTTTTAAAGGAAGCAGTGATTGGTAATCTAACCTTGCCAATGGGAGTTCTTGTTTTTTTTTGTTTGTTTGTTTTTTCTAATCTGTCTACATTTTACTTTGAGTTCTTCTTTTCCGCAGCCAGGAGACACAATGTTCAGCACTTAGCAGAGGAAGAAGCAAATTGAGGTTGCATAACCGCTTAGAAGCCCAGAATTAGAAGCCCAGAATGAGGTCTGCTTTATTTTATTTCTTGGCTGTTGTTGGTCTCACATATTCAGGAAAAATGTGTGAACCCAAATCCTTCAGTAAAAAAAAAAAAAGCTATATTTTGTTATTTTTTTTATGCCATGCTGCTCGCCAACGTGATTTCACCAGATGTGCATTGCATTCAAATGAGCAGAGTTCACCTTAAATAAACATTTCACTGGCGGCCTGTTGCAACCCAAGAAGAAAGCACAATATCATGATGACTTTACTGTTACAACTGAAAATCTATCAAAAGCTGCCATGCTTGAAATAGATTTGAATTCACTCACTTACACTTAGGTTTCATTTAAATGAATATAATGAAGGGAAATACAGTGAACCCTCGCTACTTCGCGGTTCACCTTTCGCGGGTTCAGTGCTTCGCGGGACTAAAAAATATTCGGGGGCATTGTAGTTTCGCCGAGCGGCACGACGGGGCGCTGGAGCGGTTAGACGGCCGGCGTGCGCCGAAGAAGAGCGTGGGCGAAGAGGAGAGTGGACGAAGAAGAGCACGTTCCCCCGGGCACGATTTGGGGCGACGTTTCGCGCGGTTCGGACCGTACCAGAGCTCCGGCCGGCGTGCGTGGCAGTTAAGCCGAAGAGGAACAACTTCCGCCCGGGCATGAGCGGAGCGCGAGGCTGTCAGTTATGAATGAATAAATAAATAAATGAAGAATGCCACCTTTCATTTCACAGGGCACACCGGACGGCGTACCAGCAGGTAAAAGTCGAAGTAATTAAATAAATACAAAAAGAAGTAATTGAATAAATACAAAATTAATGGCTGGGGAATAAAAAAATAATAAGTTTTAATAATAATTTTTCATATTTTTTTTTGTTATAACATGAATTTCACTCTCTCTCTCTACCCGTATATATATATAAATATATATATTTTTTTAAGCATTTTTGAAGGTGCGCCGCTACTTCGCGGATTTTCAGTTTTCGCGGGTGGTCTCGGTCCCCATTAACCGCGATAACCGAGGGTTCACTGTTCTGACACTGAAAAAAATAAATAAAAAAATGGAACACTATCGCAAGCTACAACAAATTGAAATAACATCTCCATTTAAAACCAAAAAAAAAACTTTTACAAAGTTATTATTGAATGAAACTGGTAAAGGTAAATATATATCAGTGGCAGCCAATATTATTATATGAATGTGTGTGTGTGTGCGTGCGTGTGTGTGAGTGTAAGATTGCTGTCAAGTGATTAGACGATTACATCGATGGCGGCACGATGGCTTCACAGTTCAGAGGTGTGAGAATTAAATATGTTATTCTTACTGAATATTTACAGTGTCAGCTTGAGTACAGCTTTAGCACAGTACACAACAAGGGCAATCCCACTCAACCATGTGTGTTCTTGTCTATTGTGTGGTGCACTCCAAATGATTAACACAGCACACCACACACTTAACCATCTGACCACCAACAATCAAGTCTTGTCCCCCAACCAGACGTCTCGTGCAATCAAGCATAGCTGCACTTAGTACACGGACTGAGGCGTGAGACGCGTTGCAGGGCATCCAGACTGTCCAAAATACTTCAATCCAAAGAGAAGAAAAGTAAACTTATTTGGTAAGTCCATGGCAATCATGATTTCTTGCCAACTATTCTCGTTGCCATTTCTACAGTAAGTGACGTGCATTGTACATAAACACTCAACTCAACAAGTTGGTCCTTCGTTATTGAGGTCAAGCAACAGACCACAGCCAGCCCTTATTTGGATATGCGTCAATCTTCAGCGTCAAATCTCTTCCCAATTGGGTATTGTTGTTTGCCATGTGACAATCAAGTTTAGGTCATCAGAACTCATACATTCGTGTTTAGAACACACAACAGGACTATCCAAACTCTAACATGATTGTGTGGCCTGAGCAGATCGTCTGGGAAAAAAAATTCTGACTATTCAAACAACACAGGATAATAAATCAGAGGAATCTATAGAGCCATCAGACAACCTCATGTCTTTGCTGGATTTAGTTGGAAGGAGGGAAATAGAATCCAAATCTGACAGATTATCTTAATGTGTGTACAAAGATTTTCAGATAAATCTTACACTGCAGTAAAATGTCTTAAATAGCCTTTACATATCCAGACGGTCCATAGTAGCTTTTCATCTACATCGAGCTGTTTAGTCAGAGTAGCAACAGATTCATCATGATGTCATGTGACCAAACATTAGCCAAAAACAGACAAACAAATTGGGCTGCCTACTGCTGCTTTAAAGTTTTAGAATAGACAACACGGTGAACCAATATAATAACATCTCAAGTATGACTAGAATAATTTAAAAAAATATCCTTTCTAAAGGTAGTATTGTGTTTGCATTTTTGCAGCGGGCCTGGGCTCCGGAAATCAATGGTGAGTCCAAGTTATACTCTTGCCCAAAATCATCTGGAAAGACTTTTTATGAGATACGGGAGAGTGTCCTATCATCCCTTTCATCCAAAAGAATTTTTTTTAGGTCAAAGAAGCCCTGCCTCACAAGCTCTGTTCAAGTACAACCCACATTATCAAAGTTATCCAGTCAAAATGTGGAACCCAAATAAGGTAAATAGAAAAACTGTTTCAGAAGATGACTTCACAAAATGTTTCTACATAGCACGAATCCTTTGTTCACTGTTTTGAGAGAGAGAGGTGGTACAAGCATAGCCTTGTGCTCAACTGATAGTGTCGTCATGTGGCTGGAGGTGTTTTACAGCTGCTAGACGCCATTCAGTTGACGTTAGGAAGTGTCGTGTTCCATGCTGGCTCGTCACCAACTTCCATGCATCAGGCATAGTTAGCAAGGCCTCAAACACAGTCAGCACTTGATCACAATATGCCAGAATGGCATAAAAGGCTTTGGAGTTTCATTAATGCGGAATTGTAACGGTGAATGGCTTTTAAATAGTCAAAGCATTTGATAATTTAGTTCAATTTAAATTTTTAATAATATGTCACCGATAATGATCGAGGGAGGACATCTGACAGAAATAAAAGAACAGCAGCAGAGCAAACATTATTGAGAACAGTTATAGTGCATTAAAAAGTCAAACACTTCTTAATCACCTTTTTCAAACGGTAACAATTGTGTTGGGTTTGAGTAACTAATGTTGAGTATTCTGGTAAGATGCAGCCAAAAAAGGCAAACCAAAAAGTTCAGTTTTTGTTAAGGGAACTTTCTGCATTAATCTCACTTGAATGTGTTGAGTGATTATATTGAGAGCCTTTTAATAAAGTTCCAATACACTGGCTCATGTTTCTTTTCAAGACTTCATAAAAGAAAATAACAGTGATTATCTTGTCATATAGATAAAGGTACCCATCCCACCTTCTGATATAAAGTGCAATGATGGGTGGAGTAACTGGTGCAAGTAATGGATTGAAGTACTGCATGAAAAAGGGTGTGCAATGTGCGGCTTCTTTAGTGTGGCGAAAGACGAATGTCTATAGACAGTGTCTCCATGATCCATAGCTGATAATGCAACTGCCTCAATCCAAATTTTGGTTTTAGGTATTTTTTATTTTTTTATTTTTTTACTTTAGTTTACTTGTGAGTTTATCCACACGAGTTTTAAATGTATGTTTTTGGTCTAATCACCAGATGCTCATATTATTATATAAATAAATATATATATATATATATATATATATATATATATATATTTATTTTTTTTTTATATATATATGTATATAGTCACCCTCCCAAACCAGTCCCCCATCCATGTGGAGCGTGTATCGGAATTTTGATTCCGAACTATCATACTGCAGATGCATCACATACAAAAGCGGCCAATGTGTGGTATTAAAGAGACCAAGAGATTTCACGTACCTGGGTTTGAGGATGAATACCATTATTAGTGAAGCAAAAATCACATTTACCTTAATCTTCCAATACATCACCTCCAAATACTCTAAACATCTAAACTCCAATATTGCAGTTGACAAATCACATTTATCAATGTAGAACTTTAATTAATTTCATACTTACCAGGGAAGCTGATGCAGATGCCCCTGCCTGGCTGTGCATGCTAACTGTTCCACTCATAAATAACTCAACCCAAAAATGTCAAGATTGAAATAAGCCACTTTGTAATTTTCTTGAAAAGTACAGATTGAAAGTGAATTTTTAAGCATGTCCTCTGCCGTAAATCAAGCTTTGATGCACATGAAGCTCAATCAATCAGAAGCCAAACATAGCTGAATCAAGCAAGAGGATGAAACTCACTCGACATTGTGCCTTCTAGAAGGCGCTGAGTGGTGATTCTAAAATCTGACTGGCTAAAAAAAGAAACAGTGATTTCCACAGTGTATGTGTGGTTGAGGCCACCACTCGAGATTGTGAAAAATATGTGCATGGCCACACGTCGAAGCTAAAATCTGATTGGAAAAAAAACACACAAAATGACTGTAAGATGCTTGGGAAGACACACGCTATTAAATAAAGACAAAAGACAGTTGGAATTAAATTTAGATTAACATTTTATGTTAGTTGAAAACGTAGGTAGTGTTTTGGCCTCCAGAGAATGCTTCGAATGCCCTGACGGCATGCTACTGAAATTGTGTCACTCTTTCAAAACTGTCATTTTTCTGTCACAATGGAGTTTGGTTGATTATTTACTTTTTCTGTACTGATTCTTGCTCATGAGATAACTATTATTTGTTTTTATCTGTCTTAAGGACTGGGGCGGCACGGTGGCCTACTTCTTAGCACTATGGCCTCACAGTGCAGAGGTGCAGTGTTCCATTCCGGCCTTCCTGTTTGGAATTTGCTTGTTCTCCCCGTGCCCATGTGGGTTTCCTCCGGGTACTCCGGTTTCCTCCCACTTTCCAAAAACATGCATGGCAGGTTGACTGGACACTCTTAATTGCACCTAGGTGTGTGTGTGAGCGCGGCATGCGTGTTCATCTTTGTGTGCCCTGCGATTGGCTGGCAACCAGTCGAGAGTGTAAACCGCCTACTGCCTGGAGAGAGCTGGCATAGCCTCCAGCACTTGTGACCCTCGCGAGGAGAAGCGACTCAAATGATGAATCGATGGATGTATTAAGGACTAATTTCAGGTTAAGAAGTGATTGTCGTAATGGCAGAGTTTCCGATGTTGGAGGACAAAATTTGGCATTCTTGGTTCAATGTCATCGTCGTTTGTTCGCTACACTGCACAGTGCGAAGTTGACCAACCTATTGCTTGTGTATGTGAAGCTGGTGGAGCACGATGCGTGCCATGCGGTAGGTGCACCTGAATTGAAAAAAAAAAATAGACTGCCCCAAAGTCATTCATTGTTAAATAATGTTTATTTCTATAATTTAGATGCGTTAAGCATTTATTGTTTTTATTATTCAAGTTCAGGCATGGGAAATGCTTTCAAATAGCTTGAAGCAAAGGGTGCAACTCACTCATCAGTGTGTGTATAGGATTACAACTTTCGTTCGCCGGTATGCATCAATGACAAACTGAGTAACAACAAGCATGTTCAAAAATGAATGTTTACACTCAACAACAACCACCATACCCTACACAAAATCCAACACCAGCCCACCACTCCTCTTGGCCCCTCAAAAATTAGGGGGCTGTTCACCCTGGGCGTCTACTGTGCTTCACAGAATTCTTGTCCAGTATTGTCTCATTCCCACGGAAATGTTCAGTCCACTTATTTCAAGTAACTTTGAGTGTCCACAACAGTATATTCTTCTGTTCGCTCGTTCTTCTCATGTTCATTAGTCAAGTTATGCTTTGGCTTGTGTTGCTCTTCATTCGACTTGCTTGTTTTTCAGTTGCCCTGGTGACCATTGGCAGCCTGAGTCTACTGCTGAGTACCTGCTGGTTATTGTAATCATTGGGGTTTATATGCCCAAAAGCCACGGAAAGGAGTCGTCAGGTTATTTGATTTGCTTGCTGCTTACTCATCAACTACTAGTAACCTTTTTCCACGTTTGATGTTTTCCACAAACTACCTTCCCAGTTTCAGTTACAAGCGATGGAGAGCTCCCATGCACCTTTTGTTCATTAAAGACTGTGATTGATTGCGAGTTTTTTGTTATCTGCATTGGGGTCTTAATTTACTAAACAGAAATGCTTAATAACCTGAATGAAGTCTGTGGGATCCTGAAATCCACAGACCCCGATTGCATCTGTCAGGCTTTATCAAGCCTGGGACAAATGTCAGGTACTCATGAACAATCATTGCGCCAACACAGTCTACGTCAGTACACTCGGCCACCAGTTTGCCCAGCTGTCGGCATTCACGGCAATTGGGAAACTCGTTTACACCACCACTCTATTGGCTCACTTCCCCAATTTCTCCACAAGAGTACTTTAATTACTGCCATTGACGGCTAAAGACGTAAAAAAATCTTCTATTTTTTTTTACTTTGCTGGTAGTGAAGGAGTTAAGTTTTTGATCAACAACCACTTATGAATCAAACTGACAACGCAGTTTGCACCTTAAGCCTTTTATAAATGGCGGTGCAACCGCCAGGGACATATATTAATTTGGACTGATAATGCCACCTTACTCACCGTAACGAAAAGTGACACCACCAGCGACCAGCTTGCGATGCCACTGTTTAAGGTCACTTTAAATAAATGTCTAGGAGAAAAATGCTGGTATGAATAAGTCTGGGAGAAGCTATAAATGCACAGTACATCCATAAGAATTAAATTATACATTTTATCTCATAAAGTATAACACGGAGTGCAACTCAAACATTCATTTGCATCGTGTTGGCTGAAACATGAACAAGTCCATCTAGAAAAAAAAATGCAGTGAAATATAAACCTAACTTCTGTTAGACACGTTTCACGATTTTGTAGTGATGATGGCTCAATTATTTATCTATTTAATTAATGGTGGATAGAGTTTACTTCCTGCAATACACTTGAACACCTTTTGGGACACAATGTCTGTTTTTTTTTAATTAATTTTAAAAGGTTTAAACCGACGAAAAACCTTGAAATCAGTCATTATCATCATCAGAAAGAATTTTGACTTCAGTTTATTAGCCTTGAGGTAAATAATTATGTATCAAACACGGAGAACACAATACAGTTTTTTGATGTGCATATCTTTTCTCAAAAACTACATTTGAATTGGAAGAAGTATGTCACAAAGAAACTAACCATTGTGAAAGGAGGAAAAATGAGAACTTAATGGGAGAAAACAAATAAAACCAAGTAACAATGATCAATCTTTGTAAAAGATGGTGATAACGTTCTAAAAGGACAAACGTTGGACTTATGAGGCCAATTTAACCACCTAAACCGAATTTAAAGTACCAATTTTTACACGATCCGGTAAAGCCTGCAAATGCTGCCCTCACAGATCTTGTGCTGTTTACCTCAGATGGATAATCTATGCAAATTTCATCCTGATTTAAATCTTGCAGCCAGTGGCGAAGTCTTTTGAAGAAAAATACAAATTAAGAGAAAAAATAAATAAATCACAGCGGTCGTGGGTTTGTTTCCGGCTCCAGCCATCCTGTGTGGGGTTTGCATGTTCTCCCCGTACCTGCGTGGGTTTTCTCCAGGTACTCCGGTTTACTCCCACATTCCAAAAACATGCATGGCAGGCCGACTGAACACTCTAAATTGCCCCTAGGTATGAGTGTGAGCGCGGATGGTTGTTTGTGTCTGTGTGTCCTGCAATTGGCTGGCTACCAGTTCAGGGTGTCCCCTGCCTACTACCCGAAGATAGCTGGGATAGGCTCCAGCACCCCCCGCGACTTTTATGAGGAGAAGCGGAACAGACAATGGATGGATGCTATGAGATGCTTTTTAAATTTTATTTATATTATGACTCCTGATTCATTCCCTTGCAAAATTACACATACAAAAATCATTATTTTGAAGAATTGTGTACATTGGTGGTCACAAAGGGTTTTGGCCATGTGCACCATGTTTATATTGATACAATTGCAAATTTAGTGTTGTTGAAAAATGCTATGTTCTCCTTTTTTGTGTTTTTAAAGTAATTACATAGAAGTTTGGATTAACTTCTTATAATAGCTCAGCTACAAGCCAGTGTTTGTATGTATCGAGCGAAGACTTCCTGCATGATGGAGAATCTCCATACTATGACATTTGCTGTGAAACTAGTGAAAAGGTTAATGATATATGAAACAAATTGTACATCACTTTAGGCGGAGGTCTTTTGATCCGTTCATTGTAGTAAACACTGATGATCATTTGAAAGGAGTCTCTTATTTTCATGCGTACAAATAATTAAACAGTATGCATGATCCCGAATTTGAATCAGTTTGGTATGTTCAGACCTGCAGGGAAGTATAGTTTATTACATGCTTATGCTTGTATAGCTGTTAACAAGACCCTCCAAATTAACTGGAAATATCATTTAATTGGCAGACTAGTCGGACCAGCAAGTGGCCTTTTCATCGAAAACGCAAGGTCAGTCTTTCTTTTGTGGATAATAAGGAACAAAATGAAGAAATCAACTCAAATCAATCAACTGCTATTGACACAGCTGCACTGATCATCAAATTTTCGTACACCTAAAGTTTGACAAAACAGGAAGGAGTGAAAGTTAGAAGATGAAGGCCAGGAAATAAGCCGCGACTGTGGTCCAAAGGAAATAAGGTCATGGAAATATTTATGAGTACCTAAGGTCAACATTACTCTGCCAATTCCTTAGTCCACAAAGTGAAGTGCTTTTGGAAAACACATCATAGTGCAAAACATCTTTTGCACAAAATTATACTTGCTCTATCATCGTGGCTTTCGGTGGAACTGATTTTCAAAATTCCAATACATTTAGCTGACCATCTTAAAAACGTCTTCATTCTAATTACATATAACTACAGAATAAGCTAATGCTAAGCCAGGAGGGGTTGTCATGATTTATTTCATGTTCTATTACCTCCATTTTACCGGATCCATTTGTCAACTTGTCAAATGCAGAGCAGCTCTGGAAGATGAGCCCATGAACCAAATGTAATGTTTGTGTCAAGTTAAGCAACCGATTTGACTGTTAAGGTGATGGAGGTGAATTTAAGAACAGATAAAGAATGTGATGGCTCGCATTGAGAAGAGAGACCTACAGCAAAAGTATTCACACAACATGGTGGCGTCCATGTTATAAAAATGGTGAAACACACTGACAATACATCATCATAATCATATGCATCCATCCATTTTCGGGAGCCTATCAAAGCTGACAGGCAGACTGGTTACACCAGGGGTGGGCAAACCTTTTGATTGGCGGGCTACAATGGGTTCTAAAATTTGACAGAGGGGCCGAACCAGGAGCAGATGGATTGAGTGTTTTGGTAACCTCACCTCATCGGAGAAAAAAATACATTTATTTTTAAATGAAAGTTTGTCAGGCCGGATTAAAACGTTTAACGGGCCACATGTGGCCCCCGGGCCGTAGTTTTCCCACTCCTGGTTACACCCTGGACTGGTCAGCAGCCAAATGCAGTTTTAACATTCTATTAAGTTAGCTTTTAATAATATCCTTTTTTTTCAAACCATAATTTATATTTCTAGACTTCAGCAATAAATTTACGGACGAGTTTGAACACTCATCACCTAATATTATTCCTGGCCCAATTAAAATGCATACATTTAGTTACCTGATCACCAAAACATCTTGTCATACTGAATTAACAATTGCTTTGTTAAATATGTTAATTCAATTTCCTCTTTGGGTGGTTTCGGCATGTACTGTATGTTAAATAGTACAGCTTTATGTTTTATGAAAATGCAGTCATAGTTTTTAAGCCCAAATGTCCTTTTTTATAGGTAAGTGGAATTATTGAAGTTGTAATATTTGCAGAGCAAATGCACGCATGTGCACAGATGCACAAACAAGCACACTTCCACAGTGTAAGTGCATAATGTTGAATATTCAAGCTCATAAAAGCAAGTGCTATGTGAATACACCATTGTATCCCATTAGCTTAAAGTTGTAGCTACATTTCTTCTTCTCCGCACTCAACAAGCGAGCGGATATATGTTCTTGTGTGTCAGGATCAGCACTTAAGCGCCTTCTTTGAGAAACCGTTAAACTACACCGAACCAATGACCCGGCTGGGCGTCTATATTATTAAATGACATTCATTCATCACGAGGAAGGGTAAATAGTAAACATGAAATATCTGTTCATGGTGATACGACTGTACGCTGGATATGATATCTTTTTAAGGACGCTATATACTAAAGTGAATAATTTATGAGTGTTTAGAGCGCAAGCTCACGGTCATAAATGCATTGAGCAAGATCCTCCATGATTAGTCCCAAAGTCAAGAAGATGATCAAATAGGCACTGAAGTGGCAACCATACCAATGCTACAGTATCTCATAAGATAACGGCTGCTTATTTGTAGACTAACAATTGGGAGCATTTATCATGCAAATCAAAATGAAGCCAGTCATTGAAAAGCGCGCTCAAGCAGGAAGTATTCTTAACAAGGAAAAATGTGTTTTTTGAGGTGGGAAAGGGAGGAGGAAAGGCCAGCACATCACTTCGGGGCTTGGATTTATGTCAAAGCTACAGTGGATATACAGTATAAAAAATCTACACGCCCACATGCCAGTTTTTCGGGAATATAAAAAATGAGCCCAAGATGAATAATTTCAATAGTCACGATTTTCACTTCAAGCTTCATGTTTATCCTTGTTCTTACATTAACTCTGTCTCAATGTATGCATACTTAACAGCATTCTGAACGTTTGCGGGAGTATGTGTGTTTGTGGGTTTAATGTTCATTCTGTCGTCATCCAGCAGTACGTTCTGACATACAGCCATATCACAAGCAACAGTCAAAATTATTGGTGACAGATTGGTACATGCAGAAGCAAAATCTTTTTTAAACCTGGACATTTTCTTTTTGGTTTCTCTTACAAACATAACAGATTTTCTCAAGCCAACAGTTCATAAACAAAAGAAAAAGTACAAACAAAAAACTAACGCAACATAACAGGCAATTCCTTATTATTCAATTCACTATTTACAACCTTCAAAAGTAGCTTTGTGAATAAGTACTTGAAAAACTTAAAGTGAACCACACATTTTGAAATCATCTTTACAATATTTCACTCCATCTCTTTTTAATTCCTTTGACTGCTTTTTCGTAAAATAAACTGACAAGCACCTCTTAAATCATATTGAGACACCCGGATAGTGAAGAGCTTTTGTGTGTAGTCAAGAAGAGATTGCGTTTTTGCTCTAAATAATATTTGAATATTTTCATAATATTATGAGTTTTCATTTCTTAATGTTTGATTTTAGAAACAGTGGGCCAGTAAGAGCATAGTAATAAGTCTTATTAATAATAAAAAATTTTTGCAAAACCACACTTGAATTTATTGTTGTTTTTGAGTAGATCCCCACAGCTCTACACAATAGGACAATTAGCTACAAACTAAGGAATAATAAATTATATGTCAGGCTTTATGATTTAAAGGATGAATCTACTGACTTATATATATCGCTTTTGTTTTGAAAGACCCTGTTTTTCCTTTCCTGAATTTTCTTCATTTACTATTTGCAAATTTTCCTTCCAAGTGGTGGCACATTGGTCGACTGGTTAGCAGGGTCTCACAGTACAGGGGTTGTGGGATCGATTCCGGCTCGGCCTTCCTGTGTGGAGTTTGCATGTTCTCCCCGTGGTTGCGTGGATTTCCTCCGGGCACTCCGGTTTCCTCCCACATTCCAAAAACATGCATGGCAGGGTGATTGGACACTCTAAATTGCCCCTAGATATGAGTGTGAGTGTGGATGGTTATTCGTCTTTGTGTGCCCTGCGATTGGATGGCAACCAGTTCAGGGTGTACCCCGCCTACTGCCCGAAGATAGCTCTGACAGGCTCCAGCACCCCCCGCCCCCCTATGAGGAGAAACGGTACAGATAATGGATGGACAGATGGACCCTTCAATGAACATAGTCCCTGAACCTCTGTGGTGCTATACCCCTGACACCGTCATGATCCAACTTTCCAAGTAAAATAGAATAATCAATTGTATTAAATACCTTTGAGAGATCGAGAAAAAACACATTTTACTCCCTCAAAAGCATCATTTATTTTCTCAACAAAATCTAAAATGGTTTTACACATGCTGCTATGTTTCCTGAAATCTGTTCCATTTTACACTAAATATTTACAGTGAAAAATAATAGGGCCACAGTATTGCCTTTAATTTATACTCAGGTCAGGAATTCTGGTACTAGCTACAAAGTTGAAGGTACTGTCATCTTATTTGTCTTAGTTTTTTTTCCATTTTTCCTCTGCAGCCCTGAAAGATTGTTGCAGGTGCTGAGCAGCAACGGTGGCCCGAACTGTAACTCAGTGGTCAGGACTCTGCGCTCCTAAACCGAAAACATGATGGCCGCATGAGTTTCATTCCCGGATCCTGCAATTGTAAAAACGCCCGCCCGCCCCAACCCTCGACAAAAAAGTATTTCAATATCAGTCGGTCGCCCCGGGCATCTACTGTACTTCGCACCCCACTGCCCAGCAGAATCTCTCCAATGCCTCTTAAGCAAGAAAAACATGCGTATGCTCGCCATGTAGATTCCGTGGAGCCCCGCACAATCCCACGGTCATTTCAATCTTGTAAATGTGAGCGTGGAAATGTGTGTACGTCACGTTTGTGGGCGTCCGCGCCCTCTGTATGGGAGATACCACAAGAGATGGCCTTCGGAGGGCAAAAAGATGCAGTAGGACAGCTTTCTGCACTTTTATGTTTGGATGAACAGGAGCAGCACTGCCAAAGCCTTACAAATTGACCTCCAGTTGGCTCCAGCAAGTTGGGTTGTACTCTCACAGCCTGGCAACAACCCGATAAGAATTTGTCAGAGAGCACCACAGTTTACAGATTCACCAACAGTGCTCTCTTCTATTCACAACTGAAAGCATATACACCTTGAGCACATATGATAGATGTGAAAAAAAACGAAAAAGTCTTCTCTCTGCAACATTCCCCAGCGTGACGGTTTGGCCATGGATGTTGGTCTTGGTACAGATCTCAATGTGCGAGCCAGATGCACCCAAATGGCTGTTACGAACTTGAATGAGTTCCTTTGGCCCATTGTCAGGCCATAAGATACAACTCTGAATCTAGTTGAGTGCCACTGCAACATTGCAACACAGACATTCCACAAGCGGTCTTCTTATAAGGTGTAGTGGCTGCACACAGGTACATGGAAGCCACACTCGCAAGTACAGTACATGCTCGGAGCAAATAGATGCCCCCGAAAACATTTCTTGTCATCAGGTAAAGACGGCATTTTTAAAGTTGCAGCATCCATCCAACTTGGGCATGGAACTCAGGCATTTGACATGTGTCCGGTTTGCGATTTCAGATCACAGGACTAATACCGTAGATGCTCTGCACCCAATTAGATGTGGACTCCAGAGGATAGCGTGCCGCAGATAACAATTTTTGGGGCAACGACTGTTGACTAGAGTCTCCAGTTCACGTTTTGTTAAGTACCAAAATTTTCATTGGTGACTCATTCTTTGATAATCTGATTTTGCAGAATGATTATTCCCACCCGCAGGCACTTTTTATATTAATTTGCATATTTTTATAAGGGCATGGAGAGATGGGAAACTGGTACTCCAACATTTCCGCATTGATTGACTAGTACTTCGAGTGTATGCAGAGATTCATGCATCTGTATTTTTTTGTACATGTAATGTTTTCTGGATTTGAACTCATGCCTTGTTTTATTTAGTATGGAAGCCGCACAAGTCTTTGTTCATTAGACTCCCGGTCATCTCATGTTTCTTTCTCCATTCTCCTCCCTTCAATGTTAATTTGTTCAATGTACTTGACTGGCAAAAAGTTTGAGCTGAGTTCACACTCAGTGATGGTTTGAATTCCAGTGTGAATGATTGTCTGTCTCCATGTGTGCCCTGAGACTGAGTGTTGAGTCAAACTTTGGCCTGAAGTCAGCCGGGCTGGGATCCAGGTCCCTCCGACCCTGAACAGGACAAGCAGTAAATAAAATGGATGAAAAGATGGATGGTTATTTTGTTCTCAACTAATAACAATGTAATTCACGTTATGATTTTCAACTGGTACATTTCATTCATTGAGTTCTGTGATGTGGGATTTTAAGTTTTCCTTAATATTTTGAACAGTGTTATGTTTCTTGACTGTAAAGTAATTTAGCTGTAATAATTGTAATGGCACAAGGTTACTTATAAAATCGGTGCATAACCATTAACATCTGATTATTGTACATTCTCGGTTACTCTCTGATATTTAGCTTCATTTTCAGTAACTGTCCAGAGCTTACACATGCTGAGAAAACAAGCCACACTGTAGTTATTCCCATCGTATTTATGTATATTTTTACTCCCAAGTGAGTGCTGAGAGTGAATGTACCCAGCAATCCAAATATAAGTCACACCTGCAAGTAAATGAATATCAGTCATCACCTCGTTTCTTTGACAGGTTTTCCACCTCACTTTCAAATGTGATGGTTTGGAAAATGTGATTTGCGTCATACTTGTATAACATATTCCTTCCTAAATTATCCTCGGGGATGCAACGCCGGTTGTTATTTTTCCAACTGATTCTCGAGCCTTAACATTGGCACTTATGTAATAGGTTTGCACATAAAAATGACAGCAGTACTAAAATGCTCCCCTCTGAAAGACTCTGCAGTACTTACATTTTTTTCTTTGTGAGAAGATTTACGACAAATTGGCACACCACCTTTTGGCGATCGACTTGTTATTTTTTTCCGGTCTCAGCTGTCTACGTCACAGCAGGGAGGCAAACGAGGTAATATTGCTTGATTTGTCAGTTTTGTTGTTTAAAACGCAGACTGATCGGTACCAAGATGCAAATGCACATCACTAACCTGTGAAAGCAGAAACGTGTTTTGCACAATAGTTTGGATTTATTGACGTCAATCACCTCCTCAAAATCTAAAATGCAGTTTGGATCTCTTCTCTACTTATACTGGCTGAAGCGGACAAGAGCAAGAATGTGCACACGAACCCCAACTAGATATATTTCAGACATTTAGCTTAGCTAATCTTTTGTTAAGTGAGGCAGCGAGGCATGGATGTTTACACCTTCCAACCCCTCGCGGGTAACAGTAAGTTCTTCAGCGGTGTTAAAATTAACAGCACTGCTTAGGGCAGGAATAAACTTTTGGTCACTAAACAGTCAATGTTAGCACAACAGAATTAGCTTCTTACTGGCGACTTGGTGCCTCGGATGCCTGGCTGTTGCCACTCATGCGCGTTCGTGTCCACCACTGCTTGCAGCCAATTCATCAAGTTGTCAGCATCACGGCGCGAGTCGGCAGCGATTTAGGAAAAAGTCCTCATCGATGAACCCTAGAGGTCACTTCCACATTCCCTCATTCTTATATAAATCAAATACGGCGAGGTTAATCCTTTTGATATGCCGAAGTGGTCATCGGTAGGGATGTCCACATGAATTTCGGTGTCAATTGATCACCGTTTTTGGACGTTAAAAGCAATGAAAGTACAATGATTTCCAATGGAGAGTTTATAATCGGTCCCTTCAATGACTCTTGCAGTAACATGGAGGGAGGGGAGGGGGGCGTGGCCATATTCATCGTTAAAAGTATGTGTTTTTCAAGTCGTCATTTAATTCCTAGTTTCTCCAAATTTAGTAGATAAAAAAGATAATAACTAATTTCAATTTCCTGATCAAAATGCTTGTTAGTAAAAATTGGGCCATCTTGGCTGGCCAGATCCTTTAAGAGCAAATAACTCAAGGGATGAATTCGCACAGATTCCTCAAAAAGAATATAAGGACAACACTGAATGAATAAACGAGGGATTAATAGCCAAATAATCATAAGAATAAGTAGCGTTGGATGAGCTAATGGTAATGGTTTCAATGCTTTGCAAAGATGCAGTACAGCCAGTTCCCAGTTCAGTATGATTAAACACTTAAAGATTTCATTTCAAAATCTATTTTAAGAAAATGACTTGAGCAACCAGAATATAAAACCTTGCCAGTGGACAATGTTGTTTATGTCTGGTCCCGATTATTTAGACAATGCAGTGGCCTGTGATATTAACACTGTGCATGAACCTCCTGTCTTGAAATATAGTTTAAATTGTTATGTATGAGTATGTTAGAGTACGTTGATTTTTAAAAGATTCAAAATGCCTGTTAGGATTGAAATTGTATTATGCATTCTGCCTTTGGCCCGAGGTTTGCTTGGAATGAAAGAGGCTGCAGCCCCCTGTGACCCTGAACAGTATGAGCAGGATAGCAAATGGATGGATGGATGAACTCTCTGTGTGTTAGTTGCATTCATTTCACACACAATGTTTTGCTTTGGGGGAAAATGCTCTTTGTGCCTCTCTGTATGCTTGCTCTGTGACTAACAGTGAAAATGTCCAGACGTTTAATTAAGAGCATTAATACAGTTTGTTGCTACAAATAATTTTCTTGAGTTGCTAAGAAAACCAAAATAGTATCCCTTGATGTTCATGAGACGGCAAGAGGTAATATCCGAATCTCACAACATTATTTATTCATTTATTTATTTTTTAAATTCTGATTTGTTTTCACGCCTGGGACTAGACTTGAAAAGGTCTTCTATAAACCTAACACTAATATTTTTTTTTAATTTGGAGAAAGCAGGAGCACCGGTAAAAAAAAAAAAAAAAAAATCAAGCATGTTAGAACCAAGGTGGCACGCTGGGCGACTGGTTAGCACCTATGCCTCACAGTTCAAAAGTGCAGGGTTCGATCCTGGGCGCCAGCTTTTCTGGATGGAGTATGCATGTTCTCCTCGTGCCTGCGTGGGTTTTCTCCGGGTACTCCGGTTTCCTCCCACATTCCAAAAACGTGCATGGTAGGTTGATGGAACATTCTAAATACTTCCTATGTGTGAGTTTGAGACAGAAAGTTGTTTGTCTTTGTGTGCCCTGAGATTGGCTGGACAGCCAGTCTAGGGTGTACCCCGCCTACTGCCCGAAGACAGCTGGGATAGGCTCCAGCATGCCCGTGACCCTCATGAGGAAAAGCGAATCGGATAATGGAAGGACGTTAGAACATACGCCACACAGGAAGGTGCAAGCTGAGATTTCAATCCAAAATCTCTGACTGTGAGGCAGGCTAGCTACCAACACGCATCACCATCTATATTTTTACAATAATTTCAATCTAACCTTTGCTCTGGATTACATATCAAATCCATCCTTGTCCTCATCAGGGTCATGGCAGAGCTAAAGCGGACCCCCCCCCCACCCCCTGACATTGGGCAAAGGAACTATTTGAATACTCAGTCTTTGGGTGAGACCATTATTTGTCAAATCTCAAACATGCCCTTATCTCCATGGTACTACATAGAATGCATGCCAACAAGCAAGCCTTCCACGAGATGGAAATAACCTGCCCACTCTGTCTGGGCTGAAAATATAATGAACACAGTGAACCTGGCAGCTGGTTGAAGCAGCCCCCTAAATACTTTGTTACGTCCCCGATAGGTTGTTAGTTTCCCATGGCTGCCCATTATCATCACAACGTCGGAAACACAAGGTAAAGAATCACAGCTCCTGTTACTGTAGTGTGAGGGACAAGGGTCAGAAAGGTCACATGGCATGGTGGTAAAAGCACTGCTGATTAGAGCCTTTGAAATACTTTCTTCTGTTATTTGGTCAGGCTCATCTTTCTGTTCTTGAATTTTGTAATGGGTATACAGTGGTACGTATTGTATGTGTGAGCTCAGGTCTTCAATCTTGTTCCTGGATGGCCAGTGTCCTGCCTTTTTTCCCTCTCTTCCTCATGCAACGAATCTAGCATGACTGGGTGTGAAAATGATACTAACCTGCACAATACTGCATTAAATTAGACATCACACGAATTGTTCGATGCGCAAATAGGTTGTCTGGGAAAAACAAAAAAACAAGACAAAAAACAAGACAACACCGTTGTTTTCCTCGCAAAGAACTTAAAAGTGGCCAAAGAGCTGTCCAAACAATGGGTCAGATATCATTTTGTGCTCAAATGTTGAATAGCACTGAACACTGTTTAATGTTGTCTGTTTTTTTAGAAATCATTAAAAATTTTATTTTTTGTTAAGAGAATTATAATATTGTTAATTAATACAAATTTAAAAAGCATTTGAATTTGTTTTGCCTTTATTGCTGTTTTAGATTTTTGCCATGGACTTGTTTCAGTACCGGTACTGAGGTTTTACTTTTTTGAGTTTGCAAGATCATTTAGGTTGGAAAGGAGGAGGATGCCATTTTTCCAAGCAGTTTTCATTGGTCCTAAATAACTGCTTTGTCATTAATATTCAAAATAATTTAGTAAGGAAATAAGCTATGTTCTTGGGTGTTCACTCCATTGAAATTTTGTAGGGTGTTAGCACACCCTGTGGTAGCCACGCCACGGCGACGGTGCAGTATCCCTGGAGGAAATATTCCCACATCCATGTATCTTTGTCCGTCTATCAACAGCAGCAACATATAGTGACAGACAGAACAAATGAATGATCTTCAATCAGATGACAGAATGTTTGAGTGGACATTTTATGCAAATTTTCTTTGAACTTAAAATATGAGCCTTGGCTCAATTAAAGGTTACATATGCATATGCTTTTTTAGTTTTGTTTTGTTCAATTCACCTTTCAGCCTCCCAGAGAGCACAATGTGTGTGTGTGCGTGCGTGGTGGGTGGGTGTGGGAGTGCGTGTGTGTGTGTGTGTGTGCACACGTGTGTGCGTGTACGTGTGGCTGTGTAGTTTGAAACCCGGAAAGATATTTGTAGCATGTGTTTGAAGTTATCCCCTTCCACGAAATGTGCCCAAACGCAGCACAAATAAGGTTCTGAATTTAAAAATAAAAAAAAAAAATATCCAACCTAAAAACATAGATGCATACATGTCAAACTTCAAACAGGTCTCAGACCAATTTTACATCTGCTGTGCATAAAACAGGGGAAAAAAATTGATTTTTCATAGCATGGCACCTTTAAGATCATTTATCATTAGTTTGTGACGTTCAAGATAGAATGTACGGCCACATGATGATGTTGCTTTGGACATTAATTTAAATATTAAGTTAAATAGTTTGTTAAATATTCTAAGTACAACTCTAAAATGTGTAGTTTTGCTCTGTTTTTTTCTCTTTATTTTTTAAAAAAGAACTTAAAAAATGTCCTTAATGTGCTACCCATTTAAGATTTCTAAAACTGGTGATATAATTAAGCTATGTTGTGTACAAAGTGGAAAATGTCTATTTCCCTTTCCTTTATGTGGTAACCGGCAGGAATTTGTATGTACAGTGACCTCATTTCAAGTCTTTGTTGCAAACGGCAAGCAGATTCCTGCACGTTCCTCATCCACACCAGCTTGTCACTCGTGTTTAGGTTCAACCCGCTGAGAATGAGGATATACGGTAGGTCTTTGGCAGTGATAAGTGGCCTCTGCTGACAGACGCCTCTGGAGCGTCAAATGAACTACATGTATCTGATTTTGGATGATGAGCAATGTGTGCAGTGTCACCTGCTGTCATCATGTTGTTAGTGTTCCTTCTGTGTGTAACAGCTCCGGCTTCACTCTGCATGCCCACATTTTAGAAAGCTACTATCCAGATAAGTGAACATTTGTCATGGCATGGTGTTGCTGAGCTGCAGGCTTACTCAAAATAAGGCACATTTAAGCACAGGCTGAGCAGAGTGTCTTATTTAAATTCCAAAACATTCAGGAATGTATGCGTTTGCCAGGAAACACAAATCATGAACCCATGCCAGGCTCGTGGTTAGGTGTAGGCCTGTCTGACACGAGTCTGTCACTGGCGTTCACTGCACACATATCGGTAAAATGAAACCTTGTAGTCCCGAGTGTCACTGATAAGTAGCAGTTCAAACCGGGATAGCATCAGGCCAAATTTATTCCTCGGCTGATGATTTTATCCATTTGCCTCTTCCATCGCCACATGGTCATGCTCAAGTGAGTGAGTTTAAATCATTCTGTTATTTCGGTTATGCATTCAGCCTACACACATTGATTTTTAGCAGTTATTTATTGAGCATCTCCACTTTTTTTTTTAATCTATGATACTGCATTCACACATTAACGATAGCAGTAAAAAAGCGATATGCTATCACATGCTTGTAAATGTAGAGTTATATCTGAGTGCACATATAAAAAGCCACAAACATGATCCTTCTTCCTAACTTCAAATTGGCGTGTCCCGATGACAAAAATATCTGAAAGGGAAATTCAAAACCTTTTATTCTCTCTTCCACACATGCCAGCCTGGTGTATGACAAAGTCATGCTCAATCAAAGGCTGCATGAGGCATGATTTGAGGAACGTGACATCATTGTTTTATCAACATAAATAGATCATCAGTCAGCGCTGTCTGAGGTATTTATGACCTGGAAGGCTATGTGAACAGCCAGCCGCCTGGAATAGAAAAAGCGGCAGCAGGTCTGGTCTATGTTTCAGATCAATTGAAGTAGACTGCACTGAAGGGAAGTAACAAAACATTGAGGCCACTGACCAGCTGAAAGATTGGCTTGGTTGAACTCGGATGAATTTAGATGTTTCCCCCCCATGGCTAACAGTAGCCGCCCCTGCGTTGGTGTTAAAAGTAACACCACGGCTCAATGGACCAATTAGCTTTCAGCCGCAAAACAGAGAAGGTGAACAGGACAAAATCAGCTTCTTAACGTCCAGGTATGCGGCTTGGTGCTGTCGAGTGTGTTCGCTTGGCATAAAACCTGGCACATCATGAACCTCCTGCTTGGGTAAGTCTAGTTTACCGCGTTGGTGAATTCAGCAATAGCTGTGTGGGCTTTCATTTTACACCGGATAAGCGCCTGAGAAATTGGTAACTGAAAGGAACAATATTTTGGTGTATTTGATCGAGGTGCAGGCAGACAGATTCTTCACTCATGTGTGGTGGATGTCATCGTATTCCATTATTAACATGAAAACAGCCTGCATCAAACCCTTTGAATCATTGTAGAAATTAAGTCACTGAACGCATCATTATCATCATCTTTATTACATTTTTATTACAGTTTCCTGGGCCGCAGCGCAACTATGTGGGAGTGGAAGGGTGCGAATGATCAGAGAGGAAGGCGGTGATCCGTGATCATCCTGCTCAATTTACACCATCAAATAGTGGAGGTCTGCTTGCAGTTTCTTTTAAATGTACTTTGGACGCTTCGATCTTCTGCATGAACTCCAGCAAGTCAATTTCTACTTCTGCAGTGTCAAAGACTGTGAGTGCCTTTTGCTGTGTGGAATTTGAAAGGAATGAAGGGAGCCGCTTCATTTGGCCTGGAAGAAAGTAGGCTGTGTTGACTCCCACGACGGCGCAAGTGGCCCTTTATACCTTTTCTACCTCGATGAAAATACTAAGAGAAGGAAACTCTTCTCATGTGCGCAGTTACAGTTAGACTGTTCTTTATGCTCGACTTGCACTGGGCAAGAAAATATGGCCCAAAAAGTTCATTCTTTGACGCTAACTGAATTGAGCTCTCACTATGGCGGATCTTGGGTGCCCCGTTTCCATGCAATTTTTGAAGCATATGCTTTTAGGAAAGGTTGGTCAAAATATAAATTGCACAAGTTCCTGGGCATTTGAATGTTGAAGTTCCATTGTTCACTAAATGAAACCTGACATCGCCTCAAAACGTGTGTTTAAAGGAGGTGAGTAGCAGCAAGCTGGATGTAATTAAGCTGGTTATGGCTCAGTGAAGTTCTCAAATTGGGGGAGCTTTTATCGCAGACTGTCTTGAAAACTGCAGGTGCTCCACAAGCTGCTTTAAACTTGTGCAGTGATTCTACTTACCTCTGCTTTCAAGAACAATTGGAACTTCATGCCAAGAAAACTCAATGCAGGCATCATAATGTTCTTGAGAGAATTTTATGCAAAAGTTTTTTGGCTAAAGGTTCACAGAAGACTCTTAATTGTCCTCATGTGAATGTGAGCGAAAATGGTTGTCTTTGTCTTCATGAGTCATGCAATTGACTGGTGACTGCAGCCCGCCTCTCGTCCAAAGTCTTCTGGAGAGGACTACAGTAACCTTTGAGGAGACGTGATATAGCAAATAGATTGTTATATGCCGTATGTTCATAAATGGCTAATTACTCACAGATAGTGTCATTGGTTTCGTAGGCAACATTAATAATGTAATGCTGTAGTTGAGACAGCTTTCAATTTCCTGATATTTAATGAAAAAATCAGGTTAATGAAAGGCAACAAATTGAGTACCGTAGTTTTCGTTCATTAAAATGCAGTACACTACATTTGCACGGCCAAAGTATAAAAGTGTATGTGTGGATGTCTGCCTGGTTCTGCCAGTGTGACTTGGTTAATGTTTACTTGATTTGCACTTTGAGATAGCAGTGAGTCATACTCTTTTTTTTTTTTCACCCACCTTTTTTACTTTCAGCTGCTGGCTGGTTGTCATGCCAACATAAATGCTGAAGGAGAGCAATAAACTGAGGCTCATTCATTCTGGTTTCCATCCTTAACGGGGTAAGAAAAAGAAAAAAGACAAATGTCAAAAGAAGATGACTGACCAGAGGCTCCTCGGGCTAAACAGAAGCCCAGATAAACGCGATGCTCTTTCATGGAATTAAGGATGTGCACTTTTTAGCATCCCTACCCTATTTATAAAAGAGTGTGATCGCTGAAACTGGCCTGTACACCTGGTCAGTCCAATATATATTTTTTTTTTTTTTCACGAATTTCAACTTTTTTTTCCTTTTTACAAGGTAGAAATGTTTTGTATGCATCTTTGTGCTTTCATTTCAAGAGGAACTAGTAGTAAGCATAAGAAAAATCAATGGCAAGAGTTTTTTTTTATTTTAAAAAATGTTTGCAATTACTGAATATACAATAAGTAGCATGAGTGTACTTATTATGTGCTTATTTAAAAGAGGTTGTGCACACCAGCAGTGAATTTAGAGTGTGATTAAGTGCGCCAGTGCATAGTTGTGGTATTGGGCAATTAAAATATTGAAATCAAAATATCATTTTGACCTGTGCGCTTAAGATCGCTGGACTGGCTCATTTCATCCCAAATTGTTCATAAGAGAAATAAAAAGCAGCAGGCAGTAAGAGGACAGGAGCCTCTCTTGGCTGAGTCAAAACAAAAACAGTCTTTCTTTTTATCCTATGAACTGATTTGTGAGAAAATGTGGAGTCAGTTTTGGTTTGGAAGAACGTGAAGTGCAACTGTGGCTTTTTTTTGTGTGTCATGTTGCTTCATTAGTTGGCTCACATTTGAAAAAATTCCCCACGCATGCTGTCTAGCGGCCGTCTGTTGAGCTAATCCATGATGACCTTGGTGACTTGCATGATGAATGGCACTTCTGCAACACAACTATTAATTGATACAATGTGAGAAACAACTACAAATATATTTTGGGTGGGTCGGGTCTACCTTTCCTTGTATATTAAGAAATTGAACTGTGCTTTTCAAGGTGGAAATATCACTCGAAGTTGTGACTTTTTAATCGCTCCCCAGCCAACTCTGTAGTGTGCCGAGTGAAGTGATGATGTCGACTGCTCCACCACGAAGCTTCGTGGAACCATTTATTCTCATCCTGTAGTTAGCTTGTCATTATTTTCTTATTGTTTCTCTTTTGCGTTCATAAGCTCAAATGTGTTGCATCTGCACCATACGACAACAATTAAGGCTTTCTATTCTATTTTGTGGTTGTTTTTGTGCTCTTTAAACAAAGTTGAGTTGAGCTCAAAATAAACAGTGGAAGTAAAATGGCTCATTAAATGAGATGGTGCTTTGATCACTGCGCCGACACTTGCATAACCTGAGCCAGAGGCATAACATCCTGGTGATAGGCTTCGGTGCAATTTTCTTTTGTGGCCAGACCCCTGACAAAGCACAAGCACACATTTACGCACACAAGCGCTTGGACATACATACACACAGCCACTGCAGAGAACTGATTTTGTCATCCTCTATTTTTGCAAGGCATCCAATTTTAATACTGTGAATTTTATACTGAACATTTACAATATCAAAAACATTTTCCAATGCATTATACTCTGTTCTACTCTTTAAGGCTAGATTATGCCTGGATTTGATTTAAAAAAAAAAAAAAAAAATCTTGCAATTTTTTCCCTTTTCTTGTATGTGCGCCCAACATCAAATCATTGAGACTCATGGTGACTGGCACATGATTGGACAAATGATCATTTGCTGCTCCCATACCAGCCACTCGGCGTGAGTAACCTGCCCCAAGCTATTCTATTTACAGAATCACGGGTCTGTGGGGATTTTGGACTGCTGTTTTTTTTCCCCTTCCTTCATGGGCCCTGATGTAACTCTTCGGTTCTGCTGTCGATAGTCACGCCACTTACTGGAGCAATTAATAAGGTAACACCTCATTTATGCCATTTCAGCAGACTGTAAGTATATTTGTAAGATGAGGCTCGAGACACACATTTTTAGTTTGGTTTTTATATGATTTGTTTTATGATTTTAAAGCAACACTTGCTATGTTTTCGACCTTCACAAATTATTTTCATAACTCTTCTGATGAAACCTCGACTTCAACTTGTTGAATAGTACCTTTGTCATGGCCTGAGTGAGTCTGTATAGCTCTGACTGGCACTAAGAAACTTGGAAGAGGGTGGTACCTGGCACACACACAAAAAAAAATTGAAATGTGCTGACTGCTTTACAGCATGTCATCGTTTCCCCATTCGTTACAAAAACCGTAGTTGATTCTGACATCTACACGTGATTACTGGTGTTAAGGCAAAAGCTTCAAAACCACCAACAAAAGTGAAAAAAAAAAAAAATCATCTAAAAAAGGGGGCAGCATGGTTGATGACTCGTTAGGACGATGGCCTCACAGTGCAGAGGTCGTGGGTTCGTTACCAGCTCCGGCCTGACTGTCTAGAGCATGGGTGGGCAAACTTTTTGATTGGCGGGCCACAATGGGTTCTAACATTTGACAGAGGGGCCGGACCAGGAGCAGATGGATGGAGTGTTTTGGTAACCTCACCTCATCGGAGAAAAAAGAATACATTTAATTTTAAATGAAATTGAACAAAAGTATTACAACAATATATATGTCTTTCAAAACCCACAGTAAAACATTAAGGTTTATTCATTTAATTTTTTTTTCAAGTTCGGCGGGCCGTAGTTTGCCCACACCTGGTCTAGAGTTTCCCTGTTCTCCCCGTGCCTGCGTGGGTTTTCTCCGGGTACTCCGGTTTCCTCCCACATTCCAAAAACATGCATGGCAGGTTGATTAGACATTCAAAATTTCCCCTGGGTATGAATGTGAGCACGGATGGTTGTGCGTCAATGTGTGCCGTGCTAATAAGATAATGGATGAATGGACAAAAAAAGGGCGGCTACCCGGACAAAAGTCATTCAAGGATAAACATTGGCCCAGCATTCACTCGCTAGCGTGAGCTCTAAGACAAAGAGGAATTTGCGACGGATGCTGCCTTGGCTCTGTTCCTGCTGCACTAAGTAGCTTTTCATGCTCAAATCACAATTACCATGCTAATGTTAGCTATAGAAAATTTGGCTGATAGCAATAGCCATCAGCCCGATGGTTCGCAGTTCCCCTCTAACACGAGCAGCAAACCGGTCGCCGATGGTGTAGTGGTGAATTGTGTGCAGGTAGCGAGGGATCAGTTAAAAAAATGTGCTTATCCTGGTGGTAGAGAAGCCGACCAGCTCCATAGTAGATATTCCATTTTCGGCAGAGTACTGTATTCACATCAGGGGTAATGGTCATTTTTTTGTGAAAACCTTTTGAATGATCCAATAAAACAGATGATTAATAATCATTTACCATAGCTGCACTTCAACAAGCCGTGACCGTGTGTATTCCAACAAGTATTAATTATAACAGTGACGACACAGTGCAGTGACAGAGCGTTTGCCATCCATCCAATATTGATTAAATCCACAAGATCATAATATCCAGCAGTGGAGGTAAAATCACAGTTAAAAAGGAAAATCTCGGCTCTTTCGTCATCACTCGCTGCATGAAGCCGCTTCCCCCGAGACGGGGCCATGACCAACGCTTCCCAGGCTTATATTGCACTGAGGGAAGCCCTGAATACTGAAGAATTGTTGTATTTTCGTGTCACAAGAGTTAATGATGATTATGCAATAGTTTCAGAGAAAAGCAGGATTTTTCTGTTTTTGTTGCATTTACTAAAGCAGGGGTGGGCAAACCTTTTGATTGGTGGGCCACAATGGGTTCTAAAATTTGACAGAGGGGTCGGACCAGCAGCAGATGGATGGAGTGTTTTGGTAACCTCACCTCGTCCGAGAAAAAAATTCATTTCATTTTAAATGAAAATGAACAAAATCATGACAATAAAATATCTGTGTTTGACACACCAGAGCGTTTAGAAAATAAAATATTAACAAGGTTTATTCATTTAATTTTTTTCAAGTTTGGCGGGCCGGATTAAAATGTTTAACGGGCCGCATGTGGCCCCCGGGCCTTATTTTGCCCACACCTGGACCCAATTTATTGCAAAAGAAGTCAAACTGCTTTGCTAAAACAAAATCCCTTTACAAGTGCATCTTTTCTTTTGTGCAAATTGTGCTGAGTTGATATTCTATCAATGCGGCACCATCCTGCCGGGAGCCCTCTACTCTGATTTCAATCTAACATAGCGTTTTATTCACTTGTTTCAAGACCCTAAACTCGTCAGTGACATGGTGAGGAGGGGAGGGGCCTGGTGGGGGAAAACGGTACAATACCAAAGTTAAAAAATCACTTTCAACATCGTTATATTATATTGTTTAAATAGTATTACATTTATTACGTCATTGCCATTCATTCTTCACACAGCCCCAGAAATGTACAAAAAAATTATGATAATTTTATTCTGCATAAAATTTATTCTGAGGATTTTACCCTGATTATTTTACTTTCAAAATTTTCTGTTTACTGGGACCAAATATATTCTTTTTAGAGTTGAACATACTCAATGAAATTTATCATGTAGTTGCCCCTGACTAGGTGCAAACAACTTGCCATTATTCCACAAGTGCGGACCACTTATTCAACATCTCAAGACATAAACCAAATGGCTATAATAAAGTACCAGATATGAAATGAGTACAGCAAACATGGGCAGTCCTGATTATTTCCTCGGTCCAGTATGTGCATTTAATAGATTACAGCATCAGGCTCCTCCTCTTTCATCTTGGAACTGAGAAAAACGTTAGCGTCTTTCTTTCATACACCCGTAAACACAACAGCTGTTGATATTGACTGAAACTATTTCAAACTATAACAATGCCATGCTAAAATAACAAATCCTCAGATGCATACAGGTATGTCCCTCAAAGTTTTGAATCAATAATGCGTGCATGCCCTTTGATGACGCAAAACAGAAAATGGATGTCGAGAACGTACTTGCTATGTCATACACAGGCCAGTACAAGTATACTCGTGTTTTGTACATTTCTGACCCACAATAACAAGGTCCCATGTTGTTTTTTTTGTTGTTTTTATTTCACCCATCATCATGCCGTGCGCGTGTGTTTGTCACTTGTTTTTGGTTTTTATTTTGCATGCATGTACGACTGTGCATGTGATGTTGTAAGAGTAAGTACGTTCTCTACGCATATGCAACAGCACCGGACTGGGCCAGCCTAAAATGATGACTGAGTGATGACTGATGGAGTGACATCCCCTCCACTGGATATTTGTCACAGTATTGGAGCATGAGCGAAAGAGAGAGAAAGAGAGAGGGGGGGGGTGAGAAGTGTTAAACTACTTTATTAGAAATCTACTTGATGGTGGTTATTTGTCACCAACTGTTACCAACACATTTAAATTTACATCCTGTTAGATCTTTCAAAGGCCTGGAAGGACTCTTAGCAGCATACCTTCCACTTCGCGTCTATTTTTTCCGGCATATGACACACTTTTCACCTCTTTCTAACTTACTAACACACCGAGCCTGATTCAAAGAGAAATCTGAGCAGGTCTTTCAGTTCACTCCCGTTCCTTGCAGATGAATATGCAATTTGTTTTTCCCTTCCGGTTCTTTGCATAGGCACATCCCACGTGATGAGTAATGCAGCTTCTTAATTCTGAAGGATGCATTAGCAGAATTTAATAGGTTTGTGTTCAGAAGAGAGCTGACATAATTGTGGCATTTGATTGCTCTCCATCTCCACCATCATCTCTGACGTGTTGTTTATGAAAGATGAATTAAAAACTTAATCGACTGGCATCCACCTGCTCAGTCACCTGCTTATGAATAAATGAATGAATATTTAGCAAAGATATGGAAAGACAGCCAAGAGGTAGATTATTCCATTTTCTACTTGTATGCTGCAGTGAGCTTAACAACCAAACTCGCAATAAATTTAGCAGTAAAAGTTGTCAAGTTAAAGCTAATAGTAGTTTCCAGGCTTGTGCATCGTACCTGAAAGCAATATTTGTGTGAAATTAAAGCAGCTGAACGGAAAATAACTTTATCAGACGTTTAAGTCAACTTTTACAATATCAATAACGTCTTAAAGTCTTAAAGTGGTACTCTCCCGACACCTCCACTTGGCTCTTGTTCCTCCCCTGACAATTATTTGAAAACAGCGGCGTTACCTGAAAGACCATTGGGCTTGCGACTGGGGAGAGGGTTGGGCATGGTCTGGCTGTGATTAATTTGCAATGAAAAACTGCTACCTAAATTTTTTTTTATTCCACGACAAGTTACTCTAAGTAAACTGACCAAGTGCTGTCTTAATAACCTGAAAATCTCGTTATAGAAGTGTGTACAAGACTGAGCCACTTGTATACACGATGATGGCAAGATATTAAGATTCCCTTTAAATTAGCTGACATTTGCTGTGGATGTTAATGTAACAATATTATTGTTAGTTATGTTATGTTGCTTCGGGGCCGATTACAGTGACGGACGGGAGAAGGAGGAAGTGACGTTTTCCCTATGTCAACAGACTGAAGTAACGTACTGTACTGCACAAGTTAAGAAGTTAATAAAAGTGAAGTAAGCAAGTCAATGCTTTAATCGTCCACTCTGTATGAGAAACAGAACAGAGAGAAACATGGTGGCAGCGCGTGAGTCATAACTGGCGACGGGAAGAGAGTGTTGAAAGGATCGCTAGCTTGTTAGCACGGAAGCTAACTACGTACAGTCGCTACGATGGAAGGACTGCGACCGCCATCGATTCTGGCTTTGGATTCAAACAATTTGACGAAGACGTGGAAAGCGTGGAAAGAGGAATTCACATTGTATGTGGACCTGACAATTCCAGACTCGGAGGAATCCACGAAATGCAAGCTGTTTCATTACCTCATAGGCGAAGAAGGTAGAGAACTGTTGAACACGTTGTTGATGGATGATGTGTCGGCAAGAACTACCGTGAGGCAAATGATGAGAAAATTCGACGAACATTGTAACCCTAAGTTAAACGAGACTGTGGAGAGATACAGATTCTTTATGAGAGATCAGACACCGGGCGAAAATGTGGACAAGTACGTTACTGAATTGAGAGTTTTGGCCAGCACCTGCAATTTTGAGCAGCTGAGAGACTCATTGATAAAAGATAGAATAGTGTGTGGCACAAACGACAATGCGCTGAGGGAAAGACTGCTGAGAGAAGACAATCTGACATTAGAAAAATGCATGAAGATTTGTCGAGCAACAGAGTTGTCCCGAGAAAATTGTAAAACACTGCAAGGGCAGTCAGAGGAGGAAGTGCATCTACTCAAACAAGAAAAAGCAAGCAGAGGTGATGTTTGCTGTAAGTTTTGTGGCAAGAAGCATGAGTGGAATAAGAAGAAGTGCCCTGCTTTTGGAAAAAAGTGTAAAAAATGTGGGAAGGATAATCATTTTGCTGCTATGTGTAAGACAAAAAATGCACATGGTAAAAATGATAGAGCTGTGAATGCAATTCAAGAGCAAGATAAAGAAGAATATGAAGATATTATGATGATGACCCACATCGTTGAGACAAAAGAGAACGTGAACCAAATTGGAGACAGACATGCTCCAGAAAAACAACTCTTTGCTGGTATGCTAATTGACACTACACAAGTTAAATTTCAAATAGACTGTGGAGCGAGCTGTAATGTCATTCCTGTGCAACACCTAAACCCAGATGTAAAGCTGGAACATTCTGACAAGGTACTGGTAATGTACAATAAAACAAAAATGAGTCCATTGGGCCAGTGTCGAGTCAAAATAAGGAACCCGAGGAATAACAAACTCTACCGAGTGCTGTTTCAAGTTGTGAACATGGAAGGAGGTGTTCCAATTTTGGGCAGAAAGGCAAGTGAAGACATGAAGCTGATAAAGGTTCAATATGAGAACATCATGACAGTGGACAGCATAGTAACAAAAGAAGTGATGTCTGTCGCAAAAGATGAACTTTGCAACAAAATATTGACGATGGAAATGATAGAAACAGAATTTTCTACTGTTTTTACTGGTGATGGCTGTATGGAAGGAGAATACAAGATTGAAATAGATAATAGTATACCACCAGTAAAATTGCCAAAGCGCAGAGTGCCAGTTTCAATGATGGTACCGCTCAAGGAGGAACTAAAGGAACTGGTAAAAAGAGAAATCATTGCACCCGTGGAACGAAGTACAGACTGGATTAGTAGCATGGTGTCAGTGAGAAAACCGAGTGGGAAGTTGAGGATCTGCATTGACCCCAAACTGTTGAATCGAGCACTTAAACGGAGCCATTTTCCACTCCCAACAATAGATGACATCTTACCCGAACTTGCAAATGCAAAAGTATTCACCGTTTGTGATGTAAAACATGGATTTTGGCACATTAAACTTGAGGAGGAGTCAAGTTATCTCACAACCTTCTCAACCCCAGTTGGACGCTTTAGGTGGCTCAGGATGCCAATGGGCATAAGCCCAGCGCCAGAGATCTTTCAAAGGAAACTCACACATGCACTGGAAAACCTACCTGGAACATACATCATTGCTGATGATATATTAATTACAGGAGAAGGGACAACCCAGGAGGAAGCTATCCGAGACCATGATGTGAAACTGAGACGCTTCTTACTGAGGTGCACAGAGAAAAACATAAAACTAAACAAGGACAAATTCAAGCTGCGACAAACAAAAGTACCTTATATAGGACATCTACTGACAGCTGAGGGACTGTGTGTAGACCCAGAGAAAGTGCGAGCCATCAGGGAGATGCAGAGACCTTTTGATGTGAAAGGAGTACAGCGACTAGTGGGTATGGTAAATTACCTATCAAAATTCTATGAACACTTGTCAGATGACTGTGAAGTTTTGAGACAACTGACACATAAAGAAAACATGTGGGAATGGACAGAAGTCCAGGAAGGGGCATTTGAGTGACTGAAAGAAAAGATAGCCAACGCTCCAGTACTGAAATACTACGACCAGCGAGAAGCTCTGACGCTGCAGTGTGATGCTTCCGAGACAGGACTGGGAGCTGCCCTCATGCAGGATGGAAAGCCAGTGGCATATGGTAGCAGAGCCATGACACCAACAGAGAGGGGCTACGCTCAAATAGAGAAAGAATGCCTCGCAATTGTATTTGGAATGGAGAAATTTCACCAGTACACCTATGGAAGAGAAGTGGCCGTCCAAAGTGATCACAAGCCCTTGGAAAACATCCACAAAAAAACCTTTGCTCAGTGCACCAAAGAGGCTTCAACGAATGTTGCTTAGGCTACAGAAGTACAATATACATGTGACTTATAAACCAGGCCGGGACATGTTGGTAGCCGATACTTTGAGCAGAGCATATTTACCGGACTGTCAGGAAGTGGACATGGAGTCTGGGGTGGAAACTGTTAATATGATTGAGCACCTGCCCATCTCGACTGAAAGACTCACCTCAATTCGATTAGCGACAAAAGCAGATAAAAGATTACAACAGCTGATAAATCTGATCCAAAAAGGGTGGACAAAGAACAAAAAAGACATCCCAGCGGATCTCCAACATTTCTACTCATTTCAGGATGAGTTAAGTCATCAGGATGGAATTGTTTTCAAAGGAGAGAGAGCAGTGATTCCTGATGCACTCTGGAGGGATATGACTTGTCGCATCCACTCTTCTCATCTCGGGATTGAAGGATGTCACAGACGTGCGAGAGACTGTGTATACTGGCCGGGAATGAATCAACAAATAAAGAACTTTATATTAAAATGTGATGTATGCAGGTCAGTGGACTCCAGACAGCAGAAGGAGATGCTACACTCGCATGAGATTGAATTCAGACCCTGGGCAAAAGTAGGAACGGACTTGTTCTCATTCCATGGCAAGGACTACTTAATAACTGTGGATTATTATTCCAACTTCTGGGAAGTAGATTATCTTCCAGACACTACAAGCGCCACCGTTATACGAAAACTCAAAGCACATTTCGCACGACAAGGGATTCCGGATATTGTGGTATCAGATAATGGCCCACAATATACCTCCCAAGAGTTTAGACGATTTAGCCAGGCATGGGAATTCACACACAGAACATCATCACCTGGTTACGCCCAGAGCAATGGAAAGGCAGAGTCTGCAGTAAAAACAGCCAAATGTCTCATGAAGAAAGCTGCAATGGCTAGACGGGACCCTTATCTGGCAATATTGGACCATTGCAACACACCGAGCCAAGGTCTTGCAACTAGCCCTGCGCAGAGACTGCTGAACAGGAGGACGAGGACACTGCTCCCTACAAGAGATACTCTGCTAGAACCGGAGCTGCATAACAATGTGCAAGGAATTAGACACAACCAACACCGTCAAGGAAAATATTAATAATATAATAATGCCTTTATTAGTCCCACAATGGGGAAATTCGAGATTCGAACCCAGGCCTCCTGGGGAGACTGGGTCCTGAACGCGGCGCCTTAGACCACTCGGCCATCCTGGCAGCCACGAGATTCGAACCCAGGCCTCCTGGGGAGACTGGGTCCGGAACGCGGCGCCTTAGACCACTCGGCCATCCTGGCAGCCAAACCGCACCGCTAAAAATTTGGATGCCCTGAGAAATGGAGACAAGGTGAGGGTCCAGCCTTTCGATCTTCGTGTAGTCTGGAGACCTGCACGAGTAGTAGGACCGGTGGATCACAGATCTTATGAGGTGAAGCTGGACTCTGGAGGAGTTGTGAGGAGAAATTGACGACATCTTAGACGAGACCATGATACAGGATCTGTCACGTCAATGAGGAGTGGGACTCAGGGGACTTCAGACTGTGTGGATGCAACCCAGCAGTGTGGCACCAGGGACCAAACCAAAGTTGTCACCAGATCAGGTCGTCAGGTGTTTAAGCCTAAATATTTGGAGGAGTACACGCAGTGAAGACAGAAGATTTTGGATATTTATGTTAGAAAAAAATAAATAAACTGTAAATGTCAAGGTATAATTTGTTTGCTGGTTTGGGGGTTGGATAATACTGACAAGATGTTTTACATAAAGTTTTGGAGCCAACATAATAGAAAGAAGATGTTATATTTATTTGAAGGATTGGAATTTGTAAATATATTTTGGGTTAATTTACAAATAATGCACTGAAAGTGACGCTTTATGTTGACAAAGTTATGTTAGGCATAATTTTCTAGTATGAATACATAATCTGCATGAAAATGTGTGTGCAAGGTTTACATTGCAAGGAAGTGCTTCAAATTGAAAAAAGAAAAGATGTAACAATATTATTGTTAGTTATGTTATGTTGCTTAGGGGCCGATTACAGTGACGGACGGGAGAAGGAGGAAGTGACGTTTTCCCTATGTCAACAGACTGAAGTAACGTACTGTACTGCACAAGTTAAGAAGTTAATAAAAGTGAAGTAAGCAAGTCAATGCTTTAATCGTCCACTCTGTATGAGAAACAGAACAGAGTGAAACAGTTAATATCAAAAGTATATTTTTCTCACGTTAAAAAAATGTTTTCGAATTTTGCTTTTATTTATTGACATTTTATAATTTATTTAGTTGACTTCAGTGGTGTTGTTAAATATCTGCGTATCGGCTAATGAGCTAGCTAGCAAGCAAAGTTAGCCTGGATGTCACATGGCCACAAGTGGAAGAAGCAAGAGCGAGCAAGACAGAGACCGAAAGAGAGTACTACCTACGCACCAAAATAAAGACTTCCTGATTACCCTGCGTCATTTTCCTGACATTCTCCAATTGGTATCCTGACCACTTCAGTTCAGGCAGGACTATTATTCTGCTTTGTGCTCCATGGTTCAGCCACTAACAAGTAATTACTTAGAATTTTATTTTGCAGTAATGAGGAACGCAGATGATTCGCCCAAATGTTATCAGAGAAAAAGTATACTTTTAAGGAAGGCATAGTCATGTGATTAAATTAAATGGAGTAAGTCATAGTGGACAGAAATCTAAATAACGAAGAAAAGTACAAATACATGAAGTTTAGACTTCACTAAGGTGCATTACAAAACTACTTGTTGCTTGTTTTTGCATGTGATACTAGACACGCATATCTAAGAGACAAAAAAAAAGGGCATTGGGTGGGTAAATGCTGAACATGACTACGAATTACCTGAGACTCTTATCCTTTTTATTTTTGAAATACAAATGACCCAGCATGCCAACCTGTCTGCGACGGTGGTTGCTATGACAGCAAGAATAAATACGGAAAATAACACTTTTATATCCTCAAGCGATAAGATAAGATCTAAGATATCTAAAGTAATTGATAACAGAATAATTTCAAAGCTACACCTGCAACAAACCACTGTGAAGTCGTGTGGTGCACAATGTTGTCATTTTTGTCGTCTAAGTCCAAGTTGTATCATAAAGCACCTGTCCAAGTGTGCAAAACTTCTCAAATGTTTATGACATCGTAATTCCATTCTCTGTGTTCACATAAAGACTCACTTGACATTTAGAGATAAATTTTAAAGTTTTTTTGTAGGTGTGTGTGTGTTAGTACAATCATTTCAATTTGCTTTCTCAAATATTATATAGTGTGAGAAATTGTTCTGGTATTGTGACTAGTTTCAAATGTTAAAGTACAGTTTTTATCATTATTACTGTTTGTTTGTGCTTTTTTCTCGATTGTCCTCACCAATAAAAGGAAGAATATGACTGCAGCAAGCGTCTCACTGATTTTGTTACAGTTGATTCCTGCTGTTAAGCAACACTGAACATCCGTTTCTCATCGAGAATAACGACATGGTCCTACCATTAAAGTGGCTGCCTCATTGCATATTTGACATTCTGCTGGCACTGCTTCACAGCGTTGGTTCGCATATCAGCAAGTGCAGTTAAGATAATACAAAGTGACTGGACGAAAATAGTTATTTGCACTGACTGTTTGTCTGCAGTCTCCTAACCACATACTCTACGCCACTCTTTGATCCAAAATTACTTCAGCATACAAGGGACAAATGGAGCACTGACATTAATATAACGTCTGACACAGTCAAAAAAAATCTTGAAATAATCTATATAAACGACACATATAAGCAAACTGTTCAGTATCACTCACCATTTCTCCCTGAGACTGCAGTACTTGAAAGATTCTCCCAGTGCATTACCCTCCAGTATGATTTGGATTTATAGCCAATACTTCTAAAGATGGCTCGACTAGTCAGAAGAGAGGAAACAGCTGACCACTCAGTACAGGGAGGCCGGTGTTAAAACCAGGAAAACGAGGGTCACAATGTTCCAGGGTTCTTGTTAGTATGGTAATTTGCGGTGATAAAGGTCATGCTAAAATGATCACCGAGTTCATTTAAAAGGTGACTGAACCAGGGAGTTGAAACCTCATCCATAAACCACAACAAAAGGAAAGGAAGAAGTCTTCGAACATCAACCAATTTAAGGCTCACTTGGAATATTGACTGACATGTTCGGTCTGCTGCCACAAGAAAACAAACTCTTTCAGTACCGAAAGCCATAAATAGTCGAGAACTTTATAGCCGAATGCCCCTGAGCTCATAAAGATTTAAAATAACTTAATCCTTTAGGGAAAGCTATACTACCATGGATGACTTTGCGCAATATCTTAACATATCACATGAAACTTCACTGTATCTCAAGAAATATATAAATACTTTCCAAAAGAGGCATGAGCGTCAACAAGGGGAGAAGAAGAATGTGATAAGAGAAGAAAAATACAGTTGTACCTTGATTACGAGTAACCACTTTTGATCAATTCAGTTTACACAAATGATATAAAATGCTCAATAATGAAAATAGTTCAAAATTGGACAAAAGCACAATAAAAAGAATGGAAAAAAAATCAAATAAAATGTTTTATTAAGTGTAATTAATTGGCACAAGCCAAATCACAACAGCTGTAGTGTTGTACCCATGCCCTTAAGGGGGTGGCCAAGTGCACAACATCTGAAACTTGGTCAGTTTGTCTACACGTGAATATCTCACTGTGAAATTTGGTTTACTGCACCTCAGGGCGAATGGTCATTGAGTACTCATAATGCCCTGCAGGTATGTTGAAGACCGACTTCCACTCGTCTGCCTCTCAGAAATGTACCGGGTGATGTTCATTTCTGAGTTTGAGATTAGTGTCTCCATGAAGCAGTTCAAAAGCAGATTAGATGGGTGGCACCGGGTGGCGGTTCTTGCTGGAGATCTCATTTAGTCCCTGGTAGTCAGTGCATGGTAAAAGAAGAAGCAGTCGACGGCTGGGGGAGCAGCCAAGGTATCATAGTCATGCTGTAGGTCTCTATGGCCTCTCTCTCGCAAACAGGAAGTACAATGGCTGTGGCGACAAAAATTGACTGCGAGAAAGTCGACGGAGCAGTCGTAGGCTGGATGTGGCGGTGGTGAGGTGTGGCTTAGTTAAAGTCATGTGAAAAGTTGTTAATAAGGGGGAACCCTGGACAATTCTGGCATGGCAGGTGTGGTGTATGACTGGCCTTGCGAGGAGGCTTGCTTGCGACAGGTAACGTGACACCATTAAACTGACCCAGTCTCGCAGTTGATGTGGGGATTGTGACAGTGGAGCCAAGGATCATCCAGGATAAGAAATAAGTAGCAGGTCAGGATGGTCTAGGATGTGAAACTCAATGGTGCCATGGTCATAGAAAATGGGAAATTGGATGCTCTGAAATGCCATGGTGCCTAATTTAATGGCTGTCGAGAGGCTATGGAATCTGTCCAAGCCCCAGCTGCTTGACCAAATCCTCTCCAGTAGCACCAAAGTCAACAAGGGCAGCCAGGGGTGTGACGACCATCAGGGAGGAGGAGGCAGGCTTGGAAGAAGGACATCCTGTATTGGCTTTAACTTGATTCTCGGAGACTAAGTGGACCACCCTTGTCCAGTCTCACTCATCTGGAGTCAGTGATGCGCAAACCACATGCAAGTGCCATCCCCATCTCCGCTCCATGCTGCTTGGAGATTTGATTTGAGATTGGGAAGGACCTCAAATATTTTAACACCGAACATAAAGCCAGAGCTTCAATGGAATGATTTACATAAAATAATATTCATGTGTTAGATTTGCCCAGTGAAAATTGGGACCTAAATCTCATTGAGCATTTGTGGCAGAACTTGAATATTGCTCTTCAAAGACATTCTCCATCTAATCGACCTGTGCTGGAGCTGTTTTGCAAAGATTTCAGTGTCAAGGTGTCTATAGCTGGTTGAGAAAATCACAAAAAGTCTTGCTGCTGTAATAGCAGATTAAGGTCGCCCTCCAAAAGTTTTTCCATCAGATTTTTATTCCCGTAGATTTTTGAAAATTACATAAAATTGCCATTAAATTTGACAACGGTGTATTACTTAGTGCTAGCCGATCGCATAAAAGCTAAAAAAAAAAAATTTGACTTTGTGGTCGTAAGGTGGCAACATGATAAGAAGGGGTCCACAGTATGAACACATTTTTTCAGTGTTTTTGAAAATATTTAATTCAAATAAAACGGATTTTTCGCTTCTTTGTAAGTTGTAGTAGCAATATCACCTATTTGTACTTTATATCGATAAACGCTAGCATGGTTAAAAAAAGTCTGGGTTCTCGTGGCCATCGGCCTTCTAACCAACCCAACTTGATGTTGTGCATTTTTCATGGCATGCTACACAGTTACTGTGGTCACGTTATCGTTTTACTTTGTTTTCTTATTTTTACAAATTAATTTCAGATACTTTGTCATGCACTTGAGCTTTTTTAATTGTCGTGTTTGTGGATAATTGTCTGTCTCTGAATTGCTGACTGGGGAAAATCAAGAAATCTTGAATCTCAAAAGGACTTGGTCATAAAAAACAAAAACAAAGGTGCGTCGCGCTTCCCTGCTTGTGTAGCTCAAAGGAACTAACTTGAAAGGAACTAAAGATAAAAAGATAAAGATAAAGATGGCCTTTAATAGTCCCACAACGGGGAAATTTGCAGTGTTACAGCATCAAAGATATAGAATACACAGAGGCGGTGGCGTAATGTAGCCGTTAATGTGTAACATTAGCAGCAAAAAAGCATGCAAATATACACAGTATATACGTATATTCACAAATCCCCATGTATATACACACTTACATCCCACAACATATACAAGTGTAAGGAAACACTCCTAATGTCTGTCCATGGTACAGAGGGGAAATTAATAAAAATGCTGCAATGATAAAAAAAATACTGCAGTGATGGAAAATACTGCAATGCTAAAAAAAATACTACAATGATAAAAGTACTGTAATGGTAAAAGTACTGCAATGATAAAAAATACTGCAATAATAGAAAATACTGCAATGATAAAATATTGCAATGATGGAAGTACTGTAATGGTAAAAGTACTGCAATGAAAAGAATACTGCAATGGTAAACAAAATACAGCAATGGTCATATTTAAGCCATGATTCTGCCCGTCTGTGGTGCCCCACAGTGGAACCCAACCCATCGGGCTGTTGATGGTGGTTAGCTTGTTGAGAGGTGAAGGTTCAGGGTTGTAGTGAAAACAACAAGGTGCAGTTTGTCAGGAATAGGCCACATGTCTCTGGGTCTCCACTCTAGAATGCTGGGGTTCCCACCCGGGGCTCACTGGTGTAAAGGAGCCGAAATTGGAGGTGGAGCAAGAGAAGCGGGAGTGTGCTGCATACCAAATATTGTGAGCTTCTGTTGCTTGTTGGCTGAAGATGTGAGTCCAAGCTTTCGCTGCCTGCCAGCCTTACAAAGTTACTGGAGACATCACATGCTCATGTTGCCTGAGGACACCTTCAGTCCTGTCCAGGCAATTCAGGGGAGGAGGGAATTGTGTGCTGGCCAGATCATGCTGTAACGGATAGTGGCACACCCAATATCACACAACACAGAGCTCTTGGCACCAAATAAGATTTACTATTTCTACATGACACATTTGCACAACAGGATACAGTCATCATTACATTTGAAGTAACTTGCACGAGCTGGTCTTGAAACGGGGTTTCCCATTCCCCAGGTAGAAGGGCTTCCTCTCACAGCCAAATGGAGCGAAAGAAAGATTGTGACATTCAGTACGTGTTAATTACTGTTTTAAGTCAACCCGAATACGTTTTATACAAAAACAACTTATTTTAATCAAGGGCTAGTTCGACATACAACATAATGGTATTCAATTTACGGCTTTGCTAGGAATGGTGTTTGATTTAATTTTACGCCGCGTAAAATGACAACCCGACTATGCATTATGCCTTATCGATAAAATACAATACAGTACAAAACAACTTTGTTTATATAGCGCATTTCAAAGAAGAGTTGTACAGTTTCATGTTACAATTACCAGTATGCAACTTATTTATACACGTGTATAACAGAAAGAACCTAAAAAGGCTTTAAAATATAAATAATTCAAAGAAAAGCGAAACATTTAGTGAGCTGTCTTTTTTAACCTGGTGGAGCAGGTTCTCTTTTTTTTGTATGGTTCATTTATTCCTTTGTCATCCTCTCACATGCACCTCGTTGCATGCAAAAGGGCTTAACGTAACCATGGTAAGGTGCAATCATTGACACATACCAAAATGGATTAGCCTAATATGCCTGAAATGGTGACCTACCAATAAAAAAATCACATTCATTTGAGCTGTGTGACAATACATACACAACCACACTTATTAAAATAAATGATCCGAGCTGTGTTGTATTTATACAGGTACTAAGCCGTTGAAATTCAGTTGGCGCCACCTGACGAAAAGTGCAAATGTGGATTTAATGACAGTGTTAATTCCTGAGGTTATGCATCTACGTAACTCTTGGATATGCGGTCTCCACATAGTAACAGGTGATAATGTCGTATGCAGTTGATTACACTTCACGTTGAGCAGTTAAGACAAAGTAGGTGGATGAGGCAGTGCAAAAAAAAAATAAAAATATGACTCTAGACTGGAGTGCAATATGTCACTTCATGTATTGCTTGGCATTGTGCCTCACACAGCCCAGCTGGACTTGTTTCGTGACTTATTCAACAAGTCGTTCTGGGCACTCACAAATTAGGAATGGAGAAAGTAAGGCAGCTCATCAGGTTCACACACGCGCACACACGCACACAACTGCATGCACACGCTGACTTCATGAGACTTTCTGATAAGTTTGTCAGATGGAACGACATTTTCTTTGTCTGCAAACTTTTCTTTCAGGACCATATGACTGCCCAACAATAATTCGAAGCAAAGGAGGCTGGGCGTATTGTTCAAACCACAGACTGTGTGACAGGAAATGACATTATACTTCCGGAATTAGGAAGACGTTTGAATAAAGTGGACCAATGTGGCCCACTTAGCTATTTACTAACTATTAACTACGAAAATGACTCGTCATGATTTTGCTAAAAATGAAATGAAATACATTTATAAGTTACTATTAAAACCATTCTTAAAACACAAAAACTTTCCAACCATCATTTTCTGCCTCTCATCTTGTTTCACTCTTGTCACTTCAATGTTATCAAAGTTACAAAGCATTGTTCAGAAAAGTATAGGCCAAGTTGAAAAATGAGAATCACAACATTTGAAGAACGTTTCAAGTGTCTGAGTTCTTGTAATAATTTCTCACTTGTCAACGAATGGCAAAATCCATGCCTTGAATATCTCTTGTGTTTTCCATTGATTGAATCCATCCTCTTGTCTGAGGAGAAAATCATAGGTTTGATTTAATTATCGTCTAGTGACTAGAGGGTAGCCACTCATTGTTCTGCAGCCTCTTAACAACCAACCCGACTCCTCCCTGAAACATTGCCAAAGTTTAAAACAGCATCCATCTGCCATTAGAAGTGAAACTTTTAGTTGACAACCTGGCAAAAGGTGATATAACGTAGAAGGAAGTCTCTCAGGATAGCTTGGTTTCCCTTCAGTGACCGCGTTCTTCTGAGAGAGAGTGATAAACAATTTGCCACCAGTCAGAGTTTTCCTGAGAGAAGACGATAGAGAATGTGTTAAAGTGACGTGGGTTAATTAATGACTTAATCTGCATTAACACTTGCAAAACTATAAGAATCTGCGTAGAAGCAACATTTAATCACCTCAGTTCTATCAAGGGTTGGCATGAATTTAGACAAACTGTGTTTATAATAGTTACACACAGTATTATTAAAGTGAATAATAAATGGTTTACAACAAAGTTTACTGTAGGCCTTCTACTAGTGCAACTGTTGTGATGTACAGGTCATAATACATTTCATTGATGAAGATGGCAGGCAGTTGTTGACTTTATACAAATGAAGGAGGAGGATTAGCTTTCAGGCTCACATATACACAATGGCAGCACTGACTGACACTGGAATGAATGAGGTTGTCTTCTGTAAAGTCTTATTTTGCGGATCTGATGAATGACTTCATTGACGGATCCATTTTTTTAAAATTATTTATTTGTTATGACATTAAAGTTGACCAGTGATTTTGCATGAAATACAATATAACCAACGAGACAGGTGTAAAGTTTGCGACTGGTTAGCCCAATGGCCTCACAGTACAGAGGTGCATTTTTAGATTGCAGGACCAGCCTTCCTGTTTGGCGTTTGCAGTTTGGATGTTCTCCCTGTGCCTGTGTGGGTTTCCTCTGGGTACGCCGGTTTACTACCACATTCCAAAGACATGCATGGTGGATTGATTGGATGCTCTGAATTTCCCAAAGGTGTGATTGGGAGCATGAGTGGTTCTTTGTCTTTGTGTGCCCTGACCCTTGTGAGGATAAGAAGCTCAGATATATATATATAGTAGTGCTGCCAAGTGATTAATTTTTTTTAACTAATTAATCACAAAAAAATTCCATGATTAATCACATTTTTCAACTACTATTTTTTGCGACGCTTATAACAGATATTTACTTGAATAATATCTTGGAATTGATGCAAAATCACCAAATATTAAGTAGGTATATTTAATTCAAAGACTGTTCTAATATAGCTTTCTTGGATTCTTGAATACGATCTAAAAGGAGACATCTTTGCAGACATTTATTTTTGAAACATTTCTCAAAACTGCCCACAAGCGCCACACTCCAGCAGTGTTGGTTTGCAAGGCCCAGTGGTAACTTGAACACAGTGTTTTGTTCTGAGACGTGCTAAGGACAGCTAATATGGCACAATATTTGCAAAGTATGCAATTTATTTTTTTAAGTAAATCAAACTGAGTTAACTGAGTTAAAATATTTAACTGAGTTAAATTTTGGGGGGATTAATCACCTGAGTTAATGTTTTAATTTTGACAGCCCTAATATATATATATATATATATATATATATATATATATATATATATATATATATATATATATAGAGAGAGAGAGAGAGAGAGAGAGAGAGAGAGAGAGAGAGAGAGAGAGAGAGAGAGAGAGAGAGAGAGAGAGAGAGAGAGAGAGAGAGAGAGAGAGATAGATAGACAGATAGATAGTTGTTTTATTGATCGCGTTAGAAATTCAGATTACAAGATGGCAAGACAGAATAATGACTTTATTTGTGAAGAGATTTTGTCTTTGTCGTGTGTGTGAGTCTATCCAGTGCAGAAGGGTATGGGGCTGCAATGAAATCTGGATAGAAGAGGAACTTTTTTTTTTACATAATCGTAATTGTTGTGGATGAGGTACAAGTGCTGCGCTTCCTTTTGGGCTTTGAAAAGGGGAACTACTCTCAGCTATCTTACTTAGGAGGGAGGAAGACAGAATAATTTAATTTGATTGGACTCTTTATCTCTCTCTGGCTAGATGTCTGTCTGTATCTCTTTTACAAACAATAACTCATTTTACCCTTTTGTACCCGTCAGTTCTTTTTGTTTTGATTTTTATGTTGTTTTTTTTTTTTTCCAAGCAAGCCCACACATGAGGTCAGTGCATTTGAGTTCACCCCAACTGCTGGTTTGGACCATTACGAAGACTGCCCAGTGTAATGATTTATCGTACTTTCTATGCTGTGCTGCCGTGCAGCTGTGCATTCTTTAACAACTTTAGGACATTGATGAGGACAGCTGCTTGGCAGACCAAAAACTCCATCTGTACTGGAAAAACTGTTTTGGGAAACAGCACGTAAAATGCAGGATTGTGGTTGCAGGACTCCGTATCAAAACTTACCCTGCAAAGCTTACTTTGCATTGTGTTTAACGTGGATGGTGTTTTCTGCTCACATGCTGTCCTCTGGGAGCATCTAGTGGTTGATATGGCAAACACATGCAGTACATGCATGGCTGGCACATTTTTTGCTGAAACACATTTCTTTAACTCCCCCAATCCCATATTTTCACAAAACCTCAGGCAGAAATCAAAAGGTTAAAACAATTCATTCAGAAAACCCCAGACCGTCTGATCCATTTCCTCAAATCCAGCCTATACTTTGTCCCAACCCTAACAATTTGTTGTGATTATACATTCAACAAGGAAAAATATATTTACCACATTGGACAGAGATGTTTTCTGTAAAAAAAAACAAAAAATTAAAATAAGTCAAAATTTTAAATATTTCAATCATTTTCTGTCAAAGAGGAAAATGCGCTTCCAAACATATGCAGCCACCAAAAATAGTCTTGTAATGAGCATTAGAGTACATACAGAATATTACTCAGCATGTCAAATGTTGTTCAACCTGAAACAATGAGCTTTTCTCGTCTCTGAATGTCCTAATGATGCTGGCCAAACACAATCTGCTCAAGTTGAGTTGGACTCTTTGACCTGCTTTTCTCGTTAGCTAGGAAATGGTGTACAAAAAAGCTGCCGGAATTTCATCCGTGACGATGATCTTTGTCCTCCTCTTTCTCTTTACTGCTGTGCTCCTTGTCCACTAACTCTCATCTAAACTCCTCTGCCTCTATTTTGTGTCTATCCATTGTATATGCAATCACGTTTGCACATGTGCTTTGTGAACTGGATTTCAGACTGCCCAGTTGGTCTGATCACAACATGAGAATCTTGTGTGGTAATTATTAAGCGTTGTGTTTGAAAACATCACAACTGTGTTGGAGTTATATTCCCATTTTGCTGCTTGTGTTAATATCTTGGCAATACAGGGTGGAATGTGTTTTGTGACTGATAATGTGTCTAAATTTGAAAAATACAGCACATGAGTTTTGTGAAATTAGTTTAAACATCTGACGAGTGTTTAAGGTTTGGCCAAGAGTGTTTGATTTTAAAAATGAGTTTGGTTCAGAGAATGGGAATTAGTATTTAGAAAACAGTGAAAAACAATAAAGTATACATAAAGGCAGCAACACACGTTCTATCTCTCACGTCTCGTTAGTGAGGATGGGACCTGACAGTCAGGATCAAACAATTGAGAAGGATTTAGCACTGGAGAGTGAAAGTTTTGTCCGCAAGTTTAATGTATCATCCCTTTTTCTGACAGCAAACTGACTTCCTGTTTACTTTTCAGGTCTACAGGTATGTCAAATCAACCTCTAGAAGTCACTAATTTATAAAACAGCAGTCAATGACAACACACTCTCGGCCCAGCACGACACAATGCCACAAACAACCCGGAACAGGGTCGGGGGCCGACAATTTTTATGAATAAGGCTAGAGAGTTGAGGCCGTACAGAGATTGCGGCCAGAGGGCGGGGGACTGACTGGGAAAAAAAGGGTCAAGTGCCCAGCTCTGATTATTTTAATTCGGTCAGTCCTTAGTGAGTGACAAGTGCACATAACTGCGCACCTCTTACTGTGAGCCAAACCATTCTCTAGTGCCACCATGTTCCAGGTGCCAAAGACGTCAGGTTCTACATTTGTGAATGGGAGTTCCAAGGACAGGAGATCTGTCATCTTCTGTACGTCAGAGCCACTGTGGAGTCTGTGACACACTGATATAAGACAGTACCTACACCGCTTCTCATACTTGAGACCCAGTAGCCAGTAGCCCGCGGTACGCATAGCACCCTCTGTGAATAGGTGTCCTTGGTGATAGGTCTGCTCATGATCATGTCTCATCAGGAGGATTTTTTACTTGATGCGATTAGATAAGCTTCCTGCTACACAGCTGTAATGTTGACCCGCTTCGGATGACTTTTCTGTGGTGCTAACTACGGCAGCTGTGAGGTACTGTATGAGGCTGACGCTGGCTATTGCATAGGTTCAATACAATACAATATTATTTATATAGCGCATTTCACAACAACTGGAGCTGTAACAAAGCGCTTTCCATATTCCGTCATATAAATGAAATTATTTCCATTGGTGTGGTTTGGAAGATGATCTTATCCATCTAACACAGTTGTTAACACACATATAGAAACTTTGTCCTTCATTGTGTATGTACCCAAATATAACCCTGCTGTCGGTGTAATAGTTGGTGGCATCGATCTGGAGGTCAAGCGTGGAGGCGATGAGGTCAGTCAATTCCACAGCGATAACGGCAAGGCTGTTTTGGAATGACAATCCGATACAATAAAGGCGATTTTGATACAGTAACGTTGGCTTTTCTGTAAATAAATTACTTGTAGGCAATGCCAAATAAACACAATAGAATGATATTGCATTTTATTTTAAAACCAACTCAGCCTTATTGATTCTAAAATGTAAAAAAAAATAAAACATTATCAGAACAAGCTATAGGTCTCTTTTTATAACGAACTTGCATTATTATCAGAATAAGCTATTCCTTTTTATGCTGCTTTTCTACATATTTTCCATTCAAATGATGAGGTCATCAGCAAGCTCTAAAGGAGCCTGATTATTATCCTGATCATTTGATCAGATGTGTTGCAACAGAGAGAAATGGAAAACATGTAGACCAAATAGAGCATGCTCTTCAATTCAGTTATGATAATGTTTTTGGGACAACAGCAAATCTCTTCATGTAAAAATAGAACTTGAATAGACACTGAGCGCACAACGCAGTTTGAGGTCTTGTAGCATCACACAAAAACTGCTTTGCTATGTATTTGTTGTCGTGTTCAAAGTGTTCTTAGTTGTTGAAATATATAATACTGATTAAATAGTCGCACATTCATTCATACCTCAAGTAGCAGTTTCAGTGAGAGTAGAACAGTAGGGATGTGTGTGAATGGTTATATGTGTGTGTGTGTGTGTAGAATACTTTAAGGCATGGTCCCAAACATTATTCCTGTTATGAAGAGGGCATGTTTTTTAAGGGTGCTTCACTTCCTTTACCTTGCTGTCTTGGACTGTAATGATCTATGCAGAGCTGGGCAGTTCGTCCCAGGGGCATAAAGGTCCCCCGGACCAGACACCCGTTTTGAGGGCGTGGATTGAGGAGTGACAAATTAAAAAAAAAAAAAAAAAGGCTCGACTAAGCAAGGCTGGAGGCGGATTTTAGTTAGGCCCACTAACCGGCCCTCGTGCGTGTGATGTGGTTGCAAGGGTGGACCGGGTTTCAGAGGCCGCCAATTTTTATGAATAAGGCCGGAGGGTTGAGGCCAGAAGGAGAGCCAGAGAGCGGGGGACTGACCGGCAAAAGAAGGTCAAGTGTCCAGCTCAGGATCACGGCAGACATTTGAGGACAGCCACATCCCTACAAGCTCGATGGACTCCTTTTCAGCTTTGCTTGAGCCTGCATGTCAGTTAATATGAAGCTGGGGTCCTTTCGAATCGGAGATTGCTCGCAGATGAAACCAACAAAGGCAGGAAAGGGGGGTAGGCAACCTGGTGCAGTATTTTGCAATTCTTAGGTGACTTTCAACTTTCTAATACACCACTTCTTACAATTGGACCACAGCAGTGTAAAGTGGTGTAATATAGCTCCGGAACAATGAGGAATAATAATTTTGCACAACTTGTTTAAGTAAACTATCCCCAAAAAAGTGCAATTTTGGAACAGAAACTGAACAGAAAACTTCATGTTAGGGGTGGGTGTGTGTAGCAAAGTGGACCCAACAAAAATGACAGAGGCAGTGATCAAACGAAGTAGAGGTTTATTTAAACTAAGGGAGCACGTCCGACGTGATTAAGACAAATAGACACACAAAAAAAAATACACTAAACTAAACGAGCGGTGGTACACCGAATAAACTAACTAAGGGGAATGGGAGAAGCTAGAGGAGCGAAAGGCCAAAAACAGGACCAACTAAATAAACAAGAAAAACAAAGCGAACACTAATAGGACATTATTAATACTCAGCCACACGGGAACACAAATAGTACAAGAACGGAAACGAACCTACACAAGGTTAGAAAACAAGGTTAGAAAACAAGAGTGAATAACAAGAGCTGTGAATTACTTACGGGGAAAGATTGCCGCGATACTGGACAAACGCGAGACCAACTGCGCGCAGGGGAATGGCAACAAGAGACAATATTCCGTCGACAACCTCCTCTGTCTCCAGCGCTTAAAAAGCCAACTAACGATGATGGCCATCAGGTGTGAGCTGGCGACTCCACCCACTCCAAAGACTAAAAGAAAAAAACAATTAGATCTGCAAACAAGATAGATCTCAACTCTTTGGGGACTAGGTTTTACAGTGAACCCTCGTTTATCGCGGGGATACGTTCCAAAAATATATATATTTTTTTATTATCTTACAATGCATTTGATGTGATGCATTGTTGTGGTTTGTTTGTTTGCGTGTAGATGGGAAGTATGGCAAGCCCTTTGAGAGACTAGTGTAAAACACTAATGTCTCATATCAAGCACATGGAATAAATGCTCAAAGGGCTTGGCATAGTGAAGTTGTGGTCCTTCAGTGCCACCTTGTGGCATTGCTGCGTTCGTTTTAAGCGTGTTATTTCTTCTTTTCTCTTTTTTTGTTATTCAACTTCCGGGTTGCTTCACTTTGAGACATGTCGTGTGCTCATATGTTGACAGAGGAGCGGTAAAAAAAAAAGCCATCTATATTAACACACACTAGCTATAGAGCATTAATTTGATTGTTTTGGGAAATAATTGACATTGTGATTTTCAGTTATTTTACATTGTCCGTAGCTCAGAATCTCGATGCGTATCCCAAGCTAAGGCAAGATAGCTGACTGTCGGAACTGTTAACTAGCGCCCTTGGAGAGCGGAATGAGGTACGATAGTTTCCTCCCACATTCGAAAAACATGCATGCCAGGTCGATTGAACACTCTAAATTGCCCCTAGGTATGAGTGTGAGCGCGGATGGTTGTTCGTCTCTGTGTCCCCTGCGATTGGCTGGCAACCAATACCTACCGTATTTTCCGGACTATAAACCACAACTTTTTTCCTAGGTTTTGAACCATGCGGCTAATACAACGGTGCAGCTTTTCTGTGGATTTTTCTTTCTCTGGTAAGGGCGCTCTTTAGTTTAGAAAATACGCTAAATAAATCTTGATTTTTTTTTTCTCTAGGGTATTTTCTTTTTCAATTAGCAAAGTTGTTGCCGTGTTAAAAGGCACCGTTTTAACTATCTGAGTTGCTGCGGCTTATATGCAGGTGCACCCTAAAGTCCGGAAAATACGGTAACGCTAAATGGCATCCTAATTATGTCCTGGCTTTTTAACTGTTAAATAATAAAAATAAAAGAAACAATAGACTTAAAAGTCATGAAAATTATTGAAATTTAGCAATCTGATGATGCATCAACCTTAAATATTAAAAAGTATCGGTAGCTGTATCAAACAATGCAGTCGCGCACCACCACTGATAAATATGATTCTGATTCCTCAACAGAAAAAAATAGTGGTGAAGGTGCTGATCACTGTATGTACATAGACTGGTTATGACAAAATGTTTTGTGTTTAGGAATCTGCCGAGACATGAGTCATAATGTAAAATCTTTCAAATCCAAAAACCCATTGGCATTCTTATGTTTGAAATGTAAAGGAAAGGAAAAGTGCCAAAAAGTTCTGAAACAGTAGCTGGGAACATAGCTTTGCCTTCTGTTATGTGAGGCCCACAATTGACAGCTGAGGTTCATTGAATTAAAAAAAGAGAAGGCAATCTGCAATATGACCATCTACTGAAAAATTTTATTATTTTTTTTTTTACTGAAACATTTACCCATAGCAGTACAGTAAATTCAAGCCGTGCCAAAATGTCTGCTATATCATTTTGTGACAAGTAACAATATACCTCCTCCTTTATGTTCTGTGTGTCCAACCGCGCTTGAAGGACGGGGCCTTTTGGAAAACGATGGAAGCTAATTTTTTGATTGTATAGGAACTCGATCTAGTACAAAAAGGAAAAAAGCAATCCTCATTCGTTTTCTGGAACATTAAAGTGTAAGTATTGTTATATTTGACCTTTGTTTCTTTTGTTATCAGCTGGATTTTTCTTCTTGTTTCCCATCAGGGGGTGAAGTGAGCGTGTGTCTGGGAGTGATTGACAACGCTGGTATTATTCTGTAGAGCCTCCTGTAGAGTTTGTTATTTGTCTTTTCCTGGCTCAATGTCCTGAAGTCTCATGTATTTCTAGTCTTTGCTTTTTGTTGTGGTGCTTTTCTTTGTTTTTTACCTTGTACAATTGTTTATGTTTTTCCTTACTGGCCAGTAGGCACACCAAACTTGGGGCTGATTGTACTGGACCCGACGGAATACCAGGCAAGGTCCTCAGAGCATGTGCCCACCAACTGTCACATGTTTTCTGCGGGGTCTTCAACCGCTCCCTGGCTCAAGCAGTCATCCCCTCCTGCTTGAAAACCTCCACCATTATTCCTGTCCCCAAAAAGTCACCCGCAGTCCTCCTGAATGACTACCGTCCTGTTGCTCTCACGCCAGTCATCATGAAGTGCTTCGAGAGGCTGGTTCTCCAGCACATCCGGGACTGCCTTCCTCCCACTCTGGACCCCTACCAGTTTGCATACCGGGCTAACAGATCCACTGAGGACGCCATCGACACTGCTCTGCATGTTGTGCTGAGCCACCTGGAACGACAGCAGAGCTAGGCCAGGATGCTCTTTGTGGACTACAGCTCGGCATTCAACACAATCATCCCGGACATCCTCGTTGCCAAACTGGACATTCTCGGCCTCCCTGCCCTCACACGCATCTGGATGAAGGACTTTCTGACCAACAGACCCCAGACTGTGTTGCTCGGCCCCTACACGTCCTCCACCCGCACGCTGAGCACTGGTTCCCCTCAAGGATGTGTGCTGAGCCCTCTCCTATACGCCCTCTACACCTACGACTGCAGCCCGGCCCACGGTAACAACACCATCGTCAAGTTTGCTGACGACACGACAGTGGTCGGTCTGATCTCGGAAGGTGACGAGACAGCCTACAGAGAGGAGGTCCAGAGACTGAGTGCTTGGTGCAAGGACAACAGACTGCAACTCAACATTGCAAAAACAAAGGAGATCGTCATCGACTTCAGGAGGAACAAGACGGTGCCGCGCCCCCCTCTGCATCGAAGGCGTGTGTGTGGAGAGGGTCCACACGGTCAAGTTCCTGGGAGTACAGATCTCCGATGACCTTTCTTGGACACACAACACCACAGCAGTGGTAAAGAAGGTCCACCAGCGTCTGCAATTCCTGAGAGTCCTCAGGAAATTCAACCTGGACAGGAAGCTGCTGCTGGCCTTCTACCACTCGTCCATCGAGAGCCTGCTGACGTACTGTGTCTCCACCTGGTACAGCGGCTGCACTGAGGCGGACAGAGTGAGGCTCCAGAGGACGGTCAAAACAGCGCAAAGGATTATTGGCTGCCCTCTCCCCTCACTGTCGGACATCTACACCGCCCGGTGCCTCTGCAGGGCTCTCAATGTCGTCAAAGACAATACCCACCCAAACTCACACCTGTTCGACCTGATGCCCTCTGGCAGGCGCTACAGGTGCATCAAATCAAGGACTAATAGACTGAGAAACAGTTTCTTTCCAAGAGCCATCTCCATTCTAAACTCTCACACACACACACGACCACCCTTACCTTGCAGAACAGCGACGTGATGTGTTTTTATATATCCTATCCAGTATTATTTTCCATTGCACTAACTATTCTCTTATTTATCTAATTTATATATCTATCTGAATTATTGTTGTATTGCACTGGAGAGGGGAGCCCTCTAATCTCGTTGCACACTTGAGTACAATGACAATAAAGGGATTTCTGATTCTGATTCTCTGATCAAGTCAAATGATCAGATTGGAATCATCAACATTTGAATCAGGTGTGTTGCAGCCGGGAGATATCCAGGATTCCAGCCCAAGGACTGGAATTGCCTAGCCCTGATTTAGGAGTGGCCTATTGCTTCATTTACAATATAAACAGTAAAGTGAACTAATTAACGAAAACGGCCCAAACTCTACCCTCACAATCATGACGAGTTGAGAATGTATCCAAAACATGTGTAGCAACACGAGAACCAAAAACAAGAACGAGGGCAAAGAAATTGAAGAATATTATCTGAAATGCTGCAAAATGTTCCAAAATCACAGCTCGGTTTGCTCGAGGGGGGTCTGTAGACTCATCACTACTCAACAGCACCAAATTGAACTGCTGAAGGGTTGAAGCAGCAGCAGACGATCCAGGCTTTCGTAAAATTTGGATAATACAGGGATGAACACCTAGGTTATGAGTGCAACGTTAGCTCACCTCCATTACATTAATATTAGCAAATAATAGGAATACTACTCAATCGCCATTAATCCAGGAGAATTTGTCTGATAAAATAGCAAATGTTCAAGCCTGAGAAGTATTCGGTGAGCAGAACGTATCATTACATTATTTGAGATAGTTTGATTAAAGGTGTGTTGAAAGTCTGCGTAGAATTTTGAATCCCTATTTTTTTTAAATATGTATATTCTTGTTGTTAAAGTTTTTTTTAAGCAGGCAGCATCTTTTTAACTGAGACCAATCAGCACAGGTGTCAAATCCAGTTCCAGAAAGTAAAAACCCCTGCCACAGTTTGTCTGCCGGTTGACTCGAAACACTAGTGGCGAAATGCATGATTTCAATAAAAGAGAAATAATTCAACTAACAGAGCAAACAAACTATTCGAGTTTACAAATGTTGCTAAACGTCTGAAATTTAAAATGATGACGATGACCAATACTTAAAATAAAATACACCAAGGGAGGTAGAACTATACACGTTGAAAAAATTTACAAATTTGTTTTCCACATTGGCAATTTATTTGATAGAGTTTAATCTGAGGTTGCTCAAGCATGCCAACTCGAGATCTTTCATTTTTGCTTATCTTGGTTGGTGTCACGTATGACTTTGAGCCTTTTCCCATTAGTATCCAAATAAAAAATATACTGAATCGCTTTAGTGGGATAGTCCCATATCATAGTGTTTGTTTTTAGGTTGTTGCTCCACTTTTGTTTTCCAGGAAGCTCTAAATATTAAAGTTTGTATTTGTTTAGTTTTGTTCACTATGAAACACATACACAAATCACTAGTTGGTTATGCGCCTCTATTTAAGATGGACGGGCTAAGCCAAAAATGGCTATTTGTATTCATTTAATTATTAATTTTTTTGTCCCAGTCTATCACTCTAGTTCGGTAATATCGTTTGTTCCCCAACTTTTTATCCTTCTGTATTTAAATAGCTCAACAGAAAATATGCCGTCTCTTGCTACAAGTAGTGACTCATTAGCACAGTGAGCATTCAAAATAAAAGAACTGGGAAAAGGTTTCCTGAGAACATTTTAGAAACAAGAACAATTTGTCAGTCTGAAAGTGAACGTGAACACAATCAACAGAGGAGTGCGTATGTTGTGGTGGAAGAGACAAAAGGTGGGTGAACACAGCAGTTCCTCAGGGGTTTTTCTGGGAAATTTGCAAATGAAAGGTCACTTTCCTGTATAAAAGAGTGTGTGAACAATTGCCCGTCACATCAAAGACAAGGTAAGATGCCGCTCATGTCAAGATTTCATAAATGCAGCACAGAATCTAACTGTCTATGTTCATTTCCCTGTAGTCAATGACATTTTTTGACTATTAGGTTTATCAGCAACTGCTGGCGTCCGATTGTCGTTATTTATTCATTGAAGTTGTGATATTTAATATATTAGCGGGCACATGCCAGCCAATCGGGAGTACATCATTTTGTATAAATTCTATCACCTTTCCATCCAGATGAATTTAATTGGCTTCAGCTTTATGTGCGCATTTCTCCACGTGGGTTATCCAAAACCTCTGAGCACCTGGACGCTCCAACCTAACAGTAGGTTTGATCATCATGAAAACACTTGCGCTGAAAGTTCAACGGTTCTTCCCCTTACGCTGTGTTTGTTCTCAATTTAGTTTTGGTTTTGGAAGTAAATGGGATGCCGGGCCAACAAGCCCTCAAGTGCCTGCACTCAGCGGAGGGATTAATGAGTGTCGAGGACAAGGATATAGTGTGGAAGAAGAACGGGAAGGAGGAGGCACAGACGGGTAATTCATACCTGGTGCAGCTCGAGGAGAGTTTAGGAGGAGGCCACTACAGCTGCCACAGCACAAACGGATCTCTTCTCAATCACACTGTCGTCCTTATTCAAGAAGACAACACCAAGAGAAGGAAGATCCTGGTGAAAAGTGATCTGGGTAAGGCACTTCTTTGCCAGCTCAATATAGTAAGATGGAAAAAAAAAAAAGAGTATCTCAACTCACATGAAATGTTTGTGTGGCTGTCTCCTAATGTGTAGGGGATTATTTAAAGTGCTCAACTCAAAATTTCGGGGGAGCATTCCAATGCTCTTGGACCTGGCATACGACCCGTGTTGGAAAAGTAGCCCTTATCAGAGCAGGACGGTAAGCTCACACACTGAAACCATGTTTCCTGCTTCACCGGCCAACAACAACACACGACTCAGACTCACTGCAGAACTGAGAGGAACAGCTAGAAATATTTCTTTTTTAAAGCTAAAATACATCTCAGGGTCAAAGATGCGTCTTTGGATTCACTTACCTATGAACGTAGTTGGAAATGTTGGATGATACTCAATGTTGTTGTCTAAATGATAAAAGTTGTCTGGAAAATGGACAAAAAAGTGATGAATCTTCTCATGTTCTGCTCATTCAGAGGCAGCGATGTCGAGTGTTCTGTGGATGCCAGCGGTGAGCATTGGACGTGCTCCTCTGATCAGGGTCTAATCAGCTGCTCAGTAGACGGTACCGGGGACGGGATTTCCTGTGTGGACAAGCGGCACTGCGCATTTGCAGAAGAGAAACACCGTGTCTTCTTCACTGTGTATGTTCGGACGAAGCATTTCCTGGTAGAGAGCTACTCCAAACACTTCTACTTGTCGGAAATTGGTAGGTCCACCTGCCCGAATGGGCATGTTAAAATGCTCTCTAGCGCTGACACATTTTTCAACTGAATTCTAAAATCGAACCGATTTTGTCATACAATACAATATTTTATATTGACTCTACTTTTATAGACTCAACATTTTTTGTGTTCTGTTGGTCAAGTTAAATCACCGTGCAATGCAACACAACATCCTAATTGCTTAATTCAATATGAATGTAAATGTGAGTCAGGTGTGTTTTCTTGTTTTGTCACTCTACCAACAGCAAAAGAAGCATTATGGTGAAGTCGACTGTTGACTGCTGCAATTTTATCGTTCATTCGCGTGTGCATTCACTCTTTTCTCTCTCCCCGCGCTTTCCTTTAACAGTGAAGCCTGACAAAGTGAAAATCAGCAAAGTCAACACATCGATGATAGAACTGACTTACCCGGGCTCCTGGAGCAGTCCCTACTCTTACTTCCCCCTCACTTTCCAGGTTTCAGAGAGCACACATGGGTGTAAAAACTGTGCCAACCCCTGCGATGACACGACTGCTGCAAAAGTAAGGTTCACATAGGAGATGTAATGAATCAAATTGCTAAAGAATGAAGCCAAAAACTATTTCGATAGTTCCCAAACAGGTTTACATATGTGTCAGTGAAAGTGTTTCTGTATATCTCTGCCAGACCATGATGGTGAACTCCTCAAGTACTTGTCTATTTGAGATCAAGACCAAGTCTAAGACTGTCTGTGTCCGAGCCAAGGATGCCCTCTGCAACTCGGAATGGAGTGAATGGAACCACCTCAGGTTTGTATCTTTGTAGGAATTCTGGTCATTTAGCGTTTTAGTAATTTTTTTTTTTTTTTTAAACCCCACTGTGTTTTTTGTTCAGCGACATTGTTATCCTACACTCTCTCTGTTTTCATAATAATAATTACATCAATAAAATACTTATTTGTTGATTATTTCTATCCCAGCACAGATTGAGGAAGAAGCAAAAAAGGAAACAGAGAAATCATACCGACTGAGAACATATTCAATAGATGAGAAGTAACACCTGGACTTCCGTAGAAATCATATTTATTTTATTATATATTTTAATATATTATTTTTGTTTTGGTTTCATGAATAAAATATTTTCTTGCATGTGTAATTGAAATTCGTTTGGTTACTGAATACTCTTACAGTCCTGCACCTTGGTGATAAAAGTAACTTGTATTCGCATATCAAACCATCTTTCATAATTGAAATGAACTTAAATGTCATTGATGTATTCCAACCTACCAAAAACAACAAGAACAAAAATTTGATTTCTTTCTCATGACTAAAACAGTTCTAAAATTTGTAATAATATTCACTCGGCAGGAGACAGACATTGTACTTTCCCTGTATGGTATTTACTGATTTTATGTCACATGTACTGCATTTTGTACGCAGCATTTTTCTTTGGAAAAGTTCTCTAATAATATTTTTTTTTTTGGAGATGGGTGCTGTCCCAAAAAGCAGCAGTTTGACAAATAATGCTCAATTCAGCAATAAGAGGCTTCAAGAAGTTAAATGCCATTCCCAGATGACGTTTACAAAACTCAAAACAAAGTCAATTATATGTGTATTTAAAACAATCACAATGTTGTCTTAGCAATGTCACTTTAGCACAATGCTAACGAGCAATGCAAAATGCCATTGACATTCTAATGGTTAGTGTCAGTAGTCACAATTTTAGAAGCAATTCGAGCACAAACGGTGGTGCAACACATGTAGACATGTAATACAAAAATATTCTTATTGTGTCAAATACATTAGTAGTAGAGGAACAAATAGTATACGTCATGTTTTGTGTCTGCATGACTGTATTAATCCCAGTGGCCAAGGTGGGCACACCGGAAGAATTTATTTGCACTATTAAATCATAATGTATAAACAGTTTAATCCTTTACATGCCATTTAATTATATTATTATTCTGTTTTTCAATTTTGGGGGAAGGGGATGGAACAAATAAATAACCTTACCATTCATTTAAATTGGGAAAGATTATTGTAAATACGAGTGTTTTGACTTATTGTGGTCATGGTCATGGAACAAATTAAACTTGTATTTCAAGACACCACTGTGCAGTTCATGCATGTGAATATTATTAGATTGTCAATGCATTCACACCATTTGTACTCAAATAGCCCTTGCTTTAAATACCATGAAACAGATGTGACTTCTTAGCCAGTTGATTGATTTTGTATTGTTTATAAGCGTTAAGCTAAAGAGAACTATTATTGTGTGGATCTCGAAACTAAGTACTCTATGGTGCAAATATTGATGAGATGATAAATATTTACTTTACGTTTGACATCGAACCTCTTCGTCACGATGACGTCATCCATTTTCGTGTTCCGGCCTGAGAGCGTCTGCTAAATTGCTAACGCAGCTGTCGTCTTATTTTATGTTTCGATACGTCATGGTTGCAATACAACATTTCTGATCTTAGCTGCCGGTTCTCCGCCAAAACGCGGTTTGAGTCAGACTTCTGTTAAAATTCGATCTTACATCGAATCACTTATTACTCTGTATTTCATTTTAGCGATTAGCGTGCTTAGCGCCTCCTCGTTTAAAACTCTACTTGTTAGTGGGGTCCTTTATTCGTCATTGCGCAGCTCGTTGAAGCTGCTGCTGTGTACGGACTTAGATATAGTAGAAATAAAGCTCATACTGCTGCGGCGCAAGATAGCTTGGCGCAGACCATTCAAGTAGCGGCGAAAGAAATTACTTCCGGGACAACGAGCGACAGGGCGACGCTTTTCTTTTTTTTTTTTTTAATCAGTACTGTGTGACCTGCTGCGCGAACTAGGGACACCAACAGCAGCTTTGACGACCCCCAAATTCCGTTGTCTGAGATGGCAATAAGACAAAGCTTTATGGTTGTTTTGAATATGCAACATGTGAATCGCTTTATCATCAGTTTTTCAGTAAACTTCAACTGGGAAATGCATGAAACTTGCAACCTCTTTTTGGAAGTGTTGTTCACTATCTGCTGAATTGAAGAGCTTTTAAGTCGGGTCTCTCATATTTGAACATCACACTGTATTATTGATTGTGACTTGTGATCATATTGTAATATTTCCCATCCTGTCAACAGTTTCAGTACTTCAATGAGTATTCTGATGAGGAGGTCACCCCGCTTGTTCAAGTGCAGTATATCGACATCAGGTCCTCATTCGGTTCCTCATTTTCAAACCAGTATGTGGCATTTGATGAAAATTCCTTTTACAAATTGTAGCTTTGCACGATGTTCTCTGGAAAGGGAAGTGGCCTGTGTGGTGTTTTATGCACTGAGTGGCCAAACAATCACATACAGTAGTTTAGCCTTCCTCTAGCAATTGACCCCAAAGGCCATCAGTTAAATATTAAGCTTCTATGCAATTTGTCTGTCACTGAAGTGTTACCCTCAAAGATACAGATTTTGTACCGATGACTCTTAGATTTAATAAGTTGGAAACATATCTGTGCCTTTTAGCCACTGGAAAAAGTGCATTGCTGTATGTTTTACATTATTGTTTTATTGTACTGCGATGATGTGGAAGAGCCCAACTGGTGACAGAAGATGTGAATTATCATTAGCAATAAACTCTGTATATGCATCACATCAGCTGTAATCTTAAAACTATGTTTGACTTTATTGTCCCTGTCAAATAAAGATTCATCACACACAGGCAAGGCAAGCCCGTTTTATTTATAAAGCACATTTTATACACATGGTAACTTGATGTGCTTCACGCAAGCAGACACAACACCTACATGCAATTACAAAAACAGCAGTTAACAACTTTCAAAAGCAAAGCGCAGAAAACAAAAGTAGCTTACAAAAATAATAAGTCTAGATTTCATACTAGTTTTTATGATGTCAATAAAACTACCACCGGCACCTTCACTCAGTGCTCAATCTTATGTCATTTAGTGCTTTGATAAGAGCTGTTTCTGTACTGACGCACAATGGGGTGCACTACCAATTCCAATTACCCATGTTTTGGGCACAGCCGATTACATCATCCAAAAGGTGTCAGTGGCATGCACGGAGCTCAGCGAGTTGAATTTGAAGCACTGTATATTCTCGCGTACTGCGCCTCCAATCGCCCTCATTTTGATGCAAATGGGGGAGTCCGTGAGGATTATATTGTACGCAGACATTCATTTAATCTGTGTTGACCAATGTTTGTTTCCAGGTAAATTAAAAGCAGATGTATTTACATCATTCAATATGGGGAAAGCCCAAATAAAGCACACCACCATACGCAAAAACTAAAATGACAAAATAGAGTGGTCACTAAGGAGGAAGCAAGGAACTCTCGCCTCACTTCCCTGTCTGGAAAAGCGGAAGAGGTGACAAAATAGTAATGTGATATGTATCAGATGTCTAACCTATTGCCATAAAGTTTGACTTTAATTGAGTATTTGTCACCTGTACTTATTCTTTTCCTCATTCAAATTGATGCTGGCCTTTACAAGTTAAAGCTTGAAAATGCTCCAAGTAAACTACAGTACTCGTCAAACTGATGTATACAGCCTCGTACTGTAGTATATGATAGATTACTACAGCATTATAGGTATATATATATATATATATATATATATATATATATATATATATATATATATATATATATATATATATATATATGTATATATATATATATATATATATATATACATATGTATATATATATATATATATATATATATATATATACATATGTATATATAAACATATATACATATATATATATATATATGAGGGCTGTCAAAATTAAAGCATTAATCCCCAAAAATTTAACTCATTTAAATATTATAACTCAGTTAACTCAAGGTTGATTTACTTAATAAATAAGTTGCATACTTTGCAAATATTGTGTGCCATATTAGCTGTCTTTTGCCCGTCTTAGAACAAAACACTGCTGGAGTGTGGCGCTTGTGGGCAGTTTTGAGAAATGTTTTGAAAATAAATGTCTGCGAAGATGTCTCCATTTAGATCGTATTCATGAATCCAAGAAAGCTATTAGAACATTCTTTAAATTAAATATACTTCATATTTAGTGATTTTGCATCAATTCTAAGCACTCCATGTTACTGCAAGACTCATTGAAGGGACCAATTATAAACTCTTCATTGGAAATTATTGTACTTTCGTTGCTTTTAATGTCCAAAAACGGTGATCAATTGGCACCAAATCTCATGTGGACATCCCGAGCTATGACCACTTCAACATATCAAAAAGATTAACCTCTCCATGACAGATTTATATGCGACTAGAAGTAAGCAGAGCGAAATATACTCGACTGGGAGGACGCACACACGAGCACACTGCTTCTTTACTGATCACGGTGAGAATGTGCGCGGCATAAAGCAACAGTCGGGATATTTATAAAGACTGAAGTGGGAATAAGTAGACGTTCACATTTATTTGGAAGAGGATTTGCTCCAGTTTTTCCACTGTAGGCAACGTTGAATAGTTACAACACGCTGTCTACTAGAAACCATGACTTCTTTGGAACTCAACAGCTCTGACTTTAGTTCTGAGTCAGAGATTTTGTAAAGCCATAGCCTTTGTGAGGGAAGAAGACAAGGCTCCTAAAACCAAAATAGCGACCAGAAGCATTCTTTATCACTATGAAGAAAATATTGTTTATCAGGGTTATGAAAGAGTATTTGCTTAAATTTTAATATTCAAGATTAGAACGACCTCACCTCACCACTGCTGTCCACTGTAACAAACTATCATCTGTTTGTTTTATCGAAAAGGTGAATGACGTCATTGTCTCCAGCAGTTTCCCCATCTGACGTCCTCAACTGTATCGTGCTTCACACAAATTGCTCTCTCGATTTCACAAATATGATTGACGTTGGCATGCCCATATCAATTCACCGTTTTCATTAAGTTAACGAGCTGAGAGAAACTATTTTTGTTCGTTTCTTTGTTTGTTTTCAAGTTGTTCACCTGCACTGCATTTGAGAAAATGTGATTCTTACAAAACGCAAATGATGATTGCTTGTGCAATGTCACTTTCCAGCCACTAGATGGCAACGTTGCATCAAATACCCAAGTGGGCCGTTGAATGGGTTTTGTAATGCATATTTAAACGTTAGGAAATCGTTATTTCTATTACAGTATCTGTATAAATACACTCCATATTTTTAATTTCATGCAAAATACATCACTTGACTGTATTATATCACTACCTATTAAGTAAATTTGTAACTGCACTGATCTGCATATAAAATTCGTTTACATGCACGTTACGTATTTGTTTTTATGGCGGCAAGAGAACATATTTTTCGGCGCGAGTGGCACTCTCATAAACATATGTCTGAGTTTTACAACGGGTCATTTTACGAGTCTTCAATCCAATCAGGCCATTATTATAATCAACCCAACCTTTTTGATATACGACACAACATCTGGCGGTGCATGCGGCCGTTCGCTCTAACAACTCTTTTCTGATCACTTAGCTCCTTCGAGATGAGGTTTAACGCAGATGTTTTTATGGCCCTTCCCATATGCGCGCGACACACACGCCACAAACACTCACACACACTCTTTGTCGCGCTTTGTTCAACAGCCAGAGAGATACACTATGTCGTGTCAACCTTATGTCTGCGTGGGTGCCACGGAGTTAGAAGATCACAGTGTAGGGGATCATCAAGGCCCGAGTGACATCTCTGTTGGTGGAGGGTGATACAGTGATATTTGGGCTAAGTGTGTGCGCGCGCACGTGTGTGAGTTGCGTGCGCGAGTATGATGTGAGCGGCGCGGATATAAATACTACAACCCGTGGGGCCTTTGCTGACCCGCATGCCGACCGAGGCAGGCGGATCATGGCGAGCCACAATCAAACAAATGTGCTGAAGGATAACTCTGAACTTGTGTGTGCGCGTGTGTGTTGCTGTTATTTATCAGCATTAGAATATTGTGTACTCACGTGGGGAGGCGCTCCCATTCCGCTTCCACAGCAGGAGACAAACAGATAAAAGAAGACACGATTACTGCTTGTTTGGACTCTTTAGACTTCAGAGTGGAAAATATTACGAATTTCTTGTATATGAGCGTTTTGCAACGGAACAAATGGCGGAGAGCTTTCATTCTGCTACAAATTAAGCTAGTTGTTCCTATAGGATGATGTGGATTGGATAAGCATAATAATAATACTAATAAATAATTATATATATATATATATATATATATATATATATATATATATATATATATATATGCCGTTCTTACTACCCGCAATTTCTGAGGTACATGAAAATCTGATATGTAATTAACAAACTAAGGCATCTTTTTCGCTTAGTTTTTTATATGTGCTGGGTGCAAGGAGCAACCATTCAAAACGTCCAACTCCAATTAGAACAATTATTCTGACCGTGTCAACCCTGGATACTGTCTTATTTTTATAAAAGCAAAATAGTTTGCTGCAGGGATTTCATTCACGTGTGCGTGTGCGTGTGCGTGTGCATGGGTGTGTGTGCGTGGGTGTGTGTGTGCGTGTGTCTGGCCAGAGTGAAATCCTCATCCGGAAAACCACGTTTGAGTGTTGTGCACATTCATGAAGTGTGATATATTTCTTTCTTGTTTTTCCGAGTCTGCACTTATTTCTTGGCTTGTGGCGATGCTGTGGGACAATTATAAAGACGAAGCACAGATGAGTTGTAATCCTCACATTCATGTTGCATTCACCACTTGGTCCCAAATGATTTATGTCGCGCATCAAATCGAAGCTCTCTGTTCTCTCGCTGTCGGATTGAAACTGAAAAATGTGCACAACGGCTTTGTTGCCTTTGTTTTTTTTTAATGAATGCATATTCATGCAACTTTTTGCTGGGTATTTTTAATGCGGTTCTTGTCCTTTCCATTTAAGAGAATAAGGAGTATAAAAAGAAATACTCCACATTTAATCATATAATATTACATACATTTAAATAAACGGATTTGCTGAAATTTGAATTTGTTTAATCTGATGAGCAATTGCTTGATTTGTATTGGACTCAATTTTAATCAATCTGTAGGGTGTTTTTTCTCGGTGCACACTGACATTATCCTCAAACGTGCACAGAACACAGTGACTGTCACAAGCAAACGCGCGCACATGGAGACCCAGCACAAGCGCGCAGCGGGCGCGCACGCTCACGCGGTTCACAGCTTCTGACTGGAGTGGCTAGGGCGGGACATTGCAAGTGGTGGTAATCGTGAAGAGGGATGTTTGGGGCGGTGGGGGTGTGTAAGCGGCATGCTGGTCTAGCTGGTGGACAGCTGATTGTCCGTGATATTAACCGCGTTTGGGGGGGCGTTGCTGTTCTCCTTGTAGGCCACGCCCCCCCTCGCCCACTCCTCTTCGGCGTGCCACGGAAGGTCTAAAGTGATTCCTCTGGGAAGAAAAGAGCGCAAACCACGCGAGCTGGAGCTGCCGAGGAGCCGCAGTCGCCGCAGCCGAGGACTGCCTCTAATTTGCGCCGGGGAAGACTCAGTGAATAAAGGAATAGAGGGAAGGAGTGATGTCACCTGGGTGTTTCTTCCGCTCGTGGACTGTTTGTTGCCAAAACTGACATTTTGCATTTGTTTTTTTGTCAGCTTTGCACCTTGATCCGCGGGAGTGTCGCAGCCTTGTGTTCGCTCTCTCGCTCCCCTCCGCTTTCATTGACACGGGGTGCACGCTGACAGCCTCTCGCAGCTTCCACATGTCGCATCTTTTGTTGACTTTGAGAAGCGCTAAAGTGAAATAGAGCGCGCGACACTTGGCTCCGGTGACAGCGCCTTCAAACGGAGGAGTGGAGCAAGAGAGAGGGAGAGAGAGAGAGAGGGCGAGAAAGAGAGCGAGCGAGAGAGTAAGAGAGAGAGACGGCGTGAAGGTGCGTTTTGATGTTCGGCATCCACGAGAGCATCCACAGGAGTGGGAGTAGTATGAAAGAAGAGCCCATGGTGGCCGGCATGAACGCGGTTCGGACATGGATGCAAGGTGCCGGTGTGCTGGACGCCAACACAGCCGCCCAGAGGTGAGCCGGAGGCGGCCTACTGCCAGCCGGGACATCGGCGGCTGGGGCGGGTGGGGGCTTCGCATCTGCGGCGTTTAGAGCTCCACGAGCCGGTACCACTTGGGGCAGCACGCGGTCCCAGAGGACGCAGTTGTTGGATAACCACAAACACCGCTGCATGGCTGGCTTGACGACGTTATGAGTTGATCCGCTTTACGCCCAGCTGGACTTAAACGGCGTGACATTTCAGCATGAAAATGCAGCTCGCTCCTCGCAACTTTAGGCGCGCAAGCTTGAAATGTCAACTTTTACTCCTAAATTTTGTGGTGAAGAAGTTTTTTTTTCTTGTGTGCACGCATGGACTAATTCGGCTCTATATTAAGATTTATTATTTGGGATTTGCTGTCATTACGAGTAAGAGTTATAAAATCAAAATTTTTGTTCTTGACTGCAGGCCTAAGTGAAAATAGGCGTCTTTAAATTTAGCACATTTAATTCTGTTTGATCCTTATAGGTAACAACAATTTGAGTTTAAATATCACAACGTTAATTAAATCAATTACACATAGTTTGACATTTCCCGGCCTTTTTTTTTTTAAAGGGAAATTGTGCGCGAGCTTTAAATGACACGCTTTTCCTTTTTTGAGATGAAATGAATGTTAACGATGGCTCCCGGCGCTGATGTTATGCCTGTCGTGTCCGCAGTGGAGTGGGTCTGGCCCGGGCACACTTCGAGAAGCAGCCCCCTTCCAACCTGCGCAAATCCAACTTCTTCCACTTTGTGCTGGCTCTGTACGACCGGCAGGGTCAGCCCGTGGAGATCGAAAGAACCACCTTCGTTGATTTTGTGGAGAAGGAAAAGGTGAGTGCAAATATTTAAAAAATAAATTGACATATTTAAAGGTGTTGCTTTAGATTTCACCAGGGATGCCCAAGAACCGTTAGTCGATCTAATTAATCAAAGTAATTTATTACCGAAATTAAAGTGTGCAGAGTGTCACAACAGAAGACATCGTTACAACTCAATGCTGTGAGTTTTAACATTGAGGCTTGCAAAGTTGAAAGTGCATTAAACCCCGAATGGTCACATGCTCCTATTAATAATATGGAAACATTTTACTGCAATTTTTGGAGCTGCCAAAAAACACATTTAATTAAGTAAAAACGAAATGACCGTCGTTTTTATTGAATGTATTTTTTTTTTCAGCTCGGACAAATTGCATGATTAAAGTGAAGTAATAATTTTGCTTCAGATTTGTTAATATGCTTGAGTTTAAAAATATATATTTTGTAGTAGTCAGCATTACGATCATTAAACATTTTACGGTGTGTTATATTAGCATTTGTGATTCCTTAATATTTAAAAATTAAGTCAAACTGCACGTCAGTGTATTTGTCGAGACAATAAAAAAAACACGTTGCAAGAGAGATTTGACGCAATTTACAGTGTCGTTGCTTTGTTAGTGGCTTTTAAAGACAAAAACCGTGAATGAAACTGTTGCCCTTACCTGAAAATGTTAAATATTTTTGTAGGAAACGACAGGCGAAAAGACCAACAATGGGATTCATTATAGACTTCAGCTCCTCTACAGTAACGGTGAGTTGATTTCATTTCCGTGAACTTAATGGAACAAACGTACCGAGTGAGTGATGCACTCTTTGCACTTGAAGCCGAGAGCGAAAGCCGTTTTATGTCGGTCGTATTAAAATAAATACATAAATAAATACAAATATTAAATATTTATTTCGTAGAATGGCAAGGTAGAAAATAAAAAAAATTTTTTTTAACCTTTGACGTGTATCTTAATTGTTGTTATTACTGTAACAACAACAACTATTATTATTATTATTATTATTATTATTATTATTATTATTATTATTATTATTATTATTATTATTTGGAGTGCAACTGTTTAAATAAAACAGACGAATTTCAATATCTTCCTGCTTTTCCATAATTCAAAAGCTTTGTTTCCTAGATAAAATTTTAGAAACGTGTATTCTTTCTTAGTTTTTTCCCCCCAAAAAGTTACATGCATGAAATTTTCCAGTTAAATTAAAAAAAATAAATGATTAAATATTATTAAAAGTTTAAAGTACTCCAGCTTTTCCGAAGTGCCCCCCTCCCCCCCAAAAAATGAAACAATATGTGATGCTTCTCTTGGGATGTTAAATCATAAACAAGAACTTTCTGACTATCGCACAGGGATCAGGACAGAACAGGACTTGTTTGTGCGACTAATCGACTCCATGACCAAACAGGTGAGATTCTCAATTTCACAATACTGACACAGATTTAAACTTTGCATCAGTTCCACACTTGCACTGCTCTTAATTCTGGTTCCACCACTATTGCGCACACACAAACACACAAACACCCACCACCCTGTGTCTGAGACCCTCAACTTCAGCACAGCACAGCCAGTGTGATGAACGACCTGTCTTACCTGTGGAATACATTTACGGAGGCCCAAGAACGTAGAGGACATGTGTCCTCCTATACTCCACTGCCGCTTATAGCAGCCAGTCACTGGAATGTGGGATTTTATAAGCATCTGTGTGTTCATGTGAGATGTGCGTGTGTGTAGAAGAAGTGCAGGAGTGTGTTAGTGTTGGGGACGGACAGTGATGCATGCCAGCTCACTCTTAGAAGACCTTGACCCTCATTTCCTCAATGTGAAACAGAACAAACTCTATCTCAGAGTGTGTCATGGCCAATCACATAAAGAAAAAAAAACTAAATCAGCACACACAAAATGGCACAAAAAGTGTGGGAATTCTTTGTTATGATGAATTAAGAGACATAAAATAACCTTTTTAAAGGTTGTTGGATATCAGGTGACATTGGACTTTAGGAATTTACACTAAAGGAGAGGCCTTAGAGTTTATTTTGACCTGATGCAAGTGTGTGTTTTTTGTTTACTGTGCGCGTGAGTGTTTGTGTGTGTGTGAGCGCTTATGTTGATCGTGGCCCTGGAGAGCATGTTGAGTGAGGTTGCAGGGGAAACCAGACTACAATTTTGGATGCTGTGCTCTATGGAGCAGATGGTGCACTCACTATACTCCAGTCTGGCAGCCCAACTGCTCACTGTACACCACACATAAACATACATGTACACACTGACGCGGGTAAAATGCGTTCTTCGTTGTAGTTAGAACAGAGTGTTCAGAAGGAGATGGGCCCTATGATACAAACAATTAAGAAGTCACTCATAATTTTTTGTCCCCATAATTTCTTCCAATTAAAATGACTGTATTCTTTTTGCTTTAATCCAGGCGATTGTCTATGAAGGCCAGGATAAAAATCCAGAGATGTGTCGGGTTCTGCTGACCCATGAGATCATGTGCAGGTAAGACTGAGTCCCACCCTGCCGCAAATGTCATTATTTTAGCCCAGAATAGGCCTTTTTAATTTTTTTTATTTATTCATTTATTTTTTTGAAGGTGTCACTGCTGGAGAGGGCAAAGATATGAAGAGCAGTGCTAAATTACTATAGAAATCTTATCATTTTCTTCAAAGTGGGTTGGGAAGATTGGCCGTGACCTATTTCTGTTGATAGGGGTGTGAAAATCTGTGCGTGCGTGTGCGTGTGTGCGTAGCCTTCTCATGTTCAGCTAATTAGGACAAGGAAAAGCTCATTACTCAAACCCATCCTCCTTAGTGTGCGTAACACATGCAGTTTGCATCGTCCTGACAGTGAGCTATGTGTCGACGAGCGCACACTCGGACTGCGCATTAAATAAACTCACGCGCTCAAATGCACTGAGTGTATCAATGAAGGTATCACACGGCCGATGACCATCTAAAAATACATGTCGACTTCCAAGTCGAAATAAATGGCCTGTGGCACTTCCTGGTTATCACACTAGGCAATTTAGACCACTTGTTTTCATATGCTGCAGGAAACGGCCTGAGATCAGAAATCTGATCTGGCTCCGCAAGCCTTCTGTCCTGGGGGACGCAAGAAAGTAGGGGGAGGGTCAATCACCTCGCCACACTCTTTTGTGTATTTCTCCACCTCCCGTCATACACCGCTAAAGCGGATGCTCACATGTAGTCAGATACAGGTACACGCAGACACGCATGTATGCAGGCGCCGTGTGGAGCAGGCGAGGGAAGAAGAGGTAGATGTGCTGTATGTTTTAAGGTGGAAAGAGATGGGCGGGTTGACAACACACCGTTACATTGTGCTGCAGTCAAGTCATTGGAAAAAGGACTCGTCACATCAGTATGCAACCCCCTTTTACCCAGCATGCACTACTCCCCAGGTCCGGTGGGACCACTCTGTGACCCACTTCTGAGGCAGAGAAAGAGCGAGGCGGGATAGAGGGAGGGGACGAGCTCTGAGGAGGAAAAATAGAGAACACAAGATGTCTGCTTGTGTGATGTCTGACAGAAATGGAGCTAACCTGAGTCCCCGATTGTGATTTAAGTTACTCTCATCATCTAGCCAGACTCCAATGCAGCGCCTTCGCTCGCCTCCAAACTGTGGTTGATCCCACCTGTACAACAGCAGCATGACCCTGGTCCTACCTATACAAGCCCAGGGAAAGCCAACCCCTGTGACATCTTTATCTTTTGCGAAAAGCCTCACACCTTTCTCACGCCTCTTTCCATTTCAAGTTTACACGTACTGTATCGTCACTGCTGCACATTCTTCACATTTCCGTGGCTAACTCGCCTCTTGTCACCCCACAGTCGATGCTGCGATAAGAAGAGTTGTGGAAACAGGAACGAGACCCCATCAGACCCGGTCATCATCGACAGGTAGGCAAACACTGACCTGTCGACTTGGCCCATGCGGGGAAGACGTGTTGCATGTTGACATTTAATAAATCTAAAAATCTGGAGAAAATGTCACACGGCTGAGACGTGTGCTTGGTCAGAGAGAAGCAGAACACCCAGTTGTTTACATTTCAACAGCCGTAATCATCTCTTTGAGCAAAATGTGTGAAGCAGCAGTAAATACCATTGCAGTGGTGTGTGAGGGCGCGTGGACTCCTTCATGTGTGGTCACACACAATGTTTGAGTGGTTAGGTTGATGACTTAGCTGATGAGCAGTTCGAGTTACAACTCAAGTCTGATGCGTGGATGTGTGCGTATTGCTGGATAAATCTTAACCGACCCATCATGCTTTGTTGTTTTTAGTCGGCACTCCTCACACTTTTTTCTTAGAGTGCATGCACCGATCCTCCTGTCATCATAAACAACCAATGACTAATGCAGCAGCTCGCTTGATTTACTCTCAGTAAAGTAGGATACAAAAAAAAAAGGAAAAGTCCTGCTTGTAGATTTACGGTCTGGCCTCTGTTGCGTGGCACTCTTGGTCACCGTGATTAGTCTTGTATATTTTATCCTGGCATTCAATCATAATCGCCAATGTCAAGAAAACGCAATATTCAAGCAGATTGAATTTTCTGATCTGCATTCTGGTCATGTTAAAAAAAAAACATATTTGCTACTTGAGTTTTTATGTTGTGTTGACATGTACAAGAGTACGTGCGTGTGTTAATGAGGCAGTGACCTGTGCTATCTGATGAACACAGCTGTCCTTTTCTCACTGCTGCTCCGTCAAAAGCTACTCTTTTACCTGTGTATGTATGCGTGTTTGTGTGTGTGTGCTTCTATGTTTGTGTGTGAGCGCCACCCTGGTTCCGCTCCAGTGAAGCGGAAGGCCTCACCTCAGTGCTCCCTGAGACAGCTGCACCCCAACCACAGAGCTTTAGACAACACGCTTGCCCATCACTCTTTGCCCCAACCGTTTTTTGTTTGCGTGCGTCCGTACTTGTTGAATTTCTCATCAGTGTTACCGCACGCCGTCATTTCTCCTCAAGTTGCCCTGCAAGTTTTGGGCAGTGGCAACTAGCAAAACAGACGGAGGCACCACCTTCCCCACATTGAGCGTGCCGCGGTTACTCCCCTGACACTTAATGGCTCAGGTGTGCAAGGCCACATTAAGCAACAACAAATTAGAGCAGGCGGTGGGAAAACAACGGCCATATCTTCGCTTTCCTCTCCGACTCTTCCCGGACGGGAAATTAGGTCAGGTGAGAGGACTGTGATTCGGGGGGGGGGTCGCGATGGTTGCTCAAAGTGAAGTTTGAAGGGGAGGCGGGTTGATGTGTTTGCTCATTTAGCATCTATATAGTCTTGGCAGTTGTAATAATCAGGGATTCCTAAACAAACAAACAACTGTGCTGTCAAAGTTGACTCAATTAACATGACCCCCCCCCCCCCCCCCTCTCCTTCAAATTCATAAAGAAATACCATCAGCAGCCCCTCTCCACCATTGAAGTTATTTAGTTCGTTAAATAAGGGCTCGTTAGCCCACTGCTATTTCGCAGAGATGATTAGATTTTACAGCCCTAATTAGCTGGGCTAGCTCAAACTCTTCTGGAAGAGTAATGGGTCTCATTGCCTAATTAGCTCTCTCTCGTTAAGATTGGAGAAACAGGCCACGGCAGCAAAACCGCAGGAATGAGGGAAAAATAAAGGCAGCTAATGAGAAACTTATTTGATTGTTAGGAGAACAAATCAGTACAGTGTGCATTTCACAGCATCTGACGCGGGTACTGTACCCTACGCTCACTAGACACCCTCGAAGCAGCGCTTGTTTGTGAGAGAATTTGTTTGCACATTTAAGCGTCTACAAGAACTTCCTTGATACTGACTTTAATTACGAAGCCTATCGGTTGAGAAGTTGGCGATGCTTTCAATCCGCACTGGTGTTACTTTGAATTAGTTGAAGTGTCTTGTTTGTTTTAGCTTGAAGGAGGCTTCCCTATTTTGGGCAATTCAATGATTTACCTTGGCAAATGTGTGTCAGGGGAAGGTGAGACGCTCCTGTACACCTCTCTATGTCTTCCCCAGGGAAACATGTGGTCCACTTTAGCCTCTTACAGAAACAGGATAATATGAGGGGGAGCCCTTAACCCCTTCACCTCCACTTTCAGCTCTCCTCATCACTCCTGCTTAGCACGGGGTTAATCGTATGCAGACACTGCCAGTCATTCTGTGCTTTGCCTGGATGGGCCTCGCATCATGAACACATCTCCCTCTCACCCGTGGAAACCTTTGCTATCTCTTTGCATAGCTTCTGTCAATCCATTTCCTGCTCTTTCTGAGCAGCTTTGATTGCAGACTAATCTGCGCAGGGCACTGGCTCTGGCGCTGAATGTGCCCGCAGGTCCGTGTGTCCTCTCTTGCCTCACGCCACCTGTATCCTGTGGCCCTTTCTTGCCTGTCCAGCTCCACAGGGAGTCCCCCAGGCAGGCTTCCCCTCTTTGGAGGGCACTCTGTGACCAGAGATAAGGATCCGTAGGACACCCCTGCATATTCGCTGAATCCCCTCATCCCCACTCCCTGCCACCTTTCCAGTCACTGTGTTTTGGAGTGTGTGTTATGAGGTTGCCGTGTTTACATGCACAGGCGATGTTATTTCAGGTTAATTGCTGTTTTCAAGTGTGTGCTCATGGCTGTTTGTGTTTGCGCACACTCCTGCGGCCCGCTGTTGATGTGGCCCATTTCCTTGCATGCGCGTCTGTGCTGTTGTATTGGCGTCGATGTTGGTTGTTTCCCTGGGAGTGTGTGCGGTGATAGAGGCCATTTCCTGGCGAGTGTGTGTGTGTCTTGAGTGAAGAATGTCGGGCAGGAAGTGCTCCTCCCGGGGAGGATGATGTCATGGCGGTTTCCTGTTCTGCTATTGGAGCCGAATGGCTAGAAACATATTTTTGATCACCTCTCTGCCGCTTCAGGACTAGAACTCTCTTGGTGACATATGTGCGAGGAGCAAATACTCTTGGGACTCAGCCATGTTTTGAAAATGTTGTTTTGCAAGCTTGTGCATTCTGCCGCTTGTTTGTCACTCTCCTGCTAATTGTCTCTCTTTAGTGGGGAATCCCCTCATTGTTTTGGTTGTTGTGTTTAGATGCACTTCCTGAGGTGAGAGTTCATGTGTTGCCTTGGCTGGGCTAACGTGCGCTAGTGAATAATGTATTTCATTGACTTTATGTCAGCTCTGCCAGCCCCCCAAGCCGAGCCCACCCATGTTTAATTCATCCGTCTCATTTGTGTGTCCGCGAGTGTGTGCGTGTGTTTGTGAGCGCACACGCTTACGAATTTGTGTCATTTAGAGGCCCAGTCTGCACCTGTCCAGCCATTAGCCCGCTTCTAATTTGCATTTGATGCTAATGTGGTTTACTGGCAGCCCCTTCCGTTCCTGCAGCTTAGTTTCACTTTCATATCCATGACTGTGTCAGCGAGAAGGTGAAAACATACTTATTGTCGATACGGCTGTCATACCCTCTGCATCTCGCCTTAACGTTAACAGCAAAGGCATCATTTCCTTGTTTTTTTTTTTTTTTTACACTTTTTGCTACTTTAAATGCTACATAAACCGGTTTATAGCAAACCAGAGTCATGTGACATATGGTTTTGCTACACTTTTGAAGAAATGAGTGCAGTTTGAGCTACTATTTTTGTACTTGACTTTTGGTGGTAGAAGGGTTTCCATTGTACTTTTTGCAGGTTCAGGGTCAACTGCGCTAGACATTTGGTGGGTTGGCTTCAAGCTACTTGAAGTTGAGCAGGGCGTAGGGCCAAAGAGGCTGACTTACTGCCTCATCGATATGCACAAGTCCCCTCCCTCAGGTGCTGGCGGCTCTTATAAGAACACAAATATATACTCAGAGCTCTCAATCTCAGATAAACTCATTCCCAAATATGTATGGAGACAAGAACTCACTGCCATGTCTATAAAAACACACACACATACACAAATACGTTTTGACCTGCAGTTGCCTGCATCTGTTTGGCTGTGTTCTTTCTTCCCTGCAGTGGTTTCCCCCCTCAGGGTTGGAAGAAAGAGCGGCCCCAGGGGACGGACGGCTGGGATGATTGACAGCAGAGAGTTTGGAGGTCGAAGAGCCTCTAAAACAGGGCTCCCTCTTTTTTTTCTCTCACTCAAGCAATGTAACCCCCAACAACTGCTGCGCTTTCCCTTGCAAAGGGTGGAAAAAAAACATTGGTTGGGTTAGTTTTTCCAAATATGAAAGATCAATTCCAAGAGCTGCTTTTGGGCACGGATACAATCGGGGGTGGCTTATTTTATATTATATTTATATTTTCTTGTTGTATTTTAATTCCCCAACCCAATAAGAGAGATGATTTCACACACTTTGTAGGTCGTTAAACTAATGCCCTAAAGCTGAACGCAGGTAACAAACACTTTATTAGTCCTCATAAAAGGCAATTTACAAATGTCATAATACCGAAAATAGCTAGTAAGTAGCTCGCGTTTCTGCCAAAACGGCTTCGTCATTATTGTTTACTTTCCCTCCTTGACCTGGCCCTCTCCTTGGTCTTCTCCTCTGCTTTGGTGCCAGTGTTTGTTCTGTCCCAGAATGACAGGGTTTGGCCGGCCAGAGCTGGTCCAAATGAGTAGCGTCCTACTTCTCTGAAAGACATTTTTGGTGCGGAAATTGCAGGCCAGGGAGATAGAGATAGAAGGGGAGGTAAATAGAATAAAGATATATTTACTGTACAAAGGGCCTTGTGTGTGTGTGTGTGTGTGTGTGGCTATGCTGCAAGTGATGAAAGAGTAACATTTTCCAGGACTTAGTCCATGCCCTAGAAGATGCGCTCAATTTGCTTTTCAAATGAGGCGTGAAGAGCACAAGCGTGTGCCTCTCAGTGTGATGGTATATTTGCTGTGGGTGTGTGGGGGTGTGTGTGTGTGTGTGTGTGCGTGCGTATGTGGCAGAAGCAAGGCTTTGTTTTCTCACTGCTGATGCCTGTGGACAGTCAGAGCACAGCTTAAGTGCGCTCTCATGGCCAATGTGTTACACGGCTGTCTGTTTGTGCCTGTAATAGAAAAGACTCAGCAGCAGTGTGTCATTGAGCTGCATGCGCTCCCTGATCCCAGCCTTCTGTCTCTCACACACACACCCCTACACACACACATGCGTACACACCCTGATCTCAGGCCCAACGATGCATTGTTTACTCCTGCTAAGTGAGAACACAGACAGTACGCCTCATGCCAGCTCGATACCCCCAAGCTGGCGTCTCATTTCCTCCCAGGCCGTCTCCATTCCAGGCCCTCTTCTAGGGAGGGTTACCTCAGCGTCGTAGCCCAGGATGTAAGTCCAGGTGTCCAGGATGAGCGCTGTGTTGACCCGCTGTGTCCAAACGCAATGTATAGTCTGTTGATTGTTTTTCATCAATCTGTTCAGGAAGAATGGATCACTGGCCAGGCGATGTAAGCGTCGCTCTCAGTTTCACACGCCACAATGGAAGGAAGACCTGCACGACATGAAGTGGGTGGGGGGGTGGGGTGGGCGGTGCCGATGGTGGGAGTGGGAAGGTGGGAGCCCATACAGTGCTGTGAAACAGTGTTTGCCCTCCTCTCAAATTCTTAGTTTTTTGTATACTTTCACTAATATAAATAGACAAAGATAACTCAGGTCAACGTAATAAAAAAAAAAATATATATATACAAAAAAAAAATAATATATATATATATATATATATAATCAGTTAATTTAATAGGAATAAAATAGTCAAAGCTATCTGACCCTGTATAAAAAAAAACATCTGCACCCTAAACCTCTTAACTGGTTGAGTCACCTTCACCAGCAACATATTAATCTAAGCGTTTTCAATCTATTCCATTTTTTCCCCACGCTTCTTTACAACAGAAGCCCTTTGGAGCATGAAAGGTACAGATTTGAAGATTTGCTTCCCTATTTTGGAATCACCCTTTAGATAGAGATTCCCTATTCATGTTGACAGTAATCAATGACTGGCAAATAGAATCAAATAGTTACTCCTTGTACTTTTCCCAAATAAAGACTTGGCAAAGACAAATGAAAAATAAAATATGATCACAATGGTATATGGAGTAAATTTATACTGTGTGTCACTTCATCTACACCATATGGTGCCCATTGTGTAATACAAAGCATCACATTCACTTATTGAAAACGAATCTATTGTACCAGAAAGTACACTTTCACATTTTATCTGCCACTTCGAACTCCAGAAGCACTTTTCTTTTTAGTTTAAAATGGCTTACGTCAACCAGGGACCCTCGTTGTAGCATGTCCAAAGGTTGAGCCCAAGGTTGGTTGTTACACCTGTTGGTGCTGTCAATTAATGCTTGTAGACCTGGACCCTGGGCTACCTTGATGGGGAGATGTCTCTAACTCCCGTCATTTGTGACCGAGAGGCCGGCAGCAAAGTAATGATGAGCTTTATTGACTGTACTTCACAATGCATCCTCATTTAATGCTTATTAGCTGGCTAATTATACCTGGTCCACTCAAATCCAAATTCGATTAAGCACAGATTCGTGCACAGCCCTTGGACTTCAACTTTTGGTCACAAACTGATGGTCATATATTCTTCCTCAGGATTTTCTGTTGAAGAGCAGAATTCATGGTTCCATCAATCACAGCCTTCATTCAACTCCTGAATTAGCACAACAGCTCCTGGACTGTCACACTACCACCACCATGTTTGACTTTTTCTGAAATGCTGTCTTCCAATTTAAGCCCGATGTAATGAGACACACACCTTCTCGTCCATCAATAGAATATTCTCATGATCTCTCAATCATCTTTTCCTTATTGTTGAGTCATTACTATAAGGAATGCGAGTTCTGCAGTTATTTAGATGCTGATGTCTTGGGTTCCTTTGAGACCTCCTGGATGAATTGTTGCTCTTCTCTTAGTTAATTTTTCACAGCCGTCCGTTCCTGGGAAGTTAACCACTGTTCCATGTTTTTCTCCATTTGTGGATAATGGCTCTCACTATGCTTCGCTGAAGTCCTAAAGTTATTACAAATAGTTGTAACCTTTTCCAGACTTCGGACTGTCAATCACTTTATTTCTCATCTGTTCTTTAATTCGTTTTTGCATTTGTTTGATCATCGTAAACAGTGACGTGGGAAAGTGTGCAAAATAGTAAATTAATTTAAGAAAAAGATGAATATGTTCTCATTGCTCTGTATATGTAGAGTGACAGGAGCATTTGGGCCGTGCAACTCAAGAATACTGGACAGATCTTTTTTAAGAAATTTGTCATGTCTATTCTCCTTAAGAAAACATATCATTATCTCCAACCTTGTTTCAGCTTTAAGACATTGAGCGTGACTAATTTAAGCTGCAATGTTAAGGTACAAAACAATTCTTCAAGAGACGTAATTAAAACCTAAAGCAGGCACGTCAGCAAGTAGACAATTATGGTCATCAGCAGCATTCATCAAAGGAATGTATGTATTCCTTCTCCCCTAATATATTCTTTATTTTTTTTTATTTTGCATTAATCATCGACAAATGAGACCTAGCACATATCACTGTTTCACTTCAAAAAGCCGAGCTCGAATTTAAAGGCCTTTGTTTGTGTTTATGTAACTGACGGGGGAGACAAAGTAAGGCGTAGGCAATCGACAGACACTTTGTTGTTTTACACCGCCTCAGCCCTTTAGCGTCTGTGCTTGTTTGTTTGTTGGCTGAGTAGCTTGACCTCACTGAGAGGAGTGTTCGCTCCTCCTTGTGTTTGCCTTGCTGACTGCCACCCGAGCGTCTCTTCTCTACTTTCTTTTGCTCTATGCCCCTTTTGACTATGTGTTTTTCTTTGGTCCTCCCACTCATACTCCTGTTTTTTATTATTTTTTTGGTGGGGGGGGGTTAATCACACAAGGAGTCTTCCCGCTTTTGAACACTCTTACTCGCATCTTTGTCGATTCCTGCGTGTGACGCGGGGGTGAGTCATGCTAATTATCCCAGTTACTGGCTTCTCCTGCATAGCGGCCTTGATTTACATGAGGTGACATTCAGTTCAAACGCAGAGACCTTCGCAGCCTTTTTTTGGAAAACAATTAACAGTGCAGCGTTCTCCTGTATCCTCTTTTGCTCCTGATACACCACTCCCTCGCTCTCTTCCTCTGGCTATTGTCTTCACTAATACAGAAGGCTTGCAGGCAAAGAAGTGAGCGTGTTTGCATGCGGGCACATTTACAAAGAATTATGGGCCTTGTAAAAATACACAAAGTAGGGCCCTATTATTCTGTCAATGCTGAGAGAGAAACGGATACACATGCACACGGCTGTCCAATGAATAGCATGTATATCCAAATTTTGTGTGTGTGCGCGTGGGTGTGTGTGAGGGTGTGCGCGTGTGTGTGTTTTATTCATATTTTTAGCTGAACAAAGTTATGAGCTTTCCAACAGTGTCTTTCTATGATTTAAGGGTGCGCCTGAAAGGAGATTTGGAAGGTCATAGAGGGTATAAAATCAAGATCAAGTTATCTAACCATATTTTAAGGGGTTTGCATTCCAGTGACACCGTTGGTGTCCTTTTCCAATGACGTGAAGTACAGCAAAAACAATTGCTGTAAATGCTTAGGTTTCAGATAGAGATACAAAACTCGCATAAGTTTAACGATGCATTATATAAGAGACGGAGTGATGTTTAAAATGAAACTTCAATTCACTTTTTTTTCAAAGCCCAAACACTTACTGGTTCTCAAATACTGCAGCAGGAACATTATTGATGAAAAGCTGCAGCTATGACATCGTCTCAGAGAGATTTCAACTTCTTCTGCGTCTCATCAAACTGCTTTGTTTTGGTGCTCTCAACATCTAGAAGGCATATTACCATGATATCCAAAGTATTGCGATGATATGTCGTGATTCATCAACCAATGTTACAATCCTTCATTAATTTCTGGGTTTGGCAACAGAATTAAGACAGAATATTCTCCACAATTCCCAGCCATACATCTTGACAAAAAGGTCTTGGGTGCTCACAATTTTTGCAGTACATGAGCTTCTTGATGACCAAGTCTAAATGATCAATCTACTTTATTTATGTATTTATTTATTTATTTATTATTATTATTTATTAAGAATATATTTTGAATTCTTTATGTGGACAACATAAATTGTTCTCATCAATATAACAGGATGAAAACATTGAAATGGTGTTTTCAAAAAAATATAGACCTTTTAATAGCTGATAATAATTTGTTTGAATCCACTGAACCAAATGATGGCACCCAGACTAAACTTTGAAGAAAGGAGATCCATTCTAAAAATGGTACGGGAAGTTTGAAAACGCAGTTTTGCAAAGACAATTTAGTTTCAAGAAAGAACCACCAACACGAGTCGCCATCACTCGAATTAGGGATCACCACATTTTTTTTTTAAGCGGATACCTAAAAGACAATGTCTGTGCAATGAGACCTGCAACAGTCACTGAATTGAGAGCAACCACTGAACGTGAATGCAGGCAAATATCAAGGGACTTGTTTCCTGATGTGTGTTATTTCATTGCTTCTCGTTGTCGGCATTGCCTGAACCAGAATGGACAGCAGTTTGAGAACAGGCAATGACGAAACAATAGAATGCTGTTTGTAAATTCTTTTACATGTTGTAAAACGACCAAAATATGATAAAAAACCCATTTTAGAATTATTTAAAGTGTGTATCCATTGTTTTGCAGAAGTGTGTGTATATGTGGGGGGAAGTATGCAACAGGTGGATGACAAGGGACAAATTTCAACGGTTGATACGTGGGAGTCTACTTCTTTTTTTTTTTTTTAACTCACAGCCCTTGACAGGCGGATATATTAACAGTATAAAACTGGGAGGGCTGGCAGTGATTTGAGTTAATGCCATGAGGGCTGCCGACACTCCCTTGGTGAGCTACTGGTAGCTCACGATCTGCGTACTGGGCACCCCTCGGACCAACAAAAATGTATTTATATCGTAAAATTTTAAACTGTGGCCTGGAAACTACTAATTTTGTTTGACGTTGGACTTTTTCAAGGAGAAATTGTGGACAAAAGCGTTGGCATTGCCATAAATTCGGATGACTTTGCACAGATGTCATCCTCAATCCAGTTTACATATCAGAGGTGGAATATTTGTGTAATATCTGCGGGTCGCTCTGATATGGGTATGCTATTCATCAGCTTTTTCTACAAAGCTATGTGTGAATTTCTCATTGAATTACAAGTTCTAAAAACTTTTTAGCTCCTTTCCTATGCAGCCTCTCCTTCCTATTAGTGAAATTCACAACTTCATACAGTGTGTTCTGCTGCAAGTAATTACTTGCTCCTTAATTGGCAGTTATTCAGGGGTGAATGTAAAGAGAGGTTCGCGGGAATCCTTAAATTGTGTCTTATTTGTACAATAAAAGAGCCTGCACTTGATTCTTGCTTTTGACCCCATCCACGACTCCCATACGCCTCCCTAGCAGCTCCCGCATTCAAACGCTGAGACATACTTCCAAGCGCTGCCGTTAATGAAGCGCGTCTCTCTTCTGTCATGACGCCTCTGTTAGTGTGACAAGATGTTTACACGAACAATCACGGCGCCGCCTCTGATGCGGGTGGGGATGAAAGGGAGACGAGAGAGGAGGAAAGAAGTGGAGGCAGAGACGTGATGGTGAGTGTCTGCTTCTGTCTGTTTGACAGGAGGACAGTTGTAACAGTAGCCCACTGAGCGTGCAGACAGAGACATGGGGAGGATTCACCAGCCAGACAGGCACACAGAGGGAGAGATGTACCTAGAGGAAAGATGCTCTGATGGAAAGATGCTCTGCTTTTTTGTGTCCTCTCACAGGACCGCATTCTGGAATCCAAAGGAAAACAATTAGATGCGCCCGCTTCCCCCCTCGCAGTCCTGCAGTGTTGATTACAAATGAGCAAACCTGGCATTTATCACATTACTACAAACATTTATTAAAGCCGGTTCCCCTCTAAAGCTGCAGAGATAACAGTGGGTAATTGCAGAGACTGGCTCTATTAGTTAAGTATGCCTAATGTCACTGCCTCCGAGCATTAATGGACGCCGTAGTATTATGTTCCTCCTCTCATTACCACCCCACTCCCCCTCAAACACACACACACACCTCTCCCCATGCATTGACCCTGCAGCAGGAGTCTGTGCCACTCTAATGAGAAATGGAAAACACTACTCCACATGCTCCAAGACATGCACACGCACTCACACATACAAACAAATGGACACACACTCGGCGGGAACCATTATAAGGGGACTGAAAGGTACAACAGTGTAATCACACACGCCGTGGGAAACAATTGTGGCCTTATCAGAGTGATCATATTATAAAAGTTTAATAAACACCAAACGGCCTAATGGTGAATTAGCCTGCGTCTGCCCTCTGTTGTGCTAAACTATAATTAGTGATTCAACAAAGACAACAAATGTTTTCACCCAGAGTTTTCCAAACGCTACGCATTAGTGCGTTTTATTTATTATCTTGCTGGCCAGGAATTAAAGGGAAAATTGTGGCTTGGTGATGATTTGTCAAGTTTTCTTTGAGACAACAATGTCGCCAGCGTTGTCACTGAGAGAAATGAACACACACGCAACACACACTGAAGCCCTGCGCGGACGGTTTGGCTCGTGCCCCAGTCTGGTTTTCTAAGTGCCACTTGAGATGTGTATGGCGAGTGGAGGATGAGTGCTTGAAACAGTGGAGAAGGAGGCGGAGGAAAGACAAAAAGACACAGGAAGTGATGGTGCTGAATGACTGAATGACATGGAATCAGTTAGTCAAGAGGGTGTGCTGGTGCCCCCGCCCCCACGCACACACACCCTCTGCTCAACTAAAAGCTTGTGTGTCCCCTTTTTATTTGTCTGAGAGCATTTCCATGTATGCGGTAATTGACGTTAAATCGATGACAATTTGTAATTCACAATCACAAGGACCTATCACTTTTTTATGGAGCCTCCACCCTTGCTCATCAATATTACATCAGGACCCTGACGCTCATGGTGAGGGAGCAGGGCGCTTAGAAAATGGCTGAGGGGAGAGAATATGGCTTTCGTCCAATGTGTGTATGAGTGTGTTTGTGTGGTGGGGGTGTGCGCGGGTGGCGGAGGGCATCTGCTGAGGTTGTAGAAAACGTCGCTTCCAGCATACACAAATGTGCAAACGCGTACCTGACCCCATGTGCGTATATACGCCCTGCATACGTGTGCGGGGGTGTGCGTGTGTGTGTGTGCGGCATCTTTGTGATGTGTTTATGTGTGTGGGCTTGCCAGGTGAGTGACAGCCTTGTATTGATCTGTGGGAGGCCCCGTGTCATTAGACCCAGTATGGACCAGCAGGCACACGTGGAGGTCAGGGCACAGAGTTTGTGCATGTGAGTGCATGCGTCCGTGTGCGTGTGTGCATGTGGGGAGGAGGAGGAATGGGGGACCAAGTGTTCAGTAGTGACAGGCTCAAGCATCTGAAAGAAAATCAATCGTGTCATAAGAGGAAGGTTTCCTCCAGCCTTCTTCTCGCCCTTTCTTCTTCTTTCCCCATTTTATTCTCATTCTTTTCAGCTGGGAGAATCTCTGCAGGCACTTCGTTTTACACTTTTCACCTCTTCTTCTCCGAACGCCCTTTTCGTTTTTGTTTGTTTAAAAGAAAAAGATGTGCCGAAGGCACAAACACACAGACACACATTCACAAGCACACAATATGACTCCCGGGTCACAACAAAGGTTTCATATGTGATGTGTGGATCAATCTGAGAGGTTATCCTGGCAAAGGCAGCCATTAGTGACAGAACTGATCCTGGATCATCCCTCATTAACTTAAAGGGCAGCAAGGCTGTTTGTCCAGATAAAAGAAAATGACCCCAAACCAGGACCAATTAACTGAGAGAAATTGACAGCACAAGTTGCTTTGTTTCTCCAAAGTTTCAATCCAAAAGTAGACTTTTGTTTCATTGTGAATCCAAGCTGTCCTTCAGTTATTTATTATGAAGGATGAGTGTGCACACGCTAACATATACACATGCACACACACATGCACGCAGGGCAAGCATCCACCTGTTCTCCTCTCTCGCCTGAGGGCACTAGTATGGTGGATAACAGTTTGAGGGGAGCCGCCTGCAAAACACTAATCAGACCGAATGCTGCCTAATTAGCACAGAGTCCACTGATTGGCTTACAGCAATAATTAACACAGGTGAGAATAATTAGCTCCCCATAGACCTGTGTGTGTGTGTGTGTGCGCGCATGTGTGTGAGCGTGTAAGATGTTATTATGCAGCCTCGGTCCCCAGTGAGACTTAGCAGGCAGAAGAAGAATCAAACTCATTACAGAAACCAGGCCAACCTGTGTTAGGTGCTCCGCTTTCCCACACCCTGAGAATTAGCCACAGCCAGATCCACCTGCCGTGCGCAAGTCCCGCCTTCGCCTTTCTTGCTTACTTTGACGGTTTTCTACTTCGTCCCATTCTCTTAAGCCCCCCTCCGTCAATGATGACTGAAGGTGCGTTTGAGGAATTTCACCGTGAGGTGAACCTGCTAAGATGAGATGAAACACAAGCATGGGGCATCTTTCTATCATATTCTGTCTTGCTGCTGGTATGCTTCTTGCTTTTATCCCCCACCCAGCCACTTCCTCTTCTTGTATTAAAAAAAGAAAAAAAACTCTTTACAGTGGCGATATAGCCTGCAAGCGGTGCTCTTCTGCTCTATAAAACTACACAAGACATTACTTACCTGCTGGCTGTGTATCGGCGGCACAGCCACCATGAGAGAGAACGCAGGAGATAATGAGAATGACAGAGATGGACGGACGAAGGATAGAAACGTGAAGACTGTTTTTGCACAAGTCTGGCCATTGTTCATCAGCCTGTGTAGCAGCATGGTGTCTTCCTATTTTTACCAAAGTGCTGCTTCTTTGATCAAACCAACATCACACAGCGGAAGACATGCACGCAGACAACGAGAAGATTCTTTTTTTTTTTTTTAAATCGAAGCACAATTGACGGCTTGTCACTTTTAGCTCCAAGGCACCGACGTTGCAGAGTAGTTAGTGATGTATCTCAGAAGGAGATGGTGGAGAGTAACACACACACCCCCACACCCCCACACCCCCACACACACCTTCAAGAGCCTGGCATGCTAAATAAATAACAAGCGACGATGTAAATTGGTGTTTTCCTGGAGTGTGTGGTTGCTTCTGGGATGTATTTTTCATGTCAAAACATTTTACAGTGGTTTAGGAGTGCATGGTTAATAAATGTAACCCTGCCCCCAGCATCCCTGGATCCATGTGCATAAATACACACACCCCGTGCAGGGTGATATTCATTGGACCAAAGATCTACTGCTTGCGTCAGCGAGAGACACATGTCTGTAGATATTATGGTTCAGTGTGCAGAACAGTGATCATTACCCCATAAACACAGAATCAGGATTGGGAGAGTGACTTAAAAAACATATTCCGATACAGTTAACAGTTACCTGTTAAAAATGCAGCCCGTAACGTAATCCAGATACCATTATATGAAAGTAATCTTACTTGAACACTTTTAATTACTTTTGGTTTAATCGAACACCAAATATGATAATTAAGACAAAATAAATTATATATCAACACAATATATATTTATGCATATTTGTCTGATCTTTTCTGTCTCATGAACGATTAATAACAAAGCTTCTGGAATTCAAATCCAAAACATGAGAACTGTGAGGCAGACATGCTAACCACTTTTTTACACTGCTGTAGATAGATAGATAGATAGATGGATAAATTTGTTAACAGAAATTAGCAGAGAAAAAAGAAAAAAGATCTACTTTGACACACAGGAAAAATTAAACAATGTATATTTGAATACCAAAATGTTTAACCAAACCATTCATTACTTATGCACAATTACTGTATGTATTTTCTCTGCTTAAGATGGGAAATTTTCACTTTTTTCTTCTCTTTTCTTAATTACATTGCATCTTCATCCCGCAGAGCTCAGTGCCGCACCGCGTGTTACATCTCAACATTTATCGAGGAGACGAATTACATGTTGTAGAAGGTGTTGCGGTTTTGGCTAGCCTTAGAGTTAAGACATTCTGCCAGGCTAGGCTGTTAACTCTTTAATGTTGTTGTGAGAACAACTTAACAAAATAGGAAACTGCTGCCCAAAAAAAAAAAAAAAAATTCAGTATCAGTCTTTGCTTGCGTTGTTACATACTGTACTTTCAGATGTTTGCATGAGCGGAATGGATGTACTGACGAGCATCTTAAAGCCGTATAAGAGCTGTTAAAGTGGTCTTTATAGGAGGCATTTGCATAGTGTTCATTGCTCATTCTGCCTGCTGCCTCCTGCAACACACACGCAATCGCACGCACACACACACTGCACTTTTCCCTCTTGAATACTTTCCACATGCCTTCCTGACTAAAGAAAAATGAAAGAAGCTTGATTGAGGCAAAACAAGGAAGGTTGTTTTTTTCATATTTCCTGTTTCAATAATTAATATGCATGAGCTTTATGGACGCTTAAGATGCGATCAATTATTCATTAACAGCATGTTAATTGCATCCACAGTCGTGAATATTTAACCAAACGCTAAATCAATGGGGTCGAATGAGCAGCAATATGGACATTTTATAAGCTTTGCCAAAATTAGGTTAGGCTTTAATGAAAACCGCAGACAACAGATTGTGAAGAAATAAAAAAATAATGAAAAAGGAAATTGAAGGAACTTGAGGAGGAGAAGCTGCTGTGTCCAAAGACGATAGTACCATTAAATGCAAGGCTGTATCAGTCTTTGACTCTTTGCTTTTTCTTTCACGTTGTCTTTTTATTCTCATCTCTTCCTATTTTAAATGGAGAAGCTGCAATCTCTTTATCTCTGTCCGGTGCCGCTCGCTATTTTTTTTTTTGCTCAAAGACTCCAGGCTCCTTTGTCCTGTATCTGCGTGTGGACTTTGTATGCATAAGTGTGCGTGTGAGTGCGTGCGCGCTGGTGTGTGTGTGACGTCTGGACGGTGACATTTCTCTGCTTGGATAACCATCGAGCCCTCTGTCCCCCAGTCCGTCCAGCCATGACGCAGGGTAATGTCACCTGTCAGTCTCAAACTCCCACTTACAACCGTTGTCTGCCTTCCTCTCATTCCCCCAACACCCCCACCCAAACCACTGGATCACCCTTTCACCCTGACCCGCCACCGAAAACCCATAGACAAAGCCTTCATGCTTCCATCCTATTACTTTTGTCTTCCTCTCTCGTAGCTCATATGACTTCATATCCGACCGCACTTTTCACTGCTGTATGTGGAAATGGCAGCCCCTCCTCCAATTCCCCCTTTACATTTGCCCCGGGGCCTTCAGAAGAGTTCTCGTGAATGGCAACGTCAGGGGTGGGAAGTTAACTTTTTACTTGGACCCTGGTGAGTCGGGCGCCTGTTTCCAATTACTCTCTCGGCACAGGCGGGGTGGAGGTTTATGCGTTATATGGGGATGTAATTGACTATAACTGCCCTCTTAACATTAACCAGGTGTACTTGCTGAGTGTGTGAGATTAGGCCCCGGGTCTTGGCCTGTTGTAGTGTGTCTTGACTGTCTGCTTGTGTTGTTGTTGATGTATTTATATTGTGACTCTGTGAGGTACTGCCCTTCAGCACTGCGTTAACCAGGAAACAAGCCATTTCTGCAATTTTCTTTTAAGTGTCCTAATGTGTCTGCTTGTGTGTGGATATTAGAAAAGGAGGGAAAAGAAATGGAAGCAGGCTTCAGATTCAAGCCGCTTCAAGGGGGTGCCTGACTTTACAAGGACAACGTCAAACCGGGCCCTTTCACAGGACTGACACACTGTGATTTGTATGTATGGCGCTGTGCAGCCTGCGGGGCACAAGCCCAGCGGCTGTCGCGGATGCAGGCAGCCGTCCGCGGGCAGGGGTGATGGCGGAGGTGAACCGAGGCAGTTCTGAGTGTGTGGGCGCAGGAAGGGGCTGTCGTGTGGCGTGGAAAACGAAGCCTCAACTGACTGTCAATCAAGCGCCGGCCGCAGCCTGTCACTCTTCGATAGAGCTCGTCCGGTGGGGACCGGGACTCCCTGGGACCCCGAAAGGAAAAAGGAGGAGGTGACTGGCTGTCTGTCTCAGCGACTTGATTTGATATTTGATAGCGAGCATGTGGCATTTGAATGCAAATCTATTTTGATCGTCCCACTGTCTGATAGGGTTAAGAAGAACGTATTGAGGATGTGTATGCATGTATGCATGTGTGTCAAGGGGCTTTCTGTGCTGCGACACGCACACACAGAAAATGGGGAATTATTCAGATGCATTATATTACTCGCCGATTCAATTGCATCAGGCGCTTTTTGCTCTGAAAGCAATATGATGGCAGCTCACTCATAAAACATAAAACAATAACTTAGAGGCTACAGATATGTTTAGTGTGGTGATCTTTGACTCTTTGTGGGTAAAGTTGGATGGTGCCCATCCGGCAAAAATGATACATTACGCATACATTTTGTATATATGTTTGGATGCGTGAGCGTGCGCCGGGTAATTATGTTTGCCTGTTGGCGGGCTGATTTTAAAAGCAAGCATGCCAAGTAGGTAGACAGACGGATAGATAGACGGACGGATAAAGCCGCTAGTATTGCTGTATGGAAATGTGAGGCTCACTTCCCTCCCAATTAGTGCAGTGATTTCTGAATGCCATAATACCCATTAATTATCCGGCTGCTATTTTCTCAGTGATTTGACTAATTAGTCTGTGAGGCGCTACACTATCCGCACCATTATTATTGGGTTGAAGCCATGCAAACACGCTCACTCGTGTTCAAGTTGATGCGCAAACACTCGTGCGGTCGTACTGGTGTCGATGCATTTGCAACAGTTGCCCACAGTTGAGTGAACCTATTTTAAGTGACGCCATTAGGCGCTTCAGCAACATATCGCACAGCATGAGAGGGTTAATGGTGAAGAAGGGGTTGGATATGAACAGTTACAAACCGGTCGCCCTCTTTAGTCTCCTCATAGCATCTTAATGTATGTGATATACGAACGAAAGTGAGCAAACAGCAGCGCTGCCCTGTGCCTTCCTCTGGGAAGCCTTTAAACACCTTGTAATGACTCTGCGAGTGCGAGTGCGTCTGTGTGTGCGTGTGTTTGGTGGCCCCTGTGTGACAGTCCATCAGGCTCTCCCACTGGACGGACAGGCCAGTGACACAGCGCCATGAGGCCGCTAAACCTTTTCAATCACTCCCCCACTTTTCCCCCTCTGTCAGGTGCCAGATTGATCTGTTGTTGCTCCACAAGCGCAAAGGAGTGTGTGTGGGGGGGGGGACTTAAAAAAGAGGTGAGGAGGGGGTCTCACCATGTGTGACAAGCACCTTCTTAAGTTTATTAATCATTGTCATCAATAATGCACCCCGAGCCCCACTGTTGGTCGCCGTGCAGCTTGTGTGTTTGCATGTGCAAGTATGAGCTCACACTCCTCGCCGCCCCGTGAACTTCATAAGTGTCCCATCACCACTTTAATCAAATTACTCATGAACCAAAATTGACAGTTTTCATTAATTATAAAGGATTATTCTAATTGCGATTCAAATTTATTCATTTAGAACAGACGGCATTCAGTAATGTTTCAGAAAATTTGCATATTAAATGGAGAGGGGAGGCCATTAACTATGCTAATATATGCATGATTCCTTATTTTGTGATTGGTGGGCCATATGTAGCAAGCTGGGGGAGTGCAGGTGAGGAATCTAGAAGGAGCTGTAATATGTTTGATAAACACAGAGGGACGCAAGGCCAAAACACACGCGTACACGCACACAAGCGCGCATGTACACGGACAGGTCTGCGCTCAGCATCAGCATCAGGCCGTCTCTGCATCCACACACACGCACATATTCACATTTCTCACTCTCTCTTTTCATATTCCTCCCTCAAGACCCATTGGAGGAGCAACTTTTCACCCGAGAACAAACACGGCGCACTAATTAAGTTTCAGATTTCTGATCCTACTACATTTAGAAACAATTACCTTGAGCCCATGTGCATTCGTAGTCATCGTTATGATTTAATACACTGCTTAAATGGAACAAAAAGAAAGAACTTTTGCAAGCGCTACATTCATCCCCACAATGTATGGAGCTGGTCCCGGGTTGACACAATGCTCTTTATCAAGCTATATTTAGTCGATGCATTATGCATCGAGTTTAACATGTACTTAAATCAACACTATTCAATATGAATACGCTCTTCACTGACGTTAGAGGAGGGAACATTAAGGTTGAATGAGTGGCGAGCTTCGCGGGCGGGCGCAAATACACGCTCACACGCGGTCACGCACACCCTGGGGCTGTGTGGTGGCGTCCACCCAAGCTGATGACAGGGCCATTATTCACCGGTCAGTCCCACGAGTGCAGCGTTTGGGCTGGACAGGGTAGTGGAGTGTCGCAGCTTGGCAGGACGGCGCTGAGGTGAGAAGGACCAGGACCCTTCATTACTCCTCTGATCCGGAGGCCGGCAGCTCCCTCTCGCTCTCTCACCGCCTCTGTGTGTCTCAGCCTGGCGCGCTCTGTCTCTGTCTTCATCAGATTAATGGGCCGGGCCCGACAGAGGAAGTGTTTCAATCAGCACCGCCTGCCAAGCTTGTCCGTCATTCAGACAGCCACTTATTCCTCATGGCATATGAAAGCGCACACTTGTCCATGTTTGATGTTTATTTGGCTGACTTTTACCCCTCAATGTGGCACAGTGTAAAAACCGGGTCACCGGTAGCAATGTCATCGAGCCACAAGTTGTTGAAGCCAGCACCGACAAGCTGGACACGTTTCGCCGCCTGTCTTTCAGCGTTCTCTCAGCTGAATTTTGAATGATCCTTTTCAGATGAAATGGATGAAACACAATTTGTTAAGTGTCTCTGGGACTTCTGTCCCCAAGCTAGAACTGCAACTCCAACTCGGAGGAAGGCGACCGACAATCTCTCCCAAGTGGGGCTTCTCTCAGAGCGGAGACGGCACTGTGCCGATTCCCCCGACCCAACGTCTCCCTTCTCCAGGGTCCATTTGTTCTGAGAAATATTTAACGACGGGGCAAATTCGGCTGACATGACATGCACAGACAAGGCAGCAGATACGGAGAAGAGGGAGGATGGGGCGATGCGACGACCAAGCTGGGAATGAATTTTTCAGCGTAGTGAGATGTTCTATTTGAATAAATCATGACACTTAAGATAGACATGAGGGCAATGTAGAGGTGCACAACATGACTTTGAGGAGTTGCACTCTATCTATCTATCTATCTATCAGATGGATTGGTAGTCTATCTGTCTGTCTGTCTGTATCATACACGGACCTCAATGTAAACTGGGCCATTGCAGTTGTGTTAGTGTCCAAGGCCCAGGGCCAGACCCAGAGACAGACCTGGTTCTGGATTATTAATGTCCCTCCTGTGGAGCCAGGGCCCCTCCCCCACCCAGTGGCCCCCTACACCCCTGGGGTCAGCCTCCATGGCTCCTGGTGCAAGGCTCCCCTCATAAATCTCCCTAAATTAGTGCACGTGTGTGTTTATGTGTGTGTGCGCTTCCAGGCTTAAATATGTACTGCAGGAAGGCAGACAGGTCACCAGGAAAACAAGGCAGCCAGGCAGGCAGGCTCACGGTTGAAGTGTCAGTGATGCATGGCGGAAGGAGGGAAGTAGAGAGTTGCAGAGCCAAGAAAGAATACGAGAAATGACACACTTGGAGAGGGAAAAAATGCGGAAAACAGAGGAAGGACATTGTGTATGACACTTTTCCTCCCCCCGGCACTACATCGTCCGTACAAATATTTACACTTAATTTGTGGCGAAAGTGACTTCATTAGGATGGATTTCCTGAACCAATCGTATCGCTTAATTGCCAGAGCGGAGGATGTCCCATTCCTCTACCTGCCTAGATTAGTTCAACATGTCCCATGGTGGTTAACAGGCACGGGGAAGTGCTGTTGTGTCACTTAGTTAACCTTCGAGATAAATGGCTCCCCTCCGGAGCACACTGAATTACACACCTCATGAAGCATATTAGGGGCCTGATACAGTGCTTTTCTTGTGGAGATGATGTGTTTGGCAGAAATGGATGGAGAGAGGCGGAAAAGGCTGAGTTATGGCATCACTATTCTTACAGTGTGCGTCAGCAATGTAAGAAAACTGACAGCAAAGAGAGCAAAAGAGAGAGAGAGAGACAGAGAGAGCGAGAGAGAGAGAGAGAGAGAGAGAGAGAGAGAGGGGGAGAGCGCAAATAATAAAGAAATGTGACACAAAGACGTGCAACACAATGAGAACAAGAGAGAAGATGAATCAACTGGAACTACTGAGGTAGATAAAACTGCAATGTTGTAAAGTTCCCCCCGTGTTAAATTTGACAAGGAAGTATACTGTTCTCCTCATTTGTGACTAATGTCGGAAAATTATTAGAGAATTTAACACAATGGTCCCTTTGAGGCTTGCTTGCTGTTGGCTAATCACATAGACATTCTGTATCTCCACCAGAGTAATAATATTTAGATGCTACGGGGATTACTTAAAAGTTGTGTTATAATTGCTTTCCTTGTTTTGTTTTTATGGGCAGTGGGTGATTTTGTGTTTAATTGCTCCAGAGTGACAAATAATGCCAGCTCATGATGAAAGTGTGAGATCATTAAATTACTACAGCATTACACTTCCACTGCATGTGTAATTCACCCGTTTGCGCTGCTACACATTTTTGCCATGTGCCGTCAAGAGGCCGAGCAGTAATTTACACAAATTCACTTCCACAGTCATTTCTGGATTTGGGAGTTGTCGGGGAGGAGGGGGGGCTAATTATAGGAGACTACAATGGTTTTGTTTCATTTAATCCAGCCCGTGAAGCAATTTGCAGTGGTAATATTTGTAGCAGTGGAGTCAGTGCAGTTAAATCAGCGTGAAACCTGCAACAGTGCTAAGCACAAATTTGGAGGCTGGTGAAAAAAAAAAAAAAAAACAAGCTTCGCTGGGGCCTCAATTGGATGCAGATGCAAAAATGTGCTGAGGCAATCTAGAGGAATATTGTTCATTTTAAGGCTTTTGAAACAGTCCTGGGACAGAAAATCTACAAATGACCAACTTGTGTGTTTCGGAATAATGTAAACAAAACAGAATGATATTGTCCAATTCACACCACAAAAAATAAGGTCACAAAAGTAAACATTATTGAGGAAACTCTAAAGTTGAACATATTTCAATTCTCAATTGATATACAATGGCAATAAAGTGAAATAAATTATGCTCCTAGGTCAAATTATTGTCATAATTGCCTTTGTTTAAAGTTAAAGGTAAATTGTGACATTTCAAAATAATGTATCAGTCAAGTGTAAAAATAACTTGACAGTTTTATTTCTGGTAAAACTGAAAAAACATTTACACACTCTTTAGATTGCTAACATGCTTTGAGTGTGAAACAGTCCACATAAAGTCACGTGAACATTTCATCTTTGTTTTCGCTTCCCATCCTTTGCAGAGGCTTATTTTGGCAAGTTGTAAAGCAGCCACAAAAATCCCCAAAAAACAACAAAACTTGAGAAACAAAAATTGTAATAAATCTGGGTACCTGCACAACCCAGCAACAACACTTTTTTTCATTTTTTTCCCTCATAGTTAAATCCACACAGGGAGAAGAACAACAAATCTAGCTCAGTAAATAATCTTTAGCCGATGAAAATATGATGAAATAAAAGAACAAATTACAGGCTATCATCAACATTCTGTCCATATTTACTGGTCATCTGTCAATCAGATTATCCATAAATCCTTACGGTAATCTCTTTGCTATTGCCTCCCAACATGCATTGCCCTTTATTCCCCCCCCGTCCACAGCCACCCACTATGTCGATTTATGCACTGTAAATGTACGCAGTGCTGATTTCTGTCCCCTGACACCCGTGGTGATGAGGTAGACCAGTGAGGAATCAACATGCTGCAGTTTTGTAATGTTTCCGTACGACTGACTCCAGACACCTTAAGTCATGTAAATAATGAATCAGATGATCCATGTGCGGGACACGCTGGCATATGGCATGGCAGATAAAGCATAACAACTTATCCTTCTTTGCACTGAGCGTCTCTGCTGATATCGAGCACCATCTCCTTTTTTTTTTTTTTTTTATCCCACCGCCTGTACTTGATATTTAACCTGCTGATTTAGTCACCTCTGACTGCAGTGACCTTAGCTTTCCTACTTTCACTTATGCATCATTCTACGATCATAAACGCCTCCGAGGAGGAAAAGGAGGACACTTGGGGAAAGATTGGAGTCAATGAATTAAACAGGAGGTGCCGATAGGAAGGTAGAGGATGTAGTCCGCAGCTGTCTGCGAAGATGCCCTTTGACCCGTCATGGATAAGGAAGTTAGGAGACCATCAGCCTGTGGGCTTTAACAGCCACTGTAAAAAAAAAAAAAAAAAAGGAGAAAAAACTCCATCTCTCAGCTTCATGAATTATTGAGCTATTGGTCCACTGCTTCTAAAATATACAGGAGGGTGGTCTGTTTCTCCTTTCGGATTTCACATACCCTCTACTTCGTCCTTTTTTTCCCATCGGTTTCTTCTTGCACCGCCCCCCCATCCCCCCCACCCTTCTCTTTCAGATTTAGTGTATCTTCTTTGCACCAACAAGATTGTAAATCAGAACACAAACAAAGCAGGAGGGGGAAGAAGAAGGCAGCGCCAAAAGACACTTTGTTATTCAGATCATAAGAGGTTTTTTCTTCTTTGCTTAAGGAACAGCGTCTACCACTAACCAGCTGTCATGCATTTAAAAGTTGTCAGGGATAAATTCACAAGTTCTTGAGTTACATCAGATGCACACAGCAGAAGGGCAGCTCGTGAAATGAGACGGAACTCTGCTCTGACCATTTATCTCTGTCTCTCTTTCTTGTTTTTTTTTTCCCCTCTCCTGTGTGTCTGCACTTGACATGTCGCTATATGTGCATGTGACACGTTTGCCAGTGCATGATTATATATCTAAGGCAAGTTGGCTCCAAAGGCGCTGCCCATTGCAGAATCCCAGCCGTAATAAATGAACAGAAGGGAGAAAATAAGACATAAGGAAGAAAAGCTGAGCAAAGGAGCGATTCTCTCTCTTGCTGGTGGAGATCTGTATTGTAAGCACTTTCGGCTGTCAGCACTTCTTTGAGCTACCTCAAAGGGAGGATGAGGAGGGGCATGATCAGGAAATGTAGCGTTTCTTCTGTAAAAAAAAAAAAGGAAAAAAAAAATCCCCTTTTTTGAGGGTTCCTGTTTATTTGTTCACAGTGCTGTTTATATTAGTCGTTCATTTGATAGTGTGATTTATTTGTCAGGTAGACAGACAATGCAGCAGTGTGAAGCGAGGAGAGATTTACTGTACTATCTGTTAAGGAAGAAGTTGTCAGGCTTCAAGCAATAGGGTGGAGGTGGGGGGGTGAATGTGTATGTTAGGGAATAAATTGCCAGCCATCCTCTTTCTGCTTTTCAGGCCTCCGGTGCCCCCACCCACCCACACACACACACACACACACACACACACACACCCACACACACCCCCGCACCTCCACGCATACACACCCTCCTTTACTACTCCGACCCACCCTCCTCCCTCCCTCATTAAGTATTGATGTGGGTAGCCATACTTGCCATCTCAGCCTATTAATAATGCATGGCAGGTGCTGTTGATGTGGTCTCTCACACTGAGATTGAGAGCGGCAGGAATGGCAACACTGAGCTGCATAGTAGCTACAGTACAACCTCCGTCACTGGGCTCTGCTATGGGGAAGGGAGGGTAGGGGGGGCGGGGGTGCCTGCATCTGCCCATTTGAGTTTATGGCAAGCTGTGACAGCAGCCCCAAGATGGATATACTAGGTAGCATCTTACTCAATATCCCGGAGCAGTTTTTACATCCAAAACTGCCTTTTGTCATAAAGAACTGATAGATGAGACTGCGGTATGCAGTGCGTGAGCCCTGTCTGCCACTGCTGCTGCTTTATTTTGTTTTCCTCCCGTTTTATGTTTTCAGCACCGACACAATAGTTTCACTGACAGACAGGTGCTCTTTTTCAATCTCAACAACTAATTTCTTCATCTTTTGTTTTTCTCTGTGTGTACGTGTAGGTTCTTCCTCAAGTTCTTCCTGAAGTGCAACCAGAACTGTCTGAAGAATGCCGGCAACCCTCGAGACATGAGGCGTTTTCAGGTGACATGCAACTAAAACGTCCAAATGGACTGCGTGGTCTAAGCTGCAAATCAAGAGAAAGTATACATATAACATCGTACACATCAATCTGCTTTGAAAGTCAAGCAAAAGTATCTACAATCACCTTTATACATGAGCTGTTGTCTTTGAGTCAATGGGATAAATGAATATGATCATGACGCCGCTGACTCCTATCAGTTCCACAAAGAGACTCTTTCAGCCGGTCGTTTTGATTTCCCGGCCATTCCTCCAGACGTGATTGACTGTATTTATAGTCACCTCTTTCTTTGTGCTGATTCTGGTTTTTATGATTAGAAATCTGAGCCCAGTACCTATACATCACTTTGCTGAGTGCCAAATGTGTTATTGGTTATGATGGGCTACAATTAAACAAAAGAAGTATAGAAGTTTGAACAACTTACATCTTCTACGGTGAATGGCCAAAATGTGTTAATACACAAAATGCTATGCAATTCAACAAATCCAATATAAAATGAGACATTTTTTCTTTAGTTAATGGTCAGAATTATCCAAAAAATACTTCATTACGAAAATGATCTCCATGAACTTTGTGGTAGGCTGTTGGACGGGCAGAGACAATCCTTTTTTTTTTTTTCAAGATTCGGATAAAAGTCTGGATTTAATCAATGGATTAATATGAGGTGTATTTTTTCCCTTGATTTTTAATTGTTGTTTGATCCCAATTAAGATCAAGATTAAGTACAGATTTCTTCGCTTTGTCCTCTGAGTTAGTTCCCTTTGTATTTCCTCGCGCCCCCAGTTCAATCGATGCCGTTTATCTTTTTCCCACTCAGGTGGTTGTGTCAACTACGGTGAGCGTGGAGGGTCATGTGCTGGCAGTGTCCGACAACATGTTTGTGCACAATAACTCCAAACACGGGCGCAGAGCTCGAAGACTGGACCCGTCGGAAGGCACACAGTCCTACCTGGAACACGGTATTAAAAGCGGCAACATAACATCAGACGTCTTTGTCTTCGCCCTCCCCTCCCCTTCCCTTCCTGTCGACGCTTCTCATCCCCTCCTTACTGTCTGTCTCCGAGCTCAATCCCTCCTCTGCCCCCCATCTCGTGTTTCTCACTTTTTGTCTCTTGTAGTGTTTCAAAATTGTGCTAAGAGAGGAGAAAGTGGGAGCTAGTGAGTCTCTTGTATGTCCCGGGTGGCTTGCTCCCCTCAGGTCTCTGCCTCTAGGCCTTCTACTCTGTCTCGCATAAGCACTATGTGTCTTATGAGGTCTGTTCTGCTTAAAGCCAACACTGGCTTTATTTCCTCGGAGACCCGCTTTTATCCCGCAGCCCTCCATCACTCCCTATCCCTCAGGTTTTTAAACACACCCATGCACATTGCACTTGCACTGTCAGACCAAAACCTTTAATACTTCATAATGACATGTGCACATGATTTAGGGAGTATGCACTGATTCCCAAATCTCTAATCCAGTTATTTTCTCATTTCTCTTTCCTAGAGATTGAATAAGAGAAACATATTTCTTTTTCTCTTTGAGGAAAGTCAAGCTCGGGGATGAAAATGACAAAAAAAACAAAACAAAACAAAAAATAAAAAACTAAGCGAGGATTTACATGATGACCTGTGGTAGATTGCATTAGAGTTGGATGCTATGGTTAAGTATTTTTAATGACTATCCTCCGGGGGTGCTGCGGACCACTTGGCCTGGTCTCATAGCCGATTAGGAAAGTTTTCACAAAGACAAGACATACTGGAGTCATCATGAAGGCTTGGCTCTTACAAAGAAAGAACAGTACGGCACACCACGCTAACAGATGTTCCCTGTGTCAGAGAGATTTGTTTGGGAATTTCCTGCCTGTGATTTTCTATTCTCCTGATGATGGGGGTTAGAAGGCGGAACAACAGGAGTGAAGGAAGAGAAGAGAGAGGGTCTGACAGGAGAGGGGGAGCAGCAGCCGTGACATGAGGAAGGAGCAAGAGTGCTTGATGCTACAAAGAAAAGATGAAATGCTAAGCAAGGAGACACTCTGCTTTCTTTTTGTTTTTTGCCTTCACTTTTCATCCACCGCCGTGTTGAGTGCACGTGCAGCATACACAACTTTGGGGGGGCTCATTTCAGGCGATAATAGATAACAGTGCATAGAGTTGAACAGATGGCACAGAGGAACACCCCAAAGTATAATCCTATCACATGGATTCACGTTCCACCATCTGGTTAATCCAAACACACACACACACACACAAACACAAACACAAACGCACACACACATCCGCACATGCATGGAGCGCACATAATATCAACGGCTGTGAAAAGGAGGCATTTTAGGCCGTGATTACAGCCACAGATTGCCGCTTGCTGAATGTTGATCTCTGCAGGCGTATCGGCAGGCAAAATATCATTCCGGCTTGTTGGGGAGGATCAACAGAACACAGAGTCAGGCCAAGAGCAAAGGCTAGGCTGCGGGGGAAAAAAAGTCAGCCTAGTCTAAAGTGGATTATGCCGCTTTGCAGAATTACAGCATGTCTGACAAGCAAAAGAAAGAGGTTTAGCTTGTATAAACATACATTTTCTCCATGTTGTTCTTTTCTTCAATCACATCCCACAATCTCTAAAGCCATAATACCAGCAGATAAGGTCATGAAGAACAGTGGAGTGCTCGTTATTGAAAATATGGTTTGTTGTTGTTATTCAGCGCAGTTTGTTGGCTAAGTCCTAAAGGGGTTGCAAAACACATTACAAAAAGACCCAAACCCGAATGACCGTGAGCAACTGCGCGCCGACTGGCCAAGCAATGAGATGAGAGCGACCAGGAAGCAGATAGCTGAGCAAGTGCTAAGTGTTTGCTTAATGAGGGCGGTGTATTCCGAGGGCAGCGCTACTGTTGGGCCGGCCCCGCTCCCCGGTCGCGTGGCCTTTGATCAGACACTCAGCACACCTGACATTTACACGCCTTTGCGCTTTGCTATGTGTCATAAAACAAGCACATCGCTGCTGCCCTCACACACGGGGCAGGGGTGATGTTTAATAACGGGGTGCGTATAATCACTCTGATTAGTATTCCGAGCTTGCTCTCAACCCCTGGGATGGATGAGCAGAGCAGGTAGTGTGTGTGCGTGTGTGTGTGTGTGTAAAGAGGGGACTGTTACATGTGTCATATCCATAAAGGTCTCTGCTGCAGTGCCAGTAGCAAAGACCTTTATGTGCTTGTCATTAGGTTACTTAACATCTCATCTTTTGTGTCCCTTAATTTTCGCAGCAACCCCCAGTATCAAAGCCATTAGCCCCAGTGAAGGCTGGACCACAGGGGGCGCTACAGTGATCATCATCGGAGACAACTTCTTTGATGGCCTGCAGGTCATTTTTGGCACCATGTTGGTTTGGAGCGAGGTTAGTCACGCTTTTGTCACTCAAAAGGTTTATACAGATCTTTTCATAGCTGTGCAGCCACCATCACATTGGTGCTCCGTCGCTCCCTTATCCTAAAAACTCACTGCCTCGACAAATACGTTTGTCAAACAAAATAGTCACACCCCCTGCCTTTGATGCATAAATTCATTGGTTTTCAGGATTGCAGGAAATTGTTGAGTGATCAGACAATGTGAAAAGAAAAGAATGTGGCGGGGAAGGGCATAGATATCTATGGAATGGAGTCCAAAGACGGGGGAGCCATACTGTAGAACTGAGAATTACAGATGGCTGACACTTGGGCGGAGTATATTTGGAGCTAAACAGAAGCCAAAGATGTCGTCATCCTTGATGATGACGGCAAACACAGAAAGAAAGGAAAGATCACGCTTCATGGCCGAGCAGCGGTTCCAAAGAGTCAAGTCAAGCCCCACCATGATCCAGGAGTGATGCATGGGAGACTCGTCCCTGAGAGGAAGGTAAGTGCAAACTGCTCACTATAATAACACCTCGTCCTTCAGTCACATGAATGACATTATTCTGTTATACGAAACATTTGTTGCCATTACTAGTGTGCGTATAGATCATGTGCCGGTGTATAGATTCAAAACAAAATACGTAACGCTGAACAGGGAATGCTTGCGAGTGCTTTTAAAATGCTCACGGGCAAACTTTACATAGCATGAATGATCTCCTCGTCAAACATTTGTAGCAAAGAAGTGAAAATTACTGTAAATAAATATAAGTGTATAAAGTGCAGGAGATTTTGGTGTGTTGTGTTTCATGCGTGAGGTAAGCGGGACAGAAAATGCATAGATGAATGGATCAGCAGCAAAAACATATTTTGGGTAATAATAATTGCTTATATTTCTACAATTTACAAAAAGGTCCTTCCCACTCCCGTTGGCAGAGCAAAAAAAGAAGGAAAAAATAATATACACACTCCAGCATTCGAAAAAAAAAATTCATTTGTGGTAATTGTTTATTTTTCTAGGATTCTCAGGCTGACATCGAGCCATCTGGAAGCCAAAAGAGTTCCTGCAGAGTCGGACGCTGACCGTCCTGTTGACTGTTGGGAGCTGTTTCTCACAGACAAGATGCTCCAACATATTGCGGATGAGACACACACACCACACACATGCACACACACAAATATGGATATGTATATAGTTCAAAGTTATTCCAGTATAGTCAAATTTGAAAATTGTAAATATTGTAGTTATACGTGCAAATAAATTTTGTTTTGTCCATGTTGGTTATGTTGTTGTAAAGAAGAAAAGCACTGTTTAGATGTTTCAGATGTCACTAAATTAAAATATATCAGCATCATGTCAAAGTTCAGCTTGAAATAAATCATTTCCCAAAAAGCTAATTTTGTCTGTTTTCTAGTCAGAAAATGGAAAAAAAAGGTGAAACTTTCTACATTCCACTGCTGATTACCAAAGAATGGAGAAAGAAAGAAAAACATTATCTAATGAAAGAAGAGTGTCTATTTTTGATTTTGGTAGGTTCCATGTTCATATAGCTGTAGTGAATAACCTTCAAAACAGCAGTCAAGATGGAGGTGGCTGCTCAGAAAATGGCTGAGAGTGAATGAGTGAATAGGAACTGGAGCCTTTCCGAGCTGACTTTGAGCAAAGGTTACATTATGGACTGGTTGCCAGCCAATCGCAGGGCACCATTTTCACAAACTCATACGCACCAACTGACAATTTAGTGTCTTTAAAAAAATATTATTTGACTGTGGGAGGAAGCTGGCGTGTTCAGCACAAACCCACACAATTACACAATTACGGGCAGATTGTGCAAACTCCTCACGGGAAGGCAGAGGTCAATGTCCAAACCCGGAATCGCAGAAGTGTGAGGCAGATATGCTATTTACTTGCTGTACTCGTTTATTTAATAACTAATGCCAGTATTTATCCTTCTACTTTATTTCCCCCAATAGCATCTGTCCCTCCAAATAGATGCAGAGTGTATCATTAAAGACATAACTAGCAACAAGAAAAAAAGTCTCGTAAATGTATTTCGCTGATCAAAGCCGTAGCATCAAAACATGTAAACAATCGCTCTGATTTTGAATTTATAACAACAGCCTGTTGGAAAGAAATACCCTGCATAGTATTAAAGACAAATGTACATTATGTTAATTTGTTTTTTTTTCCAAACATTTTCTCAACATTCCAGCATGCACTAACATGAACTTTCCATAATGTTATGTGCATCTTTCTTTCTCATTTATGTTCTGAGGAGCAAGGAGGAGTGACCTCACTTCACTGTATTTCTCCATTTTAGTCTTTTTGTTTTACATTTTGTTTTAAACTCCAGTTTCACTTGACTTGCATTGTTATATGCAGTGCCCTCCATAATTATTGGCAGCACTGGTTTTTAATTGCAGAAGCATAGTCCCGCATTGAAAATTGTAGACAATGGTTCACCAGACACAGACTCACATTCCTCTCATGGCCACCACAGTCCCCAGACCTCAACCCCATTGAAAGTTTGTGGCGTGAGCTTAAGAGTCACTGGATGATTAAAAAATGAATGCTCAAAAATGCCTCTTTTGGCATTTTCCCATCGTATGAACATTTATAGGAGATCAGCTGCCGTTGTGTTAGCAAAAGGGAGCTGTACAAAGTATTAAGATCTGCGGTGCTAATACTTGTGGCACATATGACTGGATGCAAATGAATTATTTCTTTAAGGTTGGATTTCTGTCTTTTTTAAAATTGAAATCCTATAGCCATCCATCCATTATCTGTTCTTCTTCGCCTCACAAGGGTCGCAGGGGTGTTGAAGCCTATCCCAGCTATCTTTGGGCAGTAGGCAGGGTGCACCTTGAACTGATTGCAAGCCAATCGCAGAGTTCTATATCATTTAGAAAAAAAATATTACAAGCTAAAGAGCACACATTAATCAGGAGTGCCACTATTTGTGGAGGGCAGTGTGCCTGTAATATTAGGCAATTGCAAATACCCTTTTTGCTTTGGGGTCCATTCATCCTGACTTGATGGGAACATTAAGTTACAGTACTGAACATTCTCTTTGTCAAATATTTTTTTTTTTACGTTTGAAGGATTTCAACCAGACCACAGTCTGACAATAAAACGTCAATATAGTGTATGCCATAGTTATCACTTTTTTCCCTGATTGTCAAATGATTATATGTCATATTGCTATTGACTATAAGAAAGCATAAAAAGTCCATCATGTCGCTCCATTTGGTCTCAGAGAGTTGAACAAAACTTAATCACCAGCTTCTGGTTTACTGTCAAGTATTCTTGAACAATAACTGTCAAATCAAGTCCCAGTTTTCCAACTAAGCGGTATGCACCCACACAGAGTTCACATCGAACTTTCACTCTTGAATATAGTTAACATAACAATCCATCTATTCCCCCATTAAAATAATTACCGAAATAAATTCAGTACATGAAAGCTGAAAAGTTTAGTGAAATGTTTCACCCTCATTTGTCTGCTTTCTCAAGGCCAGAGTGTGTAATAAGTATGTTTTATTTATTTATTTCTTAGTTTTACAATGACATTATTTGTGTGTCTTTGGCCTAAGGCTCATTGTCAAAACACATCCCAGTACACATGCTTGTTGCAACTTTGAGTATGAAGCTACCAGCACAAGACACAAGGCCATGCTTTACTGCTACAAAACAAAGCCCAAGGAGGTCATGCCCCAAAAAGCGGGCCTGCTGTTTATTAGAAAAGGTTGGATAGTTGTGTGAAGCTTAAGTATAAATAATTTAGATCTGATTACAAGCAAAACAAAGGTTTACAATAAGCAACAAGCACATGTAGCCAGGTGAGTCTTTAGATTCAAATGCAAATACATAAACATCACATACCATATGTACATGTACTACATATAAGCATTGAAAAAAAAATTCTTGCTAAGAATCGAATTACTCAAGTGAATGAGCCGGTTCCGTGCCTTTTGTCTTCCTTATTGTCACCTCTTATTTTGTCAACGACCATCCCAGTTAATCTTTTGTTATATTTGTACAGTATGAATCATTTTGCAAGGAGCATCTGCCACATAACAAAAATGTAAATGCAGTCTATGCGAGAAATTGAAGGTCAGTGAGCGGCACAGTGAAACAGCTTTCTCTTTAGTAAAAGAATTATTCTATAAAAAGCTCCTATATTATCGCGCTGGAACGCGAGTGGGGGTCAGACAATGGCAGAATGAAAGCCTAGTTAAGTGAGCAATAAAGGAGACAGTTTGAACAACACACGTGCACGTACACATGCATTGCTCACTGGCAGGAGCACTGATAGCTTTTGAGCGCCGCTAGCTTTGAGTGCTAGTTCGACACAGGATGCGGAAAACGAGCACTCAGTGAGGTCTCATCTGTGTTTTGTCTTGTTGCCGCTTTCCTCCTTCAAAGAGCCTTCAGCACACGCGTGCACGCACGGCGAGTGGGCCCATCAACCACACTAAGTGAGCCTCTTAAAGACACCGTGGCGCTTTAATGTAAGCTAACGGCAGCTAGACAGCCAACGCTGACAGACACAGAGACAAGGGGGCAGCGAGGATGAGCATATCATGCGTTTACTTATGCGGCATAATAGATGTTTGCAGTGAGAGTTTTTTTTTTATTCACATTCACATAAGTACCTTTGAAGTCTTCTGTAAAGATCCGTGTCAGCAACCATAATCATCTTTAGCATGACATTACCTTGGGCTTTATCCGCTCACCTCAGGCCTTAAGTGCAAACTGATTCAGGGGTAATGTGTAAAACAAAAAAGAATAATAGGATAATGAAGAAAAAGCTTTATCAATAGGATTTTTTCCCTTTTTTTTTTTTTTTAATGACGTTCAAAATATCAAAATCTGGAAACATCACCTCTTTTTGTTTTACAGTCACACTCAGTTGTTTCACAAGTCTTGCTACATATTGTTAAAAGACGAAAACAATAAGCAAGAGGTTTTCAGGTCTCATTACCTTTTACATGATTAATATGCTTACAATTAAAAAAAATGGGGCTCTGTATTCATAGACAGCACAGCTAAAAACTGGTGCAGGGAGTGTAAAGCTATTTTGGTGAATCTCATCAGGGCAAAGGCAAACTGGTTCTGATCGTCTTTCATTCATAAATATGACAATATTTCATATTTGACATAACAGTGATTCACATGATAACAGCGTGAATCTGAATCATTATAGAAATTATTTTCTTGAAAACATTATTATCATCTTTATTACATATGTAAAATCCCCCACCACACCACATGGACACGAATGATTGGGGTAGAAATCCGTCTCAAAAGAAGGGCTCACTTCACAGCGCAGATCTGCGATCGCACCGGCCAACATTACATCTTCTGCCCACGGAGGTCTACTTTCAGTCGCTTACAAACGTACTTTGGCCCCTTGCATGGACTTGAGCAGTTCCTTCTTCCGCCATATCAAGGGATATAGAGCCCATAGTAGTAAGACTATTGACTGACTTTGTGGTTTGAATTCAAATATTTGATTTGTTGAATTATAATGTGTGATGAATGTGCATTTTTCTAAGATTAACATAGACTAAATAGCCATTGTTGTCCAATCAAAAGCATCTATTTACAAATGCCCCAACTAAAGGGAAAAACCCACAATTCTGTGACACATTACGTTTGCCAGTGTTGACATTATATGATCTTTTTGTTATAATACTATTATTAGCATGAACACAATAATGTGATATTGAATTGCAAATTGCTCCAATTAATCCTAATAAGATTTCTGATCATTCTGACTCCCCGTAGCTGATTACCCCACATGCCATCCGAGTGCAGACTCCACCCAGACACATCCCTGGGGTGGTGGAGGTCACGCTGTCCTACAAATCCAAACAGTTCTGCAAAGGCACACCTGGACGTTTCATCTACACAGGTATTACCAAGGCAGCAATGCTCACTGACTCTTGTGGGGATCTGCTAGCCCACAGTATAATTTGACTTTGCTTCTTCATATAGGTTCTGACAAAAAATCTTTGTGCCACAAAGGTGAAGTTGATGAAGCTATAGCAGTCATTCATTATTTTGTATTAATCACAAAAAAATAAATGCATTGGCCTGACTAAGAGTAATGCAGTAGCAAAACTTGACACACCAGGGTAGGAATGTGTTTGCTGTCTTTTGTGAAGCAAGTGAAGGTCAGGGGGAGGTTTAACCTTTTGATTAGTGGGATTATTGAGATTTAACCCTGTTGAAGGCGGGATACAGCGGGAGGGCGATCCATCCGGAGTGCGTGATTTCTGACGGAGTAAATAGCAGGAGTGTTACATCAGAATGTATCGGTGTAGATTTATAGCCACGCGGTGAAAAGAGCAGCACAGAGAGTGAATGTGAAGCAGTGATTAACCGACGCGTGGACACAGGTCTCTGGGGAGAAAGTGAATCACATAAATCTGTCTGTAATCTCAACTACTGATGGATTTAGCATGTAAGCCCCTGCTGGAAGTGCCAACATTTGACAAAATCACATTTGTGTGAGCGTGCTGGCTGCGGCCCTGGCATGCGTTTGTATGTCTTTTAATTACTGTACATTGACAGGATCCATGTCCGTGTTTGCATACTTGTGGCAAAGGCGGCAATTGGCTTCCTGAGCTTGCATATATGTGTGAAGGTAGTCGAGGCACACACCAGCACATTGACACTAACTGCATTACTAAGACAGAGGGCAGATGGGTGGGCAGACTTTGCCATGCCAGAGATGTCCAACAGACCTCAACTCTGCCAAGCCTATAAAAGTGTGTAGGCTTGTGTGTGAGCGTGTGTGCTTGAGTGTGTGCTGCCTTTTAATGTGCCAGACATGTGGGAAGCGTATGCATAAACACCCCATCTTTTCCCAGCCCTCCACTCTTTCACCTTGTCACATTCACTTATTCAAAACTTGCCCCTGTGAATGAATTCATCCCCCCTCTGCCTCTTGGCTTCTTAGAGGCGCATTGAAGAATCTCAACAGGTGAGATTTAGCACAGGTCATCCACTGGGATCTTACACACACGCATACACCCACACACATGCACACACACGCATGCACACAGGCTATGATGCTACTTGCCAAGCACTGGCAGCTTCACAGTGATACAGTCAACTGTGTCAAGGCAGAGATCCCACTCTGCTCTTTGCCCTCTTCACAGTCCGCACTTCCAGAGGCCACTTGTATCCGCCTACCCAGCTTTGCGAGAATGATGGGCAATCCATTTGGAGGAACAAAGCAATTGTTGAGAAGAGAGAGAGGTGGATGAGAACAGGAGGACGGTGGAGAGAGATGCTGGATTACCATGGGCCATGTTGCCCTCCTGGGTCTGTTTGGCACCGGTTTGAGCCCAGTTGCCAGTGGGTACTAATCATGGAGGATTGGCAGCACGGCGTGGCAGCTGGCAGCGCGCGCATACGCACACACACCGCCACCACAGTCCCCCTGCTCGCAGACACACATACGCTCGTATATCGCATGCACACTCACACATGTGCACATGCGCACCCTGAATTACATTGGGGACAGCTGGCATTGCTAATCAACTTCTGCTGAGGAGAGGAAAGCGAGCAGCACACAGATCTAATTAAGTCAACACTACCCAATACTGCTGCTACCGCTACTTTGCAAACGCACACACACACACACTCGCACGCATACATGCACAGACTCCACCATCCATAGGCTTGATCTCTTAGGCCTGCTTTTGGTGCTCATTGACACTTTGCAAGAACACAAACATTGTGCACAGTTGTAGCCCAGGACGGAGGGGACTTTTGCTGCAGAAGAGATTGGGAGAGAAGCCATTACTGTAATGTGTTCTCCGCTGTCTCTGAGGACTCCTCTGCCATTAGACTTCAGAAAGCTCCAATTAGACTCATCAAAGGCAATTAAGCTCTCCACTGATAAGAATAAAAGAATGTTTTTTCATTCTCTACTCTTCCTCTGTCTTTTTATCCCCCAATCCCCCCTCTGCCCTCTGCCTTACCCACCTCTGGGGCTTAGATTCCCCCCTAATCTCTCTCTATCTCTCTCTCTCATTCTGTCTCTCTTATTATCAGGTCATTGCCTACCTCCGCTGCCCCACCAACCTACTCCACCCTGTATAAATGCATTGCATGTTTGGCTGAGTCTCACCTTTAACCAGATTGCTGTCTTTATAACATTCATCAGCGGAGTGCTGTCTTTTCTTTTCTCCGTGCAATATAAGGCAGTAATAATAATGCGTGTCAGAGGGGCCCTTGTGTGTGTGTTTTTGTGTGTGGCACGGAGGTGCTGGCCACAGATTGAGAAAATTGATGAATCGCCCTTGTCGTTCAAAAGGCAATCCCTCCCTTCTCAGTATGCAGCCTTGTCTGCTTAGTGCTTCCACTCCAGTCTGTGCTGATATTAAAAGGCCCAGCTTGCTCACATTAAGGCCGCCGCCGCATGCAGCAGAAGGCATCTGCACACATGCACGGACAAACATTAGGGGTAGTCTTTCAGTGCTCACTGGATATTAGGTGTGTAGGAGACATCATTCAGGAGCAGGCGGAGTGAGGGGAAAAGACAAAAGTCAAGAACTGAATTTAAACCAGATGGGATGACGAGTGACATCTCTGTTCATCTTTGCTCCCAGTCTCCAAATTAGTTTTACGAGCAGAAAAGTTGTCCGCTTATTTGACAAAACACAGGCAGTGGTGGGAAGCAAAAGGTGAGGTTTCAGTAAAAGCAGATTGCTTAGACACATTGCATATAAGCTTTTGATTTAGCTCTGTCATTTGAAATCATTTTACAAATTTTATTTATAAAAACTCTCTAATTGAACACCCTCACAATCTAATTTGATTCGGTTCAATTGAAAATAGCGCCTTGAAATGAAAAATATGTTGCTTTATTTGATGTAATTGGGAACTAAATTGACTTGCGACAGCTCTCCAGGTCTCTATGACCCTGAACATGAAAAATGGCAAATAAAATGGATGGACGGCTTGTATTACAGTATGTAGTATATAGAGTGTGTGAACTGTATTACATTAAGGAAGGATGTGTTTCTCATATTTTGGTTGGCTTATTTCATATATGCCTAAACCAAAATATAGGGAGGAGCTCTCTCTGTTTGAGAGAGTGCAGATCACTGCGAACTACACCTGCACTATTAAAAATATTACCTCGCCGTCAATGTCAGTCAAAAGTGAGCATTATTATCTTTGGTGCGAGAGAATTTTTGATACAGCTTCTGTATTGGATCTCATTAAATAGGCAGGTGCCAATGCAGGCATCCATCAATAATGCCTGTGCAAAAGGGAACATAATGAGTGGAAATCCTCAGCCTGCCTTTCTACCCAAACAGAGACTCAGACAGATATACTCCTCATTCATATGCACGTGCGATACAAGGAGCTCATTCGCACAGATCCCTGACACTCAACTGCAGCATGTAGTCATGTGGCAATAAAAGTGGGGTGCAAGCATGAGGAGATCAATTACTTGTCTTGCTCCTATTTGTGAATGCTGTCTTTTATTGAGCTTGGGTGGAGGCCTGCTGTTGATTAAAACGGCTGGCCTCCAGCTGGAGACAGAGGGCCAGCTGAGATAGCAGCACACGTTCACATTCACGCCATTTTAACTGCAAGGAAATTCACACCTCTATTTGAGATTGAGATTAATTTTCTGCACCATGTGGCTTGTCTTCCCTCTTTAGCATGCTCAGTTCTTATTACACTAGCATCTGCTCCATGATGATGATGTAAATGAATTTGGAATGTAGGTTGTTTTATACCCCGCTGAAATGAGCAGCACACACCGAGGGAAATGATTCCCTGTGTTTTGTTGGAGCTTAATTCAAGCGCGCACTTTTCATCCATACTTTCAGAATTTGCATTCTCCCACTGAGGATCTATGCTGTCAGGTATTGTTAACTGTCGACATGCGCTGTTTTTTTTTTTTTGCAAGAGATAATTAGAGCTTAGGTTGTAGTAGCTTCCACACCTCAATTGATTTGTAGAATCTTTTAGCACCCTCTACCCCCATCGCCTCCCCACCCTCCTCCCATTCCCTCCCTTGCTTTAAGAGCAAAAAGCTCCACTCATCTGTTTTCTCTGTATGAATTTCCAGCCATGCATTAGTCTCCCTGACATTTTCAAGCAATGCTTTATTTAGCTTGTCGGATTCTCCAAATAAACGCAATCTCTGGGTTTATGGAAAAATGGATAAAAATTAGATTGTAGGGTATTGATCTGGATTGCGAGGAGAGGGTGGGAGGTGTGTGTGTAGTGCTTGGTGAGGAGGGGCAGCTCTCATCTGTGTGTAGGGGGGGGAGAAATGAAGCCGTAATTCAGGGCTATTGAACCCCCTGCCACTGGCGGCATCGATCGCCAAGCAGCGCTTATGAGATCACACCTGAGCACTGGAGACTGTAGAAGGGAGGGGGGCCCAGTTGCAAGGGGGGGATACGAATGAGTTGAGGGGGAGAGAGACAGAGAGACGCAGGGTTGTGATATGATCAGCTGCTAACCCACTGTCTGAGGGCCTGAGAAGGCGCTAACACCCAGCCTCAGAGCCAATTAGCTAACCCCGCAAGTACACGCTCACCCGGCTGCACGAGTTGTGACGCAGGACTAGTGGACAGTGTGCTTGCCCCTCCTCTCCTCCACCTTTTCCTCCTCCACTCAGGGTAACAACCAACGATGTGACCTCTCAATTATAGTCCTCCACCTCCTGGAAGCCACAACCCTCCCGCCCCACATTTTGTCCTCCCCTCCAGTGCCTACCTCCATCCCTCCATCCCACCTCTGTCTTCCTCTTACCCGCTCACCCCGTCAGTCCCTCTCCCCCTGCGGCTCTGTGGGTTATTATAGTGAAATATGAAGCGGTGTAGATTCTAAGCTTCATGAAATTTCCATGAGCATTGATCTGATCTGATGTGGGTGATTGCTAGGTGAATCCCTCCAGTCCAGGGCTGTTGCTCATCTATTCATTTATTTATGGCATTTATGTTTTACTGGCTTTGATTTGCTCTTCTGCAGAGCGACAGCTAAAGATTATAAATATACCTGTATAGGAGAGTGTGCCGTGAATCCGGGAGAGCACCTGCATGCTTACGCTCTCCACTTGTACTCCCCTCGAGTTTTCTTCCCGCATTAATTCCCAATGTGAAATGGGAGCTATCGAAAAAAGATGTATGAGTCAAAAATCCCCAACGAGACACCGGCAGGTAGAAAGGGGTGCGCATTGCCCGGCGTATATACTCCTCTTCTGTTTTATGGTCCTTGAAAACAAGCAGAGAATGTGACTTCCTCTCTCATTTACTAAGATTGCCTCTTTATTTATAGGGGCATTCACTGTACATTTTGGAGTTTTTGAATTTGATAGTGTTCATTTCAGACTCATCTGCCATATTGTGGAGAAATGGTGAAGAAAAAAAATAAATATGCAATAACAAGAAAAGCCTTTCACAAAATAATTTCTTAGCGCAATTACTTGATACGACAGGCCTAATTGAAAGCAAATCCTGCCTCTTAAGACTTTAAGCAAGATGTGAAACTGAATTTATGTTGGGGCCATTGGGCGTGTCTGGGTCGCATCAAGTATCCCACAAAAAAGGGGTTTAAGTATTGAAAACAGAACAATTAATCCAGTCTAATCAATCCTTATCAAAACACTTGAGAACATTAATGATCCTTCAGAATGCCAAAAAGATTTGTGTCCTCTCTCTTACCCCTCCCGGCACTTTGCATTAACCTTATCATGTGTAGTTTAGTAATGAGATCTGATTTGTTGAGCGCCACTACTTTCTCTGTACATTCAAAACATACCGGGGTCCCAATACAGTCAACAACAAAAATCTGATTCTTTCTTTGTTTTTTTCTTTTTCCTTTCGACACCAAAATTTCTCTTCATGGCAGGTTTCCTTCCACTTGGTGTCACGTCAGAATTACGTTTCCTTGAAAGACGTTATGAGCCTTAGCTTTAGTGGTCCGTAAATAAAAAGTCAAGAGCAATGACAAAGAAAAACATAAGCGAGTCGACTAGCATTAAACTTTGATGTCAAGGAGGGTGCCACAAAGTATCTTCCTGCGGGCCATAAATGGCCCCCGGGCCGTGAGTTTGAGATGCCAGGATTAAAGGTTTACTGAATAAAAGTAATGTTGAATATTTGCTTCTTTTTTTTAGCATATAATCATCTTGCTGCTCTGATGAAGCTTATGAGTGGACATTTTGGCAATACCTATTCCGAAAAATGGAACAGTCGCAACAATGGTGATAAAGCAGAATTGAATAAACGCAGGAAGTCATATGAAGGAAGTGGGTTGAAATTTAAAGTGTGTTCTGAGATCATTTGAAAACTATGCCAGCCACAGATGTTGAAACCCTGAATCAAGAGATGACTGCAGGGTCACCGAAATTTGTCACATGCATTCGCACCATCGGTGGTGCAAGGTGGTGTCCAATTGCCCACTTCACATGCAGGGTCAACTACAGCAGCCGCAAGGGGAGCTCTTGCACTTTATAAACGTGCTTAGTCACGCATGTGCCAATTTCATGCACAGAACATTGCAAGTCATACAAGATATCAAGGACTGTGAGTCTAGGAAGGGCCCAAAAGGAAGAAAACGCCACTCATGCGCATATTTCGACTGCGGTTTGCACCAGTCTTGTGCTGGGCATGAAAATAGGGCCCCACATGTTATCAAAGGTGTTATTGATTTGATGTTGACTTCTATTTATACCGTCCTAAAATTAGAACTTTTCTTACACTCGCCTCATTCATCATTAGACGTAAGTTAAAAGAGTGTTTAACATATTATTTCTGTCCACTTTTTTTCCAGTTACCCTCAAAATTTTCCTGCACAGATGATCATGTTTTTATGAGCGTGATAGTTTGACTTTGGAAAGGATTCAATTCAATTTCACGTATTTTTTATGGGAATGTTTTGAAATCAAATTGGAGAGCAAGTGTCCCAGAACAGATTGTGTTTGCCCTCTGCGTTTCCACTGCAGTTACTTTCTTTCTCCCCCCCATATATATAATTCTATAGCTTGTTTTCGCTCCTCACTTTCAGGTGTGTGTGTGTGTATGTGTGTGTGTCAGGCTAGGAATTTTCATTGGGAGATTGACATGTCTTGCATCAATGGACATGGGCCGTTAAAACAGAGCGACCACTTCCTTGCGCTGTGCTTTGATTTAGACTATTCTGTTGAAGTGATCCATTCGGGGAGGCGCCGTACGGCAGCCACTAGAGGTCCAGCAGGACAGCTTGTACTCATAGCCTCTGGGGGCCTTTTTCTAGGGGCCGCCTAGTCAGCCTGGCTGCTCAGATGTGAGGCGAGCAGGGCATCGGCCCCCAGGAAACGTCCAAGCTGTGACCCACTGGGGAGACAGACGGACGGCACGAACACATATGCCCCCTCACGTCTACAGTTTTTAGACCACCACACCACCCATTTGTGTCTGAGAATCAGTTTTCATTTTACCATTTTGAACAAGAATTTTAGACTCAATTCATCTTTGTAGCCCCACATTTGAGCCGGTTCACTGGACTTCAATAACGTTCAACTACGAAAACTGTTCAGTAATACCAATAAACAACTGTTTGACAGCTTAATCACCAAATAGGTTATATATATAAATATATATATATATATTGTTTGTTTTTTTACTTTTCTTTAAAGCTGTGCATTTGAATGTCATTCATAATTTATTAAAAAGAGCTTTTGATATTGTTAATTTGCAATGCAAATTGCTTAGGGTGGTGGTCAAATATATTTGTACAGCACTTTATGTAGGCCTCCTCTCCTCTACGTCCAGACAGGCAATGGCAGTGAACTTGTCCAGAGTGTTATCCATGCTTGTGTGCCGACTCCCCAGGCAACCTGGTTGAGGCAGGGGGCTTATTGATGGGGGGGACGTAGAGAGAAAGGGGAGCAAGAGAGTACATTAGGAATTAATTATATGGGGAGAGCATTTATCCAACAATCCTCCTGTGAAGTGTTTGTACTGTAAGCCTCAGATCTTCATTGTATTTATTCAAATGTTTAAATATTCATGGTAAATCTTCTCATATTCAATTACAGTAGCACAACCACAGCATACAGAGCAAGTGCTTTCTCCCCGCTGTCTGGATGATCTGACTCTCTTTATATACACAGAATGCGTGTTTGTGCCCGTGCGTGTGTGTGCGGGTGTGTGTGTGTGTGTGTGTGTTTAGTTTGTTCCCCCGGAGCGATCAAGCCTTTGTTATATTGGAACCCGGCTCTGTAATTGCTTATATTAGTCGCTGATCAACGCAGGACCACGGGACACACACGGCCAAACGCACACACATTTACACGCATGCTTGCTCAAAAATACACTCAATCCTGGCATTTTATTAAGCGCCAAAGCAGGCGATTCATTACATCCCAAGCAAACAAAGGCAAACGCCGGACTAATAGAACACCCACTTTTTCTGCATGTTTAGCCGAAATGTTGCAATATTCATGCACACCGTGCTTAATTCAGTAATTTTTACAGCAGAAGCGAATCACTCATTCATCTTCTTCATATCATAGCACACACGTGTCTTCATTACTAAGAATCAAGCATTTGAATTTCCCATCTGTCTGTTCTTGTTTGTGCTCAGCGCTGAACGAGCCGACTATAGACTACGGCTTCCAGAGGTTACAGAAGGTCATCCCCAGACACCCTGGAGACCAGGAGAGATTACCGAAGGTACCGTGCATCCACAACTCCTCTGATTTGTCCGTACTCATGTCGCTCTGCCACACGCAATTATTGCATAGCAATTTGTCTTGGTAACACTGATACCGAGATGTATTTACGTCTTCTACAGTTTCATATGGCGCATGGATATACATGCCACAAGGGCAGCATGACCTCACATACAGACAAATGACTGTATTCCCAGGACACTGAGACACTTTGCAGTGCGAACATTAACATTTTATTACACGTTCATGGTCATTTTCTGCAGTTTATTTTGCACAGAAAACGTACAAGCAGCTCTATTCATGCTCGCGCTGTGCGTAAGGTCGTTTAGATTGGCAAAGGGGGAGTGATGGTGGGAAGAAAAGGGGGAGAATGAGGGAGGGGAGGTTGAGGTGGGAGAGCAAGCGAGAAAGAGAGAGAGTGAGAGAGAGAGAGAGAGAGAGAGAGAGAGCGAGAAAGAGAGAAAGAGAGAGAGAGGCAGAAGGAGGTTAGGTGATCCATCATAGCTGTCCAGTCTTACCTCCTGCTGGGTCAGTGGATCGAAGTCAACCCCGGGTGGACTTTATTACTTCCAACACACACGCTTTCACGGAGCAGCATGCACATGCACACGTCTCGGCACATACACACACACACACACACACACGCACACACACATGTACACACAGCAAACGTCACCGTGAGGTGGAGATGGAGAGCCCAGGTAGATGTAGAGGGAAGATAAAGAAATCACTTGTCCGTGGCTGTGTGTCATGTCTGGTGGATCCGGGACTTGTCCTGGTGATGTCTTTAACCTCCTACATCTCGCTTCTTTCACCTCCTATTCCTCCCTCGTTCTGTGGTGTCTCCTTCTCCTCTAAATGAACAGCAGTGTAGCTGGCAGGCCCAGTTGTTCATTTCAGCTCTATTGATTTGTGCCTTTATTAGGTAATAACAGTTTGTTGACCACACTCCTCTCAACGGTTGGCCTCAATCATTAGAGGGGCACACACTGGCAACTTTTTTTGCGCCCATTCAGTGCAAGCCAAGCCTTTTCTCTGCCTGTTTTTCCAGCCGATCCTTAAATTAGGAACAAAGTTTTCCCCGAGGCACCTTTAGTGAGGAGATTCTTAATGGACCCTGGAAATGCCTGCTTTGTCTCCATATGTTGTGATGATGATCCAGTGTCCAGCTGCACCATGCTGTCGCTAATAGTCCGGCAATATGTAAGCAGGGAGTGCTGGAAGCTGGATTACAGGCGGACCGCGCGCTGAGTAGCTCAGGTTGTGGTGAAGGGGAGGGGATCTGGGGCCGACTAATGAGTGACTGTCCTGCCAGACGAGGCCAGGCAGGCTCTGCTCTGGATCAGGTTCCCCTTCCTGTTGACGTCTCGGCGGGCCTGACTTTACGGGAAGAGACCCTGCGCCCAGGAAATGGTCTCTCCTTACAGCAGCGGGGCAAGGCAGGCAGCACGGCGCTAACCACATTTATCTGTTTATCAGAATGACTCTGGAGCGCTGCCTAATCGCGTTTAGCTTCTGGACAGATCCCTTCGCTAACGAGAGACCGATAAGTAGACGGGGCACTGGACCATGAAAGAGTGATTAATAGAGAAAATGGGAAAGGCAGAGAAGAAGAGGAGACATGAAATAGATGAGTGAAGAGAACATTGATTCTGTATGTGTGGCCAGGTTGTCAACAGCCCCCTAAAATGTCACTTACGTTTGTTAACACACAAGTAAAATACAGCGGATGAAAAAAAAAAAAAAAATTATTATTCATAACCAGTCACATTCAACATGATAAATAGTTGCTCCTGCTTATGGACTTCCGCCAACCTTGTAAGATTTTCAAATTTGTGTTCCACAAAGAGCATCAAAGACACCTACAGAATCCCATTCAGTAAAGTGAATTTGGCGACTCATTCCCATGGTGATTTATATAGCATTGTCTAAAATGAAGACTGATATTAAAAAGGGTTGTACATTTAAAGCAAAAAACACGAAAAAAAAAACATTTTACAGATTTAACCAAGAATCCATATAACTAACTGGAGACTTGTTGAGAGTGAAGTCCACATTTTGCCCAAAGTCACCTGAGATAGGCTCCAGCTTCCTACAAACCTGAATATGATAAGTGGTAGAGAAAAGTGTTGTATGAAGGACTGAACTTCTCAAAAATGGAAAGAAGACAAAAATCAAAGCATGGTCGTTAAAAGCTGCCAAGACGGCACTATTAAACCAGGTACTGTCTGTTCCAAAATTGATGTATGTGGTTAAACTCGTTGTTCTTTACAAAACACAAGGGCTGGACAACTAGTCAAAGTGATTAATTTTAACCATAATTGTCAAGCCCCATTTATGGGCCCCATTTTCATGCTGGTCGCAAATCTAGCACATAGCACAGTCTAACTGTGGGCATGGGTAGAGTTTTCTTCCTTTTAGTATTTTGCTCGACTTCATGGCAGTTGAATTAGTTGGAACGGGGCATTTGTGCCTTTGTGTGCGATGTGGGAATCAAGTAACTTTTTCCGGCCAATCTTCGTGGCATCCCTCATTTGCAGCAAATTCGGGATCATCGCAGCCAACACTTGAGGATGATGTGGACATTGCGGAAACAGCCGGCGCCGTGAATGCCTCTTCCCAGGTGGATGCACGGGGCTACCGTGTGTTGGAAACCTGTCCGCTCCTCAATCGTGATAGGGGTCCTATTCAAATATTTTCTGAGATGATGATTATAATCTGTTGAATTTATTTCTACAATGATTCAGAGGTAATGTCCCATGCTGGTGTCATATTAGTGTATGAAATACCATGACATCCACCACACATACAGCCGTAACGCCCAATTTGTCCGTCTGTGCATCGATCAAATACCCAAAGCCAGTCTAAAATTGTGTCTACTTTTTGTGACCAAATTTGCAGTTGCGCTAGACTGGACTATTGCCCAAGTATGAATATTACACCAATTTAGACGAACAACCATTTACATTTTTATTCACACCTAGGGACAATTTAGAGTGCCCAATCAATCTACTCTGTATGTTTTTGGAATATGGGAGCAAACAAGAGTATCCGAAGAAAACCCACGAAGGCATGGGGAGAACATGCAAACTCCTCACATAAAGGCCAGAGCCTGGAATCGCATCCACAACCTCTGTACGATGAGGCGCTAACCGGCCACCATGCTGATTTAGTCATTTCAGCCAGAGTTTGGAATATTACTGCTAGATTTCTGAATGCTGCATAGGAGGTAATTACACTATTTGACTTACTACTTATCAAGCTATCCATTTTCTACAGTGCTTGTCATCATTAGGATACCTGTGCTGGTTCCTTGTGGGGCACATACAGTTTTGAAAAACAATCATTCGCTCTCACGTTCACACCGCGAGACATTTTAGAGCCTTCAACTAACCTATCGTGCATGTTTTGGAAATGTGGGACTAAGATGGAGTACAGGCTTTCTATGGTGCCTCCAAAAAGATGGGGAGAAAAGATGAAGGCCCCTGAGAGCCTTTTTCATAGAGTGCGACATCTCACACGTCTTCCATGAACACTGTCCTTCTCCAGCTGGGGATCTGTTTGTGCCATAATGTCCCTCTCTTCCCTCATTTCCCCTCCTGCCTCCTCTCTTCCTCCCCCAATCCATCCATTTACCTATCCAGCAATCCCTAGGAGGCATCTGGCATGGAGGAAAAGTAGCGAGAAGCAGGCGAGGAACAACGCATACATACTAAAGAACCACTTACCTCACTCGGGCCTCTACATTTCTCAATCACACCGTGCGGGCCTCCTCTCTGGTCCCCCTCTTTTCCTGTCTCTCAAATCCCCACCCACCCCAGCCCCGCCACCTTCCCTCCCCCGTCCCCCAGATAGTGCTAGTAATGGGAGGTTAACACAGAGGCAGCGCTCCCATTATTGAGTGAATTTAGCACCTCGGACAGCGCTCTACAATCTTTATTGCTTTGCTGACCCTCCCGTCATGTCCTGGGCGTGCTCGACAGCCTCCGCATGTGTGTGGCTGCGAGTGTGTGTGTGTGTGATTGTGTGCGTGTGTGATATGAGGTCTGATTGAAAGGCGGTGTGTCACGGAACAGAGAGCACACATGCTCCGGGGCTTGTTCACAGCAAGGGATACACTGAGGAGGGTATAACGCACAGCGTGTGTGTGCGTGTGTGTGTGTGCGTGTAGGTGTGTGCGCATGTGTGTTTGTGGGAGAGAAGGAGGGAGAGAAAGAAACGAAGGGAGCATAGGAGGGAAGGGGGCTGCAATTTTCTGGTTGTCGCGCCTCCAGCATATATCCTGGCCCCGGCACATTAACTTTTAAAAAGGGTTTCGTAGGGCTGAAGGTGTCTACATCACCCACATCCACGCACGCACATACAAGGACTGCCTTGAGACACACACACATGGAGTAAACGAGGGAAAGTACGGAGAGGGTAAAAGGAGGGTAAGTGATGGAAAATGAGCACAAAGACTAGCAACACTATGCAAGGATAAATGTTTGATCTGGGAAATTCCACTCCATTCCACACTGCAACTACATTTATCTCCCAAAGTGGGTGTTTGACTATTCATGTGGAACATTATCAGGATCTGTAAGGGTCAGAAAACAGGTGTGCCCCAGCGAAGAGGGGACTCAATTCCTTGTAAGCCTGATGACACAATGTGCTAAGTTAGATTGATATGTGATCAAGAGCAGGAGACACATGATGCGGCAGGAAGGAGGGAGAAAATGCAAAAGATGCTCGACTGATAAAGAGATACAGGCTCATGTTTTATTCACAGCTAACGGTATCTTGCCTGTGCGCTCCCAAACTGCCCGGCCAGTAACAAAGTGCATGGACAGACCCATTTCTCTTCCTCTAGCCCGCTTTCACCGCCGTCATCCTGTGGAACAGCCTCTGTTCTGCATTCACAGCATAATGCGACTAGTGAAATGTAATGAAAGTGACTGAACTCCTCCAGCTGCCACACTCATGATCAATCTCCCTCCTCTTTTCGCTCCCGATTGTAGGAGGTAATCTTAAAGAGAGCAGCAGACCTGGTCGAAGCCTTGTATGGGATGCCTCACAACAACCAGGTAGCGCACAGAAACTTCAGCACTTTGTTTGAGATGCATTTCTAGTCTCTCCTTTGTGTCATTACTTGGACCCCTAAAGTGGAACCTTACCAAAGTTTCTATCAGAAATAGAACTAAGCAGCTGAGCCTCCACATAGTTAATAAGGGAAGGGGTCATTTTGAGGAAACGTTACAAGTGTAAATTTAAGAGTAAAATAGAATAAAGCCTTGACTTGAATGATGAAGCTGCAATGCGAAGGTGAGTGACCCCGCAGATGAACCTCACCTTTCTCACTTTTACATATTATTCCAACCGTAAACATAAAGGTAAAACATGGGTCTTTTTTCGTGTCATACAAAGGGATGTCTGATCTTGTTGAAGCAAAATACAAGCCTAGAATGAATCCTTTAAGGTCTGGAACTCAGCAAATTGCCCCTGTATGATGACTTTAAAGTTTATATATTTCAAATTTAAAATGACATAAAATCGAAATAATATGGTTGACAAGATCATAACTTTTTTTTAGAGCAGCGTTCGCTTGTTCATTTCTAGCACCTTCTGTTCTGCCATCTGACCATAAAAGATGCTTCAATTACTGTTTCTGAGATACAAAAGCCCAATTGTCACGTCTCCTCATCAGGGTACAAGTAACAGCATTATGGGAGGATTTCAGGGTTTTAGCCACTCACGTTCTAAAGAGGAAAACTCCGTAGATGGGGGATTAAGAGGCCACAAGAAGGCACAGGATCTGACTTTTCTTCTTCTGATCCTCCCTCAATGCCAGGAGATGATCCTAAAACGAGCAGCAGACATCGCAGAGGCTCTGTATACGACTGTGCCGCGAGGGCACAACCAGCTAGCCGGCCTCGGCAGTGGATCTGTCCATACAGGCATGATGGCCGTAAACTCCTTCACCGGGTCAGAAGTGGCTCAAACGGCCAATCAGGGTGAGTGAAGATGACACAGATTGAGTACAGGATTGTCATCATTTCATCATCATATTGTCAAGTGTGAGTAATATTCGACAGTCAAACTGGTTAAACGGGGAAACCAGGGCGCGAGCAGTGGCTGTGACGACAAAAAGTGAAAGGTGCAGATGAGTCAAGAAAGACTGAGCGATTGCAAAGAGTGCAGAAGAAGAAAGTCACGGATGAGGCACGATGGAGAAATAGAAGTGGGTCCTCGGTGTGTGTATATTAGACTGGGGTCAGCCCCCGTCTGACAGAGAGAGATGTGGGTGCAGTCTGGGGTGATTCATCACCTGTATCTAAGGAAGGAAAGAAAATCGGGTGGATGGATAAGCCACTGCGTGTGTCTCAATACTTCCAATGAGCATCATCACAAAATGTCTTTCTGCGCTGAGGAACATAACAGCCTCTTGACTTGGGCTTTATTTTACAAGCACAATATGTGCTAATTATGCAAGAAGAGGCAACTTTGATGGTTAAACCGCAGCCACTATTGCACTAGAGAGTACACTGGTGATCAATTCCAGGTGTTTTATTCTGCTGTGTCAGCATTTGGACCTGGGATGTATAGTCGCAGTCTTCTATCTTGTGCTCCTATACTGTTCACCGCCCTGTAGCCCACAGCCCGTTGAGAATAAAGAGAAATCTTCACTGATTCGAGGAGGCTGCAAAAGTTCTGAGTAAGAATTACCTTATCAATATATACTATATACGTTTTTTTTGTTGTTGTTGGAGAAGAGCCAGTGAGGTTCAAGGCCTTTTGTTTTACTACTTGGATCACTCTTTTATCGCTCCTTCTTCATTCTGTTCATTGCCATCTCATCGTGCCATATGCCATCCAAAACTGTCCGAATATTTCTTTTGGCTTATATAACCACAGCCATTATCCATGTACAAGGTACACAATTAGTCATCTTCATTCTTTGTGTCATGCAGGACTGTGGCTGCATAAACTCAACTATAGTATACCACTTTTAGAGGTGCAATGGGGTTGTACCCTATAAACAGAAGGCTTTTGTACCTTTGACAGCTGGGGAACATACCAGTAGTTTTTGGATCCAAGAAAGGGTAAAAACTGCTACAGTGCATTTTCTAAACTTGAATTTTAAAATATATTTTCTATTCTAGAAATAATTGGTTCCAGGGTCGACTTATGCTCTTGTAAAATAAATCATTGGAATAGGTACAGGTCTCTTTATTTCTTCCTGAGTGTAAAAAATGAATAAATAAATAAAAAATAAGCCACTTTTCCTCGCGAGGGTTGCGGATGTGCTGGACCCAATCCCAGCTGTTTTCGAGTATGGGGTGTCAAACTCATTCTGGTGGACGGGCCCCATCGTAGGTATGGTTTCCCTCAGAGGGCCGTTGTGACTGTGAACCCAAATAAATGTATGATCACCTTACGTTATCACATACCCCCAAGAAGTTGATGGAAAGCCGTTTTTTAAATCAGAATCCAGTGCAGAAAATGTGCCAGAAACAGAAAGTTGATACACATGATTCGCCCTTCGCAGGCCAAATAAAATGAGATTGTGTGCAAGATCTGGCCCCGGGCCTTGAGTTTGACACATGTGTTGTACACCCTCACTTGGTTGTCAGCCAATTGGAGCAAAAAATACATTGATCTTAAAATAAATGAAAGTAAACGCTAACCGTGAGTCACTTTTCAAATTCACACACAAGTTTAAAAAGTGCAAACTTCCATTCAGTGGGCCGGGAACGACCGACTAAAAATTGCAAGTTCCTGCAAATAAGTCACACTCCCCTCAAAGATTTTCCACACAGTTTAGCTTGATGTTTTTTTTAAGGGGGTGGGGAGGTCAGTCATGGTTATGCTCGACAGTCACCGTTGTTTGTTCTTCAACATGCTTGATGGCAGTTTGAAAGCTTTTGTGGGATTCTGAAGTCAGTACAATTCAACTGAGAATTGTACAACCTTTGTTCGATTATAGCGGTGTTTGACTTTAGAGGTCTCACTTGTAAAATTGGAGCTCAATAATTAGACCTCTTGGGTACAATATTGTAATCAACTCCAACTATATCCCTTTACTTCACATGCATAGTGGCTTTTGAGCAGTAGCATAAGACAAGCTATTTAAATTCAAGGAACATTAAGCTAAAAGTAACCAGGGACACCATCTCAGTCTTCTCTCTATCTCCTCATTACAGTCAATTACACAATATGGTGGCTCTCCTGTGAAATGTGTGATGTCTAACACTTTCTGCCACTCAGGGGGTTTGATCGCAGAGACGTCTGCCTCTCCCGTGTTATGCATACTCTCTCAAAGGCAGCGTTGCATGGATTTATTTTTGTCTGCCTTCTTCTAGATCCTTAACACCTCTTCTCTCTTCTCTTCCCTTCTACCTTCTCCTCTGCCTCTCCCATCTTTCCCTGTCCATAGGTTTCAGTAGGACTACAAGCAGTGTATCCCCTCATGGTTATGTCCCAAGCTCCACTCCCCAGCAGGGTAGCTACAGCTCTGTCTCCACTAGCATGAATGGCTACGCTAACTCTGGCATGGCAACCTTGGGCACCTCGCCCAACTTCCTCAATGGATCCGCAGGCAACTCACCGTATGCTAGTGAGTAAATGCATCACATCTTTGAGCCTATGACCAATAAGTCCTCACGTGAGTCGGATGAGGAGGTACCGAAGGCAGAGCCAGAGCCTCTTGGCTGCTAAACAGTGTGAGGTGGACACAAAATTTGACAGACGAGGAGCAAATTGAGCAGTTTAGCTGGCTCATCTATTTCTTTAAGAACAGAGTCAAACACAAATCCTCCCTTTATTGGCAAAGGGGAGCAGATCACCTTCGCGTTCCCCCTGACACACACACCCTATACGAGCACAAAACACACACGCACGCAGACACACACACACACGTTCACTCTCTACATTAAAGACCCTTGATTAAATCAATAAACTAATTGCTAGAGAAGCAATTCCATTTCGGCTCTTTGATTCCTGGGTGTTAACAAGTATTTTAACAGGCTCATCGGCCCCACACAGACACTTTCAATCAATGGCCCCTCAGCCTGCCTTTGTAGGTCCAATTTTCATTAATTGATTAGTTAGGCCCCTTCATAAATGGATTATGACTTTATTGCAAGGATTTGGCAGGAAGGGCCATAAAAGCTAAGTGTTGGATAATAACAACAATAAAGGCAGAAGCAGATATCAGAGGGCAGGTGAAATACGACTTGGCTGATTGTAAAATCACTGAGGGGGAAAATGCACTAAGTGTATTAGCGGACAAAAGACAAACCCTTGAGATGTGGATAGATGGGATGATGTCAGTAGGAGGGACAGAATTTGGCTGAGGAAGCTGGAGCAATACATGTACAGTAAATCCAGCTCATAGCCGTTGTGTATACAGTCTCCATTTTTACGTTGGAGCCCTTTCACAAATCCTGCTGTTTGTAACACAAATGTTCATAAGACATTATTCAAAGCTGTGGAAATGACTCTTGTGTGAGCATCTTGGTAAGGCAGAATTCAAGATGGCAATTGACGCTAAACTTGTATTATATAAGAATTAATAAATGCAATTTTCCCCAGCACAATTTGAGAAATTTGTCCATTTAAAAATGTTAATGCTCAACTTTGGTTGCAAGAGTAGCAAAAAAAAAGGACAACAACATTCCCGTAATCAAATATCAAAAACACAACCACTATACACAAAACAAACTGTCGACATTACAAAAACCCACAACAGCAAAAAATTGTACTGTACCAATTGTCAAAGTCCAGTTTATCTTCAGCCGCAGAAAAAAACTCAGAGACCCTAATATTTTCTTCAATTGTTCATTTTAATGACAGGTTCCACTAAAATTGTATCGAGTGACTAACTGAAACAATACAAAACATGGAATGCGTGAAAGAACCGTTTTTGTAGAAACAATCCAAAGCCATTTATATAAGATGAAAATGTATGAAGTGATTTTGGTCATGACCAAAAAAACCTTGGACAATATCTCGATCAGCTCTGAAATTGAGGTGTTTTGGTTTCCAAGGATATATTGGTCCAAAAAAAACAAACATTTAGTTGTTCAATACATTTACAATCTTATTATTATTTTTATTATTTTATTTATTTTTTTATTTCATTGTTTGTTTCAGCAACCTGCACCTCCGTGTTCTTCTGAATATTGTGTCATATAAATGTATAATGTTAATTGACAATGTACTTATCTAGAATCATCAATCTCAACTACTCTCCAAATATTGAAAATTTTTGTTGTGGGTCAAACTTTATATACAACTTTAATTTGAAAATAACTGTTTTGTACAACTACCGTGATGTTATAAATTAACATAAACATCCTGTAATTTCCTTTCCAAATATTGAAGAATTTTCTGACATATCTGCATGCAAGAAATGGGCAGGGATGAGTTGGAAAAAAAAACAAAAAAAAAACAGCGTACATCACTTTTATCCAAAAGAACATTTATGTAAAATTTGGTATTCAAACAGATCTTAGGTACAATTACTGTTTTTATTGACTAGCTCAAGGCTTCAAGCAATTTCAGTTCCTTACAGTCATAATCATTATTAAAAAAAATAGGACATCTCATTCCGGTTTGCAATCCAGGAAAGACATTCTGCTGGTAACTCTTGAAAATGTGTGTGGTGGGGATGGCAATGACATAAACAGGAATATAAATTTTGAAATGATGAAATCATTAACAATGGAAATTCACCCATAAAGTGTCAGTGGTTTTCCTTTACATGATTGTAAAATTATGTCAATGTTTTCCATTTTTTTATTCTAATTTACTAAACATGGGTCCACCAAGATATGTAGAATAACAATACCGAATAAATTAACAGGTCTATCCGTCCACAACACTGGTATCTTACAATCCGTTTAAAGGACTGTACTTTATATACCACCGGTCTTATTAAGTATTTCAAATTGATCATAATTAAACTTGAACCCAGATTGTTGTGAGACGGAATCTAAAAGACGTATAAGATTTCATAGACAGTGAGGTTTTGGTCTAAGAAGGAAGACTGAATCATCGCCATGCGTTGATAGTTGACATTGAGTATTTTCAGGGTAAAGCCCTTCTATGGTTTTATCTAATCTCACTTTAATAGGTAATATCTCCATAGGAATTATAAATAAATAATGATACATGACTGCCTTTCTGCATCACTCAACCTTTTCTCGTAATCTTCTGGAAAAAAAATGTTCAGTTGTGAAACGAGTGGCATTAATTTAACAAAGTCACGTTGATGTAGATTTCAGCAATGTTAAAATTGTTTCTTATACTCCCTCACATTGGCTTAAACGAGGTGCACTGTCTACACGTGTGAGGCAGTTAATAGATGAGAAAAATGACATTATTGAAGTCACTGACCATTCTAAGGTTGCCAGAATCCATGAATTATAATCTCGTAATCACAGCGTCTACGACATGGGGCGATAGCAGAAGGTTGAATGTAAACAAACAACTGCTGGTTTCTAACAGCTGATAGCCCATTGGTAAGTAACCTCACATTCCCCATAATGATCAATGGAAAGATCGTTTCAAATCTCCTGTCCCGTTTTATCTCTCACTTTACAGTAGTGTCTGGGAGACACAGATGACATGACCCGATGGATTTTTCAAACTATGAGCTATTATTCGGCCAATTGTTTGCTTTGACTTCCAAGCGAAAACTTGAGATAAAGCCACTTCACAATAACAAACAATTTGGCAAATAGTGAACAATTCATCAAAAAACAAACTTCAAGCTGTTTTTGTTCAACCCAACTGAAGTTCATTGTCAAACTAAACGTAAAACGAAGAGAATTGCCGCTTGTATATTAAAATAACTGCAGCTTTGCCTTAGAAATTGATAGTCGTAATGTTAGAAACGATGTATATTTGAACAAAAACGGTGGAGCAAGACTTGTATACAGATAACATAACACTACTAATAGGCATGTAGTCTTCATCTAAGACAGGGGTCACCAAGAGCTACTTTTTGGTACTGATTCATGTGTAGTGCTACCAGTTTGATAGACTTCTAAAAGAATACATTTGCTCAAAATTCTACAATGCTACAAATTCAATCTCCACTTGTCTAGCATCCAAACTGAATATAGCACTTACTTGCCTTGCAGTATACATTGCGTCCACATTTATAAAAGGATTGGTGATGAATGACACGCATGGCTCTGGCAGATCAAGGCCCCCCCCCCAAAAAAAAAAACTCTAGTCAAACTCTTGCCTTTTTTACTGCTTTGTCAAAACACTCGGATGCATTAACGTTGTTTTTCAGTTTCATCTGCACTGAGGGAAAGTGCAGCAGCATTTTTCTCTGTAAATGCAAAGAGAAAATGTTCATCTGCACTTAGAGCACTTATCATGTCAGCGAGAGTCTTACCTTCTCCTTGTAGCTCACGGATACAAGGGTTCACTTTGGTGATCATGTACGTTAAATATGCCAGGTCAAGTGTCCACTCAGTGTCCTCCAGCAGCACCTTTGGATTGCATGGACGCTTTGATCTCTCGCAAAAGTGACATAAAGAACCAAAATCTTTCCCTGGCTGAGCCACTGGATTTGTGTGTGTGTGTGTGTGTGTGTGTAGAAGCAGGTCAGCCCATTTCCAGCTGACAGATCCTCCAATAGTACCTTAAATGTTCTGTGCTGTTTAGCTCTGGAGCGGATGATGTTTCCGATCTTCACAATGGGAGTCATCACATGCTCAAAGGCAATCACTTTTCGCCATAACACCTGCTCCTGAAAGATGCAGGCATAATTCAGAAACTCAACTCCCTTCTTTCTGGGCAGTCGTGTCAAAAGTTCATGGACTCGTCACGCTAGATGGTAAACCACCTGCACTTTGCCAGATCCCACTCCAGTGTATTGGCAAAGTTTCCAGACGTAGCCGACACTCTTCTTAGCATTGTACTTGTCTTCAGTTGGACATTTGAAAGAGTGGAGATTTATCATATTTATCATCTTCCAGCGCAGTTTTTGCAATTTTCATCTCCACATCCGAAAATCATTTTTCCCAATTGTGCAGCTCTAAATGAGGCTTGCTCTTTGGGCCTTTTTCGCCAGTTTAGGGTAAAAAGATGCTCACTTCAACTCACGCACTTTTGCGGCTTGTAAGCATGAAAGGTTGTGTGACACGTTTTGAATTATCTCTCCACATTATGCCGTTTTTTTGGTTTTGCCTGCTCGTGTCTCGCTCCACAAACAGTCGTGCACTTGAATTACCTTTGAACTGCACTGTTTCTTTTTTATATTTTAATATTGACATTTCCAAATACACACCAATACGAAATAGCAACAGCTAAGTAAGATGCAGCTTAATGATAATGATTGAGAATGATTTTTTTTAAACTAAGAACACACACACTAAGAAGCTTCTCATCAGTGATCTACTTTTAGAACGGGCTCGCATTTGACTCAAATGGTGCCCGCTGGCACCATGTTGGTGACTGACCCCTGATCTTAGAAAATTTGACCAATATTAAACTATCTTCCTGAGTCACTTACAGTCGTAGTTGAAGAAGTTGTAGCTTCAACATTTGCTTCTGAATGACTGTATTATACTGCCTCCAAGGCAAAACGGCAGAAGGAGCAATGGAATGAATTGAACTGCAGCATTAAGTCATGATGCAAAAATTGTTTAATTGTGTACACTCTATTTAATTTTATTTATGATCTATTTATTTAAATAGAGAAAGATGATTTAGGATACAAATGTGATTTGCGAGTTTTAAAATTAATTAAGCTGGTATCTCAAACCACCACAGTAATTCACTTTAGCACTGGATCTTGTCCCTCTCCGAAACACCCTCCGGAATGACATTCATCGCCGAGGCAAGAGTTTCACGCTGTTCTAGGTTAAGCATCGCAAACAAGAGGGAGAAAAAGATCTGTTAGTGTTGACACTCACTAACAATACATCTTGGACCAAAAAACAGGAAATAGCAATTGGGTGGGGGCAATACAATCAAGGAGAAAGAAACAAAGTGAGTTGGCGCGATAGCAATAGGCTGCTGACTTCCAGTGCCCAGAAATGACTCCATTAAATATGAACATTCTATTCTTTGACAAGGCACGATTCAAAATCCACCTCTGGTTTTGCAAGTGTACACACATTGTTTTATTTTGGCTGAACTGGCACTTTAAGTTGAAACCCAGTTTTGTTTTCTAGTTAATATCACCCCAGTCTTATCAACCAATCAAAATCAAGAAGCATCAGGTCTTAGGATTTCAATAAATGTACCGGGGAGAACGGCATAAATGATTAATGGATATTTTTGTCAAACGTAAAATAAAGAATGAATGCCACGGTGTAAGGTATGTGAGCAAGATATCTGAACCATTATCCCTCCTGCCATCATCCGTTGACCAGTCCCCTTCTGTCCGTCCCGTCTGCCCGTCCTCTGCCCTCGGCCCTCTCTCTAACCCCGTCTCTTCCCCTTTTTTTCCCGTCTTCATCTTTCGTCCCCATCCCTCTTCCCTGACACCCTCCGCCCCCTTCTCCTGCCCTCCGTCCAACCTCCCCCCTCCCACTCCCCCCTCCGCACCACCCAGTCGTCCCGTCCAGCCCCACCATGGCGTCGTCGACCAGCCTGCCCTCCAACTGCAGCAGCTCCTCCGGCATCTTCTCCTTCTCCCCTGCTAACATGGTGTCCGCCGCCGTCAAGCAGAAGAGCGCCTTTGCTCCCGTCGTACGACCCCAGAACTCGCCACCCCCCACGTGCACCAGCGCCACCGCTAACAGCCTGCAAGGTAAGAAAGAACTTGCTACGAAGTCAAGTGTACACACTGGACCCTTTAAAGCTCAACACAATGTACTGCTCATGACTTGCCAAGCACCGGTGCCGCTACATTAACCTCCTTTTAATAACAATTTCTCACCTTTTTCTTTTCCTCCTGCCTCTTATTACCCCTATCTTCCTCCACTTCACCCTTTTATTTCTTCCCCTACCCTCCTTGATCCCTGACTGTCGCCCCCGACTTCAGATCAGTCTTTTGTGGACTCGAGCAAGTACTCATCAGCCAGCTCCCTGCAGGGCCTGGCCTTCTCCTGAAGTATGTTACCCCGCTCTTTCTCTTTTTTTGATGGCTATTCCTCTGTTTCTTTCCATCCCACGCTGTCCCACCCTGCTCGTTCACAGCAGCAGCTCATCCTGCCCTGCCCTTCCTTCTCATTTTTTTATTTGTCACGCTCCACTTGTCAGTGAGAACGCATATGTGTTCCATTTCCTGTTTTCACTTCCTGTTTCCTGCCTTGTGCTGTGTCCGCCGTCCATGGGGAGGTGTGTGCCGTGCCACCAGGGGTCATTCTGCTCTCCCATTTCCATCCAACACGGCTCATAGTCGCCCCGTCTAGGCAGGATGTTGTATGGTGTTGAGATCCCGAGCCAGAGAAATGATGGATGGGAATCTTTATCAGAGCCCCGAGCTAAGCACTTCTTCACTTCCTCTGTCGGCGTTGATGAGTACTGAACATGGTGACCCGGGGGCCACTGCGCACTGATCATACTGACACACACACGCACACACACACCTACACACACATCATTCAGTTAATCCCAACAAGACGAACGCATTCAGGAAATAACCCGGGAATTAGTGGATTGAAGAGAGAGGAATCAATAGGAAGCCAATATCTTATATGAAAAAGTCCTCCATGTGATGGCTTATGTGTAAAACTGGGGGGAGGAAATAGCTTAGGGAGCGAAGCATGACTAGTGATAGACTCGATTGGGTACACCTGCACGATCTAAAACGAGAGCAATAAGAAAAAAAATCTGCCCTTACAAAGATAATAATTAATTAATCTTGAATGAAAAAAAATGTAGAAAAATATTTAGAAAAAGGAAACAATCTATGTTATACTTTATCTTTGTCATATTGTAAATTACATTGGAACCTCCTTGGTGAGTTTCAAGATGTTCTACTTCCATATAAAGTGAAATCATTTGTTCCAAACTCAAACTGTGTCAGTCATAAATAATTTTACATGCAATATTTTTCAGGAACATATTAACATTATAAGTACTTACACAAGTGGAAGAGAAGTCAAGCACTGGGTAATAAAGTAAAAATACTCACCCTTCGAAGACAATTGACACGCCAGATGAAAGGGAACAGGAAGATGTTTGTATAGTGGTGCTATATCTGGGAAAGTTAGAATTAATAAGTGTGTATAAAAAAAAAGAGATCCCGCAAGAGTATTGGATCCAGTATTCAAAGCAATTCCCAAAACAAATAGTCTTCAAAAGAACTATTATGAAAAAAAATCTTACTCGCAAATGCTCAAAATAGATTCTAATAAACATTTGTTCAGTTGTTGAATCATATTTTTTCGTGAATTTAGTATGGTAATCATTAGGCTTTGTCAAAACTGAAATAACCTTTTGTGGGGGATATCGTTTCACACCTTTGCGCTGAAGATATGTTGACATCTATCGTGACTTTGAGTATGATGACTGCTAAACCGGCACTCCAAGTCTGACTTTTGGACCATATTTTTTGGAAATTTTGAGGTAACATTAACATTAAACGTTTGAACTTTCAATATACGCAGGGACTCACTTTTTTTTCCTACCATCACCAAAGCCCCTAACCTGAAATTTAAGAGCACACACGAATCACAAATCCAGTTGCAAAGTAAATATTACCATTTCCGCTCATTTTCACTGTATTTCTGATCAATGAGTGGAAGCGTAGGTCACAAGTTTGTATGCTACAAAATAATATTCACGAATAAAAAAAAAATGTTTATGAACATTTCTAAGTCGCGCATGCATGGGCAAAATGGATTCATCTTTTTTTTTTTTCTCAAAGATTTAGTCGTAAAAAGAGCTGAATGGTACTGTATATTTGGACTCTTATATAACTTAATAAGATTACATAAATATTTGAAAAACCTCCAACCACAATAAGAAACATATTGTTCGGTTAAATAAACACACACATGCGTTATTGTCTTTGTTAAGATGCGTGTGTCCTCTGCTTTTTTTACATTGATGCTTGTGCCAGTGCGAAGATCCGCTCGAATGTTGAGTGCATCAGAAAGCTCATGAGCCAATTCCATGAGTCAAACATAATCTCATCGCCTCCGTCACCCATGTTGCATTTGTTCACACACTTTGGCGTGGCTGCTAACAATTAGCAGTGGCAGTGCTCACATGAAACTATTTGGGGAGAAGCCTGTGCCAGACTGCAACGATGTGGTCCGTGTGTGGCGAGTTAGCAGGAAAATGTTTTGATTTGAGGAGATAATGAGGGAGGGAGACGTGTCCTTGCTGCAGCACATTTGGGTTATGGCACTGTTGTGATGACAGATGAAACCCAGCTATCACATGACTGACCTCTCGCTCTCTTTTTCTTTACCCCCCACCACCTCGCTTTCTCCCTCTTTCCTCCCCCTCTTTTCCCACAAGCAGCAATTCCGGGGATGATTGTTCCACCCATGTAGAGGATCTGGAAATGACGAATGTTGAGAGGAACAAGACACAAGTGAGTGCGTGTTGGACTCCGCAGCTGAAGTGACGATACAAACTCTGTTCAAAACTCAGGCCTTTCCACTCCACTGGGATTTAGAAGACGGAACAACCTATGCCATGTCATTTCCCTTTTGGTTGATTTAGCGTAGCTTGGGGATTCATATTCATGAGGTGTATCTTTGCTTATCTGATTACTGGAGAAGATGACTGTAATATGCACAAACATCAGTTTAGTGTTAAGCTTGCTTACTAAAACACACTCACACACCCGAATAAAACGAAATGAAAACGAGCGTAACGTAGTGATCCAATTCTATTTGTGCTGTTCGAATTCTTCAAAAACTGTGACCATGGAGTCTAAAAAAATAATGTGATTATTTAGCCAAAAAAGGGTTTGTAAAAACTTGAAAAGTCAGATGATGCGTGTGTCCAGCCAGCACTGTACTGAAGGAGTCAAGCAAATGTTACATTAGGAGAAATGTTTGATATATTTTTGTATATAAAAAAAGGTTGTTTTTTTTTCAGTGGGGGGTATTTCATGTGGCTTTTTTTTTTTGCAATAGCTCTAGTTTGAAAAACGTCTTAAGGCAGCTTCTCAGTACAGAAGATTTAGAGATACAACAAGGATTTGGATACAAAAAAAGGGGTTTGTGTAAGATATCGTATAAATACTGTATTTATCCCTTGTATTTGTACATCACCTTTGTTTAGTTGTGTTGTGAACATACTTCACCGTGTTTTGTTACATGATTCACTGTTGTCTCTCACTATTTAAATGTGACTTCTTTTGGTTTTGGATGGGACTCACCAACACGCCATTGTCTATTTTTGTATAAGTTAATAAAGTGTGTCTGTTGTTTTTTTTTTTGTTTGTTTCCTTATGAAAATGTTTATTGTATGGCAAAAAGTAGCATCTTATTCAGAGTATTTGGTTGAAGTAGATTTTTTTAAAGAATATATACACACATTAATATATACTGTAAAAATATATCTTTTTGTTTTTCCAGATTGATACTGTTAATATGCATGGGCTCTTCTCTTGAGTGGCACTGTCTCTTTTTGCGCGTGTGTGTGTGTGTCTGTGTGCGCGCACACATTCTTTTCTTTCCCCATGTTATTTATTCCTGCTTACATACTGTATCGCTACACTCTTGTTTTCTGTCACTGTAATCTTTACCAGCAGTCTAGATGCCTTAACAATGCAATCCCATTCTTCATTCAATCACGTGTACAGTTTTCTAGCCTCGCCACAATTGTCTCTTTGCCACAGAGGAATTCATGGGAACTTGGTGGACAAAGCACAAACACACACAAGAACACAAAGAGCCATAATTCAAAAACATTGGAAAATACAACGGCAATGGCATGTCTTGATTGCTTCAAGGAATTCTTTGACCTTAGTGAGCTGTTTAATTGTAAGTAGCACGGTGAAGCGCTGCCACAGCACAAATCTTATCACACAGTCCGGACCCAAGTAGCCGATCCCTGTGTCATTAACACCACATGTCCACTCGACAACATGGCTTCATTACAAGCTAAACAGGAGCTCTTTTCTGCCGTCTTTTTTATGATTATTTTGTGTGTGTGAGTGTGTGTTCAAGCTGTTGCTGGACATAAAGACAGACAGAGAATAGGGCTTTTCTTTCTGCTTTTCTGGTTTTGTTCAGGAGTATTTGAAGAGAGAAACGCCCGCTGACAGACGAGTGTTTTTAGGCGCTAGTGTTGTTGTTCTCTGTGAGGGGCCGCGCCGTATCTGTTTCACAAACACACCACAGAGGTCTATTGTCGTCACACAAATGAATGGCTTCTTTGGAAACTGAGCTCCGTCCCCATTATGATTATTGGTAAAGTTTTGTACAATGAAAATGACAGATGCAAACCAAATAGCCGGTGTCTATTTTTTCTTCAGTTTTTTGTTTGTTTGTTTTTTTGTCTTGGACTGCAAATACACTCAAAAGTTCTAAGAGAAGAAAAAAAGTCTACTGTATAGATTGTTATTGTTTTTGATGAGCTGTAAAATAACTTTTGGACTCACAATGTTGAATTAAAGTTACCTCTTGTCTGTGACTCGGTCTGCATTTTTATTATTCGTTGTCAAACGCCACTTTTGTATGTCTGCATAGGTTACTAATTGAAACAGAATGCTTCTGCTGTTTAAAAATAACATTGTACAGCACTATGCTATGTGATAAAAGTTTCCCACGCTGCATCAATTGCAGCCTGGTCCTGCTGGAAGGGGAATTCCTCCATCAATGTTCCCCTCTCAAGGTTTCTTCCTTTTTCCCCTCCATATGTGTTTTTTGATTTTGTCCTTTCCCGGTTTGAGTGAGGGGGTCGTCCATCTTGTCAACTGAGGGCCTGTGAAGCTCCTTTTCACTCTTTCGTGATTAAGGGCTAAACAAATAAACTTGGCTTGAACAGAATACAACACTACATGGAAAGTGTATGCATGGAAATCGCAGGAATAGGTTTGAACCTTGGTATTCTTGTGTTGTGGTGAGCATGTCAGCCTCACACTTCTTAGGCTTGACTCTGAGCTGTGGGTACTCCAACTTGCTCACACATTCCGAAAATATGCAACTAAAAACTCTCAATTTCCGTAGATGTGAATGTAAGCGTGAATGATTGTTTGTCTTTATGTACCCTTTGATTAGATGGCGATCAGTCCAAAGTTTATCTCGACTGAGGTTCAGCGAGGTGAGGTTAATGAGGTTAAGAAGTATGGTAAATTGATGGATGAATGGATTATTACATTGATAGTATTATATGAGAACATTTCCGTCATTGCGCTTTATTTCAATTATGACCATAAGCTTTGTTCACTGATTTTATTGTGCCTAAAGGCAAAAAAGAAAATACTGAGTGATAATCAAGATGAAGTGCTCTAAAGAAAATCTGGAAAACTGGAAATTGTTACATAAAACAAAAAAACGGTTTGGTACTTTGGTTAGGTTACAAAGCATGGTTCCTTGCTCCATACGGTGCAACAATGCTCATTTGTTATTATCACTTTCAAGGTATTCTCTATGCACTGAAGGGGAACAATCATTTGCTAAATCAGATTGACACACAGGAAGAGGAGTTGCAAGGACTTTGTAATTTGTCAAGTCAAGAACACATCTGCATCCCTCCCCTCGCCCCTCCTCTCCCTAATGAATCAAATTCATTAATGCATTAGCGATGGCATGGTGAACATGGTCAGCCTGACAAGTTTCCTCCTAAACATATTAGTTAATGATGATTCCAAGGTTATTAATTGCAAACGCACCATCCCACCATAATTGAGTCATCATTTGCATACCCGGTCATCAGCAGAAAATTAATTTCTTTTTTATTTTTGCATATGTAATTTAGGTAGGCCGCGATTGGATTACCTTAGCGGATCCTGGGATTTTGCTGACCTCCGAGTGTTGCAGGGTCTCTGTGCTAACTGGAGGCTTCCATAGTGCCCAGGGAGGGAAACCTGGAAGTACTGAAGAATGAAGGATTTGTAAACACTACGTGCACTCTTTAATCGCTTGCAGGTTTATAATTGTGCAGAGCTGTATATCTAATAAGAGAGTTGATAGTTTGCTGACAAACAGTAAAGTGTGAGCATGATTTAGCTGTAAGAGGTAGAATATTGAATTACCGAGGGGCCTACATGCAGAGGAGAAGCCTAATGCTTTTGATTAGCACGCCGAGCATCAACACGCGGCTCAAGGGACTCCCCAAATGCGCACACACAGCATCTGAGCAGACACACATTCAAACACATAAATCATAAATACACCAAGACAAAAGGTGATGCCGTTTTGCTCCAGCTTTGCAGGCCCAGATAGAGTGGTCAGTGTGGAGGAGGACAATAGTAGTGGGAGGCCCGGGGCAGACCTCAGCAGCCTCTGGAGACGTCGTATTCAAAGGCACTATTCCTGGAGAACTAGAGGCGCCAACAGCCTCAGCGCACATCAAGAGTGGTGCTGCTCAGGAGTTTCTGTGCTACTAGTATCCTAATGAAATATATTAATGCACATATTCTGCACCACCTCGCACATTCCCCTCTCTGTATGGACACATGAAGAGAGGAAGGGTGATGGAGAGGCGTATTTGAAAGCAAAAACAGGATTCCCCCATGGGGATCCCGCATAAAGAAAGGAAAGAAATGGAGAGGAGAGGATGGATGGGGGGTTTAGTCGGGGGTGGGTTTGACAATGGAAGCAGAGCTAGTCAGTGAGCAAAAAGACAAGGAATGAATATTAATAATATTCTGTGTTGGAAAATAGCTACAATGGACAAAGAGCCGCATTCCTCATCACACTTCTGAACTGTTATGGGGCAGTCCAGGTTACAGGTTGAGGTTAGTGCAGTGCAGTATGCAGTTTGTCAAGAGTAATATAGAATCCACTACAATCTATTCAAAATGAATTGAATCGAATAAGCCATTAATGGTCCTGCAAATGGGAGAATCACACTTTTACAGCAGCAAAGTCCATTTTTGATGTCCATATTACATCAGGCAATGAGAGCAGCTTTGTGGCTATACATGCAGATGTGAAGGGCAAACTGTATATGAAAAATAATTACCATACATACATGCCCTCACAACACGTGAGCTTCTTCCCACATTCCAGAAACAGGCATGTTCGTTAAATTGAAATTGTCCGTATAGGGTTGAAAATGTAAAGGGTTCTTTTGCTGTACAGTATGTGGTGACCAATCCACGGTGTACGCAGCTCAGGCTGCAGCTCACCTGCGACCCTAATGAGGACCAGCACTACATAAAATTGATGGATTTATCAACCATTATATGTATAGAAAATAAAATATAAATATATTATTAGTCTATACGTGGGCAGTTAAGAATGAAATAACACCAATAGTATTTATTATGTGACTGACAACTATAAATTAATAAAAACAAACAAGACATATGTGTACAGTGTATAATTGCAGGTGTGAATGTGAACAAAAACCGCAAGGAAGCTCACCAACACAAAACATACAATGTATGGAGGGTCATTAATTATCACAAAGTGTGACTAAAATAAAATGAATTAAATGAAATGAAAATCTTGATATAGCGCTCGATGTTCTCTTATGGTACAATATCAACACTCATATTGTAGTTGATTAATTTGAATATTGTAGATTTTAATTGAGCCTAATATACTTGGATTAAGAGTTAAAAAATATTACATTTTGACACTGTATGTTATTTTAAACAGAATAAAACACATTTTCTTTGTGTTTCATACAAAAACCCAATCAATGAGTTACATATTTTAAAAACATTAACAACAGCTCAATGGAATCATCTCGCCAGCTTGGCCTGCTTTTCCCAACAAGCTAAATTTCTGTATTGTGTTTATCGGGAAAATTCTATTAGCTTCCATTTTAAATTTTAGCAATTTGTTTTGGAGAAATCCATAAATAATTAACACCATTATAATTGCCCATTGCAAATGAGCAATATGGCTGCACCAACCACCACCCACTCCACTCCCTCCATATTTTGATGGTCTATTTGTCCATTCAAAACAATTGGAAATACATGGCTAATATTGTCAAAATAATAGGGACCAGCCGGCCCCAAAATGCAGGTGGACATCTCTACTTAGGCCCTCTTAAACCTCTGAACATCACAAAACGAGTCTTTTCATGACTTAAGAGCAAGAAATGAGCATCTTACGTGCAGTGTCTGCAAATTGTCTATTTTCTTTGACCAAGATATGCAATCACAATGTGTTCCGAGAGTCCGGTGTTCCAGTGAATTGTTCCAAGTCCATCCGTTCATCCATCCATCCATCCATTTTCTAGAAGCAGCCACTTAATGAGTGCACGCCACACCACGACTTGGACATTTCGCCATGCTGACACCCTGAGGCTGAATGTGGAGGAACTGTTTATCCAAAATTGATGCCCACTCACAACAAAACGTCGAGCTGAATCTCTGGCTGGACGGAATTTGCGTTCAGTCCTCTACACTGCCTGCGCTCTTGTTGCGTGCTCTTTGGCTGACTGGCTGGCTGACCGATAGCGGCGTGGAGTGACTCCTACTTGACTGCATGAACGGCATCCGAGCCCCATACTGGGATGGTAAGTAAGAGTGGGGTTTGTTCTGCCAACTTTGTCTGTTTAGTGGGGGAAAAAAAATAATGTTTTTAGTGCTGACTTAAATTTTACATACAGACCTATTATATAAGTGCCGATGTTCAGCCCACTCAAGTGTTCCGTTAATGTGTTCCTACAAGATTGCCCTTCTCCAGTTTCAGGGTATATGGATATCATAGATGGTTTTCATCTGCGATCATTGGCAAATTATTGTTTTAATATGTGTATTACTCTGTGATTGCCACCACTATTATGTTCCCACTTTTTGGCATCACAGAATTTATGTGATTAGTTTAGAGTTTGAAAGAAAATCACTAGTGTGTGCGTAACCTTTGCACAATTTAGTTTTTCATTCAAATTTACCTTTTGCCATCTCGTGGAAAGGCATTTAATTGTTCTGCTTGTAACGACATGTCTCTGTTAAAAAAGATACTTTATTTGGAGTAAATAAATAATAATTTGTGAAAGTGAAATTGGATAATTTTCCACAGCACACCAGATGATCTCACAATGTTTGAGAATCTCTGACGTAACGCAATCTTCATTGATCATTGTTGATCTGTAATTTGTACCAAAGGGTAGTTCTGGAATTATGCTATATGGTGAAGCACACTAGGGGGACTCAAAGTGAAATATTTAAAGCAGCTGACTTCTTGACATTATTTTAATCAGTGACCGTAAAGAAATAATTATTTATGAATTCCGTGAGTGAATTCCGTGAGAAAAAAAGCTCAACGTGAACAATTCTTATTACACTCATCATTTGTTGTTTTGCTTGCCGATCCAATTACACAGCAATACCAGATGAAGGTTTAATATTCAGAACCATACTGCGGTTGCCAGAACTAAAGTGCATTGCTTCTGCAACTGTAGCGACATGGCTCTAATGTGCATTTGTGGCTACTGAATATAATGCTTTTGCAGGTGCACAGAACACCATTACACATCTGGCTGCTAGTAAGACAGAGCACGTTTGAGCTCCGCGGCTCCACAGCGGATGAGCGTGCTCTCACATTTGAGGTTTGTGCTCTCACTTAGGAGGGTGTGTGGTCGTTTCCCACAGTAATTATGGCGGTGACTCTGTGTGTCTGTCTATGATCTGTGTGGTACCTGTCAGAGGGAAGCCGGCAGAGCACATGCTTTATACGCCTTGTAATTGCTGCTGCTAATTTACTGTGCAGTGGTCTAATGAGTGGGGAGGGTGAGGGGCTGAGGTGTGTAATGGATGTTAGAGCGATAGAGATACAAAGATAGATTTTATCGTATATATAGAGCGAGAGGGAGAGGGGGAGGCCCACAAAGTGGGTGTGTGTGTTCAGCAAGCATGTTAGGACACTTATCTTTATTGTTCTACTAAAGCAAAAAACTATTTTTCTTTCGATCTCTTACCCACATGCATCCCCCTCAGTGAGCACATTAGACACGCTTTTTGTTATGTTGATTAATGATAAAGGCAAATCCATAAATAATGTAGATTATTTATTCCATTTATTCAGATGCTAATTAGGGCTAGCAGCAGCTACCTCAGCGCGCGATACGCCCTTTATGATTTTTTTTCTTTCCTCATCTGTTCCAGTACAGCTAGATAGGCCAAGTGACTGAGGCACATATTAATGTCATTCACACTTTGAAGCACCAACGCTATCTTGTGATGGGGACACATCCAGCCTTCATTTTCCCCTAATGAGGTCATGATAGAGACCAGTGGTTTTTGGCACTCACGCACACAGATGCGGGCAAATTGTTTTTTTCAGTCTGTGCGCTCTCAATGAACGCGGGATTGACAGGGTCCGCTTTGATTGATGCACCGCGGTCCGTCCACATGTTCTACAGCTCAGTCATTTAATTATGTTTCCTAAGCATCATTAAGTACCATTATTTTCGATCATATTCTAATGAGAGAGGTGGCCGTTTGCAGGACAAGCTAATTGGTGATTAATGTTGTGTATCAGTGAAAGACAACGCAAGATTGCTCATTTAATGACACAATGCTGTATTTAAGTGCTGAATATGGGGAAAATGCAAACAAAAGAAATTGGGACTTATCTGGATCTATTCCCATATTCTGGATCTTTCGCCCATCCAAATACGTACCCTCACATACACACACACACACACAAACACACACACCTTGCATTACTTTGAATTGTTGACCTCTTAGCCGCATTATGCACACTTAACGCGATAATGCTGGAAGACATAACTCAGCTGCTCCTCCAGATTATCCACTAATAACTAACTCAGTATTGATGCACTGCGTCACAGCTACACGCAGACACGAGAGCGTGCGCAAACACAGCCACAAACATCTTCATGTGGTATTGATGTGGCGCGCGGCTGTAGGTGTTTCCATTTAAGGTCAGTCGATCGCCTTAAGTATGTAATGTAAGGAGGGGGGTCCGTAAACATGTCAAATTAGCAGTAATGAATGGGCAGGCGCCAGCAGGGGGAAGTGTCAGGGTGCAGGCTCAGGACAATACATTAGCCTGAGTTATCCTAGTGTGGCCCACTCTAACACACGCGGCGGCCATGCAGACACAGCGTGTAAACCAAAGGGACCCATTCAGCGGTCACACACTCTGCTTTAATGGGGCTGTGTGCCTGATTGGTGTCCCAAAGACAAAAGTTCACTTGACAACAGAATGTTAGTGGGCGAGTGGTTCAAAACAATTATAGAGCTAAGTTAAAAGATTGAGCGACACAACTAGGAGAATTGAGGACAAAAACAAGAGACCTCCCCCAAGGCTGACACATTCCTGCTCTGTAAAATGAAAGTGGGGCCGAGGATTGTGATACCTAAATGGAAGTACAAACAAAATGTGATGAGATTCCACACAAGCAAAATGTGAACGTTTTTTAAATATGGTGGCGGAATATGCGAGTGACGTGTTTTTCGAGATACTCGCAGCTGTTCAGCTTTTTGTTTTTGACTTACGAGTAAAAATTTGAAATACGAGCACTGTATGGTAGCAGTCAACTCAATTCAACTCACTTCACCATAAGTAACTGTTGGACAACTTTTGAACAATTATGATTCATAAAAGAGGCTTCCAGCTGTTTAAATGCCACTCCAAGTTTAAATGCTAACAAACAATACAGAATGTCATGAGCTGGGTTTACATTACCCTCAGAAATGTGCAAAATGCAAATTGTGCAATAGCAAACTGGTAATGAAAACACAGAAGTCTAAAAAGATGTGTCGATATGGAAGTGCATTGCAAAAGTTTAATGGTAACACGTTTTCGCATTTCCACGTCATGTGACAACGCCTCCAGCAGCCACAGCAACGGGAGCTGCTTCAACGGAGGACTGGGGGCGGACATAGCTGTCCTGCGGCCCCAAGAGAAGCGGCGATGTCCTGGCAGGGGAGCACTGTGGAGCGCTGGGGTACGGCAGAGGCCGAAGCTCCAAAGCCTCCCTGCGACACCCATTTACAGCTCAACGGTTTCATGTCTGGAGTCTCGTGAGGACTTAGACTTCCAACTCTTCTGGCGGGATCCCCAGGATCCTCCCCACCAGGGAGGGGTCTATGAGGCATCCTAATCAGACACCCGTGCCACCTCATATGACTCCTTTTAATGCGGAGGAGCAGCGGCCCACTCTATCAGCCTGGACACGCTGTGGAGCAAACTTATTTTGGCCGCTTGTATCCGGGAATATGAATTTTTATCTATTTTCACTTACCAAATTCTCAAGTGTGTCAGGTATAAGTCAAAGGAAACTCCTCAGTACGCTAAAAGACATGCCATGGTGCAAAAGGGTCTACTAAATTCCCAAACGGGCCAAACGAGGCTTGCAGGAGCATGAAAATCAAGATGCGCCAGTTTGTACGCTCGAGTCTATGAATATTGACCTCAGTGCGTTAATAACGGGTTGCACTGTACAGGTATTTTGTGCCACCTTGGTGAGAATGTTTTCATTGTAATTACCATGTAATGAAGCACTGTGGTTAAACCACACCAGGGAAGCAAAGTTATATAAGGTGTTAAATGTTTTTTTTTCCATTTGCTTCCTTTTAACATTGGGCCTGTGTTCATCCAAAGGTCTCTGCATGTCCCTGCAAATGTCTTGCAAATAACAACATCTTGGGAGAAGAAGACCATGTTCCCATCATAAAACGGAAAGACGATTTAGTTGTGGTCAAAATTCCGCTCCAGTCTTGCTAACAAAGCAGCCTGAGCTTGGAACGTGATGCTTTTTTGCCGGTCAGTACCTCTCCCGTCGGTAGCAATGTTGGTACAGTTCTGGCCTCGACCCTCTGGCCTTATTCATAAAAATTGTCCGACCCGGAACCCATTGCACCCTCCCGCCCCCTCAAAAAAGATGCCTGGGAGAGATAGTAACCGCAGAGGTTAATTTAAACACCATTAGCTGGCTAATTTACTATTAACATCTTTCTTTCCCAATGCAAGCAATCACGCACAGTTGATGTTATAGGGATGTTAGAGGAGTGGAGCCAAAAAAATAATGGACTGTTCATCTGCCCGTGCCATACTTCTTCATAAAGTTTCCATCAGGACATTGAGTATTTTTTTTCCATATATATATATATATATATATATATATATATATAGTTAAATAAAATGTAAAATTGATATCAGTAGAGCGCAGACATTAATTGCTAATAAAATGGGGCAAGAAAAAGTTTGTCTGACTCTTTGCCTATTAAAATACCATTTCCTGGTTTTTAGAAAATTATGTAAGATGACGAGCCAATGCCATTTTTAATTGTGGTAGTGAGGGTAGTTTTATTATAACACGTGTTTATGAGTTGCTAATTGTGTTTTGATATATCTGAAGGTATCTCCAGGTATTTAATTCCCAGGTAAGAACTAAATATCTGCCCATTCTTTCCATGTCTATACGAACATAGATTATTTTTATATTGGGGGGTTGTTTAGATTTTCGAATCTTAACTAGAACAAAAACATTTGTGAGTAGACATGGAAAACAGTGTTTTATATTTCTTATTTGTGTTTGTCCGTCTTTCAGCTAAAGGACGAACAAACAGTTTTTTTTGGTTCATGGACATAACTTTATATAAAATGATTGATAAACTGAAAAACAGGTGGGGCGCAACCATTTCATTGGCAAAAAGAATAAATGGATTGAAAACTGTGCCGAGTATTTGAGTGCGTCTTTTAGGAAGCACACTGCTTTCTGGTCTGTGGAAATTGACATAAAACAGGATTACCAGACAAGTTGGGAGAGATACTTTAAAGTATATTCCAAGAAAGATACAAAGTACCATAATATTACAGTTGTCTTGGTTGGTTTGGCTTATTTTCTTCATACAAAAATGACATTCTTAAAACTTAAAGATAATTTGGACACTTCTGTGCAATAATTCAGCTCATTAGCAAAAGCTCACATCTCTCCCAAAACTGTTTGCTCATGCTTCATACTAGATCTCTTTCTCATATAAGGAGTCAGTACCACCAAAACTGCAAAGATCCTTTTCTGTTTGTTTGTCAGAAATATATATTTTTTTATTATTGGGGCTTGGGGTTCACAGTAAGAGCAGCCTCCCAATGTTTGATGTCCCACACACTGCATCATATTGCCAAAGAAATTGTAACCATTTTCATTCACACTCAGAATAACTTCCATATAAGGATTATCTAAAACGGAAACATATACAGTATTCTGTACATGTAAGAAATATAAACACCTAAAAAATGGAAAATATATATCTAGCCTACAGTGTTGTAAATAAAAGTGCAGTAACACTTTCACTGGTTGCTTTCGTCACCCTCCCTCTCCTGGCCGCCATCCTCATCAAAATGATTGCACATCATAAAGTATTGCATCGCAGTGTCACAAACCTGCATTTCGTCACCGGTGACTTGTATAGACTTGATTACTCCCGATAAATTGTGCCCACTAATCACCTGTCCACAGTCATCCCATGCTTGTCAGCAGACAGCTGTCATGAAGTCCAAGTAGCTGTCAGAGGCCCTCAGAAAGAAAGTTCGAGAGAGGCATAGAGGTTCAACAATGTGCCACAAATTATTGTTGCATCACTTGTCCAGGAGTGGAAACGCCATGGTACTACTGTGAGCATCCATAGAGCAGGGCATCCCTCCAAGATATCTACAAAATGAAAGAGGAAATGTAACACCTCTAGAGTGATTACAGTTAATTATAGACCAGTACTAGGTTTGACTATTAAGATAGTAAGTAATATTAACAACCAAATAAATGACCACAGACAATAGAATAAGTTTGAACTGCCGGTGTAATTTAGTAATAATGTTTAACATGCAAATGACATACAATTACACACAATTGACATACAATATACACACAGTTGACCCAAAGGAAATTATTTCCCCTCTTCTGTCAAGTGAATTTTTCTTTATCAATATCCTTTTCTGTTCAACTATTATTTAGTTTGGAAAATGTAATTTCCAACCCGGGTTGTTGTTTTAATAAATTCTAATTTTATGTTCAAATCGTACCTAATCTATACTACATTACCTCACTTTGTTTTGAATAAGGTTCAATAAGAAGTAAGTGTTTTGTTTGATCAGTTGAGTCTAACTTCAATTCTCAACCATTTCACTGTCTGTTATTCAAACAATCAACATTTCAACCATACTGTTTCAGCATCACCATGCATGGTTGACAAAAATAAATGTGACACAATGTACAAAACTCAAAAAAAACAATTCAACAAAAGACTGAATCGATCCCAATGTCCAAGTGTCTTGTTCGAATTATTTGTGTTCTTCTAGTTGTCCTGAATAGTCAATCCTGTGTTCCGGAAATCCACTGCAGTGTAGCAGAGTAGAAAACGGATTAATCCTACCAGGTTGATGAATTAACACAACGTCCAGCAACTGCTCTTCGCTCCTGCGTAAGAAACAGCTCAAGGGCTCGTGGGTGGCTCGCCATCTTGCGTCTCGTTCAAGCATTCAGCTCCGTCATTTACCTCAGAGGTTTCTGAACCAAACTTTAATGGCCTATCATAACAACAAAATAATACTTATACATAACCTAAATAATACATCAGGTGGCATCAAATGCAAATTAAAGTCGTTTTTCCGTCGAATGAAATCGATGCTCACACAATGACGCAGTTTAAATAATGGAGGTGGCCGGTGAAGAATGGAAAAACATTGCAGGGAAACTACAACTAGCATTCAATTAAGCATCAATTCACCTTTTACAGCCATTACTTAAAATAAAACAATATACATTTGACATTGGAAGTTTCTTTTCTTTTTTCCATTTGACCAATACAATAGTGTAAAATGTTCATTGCATGAAATAAAATAAAATAAAAGTCTGAACTCACCAAGACCCGTTCAGTAATTAGTGCATCACCAATTGAAGGACAGGTTGGAAAAACTCAAAACGAGTCCTTCAAAATACAAAAATAGCATTGAATAGCTCGGTCTCTCTTTCGTTTAACCATAGTTCTCCTTCAGCTTCTTTATCAAGTATGAGAAGAATAAAATAAAGTGCGCATTTCTAGTCACGTGACTAACGCATTATGTCGCTACGTGCCTTTCAAAATAAAAGCGTTCACATAGCGCTGAATCATTTTGAAGAATTACAAAGACACTAATTAAACAATGAATTTACCAGTTTTTAACATTTTAACACATTTCTAAGTCACGTTGATCCTTTTTTACGCATCTACAATGAATATTTTCTTAATGACTGTTTTTAATAACAAGCTCTTATTTTATGAGGCTATGTTAACCAGGGTTACAGAAACTACACTGGGAAGTGAGAGCAAACAAAATAGCTGCAATTAAGTATTGACTAAAACTTGATGACTTGGTGTTAATACTTTTGCAACAATCAAATATAGGAATATGCAATACATTTACAGGAGAGTGCTGATGAACAAAAATGGTGATGGATTGTTGTGTTTGTGCTATTTGCTTTCATGCAAACAGGTGAAAAACACTTAGATTTTTATTTTGTTTATTTAAAATAACTCAGGAGAGGCACGGTGGATGGCTGGTTAGTACAATGGCCTCACAGTTAAGAGGTCGTGGGATCAATTACCTCGGCTTTCCTTTATGGAGTTTGCATGTTGACCCCATACATTTGTGGGTTTTCTCCGGGTACTCTTGTTTCCTCCCTCATTCCAAAGACAAGCATGATAGGTTCATTGAACACTCTAAATTGTCCCTAGGTTTGAGTGAGAACGCGGATGGTTGTTTGTCTACGTGTGCCCTGCAATTGGCGGGCAACCAGTTCAGGGTGTCCCCCGCCTACTGCCCGAAGATAGCTGGCGTAGGCTCCAACACCCCCGCAACCCTTGTGAAGAGAAGCGCTATAGATAATGGATGAATGGATGAAGATAAATCAGTCCCTCAGTGAGTACATTCCCAAACGTGAGCAGGGGTCACCACTTCTCGTTTCCTCTGTGTTGATTTTAAACTGGCCGCATTTAGGAGTACAACATAGCAGCCACTTCCGAAAGTCACTTCCCCCTTCTCTCTCCATTCATGTACTGTGACAATTTATTTTATTTACACCGCTAACAAGGTTGCTTCACCCACTTTAAATCTGCGCAGAGCTGAAATAAACAACCATGTTTCCTCTCTTTGACTGCATGGGAATTGCAATCTCAGTTTATAATAAATGCATCTTTAATCTGAAAATGTGTTTTAATTTCTCTAACGGAATACTGTTACATTTGTCTGTATCCTAACATTCCGTTATTCCCCAACCCTGAGGAGTACTGGACTCGACCAATGGCATCCTGGCGCAAGGCGAGTAAATCCCTTGTCACTTCAACAGCAAAAAGCAAAAATAAATTCCTATAGCTGTATTTTTGTCTGGATTTTCTCCCAGATCAAATGGGCTGTCGCTCGCTCGGTGGAGATAATAAACACACACTCACGATTACCTCCCAACTCTTTGATTGGCTCAGGTAAAAATCCAGGTTGATACGTCAAAAACCCATGAGAGGAGTTTGTATACCCGCAAAAACAACAAATAAACCCACAGCAAGCATAACTTCCTTAGCTGAGGTAAAAATAAAAATAATAAAATCAAAAAATCTGACAGCTATATGGCTAAGAAGGGAGAGAAAGCAAACGGTGATATTTATTTTTTCTTGTCCGTGTTGAAACAGGAAAAGGACCTCTGGTTTAATAAACCATGAATCCTTTCACAGAGGGTTTGTATGTTATTCTTCGGCGAAACAGATATGCGGGGAAAGAACGAGAGAGCGAGGGAAAGAGTAACAGAAAGCAGCGGGGGTGGGGTGGAGGACAGATATGTTGCAACCATCTGAATTTGCGTCTCCCTCTCTCCGTTGCGCACACATCATTTCCAGGCTGTATGTTGGTTTTGGGTTGAAAAGTTAGTGGTGTGTGTGTGGGGGGGGGGGGGGTGCGTGCGTGTGTGTGTTGCACATCCTTCTTGGTCCAGCCTGGGAGCGAACAAGCATAAATGAGAAGTAAAAGATCCACTTCCCATCTGCAAATGATTAAACCTCTCTCCTCTTCCACTCCACTTTTGACACTTTGACACACCAAAATTGCTCTCTAACATATTCGCCCCGCAATCGGCTTCACCACAACAGTGCATGTGTACATCTGCAGCGTATATCGCCGCATGCTGCGTACTTACCCAAAAGGCAGCTCCGATTTGGAGGATTCCTTTGACCCTTGCATCCACAGAGGATATGGTGATAAATAAACATGTACACAAGTGTCTGTGTAAGTTGTCTCTTTGGCCCCCTCACTCCCACTCGCCCCTCGCTCTCCCTCGCCTTCCTGTAACAAAGGTTACATTGATCATGTTTCTAAAAGAGACTCTGTATTTCCACGCAGCTCGGCCCCTGATATGTTTTTCTTGGCAGCTCGGACTTCTACTTTTGTCATTCACTCAGCATATTTTAACAAATTAGAAACATTAGAAACCAGGATCGCCACGATGTTTTGGTTTGGGTTTGAAACTCTTACGGTCCCCACAATTATATTTCAAAACACGGCTGGATTGTTTGACAGGCGAGCGGAATAAAACCCTAAAACAACTTTTTCATGAGAAACACATGGAGTTGCAATTAGAAGTCGGCGTGATGATGCCGATGTGTGTTCGCGCTGGTTCATTTGCGTTCGTGTGAAAAGCGACGCAGCTCGCAGGTTGGAGGTCAGTGAATGTGTACGCTCACCTTTTCAAGAGGGGGTGTGTGCGTGTGTGTGTCTTTTCCTGCATGCGTGTGTGTGTGCGTAAGGGACAAAGGGACACAGTGCTCCACATAACAACATTACAGATGGCTGTTGTGAGTGGTTGTGACAGTGAAAGCGAGTGAGTTCCCACTCCATACAGATGTACTCTGAGTGACCTTACAAAGTAAAACAGCCCCCCCCACACCCTCCACCCCTTGCGTCTCCCTCTCACTCTGGCACACACTGTCAATTCTCACTCAGCCCTTGCGGGCCACTAAAACTTGTTTCCTGAGCCAGGAATACATCAAGGGCCAGGAATATATAAGCAGTGAGTCGAGGAGATGCATAGCAAGGGTGAAGGAAAGCAAAACTTGGACTAAATAAATATTGGACTCAAGGATTAGTCGGTTTTTGCCACCTATAAAAGCAAGACAGGTATGCCAGCCTGAGTTAAGTCACTTTACCCACCATTGTTTCACTTTATGCACACTGAAAACATTCCAACACATTTACTGGATGGACTAAAAGGAAGAACGTAGAAGTAACTTCCCTTTGCTTAACAAGCACCTCCTTCCTTTTACTGACATCGAGACTATATAAAATGATTGGGTGGGGAGAGGAGCATAAAAAGGCCAGCATTGGTAATTGATGCTTTTTGGAAGCGGCAAGTAAGAGGAAAAATGTAGCAACCAACCCCAACACATAAAAAGGATATTAAAGCTCTAAATTGGTTGAATTTCTGATGAATGATAACCTAACATGCACTTGGAATTAAAGGTGGTTTAACCCTGTTAAAACTTTAGCATGGCAATGGAATAATCATTGATACGCATCTATTAACTTTGGTAATGAAAACGGAATTTTTGTGGTGTGTATTGGGCTTCAAATACAAAGACCAATGACGACTGTTTTTTTTCTATTACAAATTTTGCATGAAATACAAAAGCATGATGCCATTTTGAGATGAAATCCATGTCGTAATCCTTCCACATAGTGGAACCTCTGAGGTTGTTCAATTCAGAAGAGACGCAAAGATATTAGGGAAAACATGCCTCTGAAGTCAAGCAAAAGTTGAATTTGAACTGCCATGCCTCAGTTTAAAGCATCTTCGGTTCAACTCTGTATTTATTTTGCTCTTTATTTTGCTGTTTTTTTGGGTTTTTGGGCTTCCTCTGTCAAAATGTCACTTTGAAAATCCACGCAACCGGACAGATTTTTCTTCATGCAGATGCATAAAACAATGCATTAAAAAAGTGATTATGATTATTTAAAGACTCACCGGTGCAACTGGTGTGAGCCAATGTGTTCATTGACCTGTCGGGCATTTATGAACTCTGCCTGATGACAAGCGGGAAATAAATCTGAGCAACTCTGTTGATCTAAGGCGGTCTATATGTTGGTTCATTAAATCCCAATATTATTTTAATGTTGACATTTCACAATGAATTGTGAATTGTTTGTGTTGTCTGCAAATCGAAAATGCTGTTGGAATTATAAAATTTGTGATAGCGTTGTGTGTTTTTGAAGTACCATATGTTGTGGGTGGTGCCACCCATTTCCAATGAGATTTATTATACTTCCATCCTAAATGTTGTACGTAAATCACACAAAATGAAATATTCATTTGGAATGGTATTTGTGAGTCTGTTGTCAAAAGAAAAACTTCCCAGCTTTTAAAGCCTTTGTGACTCCTGTCTTTTCTTTTTGAAAAACAAATATATTTGAAGGGCTTCCGTTCTGCTGCATTCCTCTTTTCTACTTTCACTGATGTTCAAGCTGATTTTAATTTTCACATTTGCTTGCTCATTCTTTTTTAGTCATCCTTTGAGCCCGCTATTTTCTAGTGGTAGATTGTGAAACAACAAGAATGTGTTTTATTCTCGTGTGGTCTGACCCGGCACATTTGCTTTCAATTTGATTTGATTTTGGAGAAGACATCCATGGGAGAGTGAATGATGGCTGCATGATGGTTCACATGTAAAATCTTGAACCGAGGCCAGGTCATGTAGTCCCTGTTGTACAGAGGCTTTCTGCTTTATTTCCTTCACGTTCCACTCCTCTCCTGGTTCTGTCCAAACAAAGTCACCTGGCCATGTATTGTGGGAGATTGTAAAGTTTTCATTGAGCCCATGTGGAAGTGATTTGGCCGTAATCTCCAGTAATTGTGACTGTAACACAGAAACAGGCTGGAACACATGGGCCTCCTATTTTTCTTCAGGGTCACGACAGGCTTATCTCAATATTTAGCGTTTTGCCTGATTGAGTTATCATATCACATTTGCTGTTAAGAGCTGAGTGATGTCAACAAATGTAACCAGAGAGCATGAAATGTTGCTTTAAATCAGGTTCCCGTTTGAAGACAGCGCGCACAGTCATGTCAGCACGTCCCCAGTGAGTCCCAACTTTTTAAAATGCATGACATTTAAGGCCGCTGCGGAGATGTTCGACTAAAACGATGTTGAAAAAAAAAAACCTCACCATTAGTCTGTGACCTATCCTAGATCTCAACCCAGTTTCCCCCAACACACACACACACACACACACAGAAAAGGGACACTGCTGAGGTGCAAATGGTTTGTCTCTACGCATCAGTGAACCAACACTGCTCCTTCACCTTCTCTCTCCCCTGCCTGCTCCTTCTTGACTCTGTCCATCAAAACTCCACCGCACTCACCTCTGTCTCCTTTATAGGGTCGTCTCTTCCTCCGTTTAACAGCGGCGTATCGTGAGGAGAGCAAAGGGGGTGCAGAATTCCAAAGGAAGAAACAAATACAGTGCATAGTCGTATTTTCACAAAAATGGTCGTAATAAAAACACCTGTTTCGGAGTTGCAGAGTTTGCTATGAGGTGCCATGGTTATATTGTAAAATAAAGCCTGTTTATCAAGGAGGATACATTCCAGGCCCACACACAATCAACCAAAATCTACAATATGAGCGATTACAAAACTTCAAAATGTTTGTAATAGCTTGACCCACCCACACATTTCAAATACAACCCAGAAGTCGACCCAAAAGTTATCTTTACAATAATATGTTCTATGCAGCCCCACTAGTCAAAGCACGGCATTCTGATTGATATTGTGTTTGTGGAATATGAGTTAAGTAGTAAAATCTACCCACTTTTTGTCCATCTCAGGCCATTTTTCACTTGATGTTGACTGAAAATGACATTGCAGTTGCTCAGGGCTCAGATAATGACCAATCATGTCTCAGCTCAAGAAAAAAGGTGAGCCGTGTTGAGACTAGTGGAGGCACAGAGAACATATTATTGTAAAGAATGTTTGGGTTGACTTCCCCTTTAAAGTTATTGAAAGGCACTTTTCAAATAAAATATTAGCACCTCTCTCACTTACTCTCAGAGTTCTCCATATATGAGCTTGAGTGCTTCAAGCTATTTATTTGTCACTCGTAGTTTAAGTTAATTTTAAAACTGACACAAACGAGAATTTAATATTATAAAGTTATACACAATAATGGTCAACCTAGCAATATAAATTAATCTCCGCTCCGCTATATTGCTAACATGTGAAATACAATGGATGGGCTAGCAGAAATACATATCGGTAATGGTAAATGGGCAAGGCAAGGCAGTTTTATTTATATACCACATTTCATTTCATGCACAAGGCAACTCAATGTGCTTCACAAGCAAAGACACAACACATTCCAGCGTTTACAAACACAACAAAAGCAAATCAGAGAAAATAAAAGTAGCTTACAGAAATTTATAGATAGATAGATAGATAGATAGATAGACATAAAATCTATCCCAGTGATGTAATTTTTAGGTGAGAGTTTTTATCCAATTAGAATTCAGCTAGCTTGCGTTGCCTCGCAGATTTCATAGTACGTCATCAGGGGCAACATTTTGGGCGTTTGTGCTGTGTTTGTCAACGGGATTTTAGAGTTGATAGACGGTTAAGATAGCCAATCAGATCACAAATTGGTTACGGTGCGTCTTCTCGCAGGCCTTACGTTGATGGTGCGCGCGTTCTGTGATTCAATACTAGCTTGTGACAGGGCGGCGCTATGCGAAAATCGACACCAGACAGTCTTTCCCGGTGACTGTTCGAAAATGTAACCCACAATGGTCGAAGGAGGGAAACGTGTGGATTTGATTTTAGATATATTTGCAAGGCAATTTTTAAGATGGACCATTCAAAAGAAGCTCACGTGAGCAAAGGTGAGTGTGTCTGTATATTTCTTCAGCTGTGGCGTCATAAATGATGGTGTTATGGGGGGGATTTATTCAAGTTGGGCAATGTAGAACTTCACTGAAGGCCTACGTGTGAAATGCATAGCCCACCATTGAAATTATTAGAATGCAACAGAAAATGTACAAAACATTTAAAATTAAAGAAATAAAATTGGGTTTCTACATTATCTAAATTATAACCCTTCAAACACTTACTACCTTAAAGAGGGAGTTTTTAATTTTACAAACATTCACTTTTTGTCATATTTTTTAAGACTGTCAGATTGACCTGACAGTGGCAACCGGTTGTCTTCTTGGATTGGGAGGGGTGCTCAGAGAGCAGGAATGAGAACGAGCGCTCATAGATGGTTGAGTAGAGGAACACAATATTTTGGGGGTGTTTTTGGTGAGGAATTAATATTCGAACATGGCTTAAAGCTGCAAAAACTTGATTTTGCATTACACAGACCATTAAAATACTGCCTCCGACTGCACACGAGGACGACGGAACATTAATAACTAATGTAAAGTTTTTATTTTAATCTTAATATGGTTTACCTTAACCAGAATCCCGAGATGCATTGTAGCCAAAGGTGCAATCCTCGTGGATTGACGTGCCTTGTAAATCACTGTTGTGGAACCCAAAACCAAGTTGCCACGCCTACCATTTTTCTTTTTCTCCTTCGTCTACAGAAAGAAGAACCAATTTTTGCAGAAAGCACTAAAGTCGAAGAATGGTAGTCACGGCAACTTGGTTTTGTTTTCCGCAAGACGCATTAATCCATCAGGATAGAACCTTTGTCTATACGTTACGTTGGATTCTGGCTAATGAAAACCACTTTAATATTTTGGGGACAATGAGCTGACTAATGTTCATGGCCTCTGTTTTTAAAAAACACATTCTTGACAGGTCTGACTGAAGAAAAGAATCAACAAAACCCGGAAAATAGAGAGGTAACCTGCAATACTCAACTCAACTCAACTCACCTGTATTTATAAAGCACTTGAAGACCACCCCTGTTTACAAAGTGCAGTACATGGAGCAAAAGTTACTCATACAACAACAAACAATAAACCAAGAAGAATGAAGAATGCAAACCCCCCCCCCTAAAAAAAAACACTAAAACCAAAAACCAATGAGTCAAAAGAATAAATGAGTTTCAAGACGAGTTTTAAAGATAGGAAGCGAAGGTGTATGCCGAACTGACCAAACGATGATGTCACTATATAGCATTGACATTGATGTTATATTTATTTTCACAAACGTGATGTGACTTGTTACAAACAGCTCGATTTGCAGAAGGACACAACACAATCTTATCTGTGATATCGCAACTGGCTTCGGTGATAGGTGGTGACACCTGGACCAATCACCAGTCAAATGCTACAGGTTACGGAGCTCAAATACTTGAACCCACTGTTCTTCAACATTGATGCATCATGCTTTCCATTTTTGGTGAGCCCCGTGGCCCTCACACACTCTCTCACATGTCCTGATGAATGAGTAATCTTGTTGCATAGCAGGCAGTCATCCTTGTCCATGTTTGATAATGACTCTTTTGATTCTTCCATTCCAGGGTGGTGGCGAATGACAGGGACATGGAGCTGGAAGCCACGCAGTTATCATATAAAGCACATCAAGTGCGAAGCCACAAAGCCTACAAGTGATTAAAACCCGTCAACTCAGGGTTACTTCATCACAATCATTAGTCTTTTCTTGTCCTACCTTCTGGCTGTAAAAACCCACAGTGCCTTACCCCTCCCTGTGTGTTAATAATATTCACTCTGCCTCTGATACATTAGCCAGTGAATGATAGGGCAAAGCCCCGGCCTAATTGCTTTCTTCTTGTAAAGTCTCAATTCATTTTTGCTGAGGAGACACGGCGATGTGTGCCTCTGTGTGCACACACACACACACACGCGATCTCATGCACACTTACACTTACACACACATAGCCCCACCTTCCCCAATGCTGTTTTATGATGGATGGGGCTGAGGATGCATGGGAGGGTGGGGGAGGCTCGAAGACTGCACGTGTGCATTTACTGTGTGCGTGTGAGTGTGTGTGTGCGTGCGTGCGTGGGTGCGTGTGTGTGTTGGCTGGAAAAAGAAAAAGAGAGGGAAGCTGAGCAGAGGAGCTCTGATTAACGACACAGAGAAGGGGTCCCAGAGGAGCATGGGGGGATGGGGGGTAGGGTGGCCAGTTGAGAGAGAGAACGAGAGCGATAGAGAAAAAGAGTGGGAAAGAGCGAGAGAGAGAGAGAGAGAGGGGATGGGAGGGAATTTGTTTTCTTTTCATATGTTTCATTAAGGGTATTCACAATCGCATGAAACTTGGCGTATCCATCATTCCATTCATCACTGGTGCAGTTAGGCTTCTCTCTGTTAGCTGCACGACCGTCCTTCTCTATTTGACACACACATCTGATGAAATCTTCTCCTCTACCCGGCCTTATGATTGCGGAGGAGCGGCAGGCCCGAGTTTTGTCAGCAGAGGAAAGAGTGTTGCCAGAGCCTGGGCCATCACCTCTCCCTGATTGCACATGAGAGTAAAGGTAATGGAGGTGTAATAGCACCTTAAGTACCCTGCTCTCACTAACACTGCCTGTATAGCATTACCCCTTTAGTCTAGATGTGTGAATGAGGGGATGTGGGCATTGGCATATGTCCATGATTAAGTTTTGTGTGCGTGTAGTGAATCAGGGAAGAGTTTCCATGCGTGTGCGCGGGTGTGCGTGCGTGCGTGTGTGTGTGTGTGTTTGAGTAGATGTGCACGTGCGCGTGCGTGTGTTTGTGTGCGCTCAGTCATTTGACGGAGGTTTGTTTTGTTATCCCAGCGGGTCGTCTGAGCGGCAGTGATCAAAGAGAAAGATGGAGGTTAACTGACCAGACCTGAGAAGCTCCACAGAGGGACCTGAGGGACTCGCCTCTGTTAGCCCAGGTAGCAATCATCTGACACATACGCACAATCAACACAGAGCGGGAGGGTGTCCCAAAGGAGTTTGAAGAACACTAAGGTCCAAACTAAATTTGTCATTTCGCTCACGAAGCCATAGCCTTTCATACAGGATAGCTTTGTCACAACTCCTGCTTCAATTCTTCACATATGCTATAAAGTAACTATAAGTTTGATTTTGAGGGTCTCTGGAGAGAAACCCTATGACTAGTATTGTGGTAAAAAGTTAAGACGCCATTGCGGTGTGTATCTCAAAGTAACAACACATGCACGCCCAAGGACTGAGTGGCGCATTTCTACTAGAAGTTAGGCTGGAAGTTATCAAAAAAAAGAATGCAAGAGAAAAGAAATGTGTGTGCAAGTGTGTGAGTTGCAGGGGTGGGGGTGTGCGGGTGTGTGTGTGCGCATGTGTGCGTGTGTGTGTTTGAAAATGAATGAAAGATAACCATCAGAGACAGCTGCTGTGGTGAAGAGAGACAGCAAACACCAGCAAGAAATTTTCTCGAAAACGACATTGACAACTTGTTGATTCAACGGATGCTTGTATCTCCCACATATGGCGGTTACATCAAAACTTTGTGGAAGTTTTCATTCAATTATTTGTCACCACGTGTTTACAAATGAAAAATAAGCAACAAACCAAATAATTGTCGTTGTTCTCTTATGAGCTGGATTCGTACAGCAAATGTTTGCCACCAATCTTGTTACAATTTATATTGTGTTTGTGTTTTGCATGGAAGCTCTGGATGAATGACTTTCATGTAAAATAGTACACTTCTGTATTCTATACATTATGCTACATTTCGATTTTTGACAAGCTATTGATTAACTCTACATTACTCCTTAGTTTTTAAAATGGAATGAACTTATTATTTAAATGATCACAATCCCATGAAGAGACCCATGTAAGGAAAAATCCAACTTTACAATGTTAATAATGCACTTTAGTTTGACGGACTGACGGAGATACTTGCTTAACCATATGTTTATTAGTATGGTTGCTCATACAGATATATAAAATGCTAACTTCAACTCTTTTCTTCCGAACAGTTTGTCTTGACTCATGTCGTTACACCTTAAGAAACATACTGGTGACAGATGCTAGTAACCAGATGCTGGTAACCAAAGCCTCCCATTCCAGGGTCATGAGTGCAACATTCTCTTTAATTGCTCAATTGTGTCTGCGCTATTTTCAAAGGGAAATTCAGAAGACACTTTGTCCTTCACACGAACTTTATCATCAGTTTCGGATAAAATGTGTTTTTGCTTTCATGAGTGATAATTTAGGGCGTTAGTAGTTTGTTATAATAATATAGTGCTGTGCATTGACACAATCCTTGCAAAAGCATTTAGACCTGTTTCATAATTTTATTTCATGAAGTGGTTGCAAGAAAAAAATGATTTGGATGTGGATACATTTAATATGTAGACTATAAATCGATTGGCATTTAAAAATAGTATCTGGATCCAGATTATTCTATTTTGTGTCTCCAATTCATAAAATTGAGTAAGTTTTTTTCATTTTTTTCAGTGTACATTGGCCTGACTTCACTGCAGGCAGTTTGGGTTCAGTTCCCATTCAGTGATGATGTGAATGTGAGAGGGAATAGTTGTCTAGTTACCAGTCTGGGGAGTTATCTTCCTTTCACCCTTAGTCAGCTGGGATAGGTGTACTGTAGTGCTCCACAAAATGGAGTGAAGGATAGTTACCTCATCAATACAAGTTAAACACACTTAAAGCCTTTTCGCACTGCACTTAGCAAGAAACTGCAAAACATCAACGAACCCTTTCATTGTGTATGTGCTGTGAGGGTGAGATGACGTAGCAGCTATGCCACGTGCAAGGAGGGTGTGTACGTGAATTGAAAAATGTTCAACTCTGGATCAGCATCACTGTGACATCAAACTCAACCAATAGGAGGCTGTAAGCAGAGTGATTGCAGAGTGCTCACAGAAACGGGCTGCTAGCAATACAATAAACTGCAAAAAATGTATAGCTGAAGGCAAGCACTCAAAAATACAGGCATGAAGGTGCTCCCTGCTCCGTGATGAATAACAAGAAAACCAAGTGCAGTGTGAAAAGGTCTTTAAAATGATGAAAGCAAACTTAAAATTAAAATTAAAACAGACCAAATAGACTAAAGCAAATACAGCCCAGGGGCCAAATCTGGCCCGCCTACGGTCTCTGACTTGCCCTCACAGTGACCATGAGGTCAAAATGTGCTTTTTTGGGGGGGGAAAGTTGCGCTCTTATGTTCACACGTGGACGTTGGGATAAGCGAGGTAGCCAGCACGAGCTGCAACTTGTGTCCGCGATGATGCCATCTTGGCAACAATTTTGCAATACTTTACGACTTTTCCTACACCACTAGCAGCTATTTTTACCAAAAATAGACACTAGCAAAAATGATGGCAGTGGTCCAGATGTTAGCAACATTCTAATTTCCTATGAGTGTAAAAGAAATCACACATCACAAATCTGCGTGTGTGTTTGTGCTGTTTGTGCGTAAAATTTTGTAAATTGCATTCTCAACGCTGATTGGATGTCGCAGAAGAAGATCTGACGTTTCTAAAAAAGTGGGGATTAACCAGAATACTTTGTAAGTAATTATTAATAATAATTTAGTAAATAATTAAAAAAACATTTAAAGTGTAATGTAGCTAGTGATAGAAGCGTGTATAAATAACGATTGTAGAATGACGGACTGACCATGACAGATTTGGTTGGCTTGAACGAATAATGGCCTGATGATGACGGATGTTTGGCCCGGCCGCTGGCAAATAACAAATGACAAAATAACATTTTGTGAAGTGGCCATCATTCCAATGACAGCTTGTATTTGTGAAAAAAAAATATGTTCGGCCCCCATCAAGTGTTCTTTGTATTTCTCGTTTGTCCCTTTGAACTCACAAACTTGGAGCGACAGAGAGATAAGAAAGCAAAAGAGAGCATTGGTATATGATGTCGTAACAAACTTCATGCAGTTAAGGTGAAAAAGGGAGATTAAAAAATAAAAATACAACTTGAACACATTTTAAAAATATTAGACAATCTGCAGGCAGTGTGCTGACTTTCAGAATTAAACTTTAATATTGAGCAAGTTGCGTTAGCAATCCACAATAGGCATATGCCTACTCTTCATCCATTAAACTTTAGAAGAACGCAAAATCAAGGGAATCGCTGTTATTGAACTTGCAAGTGTGTCTACTGCAACTGTTGCTGTTCATGCACAACTTCAACGATACACAAAAATATTAAACCCTTCATGTTTGAATTTTATAGTTTATTCCCTGTAGCGCACTGAGTATGTGAATTGATTAAGCATTCTAAATAACACGTATTGGGATATTTCATATGGAATTTCCTAGTATTAGTAATTCGTTTTACACATAATTTTAATGAACAGAAACAACAAAACAATTAAGGACCCTTTCGGGAGCCGGTTCTTTTTAGCAAGCAAAGCCTAAAGAATTGGTTCAAGAAAAACTGATGCAATTCATACCACAGCTGTCTGGCTTGCACAGTTTTCCAAATAAGAAGCTCAGGGATTCAAGCTGTTTATTTGTTACTCACAGCTGTTTACTGTAAAACTGACACATAAAACAAAAGAGAATTAAAGATTGTACACAGGTAGTTAACTAACACTAAAATGCCTTAACAAACGGTGTTATAACCAGACATTTCATCCCAGGGACAGAACGGTCTGTACGACCGTCCCAGACAGATGCCCATTTTTGGGACGGAGGACTGAGGACGGGAGGTTTTCGAAAAAGGACGGACTAAGCAAGGACGAAAGTGGCTTTTCCTCCGTCTCTTTAATTGTCCCGAAACGGGTCAAGTACCGCGTGTATAGAATTCAAATATTTGCACTCAGAGCTGAATGAAACTTTCTAATGTTTTTGCATGTATTGGGCCTTTAATTGAGGGTTCAACTGAGAGCAAACGCACGAGCATGAGCGAGAGAGAAAGAGAGCGAGAGAATAGGGAGAGATAGAAATGGGAGAGTTAGAGACAGAAAGACAGCGAGAGAAAGAGAGAGAGATCGTGGGCAAAAACACATGCATGCGGATGAGTGAAGAAGCAATTGAGAGCCAAACTAAGCATTTTAATTTGTGTTTAATATGGGCAAAAGGCTGAAGTGCAATAGATAAAGCCATCTCTACTATGTGACCCCAGTCAGTCATCAATGCAATTACCTCATGTGACAACAAGAGTCTGAGAAAGGTTCCGGCATACTCTGTTGGAATAGCTCTGTTCTGCATCGTTTGGGAAAAAAAAGTGTCTACCGGTGTTTATAACTTAGATAATGCCCCATTTCATAACGTGGAGACTGGCAGCTTTTCGTCCAAAGCGGCTAATGTATGTACACATCTATTTCCATGGCCAAATGTGTCTATTGTGGCTTTTAATCAGGTGTGTTTTGTAATCCGAAAATTACTGTAAGTGGGCATGAATAGGAAATTAGCCAGTAATTAAGCTTTAAATAATGTTTATGAAACCTCTACGTTAGCCTCTGGTCATGGACGTATGCTTTCTTTTTTTGGCTGTGGGTGACGTATTCGTGAAATGCAAGAATGGAAGAGCGTTAAAATGACGCAGGACTGACGGGCACGCTTGGTCAATTATTTTCTGAATAAGAACGGAGTGACAATGATGGAAGGGTGCCCAGGTCACGGACGGAGGATGGAGGACAGAAAATGCCCATCTCTGGTTATAATGGTATATAAGTTACACCTATACTATAACCATGTTATAACAATGTTTTGTCCTGTGCTTTTTATGCTCAATTGTATTGTATTTCTGTCAGTAAACCTCAATATCGCCAGGCACGTTGTAGCACAAAGTTTTCACCAAAGCTGCGCGTCTCTAAATTTGGACTTGAACAGCAGTCTTTAAAAAAAACTAATTGTAGTATTTAAAAAAAAAAAAAGAAAAAATAGTTTGTTCCTGAGTAGAAATAAAGGTCTTTGATCTGTCAGAGTGGGAAGTGACAGGGCGGCTGGCAGGGGTGAACTACCATATAGTGGGAGAATGCCATGTTCCAATTTCAGAAGGATCAGCCACAACAAGGGGTAACCAATGTGCTATTTGTGCATTTTGTGGACTCGTCAAAACAAGACTCTCTCATCACCATCCATCACTTGTCATCAAACTAATAACTACATCACGATATATTTATTTCTCATTAAGTGTTATACAATGACATCATTAACTGTGTTATTTTTAACTTTTATGGCAGCTAAGAATGTTACTTTGATGGTACTTTTGAGCACTCAACAAACCGGAACACGGTTCCAAGTCTACATATATATATATATATATATATATATATATATATATATATATATATATATATATATATATCAAAATGAATTATGCAAGATTGACCATCTGAAAACTTTTTAGCCTCTTCAGGTTCGAGTGGACTACGAATTTAGCAACAACTATCATCCCTTACTCTTAAGTTAAACCTGATACTATGACATTGAGAGACCTGTTGTTTGAGAATAACTTATAGTGTGTGTGTTTGTTTGTGTGTGTGTGTGTGTATGGCACAGGATGCCGCTGCTGGGTAACATCTCAGTCAGGATGGCTTTGCTCCATCACCACCCCTCTTCCACATGCACACACACACCCACACACTCCATCAGCACCCGCTCAAGGCTCATCAGTCGCAATGGAGCACATGTGGCCAGAGTATTCTAAACAAAGCTTTATAAAGAGCTCAGCTAAGACAGTCCAATGTGACAGTCAGGCTACTAATGATGTCTAGAGACCGCTAAATACGCCAGTGACAGACCAACGACCTGCATGCCATGCACACAAACACCTCGCACACGCACACATGTTTTCCTCTTGGCATGCATGGACAAACACTCACAATCACTCTGAAGGGGCGGAACACATGACCACTGGGACAAACACATACACACCTTGTGCCCAAGGGCATCTGTCCGCGGCCTTAGAGCTCCCAACTGTTGAAAAAAAAAACAAAAAAAAAAACAGCTCAATTAGCTCGGTGGAGGAACCCGTGAAATACATCCATAGACACATACACCGCCCACACACACTCAGAAGTGCATTGATCCTTCCCAAGTCTGGGGCTCTAATTGGTGTGTAGATGATACTGTGAGAGTGTGGGATCCTTCAGGCAAGCAGAATGACTTCCACTTCTTTATTTCTCATTTTAAAGTTGAAATACACCCACAAATGTTCCCAGTCGCACTGTACTCTACCTGATATTCCTTTGGAGAGTTTTAGCTTTTCACTCTGGGTTTAATCATTTTTCTGCATAAAGCACACACCGGAGCCTTAAAATCCGAAACACTCCAGTGCCATAAATATCTAATAGCTTTATAACTTTGCTGACGAGAATTGAAAAACATCAAGATTCCTAATAAGCCAATGCATGACCATTGCTCACAGTGAGCAGTGAATTCAAATATGCACACACACACATACAGACACACATACAACCTCCCACACACACGTACTGTACTGTAAGAGCAGGTTGTAAGAGGCCGTTATCGAGAGCAAATGGAGTCGAGTTATTTCCACAAAGGGTCTCAGCGGGTCTTGTGGATCTCGACTCTCGCCGACTGGGAGCGATTTAGAGAAAGGCACACTGGTATATTAGTAACTGAAGACGTCTGGGGACAAAGCCGCTCTCTAAAATCCTTCGCCTGCACTGTGACCTCTGCTGGGACGCGGACGTGCTCTCTATCCTTTTTTCTTTCACTGCCCATAAACTTTGTTCTTTTTTCTTTGACTTTTAGGCCCGTATTTTTTTTTCCGAAGGCTAGGTCAGTTCTTTTCTACCGCTTTTGTTCCTCCTTACACTCAATTGCACTCATATTCTAGCCTATTTTTCTACACTTCTCTGTCTTACATCCATCCTGTCTCTCCATCCCCCTCCCTCATTGGCCCCAGGGACGGACTGCTGATAGACTGTGTACACCAGCTGCCCAGGGGCTATTTTTAAGGAGCATTTGTCCTTCTCCTTCCCTCTGGAGACTGACTCAACCCAGCAACATCTCGTCCGTGCACACTCACATGCACACACAAACACACATAGGCATTAACACATGCACTCATTAGCCCGTGAGCATGCATGCCCCGCACTCTTTCTCACAGGCACACACTCCGTCCAAGGGCATTCTGTAAATGTGGGGGCAGCAGCTTGCAAGGCCACAGCCCACTGCTTGACTACACAGGAGCCCTGGCGCTCCCTGTCGTCCTCAGAGGGCTCATAAAGCTCCCCCTCCTCCTCCCAGGTAGCGGGCTCCGACTCTCCCTTGTTCTGCTGATGCTTTACGATAGTTTGTAAAACAATACTGTAAAACACAGTTGCAAAGTATTGCGTCAGACTCCTTTCATCTCCATACCCGCAGCAGCCAATGGGGGCCCTTCAATAGTGCATACTGGAAGTGACAAGACCCCCTGTATCATTTCAATCTACAGCTCCCACATGTCAAGGAATCCAAAATACGGCTGTGAAAAATGAGACTCGAAATAAAGGATGCAATTTGTCTTCGGTGAGGAAAATCTTCAAACGTGACAAAAATTCAAAGTTCACTTGTAACATTGGAAGTGATTATAAGGGGATTCTGTTAACAAGCTTTTTTAAATTCAATTCAAAGTGTCAAAATCTGGGTTGCGTCTGTGCCGCGTTCAACAACCGCTGCTGCTCAAAGCACATATAAGGCATAAAATGAATCCTAAAACAACTGCTCCGGCAACCTCGTTAAGGCATTATTTACTTTCATCGTTAGCCAAGGAAGAGGACACTAAAAATCTGTCAGCAGCCTGAAACGCCTGCTCAAGTGTCTCAGTGCTGCTTAATTGTGCCATTTATCAGCCAAAAAAGCCTACACACTCATAAATAAACACAATGTCTGTGCAAAGGAATTATAAAAATGTCAGGGCTAATCCACAAGTGAGGCCAGCGTTGATGCATATTAAGCGATTTAGTCAGTGAAGAAGTGAAGCAAAAAAATATGATGGTTAATTTAAGAGTCATTAAAATTGCATGAATGTGCATTGCGCTTGCTTGGAGTGGGATTTTCTCTGATCGCTCGAGAAGAGGGAGAAAGAGCAATACAAGCTGCCACACATTGTGGGCTATAAGCTCACTGATTGATCACACCAGAGCCCAGCAAGCCTGAGAGGGAGTCAAAATCAATGCTTCTGATACTGTGGAGCTAATGTATGTGACACGTGTGTGTGTGTGTGAGTGTGTATCATATTTTGTCTGCACACGTTTACAACCTTGGGTGTTTCATGCATATTGAAGTGCAAGTGTTTGTGTGTCTCTCTCATTTGAGGAGAGACAATGTTGTACATTCCACTGGGGAACGCAATCATTACTGAAGCAGGAACCCAAGCCTGGAGGCCAAGGCTCTGCATGTTGTGTGAATAGATCGAGCTACTTTCTCACTGAGACGTGCTATAAACACACAGTTCACTATTACCAGCGGCCTGTAGGTCAAACCTAACTGTCACCTCATTTCATGTTGGGGGGAAACACTTAAGGACAACAAAAACAAAGTTATCCCACCATGGTAGTCTGGCAGTGATTAACTGATTTTTGCTTCACGCACAAACTGTGTCAGCCCATCAATTACACTTAAATTAAGCACCGGAAAAGGTTGAGTGGGGTTCTTCCGCGAGGTGACATTTACAGTAACTTCAGATAGTTGAGCTCAAACCTAAGTTTTCCAACAGGCCTCTGAGGGCCAAATCAGCTCAGAAGCTCTCTGCTGCCCTCTGTTGGTCAATACCAGTCACCACTCATTCCCACGCCAGGCTGGCAGGTACCAACATATGGCAGCTGTCTAGCTCACCAAATAACAGGTGTGTGAGCCATTCCTCGTTTTCCCACCATGCCCAGTCTCTTTTGTCAATTTCCCTACTGGCATAAAGCAGACAAATTATAGCTGAGTTAATTTCCCCCGTTACTCACACGCAAACACGCACGCACACACGCACACGCACCCCTACACGCGTGTTGTTAGCATGTCCCACAGGAAACTATTGTTCCATCATAATAGATGGCAATCAGAGGTGATACCAGCTGTCACCTGATGGCTCCTCTATTTGTTTATCACACTCTAGCTTTCCATGTGCAATTGTGATGTAGCTGCACATACTGCACACAGGACTGTGCTTGAGTATTAGGCCACCACTTGCATTTTTGATTGAATTACATTTTGTACAGCATGGTCATTTTTGACATAATGCTAAGGTGTCATACATGAGGCCTTTAAATATATATATTCATCATTGTTCATAAAACAGGAAACAGTCTGCTGTACTGTTTTGCACTTTGGTTAACAGTTTGGCCATAGCTGAGATATGTCTTCAATATGCTCATTGGTGCAATGGCAGAAGAATAAATAAGACTTTTAGACTACTGTACATTTCCTATTCAGTATACTTATTTCTCTTGTCCCCACAGCCACTAAATTAAGCATGACATATCTGGGTTGCGACAGCCCTGTACACAGAATAATGCTATACTGATTGCACAAATCTGCACACACACACACACTCACCAGCAGTAATATACACAAAGATATGTCTTTAATAACCTCTGTCTGTGCAAAGAATGTTCCTGCTAGTCCTTCATGCATCCTCGGTACTACCTCATTCAGTCATTTTAAACATATTTCTCTTGGTCCAGATTCCTTTCAGTTTTATTGTGAGCATGTTTCCAGATCTTGAAGTCATAAAAATTGTTCCAGCATGCTCTCAGTATGACACAATGGAGTTGATTTTGATTGACATCACTGGTGAGGTCTAAAAAATATGAATATTTACACTATTAGTATTAGTCATAGTAAAAATTCCAGTCACATCACATACATACGCTTAAACCACCCTTGATCTATAAACAGACTGAGAAGGGAAGGCCTTGATTGGCTGAGAGGATGATTGACAGTTGAACGAGTGGAACCTTTGAATGTAAAACTCAAAGGAAAGATGGGAAGCGTGTTTGTGCGGGTCCCAAGGGGGGAAATGCCTGGGTTTTACACACGTGCACACGCGTGCGCGCGTGCACACACACGCACACACACACACACACACCCACACAGAGTCTTGCTCTACTTTGAGCTGTGCTCCACTTGAAAGCATCAATGCTCCCCGTTGTTTGAGACTAGCTGAGTGTTGCACTGCAAAGGAACATCCAGGTCTTTATATTCTTGTAGATGGACAGGTGTGTGACGAAATCCAAACAGGTAACATGGTGTCCATCCATGGCCTATCTCTTACTATTCTGTTCCATTCGCCACTCTTCCTAGTGCTGCCTTGTGTTTATGAATTTCTTGTTTTAATCTCCTCTTTTGTTGTTTTTATTCTCATCCCCAGAGATGGGAATGGATGTGTTTCATTCACATCCTAAGCTTCAGGTGAAACCCAGATCAGTAAATGATTTCCCATTCACTTTTCAATGAGCATTTTGTTTTCTGTATCATTCACATAAGGTGGCATGTTGATGTTTTATCCAAGCATGCAAACATACTAATAGTGCTACATCGTGAAATGATATGAAAATAACAAAATACACTGTGTTCTGCCAATTTTGCATGCTTCTCAATTGTGAAGGCACTGTGCCCTTGACTATCCCCCTGCTGAAAGTAAGTCTTAGCCAATTAACAGTGTCTTCCACTAGGTCTGCGTGCGCACACAAACACATGCGCGTGTGCACGCACACACACTGAAATCCTCACAGCTCATGGGACTAAACCTCATTAACTGCTCCGAGACAGACACTCGCTCTTTAATCAATCCTTTTCTAAGACTGCACGCACATGGAGGAGAACCATGACAATACAACACAAACACAAACGTGTGGAGAGGTGTATCTTCGTTCACATACCGATCTCCCTGAGAGAAAAACATGGTCATTTGCCAGGGTGATTCAACTCTAAAACACCCTAATTACATCGACAAAGCCACTTTGTTTTGGTGCTGGATAAAATGTGAATGATTTAGCATATTATTAGAATGCCTCTAAAATATTAACCAACCTCCAGGGAGTTTATCTGCTCTTTTAAATATATGCAAATGATTTTATTTTGGTTTGGTTTGTTTCCAGTGACTTTTGTGAATTGTGTTTGGATAATTAAATGAGTGCGTGCAGATGTAGAATGGTAAGCGGAGCCTGCGCAATGATCGACCAGATTAGCATACAAATTAGGAAAGGCGCACCTCGACTGCTAATCGGCTAACTTTTGTTTTCACTTCAACCTTGACCTATTTGAAACATCCTCCATGTGTCTGGCCTTGGAAATGTAAACATTGGCTTTTAATTGATAAGGTATTTGATATTGTCCCACATTAACACTTTTCTGCCAGGCTCTTTGGATTGTGATTGTCCTCTTTTGCTTTCTGCAGGCTTTTTTCACCCACAACTACTGGCATGATGTTGCAGGGGATCTACAATAGTAACTCTGGAATGATTTATCTGTGCGCCTGCATTAACAGAGTTGTTGAATCATGATGCACACAATTTTATTAATACCAAGGTTGATGTGTTATACTTCATTGATTGCCATGTCATTGAGTTCTCCTTTTTACATTCTTTTTTTGCTAACATGGTGTGCGATTCTATTACTGTAATAATTGTGTAAACCTATGCAGGATTGTGGGGGTGCTGGAGCCTATCCGAGCTGACATGACACATTCACACTCACGTTTGCACCTCCGGGCAATTTAGAATTTTCAATTAACCTAACATGCCTCATTTTGGACGGTGGGGGGAAGCTGTAGTACCCGCAGGAAACCCATACAAGTAGGATGAGAACTTAGAAGCACCTAAGTCTGAGCCAATGCAGATTTAAAATTGGAACTTTCTTTCTGTGAGCGTGATAGCTGTAACCAGTCCACTGTTGGGCTTCCCGAAGTGTCCTACCTATGGCAAAGTTGCAAATATTTGAAGACAATTTGTCCGAAATTTGGGGGAAGCTGTGATAGTGTCTTGCATAAGATTTAGAAATGTATAAAATAATGCATGCATCACTTTAGCCACCAAAATGTCAACCCACTTCATAAAGTGTTTTTGTAATGGGAGGGGCTCTTCTGCGTCTACATTCAACATTGTGTATTGCTTCAGCCTATCGTAGACATCACAGTAGCGTTGTCATTGTAAAGCGCCGCTCCATTCACTTGGCTTGCCTTGATACCCTCTAAAGCCTTCTGCTCTGTCCAATTTCTCATATTGCCTCGGGTCCTTATTTGACACCTCTGCCATGGTAAAGGACCAATCAGAAACACTGTCCTTGAGAATTTCACTTTGGCTCATTTTCATACCCCCCTTTCCTCTCGCTCAGATTTATAACCTTCCACTCCTTACAGCTCCAGATGTTTTGTTCTGCTTTTTACTCTCTGTAATTGCTAATTCAATCTGGTAGTAAAGGAGCAGATGCTCTCTGGGTTTGAGCGTACCTGCGTGGCTTCCCATGTCTCGGCCTTGTTCAAGGAAACAGGATTTAGTGTAACATCGCGACTCGTAAATATAAGCTTTCAACATTACAACGAGCTCATTTCCTCATGTTGGAAAACGCACAAATCTGCACAGGTATCAGCTTCCATTATACAATGCATGTGTGTCCCCTTTAAATCACAAATGCTGAGCTTTGCCAGTTTAGTTCTGTCAGCTGACTTTGGAAGCCTAAACTGTGGTGGGAGCCTCTCGCTGCACTTTTTTTTTATTCAACTCTCATCCTTTTTCTCACAAGAGAAAGTGGCAGTCAAGTGTAGTTTAAAGAGAAAAATAAACAGACTGGTTATCCACAGGAATGGGAATGCTGCTTTTGTCCCATTAGGAACATCTGTGTGTGCGGTTTAAGATCACAGCAGGATGTGTGTGTGCGTGTGTGCGTGGGTGTGCGTGGGTGTGCGTGTGTGTGTGTGTGTCTGTATGACTTTGAGCATGTCACAATTGGACTGATTTCTAAGGCACATTCACTTCTTGCATACTCAAATAGCTATCTTATGTGTAATTGGGAACATATCTGCGAGAAGCATAGAAATAATTTACTAAAAAAATTGACATAAACAATGCTTGCTCACATGGCCAAACACCCACACCCACACGCACGCACGCACGTGCACGCGCACACACACACACACACACACCACAGTGGACCTGTCATGTGTCATGGAGACAGGGGTCAGATACTGCTTGATGTGTGTGGGGGTTATATCGCTTGGGAAAAGGACCTAAGATCAAACTGAGGCTGCAAAGGGGCCAACAAAAACAGCACGGAATAAAACGCTGGAGAAAGAACACTCACATGCACAAAAAGGAAGTGGAGCCTCACGGAATGACTCCACAGAAACAGAATTGCTAAATTACAGCTAATGTGGGTTCAACAATAAGCATTCTTATCACGCTACATAATATAAGAAACATAATAGTCAGAAAAGTGCCATTTCCTTTCATATTTCTGAGTAGAGTTTATTCTACGCATGTTATTGGAAGTTTGGACATGTAAACAAACAGCCTGGACTTTTCACACGAACTGCCATTTACAGTACTGCACTTTAATATGCTTATTCAAACCACACCGTCCTCAGGGAAATAAACTCGAATTCAGAAAAGTCTGAGTGCCCCCTAGCTGCTAGTATCATAATTACATGTCATTTGTTTGCCACATCGGGCCTGGCTTTTTTTTTTAATCAGGGGAAGCAGAAATGTTATGTAGTCACTTGAAACATCCTGTGTCACAAGAGATTAGATGAGTGTAAAATAGGATTTTGTTTTTATCTTTACTAATGTGACTCTCTAATAGCCCGATATTGATTGGCATCTTCACAAATAAACTTGTTTTTCCACATGCACTTATTCTATCCACACTTCAGTGAACAGATTTTTGATGTTTCAGGACACGTGGGCTTTTCAATCAAATTTTTGATTGAATACTTTGCTCTCCTCAGCATTCACACAGTCGAAAAAAAACACACCCATTGTTGACAGAGAGTGTCTCGACTCTCGAGCAACATCATTTACCACTTAGGCCCCTCCCAGAGGAGCACGCCATGCCTAATGCGTGGCAGATAGCTTGATAGCTCGTGCTCGTGTCGAGAAGTGCACGTCAATCAACAGCTCGTGTCAACGTCACCGGGGCAAAGTGTTCCTGAAAGATCTTTTTACTGAGTGCCTTTCTATCCATCGTCTAATACACATTCACACATGCACAATCACACACGGCCATTTCCATCTCAGCAATCACTTCTCCTGGAGTTCTGCTCTTCGGACGTGTAACAGTAATTGAGGTTGCTCCCATGGGTGCAGTGCATTCTGGGCCGTTAAGTGCTGTTTCTTGTTGTTCTTCTTCTCTCCAAAGGCTGGTATTTTGGCTATTGTGTTGTTTCCTCCTGCTCTCCTGTAGATGTCTAAGTCAGTGGCCGATTTACGCGTATCATTAGAGCGTCCTGTTGGCTGTTGGCCTTCTAACCCTGTGCTATATTAATCAATAAGACAAAAAGGATTTAGCTGTTTTTTGTATAAGCACGCAAGTCACATGAGAATCGGATGTGTATTTAAAAACATAACCCAACATCTCCTGACAGTCATTTTATTCTTCTTCCTCCTCATGAACTTCCTTTATATTGAATCTGACAGTCAAGTCAGTCAAGTGTTCACATGCCACGCTGACCTCGCTGCTCGCCACATCAGGCTTGGCTTTTAGTGCGCCCCCCATGACCTTTGTGTGTGTTGATGACGTCGTCTGTCCAGAAGAGGGAGTGATTGATCTGGATTGACACAAACAGCCAGTGCCCTAGCTGGCCTGTCGCACAGCATCACTTGGTCATTGCATGCCTGAATGCAAGATGAGGAGGGAGTGAGAAAGCACAGCAGTGATGACCTGCTCACTTTCATGTGGCTGGAGCACATTTGGACACAAATGAAAGGTTTTGGTTTGACTGAGGAGCGTGAGAAGTTTGTCAAGATGCTCCAAAAATACCCTGAAAACTACTCAATAGAGTGCAGAACTTCAACAAGACGAGTCACTCAACCTGCAGGTCATGTAATCTGCTCTAACTGACACCCTGCCTCAATTCGTCCTCTTGAACAAATCAACCCAATAAGCGCAGTTGCTCATAAAGCAGAAATTAAATGTCTTTTATACTGTAGCACCAACCAAATGGTGAATGAGACACTTAAAGTATTACAACACCTGGCCAAAAATAATTACGTCATGATGCAGTTAAGAGGGCTGATCCGCGGTCTACTACTGGGATGCAAGTCGGGACTTGATCAACCCCGGCTGCGTCGCCTGGGTGAGTGTGTATCATGTTGCAAAATCTGAAATATCCAATGACCTCAGGATACATTACTGAGGATGTTTCCCTGTGCATCCATGATATGGTTCTTGCATAGTGTTACCACCATGATGTCATCAGCATACATTTGTATTTCACACAGAGCATGCAGATGGCAAGGCATTGGTGTAGAGACTAAATAGATTTTTCAAGTAAAGGAATACAGCACCCCTGTCCATCTTAGATTTCACATTTTCATTTAGCTATATTTGGCTTCCAATCATGAGTACACAGAGCCTGTCTAAACGATGCATTTATTGGTTTAGTTATGGGACCAGACAGTGTCGCTTTATGCGTCTTTAACGTTATAGAGTCTATCCCAAATGCATCGACTGAAGCTGTAATAACTTACATTTTAACCATTGCATTTCCAGCCAGGGTCAGAGTATAGTTTAGTAATCTCCACTATGATCTGATTAGAGGTTCAACCATAATTGTTGTGCTGATGGAAGTTCAGGTTTAGATTTACTATAATTTTTTGTCATTCGTCTTTTATTTTCCCCTGGAGTCCCGCAGGGATCGGTGCTTGGCCCTCTACTGTTTAGCATCTACATGATATTAGATGTAAGTACAGTTTAACATTAGTTTTCACTGTTATACCAATGGATATTTTTTTATTTATTCCTACTCAATCCTTATAAAATCAAGATGTTGATCATTGGCCCTGCTGGTCATCAGCACCTGTTCAAGGACACCACTCTGACTCTTGATAAATGTATCATGAACCAAAGTGACTCAGAAAAAACTGTTGGTTTGACTCAACTCTCTCTCTTCAAATGTGCAATGAGAATATTACTAGAACTGTATTTGTTTTCATCTCTGCAATATCACTTGTTATGTTTCGGCTCAATTATTTTAACATATTGCTCTCTGGTCATCACATGTCTGGTATTAAAAGTTTGCAGTTTGTACAAAATGCTGCCGCCAGACTCCTGACAAGGAGGAGAAAGTTTGATCTATTTCCCCAGTACTAGCCAACTTGCATTGTCTCATGGGCCACTTGAGATGCGATTTCAAGGTTTTGCTCCATACTTACAAAATATTACACAGCTTAACACCTTCCTTTTCCATTGATTTAGTGGTACCATATGTTCCTGTCCGAAAGCTTTCTTCCCAACATGCTGGTCTTCTTGTGATCCAAAGATCTAAAAAGAAGTCTGCAGGTTCTAAAGTGTTTTCTTTTCGGGCTCTGGAATGCCCTACTCACAAATATTAGACCTCAAAAGAAATGTTTAAAACTCGACTTAAGACTTATTTGTATACTCCTGCATGTAGTTGAACTACTTGTTGGCCTGTTTGACTGCTGCTTCTTCGCTTTGTCCTGCCCCCTCCTCCCTGGCTTGGAGAGGGAGTGCGGTGACGATGACCGAATTGTATCTTGAGGTAAGAATTCTGCATCGACCAACTGGACAGGTCTGAGGTGGGCCTCCTCCTGTGGAGATTTACATGTTGACCAACCAGGACGGGTTTTGAGGCCAACCCACTTCTCTGAAGGCATCTTGACTTAATGCGGGGTTAAAATAAGGGGATGTTATTAATATTTGTCCACTGTAGGTTTATGATACGCTTTGAGACTCATTTGTGATTAAGGGCTGTATAATTATATTTGACATGACTTGAATTTTAGTCAACTCACTTGCCCTCTCTGAGAGATCAGGAATTGGCAATCAAGCATTAAATTCAATTATTAAAGGGGAAGTCTGTCAGAGTTGAGGAAGGTGAGGACCCAAACGCAGGGAAGCCAGGCAGGGGTAACTTAAAGGGCATTTATTAAACAGAAAACTAAGGCAAACAAGGAACTTGGAAAAACTTAACGACAGGAAACCAACTACAGGGAGAGGCGACAGGAACTGGCAACAGGGACAGGCAACAGAGACAGGCAACCGGGACAAGCGACAGGGACAAGCGACACTTAAAATGACATTGAACCAACAAGAACTGAAAGCAACCAGGGAACTAAATACACACAAATTGACGAGACAACGAGGAGCACCTGGACAAGACATGGAGGGTTGGAAGGACCGGATTGGTTGACACTAGGGCTTGGGTAAACGAGCACAGGTGGACACAATAGACAAGACGAGACAAGACACATATACAAGGCCAAAACATGAAACCAAATACTAAACCAAAAATAACAAATACAAATCATGACAAAGTCAACGCAAAAGAGAATATGGTCTATGCAGACCCACTAGTCAAAGCATGGCATTGTGATTAATATTGAATTTGTGGAATATGTATTAAGTAGCCAAAGCCACCTGCTGGAGTGTATCCCAGCTGACTCCGGGCAAAAGGCAGACTACACCCTAAACTGGTCGCCAGCCAGTCGCAGGGCACACAGACATTGTCACTGAGTGGGAAGCGATTCAACGCTGCTCGCACATCAGTGAACAATTACACGATAAGAATAACCACTAAATTTTAACACTAAAAAGATTATTTAGATGAAGAACTACTTGCTTTTGTTTCAGCTGTGACAGAAAAAAATATTTTAGTAATTGGCATTTCTGTTAATTTTAGCAGCTGTCGAAATTAATTTACTTTTTTTTTAATCTGTGAAAAGGTGAATCACCGGGTACAGTACCTGAAATACACAGAGTTGTAGTAGAAAAAAACATGTTTAGAATTCCACCGCAAAAACTATTAAACTATTTCAAAACATTAATCAAGGGTCCACTCAGAGTCAGAGTTGACCATCCCTGGCATAACACCAAACTGCATCAAAATTGATTCAGATTTTTGTACATGCTCAGTTAAAAGCTTTAACTGCCAAAAATATGTAACAGAATTTTAAAAATGGGTTTAAACAAATACATAGTTTTATTAAAAAAAAAGACCGCCAATGCAGTTTGCATCATGCTCTACCTTTTCTTTTAAAAGGACAGTTGTTTGACGTTAACAATGGCACTTATATAATAGGTTTGCATGTAAAAATGACTTAAAAAGCTCCCTCCTAAAAGACTCTGGAGTGATTTAAGGGCTTTTTTTGAGGATATTCACGACAAATTGGCACGCCCCCTTTGGAGCTTGGCTTGTATTTTTCTGGTCTCAGCTGTCTACACCACAGCAGTGAGGCGAGTGTTGTAATATTGCTCGCTTTGTCAGTTCTGTTGTCTAAAACGGCGACCAAAATGCAAATGCACATCACTATTCGTATCCACTACAACCTGTGAGAGTATCAAAGCGTTCTACACAATAGTTTGGATTTATTGACAACAAACGTGAGCTCATGTGGTCACCTCCACAAAATCAAAAATACCATGGCGCTCGATTCCCCCACTTACACAGGCTGAAGCGGACATGGTTATATTTAGGACATTTAGGTTCGCTAAAGTTGTGTCAAGTTTCAGGAGGCAACCAGGGTGTGGTGGAAGGTAGCATCATCCTGCAGGTGGGCATGGATCTTTAGACCCTCACCTCCCTGGCTAACTGAAGGACAACAGCGCGGCGAAGAGCAACAATTAGCTTGAGGTCGCTTAAACAAAAGACGCTCTCGCAACCTTTTTTCCAATTACCTCCTTACTGTCCAGCGCGCAGCTCCATGTGGTGGATAGATTTTGCATCTAAGGGCAGTCAAGTACGTTCATGTGTCAATGTTGGGTAGCGAGGTTCACGACCACACCGGTTGTCGTACCTTGGTGAAAAGTTGGACTTCAAAAACATGCATATTCGCCATATTCATTATAAAAGTAGGCCTTTTTCAAGTTGTCACTTATTTCTTAAATTCTCCAAAATTAATTAATAAAAAATAAAATGAAAAACAATTTCAGTTTCCTGATCAAAAAGATATAACCTGATATTGTTTGTGAAAATTGGGCCATCTCTGCATCATCTTTAAGCTATTCATTCATTTGGAGGGGAAGTAACTCATCTGCGAAGAGTTATGTTTTGGAACCAGATTCAAGTAAATCTTGTGTGCTTCCTTTTTTAAAACTCAAAATGTGGACCACTGTATGGCCATTTGACTGACATCTCGCTGCATGTCTGCATGACGTATGCGTGATGCGGTGCGCAGCACAATACCGTGTTCAGTAGAGTGTGAGTTGAATTCAATAATTTAAAAAATATACTATTATTATTATTATTATTATTTTGAATACAATAAAAAATGAATTGTTATTTTGAATTGTTTATTCGCTGTTGCTCTAGTTATTTGCCGTCAAAACTTAATAGTACCGCAATAATGAGGGCGGCTAGATAATGTAGCGTTTATGATCACATTTTGCCTTATACGTTTAATGCTGTGTGAGGTATGTTGGTTTGCTCTGTACATGTGTGTTACAATAATACATCAAGCTATTTGCGGCAGCGAATTCCCGCAGTAACCTTTCTTGTCGGCCTGGTGGTGTGTTTGCGCCTCCTGTCTTGCACCAGAGGTGTAACGACACTTTACTTTTCCCATTTCAAGGTTCGGTATTAGTGTTGGGCTCGACTAAAGCGTTTTAGCGAGCCGGAGAGCTTCATTTCACAGAGCCAAGATGCTGAACATGTGGAAGGTTCGGGAGCTGGTTGATAAAGCGTGAGTATATCGAATATATTTCTCCCTGTTTGTGTACGGAGTTTACCTGTTTGAAAGAGACACGTATCAAAAACTTTGACGTCACATTGCTCGAACAAGTTAGCTAGCTTGTACGTTGCTAATCATTAGACGGCAGAGAACAGACACTATTTCCTCAAATAGCATTTATATGTTGGTGTTACGTTAGTGTCGGCTGATATGAGATCGCTTGTATTGTCATGACACTTAGTGCGTTGCTGTTGTTTCTTCCTGAGAGGTCAGAGCAGTTAAGAAAGTTAGCCAACATGCTAATTTCTTAGCGTACTGGCTAGGTGGCTAACTGACCAGGCTAGCCAGCTAAGCTAGTTTGACAGCTTAGTGAGAACATTGCGATGACACAAGCTCGACGCCTAGTTTTAAAGATTCTTATTTAAATACATAAACTCGCTGTGTGGCGTGGCAGTTATGTTACTTTTACTCACTTTAGCTACACTGTATTAATGTGCAGTATGTGAACGTCTGTGTCTTACGCCGAACACGACGATCTTAGACGGTACTCAACGATTAAAGTAATTTTGTCACGCCACCACGTATTTCCACATAATGTGGCACTAAATACGGTACGCGGGGTCCCAGGTTGGCCCATTAAGTCCGAAGTCTTGCGAAAAATAAAATAGAATACTAAATAAGATGATATGAAGGAGAGATGGAGAGACGCTTTTTTACTGTCCTGTATTGTTTTTGTTTTATATTAGAGGTGCTGCAGCGTATTTCTAATCATTTGCGCTAACAAAATGTTCATGTTCTCTTGGTCATTAGGTCAATGTATGAATTCAGGCTGTTAACAAGTGTAATGATTTAACCAGCCTATGCAAATAATTCCGCTTTACACTGATTCCTAGATGTCAGTCCTTTATAATATCAGTTGTGGTGTGTGCTAAGCATAAGACAGAAGTGAATATTTGTACTAGCTTTGAACTCAACTAGCAACTTCACCATCTTTTTACGTGTGAAGAAATTGTTTTAGCTTATAGTACCCTGACAGACAGTAAGTCATCAATGTACATCTTTTTGGGGTAAAAATCTGTAGACTAGGGCTTTTTTCTGTATAAGAGGAAACAAGATGTTGAAATTAAGTATTTCAAAAAGCGGTCTTGGGTGTTTAAATGTTTTGGCAAGTGTAATTTGTTCTTTTTTTAGTATTAACACACAGAATTAAGTTTTTTTTTTGCATTATTCGCAGTGATGTTATGTAATTTGTGTAACACGTTTATGACTGCGTGCTTGGGTTAACTTTAGTTTGTTTAGTTTATTCATGTCGAGGAAGAAGGCTGGGTGTGTGAATATTAAAACACTTGAGATCATGAGAATCTACAAACTTATGACTCACGACGGAAATGTATGTGATAGTGCATCACGGTCAGAACTCTGAGAAACGCAACTTCCACTTCATCGTCAATATCAATGTCACGGTCGCCACTGAACAGAAAAAGCATTGCATCACCGCATCCTTTCTGAGTGCCCCTTTAGCAGAATACATGATGTTCAGTATCCTAAATAGCCTGAGTATACATTCTGATTGTAGAACATACAGAAAGAAATTGATTAATTGTCATAGAGTTTTATCAAGGAAACATTGATAAACGGGGAGTTATATACATAGAACAAGTTTAATAAAATTGATACTCGTAATGGTGACACTACAGTGTGTTGCTGTTCGTTTGCCATGGGCTTATTTTTCTCATCCAAAGAACACCGTCTTCCAAGTGTTACCAGCCCACACAACTGGACGTAGTGACGCAGCCTGTCTCCACGACCACAGAAAAGGGTGTGTCCCGGTTTGACTACCACCAAGTCAATGCTGCTCTTTCAGGCCGTATGCTGAGGTGGCATGAACATGTGAGCATGTTCTCGATCCAAACATTGCCGCCACCTTGTTTTGGCTGAGGCTCAGTTTCAAATTCATTAGTTATTTGTAATAAAATGTTAGGTTATAGAATACTGTAGATAATGATTCTTCCGTCTTTAGAAATAATAAACCGTGCTTAACTGACTCTCACAATAAACATGAGAACAGTAGTGAGTACTGTACTTGATACATATGCAGTCCAACACAAATCTTTCAGTGAGACCAGTTTCCTTCTGATTGATTTGAATTTAGATTTGTATCTCCACGTTTTGAAATGTCAATTGACTCACTAGTTTCAAACATTTATTTTACTGTACAGACAGTAGTTTAAGTAAAATTCTTAATTCTTTCAAGTGTAAAAAGAAGTTAACAGCTGAGTAGTAAAAATTTAAATCTCACACCTTGAATATGAGAATGAACTAAAGGAAGTGGAAAGTAAGGCTTGCTGAAATTGAGTTGACCTTGGACATTATACTTTCTAACATTCTTTATTGTCATTGTTGAGTGTAGTAGGAAATTTACTGTTGTAAAACAAATCCTTAGAACAATACATTGTCCATTTGACATTCACTCTATCTTGGACACTGAGTACAATGACAAAGGGCATTCAGATTCTGATATGACATGATTGGAGTGATGCAATGGAAGGATAACTGCTTGTGCCTGGCAGGTTAGTTGTCACATAACGGCTGCTACAACTTTGCACTATTATCATTGTCAACTTGCCTCCCAAACACGAATCGGCAAAACATTCTTGAAGTTTGTCAAGGCTAATTAAGGTCATGTCTTAAGATTTTTAGAAGTTTGGCCCATTATTTTGATGTCTCTCATGATGTTCCATTAACTCATTTTGAGGTCACCTATCTTTCTGAAATGTTGGCCAGTTTACAAAATGGAAGTGCGTGGGGGTTACTCTATCATGGAAGATGGCCTCACAATCTTTTTTTGAAAACGTTTATTCTTTTGTGGGTCAACCTCTACATACTTTGTCAGCATTTTGGTGCCATTTTGTGACTGTTCAATGAGGCCACATTCTAACCAGAAACAGAAGTTGCATCATGTTGTTCTGAGGGGTCGAATGGATAAATGCAACACGTGATGTGGCGTCAGTTTGTATTGTCACAATTCTGAGAATTTTTACAGATGGCTGAACCTCCATCATTAATTACAATATGCATGCTTCACCGGTGTTGCTGTTTTTTGTTTTTACATTTACAGTTAGACAAACCAATTCGTGTTTTGTTGACCTACTTTTTAACTTTATTTAAAATGTCACAACGAAACCTCTCTCTCTTGCTCTCTCAAGGGGCTGCAGTTGTTGGGCCCCTCTGTATGGTCAATTTTCATTGACACTTTTTATGTGTTTTTATTTGAAGCCAATTTACTTTTGGTTGTTTGAATTCATGTTGTTATCATTATTAATAATAATTATAATAACAACAGCTGGGTTCATCCAGAACTCTACCCTTTGTCCCGCTGCCCAGACCTACTGAAAGAACAAGTGGGGGTATTAATGACTATTTCTGGTACTATTTTAAACAGTGACTACGTAATTTGGATATTATATACCAAACATACTGTTCACTTAAGCAACATTTCTTGTGTATGCTTTCTTTTCTCGCTCTCCCTCGCTCTCTCTCTCATTTATTTATTTTCTATTCTCCTTCACAGAACCAATGTGGTGATGAACTACTCAGAGGTGGAGACTAAAGTCAGAGAGGCCACCAATGATGACCCCTGGGGACCATCAGGACAACTAATGAGTGAAATTTCAAGGTTAGCACAACAATCCATGATGTTAAGGGTCTGCTGTGCCCATTATATTTTTGGTCCATTTTACTTTGAAACAGCATAATTGTAAATTGTGTTACATTTTCCATTTACTCTTGCATGCCGTTTCTCACACCTCTAATATATTGACAGAGACAAGAGGTGTGACCATTCAAAGTCAGATTTTGGTATGTTGCGTTAGTTTGGAAATATTAGCAATGATACTATAAATTTTACAGCCATGCCACTGTGGTTATACAGTGTGTTAAAGTAGAAAAACAGTGTTCATCCCCTTTCTTGTATTAAAGGGACACTTGATTGGGCTTAACATTGGCACTTGTATAATAGCTATCAGGAGTGTCCCGATACGTTTTCCACTTCCAATCCAATACCGATATTGTGGCCTAAAGTCATGTCCGATTCCGATATCCTCCGATACGATATGAGTGGGAATGATACATGCTGTAATATATTTTTCACTCAGAATTGTTAGAAGAAACTTTATACCAGGCATCACCAAATGGCGGATCCGGACCGCGGGATGATTCGGACCGGACCCATGGCCAATCTATGATGATTTTTTTTCAGGGCGCATTCGCAAACGTTGGCGCTGCAATTCTAGTAAATACGGAAAAGGCGTCACTGATTTGAGCCAATCAAATCTTTTGTTTACGATCCACTGCCAATTGCGCAGCAGACCGGAAGAGAGTGCTGCTGACAGTATGCCTTGCTTAAAAGTTAGCGAGGTCGATGCGTCTTGTTTTAAATGAATGGACGGAGAAATTTAGTTTCGTTCTGGCTGCAGCCAATTCAAAACCAGTGTGCATCATATGCTCCGAGACCGTCGCAACATTGCGAAGCGCCACAACAAAACAAAGCACCGCCCTTTTGTGCACAGTTATCCGCTGACGTTTGAGGTGAGCGCACGTAAAAACATCGAACTTTTTACATTTTCGTTTACATCCCAGTGGCATGCAAACGAATGTTCACTAAAAGTATCATGGATTTTGGGGAAACATAAAAAAACATTCAGTGATGGGGAAGTTGTGAAGGAGTGCTTAAATGCGGTTGCACAAACATTATTTAAAGGAAAACACAAAGCCCAGATGTGTGAAATAATCTACCAAATCCCAATGGCCCTGACTCCGTTCCAACCCAGATTTAAGTCACTGGCAGGGCAGTCACAAACTCATTTTTCTCATTAAGAGAAGTTAAAAAAAATATTTAAAAAAAAAAGTGGTGTCAAAGCTCATTTTGAATTAGTTTTTCATGAGGACAGCCATTTTTATTGATTGTGTACTGAACATGTTGACCTGTTTTACTTGGATAATTAGGCTTTCCGTTTTTTTTAGGCTGATAACTCTTTGATTTAAAAAAAAAAAAAAGGTAAAAGATGTTAACTCAGTGCTTAGCACTTAATATATTTCTGCAGGAGATATTTTACAGTTTTTTTTCTGGAAGCGGCACCCTTAAATTTCTGGAGCCACATTTTCTTGAATGTGAAATAAACACCTTATATTTGTTTGACTGGCAAAGATGTTTAATGGGAACATTGCTAAATATTTAGTATATAAGTGCGCTCTGTTGAAAATGACTAAATATTGAAACTATATAAAAATGTGAACATAGGCTAGACATTAAGGGAAGTTGGACTTTGGTTCGGACCTTTTAATTGGAAGAAATTTTCGTCGTGGACCTCTGTGACTTTTAATTGAATACCTCTGCTTTATACTATTAACCCAAACAACAGTAGTCAGCAACAGTTGGTATGAGAATATATTTACCCCATTTATTCCAAACATGGGGTGCATCTTACTATTAAATGGATGCATACATAAAGTTACTAGTTACCTAGTTCACAGTAATGTAATCAAAGTGCCGTAATATTCATGTAACTTGAATACATTTAATTACTTTTGGATTGCAAAGTGTCCCCACTGACGAAATGGCGCGCCCCATGTACGATGGTGCCCTACGCAATGTAGTGTAAATGCATCCTCACGCTTCTTCATCTGAACCCTCGGATCGCCAGCCGCCCTCAAGCCTCCATCCGGGCCCACGACCCATCGTGGTGGCTGACCACCGAGGCGAGCCTGCGTTACAAATCTCATTCAAGTTAATGAGAGCAGCGAGTGGGCGCATGATTTTTATGTTTTTTAACCACAAACTTATATCTATATTTTTCAATGAATATGGTGACTCCCAGACCGTCTTCACTAGCTCCTGTACCGAAGTGGTTGTTTTAATCACATGGGCTAATCACGCTCGCTCTCAACGCTGCTGGATACAAGAATACAATACAATACAATTTTATTTATATAGCGCATTTCACAACAGCTGGAGCTGTAACAAAGCTCTTTCCATATGCCGTCATGTAAATTAGCAAGTAATTAGAACAACAGGTGCGGATTCCCGAATGGACTGCTTGTCTATTAGTGCTAATCTCGGACATTTTGGATGTCGTCTAATAAAATCTGATACTGTTTTTTTGGCTGATATCGGAATCCAATCTGATACAAATTATCGGACACATGAGCAAAGTGTTGTCCATGTTCGTGGGCTTGATAGTACACACTGCTGTTGTCCAAAACAGTAACATTCATGAAAATCAGTTGAAAAATGAGCAAGAGGTTAAAAGATTGAGATGCCGCAATTGAATAATTCCGTGCCTTTAACAAGATGACAATTTGTGTTGCTAAAACTCTGGTGAATGTTACTTGAATCACTGTTGTATTCAATTTAATTATTTGCTCTTGACACTATCCCATGAAAAGGTGTATAATGTTGTTTGACACCGCTTCTGACCACTGGATATGTTTTTTCCATTTTATTGATTGTTTTTTAAATTCTTTTATTGTGTAGTCTATACAAAATATATGTTATGAGGAAACAGAGAAAATATATTACGAAATTGCCTTTCATGTAATTATTATTCATCCATCCGTTATCCAACGCTTATCTCATCACGAGGGTTGTGGGCATGCTGGAGCCTATCCCAGCTGTCTTCAGGCAGTTGGCGGGGTACACCCTGAATATGTTTCCAGCCAATCGCAGGGCATACATAGGCAAATAACCATTCACACTCACAATCACACCTTAGGACAATGTAGAGCATCCAATTAACCTACCATGTATGTATTTGGAATGTGGGAGAAAACACATCTAGGCACAGGAGAACATGCAAACGGCACACAGGAAGGCCGTAGTCTTGAATCTAACCCTGACCTCTGCACTGTAAGGCGGGCATAGTAACCAATCGTCCAATGTCCTTTATGGATTATATATTTTTCGTGAATTGATTCACCGAGAATCTATATTTATTTTTGTCAAATATCGGTATGGGCGTAAAAGTAATCCATAGCTCTCGGGCCGTAATTTATATGACTATTATTGATCCTTTTTTTGCAAGAATCTTACATGAGATCATTTGAGTGAACTCAACATTTGCCCACGAACAATTTTACAAGACATGCCAATAAAATGTTGGCTGTGATGTATTTTAGATGAATACCTTACCTGTTTCTTGTTTCTGTAATTGTGTCAATGTTCAGAGCAACCTTCATGTATGAGCAGTTTCCCGAGGTGATGAACATGCTGTGGACCCGAATGCTGAGAGATAACAAAAAGAACTGGAGGAGAGTCTACAAGGTCTGTTGGCCATGTAAAACAAACTCTTTGCATAGATACAATATGTAAAACAAGGACAAAGACACATGGTCACATTTGAGAGACCCTTTTGATAACGCACCTAAGATTATTTTACTATTCATTTAACAAATCTAACCTATATGTGTGTACAAAATTAATACTCATAGTATTATGTCCTGTGTTGCAGTCCCTACTGCTGCTTGCTCATCTAATCAGGAATGGATCAGAGCGGGTTGTCACAAGTGCCAGAGAACATCTCTACGACCTGAGATCATTAGAAAGCTACCACTTTGTTGGTAAGGGTTTTTCCCCTCTTCTTCTAATTTACTCAAGATTTCTTTGGCAGTTTGGGAGAGGGGTGCATATGCCAGCATGTGAAGCCACTGCAACTCATTGTCACTTTAATTCTTAAGTTCTGCTTTGATAATGAGAGGCTTTCTTTGAACAGAATGTTAATTAACAAAAGCTTTAGTGTGAGCTATGATGAAAGCTTTGCTTATTCCACACACACACACACACACACACACACACACACCCCCGCACACGCGCTCACACACTCCCCTAAAGCTGCTTTCATTATTTTTAGCCATGTGTGTATTTAAGGTGCAGCAAGCAAGAGCATCCATTTTCTGCTCAGTAATGGTTATATATAAATCTATCAGTGTATGCTAATCCTAATTTAAAAGTAACACTTTTTTTTAATCAGTCCATGTTGTAATGTTCCCTATATTTACTGTTCCTAGATGAGCATGGGAAGGACCAAGGAGTGAATGTGCGCCAGAAGGTGAAGGATATGGTGGACTTTGTCCAGGATGATGAAAGGCTGAGGGAAGAGCGGAAAAAAGCCAAGAAAAACAAAGATAAATATGTTGGTGTGTCTTCCGACAGTAGAGGTTACAGAGGTTACTGTAAGTCCATTGTTCCGAAAATCTAACCTAATCTATGTCCCTTTTACAAAAAAAAAAAAAAATATTTGAGGTGAACCTCCTGCTGTGATTTCCTCCAGCGGGAGACAGGTACGACTCCAGTGAAAGCCGGAACCGGTGGGATGATGACTGGGAGAGTAACAAAGGACAGTTCCCTTTTAGTGATAAGTTGGGAGAGATCAGTGACAAGATTGGAAGCACTATTGACGATACCATCAACAAGTTTAGGAAGAAGGACAGAGACGACTCACCAGACCGATTCAGGTAAGGGGAGTGAGTGGTAGTGTCCCAAAGATCAACAATTATCAAATATCTGTTGTCTCTAATTTCTTATTAACATTATTATTATTCCTTCTATGAATTTAATTTTCCGCAATAGTGTACATGACCCTGGGAATGAGGTGTATTACTTTTTTGAAAGATAGTTTAGTTCGTAACATATAGAGTGCATTAAATGGCTGACCATTTTGAGCAATAACATACATCACCACTTGGAAAATATACACCAGAAATTGAAGATAAATGAGATGGAAATTAAAGTTGTAGGCGCAATGTCGTTTTGCCAACCGTTATGTTATTTTTAATGTTTTATTCTTTATTTTTTGGGGCTATATTTAGACTGGTGTGGCTAGTCATCGTCTTGGATGTGTGGCTACTAGGCTTGTTTTTTTTTTTGTTTTGGGGAGGATCATGCATTTCTTTAGAAGGAGATAGCTACATCATGTCTATTGAAGTTATTGCGACCTTTGGCTCGTCCTATCAGGTGTCACCACAACAAGTCACTTATGATTTAGAAATAACACATTCAGCATACAAGTATCAAATAAATGAATTTATTTAATCCACGTCTTATGAACAAATGATGTGTCCTATTTTTGTTCGTGAATCAATTTGTAACTTTATTTGGGCAAATTTAGGTGCTAAATTACTTTTTAAAATTGTTGTAAAAATGTAGTCACGATAAGTGGTTTTAATTTTTTTTTTATCTGTAAATAAAAACCACACCAACATTGGTGAGTTAAAACCCAATAGAATTATCAATGAATGCCTAATAGTATGTAAAATACTACAAAATAACGGCAATTGTTATATTTGTCTATTCAGCCCCTCTGCAACTGATGTTTTGTGAGTGATAAGAATTTGACCTCATTGAAGCTTCATTCAATGGTTGTTAACTCCTGATGAGAATGTACAAGTCAAACTGCAAAAGGAAAACGCTGGCAATGAAGAATGAAGGGACTTTTTTGTTTTTTTTCAATCATTCACATTAAATTTTGTAAGATTTTCAAAGGAGATAGCTTGTGCAATTTTCCCCAAATGTAAACACTTCCCAAGTGTTGTTTAAGAGCAAAACTGACATGCTTTCGTCAAACTACCCCAAGGATCAGGAATGAGGGTACACTTTTCACCCATCTTTGCAAAGCCCTGTTGAAATCAGCTTCTTTGATGGGGTGATCATGTCTCGTGCAAATGAGCCCCTGCTCACTCTGCCTCCCTCTAATGCGGTGTGACAAGAAAAGTTCAGCTATGCAATACCAAGAATACCAGGGGATGAGCTAGGTACTTGCTAGTTTCTTCTTGCGCTCAAGCACCAGGCTCGAAACTGTAAAAGCATCAACTGTGCTTTCACTTGCACTTTGTCACCAAGCTGCTGATTTACGTCAATTACTGTGCGCATTCAGCAGACGCTTGGCCAAGAACAAATACCTTAGCACAAAATCCATATTTTCTCTCATCCCTAAGATTTGTATGTGATCACTTTTATACGGGCACAATTATTCAAAATATCAAGGTATCTCAAGCAAAGAGCATTATGCATGGGCTTTCTGTAATTTGATCATTTCCCCTTGACCAGTGACAATGAGGAGGAGCGAGGTCGCTCGTCGCAGAATGGCAAATCGGGCAAAGAGTTCAAAGACGAAGAAGAGACTGTTACCACCAAGAGTGTACAAATAGTCCAAGCAACAGAGACTACAGCCACCCGCAAGAGAGGCGGCGTCCCATCTAAGAAAGTGGACTTGGGGGCGGCGGCCCAGTACACAGGAGACAAGAGCCCTAACGATACCACCAAACAGGTTGTGTGTTAATACACTTAAGATAAACTTCAGGTGGCTGTAAGTTGTTGCTGTTCTGTGAAAAACACGTCCATTTATTTTTCACATTAATGGGGCTTCTGCGTTATAGACGTTCTATGAATAAAACTTTTCAAAAAAATCACTAAATTGGATGCGTGTTTTTCACAGGACAGGGACAATATCCTCGCTTTCTGACCTATCTGTATTCTCTATTACAGCCACAATCAGCCGCAATCCAGCCTTCAAGTAGTGGACTTGTTGACCTTCTAATGGTGGACTCAACACCTTCACAACCTCCTTCCACTGGTATAATTTTGAGTTACTTAATGCCATTTTTTAAACTGGGCTTTAGAGGATGTAATATCAGTGTTAGTATAGCTAGTTGTGTCTGTTGAAGTTCTCATCAACTGCTCCCTCCATAAAAAAAATGTACATGCTTTTTATAGTGGGTGTGTTCCAAATAATAGCTGTTGTCAGCCACATTGCATTCCTGATTTAACCAAACTTTGTGCTTGGACCAGCAAAAAATGTGCTAGCTAGTTAAACAGAGCCCCAACACCCACCTTCCGATTTGAAAGACTCATGCACCTACCGGTGGCTGTTCAAAAATTGAACCTGAAAACCTCACAGTGTAAAAGATCAGATTTACAACCACTTCCGTTTCCATCAGAATAAGCAAAGCTTCACTGCATCTTAACGAAACATCTTCATCAACCTACCTACCTACCCATTGCGTGAATGAATACTGCAGTCTGATGTAACTTAAGATTTTGAATCTGAAACATGCAGTGTGTCTGTTTATTTTTTTGCGCGCACACTGCAGCAAAATCAATCCAGTCCGTACAGTGACGTTGATTTGTTGAGTCTGTGCACCTGGCTTTTCCAGGCCATAGGAAATGCCGAGCTGATGGTCTAACAAGATAGCTGTCAAGCTAGTTCGCTTCAAACCGACAGTTGTGCACTTGTCACAATATGCAGCTGCTGGTGCTAGCGTCATATTTTGGGGACAGTTGGAGGAGAGAGCTAATGTATAGGAACTAAGTGCACCAGATGTTTTTTGGCGTAGTCCCTGGTGAGTGAAGAGGGCGGGAGGACCGAACAGATGTCACCACCCCTCCTCTTTGCCTAACACTCCTGAACACACTGAAGGAATGCTAACTGTCAGCTGAGCACCTGGAGCTCTTCTCTCACATGGACATCTTTGACTTTTTCTCGTTGCAGACTTGATGAGTGGATTTGCCGACTTCTCTTCACCTGCCGCTTCTGCCGGCCTTTCCGCGGGATCTGGTAGGATTCAAGACTTTCTTTTAAGTGTGCGTTGTGGCATTGTAGCTACTCCAGCATTCTACTAGAATATTCAGAAGGAAAGCTGGCCATATGGCGCATGCTACCTGCTCTGCATAACAAGAACAGACACACATCAGCTCCGGTTATGGATGACAAGGAGACAGGGAAAGAGGAAGACGGGGTGTGGGTGGATGGGGTTGGAGAGGAAGTTGAGACAGAGAGACAACAAGCAGAATCAATTCAATTAAATTTTAAAATGTGGCATCAGTTATCACTGAGAAAACCAACCATAAAAATGGACTGAGAAGACTTAGACTCAACTGTTGATTTGCACTTCCAGGTCTGATTTGTTTGCAGAATGGCGTAGTTATCTATACTCCATTTATATCAATATCACCGCAACCGTCGCACAAATGGCTTTTTTGTTGCACTTTCATCCTGCAGCCGCACCAGTACCCAGCAACAATGCAGACTTTGGAGAGTGGAATGCATTCCCTGGTGGCCAGATGCCAGCTTCTGCTCAGCCTGTAGACACCAGTGGAAATGACCTTTTTGCAGCCATGAGAGCCGGTCCTGCTCCTACCCCTGCCCCAGTCACCGCTGCGGGCGCCACATCGTCCTCAGCAGATCTATTTGACTTGATGGGGCCAACTCAGACATTTTCTTCGTCTCAGAGCCTCAACTTCAGCATGAATAGTACACAGAGCATGAACACCACAGGCCTGCCTCAGTCGAGGTCACAGGTATGCATGGTTGCACTCATACGCCAATGCATCCATTCTTAATAATTTATCAATATGCTTAGTATTACATGACATCCGTTTCTTGCTGACATTTTTGGAGGAATTGCTTTTGACAGATTTGGAGTGCTGATATGATCAGTTAATGTTGCTTGACTGATGTGTACGATTCAAAATGTCGAGAGGGCATGCGATATAGAAATTACTCAATCAAAAATACTTACTACTACTACTACGAGAGCATCACTCCATAACATTTGTTCTATAATAGATATATAACCTGATAAACAGTCTTTTAGCGATAATCTCATGAAGGTAAAGCCTTTGGTGAATGTTTTTTTTTTCATTTAAAAAAAAACTAAAACTTGACAAAATGAAATAAGCTAAAGGATACTCAAAGGTTTGACGTGATAAAACATGGCATACAACATATTAACTGGGTGGTAAGTTTGAAGGAGAAAACCTTTTCACTCACTTCTTTGGGGAGTTTGGCATTGTTCATTTAAATTAGCTATTGCCAAAAACTAAGCAGAGATAACTGCTATTCTGCATTAAGTATTAGGACAGGAGACATGGCCTTTTGTGACATCTGCTGTCGAAACTGCTAAAACAATGTTGCCTCTGGAGACTCATCATCTTGCCAATAGGTGTTTTTTTTTTCCAACTCCAGAAACAAAAGACAGATCATGATCAAGAGAACATGACAGTGAAGAAACAAAAGACATAATTACTTCAACACAGTCACATGATCAAAGGTGATTATTACATGTAGTGTTACTTACAAGGAAGTAAATAGGGAGTCAGTAAATGTATTCATGACTTGAAATTACAGTAAATACATTAATATATTTAGAAAAAAAAACATTCACACCCCTGCTACTTTTTAAATATTAATATTGGAAGTGATACTACAAAAACACCACGCACAAGACCTTTCTTCGATGTCATGGGAGATGCACTATTTATTATTATTTTTAAACCTTTTATTGCAATTATGTCAAATTTGAATTTTAATATTTTTTTTTAAGTCATAGTTCCACTAAAGTTGTTATTCCAAAGACAATACGTAAACATAGCTGCAGTGTGCAGCTGCAGCATCAGATCCCGTGCACAAGTTGATAAGTATAATTAGGCGGCTTAGTGAAGAAATGCTGCTCCCACGAGTGAAAAAACACTTTGATTTTGTCTCTATGAGGGCTTGTTTTCCTCATCAGGCTTTGGGATGTTTGGGATCAACTAGATACTCGTTTTTTTTTGCTATGCCTTAATTCTGCTCTCATGCCCTAGGAACTATAGCCAAATGTAAGTAGCGGCTCTGAATGGTACAGGGTCTCCCCCAGTAAAACAGCTAATTCTCAGTGAGGCAAAAATAGAGGCGAATCCCAATTCCAATGAAGTCGGAACGTTGTGTTAAACGCAATGATAAAAGATGTTTAACCTATAAGTATTTGAATACACTTAAAAGTCATTATATGTAATGCTCAAACAGATAAACTTGTTTTTGGAGCGTCCTTGTCATTCATAAGCAAAGATGGGATGAGGTTCACTTCTGTGAACTGCGTGAGAAAATAGGTCAACAGGAGGACCATGTTCCTCAATGTACAATTTCAAGGAATGTAGGGATTTCATCATCTACAGTCCATAATTTCATCAAAAGGTTCACTGCATATAAGGCCGAAAACCAACATTGAACGGCGGTGACTTTCAATCCCTCAGGTGGCATCACAGTTACTCTGGGCTCAGTTAGTGACCGGTTATCACACATGAACGTCACCTGACCAAACAGAAAACAGTGCTACTGTGATGTTGTTTTCCGTCGACAGCAAGTGGCAAAATGGCCACTACCCGCGATGTACAAGAACTGGTGGATTGAATTCATATTTTGTAAATGCAATATTAATTAGGATATCGTGTTTAGATTCCACCTTTCCTTTAAAATAATTGAGATCAGAACTTGGGCCTACAGCTCTTCATCATCCTTTTGTGCCGTAGTGGATATTACGGTATTTTCACGACCATAAGGCACACTTTAAAGTCCCAAACATTCCCCAAAACAAACGAGATGCCTTACAATGCGACGCGCCTTTTGAATAGACTGAGACCCATAGAACTATACACGTGCAATTTGATGGACCATCGGGCCTGATTCCCTTAGGGCATTCAGAGTGCTTGTTAACATACCCTGCTGGTCAAAGTCTTAGTCTACTATGCTATGAATTGACTGTGACAAATAGATTATGTGAATATGTTTTTTGGTGATGGTGCAGGAGAAAGCTGGTCAAAAGGTCAGCTGTCCACGATGTCATAGTCTGTCTTATGTCATGTTATTGCAAGCAAGAAACATCACAACAGACTTAGACAAAAGAGCTTAGACAACAGACAAAAGCAAAAGTACAACAACAAACAAAAGAAAAACAAAATAATCACTGCCCAAAGCACACCACTCACATCTTGCTAAACAGCCATGTGGTTTCGCTCAGGGTGATTGGCTCACAGAATCCATTGCTGTATTCTTTTTGTGTTATTTTTATTTCTTTTTGGGATATGACTCGCATGAGAGATGCATGTTTTGTGTTAATTTTACTTATTTGTGTCATTGTTTGCTTGTATGGTGGTCAGAGATATTTTTGGTTCTGATTTAAAACTGTGCCCCTAAGGAGTGTGGTGAGCAGTGACATCCCTCCCCTGACGTTACTGATCAGCTGTATTGTCATTAGAGTTCTTCCTGTAGCTGAGGTGCTTCAATTGACAAAGATGCCTTGCTCTACATGAGAACTAGCACGTGCGAGCTTGCATGCGCTAGCTAACATGCGCCTCATAGTACGGCATGCCCAGTGTAAGTGTTAAATTACAGAAATAGCACCCTCTACTGTGCTGCACACTTTCATACAGCGCGTCTTTTGGCCGTGAAAATCGGGTACCATTTTAGCACACATTATTTCTCTCACTTAATATAAATGTTCTTTTCTCTGTCAAGGACAAAGAAAATGACCTCAAGACTTGTATAATTTTAATACTGTTGCTTATGTAGTGTCAAAATCAAGATTTCTTTGGTGATGTAAAAACCTAATTTTTATTTATTTATTACAAAGGTGGTTAAGACTGCACTCCATTTTTATTTATGCCTTTGCCAGCCCCTACAGAACATTGGGGCGCCTCTCCAACCGCAGACTGCTCAGCAGGGAGTCGTTTCTCAGGGTGCTGCAGCCAAAGCGTCGCTCCCTTCCACGTGGTCAGACCACTCGGTGAACATCAGCCTCGACTCGCTGGGTCCCGGCATGCAGGCGCCCAAGCAGAGTCAACCCACCCTCAACACACTTCAACAAGGTAACAGAAAGACGTCGACATAAATTTTAACTCTGTGACCCAGCTGCTTTTAAAGCATCCCGTCTATCATACAGTGTAGTATGTGATTGCATTCAACAAGGAATTAATTTGTTCCTGGAACCACTTGGTTCAAATTCAACATGAAAGGCTTGAACACTCACAAGTAGGCTAACTAGGAAAATGCTCATAAATAATCAATCATTCAGATCATTAAGAATTTTGTCAATCTGGCAATCTTTTGGCAATGTTGTCCTCATGAATGTGGCAGCAAACAGCCAGGCTTGGGATTAATTTGATTTCATCAACAGTGAAACCTCTTATCCCTTCCAGCAATAGAGAGACACAAAAATGACATTTCAACATTTTTAAGAGTAATACACATGTAAAAATATTTCGCCACTGCTCTCAGCAAAACACTTATTCTCAGTGCTAATGACAAAGAGTAGTTAAATCCATCACCAACTGTCCTCACGTATTTCTTAGTAGCTGTGGCTTTCCAAATTAAGAGCAGATGTGTAACGACCGTTAGTCTGAAGAGGCATGGACAGCAAGTCTTGGGTATTAAAGAACTGCCGTCATTCTGCCTCTTTTACTCGTTGGAAGCTGGCAAATTCCTGGATTGGGAAACCCCAGCAATCCCGCAGCGGTTCAGTACACACTGGATAGCAAGCTGCGAAACAGCTGAAAAAAATGACTGCTACATTTACCAGTGTGAAAGAGGCTTAACTAGCAAACAATTGGAAAAGGAAGTTTGTATTTGAATTTAACCAATCAGTTGTCAAGACATGACAAAATTTCCTCTAACTTTACATAAATCTGAGCATTCACACAAACTCCGTAAGTCTTCCTTGGACAACGGTGAGCAACATCAGACATTCAACATCGGCCAAGCCAGTATCACACCTGTCCAAAACCTGAGGTCATAGTAAGTTACACGATATTGGTATGTTACAAAAAAATTCAAACCACCGATTTATCAAAGTTTAGCATACCATTGAATAGAGATTTGTGACACGGATAAAATGAGCCCATGTTTGGAAGAATTCGTTAAAGGCGTAGTGTGTCGAATTTAGTGGCAAACTAATAGAATCCAACGACCTAAGTTCGAAGTGTGTGCTGTTTGAAGCACGCGCACTACGGTACAGAAGAGAGATCACACTTCGCAAGCTTACCACCAAATTCTTCAGCAGGGATGCAAGCAAAATATCACAAACAACTTCTAGTATTACCTCAAGTGCACTGCATTTGTTACGATGTAGTCATTGATTCAGCAAATTTGTCTTCTTTGAGTCTACATCGCAGAAAGATGGCGGTGAGACATGTTGGCGTCCTGTACAATGAGGCGCTACGCATGTAATATAAATAGCGATTGCGGAAGCTACGGTTGTTTTTATTGTTGTTGTCTTTTTTCTTAAAGCTATGTTAATGTGCAAAAAAAAAGGGGATTCACATATTGAATTTCTTTTTTTTTTAAATGAATCAACTTTAAAAAAAAAAAAACACACAACACACTGGACCTTTAAGATTTAAGGATTTTATGCCACATTTTATGTCATGACTCAACCCAAATGTACTTGAATTGTCCAGAAATCCAATCAAGCAATTTTTTTTAATAATCAGTTTAATAAATTATGGCTTCAATATTTGCCATTTTATAATACAAAACAGATAGAAAGTGAAGCTTGGCCGAAGAGACACTATTCATCATCAATATGTAAGGATAGAAATGTTGCAGAATGTAATTACAAATTACTGTAAAAGAGTTGAGCTGCTTCACTTGTTGGACAAAAACTATTAAGGACTTCCCAGGAAATATGCAAAATTTCTCCAATTCACACTCTTTAGATTCGGTGATACTCAACAATATTCAATGTTTCTTGTGGTCACTATTAATAAGATAACTTAAGATGTCTGGTCATTGGAAGAGATTTTTAAAGCAGGTCAAAGTGGCATATATTACATAACTCACATTTTCTAAAAAAAATGACTAGAAGTAGTGGGTGGGGCGGCTCTGACTATCTTTTCCTCGGGCATCGAAATGACTATCTATGGCCCTGGACTGAGCCATCAAAGTGTGCTCATTGATGTCTGGTTTATTGATGACGTGAGGCAGCGCTGAGCTGCAAGAACTCAAGTAAATTGCACCACACGTTAGCCATCGACACTTCGACGTTGCGGTAATGATGCTACATCAACAATGCCTAGCAAATTAACTTGGCGGCCATGATTGAGTCTCGTTGACTGATTCATCACCAACAATAACTACTTGGATACCTCCGTTCATCAATATGTGTTTATGAACAAAATTATTTTTACTTCAAGTGCATGCCCTGAAAAAGTGCTGTTAAAATAACTTGTTGACTACCTTGCATTGCAGGCAGCCAGGCCAGTGCCAGCATGCTGTCACAAGGGTTTTCTACAATGAGCCTTGGACCCTCAGCAGTCAGACCGCCTGTCAATGCTATGATGCACCCCAGCGCTGGAATGGGAATGGGAATGGTGCCCAACCCTGGTATGATGGCCATGGGGATGCCCCCCAACCAGGCAATGATGGGGATGTCAATGGGTTCCAACCAGGGCATGATGGGGATGGGGATGGGCATCCACATGGGAGGGGTGACAATGGTGATGCCCGGTGCCATGGGAATGGGGATGAACCCGGGAGCGGTTCAACAGTCCAAACATGACACCTTTGCTGACTTTGGTAACTTTGGGAAGTGATGAAGAAGAGCAGAGAAGAGCCGAGGGGTCATTGGTGAAGGATTGTTCTGAGCTTCAAACAAAGAGTACTTGAATAATGTCAACTCTCAAAATACCAACACCCTGCGATCTCTTTATTTTAAACAAACAATGCTGTGTAGTGAAATGGATCTAAATGGATGTGTGTGTGTGCATGTGTGCGTATGAACCAATGATCCGTGCCGTCTTCAGACAGCGGCTGTAAATTGTGTGCCTTGCTGGTCATGAATGGCAGATGTTTGCTTTTATAACCTCAATCAAACAGAATCAGCAGAATAGCAAAAATGTAAATACATATATATCGGTAGATGCATCACGTTTTGAGATGCCTCCTGTTGAATGATGCGTTTGGAGAACATGGTCAGCCATTTTAACTTTCTAATATATCAAGTTACCTCTCACTTTGTCCCGTCTTCCTTTAGCCTGTAAATAGAAATCTACATCGCTTTCTTCTAAGCAAGAAAGAACTTTCATTTGCGGTGACTGAGTTGCGTTGTAACAATGTCAACAATTGTCATCCACACTAAAGACAGATTAAGAGCTCATTTTTACCTTCTCGTCACATGCAAAAAGCTGTTTTCCATAGCCAGACAGTCCTTTCTTGTTGGTACAATATTATGGCTCTCTGTGTTGGTGTACATATATAAATTACTTCTAAAGAAGAGTAGAATCACTTTGCTTTTGAAGACGATAATCAGTACTTGGGAAATGTTCTTTTTTTTTCTCCCAAGTACAACCCAGAGTGCCTGCAAGACCTTTGCCTTTTCTCTTCAGTTAACCTCCATAAATAAGACAACGTGACCATGCAGTGTTGAAGGCAGACACCACACCATGTACAAAGAATGTATGTTTGTACTCGTGCCTCAAGCCAAGTAAACTGTCAGTACACAAAGGCAGTCGTCTTAATTGGTTCACTTCCACTGTTTGTTTGCCCCTCAAATATCTTTACTTCCTCTCTTGTGTAATTCTGTTGGTGCAGACTGTTTGCCGATTGCATCACATTTGTGTTTAACTTCTTATTTTCACAGCTCACTTGCAGTATTTGTCAGCTAGTGTGTGTGCGTGTATTTCCCTGAGGACAAGTCAGGTGTTGAGAGACATGAGTGAGAGGACTAACTGTGGTGCTGATCTGTTGGGTGGACATACAAAGCACTGCTCCTCGCTGGATGGACCAAGTGCCTCCTGACCCTTGTAACTGTAATATGTCATCAATCTTGGGTGCCTGAATTTTTTTTTTTTTTTTTTTTTTGGGTGTGGGGGGGGGGGGGGTTAGACTTGCCAATGATGTTATTAATAATTCATACGCCAGAGTATAAGGATGTGGATCCTACAGCCTTGGGGGCCTCAAAAGAGGTCATGCACACTGATACATTGTAGCCTTTTATTGAAGTCTGGAGCATTACAATGACCAAAACCTGTTGTTTTATTTCATTAGTTTGTTTTATGCGTTTTTTTTTCTACTTTTGATTTTCTGTAAGTAAGAATTGGGTTGTTACTGAAACACTATATGCAAATATATGTATAAAAAAACAAGTCCTTTGAGAAATTTTGCATTATTCCTATTTTGATTTACACAGCTATGTTGCTTATCTACAACATTAAATCGTTGATTGAAATGATTTAATGGTGTGTGTTATTTGTTGTGTTGTGTCATTAGCGTTATTGCAAAGAGATTCAAGCAGAACAAGTGAATTGTATTCATTGTGGAAATTATTTCTAGTCTATGTAAATTTGATCAAAAGTAGCGCATAAATGCTGCCATTAATTAGCCATGACAATAAAATGTCAAACAAACAAGTAGTCACTATTAACTATGATGTGTAGCCCACGTTCTAAACATTGCTACTGTAGTCGACATGTAGAAGACTTTTAGACCAAATTAAACCATTTTACACCAGATGATTTTTTTTTCTGTTTTGTAATGCAGTATATGACGTCACTCGATTATCATTTGCTGTAGTACGACATATTGGACTGAAAAAAAACAAAAACGACATATTGGACTGATTTGGTTATTCTAGACAATTGAGATTATTGCAGAAAGTTTTGTTTTATGACTACATAACACTCCTTGGGCTTAGAGGGAAAGTGAACATCGATTTTGTATTTTTAAAGAAAAGATAACAGTTTTTTGTTGCAATTCCGGAGGTCAACAACGCAGTGACGGAAAGTGGGCGTGACTGTACGTCACAAAACGTTCAGTACGTTCTAAATGTAATTCATGAAACTACGTTCTGCTTTGAAATAAGGCAATTGTCCCACTTTCATTGTAATCCAAATAAAATTTGAAAAATACACAAAAATTAGTAAGACGATGAGCAACCTCTGCCATATAAAGAACATCTACGAGATGCAGTAAATTGCGCTTTTATGGGTAATGTGCCCATTAAAGAGTAAAAGCAATCCGAGACGTCAAGACAAATGACAGCTTTTGAGTGCCATCTGCAATCTCGAGCATCGCAAACTCAATTATTCATAATGCATTTATGAAGTCCGCTGAGACCGCGCTGTCATTCCCGTTCAAACTAACTGGAAAAGCAACATCATGAGACAAGCTGGAGACGATGGGCCCGCGGGTAACAACGTGTGTATGCTGACACCTGCTGGATGATGCGAGGGCGCATTAATTGCGCTGGCGAAAAAGCGGTTCTATTTGTTACAAAAATATGTAGTCGTGTCATTTTACAAAGTGTTGCGTCGAAATTAAATCTCAATGTGTGTGTCGATGTTAGATGTCATTTTAAGTGTGAACGTTAGATGTCAATGTAAGTGCTGATGTAAGTGTCGTTGTTAGATGACAACAAAATCAAAGAATGAACTAAAATGAAAGTTTGGCAGGTGTCGTGATATCGGGCGAACGCGACACGTTTTAAGCAACTGGAACGCATTTATTTTAACCCCGTTCCAAGTCACAAGCTGACCATCACACTCGTATGCACTTCTTGTAAGGCCTTTCAAAATAAAACAGATTGTATTTAGAACAGGTTACACCACAGTGGGAAATATTCACGACACCGTTGTAATATTCGCTGAATGGTCGACGCAAACAGTGAAGCTGATTCTTTTAGAGGCTCTCATTACTGCGTACAGGGACCGTAACCTGAAATGCTTACTTAGAATAGTGTTTTCAATTAAAAAAAGAACAGAAGTTGGTAGTAAGAGTGGCAACATAAGATGGCTGCCCTCTGGTTTCAACCGCAAGAGGCGTATTGTCTGTTCCCCCAACCTAATGGCTTGAGTCTCAGAAAACTACTTTTTATTTTAATGATTTTTTTTAGTTAATTTTATCATACGACATATTTTGCCACAAATGGAACCCCATATATTAAGATCTCCATCTTATATTTGGAAAAATATAAGGCAAACTAATATGATTAAATGTTATGAACCTGGAGGAGGTAACGCCAAAGACTTTGAGTCTATGAATGATTGTATTCCAGCCATTTATTTATTACATATTCCACTTCTCCTCACAAGGGTTGTGGGATGACAAACAACCACCCACGCACACCGGGGGGCAATTCAGAGTGTCCAATCAACCGACCATGCATGTTTTTGGAATGTGGGAGGAAACCAGAGTACCCAGAGAAAACCCACATAGGCATGGGGAGAACATGCAAACTTCACACAGGACGGCTGCAGCCAGAATCGAACGCACGACCTCCAGTTAATTTGAACAGGAATGACCATTGTGCAAACCAGTCATCTACCATGCCGCCATGAATGGGGTATTAAAACTTGAATGGCTAAAAATGGAGCTTAACAATCCCCACTGGTATTACCCAACTTCATTTTTAAGAAATTGGGGGTAATTAACTTTCTACTAAAGTGTGATTTTGGGATAAATACATTTCCAATGTAGATATATATATATATATATATATTTATATATATGCTGGAGCCAATCCCAGTTCTCTCTCTCTGTGTGTGTATATATATATATATTTATGCGTGTGTGTTTTAAATGAATAAATAATAAAACGTGTGTGTGGATGATTTAATTAACAAATTTCGAGAGGAAAATATTGAAGTCAAAACAATAAACACAGGACAATATAAATGCTCGCTACAAAATATTAAACCTAGCAAACCACATATGGCCCGCCTCACAGGCCACCAAAGTTCCGACTTTGGCGACATAATCTGCGTAAATCAGAAGGCGCCATCATCTCAGACACGGTGGTAAAGTCCCAATGACAAAGTAAATTGTATAACACAGTAAGCCACAGGAAAATAAAATAAAATGAAAAAGCACAAGTACAGCGCTCACTGAGGATGCTTGTGCCACGTGATGACTTTTATTGTCATTATTTTTAATATGTTCATATCCAGTGACTACTGTATCAGCGGTTTAAGACCATATCAGCAACAGAGACAAAATGGGGTGTTGTTAGGTTCAATTAAAATACTATTTCGTTTTTTATTTTATTATACTCATAAACATTTTGAGAGAATGACACCCACCCCACTACACCACCCAAAGAATTATTCAAATGCTGACTTGCAAGAAGTGGTAATGTGAAGAGCCTCATGTGTTGGGAGGGCAGGGTCAAGTGAGTGCCTTGCTGCTTTCTTGGCAGGAAGTGGACTTGTCAATCTCCAACTAGTGGCCACTTTTACATTTATCTGCAACAGGACTCGCACAGTGAAAGCTCCAGTTCGTACTTCTACCACTGGTCACGAACTTTTGAACAGCACCCCAGTCCAGCCACTGGATTTAATTGTTTTCCATGTGCGTGACATATGCTTCTATATTATTTGAATTTATTTTATGTTGACGCAAATTAGGCTCGCTCGTTCTCGGTAGAGGCCTGTGAATTACAGAGTTCTGATGTGGAAAACGGTGTGATGTAAAAAGACACCAAAATCAACAGGCAACAAGCTTTAATTGCTCAACCACAAGGAGATTTTTGTGGAACACGATTCAAATCTTACATATCAATGTGATATACATTGTGAACAACTCCGGGTTGTTTTCTCAAATAGAACGAGCTTTCTGCCAGTTCCTCAGCAGCATTCGACGCCTATCAATGCAGATGGTAAAACATGGCTTTTAATTAACTGGAATGAAAACAAATGCAGTCAGGAGCTGTCAGAGCGGTTGGGGGTTAACCAGGAGAATATTTTCTCCCCTGATGAATAGCTGGTTGATGTGGCGAGTATGGACCTTGCCATAAACCCTGCACTCCTTCTCCTGACCTGCCTTTGTCCCCTTCGCTGGCTCTATTGACTTGTCGGCAGGGCCAGCAGACGAGTGTTTTGAAGTCACCTTTACGTTTGAAGGGAGACACTGGCCACGTTCTCCCTGGACGCAGTGTTTCTTTGTTGCTCCTTCACCTCCTGAGCTCTCCTGCAGTTTCAGCTTCTCAAAAAGCTGCACAAAGCACATTGGGATGAGTGACCATTACCACAGTTTAATTCCCAGAAATGATGCATACTTAAGTTCCTAAAACAATGGCCTCAACTAGGGCTGGGCGATAAACCGAAAATTTACCGTTACCGAAATTTATTAGAATGACCGACATCATTTTGCCCATATCGGTAAATTCGGTGTCTAAAAAAAAAAAAGAAAAAGAAGTCTTTTATGTCTGCGGCGATGCTCATGCCCCTTTAAGACGGCTCCAGCGCGTGTAGTCACGTGACTCCTCCCTTCTGAACAAGAATGTAAACAAGACAAGTTCGTAGCTGGCGATTCAAATCCTGAAGCGGCTGACACGGCTGCGGACGAAGTAACGTTAGTTGAAATTGTTCCTGTCGCGCTTGTCCCGAAAATAAAGTGGACATCTGTCGTTTGGAAATGTTTTGGGTTCCATAAAGACGATGTTTAAGCAAAAAAACATGAACTACAAAGTGCATCGTAAGCACCTGAAACAGCGCGTCCAACCTTTTCTTTTTCACCACCCACAACACAACCATGCTGTTGACTTGGAGCTTGTGCTAAAAGTTCAAAGTGAGGAGCAAGTTTGGACAAGTGACAACAGCTCATAACGGAGGCGACACCATACGAGAGAACGTCTCAGAGGTGGACGCGATAGCCGAGCACATAGCTAAAGATAGAGCTCCTCTTGTTACAATGGAGCGGACAGGATTTACACGCCTCATGAAAGTAGCCGACAAGAGGTACGAAAATATTTGCCGCAAACAGGACTTCCGATATGGACAACATCGGGACGGGAGCGGAGACATGTCAAGCATTTTGCATCCACATCCGACTTGTGGTCGAGTCGCAACATGGATCCCTGTTTGAGCCTGACTGTGCATGACATACACGACAAGTGGCGACTGCGCACCAGATTACTCGAGACGGCACATTTTCCTGATGAAGCACACTTGTTTATTTGGCACTGGCATTCCATTGACATTTTTTTCCATTTTATTTAGCATTTTGTTTACAGGCGACTAGCGCCTTTGCACATGGCATTATTTAGATTGTTTACACGATACCTTTACACAAATCTCGGCCTTTGCAAATGGAATTACAGCATCTCTGCACAATATATTTACATAAAAAGATTTTGTGAGAGGTACCCTTTTTCTCCTGTTCTTTGTGACATTGTTCAAGTCATGCAAAGCAAGCTAGTTTGAATGTTTATTCAAATGATTTTTGTACTTCTATTTTTCATTGAAAGTAATGCGTACCAGTTGGTCAATACAAAAAGCAGTTAATATGCATTTCCTGCATTTATTTTGATTTTGGTCCTCAGGGGGAATTTATCGTGCATTTATCGTTATCGAGGTAAAACTGCCTAATTTATCGCGATATTTATTTTAGGTCATATCGCCCAGCCCTAGCCTCAACATTAATAATCACATTTCAAGAGGAAATCTGGGGTTCATGTAATGTCCTTATTTGAAACTGGATCAAGGCAGTTGTTATTACTTATAGTCATGGCCAAAAACTCATCTTCTCCCAGGAAAGTGTCGAAATTACAAAAGCCACTGGTATTCACATGTTCCAAGTTTACCTGCAGACACGACGATGTCAGCTGGTATAATTCATTGCCATTTGAATAAAAATGGATGCTATGATCAGAAATCCCGGAGGACCGCACTAGCTGCTAACACAGACGCATGAAAAAGACAGGCTGTAGTTTGTCAACTAAGAAGAAGACTACCTAAGAATTTTAGGGCGCAATGTAGGACCTGGTGTCAGATAGCTGGGTCTCTGTCAGAAGTCTCACAGCAGAACAATGACCCAAAGCACACTTCAAAAAGCACATTGTTTAAGATAAAGCGCTGGAGAGTTCTTAAGTGGCCAGTTTGAGACCAGATCTAAACTCAAGGGTCACATTGGTGTCGCAATTTGCGAGTCAGAATTTGCACCTCATCAAAATACAACGAATGGCAAAACTGAGAATCGCAGATTTTTAAGTTTTCCAATAATTGAACGGTTTCTTATGTCACCTACACACAGGATAGTAGGGTAGATCGAGGTAAAACGTTACACCACTCCAGCGAACAAGCACTGAGCTTCATCTGGCTACTAGAACGCCAAACCACGAAAACAGTCTCTCCTAAGTCAGTAACCTTCGCCTTTATGGTGGTGAATAATACTTCTCAAGTATTATACTCATAAAGGAATTCGAGAAACCATGCTAATTGCTAAGCTAACCTAAGATTGACATGTAATCGTAAAACGAGGGAATTAAGTGCTTGGGTGATCAAGTACACTTTTTGCAGAAGTTTGTCTTAAAGTGGAGCGAATCCATCTCTGAACAGAAAAATAGCAAGCAAATTTAATAATTGTCTGGAAAGAAAAATTTAACATAAAGCTAAACGGAATCAAAACCAGACACTGGAAATGAATTACGTTGCGCTATAGCGAATGACAGCGGGGAGGAGTGACCTGGAAGCTTGAAAGTATTTTACTACTCTATTGAACATTGGTAATGTCAGTCATGCTCTTTGTTTGTTATCACAATAGCCCTCCCTAAGTTTTGATTTAAACTATTGAGATCAGCACAATAAATGCTCTCAAAATTACATTAAATTAGAATTGATCTTTTTTCCCCCTTCAAATTAATTTAGGTTCACTAAAAGAACACAAAATCCATTCAGTGTAAGAAATTTGTTGATGGAAGCAATTCATTATTTTTTTCCAAATATAATGTTGAGGCTGTCAATAATTTTGCCCAGTCATTTATTGGAGTTGTGATCAGATTTGGCTTTCATTTCCATATTTATCTGTGTGTGTATAGAGTTCCAATGCAAACAAAGGTAACAAACGCCAACACTGAAAAATGTGTCATTGCCACAATTTTCTGGGAGAAGTGGAACATCACCTGACAGGAGCACAGGGTTGCCAATATTTCTACGGCCTTGACTGTATTTTGATTTATTCAGAAAACAAGGCATTTATGAAAGGTACTCTAAGGGACTTTTGCACAAGGCGTATTTCATCATCAGCTGTAACATGTAATATTTTTACAGTTCATGTAGTGTGTCATTGTGACAACTTTACTTGTTAAATTCCAGCTTCACCTGAAAGGTTTGGCACCAACACAACATATTCTATTATTAGAAGGATGGCCAATTCTCAAAGATATTTTGCATAGTAGTGGTAGTAGAAGAGGAGATAATCAGATACGTAATCACAAAGGAGTAATTAGCGCACCCGCGTAATAGTGAGGGCCTTCTCGTGGTACAAGGCCTTCCCGAGAAGAGGATCTCTGTACGTCTCATCGACGTCCACCATGGCCTGACAACAAAACAAAAATCAGCAACTGACTCTTATGCTAATCACAAAACACAATCACAAACACATCCAAGCACTCACCAAATTCCAGAACTTGTCGAAGGCCACAACGAAGCCAGAGCAAACGCCCCTCAGTCCTTTGAAGGTCCTGATGTGAACTTTGACTCTTATCCTCTGCTCTACACATCTGTGCAGTTCACCCAAAGGACTGCCTTTGCAGACTGCACACAAAACAGATCCCAGGTCATTTTGAGGAGTGATATTTTAGAGGTACTTTAGGTGCGTTGGGTAGCATCCTTGTCCAGGTGTGCATTGTTAGATGAGTTAAAATATGTAATACATGTGCATTAGACTTTACGTAATCAGAGTTTTTGGGGTCGCTCAGCGATCAGTTGGATTTAAAAAAAAAACATATTCGATCACAGAGTTGATCAAAAGATGGAGCAATATATCTAAACAACTTGTACATTTACTCTACAGTTGACCACCACCATAGTGAGAATGCATAGGACAAAAGATTGAATCAAATCATCAATAAGACACTGTTAAACATGAAATATAAGATGGAATTGTTTATGGTTTAACTGCTCTCATTGAATTTAGAGGCTTGAAATTTGGTGTAAACTAAAAAACACCATTGCAAAGAATTGCAAACCTCCGTTTATGTTTCACAATTTCCAGACAGAAAAAAATCCAGACGGACGAAAATGATGGACTAAATTCTTAAATGTCTCCACCACATTTATTTTATTCTATCTTGAAACCGATCGGGAACAGACAGATGCGAAGTAAGGTAAGCAAGTTAAAGGTCAGTAAAATAGATGAGAGACAGGACATGCGATCAGACAGACAAATATATGTATTGTTAGGAACTGTAACTATTTAAATCTATAAAGGTTTCCACATTGTGTTGCCGTTCAATATTGTGGCATGTCACATTGGCGATTGAGTCGTTGAGTGTTACGCTCCCTCGGATACTTCCATCACGTCACGTGAGTGAAACGACATTTATTCAGCCTATTTGTGTTTTGCTGGGAGTGTTGGTAAACGCATAGCAAAGGTAGAGATTTACAGGAAATATTAAATTTCACATCAACACCGTAATTCAACATGTCACATGACTCTAAGGTCGGTGCGATATAACCACTTTTCAAAACGGTATGTGCATATAAGCACAATGCACTGGGGCAAAGCTATTGACCACAAATCTCCCAAGTGAAAAAGTGCTAAATGAGCACCGCGGAGCCAGCTGGCGTGTAAGTGTGTGCGCGAGCACCGACTCTCGCATCGCGAACAAGTTGACTGACAGGGGCGGGAAGAAGCAGCGTGAGTGAACGCCAATGACGCATGTAAACAAAGACTCGTGCAAATCACCACGAGTGAAAATAACAAAAAAAACTAACGTGTCCATTGTTGTCTCTTCGAACGACACGTTAAGAAGTAATTATAGTGATAGGTCTATCCTAAAACTACCTCGCGTTAATGTAGCGCGTTTGCCTTGTTTCACACTATGTTGAAGTGGCTTTTTTACTTTAAGTGTATTGTCAATTATGTGTATAGAACCTACGGGTCATCCTCGTCAGCACATTTTTCTGCGGCTTGCGTCTGCGCGACTGAGGCGTTCGGCTGCCGCCTCCTCCCTCGCCTTCCTCATCCACTGACTTCTTGGTAACCATGAGCTTCTTGAGCCTCTCAATGCGCTCCGGGTCGGCGACCCCTCGCATGGCCTTCAGCCGCTTTTTCTCCACATTCTCGGGCTTGGCTCGACCGCGGCCGCCCCTCAAGAAGCTCTCGTACTCCGCGACGTTGTTGAAACATTTGATGTTTGGAAACGGGAGTGGCACCGTGGGAGAGTAGAGGGCCAAAAGTGGGTCAAACTTTTCAGAACATACGTCTATTTTAGAAGCCTCGTCTTCTCGACAAACCGATGAGGTACCAGAGCTGGAAGTGGAATCTTTTTCTTGACGATCAGGCGTCCGCTTTCGCCTGTCCCTCTCGTTCTCCTCCATGTTTGTTTGAAACAACCGCAAGCAGACGAGCGCATATTGCAAAGCATCATGGGAACTCGATCAACTCTGACGATAAATACTTCACGCTGCAAAAAAATGTCAGCTATATTATATCTCCATTAATTATAATTTCATAACTAATGCACTTATTATCACTTGGCTTGTGTTTGTATTTTTTAATATTTATATTGGTTATCCGGAACCATATGTAAGCATGTCCGTGTTATCAACACGACCCTACATACTGACGGACCAAATACAACTGGCGTCAGGGATGGTCGTAATTTTAGTTTTTTCTGTCTTTTCTTTGGGGTATTTAAGAATATCAGTTAGACTGTCTCCATAATACAGTGACCCGAAGGTTGTCTAAAGTAATTATTTTTCTTATAATCGATCTGAAATATTTGTATCGTTTCAAGTGTGATGTGCTGCTTCCTTTCAAGAACACCGATGTAATGCTGATTACTGACTTGTATTGACTACGACGTTGCCGATTTTTGTCTCGCATTGATTTATTATCAATAATGACTACACGGACGGATCTCATTGGAAGACGTGTTTTAAATAATTAAACTACCCGTCAATTTGTTACAGATATTTACCATTAACTGCATTGTTATATAATCAGTCATGTAGTTTCACACTCTAAATGTAAAACACACATGCTGTTAACAGATTTTCTCAGTGGTTAAGTAAGTGTTCAAATGATATAACACACCAATTGTTAATGAATTGGAATTTTTTTGTTTGTTGCAGGGACAGACTGATGCAGATTACAAATGTGTGGCCACTTCGCAACAGTGTCAAGTCTTGTTTTTTCCGACTCCGGGCCTGTTTGTTTACTTCTACTAGCACCATGGCCAAGAGCAAGTTTGAATATGTGCGTAACTTTGAAGTAGATGACACCTGTCTGAGAAACTGCTACATTGTCGTGAGGCTGGATGGGCGCAACTTCCACAGGTGCGTCTCTGCTTTTCATAATGCACATCTGGGATTTTGGTGGAAAAGCCATTTTATGGTGCTGTTGTTCAGACTTCATAGCGTCATTGTTGTGCTTCAGGTTTTCAGAGCAGCACAAGTTCACTAAACCCAATGACAACAGGGCCCTGGGCCTAATGACCCGCAGCGCCCGTTCAGTCATGGAGGAGCTGGAGGACATCATCATTGCCTATGGACAAAGTGATGAGTTTAGTTTTGTTTTCAAGAGGTCTTCCAACTGGTTCAAGAGGAGAGCTAGGTAACTGTGTGTGTAATCATACTAGTGGTGTTGCTGTTGTGTGTCTGACTTAATTTCTCCTGGCAGCAAGCTGATGACCCACGTGGCCTCCCAGTTCTCATCTTCTTATGTCTTTTACTGGAAAGAGTTTTTTGGAGAGCAGCCTCTCCTCTACCCACCTGGATTTGATGGTCGTGTGGTACTGTATCCTAGCAACCGCAACCTGAAAGACTATCTGAGCTGGAGGCAAGCAGACTGTAAGTATGTTACAATTGTCATTACACGGATGATGATGATGATGATGATGCAACGATGAAAGTGTCAGAGTGTTTTTGTTTGCCTCTTCCAGGTCACATAAATAATTTGTACAATACAGTGTTTTGGACCCTTGTACAGAAAGGTGAACTAACCACAATTCAAGCAGAAGATCGCTTAAAGGTGACCTTTCAACTTGCATTACAGTTAATTCATATCATCCAACGGTTTATTTAAATAATGGGTGTTAATATTCCCAATATATAGAATACAGGGGGCCATCAGGTTCACAACAGAGTTATTCTCTATTACTAACCAATGCCAATGCAGTAGTAAATTAATCATTACAGTAAATATTTGAATGATAAATACTATTAAGTCATAAAAATAAAAAATTGAAAAGCGCTTAAAAAAAAATTTCCTCTCCTACTGTGGCTCTCTGCTGAAGGGGACCAAATTAGTTCATCATGCGCCATTCCTAACTGTGAGACGTGATCCGTAAACTATTGTATCTGATGCACTGCATTTTCACCTCATCTGCATACTTGAGGAATAGTGCATGTCTACTTTCTCAGTGCTATTTACAAAAACATCAAGAAGAAATATTGGCACAGTTATTGTTTTTTGTTGTTGTTGTTTTAAAGAAAATATACACAAACTAATTTCTTAACGTTTTTTCTGTGTATGGGTCGAACGTACCAAGCCAGTCATTGTCTTGCCAGCATCATATTTAGATCTGCAGTATTTTTTTCTACCACAAGATGGAGCTGAGTACGCTTCTATCAAGCTACCATGTTCTTAAAATTCTCAAAATGTAACTGTCTGTATGCAATAAATAACAGCTGATAGCAGTGCGTTCTAGAGTCTGACAATATGGGACATGCTTTTAATTGTTTTAAACATGACAGAAACATAATTTACTGATGATTATGTATTAAAATTCTTATTATTTTATAGACAACTGTACCATTAGACTTGAAGCGTGTAGTTAAACATTAAATATTAACCTTTTATACACCGAATTTAATATGGTCTTTACACACACGTTATCACATTTGTGTTGTTGTACAGGGAACGTTAGCTGCTGACAAAAATGAAATCCTGTTCTCAGAGTTTGACATCAATTACAACAAGGAACCGGCCATCCATAGGAAAGGGACGACTCTCATCTGGGAAAAGGTCAGATGACATGATGCTCATTTTATTTATTTCTGCTTGGGATCTTGAAAATTTTGCTGCTTTTTAATGTTAAGGTAAACTTAGGGCTGTGCAATTAATTTAAATTTTATTACAATTATTACACTATGGTTACAAAATTGGCATAATCTCAAAAAACAATTATTTTATAAATTATATATTTTTAGATGTAAAACATTGTTAAAATAGTGCTCCTTTTACTATGTCTAATAGCATACGTGAGTTCAGAATTTGGGTTGTTTATGGGTTGAAATTGTTTATTTATATGTTACAATAGTTCTATGTCAATTTAGAAGTGTATAGCAAGTAAACTCCAATGCACTGTTTGTTTATACAAGAAAACCATACTCCAATTTATATATTTGCACCTTTTTTATATTAAGATCAAATAAAGTTGATTTGTCTTAATATTGTTCTAATTTTTACATTTTGTTTTGGTTTCGTATGAATAATCGTGATTTCAATTATTACAAAAATTATCGTGATGAATATTTTTGCATAATCGAGCAGCCTGAGGTAAACCTCTAACACTGAACACAGATTTTTGTGGAATGCATTGACCAAAATGCTAACCAAGTCTGTGCTTGTATATTGAAAAAAAACTTGATCCAGGTGAACATTGGCACTCATATAATAGAAATGCATGTAAAACTTACATCAGCACTAAAATTCACCTCCCGCCCAAAAGACTCTGTAGTGATTTAGTTTCAAAGGTTGTTTAATTTCACATTTGATCCATTTGTATACCAGCAATTAAAAAAAAAATCCATTGTATGTCCCTTTAAATATATTCTTAAAGCGTAACCATTTATCTTTTTTTATGTTCCAGCATGATGAAACTGTCACCAAACTAATAAAAGGAGTGAATGACGAGAGGAAGGACATGCGTGTCACCCGCGGCAGAAGGAGTGTGCAGGCCTACCACTGTGACATTATAGGAGAAGAGTTTTGGCGGCAACATTCAAACATTCTGGAAGACGACGACTGCTAGTGTTGTGAAAAATAAACACACATCACAGTGGCTGTGAGAGTGGGGAATCAGTTTCTTCACTTAACGGGAACGTCAAGGAATCTTCCTTACAATATGTCCTATGCACCCTAGCCGTCAAAATGCGGCATTTTGATTATTTACTTGCTGTTGACTGAAAATGACATCTCGGTGCCTAAGAATTCAGCCTGTGAACATCACAGGACCAAATCAGAAACCCGGTGAATAGTGATTGGTCGTTACCTGAGCCCTTAGGCTGAGTTTCAAATAAAAAACCCATTTTGGCTATCGTCTGAACACAGCCCGAGGCACAGTGATGTCACTTTCAGTCAACAGCAAATTACAGTGAATTTTGCTGCTTAATTCATATTCAACAAACACAATATTATTCTGAATGCAATGTTTAAACTACTGGCGGTGCATAGAACACAGTATTGTAAAGAAAATCTTTGACTTGACTTCCCCTTTAACACATAGTTTTATACATCTTCAAGTGACATATCATGTAAAAGGGCGACGTTTACCCGAGAGCAGGGGTGTCAGTTGTTTTGTTTTTTTATCAAGGGCCACATTGTACATGTGGTTACGGTTACCTTCGGAGGGCCATTTTGACTGTGAACCCAAATAAAATGCAGGATTGCCCCATATAAAAGACAATATTTTGCTTTGGTGGGCCACATTAAATGATGTTGCGGGCCAGATCTGGATCCCCGGGCCTTGAGTTTGACACCTGTGGCCTTCAGACAGGCGGCAGTCACCCTTGAGACAAACATGTTTCATACCACAGTGGTTGATGATGACTTTGTCTGACCAATAATCCCCCCGATTGGGGGAAAGCACATGAAATTGTCACAATAGAACAAGTCTAGCTGTGCATCATCTCCGCTTGAACAACATCCTCCCCTCCAATGCAGTCCTTGAGTTGGCGTCATCTCATTCCATATTTTGTGATCACAAATGGCTCCCCTTCGGTAATTTGCTCCTACAACAGCGGGGAGCGGTTGATCTCAGAAACCTCATTTGACCCAGTTAAGCGTCACTGGACATTCTGTTGCGTGTGTCCAGGCTGTTGGCACTGCCAACATCATCCCGGAGGGGCGTGTGACTGGACCCTCCCCTTTTCACCATGCCCCCATGCCATTGGAGGTTGATTTCTCATTGGCAGAACTCAACTTGTGCTTTTTTGTTTGCCGTTTAATTGACGACCAACTGCAGCTGGGCAACCTTTCTTTGAAAGTCACTGTCTTGTTCCTTTGGCCTCTGTTCATCCCTTTTATATTTCTCAGTGGTGCGTACGAAGTGCTCACGGAATGTCTGTGTGATTTGGATGTCAGTCCTTCAACATCCTCCAGTCTGCTTCCTACTGAAGTTGACTTCAACCACTGCTGCTCCGAATAACGGAGTCATAAGGGGCTGTCGTCAACAACATCAGTAGTCACTGTATTTGACCAGCTCATAACTTAAACGAACTATTCTACAGATTAATTTCTTTATAACTTGGAATGGAGGACGAGGACGAATAATTTTGTCAAATAATTTTTTAGACGAATATAATTTTCAATTATATGTGACAAACACATGCATGTTATTTTTTTGTTGACATTAAATTGACAACTTGGATCGCCATTCGTCCAATTGTGACTGTGTCTTTAACCCCGCACAAGTGGCTTATTTTGAGACAACAGAAGGCCACTATACTCTTAATGTACACCACTGAAGCCTTTCCTTCAGACCCTTACTTGGGTGTCTGGGGTGGCCGACGTAAGCGGTCAAGTAAAGGTTCTACTTCCTCCCGTAGTTGCGTTATTCCAAGTCTGTACCCTTAGTGTCTACCCCCGAACCCTTCCCTTCAGACCCTTACTTGGGTGCCCGATTGGCCATTTATTTGGGACCTCCACGGGTTGGCCAACATAGGCGCCCAGGTAAAGGTTCTGGTTCGTCACGTCAAGTCAAGTCAATTTTATATGTATAGCCCTTAATCACAGACAGTCTCAAAGGGCTTTACATAACCACAATCGACATCCACCGATCTTAACTCCCAGGAGGGCAAGGAAAAACTCAAAACCTCATAAGGGGAAAGGTGAGAAACCTTGAGAAGGGACCACAGATGGGGGAATCCCCCTTCCATGATGACCAGGCTGCAATGGATGCCAAGTGGGCAACATTTGACATATAAAATGATGCTATACAATATTAGCTGACATAATGTGAGAGTTAATTGAATGAAGTGCTGCAGGAAGATGACTTCAGTGGAGCGGGTCCTCGTCCAGGGCCGTAATCTCCATGGCAGCATATCCGAGGATGAGCCTTTGATCTTGTACCAGTCAGTTGGTGTAAATTCAGAACAGCCCCTTCCAAGTGAATCACCATCACCTAATTCCCAAGCCGGGGAATTGGGAACAGAAAAAAAAAAAGAACAGAAGTAGTAAACAGGCCAACAAGTAATTCAACGAAGTGCTGAAATATAAGGAAATCAGAAGAGGCGCTGCATGAAGATGACTTCGGCAGAGCAGGTCCATCCTCGGTTGGTCAGTGTCGTAATCTTCATAGCTGGTCACCATCACCTAATTCCCAAGAAGGGGCAGAAAAGAGAAGAAGCGGCAGTAAACAGGCCAACAAATAGTTCAACAAAATGCACAAGAGTATAAATGTGTTTTTAATTGTGTTTTGAACATTTCTACTGAGGTGGCGCCTCCTCATGTCTGAGGGTAGTGCATTCCAAAGCATTGGTGCCCAAATAGAGAACGCTCTAGAACCTGCGGACTTCTTTTTGGCTCGCGGGATCACTAAAAGACCAGCATTTTGTGAGCGAAGGTTTTGGGACGGAACATATGGTACCACGAGGTCAACGCGATAGGGAGGTGCTAGGCCGTGCAATATTTTATAGGTAAGTAGCAAAACTTTAAAATCACATCTCAAGTGGACCGGAGGCCAATGCAAACTAACTGCAGACTTTTAATACTAGACATGGGGAGACCCGAGAGCAAAACGTTCCAATAGTCGAGGTGAGACGTAACAAACGCATGGATTAAGATTTCTGCGTCACAAGTTGATAGAATTGGACACATTTTAGCAATTTTGCGCAGATGAAAAAACGCAGTTCTAGTAATATTTTTAATGTGCATTTGAAACGACATAGTTGCGTCAAATATAACACCCAGATTTGAAGCAAACCCGGAAGTTGAACATCAAAAATGAGAGAAGAAGAAATGGACTAAAGCACCCCCTATCCCTGGTGGAGCGCCACCCCTTCCTGACTTTACGTCCATGTCACTACAAGCAAAATTTGTGTCAAACAATCATAGTTTGGCGGTGCTAAGTCATTCATGCAACTCAAAGTTAAGCTTGTGACTCCACTATTCACAGGCCTAATTTTTAACCACTCATCCTCAGTTGCCTCAAACAATAAAGCTTCTGATAAACTACGCCATGGACTCTCATCCAATCATGTTAAAAAGGTCTCTTAAGCATCGCTTTTGGCTGCTGCTGCTTATTCTTTGTTCACACACACCAAACAGCGTGCTTGAAGTAGACACTGAAGCACTTGGCAAGAGTGCCTCAGTCTTGTCTCACTGCCAGGACGCCATTTAGAGAAGTGAATGGGTTCGTGAGCCGGCACTGTCATCAGTGCTAAGAATACCTTCACACACCCTGAGTACACTCGATCCCCCTGACATGTGCTCCGTGGCATATTTATCATTTCACTACTGAATGGCCGCCTCAATATGAATAGCTGCTCCAGTGTGGAGCGACCAGGCTGTATTTCATTTCTGTAATAAGCTCACTAACTGTAAGTGCTTTATTTTTAGGGTCACATGACCTCCTTCAAGCTACTGTAAATCCTCCACAACTGCTTCAGATCTGTATGGCCAGTGAATGGATGTTGCACTGGTATGCTTAAAAAAAAAATCAATGCAGCTGCATTCAGGACATTTCACTTGAGACACAGCCAAATTCAACACAGTTTCTGACCTGACGTGGGGCCTCATAGAACACATTTCATTCAGAAGAACAAGTAGGGGCGAGTGGAGCACTTATTTAAAGGCACTATGAGTTTATATTCGAGCCTGCCAGTTGAAACTAGTTGGGAATATCATATTTCCTGATGTAGTAGCCGGATGTTTATTTATTCATCAATGAGTACCAACTGTCCACATGGAGTATGGCATACTATTGCGCACAGTGGCGGGCCGTGCATTTCACACGTAGGCCTTTGGTGAAGACCTACATAGTCCGACTTGAATAAATACTCCTCGTAATACCGTCATTTATGACACCACGGCTGGACAAATAAAATACTGAAACACACTTACACAGTAGTGAGTGAGTGTTGGACGACCTTGCTTCTCTTGAAAGGTCTATCTTGAAAACGGCCTTGCAAGTGTATCTACAATTAAATACACACTTTTCCCTCCTTCTGCCATTTTCGTTTGAAAAAGCAGCCATATATTATAGATTTTTGAACGGTCGCCAGTTACGACTTCCGGGTGTGTTTATTATTATTGAATATCACCTTTAGCGTGAGGCCAGCAAGAAGGCTCACTTTAACCAACTCGTGATCTGATTGGCTATCGCAACTGTCTATCAACTGCAAAAGCCCCCTTTAGACAAGAATAGATTCCTGCACGATTGTATCTGAAGGTCTCGGACGAATAGTGCGTGCTACTGGTATTGTGAAATCTGCCAGGCAACACGAGCTTGCTGAATTTTGATTGGATAAAAAAATTTCACCTAAAATACAACACTAAAATATAATATGACATCAATGTGAAGGATATGATCATGATATTTTCATGATTGTGTTAGGCCAGCAGAGAAGGCCTTGAAGGCCTTGACCCCCGTGACCCTATAGTGAGGAGAAGCATTACAGAAAATGGATGGATGGACGGATGGATTTTTGGGGCCGATAGGAATTGAAGGAATTTAAATACTTCTGGAATTAATGAAAAAATCGAACATTAACGCGGGATCACACCTGCGTTCCCATACATAAACCTGGAGAATGACGCTGAGGTCTAATTATCACCGATAATATTCTTAACATGAACAATCGTTGCTGTCACCTGGATACCTGACTACCTTTGTTGTGACAACATGATTTGGGTTTCCACAAGCATTCACAAGGCACATTAATCCAGCAATAGCTGAAGTTGTAGTCACAAATGAAAACCTGTGACAGAGTGATGCCGCAATAACCGAACCACGAAGTAGTGAGGGAACACTGCATGAAAAATAATAGAGACACTGTTGAAGTTCACATTTGAATTGGCTCTTGACAAACGTTCAAATTTCTCATGTGGCCTCTTTTCAAAATTAATTCACCACCCTTGTTCTAAATAGTCATGAGTTTAGCAATGCGAGTTTGGTCAATCAGCCGATAATATTATGGGTTAAATAATTGCTGCAATACCGTGATTTAAAAAGGAAATGGTTTACTCTTTTTTTCTCTCCGGGGGCTAACTTAGGAGTGCTTGACCGATGTATACACATTTCGACCCCCCCCCCCCCAAAAAAAAAACTGTAGAAAGTAGAAACTTAACTAGTGGGGCTACACATTTCTGACGGGGCTATAGCTCCCAGCTAGCCTCAGTGTACGCTATTTGTGTGTGCGTGCGCGCGTGCGTGTGTTTTAACAGTGTGCAGACAGTATAACTTTATTGATGTGTTGATATCCAGTCTTGCCTTTACGCGCGCATGCGCGTACGCGTGTCTTCTTGAAGGGGAGGGCTCGAGGAGGATGTCCATCATCCCTCAAAGAAGCGGTGCCTCCTCGCCATGTCACACCAACGGAGAGTCTCCTTGCGTCGGATGTGAGCGATCCCAGCGAGCGTGTACATGTCTCTCCCACCTGAATCTACTGGGAGCCTCTCGTGTTTAGGATGCGTCCTCCTTCTCCATCTCCTCCTCCTCTTCCTCATCCCCATGGCGCGCCGTCCTCTCTCCTCTGCTTGTCCCTCGTAGCGCTTCTTCACTGGGTTCAGCCGGCTTTGCAAGCCGCTGTTGGCCGCCGTGAGTATCACTTGTTTACAGCGACAAATGGCTTTGATTCCTTATTTTCCTCGATGGTGCGTTCACTATTTGGAAGCGGCGCATAGTATTGCACGAAGCAATCAATAAGATGGAGTTTCTATCGAGGTTTGTATGCATTAAAGAGGTCGATTATTTTTAAAAGTTGCTTGAAGGAAAATTGCTGCTTTTAGCAATATACTCTCACTGGTCACAATCAAATGAGCCAATGGGATACAGTGTAAAAAAAGCCTATACTGTTTTACATGGGTAGACCAGATTTGCTTGAACTCATGTCAGTATTGAATTATGTCAATAACACATATCACTTGAGACAAAAGTGGCTGCATGCCCTCCTCTGTGAAATCTACAATCTAATCCACCAAAGTACAAACTCACCTGGGTTTAAATTCATTAAATTCTTTTGATTCACCTTTACTGTTCTAAATGCTCTGCAAAGTTTATCTTGTGAGAGCGTTAACATGGCAATGCTCCTGCAGTGCATGATATATTTTAGTTAAGTCGGATCTCAAAGAAGAAACAAATGTCTAACCCGGGTCTATTATTTCCCTATTTGTGTCTTGTGATTAGCTGGGGACCAGTCAAGGCTGTACCCTGCCTCTCGCCCAGTCAGCTGCGAACAAGCGCAATAGGAAATGGATGCGAGGCGCGTTCCTAATTTGTGTCCTGTGCTACAAAGGAGGAACTCTGTCTTGCGCTGAAATAAAGCATGGTGACTTGGTGGTTAGCACATTGGGTAGTATATCGTGTAGTGCAGGCTTGTCTGCCTCACAGTTCAGAAGTTCAAGATTTGAGTCAACTAGTCACAGATAGTAGTCACAATTAGTCAATTAATCGAATCATACGTAAATTGCGACATAACACACCAACAAGCAGCTGCTCTGATCACAAGCTTACATCTTAAATTCTTCAAGTTATGTAAAAATCAATAATCATGACAATTAAGATGAGAGTATATGCAAATTTGATTAAACTTTGCTGATTGCACCATCATCCCTGACATGTTTTTAAATGATCAGAGGTGGGCATTCCATTTGCACTGAAGCAAGTTCAGTCAGTCCGACATTGATCGATGCCGGTTTTGCTGACGATTGAAGAATGACTTTAAAAAAAAAAAAAAAAAAAGTCGTACTGAGCACTGGTAGGGTTGGGTTTTTGTCCATCAATGTAATCATCACTAACCGGATGAAGTATCTAAGTTAATCTCTCTCTCTCTCTCTCTCTCTCTCTCTCTCTCTCTCTCTCACTCTCTCTCTCTCTCGCACTTTCTCTCTCTCTCTCTCGCACACGCTCTCTATCTCTATATATATTGATTGAACACTCAAAATTGGCCCTTGGTGTGAGTGTGAGTGCGGTGGTTCATTGTGTTTGTGTGCCCTGCGATTGGATGGCAACCAGTTCAGCGTGTACCCCGCCTACTGCCGGAAGACACTTGTGATAGGCTCCAGCATGCCCTCGACCCCGGAAGCGGCTCAGATAATGGACGGATGCATATTGTGCTACAATAATTTTGAGGGCTCAAATATGGATTCTTCTAGTAGTTCAATGAGTGCCCTATAAAATGTTAAATTCCTACTCATGCACACAACAAGCTAAAATACAGTGAACTTAAATAATATTTGTTTGTAGCAGGCCGTTGGACCACAATCCCATTATCTAATTCATCTAATCAGTATTCATGGTGCTATCTTATGTTATACCTTTCTGCAGGAGGAAGTGGTGCAGTGGAGAGTTATGAGATCACTCATCCCATATGGCTGCATCCTCACAGGCGCAGCAGCAGGTCTGTTGACAAAGAGGTGAGTCAGTCTCACAATGTTCACGTCACAAGATGATTAAAGACGAGCTCTGAGTTTCTTCTGTGTCTTCCCAGCATCCTGCCGAGGCTCAAGTTGTCATCTCAGCTGAGGGTCAGGAGCTTCTGTTGCATCTGGAGAGGAATCAGTGAGTCTTTTCCCTCGCATAGAGTTATGCATAGCAACTTTAGAGCCTTTTATCGAGATCCTCAAATGATCCCGTCCCAATGAGCTTCGTTTTTTGACCAGATATTAATTGACGTGTAGACACATGGATGACGTCAGGGCCTCCGATGGTGCACAGATGGAGACTGTCGGTGATGTGTTTGGACGACAGAGGGTTGTGTTGACACCCAATCTGTGCGCCTTTTGGCTAACAGGAAGTCAGTCTTTTAACAGCTTGCAATCTTTTGGTTCTGAGTGCTTCCCATCTAGTTAGTGTGCGTTTGCAATTGATCGGACTATGTCGTATTTAATGGACAGTGTGGTAGCTTGGTAGGTTGTCAGGCAGCACTCTTGCGATGTCTGTTGTGACAACCAACACACAACTGCAATTGGAGGCTTTTCTGACCCCCCCCCCCCGCCCCCGCTAATGTGCCCCTTTTCTTTATTCCTTCATCCTTGCACACACATACCCACAAAAACAACACAATTAACAAGTCATGACTCCAATGCGTCTGACTGACTTGCCCCTGAGGGATTTACCCCCTATGTGCTCCCTCCCCAGCAGGTGGTCACACTTTTTCATTTCCTTCTGGGCAAGAATGCTTCATCAATCACTCGCTTGTGTAGCTACCGGAGGTCGAGGGAAACAAAAAAAAGAGAGCTTGTCTTACATTATTACATTATTCACTTACCGTCCAGGAAAATTGTGAAACTATTTTTGAGCAACATCTCATCAGTTTCCTGGAACCAAAATGATTTCCACATTTTACGGGCATCAATTTAATTAGCTGAAGTTAGACTTGATAATTGAAGAAAAGTCGTGTGGGGAATATGTTCGGATTGTAAATTGGTTAAAATTGTTTCAACAGCTCCTTTGCAATGGACGGTGTCCAGATTCAATCCATTCTGCTTTCTCTTTTGGTTTGTGCGTCTGCCTGAGATGATATCTTCATGAAAGTCTGTGATTGGATGGACTGGTGTGCTGACTTAAATAGCAGGAAGACGGATGTAGAAAAAAAAAGGAATAAAAGAAAAAAGTGGTGTGCGTGATTAAGATGATTTGAAGCATTGAGATAAATTAGGTAAATGGAACATTTTCCTTCAGTGAGTTCAGCACGTCCAGCAATGTTTTTTTGAAATCGTTTTTTAGGTTGTGTTGAGTTAAGTAAAAAACTAACTTTTTAATATTCTGTTGGATTAACTTGAAACTCGTGGTGCTCCGATCGATCGACCCCCGATTGTGTTTAGCCAATTTCTGCAGAAACGTACGTGATCAGCATATGTCGATCATTGCCATTCATTACAAAAAAAAAAAACGATCACCAGCAGCTCGTACTTTGCAGCCAAGTATATGAAAAAACAAAGCAGGATGAATGATAATATGTTTGTCCATTTTTGCAGTGTCAATTTGATATAATGACCTCCTTTTTGCATAAAAAATAAATTTTGAAAAAAAATCAGATACATCAATTGCTCACAAAATAATTGACCGTTTACTCAATCAATAACATAATTCGTGAGCAGCTCTAAAATTTAAAAATGTTTTGGAATTGGCACTTGAAACAAATGCTCCTATCAGGAGATGCGCCCGTCATTATTCCTCCCCTTACCTTTCCTGCCAGTGTCACTCCTAAAAAACAAGCAACCCATTCGCTTTTTTTCTTCTCCTCTGACAATTCCCCAGAGCTCTGAAGGACAAACATACATCTCCCGCTCTTTGACTTGTGTCCCGCTTTGTGACCACACGCATACACACAGCTAATGCTCACAGAATACCCAAGCAAAGCTTAAAGCTGACAAAACTTGATGGATTTCAGTGTGAGGGCTCAGAGAGTTGTCTTCGCTTGTACCGGGTTCACATTATGTTTAGTCTGCTCAAACGTCGGCCTGCAGCCGCCTGCGCTTGCCTAATGACAAACACGCGGCCCGGCAGACCACATCGTTTCTGCGCGCAGTAAAAGCCTGTAATCGTCTGCTGCCAGGCATCTGCGTCCTGCCTCCCTCTCCTCATGTGCAGTGATGTCATCTGATACGATGAGAGAATGCGACCCACTGACCCTAATGCATTACCCCGCATCCCCTTCTCTTCTCTTCACCCTCCACCCCCTTCACTATCTCCAAAGTACATTCGCATGGCTAAACAGAAGCTGAACCAAGTCATTGTGTCACTGTCAAACAAGCCTGATTCAGCCAGCAATGTGCTCCTCAATCACAGCATCTGTCCTCATCCTGGACCTCATCCAAACTCGGCAAAGTCCCCGGAGGCTAGCACATTTATTTACCCTTTTGTTTTTTATAGTCTTCGTTAAAAACAGGCTTGCGTCATTCAGCAGCATAGAATTAAACTGAAAGGCTTTTAGACACGGTGCAGCTTGGACTCAGCAGTGGATTGGCATAATGTGCTGCATTCAATGTAATGTGTTGCAGAACAAGTTGAGTCTCAGTTCAAGGGGTTTTGCAAGTTGAGGGTAAATGTAGAAATTCCTGTTTAGTAACTCTTTTTTTTTTTTGCCATACTAGTTTTCTTCATATTTTTCAGTCACTGTACAGTACAGGTAGTTTAGTTGCAGTAACTGCAACTATGCTTGCAAAAATGAGGCTGATGAAATACACAAAAGTACATATTGAACCCAAAATTATTTAAGTTAAAAGTAATGTAATTATTTGCTGAGATAGGCACTTTACCCTTTTTTGTCAGTACCAATTCCGTCATCGCCCCTCAGTCCTTATTCATAGAAATAATCGTCCTCCATCCACGACTGTCCTAGTCCTTTTACTGCGGCCTTTTTATAGTGCTTTCGTACATACATTTAGAAAAGAAAAAGCATGCAAGCTATCAGCTATCTACCAAACGACGCAAATCGCAGCTATAGTTACAGAGTATACCGGAATCTGAACTCGGACCTGGGTTGCACCGTTGAGATAGGTGTATTTATCTCCTTTGCTGAAATAAAACATAACTTACGATGCTTATACTGGCTCTCAATTGCTTCTTCACACAGCTGCTGATATCACTCCCGTAATTGATGACTATGTTTTCGTTAAGGTGGTAAAAGAAAAAGAATAACTCAAATAATTCCATTTTATTCCAATCCCTGCCAATTTTGAGAAGATCTTTTAGATCTTTCCTGGTAACATCTATAGTCCATTTTTGACCCAGCTGTTTTTAAAGTGGACAATAATATTATTCTATCCATCCATCAATTTTCTACTCCCCAAATAAAAATGACATGGGAACTTAATAAATAGTAAGAAGACATTTTTAAAAGAAATAATACGTAATAGGTAAAAAATGTCAAAATGCTAGTTTATTGTGACATTATTTGATGAGCGGCAATCAGATTTTTTCTTTTATTGGACTATTTACGTGAATTATTATCTTTTCATATCACCTTGCACTTTTACATCCTAGTGAGGTACGGATGTATCATATCATACCATCTTTTACGGTCTCATTTTTATACACCAGTAAATAATTTTAATTTGCAACCAAACATCAATTAAGCGTTTGTGGTTGATTCTGGCAAATACACTGCTTCTCATTTGAATTCAATCTCAAATTAATTCAATTATCCTCTCTGGAAGTGATTGTATAATTTTATTATAGCTACATTGTGTCTATATGTCATGCGTTGGCAGCTTTAACAGCCTGCACTGGTACTCCAGATGTTGCCATCCCAAAGGAGCAGTCTCGGATCATAAATGTAGAATGCGAGAGTTACTGTGTGATCAACCGTCCTGTATGATTTTGAAAACAGCACCGGGCTAAAACCCAAACAATCGTCTATCATTTTGCCTGTAAATCTGCCACAATGAGCAATGGCCAATTTTACATGAGAGCAGAGAGCATGATGGTAATATTTTAGGGAACCACAGGAAGCGTTTGTGAGGTTACAGAGTGACGGGGGCATTCGTAAGCTTCATTACCACAAAAGCATTTAGTTCTCGTTGGCCAAGTCATCTGCTTTCTGTCTGTTACTTGCTTTGTGATTAGATCAACAGACAGCCATTGTTTCAAATCACATGTCTCCTTTCGGGCTTCTGATGGGAGGAAAAAGAAAAACCCCCTTTTCACTTTCTTTGTCTTTTATCAGCGACTAAACTTATTTTTAGAGACGGCTTAGTTAATGGATGGATGAATTGGAACCTCTTTAGTTGAATACTTCGGATATGGAACATGACCACCATTTTTTTGCGTCAAAGTATGCCACTAAAATGAGAGTTTCCTGTCATGGCAATGCCCAAATCCGTTGGTGGACACTAGCAGTGAGTGATGCCGTCAAGCTGAAGATGGTCAATTTGGCTTGTGAAACTCAGGAGGTTGCTGATGAGCACTGCAGTGTTGATGAATGCTTAAGCAAAACGGGCGTGGGAGGAGTTTTGTGACGCCATGGAGAACAACAACCATCCGGTGTCTTAGGATGCAGGCGCAGTGCGCCATCAACACTGCTTAAAAGTGGAGACGGGGTGCCACCTCGACTCGGATGGGGCGTCCTCAATTCTAACTGCCACAACTTCCTTTCAGGAAACAGAGGCTAGGCATTTCGAGATTTGCTCTCCTATCTTAGGGGTTGAGGTCACCAAAAGTGCTTAAAAAGGTGGTGGAAAAGCTCTTTGGTGGCTGGATTCTGGACGTTGTAGGGCTATCCTGGTGCAACAGCGCATGTACATCTGGGACAGTGCCTCGGTATCGACAAACCAGGATAGTGGTCCTCCTTTTTAAGAACAGGGACAGGAGGGTGTACTCCAACTACGGGGGGGATCCCGCTCCTCAGCCCACTTGGTAAGATCTTGCAGACGAGGGTTTGGCTGGAAGTTGAATTTCATATTTAAAAGGAGCAGTGTAGTTTTTGTCCTCGTCGTGGAACAGTAGATCAACTCTACACAATAAGCAGTGACATCGAGGTCCGCGTCTTTGCTTTTTGCAGAGGATGTGGTTCTGGTGGCTTTGACCCTCACCATATGAAGATGGATGGATGGTCTTTAAAAATCCTTTTCAAGATAAACACATGTCCGAGTAAGCGCATTATTTAAGGAGAAGAGTAATGCAAACAGAAAAATATTTACCAACATTATAAAAAGACACATGAAAATGATGTGATAGGTGAACCGCCATAGAGTGGGGATTTGCTGTAAACTCAAGGTTACTTTTCATGACAGATTGACTCCAGTAGTGTCCCATTACTTTTATCAAGTGTTACCATGCGCAATCTTTGCTGACAAAGTGATTAACTTCTTTTTACACATATATGTCAAATACGAATTTTAAAACGTGAGATGCGTGACACATCTGTGACTTGAGTGTTTTGATGTTTCCACTTGTTAACAGCGACATATTCTATTTACACATGTATGGTTGTTTTTGATTGGCTCACCTGTGTTACGCTCCAACTCAAACATAAACCTGATGAAGAGCACAATAGTTATGATTTCCATTTCCATGATTTTCTTATGGGAAATCTGTTTCAAGAAGACAAGACAAGATTATCGAAGGGTTGAAGCTCAGTCACATGCGGCCTGTATGAAACAGAGGTGCAAAGTACAAGCCTTATTTGTGAACGCAGAATGAAAGCTAAAATTCCTAAAATGCTTATTTCCGGCAACCTCCTTTACATCTGGCAAAGCAGGAAAAGGAATATAATGACATTTAAGAATACGGTAGATGCCCCTGAAGTGAGTCTCCAAAGCTTCCTGCTATGGAAAACACATAAAGAGAACTCCAAAATGAAAAAGAAGGGCAGCACTGAGGATGTGTTCCATATGTGCTTGAGACTCCAATCTAATCCAACATCACTGCTCTGTCTATTCTCATTGCATCATAGCTACACAGATGGTTTAAGGGATATTAGCAAAACTATATGACAGGAGAAATAAGAACTGGGCTTTTTGGAGAGAAAAACAAACAGCTGTTGAGCTGGGAAGGCTTATGAATGAAAACAGGAAGGATGGGTTGATTGAGGCAGGGAAGAAGACTGCAGACAAACATCTGGACAAGTATAACGTTCTTGGTGTAAACCTTTGAGACAGTCTGTTTTAGTATGCACACGGCTCAACATAAACAGCACATATTGCAGACGGTTTGCATACTGACCATGTGCGTGGTCTAACAGTGCATTCATTAATTAGTTGCAGTCAGCAATTTATTTATCAACCTTTCATTCATTCTGCATCCCGTTTATCCTCGCCAGGATCGCGGATGTGCTGACACCTATCCCAGATGAATTTGGGCGAGTGGTGAGGTACATATTAAAATGGTCTCAAACCAATAGGAAGGCCCATTAATTTATTCAGATTGTAGTTTATTACCAGCAATATTCTTGATATTAAGTTGCATTATTATTATGATTGCATAACATTGTAATTACTACTACTGCCATGCGACTTTTATATTTTTCTCTCTCTACCCATAAATGGTTAAACGAGATGTCTGATGGATATGGACCAAGTGATACATTCTTTCTCAGCTTTCTTTATTAGTATTGTCTGGAGCCTATTACAGTAGCTAATATTTAATAAAGCAAGAGAGGGTTTGGGCCCAAGACCTGATGTGAAAGCCATGGCTGTCCTGAAAATCGCTATAATTGCCTATATTAATAACTGAACCCTAATTATACCACTAACTTTGATTCGGAAACACTTTGGAGTCAATTTAAAGGGAAATAAAAAATGGTATTATGAATTTGAACACAACAGAAATAAAGTGTTTGCCTGACAAATTGGAACATAAGCTGTAAAAAAAATCTGTCTTTAACATTTTTATTGACATATTCATGAATGTATTTAGAATCAAATCACTAAAATCACTTTAGAGGGTCTTTAATATTTCAAACTCACTTTACAACATGTGTGCAAGGACGCTGCCCTGTATGTTGACATTTCGGAACTGTAAAAATACCAAATACTATTTTCCTATTAGCCATTGTAGTTTTTGACTCTGTATCTAAAAACACTTCTTTTTTTAAAACATACATTATCTATCAAGAGATTATTTATCAATAGTTTTGCACTGACTGTAACGTTATTTCCAAAGCAGCCAATCGTGAGCCGGACATCAACCTCTCAAATTAAAACAAAACCATTTTTGGCAGGCAAAGAGTTAGCTCAGTTTAACAGAAAGAAATCACAAGGAAAGTTTGAAAATAGGCAGGAGTTAACTTATTTTATCATATAGAGTGCTTTGCTTTGCTTTGCTGTATGCTGTTACTCCCGTCAATAAAATGAATGTCTCCCCTAACAGGCACTATAAATAAAATTGAAACATCTTCCCTCAGGCAGCTGTTGACCCCTGGATATCAGGAAATATGGTACACTTCGGATGGAAGTCGCAGGTCCTTCTCTCCTGTCAACAGGGTAAGTTGTGAAACACTTGGATGATCTTTCGTGGCAACGAGGATATGCAAATAATCATGTCAATTGTCCAGTTTTGTGGATGCTAATGAAGAACAACCAAGTATGAAGATGGTTGTACATTCTTGAGCTGCATGTTTACATTGGATTTTCTTGCTGTTTCAGAATCATTGTTTGTACCATGGACAGGTTGCGGGTGTCGACGGTTCCAGTGTGGCGATCAGCACATGCTCAGGTCTCAGGTAAGAACCACCTGAGATGGAGCTGCTCTCGAGATACGTTAAATTATTACAGCATCATCATATTTTGGCATGGATCACAATAAGATTACAGTCTTTTGATTGACTGATGCTTGATACAGGAACATTGGGGATCAAAGTGGATTTTGTTCACATTTTTGTGAATTGTTACTGGTATTTCAAGAAAATGATAGTACACATTGCTTGATCAATATTTTGTCCACCTGTGCTAATTTACAGTGCTCCCTAAAACCTGGATAAATGTAAATATAAAAAGAAAATATATCTAATCTAAATAGAACCCCCCCCCTGAGCTGTCTATCACCTTAGCTTAGTGGAAGGGTTGTGTGTCCCATTGCTCTGAGGAGCGAAGTCATCTGGGGCTTTATGCTTCTGGCGGGGTCACCCAATGGCAAACAGGTTGTAGTTGAGTGACCAGACAAAATACGGCTCAATGATTCCTTATGATGAGAAAAATAAATGGACCTCAAATTCCCTCACCTGGACGTGGGTCCTCTAGAGCTAGACCTAGAGGTGCCCATCGCCTGGTGGCCCAGGCGGGTACAGCTCGAATAGCCAACATGGGTCCCCGTTCCCATGGGCTCACCACCTTTGGGAAGGGCCAAAGAGGTCCAAGCAGTGGGAGCTAGGTTACAGCTGCTCTCGCTGGGTCCACAATAGAAGCGGGTGATGTGAGCAGTGTCTCTTTTTCATTAGACAGGATGAGCAGGAGGACAGTCTACATTGCGCAAGCATAAACTGCGGCCAAAGTACATTTATAAGGGATTGCAAAAAGATCTCCCCTTATAGATGATATTTAAGTTGGCCTCTGTGAAGTTGGCACTTGCACCCCGTTGATATTATGGACAGCATATGATCAAATTCCTGAATTCCTTGCAATTGTACATTGAGACAATGTATTCAAACTGATGGAGTATTTGCTGAAACCGTTGTTCTTAGGTGGTGAACCTTACCGACATCCATGCCTTTCGGGGAATGCTCCTTTCGTACCCAATCGTGACACTCACCCGTTTCCAATGAACCTGCTCACCTCTGGAATGTTCTCAACATTCCTAGTCTTTTGTTGCCCCTCACCCATGCGTTTTGGGAATGTGTTGCAGGCATCAAATTCAAAATGGGAGAATATTTGCAACAAAATAGTAATGTTTACCCGATTGAACATTAAATATCAATTGTATTGTCCATCCATCCATTTTCTATTCTCCTCACAAGGGTCACATGTCTGCTGGTGCCTATCCCAGCAGACTTCGGCAGTAGGCAGGGTACACCCTGAACTGGTTGCCAACCAGTCGCAGGGTACGGATGGACAAAAAACCCTTCACACCTCCATGAACATCTAGGGACAACTTAGAGCCTTCAATCAACCTACCATACATGTTTTTGGAACGTGGGAGGATACCGGAGTACCCGGAGAAAAAACACATAGACAGAGGGAGAACATGCAAGCGCCACACAGGAAAGCCCGAGATCAGATTTGAACCCAACACCTTTGTACTGTGAGGCGGATGTGCTAACCAGTCAACCTCGGTTTTGTATCAAATTGTGTGGAATTGTATTCATTAGCATACAAAATGGGTTGAAAAGGATTTGAAATCATTGCATTGTGTTTTTATTCATGTTTCATACATCCCAACTTCATTGGAATTGCTGTCTATATAAAGTAATCCACTGTAAACTATTGAAATCCTGCTTCAGCAGACAAAATGACAGGAAACCATCTTCTATTGTTACAAGTGCAGTGCAGTAGGTTAGGAAGTCTCAGCTTAGTCAGGGGATTCTGTTTTTTCTCTTGGTTTGGATCCAATGCTTGAAGCAGTGGAAGGCACATGATAGAACGCTTTGCTATGTGTGTGTGTGGGGGGGGGGGGGGCGTGTGCGTGTGTGTGCGGGGGATTGTGATTGTGTGTGTGTGTTTTTTTGCATGTTCCTCTCCATTTAGTTGAATAGATGAATTCTAATAAAGCTTCAGGGGCATGGCGGGACACATGGGCGGGTGTCAAACCTCTCCAGATGTTTAGTGCAGCTGCTTGAGCTGCGTACATAACATCAGTATGTACGTGACCCATTAAAATGTTTTTTGCCTCTAAACTCTGGTCAGATCTGAATAGAATGTAAGCACACAGATGCTCAAGACAAAATATATAATTTTTTTTAAAATTATGACTTCTGACGAGGACAGCAATTGAATAATGTTTCCCTTAATCTTGGAAATAAAATTAATCGAGAAATGACCATTAAAAATGTCGCAGCAGGGATCAACCCCCATTTCACATTATTGCCTCTGTCTCAGTGCCAACAAACAGGAGAGGAAAATAATTTTTTCTCCAATGTTACAAATCTATGTATAAATTCTGCTTTAACGACTATTCTTTTTCCATCTTCTTTGTAAAAGTCGAGATTATCAACACAGGTCTGCAATGATTTGCACCCGCTGGATGGAACTGTGACAGTGCCTTTTCTTATATCCCTCAGGGGTCTAATTTCTTTAAATGCAAGCGTCAGCTACCTCATTGAGCCTGTTTCTACGGATACGCCTCAGCATGTCGTTTTCCGAGCCAAGAGTGTCCATCTACCTCCTAGAAGCTGCCCGCAGCACGATAGTAACAAGGAGGCCCTTGGCACCTTCCTCCTTGGGATGACATCAGCATCGAGGTTAAGGGTGAGTGTCAAATGGAGTAGACTTGAACATGATACTCTAATTTTGTGACTACGATACCAATCAATTAAAGGAACGAAGAGATCTGAGTCAGAATATGAAATATGTGGAGCTACTGTTGGTGGCAGACAAGGCTGAGGTAAGAACACTGTCATTATAGTTGCTTCTGTATGTGCATATTTAAAGCCAAAACCACGACATGATTATTATACATTTGTAACATTCGACATTAAATATCATAATAGAAGGCAAGTACACCTTTGTCACAACCTTTAGGTCGCGGTAATACGATGTGATGCATTTTTGTTTATTCTGTAAACCTCTGTAGAATACCCTCGATTTTTTTTGGGTCTACCTAATTTCTACAAATTAGGTAGGAACGGGCCTTTTGAAAAGCGTGAGTATGTGTTTAACTAATGATACTGTCAGCGTTTCACTTTTTGAATTAAATTACTGATTAAATGTGCTTTTCTACAATGTTTCAGTTATTTAGCTGTGCCTATCTGTGTATTATTACTCTAGAACTGCATCATATTGAGAGTTGTTCCCATTTTTTTTAACATTTTAATTTAGCTGAACGGAGTAAAAAGTCAAATGAAGTTCTAGATAGATTGCAAAAAAAAACAACACATTTCTAAACACATTGTTCAGTAAATACTCTACTCTGAAAGTGTCAATGACTGAAATAAAGAACAATGTGTGGGTGTGTTTTGTTTTTTGTTAACCGTATGTGGCTTTCAGTTTGACAAACATGGGAGTAGTCTCGAGAAGACCCAACTGAAATTACTGGAAGCTGCCAACTTAGTTGACAAGGTAACCTTTTTGTATGAAGTGTAGAAACCACAAGCACTGTTCGCATCTTTACATCCATTTCTCCTTCTGTCAACACACGCAGTACTACAAGGCTTTGAGCATCCGTGTGGCGCTGATCGGTCTTGAGGTGTGGACAAGCCAGGACATGATCAACGTGTCCGACAACCCGCACAGCACCCTGGCGGCGTTCCTCTCCTGGAGACGCAAACAACTTCACACGCTCCACAATGACAACGCTCAGCTCATCACGTCAGTGTCCCCCCACTAAATGTGAACTGGATTTTGAAAGAAAGTTGTGATGATGACATCACAAACCGGCATTTGAAGTCATGTTAATTATTAAGTTATCCAGTGGAACCTCGGTTTTCGAACAAATCGGAGTCCGAACAAAAAATTAGAGAAATTCTTGCTTCATAGTTCGAACAAAAATCGGAGTTCGAACGCCGGTACGACGCGTGAGTGCGTACGCGAGGGTGGGATGCTGAGCGGCGTACGGGTGTAGATCGCTCTCTTTGTGACCAACTGTTGTCGCGTGCGGACGTGCTGCGTTTTGCTCTCGCGTTTTAAATAGGTGTACGAAGTGTTTTAGCCCCTAATCTGTCATGACCCGTGTCGGTCATGTCAGGTCTTTTGTTTGTTTTTGTCACGTCCCGTTTCAGTCATGCCATGTCTTTGTTTTGTTGTCCCAGCTGAGTGGGGGCGTTTCCTCCAGCCAGCGCTTGTTCCCTTCCCGTGTCATCATGGCTGGAGAGATGCGCCCACCAGCCACACACTGGTTCCTCATCAGTCACGCAGCTCTGTCACATTGACTGTTAATTACCCGGACTACTTGAGCGCTCAGGACCGACGGCTTTTTGTCGGAACATTGCTTCCTTTGCCTGAATGTCACGGTCGCTCCCTGATCTCGTTCTCGTTCACGCTCATAGAGATTTGTCACTGTCCCCGTTTCCTCGTCAGTTTTGTTCAGCCTAGTCGCGTTTAGTTCCTCTTTCATTATTTTGCACTTTGTCACGTTTGTTTGTTTCCCCCAGCACCTGGTTTGCCCTCTTAAGTTTACTCATTAAATTCCTTTTAAGTTCCCCTTGCCTGGCTTCCCTGCATTTTGGGTCCTCCTCCTTCACCTCGCTACGAGCGCCCCCTGACGTAATCATGCCTCCAAAGAAAGTCAGTGCAAGCAGCAAAGGAATGATTTCGGTGTTCGAACAAATCGCTTTTCGAACAGGGTTCTGGAACGGATTATGGTCGAGAACCGAGGTTCCACTGTACTTTGTTTGCGTCAAGGTTCTGTACCATCTGGCTGTCAAACTAATGTACGCTTTGTGTGACCAGGGGAAAATCATTCCAGGGTACCACCATCGGGTTGGCACCTCTCAAAGCCATGTGCTCCGAATACCAGTCTGGTGGAGTGAACACGGTGAGAATGTGATCTGCATGCGCAGTCAAGCTGCTGTTATAGTTTGAGCAACACAGCACCGTCTATCATGATATTTTCAAGTCCGACTGATGAGAAGTGAATAAGCTCAACGGAAAATAAATATAAAGATGACAATAGATGAGTAGCAAAAGAAGAAATGAAAGAAGCTAGACTGACTGTTATATGTCTGATAGCAACATGGCAGTTGCAAACCTTTACTTGTAATATGTTTCGTGTTGAATGAATTGGACATATTATACAATCACTCCGCCAAGACAGTTACCTGAGCAAGTCGGGGAAGAAAAAGATGACCTTCTTTAAGAAACATCCGATAATTGGGCCTTTGGTGACTTTGATTGGGAGGAAGGGGAAATGCAACTTGCCCAATAACGCGTGTACCCTGGTTTAGTTGCATCATATTTTAAAAGGTATCAGAGAATGGCACAAAGTAAAACTAGAAGTCCCTTCTGAATTCATGAAAAAGTGAGAAGAAAAGGCTGTGATGTGGCCTTCAGCAATATCTAAGTTGTGTGGTAGGAGCCTTTTCTGACAAAAAAACAAAATAAAACATGCAACCTATTACAACTTTGAACTTACATTCAAGTGTGTCTTCTTGAGGAGAGTGAACATCAGTTCATAATATCAACTTTGAAATGTGTGTCTGCACCTGTGATTGTGGAAAAGGACCACTCGGAGTCAGCTGTTGGCGTCGCCGCCACCATGGCGCATGAGATGGGCCATAACTTCGGCATGAGTCACGACAGCGCTGGCTGCTGCCAGGCCAAAGCTGAGGACGGGGGCTGCATCATGGCAGCTGCCACAGGGTAGCTATACTCGGTTTACTGTCGTCGTTTTTTTTTGTATTTTTTCTTGTTGTGGATTATACACTGCAGTGAACTATGCAAACATTTTCAGAATCAATTCTACAATGACCCTATTTAATTTGAGTGTTTATTAGTAGAGCACAGACCATGAAATGATTAAATAAAAAGTGAAATATTTATGTACACTTCTTATTGTTAATTTCACGTCACCCCCCCCCACCGGTGGTTAGTTTGTTTTGTAGCAGGCTACTTTCCTGTTCATGGAGGATGACGAGGACACACGTGGTGCATCATGATTTTAAGGGGTGGATGATTCCATTCACATAATCAGCACGAAGAAAGTGGGTTGTTTGACTGATAATTTGTGGAATTCAGTTTTGGACATTCAAAATGCCTTTTGGACGAAAATGATCAAATTTGACTGCGGCTGTCTGATCACATGATGTGACAATATGCTTATTTCGGTGCTTATAGTTTGAAGTGGGTAACATGACTGCCAGGATGGCCGAGTGGTCAAAGGCGCCGCGTTCAGGACCCAGTCTCCCCAGGAGGCCTGGGTTCGAATCTCGAATTTCCCCATTGTGGGACTAATAAAGGGAATATTAGTATGACGGCCGAATGGCTGGCACGTCTGTATCTGAAACGGTGCAGGTTCAAGTCTCGGTCGAATGTTCTCTACTTGCTTTCACATTATGTCTTTGGAAATGCCTGTGAGGCTCACTGAATACTCCAGATTGTCCAGAACTAAGTGTGAATGTGAGTTTGATTGGTTTGTCTATATGCACTCTGTGCTTTGCTGGTTACCGGTGCAGGGTCTACTTTGTGTCTTGCTCAAGGTCAGCTGGAACAAGCACCAGTTTACAAACCACACTGTACATGATTATAGAAGAGCAATGAATGGACAGGTGGCACTTTGGGATCAGTTTCTCGCTTGTGTTTGTAAGTCGTCTCACCAAAAGTTTCCGACTCACATCAGTGGGCATCCAATCCTGAATTCTTTACGATGCCGGGTTGAATGTTAACTTTTGTTCTGGACTGCTACATTCAGCAGCAGACTATTTTGCACACACTGTAATATTGAATTTAGGTCAAATAAAGTTCACAAATGGCACCCATTGAGTTGGCAGCACCCTACAAGAGCCCAGCTAATTTTTCATTTTAATTAGTATTTTTCCCCACCTTTTTGTCTTTTTTTGTTGTTGTTTAATATTTTTGTATGTTGTGTGCACCCGTTGTTGATTGTTTTACGCTTTTCTTTTTTTTTTGCTGTCACATTCCTTTGGAGGAGACTTGGTGGTTGCGCCTTTACAGCAGCATGTTTGCGACAGCACCGTTTTTGTTGAGGAAATTTTTTATTTGAGGTGTGGCATTTCTTTACCATGCGCAGTTAGATTACGGCGTCTACTAGCGCAGCGGCCTCCCTTAACAATTTATAGGAAATTCACACAGCTTTCAATGAGACGAAGTACAGTCATGCACAAACCCAAACTACAATTGCAATAGTCAACACACAGTTCCATTAATTCCTATCGGACAGTGTTAATCAAAATTGAGTATGTTATCTTTGTGGAAGCAGAATGTTTGATACTTCTCTTGTATTCAGTCTCATTTGTTTGTAGATGCATACCTAGAAAAACGTCCTATTGGTGTTTAATTGATTTCATTTGTCCTGTATGTCTCTCAGGCACCCGTTTCCACGTGTGTTTAACACGTGTAACATGCGGGAGCTGAAAAATTACTTGAGCTCTGGAGGAGGAAAGTGTCTCTTCAATGAACCAAACACCAGCGCCATGTATGGGGGGCAGCGCTGCGGCAATGGCTACCTGGAGGATGGAGAGGAATGTGACTGTGGCGAGGAAGAGGTCAGTGTGTTGGTTTCAGTGCACTATTAGTTGATCCAATGAAAGGACTGGCCAATTATTTTCTGCACAGGAATGTACCAGTCCCTGCTGTAACGCACACAACTGCACTTTAAAAGCTGGAGCTGAGTGCGCCCACGGCGTCTGTTGTCATAACTGCAAGGTATGAGCCTCATAAACAATGTCAAATGTGCAGCGTTCCTTTCACATCCAATCTCCCCTTCATGTCGTGCATGCAAAGCTGAAGAGCCCAGGGGTGCTGTGTCGAGCCCCGTCGGGCCAGTGTGACCTGGCCGAGTACTGCGATGGCAAGGCTGAGTCTTGTCCGGCTAACTTCTATTTGGTGGATGGAACATCGTGCGCAGATGGCAAGGCTTACTGTTACACTGGCATGTGCCTCACGCTGGAGCAACAGTGCCGCTCACTCTGGGGACGAGGTGGGTGGAGTTTGTACAGAAAAGAATACGGTAAAATATAGTTCAACTTTGGTTACACTGAGGCACACCAAATGATCAAAAATAAACTACTGTGCAGATGCAACAGCCAACTGTAGACGGGCTGAACGTAACACACAGGAGTTCTGAATGTGAGTGTGAATGGTTGTCTCCACCATTCACTCATTGACATCATACTATTAATTACTGTATTTTCACGACCAGAAGGCGCACTTAAAAGTCATAAATGTTCTCCAAAGTGGACAGGGCGCCTAATAATGCACCAGGTGTGTACCAGGTTCCAAAATCTGCAAATGTTGTGACCTTCTTGAGCACTCTGCTTCACTCACCGGGAGCATTGCCTGCCGACACGTTTCCTGTATAGAGAAAAAATGGATGTGACTAAGGACAGCATTCGGACGTGAAAGAGGACGCTAAAGGCATGTCCCCGGTTTGTACTGTAGCATAGCAACAGAACTAGGAGCTTGCCATCATTCCAGGAAGCTTGACGAAGGAACTCCAACCACTTGACGTTGGTGTAAACAGGCCGCTTAAAGAGAAATTGGCGAGCGGCGTTCAAGCGATGGCAAACACAGCTTTACTAAAACCATGCCGGGTGAGTTACACCACAATTTGTGAAAATGATTGTGGATGCTTGGGCTAACCGTTAGACACATTGGCCACTAATGAACAAACGCAATCATTTCTGAGGAGCCGCACGGCTACGAGACTGACTGACACTGACAAGAGGGAATATGTCGCGTAATATGTCAAAAAAGTTTAACCACACTAAGTTTTGCTATCGTGGCCTTTTTAAAAACGCATGCTTGTTTATGCTCTCGCGTGCATGCATGGTACCGTATGTTTTAAGATGCCATATGTTTTACCATGCCTGCATCCAATAATACAGAGACCCTTATCACTGTGTTAAATACAGAAATCGCAAACGTAACTGAGACAGCGCCTTTTAATACGGTGCACCTGATGGTTGTGAAAATACGTTACTTTTAAAACCTTTTTCAAGCCTTTTGGTCGGAGGAACCTATTCAGAATTTTCAGGCAATCCATGAAAGAATTCTAAGAAGTTCATTCGCTGTTCTTTTTCATGTGATTGTATCATGTTACATTAGCCCTCCCTTGTGGTTGATTTCAGCATCACTTGTAGTCTTTACAAACGTGCAGGACTACAGAAATAAATTATTAATAAATAATAAAGGTTATTATTATTATTGTTTGTTTTTTTTCTTATTAGCGTATTATATAAGAGGACTGGCCTCCAGTCAATCGCAGGGCACAGACAACCATTACTTTACGTTTTCCATACATAAAATGGTGAAAGAAAAACATGACATCAATCAAGCTCTAAAGGTTTACTCGAAAAAATGAAGAGATATTTTAGTAAATAGCCCAGTTTTTTCAGAGTACAGAAAGAGCTGTTGAGCAGAGGTCGGACGGTAATCTCGCAGGATTTATTGTTAGTTGGTGTCCAAGTTCACACCGTGACCGAACTTCCCTGGGATGTCTTTGTTGTATCACAAGAGTCCCACACAGAACAGTGAGTGATGCCATCTGCTTTCCATCAGGTGGTCGAATTACAGGCTGTGTGCACGGATGTGCTTGTGTGTCCTTTGCAGATGGTCGTCCGGCTCACGACGTGTGTTTTAAGAAGGTCAACGAAGCTGGCGACATGTATGGAAACTGTGGTAAAGATCTCTTTGGGAAATACAGGAGCTGTCAGGACCGGTAAGGTGCTTATTATGCATATTGAACTTTAGCACTTGTATATGTTATAACAAAAATAATGTGTTCGAAAATACTGTTTTCTGTATTATCCAAGCTCAAAAATGTGATGATTCTTTTTCTTTGTTTGTGCCAGAGATGCGAAATGTGGGAAGATCCAGTGTCTGTCTTCAGCATCCAAGCCAATAGAGAGCAATGCAGTGCGCATCGAGACTACAGTGAGCGTGGGCAACAAGAGGGTGCAGTGCATGGGAACACACGTTTACAAGCCGGGGCAGAGAGACGAGGAGGGGCAGGGAGACACTCTGGACCCGGGCCTTGTCATGACTGGCACCAAATGCGGAGATGACTCAGTGAGACGACAATAATAATCTATCATTATATGTATTTGAGTTGATGAAGTAAAAGTCCCTCCACATTTTCCACTTTTAATAGATTTGCTTCAATGGTGAATGCCGTAATGCATCGTTCCTCAAAGCTGATGACTGCCATTCCAAATGTAATGGACATGGGGTGAGTGAGTATTGTCTGAAAAGTACTTTTGAGAACCTTGAAATCTGAAAATTCAGGCAGATAAATCTATATTTAAGAAGCCCAGTACGACTCATTTAAGTTGAAGAACATGATTTCTTTGGACCGGAATGAAAAGGAAAAGTGGTGTCCGCTCTAATAGTGCACATGGCTCAGTTAACGCCACGGGTGAATTCCGCACAACTCCTTCCCTCCCAATATACTTTTTACTCATCAGGAAGAAAAACAAAATAGTGATCGTGTACAACCATTACATCACGTGACATTACCACATTAACTCTGCGGTGATGTTTTCAATCAGAGTGTAGTCATTGTCATACATAAGCACTAATGCAATTTGTCATTTCATGGTATTGGTAAATTATTACAATCTACCGTTGTAAAATTATTCCTATTCAAGTATTCAACCCCCATTCTAACATTCATTTGCGAAATAACATTAGGTCAAGAAAGATTGATGGCTGCTTTTAATGGAGCAATATTACTTGTGTTGAGCTATTTAAATTGGTCTTATTTATTTTGGTCCATTACAAACTTAGGCAAGAGTGTAAACTGTTTGAATAACAATAATCATTAAAGGGGTTGTGAATAATTTGAGTTCAATTATACAGTCTATTGTTATTTTGTATATGATATTTTAATTTATTATTCTAATTAACCTTCATTCTTTATTTGTGTAAGATGGAATTGATATCCTGATATTGAATATTATTACGAAAAACATTCAAAAACAAATGGTGGGCCCAACTCTGTTGTGACTATCATGTGGCCCGATGATTTGCTTCTGTAGACCTAAAATGTGGTGCAAGTGAAAGATTCTGTTATTGTGCAAAATCCTGTGTCGTCATCTCTCGACAGCTGTGTAACAACAACCATAACTGCCACTGTGAGAGCGGTTGGGCCCCGCCTTTGTGTAACCAGAGGGGGCCGGGTGGGAGTGTGGATAGCGGACCTGTCATCAGTCACAGTGAGACAACGTTTTACAGAATATATGAATAGCGTTTCTTTGGAACTACACTCCTTTCATTCACTGTATTCCAACAGGCAACCTCCTTCCAGTGCTGCTGGTCCTCCCTCTGCTTTTCTTTGTTGTGTTGGCTGTTGCACTGTGGTTTTGCTATAAATATAAGCTCAAGTCACTTAAAACATCGACTCCACCACCAGTACCGAGGTATCTCGTGCTGAAATTGTCATAGTAAGATGATTTCTATTAGCTTGACTTGTTCAAACATTTTCTTGTATGTTTTTGTGTTTGGACTTCCAGTTGTTCAGTCCCAGTCGAAGCCAAGCCTCTACATGCAGACGGGCATGTGAATGGTCACGCCAACCCAACATTTTTGCTCAAGAAACAAGACTCAGATCAACAGGTAAAGAAGTAACTTCTGGATGTCAAACATGATAATTCTGGATCATGCTTCCAGTTTGGCATCACAGTGATGTCGTGGTTAGAAAGCCTGCCTCGCAGTTTTAAACATTTTCACCACTCACATTTGAACACAAATGGTCGCAACGCAAGCAGATAGACTATACCTCCATAATCACAGGCATATATTCTTGAAATATTATTGCAGCTTAGATGCAGTGGTCTTCTTCTGTTTCATCATCAAATTTACTTGTAGTCTGTATCGCCCGCAAATGTCCAGGGGAAGCACACAAGAATGAGCAGCACAATGTCCATTAAACTATTATGATGCACAAATTGTTTAACTCTTTACATTACATTATTTTAAAAGATAAAGGTGTTATTTTTCTTTTAAAAAACAACTGTTGTTTAGGAGGACCGTTGCAACCCCTTTGGGGGTCCTATGCTGAACAGTCAGAAGGTTCCTCCCTCTCCAACTCGAAATAACAATTTTTTGTGGCCCGACATTTTTGGTGTGCGTGCGTGGCGGATGTATCTCACTGTTAAATGGATACATACATACATACAATACATAATTACTTTTGAATTGCTCAAAGACTAGATATGCTGAAAGAAATTGATACAACAAAAAACGAATCAAAATTAGGTTTATTTTTGATATATTTCTATTTTTGTCCTCGTCTTAAGGCTGTATAATATTCATGGTTTTGGAATGCTCTAGGAAGCCTGAAGACGCACAATTCAAATCCAAAGCACAAGAAATGTGAAGGAGACATACTAACCACTTGTGCACCATGCGGCAGAGACAGAAAGACCGACAGATGGGTAGATAGATAACATCATCTGGTGAGGGAAAGTAGATTTGGTAGAGTCACAAGGTTTTTCAAACTTTTCCACATGACCAGGTTGTTACTTTGCAAACGGTAGAAAAGAGAAGTTTGCTTCACAACCACCCGCCTAGCACAAACACACACACACACCCACACACACACCCCCACGCGCCCACACTTTGTGACTGACGCGACGTTAACCACAAAGTATGTTTGTATTTTTTTTAATTCCTGGTGACAACTACTTGTACTTGTAATACAATACAATATAACACAACTTTATTTATATAGCGCATTTCACAACAGCTGGAGCTGTAACAAAGCACTTTCCATATGGTGAAATATAAATTAACTAGAAATTAGCAAACAAATTAAAAGACTACAGCAGAACAGCGACAGTCTCAGGTTGAGTCGAATGCTAAAGAATAAAAATGTGTCTTCAAACGGGTTTTAAAAATGGACAATAACGGGGCTTGCCTAACATTTAATGGGAGCTCATTCCAACCTGCAATTGAAAAGTAAGTCAAAGCGCCACTGTAAGCTGAAATTCAGCGGTTCGTTGGAGATCAGGACTGAGCCTTCCTACAAATCACACATCAGTGCATTGATGCCAAATCGACAAGGTTTGGAATTGCCTAAAGTTTTCAAAAACATTGAACAGACAATGCCTTGTTGACACAATCAAACACATTCCCTGACTCCAACTATGTTGCTCAGTCACAAGCACGCGCCAAAAGCATGTCTTTAGCCCGGACATAGAAACAGCGAATAGGTGAGTTTTCAGCAAATAATAGAGGATGATAGGTTGACGACCAATGTGCATTTTTTACAAGCTCCACTTGCCCCAATTTTCAGCAACCACTAGTCACTTTACGTGATTAGCACTCATTGGTACAATTTGTTGGTTTTTCTTTCACAGGCAAAGTCCTCTCCTCATCTGAGCCAGGCGTATCCAACCCGGCCCAAACATGTTGCTGTGCGTCCTGCTGTGAAGCCGCCACCTGTGCCGGGCTTGGCTGCACACCAGACTGAGTCTCGAAGTCTTAGCCATAGACAATCCTCACTGAGCAACACGCCCTTTAAACCTGCGTTGAGGCAAAAGCAGGCTCCTCTGTCACCTTCATCTGGACTTTCCCCCTCCACATCCCGACCAGAGCCACCCAACAGGCCTCCGCCACCTTGCCCTGGCAGCAGACCGGCAATGGTGAATAGTATTTTGTAGACTCACACAAAGCCTTGCATAAATCCTGAACAGCATGTCTTTTTGTTGTGGCTTTCAGCACCAATCCAGAGGCAAACTCGTCACCACTGATGCGTTGCCGATGGGAAAGGCTTCTTTGGCTCCATCTGTTGAACATAAAAAGACAGACAGGTAACAGAGGTCGTTTTAGGCTGCATCTAGTAAAACAATTTTGAGTATTTTTTTTCTCTTGTCTCACAGTTCGTTTTTTGCGTCCTGACAGCATAAATAAAAAATATGCATGGAATTATATCCATGTTTTTATTATGTCCTGGTTAGCTTTCTGTAATGCACTTTATTTTGGTGTCCGCTAGTTCTCCCTCTCCAGTTGTTCCAAAACGCTGCTGCTCAACTCCTAACTGGAACTCGTTAGAGGGAGCATATAACCCAAATTCTGGCCTCTATTCACTGGCTCCCAGTACATTTTAGGGGTCATTTTAAAACACTTCTTTTCTTCTTCTTTAAATGACCTTGCCCCAGCCTTCATGTTCGGCATGTATTTAGTATGTCCTGGCTGGCTCGTCCTCCCGTATCCAAGTTTTGCCTGCTCCACTTTGTAGTAATTAATTCAACTTTACTTTTAAACTTTTTAGTGACCAGAAACATGGGGAATCTTGTCCGCTTGTCCGGTTGTCCCGCTTGACTTCGTGCGTGCATCTGCAACAATTGTTCGTGCAGGAAACATGGACAGTGGCCAACACAGTGCAATTATGGTTTTAAAATTATTCTGGTTTCAGTCAAATTGTTTTTGTGGACCAAAGTTTGTGGTCGAGTTGGTCAATTTTTTAAACCACTGTTACAAGAAAAAAAAGTGTTATTTTGACTTATAAGTACCACAATTTAGGTTTTTTTTTTGTTTGTTTGTTTTTTGTTGGGTTTTTTTTAGTTAAAAGCCGTTGCTTGGTCGATTTTCTTTTTTTAATTATGTAAATTTAAATTTGACCTTTGGGCTTCAGAAACACACTGCTTTACTCGAGTGAAGTAAAATAAATAAATAAATAAATATATAAATAACATACACCGAAGCATTTTTAGCAGTGTACGTAACGGTACAAACAGTCAAGCATCCATCCATCCATCCATTATCTGTATTGCTTGTCCTCACAAGGGTCGCAGGGGGTGCTGGAGCCTATCCCAGCTGTCTTCAGGCAGTAGGCAGGGTACATCCTGAACTGGTTGTCAGCCAATCGAAGGGCACACAAAGACCATCCACACTCACAATCACACCTCCTTTAGCCTTGGCTGAGGTCATTTCTGACCGTTCGTTTTGTGGCGGCGTCTGTGGAGTGCATGGATTGTGCACTCCACTACAACACACTAGAAGGATGCAGTACTGTGGAAATCAATAACAATAAAGAACACATTGTTAAATCACTACCTTTCTGACAATGTCAATCAAAAGTGGGATTTTTTTATGTTTGTACAGACATTCATTTCATTCTAATTTCACTGTGCAACTTCACTTGTAATCTTATTGTCCCCCTCCTTCCAGATCTTGACTCTCAGGGAGAATTTGAGGACCAGTGTGATCACGCGAACTAAGACACTTGACCCCCTAGGCCCTGTGGACAACATTCTATTTGTACGGTGGACAAGTGGAAAAAAATGTGAATGATTTTGTATGTCAGCATTGTGAAGTCGCTGAAGTATTTATTCCCAAAGCAAAGAAAAAAACATGAATGTTTACAGTATACATTTAAACATGGTGCCTCTGAAAGCGCATCGGCTATAAATGGATATCTTACATTAAGAAAATATGCCAGTGCTGAAGTGGTTAAGCTTCTTATAAGTGGGTAATATTGGGATTTTGAACTGGACTCAAGGGGACCAGTCAGACACCTAACAGAAGAGATGCATGTCATTTTGATGCAAGGAATGCCATAAATGATCTTTCCTGTTATTTTTTTTAAAGGCCAATCTATATTTTATGCGGGATTTTTGGGGGATAGCTTTATTTTAAGACCTTTGTACATACCATAAATATTCTGTAAAATGTTGTCTTTACTACACTCTACTGGCAGTGAGATTTTTTTTTTTTTACCCAAAACGTTGGTGCTTAGCTTGGCTTTATTTTTTTAGGCCTGCTAAACTTTCTTGAATTGCATCCTAATTTTGATTTAATCTAATATGGACTCTGTGTAAATGAACATTGTATGTTGCTTGTCCTTCATTTATACGTCATTGACAATGGCAGGCATTGCGACAGGGAAGTGCCATGATTATGGTACAATTAAAGACTTTGGGAAGTCACTGGTGTTCTAACTTGCAAACACAGCTGCCATATTGTGTCTTCTCCAAAGATCTATGCAAACTCAGGCACTGCAGCGTTGAACTTTCAACTGGAATTCAATAAAATATTTCATGTTCGCCATGCTTTGTCACCTTTTTGATGTTTTCTTGTTCACACTTGAACTTAAGAAGTGTTCAAGTCATTTTTTTTATTACATCTTTCCTAGACTTGTGTTTGTGTTGATTACGAATCTGTGCTCATTTTTCTCAAACACATTAGAGTTTTTATAATAATTCGATATGTAATAAAGCATATTTTTGTAATATTTAGCAATTAAGGGTTAAGTTCAGCAGCAGGTGATTTAATTTTTTTTAGAGGTATAAATTAAAACAAATAGTAAATACTGCATGGCGCAAGCTTTTATGCTATGTTCACACCAAATCCCAGAAAAAAATATGTATATATATTAGTGCTGTTAATTTTTTTAACTAATTAATCACAAAAAAAATCCACGATTAATTGCGATTAATCAAATTTTTCAACTACTAGCGTTTTTGCAAAGCTTGTAATAGATATTTACTTGAATAATATCTTGGAATTGATGCAAAATCATCCAATATGAAGTATATTTAATTCAAAGACTGTTCTAATAGCTTTCTTTGATTCTTAAATACGATCTAAATGGAGACATCTTGTTAGAATAATATTTAGAGGTTATTATACATTTGCCATGACGCAGCATTATTTCAATACATGGTGCGCATGACATGTTGCAAATTAGTGGAGTGGACTATGCTTGAGTGTTTACAGTCAGAGTGGAGGTACAGGAGGACATCTTTACTGCAGAGAGGTGTCTGCAATTGGCAGGGCGATGGCACTTCTTCAGAAGTGAGGATGAAGTAAACAACATCGTGAGGAGCCCTGAGAAGTTGGCATCGAAGTCTGAAGCAAGCAACATCGTGCTGGGTCCTGATAAAAGATGTTGACGTCAAAGTCAGCTGCGACCCATGGCGGCACGCTAATGATAAACCGGACTAAACCAGCTTTTGAGAAGACGAACTGTACCACCCTTGAATGTAATCTGATTTCTCGAAGTGTAATCTGATTCCTCGATGTTATAAAAGGGAATGTGTGAAAAACATCGATGAACAGAAGGGAGATGAAGTTGCCAAATAAACTTTATTAACCTCTCTGTATCCACTTGAGCTGAGTGCCTCTCTTCTTTCAGCTGTGAACCCTATATGTCAAATTGGCGAACCTGACACATCTTTACAGGCATTTTTCTTCAAAATATTTCTCACAACTGCCCACAAGTGCTTCAGTGCTTTACTTCCAAATGCATCACGCCCCGCACGCAACTGTGCCCGCTCCCACAAACTCCACAGATTTCAATCCCATTGCGCCGCCGGAAATGATGCTTGCGACGGATTTAGCATGAACCTATAGCATTATAGGTCAATAATTTAAACAAACATACTAAACTAAACAATAATTGCCAAAACCTGGTGAGCAAGAAAATCGATAGACATTTTTTTTTAATCAACGTAAAAATCTCCACAGGGACACATGAAGTCATCTCTGCTTAAAATGATCCATTGAGCAGTGATATATCTGGATTTCATGAATTGATTTCACCTTTTTAAAGCAGCATGACTGACTAAACTAGGTTCAAGTGGATGAATTAGTCTTACTGCAATTGGTTTACACAGCCATATCAGTTAATAAGTATCTTTTGCTGCTCTCTGATTGATTCGAATAAAAAAGCTTCAAAATATCACGTATACACATAATTATCATGTACTCAGGACCTCAGTAGAAGCGATGCGGCACTCGAGCTCGAGGGACACTTGTCTGCATCAGCAGACAAGTTTAATTGCGCCCCCTACCACTGAGCACAATTAGTCTGACTAGCGTGTCACTTCCTGCAGTGATTCATTTCTAAGAGAGGATGATTGGCTAAGGGATGAAACACCCCCGTCTTTTCTCGCAGCAGGGGGGGACACAGCCAGGGGCGCTGTACAGAGACGACCCAACCCCGACGAAAGACCTCATTACGTTTTCGCCACTTACGTGTTGATCTTCTCAACCTTTTCAAAACATTTCTCCTTGATTAAAGCTTGATTATTTTATTCACCCTGTTCTCCATTATCAACCTTGCACCTGAGCCTGTGCAAAAGGCAAATGTGTTATGTACTAACAATGAGTCTCACCAACTGTACTGTTGTATTATTACATCAGCAATTTTGGCCAACAAAATGCATTTCTTCTTGCCCTCTGTGTTTATGGCCAGGTCTCCTCTCCAGGGACTGAAGGTGGCTTATATAGTTAAGTGCTGCTTTCAATGAGGCGCTTGCTTCAGGCAAAGAAAGGTCACATCAATGATTAATGAGGGGGAAAATGTCACTAGCAGGCAAGGCTGTAGAAAGTCATAGCCTATTCGGGGTGGACTTTTCCATCTAACATTTCAAACCATGCTGGAAACATTTTGCCTTCAGCGTAATTTGAAAAACAAAACCTCATCCATCCCAGATCCACTTTGACAGTTTCCCTTCACATTATTTATGGCCTTATGTGATAGCTCTTGACCTATCAGCAGATCAATGAAGAGTAGAGAGTCCATTGAGCGGCCTCCACCTCCATCTGAGTTCAGAGGAAAAGCCCTAATTGGAATGCCTAATGGATGCCCTTATGAAAATATATTTAATGAAGCGATGTCTGCGGGGGATCAGCCGCTAATTTATGATCCGGCTCGTGTGTCATCTGCACTTTGACAAACGTGACCTAAAGAGCACACTCATGAGGGATACGTTTATTCGAAATAAGGGTAACTTGCGCACACATGAATGCAAAACATTGCAAAATACTCACATTTAAAAGAGAAGCTGAAACATTCAAGAATAGCGAGGTCAATATCAAAGAGAACACACTACAATTTTTCTCGGAGCATTGTTTAAAAATGCCGCACTTTCACAACGGCATTTTTTGCAGGCAAATTACACAATAGGTCTATTGTACAATGAAGCCCTGAATCAATATTTGCGTTTGTTGAATGGATATCCTTTAGCTGGGTACAAGAAAGATGAATTAATACACGACCTGGTTTGAACAATCGTAGGCTTAACCGTCTACTTTACAACCATTCTACATTTTTTCAAACAAACTATAATAAATGATGTCTTACTTAGATTGCACTACAGTACATTTAGTTGTCTCCAAAAGATGGGCGCAGAATAACACACAACACCAGTGAATTTGCTGTGCAGTCCAATTCATGAAGAGAATGTAACTGTCGCTGAGATCATTTCGAAGGTGAGCTGGTTGTTAATTTCTGTCCCGTTGGTCCTGATGCTCCCATGGCACCGGGTCATTTTCATCCAAATGTGATCCAGACTCCCTCTCTTGCCAGAACTGCTCCACGTCTGGCAAGACGAGCCCATCTTTGTCGATGTCGCCTCCTCTGGCGGTGTCGTGCTCTAGCTGGGCATCTCTGCTGGTTCCCGGATTGGCGCTTGAGAGTCCGAGGTTCCTCTCGCCCCTCTGCTGGCCGGACGTCTCTGGTCTGGGGCGAGGCGACTGTAGCGACGTGGGTTTGTGAGGTCCCGGTTTGAGCTGAGAAGGAGGTTGCTTGCGCAGGGTGAGTCGCCTCCACAGGCCACGATAGCCCTCTCGGAACTCTTCGGAGAGGGAAAGTACGATGAGAGGGTTGACGAGCGACAGCGACAAGGTGAGCATCTGAGCCGAGAGGGCCATGAGAAGAGGCGGGGATGAGACGAAGCTCTGCGAGCCGCCGGCTGCCGCGTGACGCTCCCAAACCCACACCACCCATTGTGGCAGCCAGAGGATGGCAGTGGCTACGGTGAGATTGAAGAGCATCAAGGTGAGCTTCCGGGACCTGATCTGTGTGCGCAGATTCTGAGTCTTACTGGAGCGGCGCTGGCATTGGCCGTAAGCCTTCCAGAAGTATATGAGGGAAAAGCTGAGGGGGGCGCAGTAGACCCCCAGCGGGTAAGCCTTTATGTACACAGACATGAAGTCCCATGCCTCAGGGGGGACCCGCAGCACACACATGAGCCCGTGGAGCCCTCGTTGCATCGTCGCAAAGAGCCAGTGAGGGATTGGGACGGCACAAGCCGACAGCCAGATGAAGAACAGAGCCACAAGGATGGAACCCAGGTGGATGCTCACCTGCTTGGTCGGGTTGGACACATAGTGGTAGCAGGCTTTGGCCATGACGGCCACCGAGAAGCTCTTGGCCGCCATGCATGCGTGAAGAAACCAGTCGGACGTCTTGCACACGACCATGCCCAGCGTCCAGCTGGCCTTGGAATAGGAGGCGGCTCGGAAGGGCACGCTGAAGAGCAGCACCAGTCCGTCGGCGAACATCAGGTTGAAGATGAGTGAGTTGATGAGAGACAATTTGCCCTTGTGGGCGTTGGACAACAAGATGGCCATAGAGGTTAAATTACAAGCCAAGCCCAGGATGCAAATGATGCCCAGAACCGCCGGCACCAGAACCCTCAGCTCACCGGGGTCCAAATGTTGAAAAGAGCCGCCATCGTTGAATGACCACTTGCTTAGGGAGGTGTTCATCACCGTTGAATTGTTTCCAGGCAGTTTGTTCATCTTGCCCCTCCAAAAAATGAGACAAATTGAAAACAGTAAGTCAAATGTCCCTCTATTTTTTCTTATTCTTTCAAAACCAAAACCAATTGAATGTTAATGTATCGATCATTAGTGATCTCAGGGGAGCAACTGTCTGTCTGTGGCTTTATTCCGAGACACGACTCTGCAGCTTGGGTGGCGACTTATAAAGATGCTGTTTGATTGGCAGCTGCGGTGCCCAGCTGAGAAAAGGCGGTTGACGCGGATCTCACGGGGCCAATTAAGGAGCCACCACAACGGTGGGGACCATTTTGCATGACATAACACATAGTCGTGAGGATCATTTCTGCACTAAGTCAATAGTATGTCAGTTGTAATTGGATTTCTATTTCAAGGCAACTTTACAACTACACCTTAAAAACGGATAGGTTAAAAACAAAACTCGCACCAAAGGATCAGTTGGACACATAACTACCAACTGGATTGGTCAAATTTAACCAATTTGTGGGTCCATTTAAACAATCAGTTTTTTGAGTAGACTAAAAATCACAGTTTATTGTTGTTGTGTGAAAATAACTCTGTGTCCCTTTTGGCCAATTGATGTCCTTAAAACTTTTGCAAATGCTCTACAATTTATCAGTAAAGTATATATTGACACACACAGATTCACGTTTCCTGTGAAATGTACGTCTTAATTATGTCATAGTATTACAATTAGAGACTTAAGCGGCTATATTTTTTTGACTGAAGGAGTGCGAAGGCATAAGAAAAGAGCCTCATAAAGAAGTTCTAATCCCACCAGAAAATAACATGATTACTAAGATTTTTAAAAGTTTGAAACCAATGATTGAATCGATTGCGGAGGACGTAACAGCAATTAGCCAACAACAGAAAGTAATTCTTTGCTTGGTGGACAGGGTGAAATCCCTCAAGACTCAAAATGCAGGGAAGGATGATCTCCGGTTTGGCCTTTAATCAGAATCAGAATCAGAATCAGAAATCCCTTCATTGTCATTGTACTCAAATGTGCAACGAGATTAGAGAGCTCCCCTCTCCAGTGCAATACAACAATAATTCAATTAAATATATAAATTAGATAAATAAGAGAGTAAATAGTGAGATGGAAAATAATATGAAATACAGCATATATAAAAACACATCATCATGTTCTGCAAGGTAAGGGTGGTCGTGTGTGTGTGTGAGAGTTTAGAATGGAGATGGCTCTTGGAAAGAAACTGTTTCTCAGTCTATTAGTCCTTGATTTGATGCACCTGTAGCGCCTGCCAGACGGCATCAGGTCGCCTGCCAGAGGGCATCAGGTCGAACAGGTGTGAGTTTGGGTGGGTATTGTCTTTGGCGATATTGAGAGCCCTGCTGAGGCACCGGGCGGTGTAGATGTCCGACAGTGAGGGGAGAGGGCAGCCAATAATACTTTGCGCTGTTTTGACCGTCCTCTGGAGCCTCACTCTGTCCGCCTCAGTGCAGCCGCTGTACCAGGTGGAGACACAGTACGTCAGCAGGCTCTCGATGGACGAGTGGTAGAAGGCCAGCAGCAGCTTCCTGCCCAGGTTGAATTTCCTGAGGACTCTCAGGAAGTGCAGACGCTGGTGGACCTTCTTTACCACTGCTGTGGTGTTGTGTGTCCAAGAAAGGTCATCGGAGATCTGTACTCCCAGGAACTTGACCGTGTGGACCCTCTCTACATACACGCCTTCGATGCTGAGGGGGGGGCGCACCGTCTTGTTCCTCCTGAAGTCGATGACGGGTGACCTTTTGGGGACAGGAATAATGGTGGAAGTTTTCAAGCAGGAGAGGATGACTGCTTGAGCCAGGGAGCGGTTGAAGACCCTGCAGAAAACATGAGACAGTTGGTGGGCACATGCTCTGAGGACCTTGCCTGGTATTCCGTCGGGTCCAGTAGCTTTCCTGGGGTTAATAGCCAGGAGAGCGCGCCTCACATCGTGTTCCTCTACGGTGAGTGGGGGGGAGTTGAGGCATGAAGGGCGCAATTACACACCAAACGGGGGAAGAACTCAACGATCAGGAATCACTCTCAGTGTCAGTGACAGGTGTCAGCCTTTTTCCTGACCAAGGGAATGAAGCTGGATAACCACAACCTGGACGCAAGCCATCTGCTATCTCACAGTATAAAAACGGACAAACCCGCGGTAATTCTACACGACACAAATACAAAGTCCAACACGGCATTATTAAAATGAGGTCGCCGACTCAAGGGAATGGGCGTGCCGTGTACATAAATGGACATTTGATAAAATAGGATGCCGATATTGCCTGGTGGGCCCGCTTACTTCGTTACAAGAAGACCATCCAGTTCAAATGGTCGTCAAATGGCAAGCTCTACATTAAGCTAAACTGAACGCTGGAAGAATCTAAAGCATTAATTATCCAAAATATGAAAGAGTTAGGCATGTTTCAATGAGAACTCAATACCCGTTTAAGAAAATGGTCAGAATATCTTTCTTAGTTTTTGAAATGACTCCAATTTTTTGCATTGATATTGCTTTCTCCCAAAGTGTGGGGATATTTTTCTCTTCTATTGCATTCAATTTTCAAAGGAACATGCAGATGAACGGGACATCATTTGACAACTGTAAAATGTTCGGTGTAGGACAGGGATGGGCTTCGGACCCTCACTTTGGTACTCAGTACCCTGCTTCTTTTTGAGTTTTTTGGGTTTTTTTTGCTTTTATTTTTTTTCTATTTCTCTCGTCACTTCTGGGAATAGTGGATGTGTGTTATTCGGGAAGGGGAGAGCCTGAAGTCATTGATTTGAGTGTCTTATATATAGGTCATAGTGCATGATGTAGAGACGGACATTGATCCAGAAAGATGTTTTTTTTTTTTTTTTTTTTTTTTTTTAGAAACTGGAATATGTAATTGTAATTATTATACTGGTGATCAGTTTAATAATAAATATAACTTGGAACATTTTATTTCAATCATAAACTTCAACAGTCGTATTTTCTAAGCAAATTTACCATATATCAAAGACCACCTAGCACAGTTTTCTACACCATTCAGTGTGATAGCTATTTCTGAAACCTGGTTATGTCCAGAAAAGAAGATTCTGCAATTAGGGATGGAGATTGAGCATTAAAGGCAATATTAATGCCTTCAAACGCGACTTGTTGGCCACAGACTGGAGAAATGTGTATGCATATGACACCTTTTTGCATACTTTTATGAGTCTATATCACAAGAACTGCCCAATGAAGCAAAGCAGAAAAAAAGAAAGGACTGTCAGAAGACATTACATTACAAAGGATTTTTGAATGCGCTAATGGATACGGTAGATGATCGATAATACAGAGTTTTCAGTAACCATTTTAATAGATTTATAGGAAGCTTTGACATGATAGATCATAATATCCTGTCAACAAAACGTGAAAGATTGAGATTAGAGGACAAATGTGGCTTTGGTTAAAAAGTTATATGGACTAAAGACAGCAATTTGTGAAGATAGGGGAACACAGGTCTTCATTTTTGGATATCACCAGTGGTGTATCGCAAGGGTCAATATTAGACCAAAATGATTTGTATTTGATATAAATGACATATGCAAGGCTTCCCCTATATTAAATTACGTTATTTTTTCTAATGATACAAATTGTTTCTGTTCTTGATAGAACCTCCAACAGATGATGGAAGTTGTTTCGAATTGGACAAATTTCAATTATGGTTTGACATACATAAATTATCTTTAAATCTTAAAAAACTAAATTTATGGTATTTGGCAATCGTGAAATTAATTCATCTGTGGAACTGACAATAGACAAAATGTAAAGATTATATGAGAATAAATTTTTAGCAATGCAAGGCACTGTGCAACCGCTATGCACGTTGCAAAAAAGTGCGATCACAATCAGTAAATAACGTAGGGTACTATGGCCCCACCGATGATCTGTTTCTGAAATCACAGATATTCAAATTTCAGGATCTTGTTGATTTAAAAAAATGCTCAAGGGATGTATTAAGCAAGACATAATCTAGTACCATCAAGCATCCAAAAGAGATTTCATGACAGAGTTGGGGGATATGAATTAAAAGAGATACTAAATTTTAAACAATCAACAATCCACAAAGCATGTACATATCTTGCCGGGGTGTTAAGTTGTGGAATGGTCTACCTGACAAACTTTAAAAATGTAAAACAGCTGTTCATTTCAAAAGAGAATTCAAACATAATATACTAGACACAGGGTGAAATATTCATTCATATGTATTTAATTGATAGTTTAAGTTGGGGCATATTATATCAGGTTGATATCTATTCAATATGTACTTTTGAAATGTAATGAACATTTGTGCGTTTGGGTATGTATCATTGAAATGGATGTTTGACTAAATTCAATTCATTCATATGCTAATATATTGTAAAAATATCCAATAAATACTTCTCACCGCTCCATAATGGGAGACCATTTTTGTTTTTGCACTTAAAATTCTTAGGTAAATTCTGTTCTGTCATATTGTGTATCATAATTATAATGATATAACTAACTACAAACATCATTATTATTGCTTTCAGTCCACAAGGGGGCGCCCTCACTTTAAATGCTGCTTAATAGAAAGAGAATCACACGTTTGATTTGAACTTGCACATCTTTATTACTGTTTTTTTTTTTTTTTTTATCAAAGAAAAGTCCAGTAAGCATAAAGACTGCATGGTCATTGTTGTTATTACATTCTGAGCTATAAAAGTTTCACAAATCCAGGTCGTCCTGTTTAAAGGAAGCATATGTACAGTATGAATTCCCTGATTTCACAGAGTTTTGCTTAGACCTTTTTATTTAGTGCTTACCTCAGTGGATGCTGGCTCTTAACACAAAACGTCCAACTGGTGTCAAAATCCAACCAGCAACATGAGACCACGCTCCACCGACGAGCATGGACAAACAATATGACCTCACAGAGTGCGTCAGATGGTCTGTCGAAGTTCGATTATCAAAATTTCATCAGCTTTCGTCCATCAAATACCACAGTTTAGAATTGCCATTTCTCTCAGAACCGGGACATAAAGTGAAATGGAAAATTTATGTTTTAATTTGTGTTTGGTGATGTGTCAGTGCACCACATAACACAGTATAGGGACTGAACTGTCTGAATTGTTGGTGTCCCCACCAACGAACACACACTCTGGACTCTTCTTCCCCAAGTGGAAGCGACCAGCCAGCCAAACACACGCTCCCCGAAGCCTTGCCAGTTGCAAAACTCAGGCTCCTAAAAACAGCCTGATTTCAGCAAGACAGAAAATATTGTGTGAAATGTTTGCTATTAATCTTGATTTTTGCGGGATTTGGACGAAAGCAGACAAATAATGTGGGCCCCTGGGAACTACATTAATTTATGAAAAAAAAAGCATATTTTTTTTCCTTTAAGTGGAAATTCCGAACTTCTTTTTCTTTGTACAGTTTAGGAAATCGGTGCTTTCATTTTAAGCAGGGATGAGACGACTTCCTCATGTCTCATGTAAACTGACCTCACATTGCTGGCAGGCATGTGTGTTAGTGGACTAAAGTCATTGTCATTCTTGTTGCCTCAAGCATTGCTTCACCTTAAAACAAATGCTTGTTCATAAGAGTGAGACGGGAAAGAAAACAGAAACACTACGTTAAAACATTTAGCCCCCCCCCACGTCCTTATACCGTCTACAACGAACCCCCACATACCAAAAGAAGGCACCACAGCAGCTAAACACACTCATTGACCGGTATGAAATAAACATGATTAAAAACAGCCTCATTCACGTCACAGACTAAAGTAGAAAGACTGACCACAGGCAGAAAACAGTCTCTTTTCCTGCCCTTTGAATTTGGAGCAGCAAGTTGCGCCGTCCCAATTGGTGCCTCATTTGCACCGCAGCAGATTGATCGCGAGGGGGCGCTCTTGCTACATGACAACGAGACACCATCACACGTGCTCTATATTTTATGCCCCTCTTTTGTCTCCAGGGTCTTGCTACATCTTGCTGCTAATGCAGCTGTATTCCGGTTGGGCAGGGTTCCCTTCTGTCCGTGCGTGCATTGCAAAATAAATTAAGTGATCTGAAACCCTTGTCAAGTCCCCAAAAATTCCAGAACTGTATGTCCACTTCCAGAAAAACGCTGCACATTCTCAGATTAGCAGCAACAAGCCCCAGGGAGGTGCTGGATGAACATCGGGACTCCATACTGCTTTCTCCGTTTCGAACAACACACCCCAAAGCCCTGCACGTGTCTGCACGCTTTAGTTGACTTTGTCTTGGAAGATGTAAAGGTTATTGGTGGCCGCTACGGCAATGATGTTCTCGTGCGGATGCCACGTCGTGTGAAGGATCTTCTTGCTGAAGTCCAAGCTGTCCACGCTGATCTCATCCTTTCTGCGTTTGCCGCCCACGCACACCTGCAGAACAGCACAGCCGAGCAGGAGGAGTTTTAAAGCCTTGAAATATGCCAAGCTGCCACAACATTCTCACCACTTGCACAATGAGATTATATACAACACAGATCAGTATCAAAAGGTCGCTTAAATACAAATAATAATACTTTTTTTTGGACGGCAGAACAGCATAGTGAACACTAATTTAACAAGGTGGCTATGTTCCAGAAACACCACACCAATCAGCATCTAAGATAGATAGTAATCCTCCAATCCTGCTTCAATGTTCAATATTTTCTATATATCTTGACTTTATTCTGCATTTCAATCAAAATTTATTTGTTTTCACTACTGGATAGTATTTAGATTGACCTAAAACACTATTTAAAAAAAAGGTCTTCTCTGCCAGTTTCTGTAATGTAGCGGGGATTCTCGTGGCCGAAAAGTACAAAAACTGCATGAGAAAATAGTCCAACAATGATTTTAGAAATGTTTCTCAAAATACAATTCCAAGGATTTCATCATTTACGCTCCATTATCTCATCTTTTTTAATTGAAAATACATTAAGGAGGAATTGAAAATCATTTTATTTTTTTATTTTTTATTTGACATTTTCTGCAACGTCCCAACTTTATTGTAAATTGCAATTTTTAACCAGATTGAGACTTTGGCAGTTCCACTGCATATGTTCACCACTTTTGAGTCCGTGTGCGCTGTTGCTTGTACCTTGCGAGGCTTGAGAATGGCTCTCGGCTTGCTGTTCTCTCTGGATGCTTCCAGTGTGACATCACGTTTGGTGTTTCGGTCAAACATTCGGAAAAAGTTGTTATAGGAGCCGGTCATTATGACGCTGAATGAGGAGGAGAGCGAGAAGAGTATTAGTGAGATTTACACAATGATGGTAGGTGAATGTATGGATGAAGGGAATCTCACCTGTCAGATCCATTCCAGACACACTCAAACTTGTCAAAGATGCAGTCATTCTCATAGAGGGAGCAAAGTTTACCTCGTAGGTAGTCATGAACCTGGAAAATAAACACAAAAATAGTCATTCTCATGTCACTTTGCGTTTCTGAAAAGTACACAATGCACAATTTTATGTGAATAATGAGATGGAGACAAATTGCTTTACATGTTGTGTTGTTTTACTCATTTTCCATATATTTTTTTCATTTTTTTATTTTTCCCCGTTTTGCTGTAAATCCAGAGGAAGGAACCAAAGTGGAGCGGAAAAACAAAACTGCAACCTTGAGTCTCCACCCTCATCCAAGAACTTTCTGATTACGAGTGGTCTGAATCCGGTATAAGGGATGAAAATGAACTATGCATTTTCTGGACGATAAGCCGCTACTTTTTTCCTCGATTTTGAACAATGCGGCTCATAGAACAGTGCGGCTTTTCTGTGGATTTTTCTTTCACCGGGGGGCGCTCTATAGTTCAGAAAATATGATCAATAAATCTAGATTTTTTTTCTCTTGGGTCTGTTCCGTTTTAATTAGCAAAGTAGTTGCCGTGTTAAAAGGCAGTGTTTTAAGAATCTGTTTATGTAAATTTCTTTCAACATAGCAAACTGCGGCTTATAGCCTGGTGTGGCATGTATGACTTTTTATTTATTTATTTATTTGTTTATTTATTTATTTATTTATTTTTTTCAAAAAAAGGAGTTGCTGCAGCCCATATACAGGTGCGCCTAATAGAATTCATACCGTGTGCATTTTCTGGACTATTTGGGATCAGGGATTTTTGTTTCAAGGAAGAGGAATTGAGATTTTCTTTTAATTACAGCGACTTTTTGTTGAAATGAACAGAATCTTGAAAAACATTTTTCAAAAAAAATAAAGGGACCACTCGGAGTGTCATGCCAGTTGCCCATCCCTACTCTAGACTTTAGATGCTACAGCCATCCATATGTCAATCTCTCCAACAAGTTGGCAGAGAAATGCAAGTTTGCATCCACTGTTGACACGTGCTTGAGCATTACACAAACCCACAACCCTTTGAAATTGATTCCAGTGGTGTTGGAAAATTTACCAGCCCTATAAAACTGAAATTACAATCGGTATATACAAAGGCAAAGGCACCTTGTCCTGCAGCATTATTTAGACAGAAAAGAGGCAGAGAAGGTCCCCAACTAATGTAATCTTCTTAGTTATTGTTCCCTTTTTTATTTAATGTGCCTGTGAGTATTGTTGTGCGCTCTGGTAGTAATTTGTTATTGCACTTTGTGTGTCCAAGTTGTTTGAAGTTTTACATCAATGCTATGCTAATTTACGTTAGCGTGTTGCTGGTGTTGGAGCTGCCTCCCAAGAGGACAACCAAACACCCATAAAATGCGTGTCCACTCCGGCTAATCCCTGCAGACCCAGTGACGAGGGCGATACAGGGAGCAGGTGGCGAGGGAATTGGACCGAGAAATCCCTTGAGCCCTGCGGATGCCTTATCAATCATGATCTGCCCTCAGATAGCTTCCTTCTGATCAGGCAGTGTGGATGTGACCCGTGCGACCGGCCACAGTGGGAGGATTTGCCCTTTAGGATGAATCAGTAGCACTGCTATCTGTCTTCTCACAGGACGGGGGCTCAATAAACACTCCCGGCTTGATCGCTAAATATGGTGTGGTCGCAGCGTGACAGTGAAACAGGAAAAAAATCAATATGTGGTGATTGCATTTCATCGCGACATTGATGTGAGTGTGCGTCTGCATACCTGGTACGTCTCAAGCGGCTTGTTCTCCATTTGCAGGTCCCACACCTTAACAGTGAGGTAGTCCCTCGTCATCAAGTGGCGACCGTTGTGGCTAAACTTCACATCAGAGATGGATGAGATGATTTCGGAGAAAAAGGAACGAGTGGCGGGATCCTCTGGCTCCTCAAAGTCTACACAAAAAATATATATTTTCAACAAAGAGAGCATATTTACTATCGCATCATGCTGCTATTTCACTGTGGAGGCATCAGCCACAAACAATAGGAGTACAACAATGCCGGAATATTCTGCCGCAGCTGCATCTCCTCAGAGGATTATTTGTGTATATTTAGGGAGACTGCCACGGGTCAGCATGATGGGTAAATATTGGTTCTGATTCATATTGATTCTGGCAGCTGCTCATCTGCACAGAGGGGATGAGAGCCAGACATTCCATGGTGAGCTGTCAACTTATTGTTGTTCTCTGCGCTTCCTCCTCCTCTTTGGCACTCCCACGATTCCTCACCTCTCTCCACCCACCCCCCCATCCATTATTGCCCACCTCCCATCTCTCTTTATACTGTGATGTGCCAGTGGGGAGTCTAACGAGGGATGCGGAGTGAGAGATAGAAAAATGTGTGGGTGAAGGGGGGTTAGAAGGGGATAAAAATAAGAAAAAACAAATCAATGTCTAAGTGTTGGGCCATTCGAGCCCCACTGTGTGTGTGTCAGTGATGCATGTTTATATGCATGTATGTGTGCGTCCTTGGCTTCCCTTCTGCCCCGCGCCCCCCTCGAGGGGCACATAATAGGCTTCCAGGGGAGTTGGCAGGGAGGGGGCTGCTCGCGCTCTTTCTTTCTGTCCCGGGGCTCACTATCTTTGGCATTCTCCTTTCACTCTGTTCATCCTTCTCTCATCCGTCCATTCATCTCATTGCTAACACTGATTAATTTCACCTCACTGACTTATAGCCTCGCGTATGTGGGCGCGAGCGCGCTATGATTAATATGCTTCTTTATTTGTGGTACCTGGAATATTATTGCGTGGAAATGCAGCATTCATGAGGCTACATATGCATTTTTATCAGAGGGTCAATATAACCGGTCCTTGCTCGAGGCTAACACCCACCACACATCACAGTGCATGCGTGCGCGCTCTTTGTGCCTCACATTTACTCCATGATCTTGACAATCGCAACATTTCCGACTGAACAAAAAGTGCACCATGGATCCCAACAGGCTGTGTTAGTTAATGCACGCTCCAGTGAGCACGTCAATCCATTGAAGGAAATGACGGACATTATTGGACAACAAGGTGGGTCCACGAAGGCCTAATGTGATTGCTCTCCTAGTTATCGATTCTCTCGCTTAAAATGTCAATGTATTCATGATTCATTCAATTTAAGTGCTTGCGTGTGATGTTAAGCCTCAGAGGGTGGGCCAATCATTGTTTAAGACACATACTGCGATTTATTGATGAGTTATCAATGGTGGCATATTGAACAGAGGAATGGCAACATGTCGCAGTCACACAAAGCCGAGCTGAAAAAAATCGACTTTCACTTAGCAAGTGTGTGCCACTCAGGGTTTTCATAGTTTGGGAATTGTTAGTTTTTATTAGTTTTAGTTTATTTAAAAAACATTGCATCTGTGCATCTGTCGCATCTGTGCGTTACTCATAAAGAGGGCTACAACTCCCAGACGACTGTTGGACGTTCCCTTTTAACGGCTAACGGCTGTGGACTAATATCGAAATAAATACATTTAAAATCCAAAGGCTCGTGTATTAAATTAATTGCCAAAGACGATAATGAAGGACAGTTTTGTTATAATTATAGTTAGTTTTATAAATTGTAGTTTCAGTTATTTTTTATTTTTTTTAAAACGCATTTTAGTTTTTATTTCATTCCGTTCTCCCCCCCAAAATTTTCAACTTTAGTTTTTGTTATTTTTGTTAACTAAAATTACCTCGGTGCCATCATGCGTGTACTTTTTTCCAGCAAAATCCACTTTTTTACATAGCATTTCATAATAACTTGCAACAATAAATACCAAACATAATTATATCTTGTATTCAAAATATTAATTGTACATTTTTTCCAGTGTCTCAAGTTGTTAATTGTCTTAGTCATTTCACTCAGTATTTCCTGTGTCTTAACCAATCAGCACCTTGTCCACTGTACGTTCATACACCACACACCCTTTTTTCATCTTCTAATTACTCTGTACTGTATATTGCTGTCCTTGTCCTTCCTTATTCACAACGTGTTGTCAGGTTTACATATATTCGTTCACTGGCTCTTATTTTTTCCCCTTCTTCTATGCTTCCCATTGGATACATTTTTAATTGGGCTAGTGTCTTGACTTTTGAGTTATTCTCTGATCAGAGAAAACTACATTGAACAATGAGGCTGCATTGGCTCTTTGTTTGTGTTTTCCTTTCATTTGGGGCCAATTACATCTGTGTTTCCCTCATCCCTCAATCACCAACACCAACGTATTTAGATTAAAAGCTGTAATCCCCTGCAGAAAAAAAAAATAAATAAATTAAAAAAAAAATGCATTTGAAATTTCTGGAGAAATTGCATGTTAATGCTGAATTGCTGAATAAAAAAAACATGGACACATATGGAATGATGTTAAATGATTCGGTATGGGAATGACTGGGATTTTCTTTTCTCTTTTTTTTTTAATAATGCATGGACATTTTTTGACAAGTTGAAAATCATTACCAAAGTGCCCATGTCACAAAATGAAAAAGGGCCCTGAGAGATGCTTTAAAAAACTGTATCAGCTCCGAAAATATCGAACTATGTATCTTACACTAAAACACGTTCATTTATGTGTTTTAAAAATAATATCGAAAATATTATGTAAATTGTGCATTCGTTATTTTACATTCATGGCCAATAAGTGTTTTTCATGATGTTATCTATGGGAATTATGGCTTTACTACCATGTTAGCAAAGGTTCGTCTGATTTACATACAAGTTTGGGTTACGTTACCACTATGGGGACAGAATGCTGTAATAAATCGATGTATGCATGTCCCTACAATAGTCATGTCATGTCATGTCATTATCCACACCACTTTTGAAATCAAATAATGGATGATGGGGTGATGCGGTGCTCAGTATAACATTTCAAAGCATTTTACCCTTAATGCTTTCTGCGGGTACTTACATTTGCAGTGCTTGTCGCAGAGTGCAGCTTGCCTCATGTCACAAAGTCTTATTGAGCCCTTGCTGCTGCTGTATGCAAAAGTGTGACACTGCTGGGGATGAAACTCTGCTGACGTGATCACTTCGGTCAGCTCCTCCATATTGGCTGGTTTTATGTCCACAATGTCTGAAAGACGAGATCTAAGGAACAACTGCAACTGCAAAGCGGGAGTTTTTGTGTCAAGTATTCTAAACTTAGTAAGCAAAGAGGATACTGAAGCTGCGGTCAGTGATCTCCAGATTCCACAGGTTCACTCGGAGGTCATCGGTGGAGATGAATGTCTGGAGGTCAGAGTTCACGGAGATGGAGTTGATGTGGTAGGTGTGGGCGTTGCTGAACACTCGCCTGGCTGTGGCTTCAACCATCAGATCCATCGGCTGCAGAACCGGCACCTGGAAAGATGGAGCAAAAAACGGAAAATAAATCTTCTGAAGGGTCAGGCATGCCCAGTAGCACTGATATGATAATGCATGTTCTTTGAAGCTCGCTTTGCTGGAGGTCTGTTTATCTGTGTTTTTTTTACTATTATTATTACAGTTACGTTAACGCACGTGCAAGTAAAACCACACACACACACACAGTCTGTGTGTGAGGAATTCGTATGACATTTACTCCACATGTCTTAATGAAGCACAGGGAGCCGACGCACGCGCTCAAGGCTGTTTGATGATCTGCCTCAATATCAGATTGGGAACATCAATGCTGCTCACACACGCACGTACACCCCCACACTCACGCACGCACTCACACACAAGCTAAAATAGTCTCCTGTTTTCTGTGCACGTGGTAGCTTGAGAGGAAGTAAAGGGTGAAGCATAAAAAAAGATACCCTAAGGGTGTCAATAAGTCCTGCTGAGGAATGATAACTAAACTGTCCAGAATTAGTTGTAATGCAAACGCGCACACACACACACACACACAAACATGAATTTAAACAGTTGCGGCTTCAAAGGTCTCCCAGTCCCTGTTTGAACGCAGCCCCCCATTGGCCAGATAAAAGCCAGACAAAGAAGGAGCGTAGGGGAGAACAAATCGACTGCTTCTTCCCTCATTTTCTCTTGTCCGACGCTGGCACTAACAGAGCGACGCGCCAGCTCAGCGGGCTGCTGTATCTCCACGGGCATCGCTTCATTTCCATGTCCTTTCACTGGCTGTCCAGAGAGACGTAGAGCACATTAACCCACAGACCCCCTACACTGCTCAGGTGGCCCAGACCAAGACCCCTTAAACTTCCTCCTTATTGGCGAGTGCATGCAATATTTTGCATTTCTCTCAACCCTGCAAATCACAGTACCACATCCAATGTGTGTATGTATGCTCATATTTAGCGAAAAATACGGAATGAAATTTCAGCAAAACTCTACCCCCATCCGCTGTGCACATGCAAACAGGATTTCCACACTCCCAGCCTGTCCTCTATGTCTCTATGATCCCCTGGCTAGCCAGACAAAGAGGAACAGACACGCTGAACACAGCACTAATCTACTATGACACACACACTGTCCTACGTGAGTTCCCTCTCATCATGAAAAAGGCAGGGGGGGTGAGAACAAGAGTGGTGGGTGAGAAGCTGAAGATGACGCCTCCATGGTCTTCCACAGTGCACATATCGATCACTCATTTCTTACTTTTGGCTGACTGTATTTTCTCCGTCTATTACTGAAAAGGTCGAGCGTAAAAAGGAAATTTGGAGATGAGATTAGATCGGATCATACGAAGCAAAAATCGCAGCAACACCTCATGATTCAGATAAGGTGTCCAATCAATGTGTGAAGAGTCAAACAAAAACAGTCACACTCCCATTTACGGACAATGTAAAGTGTTCAACGGGAGGAAGTCAAGAGTACGCAGAGAAAATGGACGCAAGCACAAGGAGAACGTGCAAACTCCACACGGATCCAAGATCCAAACTCAAAACTGTGACGCAAATGTGCTCACCACTATCACAATGCCACAAAGGTCAGATCATCGACTAAAATGCAATAACGTGGCAATGATGCTTTTGTGCAGCCATATGCTGTGATGTAGTCTTTAATTCATGTGTTTCTTTGACATTTTGTGCTTGAACATTTCTCAGCATATTTCTGAACTCTTATGCGTCAACATTGTAGTCGTGGAAATGTTGCCTAAAACCAGGTGAGTGTTCAGAACTTCCTGTCAGTGCTCACTCGGAGTGATGTGATGGTGGACGGGTCTCTGATGCGCCCGTCGTCATCCTTTAAGTTGTAGCCCTCTGGACGTTTGTCTCGCTCGCTGATCTTCCACAGCTTCACCGTCTTGTCTGAGGAAAGGAAAAAAAAAAATCACTTCAAATCACAAGGTCTCGCTATACAGTCAATCTTGTACCCAAGATAGATGTGCGGGGGTTGGGGCATTCAATCTGGCATGTAGCTGTGTGCAGAATGATGAATGGCGGCGAAGGTTGTGATGTCACTGATAGCAATCTACAAGTTGACGACATCCCCCGCCCTGAAAAAGCCATCTGGGCGCCTTCCAATTCTGCATTACAAACATCAGTTACATCTCATCTTCTCGGTCTAGTGAGGAGGACGGTGGCAGCAGTCAGGTTGCTCCTGTTTTTTTTCCTTTCAATATCCGCCGTGCATATTGTGTCAGAGCGGCGAGGTCATCGCCGCAGGACTCTCCACCATCTGCTCCACCCTACACTCGCGCTTGCGTAGCAGCCATGCATGACGGCCACAATCTGCGAGACGTCTTCTCCGCTGATGTTGAAGCGCAAGTGCAGAGATGATATGATTTGATGTGTGCGTGTGTGTGTGTGTGTGGCATAAATTCTCAATTTAAAGCCTTCTGTCGGTGGCACACGCTCGACTAAGTGGAACACAAACATGTTCACGCGCAGGTGTGAAGATCTCTTCTGTGTCATCAAGCCTTTTTTTTTTTTTTTTTGACTTGGACGTCAGAATCAGTGACTTACCGTTAGTTGAGAGCAGGAAGTAGGCGGCATTCTGCTGTGGAAGCCATTTGATCTTATTGATCTTCTCCTCTATCTCCAAACTCTTCAGGTAGTCAAACTCCGGCTCGTGGCTCTGGAATGTGCTGTAAACATTGTACTCCCCTCGACGCTGGGGCTGGCTTTTACTCTGCAGAATTAAAGAATGGCACTGAATCATTACTGAAGCACCTTTTTTTCTGTTGACTTAAGCTAACCAAACAAGGACATATCATATATTAGGCTCTGCACTTATCAAGCTGCACATGGCAAAACATATTCTGTAATAGAGAGAGGGTCTTTTATTAATATTTATTATTAACTCTGGAAACGCTTTTGGAAAATGTTGTTTTTAATAATACTAATCAACAATCAGTGAACACTGAGCAATATTATCTTGATGAAAGCAAAAATTTTGGACACATCCCTTGCATTGTGCTCTGCGAGGAAAAAATAAAAACTGTATTGTTGTTTTGGTTGGGAATTAACAACGTGATCATTCTGATATGGAGCGTTGTAGATGCGAAATAAAACTAATGTGTGTTATTGATTCAACATTCTTCACAATTATTTTGTGCATATTTAATTTGGTCATCCTGTATTTTAAGCGACATTCCAAAATAATGTGCTGAAGCTGTCAAAGTAGCATGATGATCCGTGTTGCTTTGTGGGTATTTCCTACCTCCTGCTCCCTCTGGAAGACAACCACTCTGCCTCCTTTGTCCCCGGTGGCCAACAGCTCACCCGACGAGTTGAACTCCACAGTTGAGATAATGTCAGCTGCGGCGCACAGAGAAGGGAGAGAGAAATGTCAGTGTGCATATGCACAGGGCGTATCAGCCTTTAAAAAAAACAATAAAAACACGCATATTAGACAGTGGCGCAATTTCGAAGAACATAGGCATTAACTCGCAGAGGACACCTCTCAGACACCCTCAGGCAAAAAGAAACACAATGCCAGTGACTGGCTGGTATCCTAAACATTATTTCTGGAATGGCAGCCAAATTTGTGTCACATAATTATACTCTTGTGCTTTGTAAAGAATGTTGCTGTCACACTAATAGGACTACTATTTTTATTTTTTTTTGCAAGTCCCTGATCTCAGCACAGTTGCAGCTTCATTAAAGACATATCGAACACAGGTGCATCTTATACATTTGGGACACTTGCACACTTTAATGAGATCCAGCACAACATCGATTATAGCTTTAGCAGACAAAAGGGACAGGATGCGAGAAGAAACACTGCTTAGGATGAAGCAATGTCCTCCTTGAGGATACGGCTCATCTTGTAAAAGAATTTTAATTCCTATCTGCAGTTGTACTAAATACACACCTCTCCTTAAAGCACAGTAACTTTTTATCTCCAACCACAAGAAATTATTTGTGGTGGCTGTGATGATTACACAGGCCAGAGATACTACTTTATGTGTGGAACACATTGCTCAGCAGAGGCTTCCTCACTGTTTAAAACAGACAATTATTTTTAGTCAGAAGAGAGAGCGAGAGAAGCGCAATAGTTATTTGGTATCTCCCCACACCCTCTGTGGACCTTCTTGTGAGCATAAGAGGGGGATGTTGCTATGGAGACCACTTGAATCTCTAGCAGCAGACATAGGGGGTGTGTGCGTGCCAATAGCGCTCAGACTTTGTTGCTGATTGGAGCTGAAATTCTGCAAGAGTGCAAAAATAGAGAGAAAATATTGCTCCCATATTTTACGGAAGCGTAGGATTGGTGATGTCATCGCAATAGACTACCTGCCACAAGCTTGCTGTGTGTGAATGTGTGCATCCGTGTAATGCAGATGAGCATGGTGGAGGGGCCAATGAGGAACTAGGAATAATATCTTCACATATATAATATATTTTCACACACTGTGCCTATTTAAAGTACGCACGAGGTGGGGCGGCCCAATCACATTTTCAATCAGGAAACAAATGACATTTTCCAAAAAGACCAGCCATTCACTGATGTACTGCACAAGTGGCACACTCGCTTACAAATGCAGCTCCCTCTTTGTGCAATGTGCATCTGAAGGTCTCGATCTCACACACGCACGCACACACCCACACACACCAATCAGGCCAAAACCATTGGCGCATGAATCAGTTTTGCAGATAGCATTTAGCAGCCACGGTTTTCTTTTCAACCCCTTTTACTCTCTCTCTCTCACTCCCCTCATCTTCCCCAGCTCCTCCTCATCATTAACCCATTAAGTCAGTGAGGAGAAACAGGAATTGATGGGCGCTATTTGGCAACTTTACACACCAATACATCCCTCAGTCATTTCACAGAATGAACAGACAGTAAAAGTCAGTCATGCCGAAACTCAAGATGAAACCCCTAAATTAGTTTTTTTTTGCCTGTGCATGCAAATGTATTCAAAGCAGACAAGATCTACTCTATCTCAGGCACTAATGGAATTTGTATTTGATTGGTTGAATCCCAAAGTGATTTGTAACCTTGTCAAATTTTAAATTCAAGGGGGTTTTTATTTGCTGAACGGCCATATTCTGGCTATCCAAATGTTCTGTAAATTGGAATGTTCCCACACACTTCACGGGTGCTACCATCCATGATCCCCTGCTGTGGATGAAATACCGCAAAGTGGAGGTGTTGACTTTTTTTTTGGGTCCGTTATGAGATCCCACACACGGTTTCCACCCTTCTAAACACTTGCCACACTTAAAAAATGTAACTTTTAAAATGCAAAAGAATGAATAAATACCGGCACTGTAAATCATTGTACTTCAGGCAGAAATTCTTCTTCGTCTTCCCTTCCAGAAGGCGAAGAAGAAGAACATAACAACATCAACAATGGTAGCCACGGAAACTACCATGACGTTTGAGTTTATTCCGCTAATAAGGGGATTAATCCACTGCAATTATTGTAATGGTACAGAATAACCGAACATTTCGAGTTTCCAAACGGTCTGAGTGAAGTAATGCTTGGAGCATATTTCTAAACACGCCCATGATGAGGGAACGGGTATATTGGGGGTGACAAACTCGAATTTGGAATTTGAAATTTATAAAAAACTAATTTCCCTTGCCCCCCCTAAAAAAAATATTTTTTAACCGGTCAAATAGCATGTAACCAAACTGGAACATAACGAGGGAAGACTTTACCACATAGATTTAGTTTATCAAACCAAACAAAAAAAAAAAACATTGAATATTAAAAGAATGTCTTCTACCACTCGTGCCATTTTCAACTACATGAGCCCCCATCCAAACGCCATCCCTCATCATTTTGCTGAGGAGTGTCTAATGTTGGGCTTAACTTCTTCACCTTGTTAATATTTTACAATCATAATCATTACAGATCAATTGCAAGCGAGTGGATTCCAATTTGTAATTATGTCGAGGTTCATGGGAGATTAACGGCATTGGTGATGATTGTGAACCTCACATGTAATTATATAGTGTACACACAAATGTGCGCTTCACCAGCACCCGCTAAGCAGATAAAGGCCATAAATTGTGTCCAGCCAGGTCTGACATGGACGGGTCAGTGCTTCTTGCTTGACATAACATCCATCCATCGCCAGTAGTAACACGCGTAGGCCTACTGCTGTGACCTGATGAGCTGCTATAAATCTCTTCTTGTTTCCATTCACCAGTCACAAACCTGCCTACGCCCAACATACAATATGGATTTGCGAGTCCAACTAACCAGATAGAAATATAGATATGTATTATTGATTCTGAAATGCAATAGGGAGCCAGGAAAATAGGCGAGGTGCTGGGATATTGAATGTTATTTATAGACACCACCAGTGTGTGCGGCATCCATCAGGCAAACAGAAAAGGGGCACCACACTAAGAGAATTGTTAGTGATGGCAAGGCGGGAGGGGGAAGAGTGATCAGCATCAGTGGAGGTGTTGTCTTGTTGCACTAAGTAGGTCAATAAACGATCGTACGGAGCCTCTTGTTGGTACAGACCCAAGCGTAAATAGTCGCACCCTGGCTCACCTCGAGATAACATCTCTCTGAAATCCAGTCCAGGGTGGCAGACAAACCGAGGTTTGAGTCAGTCTCACCACCGGAGATGTTGTTTTGTGATACACGCAACCCAAAATTGTACGGCTGCACGCAAAGCGATTTTTGGACGTACTGTAAATCCAGAGAGCAACATGGAGTTGTGTGAATGCTTTGTTATGGACGTGGCAAGGGCAGGATTAAAGTGCTTGTGTTGAGCTGTCTACGTCAAAGGATCAGTCTCATAGGGATAATTCACGTCATGCTCCCTTTCCTTTCACTATCACGACCAACCGTATGCATGTCATCCTTTGTTCTTGATTATGAAAGGGCAGAGGTACCTCAAATTTTGAAAGCCCCAAAAGGTTATACAATTTGGAAAAGCTTATACCAAACAATATATCATCCTCCACAAGGGTAGTGAGAATGACAAGAAGGATAGACAAGTCAAGTTGCATGAAGACATTGAAAGCAGGAAGTCTCAAATTTCACAAACCTGGTTTCCATGTTAAATCAAACAATCTCCGGTTCTCTAAGTTTTGCCTGAAAAAGGCGGAGGAACCTGGAAAACCAGGGTGACCAGTTGGGACAAAGGAGAGGAAGCTGAAGGGGGATAATGTATGGAGGCGTGTAGGAGTAGTGGTATCTCCAAAATATACATCACCATTTTGTTTTGGATAATTCAAATCCGACTTCCTTCCAATATGACAAAAATTCTTAATACAATCAATGTTTCAGTAGAGAATTGCTAAACATAAATGTTACCAGATATTAAAAAAAAAATACCAGTAGTGTTCATCTGTTCAAATTAGCTATCATAGTGCAAAAAAGTCCACTGACGTAGAAAATATGTTGAAGTCCAGGCTTTGGAGTAGACTATTAGTTGCGAGCTGCTCGTGAGCTACAGTACACTTGAAATCAGACGGGAGAGGGTTTCATTGATTTCACATATTATCGTGCTTGTCGGGTCCCTTTTTATTAGTCGTTAAAGTCAAGAGCTGGGATGGGAGCAAGAATCAACACTGGCCAAAAAAATCTTACTAAATGTTTTAATCAGAGATCCAAGTAAACTTTTCTTGATGATTTTTTTTTGGGCTTTGAGTCTGAATCTGCACAATTTTTTTCTGTCGCACATTAGGTTTTTATAACAATAATATAATGTATTATAGTAATATATGCAGTGATATTTGTGAATTGAGGGTTAGGTTCAGCAACAGGCGGAATTCTTTTCTGAAAAATCATTGCGACAAATTGCAAAACATGGAAAAATCTGTTGTAATAAAGGTTTTAGAGGTCAAACTTAAAAAACAAAAAATGAGAATATCTCAGAAACTTCACATGCAAGAAGAAAATGGGCATTTTTTCAGCATCAGCATAAAAAATAAATTTAGTGTCACACTTCTTCTCTGTCTTGAAATTGGCCTTGCAAGTGTATCTGCAATTAAATCCACACTTTTCCCTCCTTCGGCCATTGTGGTTTAAAAAAGCAAGAATATAGTTTCGATTTTCGAACGGTCGCAGTTATGACGTGTGTTGATTCTGCATAGCGCTGGCCCCTCACGAGTGAGCAACCAATCACAAAACGCGTTCATCGCCTTCAGCGTAAGGCCAGCGAGAAGGCTCACTGTAACCAAGTCGTGATCTGAATGGCTATCACAACTGTCTATCAACTGTAAAAGCCCTCTTGAGACACAAAATAGACGCCCGCACGATTGTACCTGAAGGCCTCAGACAAAAAGTGTGTGCTCCTGGTATTGTGAAATCTGCCTGGCAACATGAGCTAGCTGAATTCTGATTGGATACAAAACTCTTACTTACAAATACAACACCAGGATATAACATGACATCAATGTGAAGAGTATGATCATCATTTTTTGATAATGTTAGACCAGCAGAGAAGGCCTTGATGTCCTTGACCACCCAACACTGCATTTTAGACTACTCAGACCAACATGCTACCAACAATTTAGAAGTCATCTTTATCCATTAGTCCATGTTCTATACAGCTGATCCTGTTCAAGAGTCACGGCTGTTGGGTCCCATTCTCCCTGACTTATATTGAGTGTACAGTTCGCATAACAGAGTAAATAACCCTCTTCCCCTCAAAATAATTCAACACGTAACCATTAAAGCAGAAACTGCTGGCAACAAAAGTCAGTAAACTCGTCTAATTTGTGCCTAAGCTTTAAGTATTTTGTGTGGCCACCATTATTTTCCAGCACTGACATAGAATTCATTCCCAAGCCCTTAAGAAAAAAAATATTGCCCATGTATATTTTGAAACGTACCCAAGATTAGAGGTCAATCAGCGTAACAGAACCAATTGTGTTTGGCCTTTATGGTTCCACTGTACCACACATGCAGCACGTCACGTGTTAATTCATCACTTTCCTGTCAAGAATAAACGTTGATCACAGCCTCTATTCAGGGCCACATGACAATAGAGATCAATTAAAACTTTGAGAAAACCCTGCTGCTAACCGACTGGTGTGGCGGCCATACGATTAAAGGGGTTATTACGCTTTATGAGCTCCGCACAAAGCCAACGAGCATAAAGCAGCGCTTTTCATGAGAGGAGCATGACTCTTTGTAAAGATCTGATGTGAACAAGCTAATTAACCTGGTTTCTCTTCCAACAGCCCCATGAGAGCGAGACTGCGTCTTTTGTGCTTTTGGGCGTGTGCGTGCAAGCGTGTGCATGCGAGCGTGTGCGCGCGTGTGTATGTGTGGTGTATGTTCGACATCGCCACGATCCAGAGAGGGACGGGTGAAATCGGTGTCACTGCCTCATTTCTCTGACTTCATTAAGACGTGGCAAATGGCTGCAGACACAACACAGGGCAGACGTCAGAATGAAGCCAGGGATAAATTTAGGCCCGCGTCAAGCACCAAAAGGCTTTATGACCTTTTTCGATGATTCTGCATGTAAATTAGAAATGGAATGGTGGGTGGAGTGGTGCATTCAGGAGGGGGAATGGGGGCACAGTGAATTTTAATCCGCCAACAAAACAAAAGCTGCCGCTCGCTTTCCATCTGAAATCCTTTCATCCTGTGTTCAAGGGCGAAGGAATCAAAGACGAGACGTCTCCAGGAAGGTCACACGCACCATGTTTCAACATTGACAATCATCACAATTTAAAAGATTCTGAGCCCTTCCCCATACCGACACCGTGATCTGCTATCAAAATGTACTCATGCACCCCACTGTCGAGTTTGGAGAGATGAAACATTGCTCAGTGTTCTAGCTAGCAGCATGAAAGAATCACACATGGCGTAGTCATCACAGCGGCTCCGCATAACTGACCGGGAAACCGCAGAAGAACTAAGGGGAAAAAATATATATATTTGTAATCATGTAGCTGTAGAGCCTCGGGTACACTTTCATAAATTCTCATTAAATTTTCATGGAGGTGCAGACTTAATAAGAAGCTAATCAGGGCAAGAAAGCAGCTGCTGTATAAGGAGTGTGACTTGCCCCAACTTCACAGCTTGCCATTAAGTCCCCCCATCACCCTCATACGCACACATGCATTATTCGACTGGCACTATGTGGCGAGGCGAGGTGTTATGAACGTTTCGCAGTGAATAATGGATGGGACCTGGGGGTATGGTGGACTAAGTCTTTTCATGCCGGGGTCCTAAAGTGTAGCCCCGGGCCGTTTGCCTTGGCACAGGCAAGCTGAGCTGCTGCTGCTCTCGCAAGCGGGTGCAATAAAGATTGGGAGCGCACTGTTACAGGGGTCTGCCTCAGCTTTAGATTAAGGGAAGGGTTCACAACACACGTCGTCTTGCAGTCGTATGAATAATCGGCAAAAATGAGAGAAAGAGGGGGGAAGGGCGAGATAGTGGAAAGGAATACGTATGCTACCAAGAGATCTTCAGGTTATTGTTTCGTAAAGGAGCAAAAATCAATACCAAAGCAGACTTTAGACTAGGTCCTGCCTCACAGCGAGGAAGCTATTTAGATCTTTTTTTTTTTTTAGACAGGTTACCCAGGTCGAGACTATTAAATTGATCACTGGTTTGCGTTGTAGACTATAACATTAAGTCACATTAACAGCCAGACATGCAGTCATGAATCCCAGAACCCTCTATCCAGTTGCCATTAGCGATTGATGTGTCATCTGCAGGTGGCTGCTGCTGAGCTTGGCAAATGAGACCATAATGTCATTTTCCCCCATTGAAATAACGGTGACGCTTTGACAGGAGTCGCCTAAAGTGACTGTGAATGTACAGGTACTGACATCTCGTCTCATCAGTGTTACTGCCCACACACTCAGCCAGGCTTGGGATTGGTGCGAGCCAAAGGTCAGCGCCATTGACATCATTAAAATGTGACATCATTACAGGCTCCTGCTGCTATGGGCAAGCACTGCCTGGTGAAAGAGGAGGGGCCGAGAGGGGTTTGATCATCCCCCTCAAGCTCGCTTACCACTCATCAGAGACCTGTCTATCTCGTGCGTGTATGTGTGTGGTCTGATGGAACATGTGTGTGAGAATCATGCAGACTGGATGTAGACCCAGACACCTGCTCTTATAATCTTTTGCGGTAGTCTGACTTCATATCACTTAGGGACACTGAGCAAAGGGCAAATAGGCACATGCACACCCACTCATGATATATGAGCTGTGACGATCATAAATTAAAGCAATAAAATGTAACAAAAGTAGGCTCGGCGTCTTTGAAAAGCACAGATGGGCCACAGGCTGGGCAGTTTTTTATAACCTGTGTCCTTCTCAGCCACTTTCTCTTGATAAAACAAGGAGAAGACTGGGACTCATTCGAAGGAGTCAGACGGAAACACCAACTGGGAGAGGCTCTAGTTTTTCATCTCAGAACAAACAAAGATCTCCATCACTTCCACCCCCACTTCACATTCTCCTGCTCTATGCATGTGGGATCCCAGTCAGCCAGAATGCAACAACATTTCATCCTTTGCTACTCTTCTAGCCTCAGTGTAGCCTCTGATCCACCCTGCAAATCTGCACACACTCAGTAATAAAAGCCATTGATCGAATATGCACCAAAAACAAGCTCATAAAGATGCGAAATATGCTGGATTTAATGTGACAGATTGGGAAGAGTTGCAGTGGGTTGATATAAATTAAAAACATAATCAGAAATATTGCAGGAAAAGTGTATGATATGTCATTTTCAGCTACTCTATTTAGAAAAAAATACAACAAAAAAAAACTTGAAAAAAACATCTAAAAGCGATCCATGGCAACAAGGCCCATTCGGTGATGTGAGGTGAGTTTGATGACTGGTAGTCAGATATAAAATAAGAAATATGAACCCAAAATAATGGATTATACATTATTTTGTTTATGGCCTAGAATAAAATCAATATTTTTCAAATATGGTTAAAGACAGACTTTTTAATATGTTTTCAAAGCTTTTGATTATGCTGCAGTCAGTTGCACACTGTTCAACAACGCGGTAGCAAAAAAAAAAAAGAACATCTAATGTATGGTCAACTTCTTGCTGTGTGCTTGATTGTTGCACTTAATTTTTTTTTCCTGATCTCACTTTGAAAAAAACTCACGTATTATATATGATCTTCCCATTATATTTAACATCTTTTTGTCTGTCTGATGCTTCTAACAAACCACTCCTAATTGGGCATGTTATGATAAATTTAAACAGTTACCTCAGTACAAGTGAATGGAAGATACAAAATACTAAAATGGAACACGATTTAATGTAATCAGTTTTTTCCCCTTTTCTTCACAAGGGGCGGCATTGCCTCACTTGCCTACCCTAACCACGCATCCCAGGGCCCATTTGGTTAATTGCTGCAAGTTCAAATTATTATTGTTATCATCCTAACCGTCTCATCCCAGCCATGAAAAGGTACAAACCAATCTACATAATTAGTTAATATGGAGTCTCTCTTAACGAGACGAATGATTTGATTAGTGAATACCTTTCGCTGAACTTAAATCAATGTTTTTATGTTGAGCAAGCAGCTGGCCGGAGTGATTGGTGGAACATGAGGGAACTATTAACCATCAAACAGCTAACAGGCAGATAATCAAGAGGCTGATGCGCAGTCAGGGAGGTTTCACACACACACCCACACTAAGGAGCAACAATTATCGGTCTGAAGCAGCAGTAACAGCTATTGTTCAATGCTCAGTTATATATATATATATATATATATATATATATATATATATATATATATATATATATATATATATATATATATATATATATATGTGTGTGGGGGGGGGTGTTTCTGTATGTGTGTGGGGGTGCGTATGGGTGTGTGTGTGGGGGGTGAGGGAAAGCGGAGGGAGAAAGAGCGAGAGAGACCTTTGACATTTATTGGTTCCATTTTCTCCAAAAGCAAAATGATATGCAAATAATTCCCGTTCTATTATATCAGCACTGAAACAGTGAGCAGGTTAAAAGACAGTAGTTGGGCCAAATTTAGGCTTTTATCTTTCCTTGCCTAAAATTTATGTCCTTCTTTATTCTGGAGCTTTAACGGCATCACGTGACTCATTTTAAGATTTATCCTCCTTTGCTTAGGCGGTTGTCCACACAGATTAAAGCCTGGCTCATCCTAAAATAACCTGACTGGACTGCACCTCACCATCTCCAATTCTCAGCCAGGCAAATCCCTGATGATGCTCAATATTGTGTCATTACATTAGGGTCATTGCACAAATGTTGTAATTGTTGATTCATTAATCGGTCCTACTGATCGGAAAGAACCACGCACTGTGTAGGTTTAATCTTAAAATACCTTCTGTTGCATAGTTGTGGTCGCGAAGGAAGCTGCTGTTAATTTTGCGGGTGTCGCTCTCCTCCTCCATTGATAAATCGGCTGCTTCGAGATCCTGACAGCGGCAGACCTCTCTCCCATCCTGGCCTGGTACCGTCAGCAGGCGGGCCGTGGAACCAGCGGGGCGCTTGTCATGGCTCCAGATCTGCGGTGGAACGACTGCGATCAAATAGTCGACTCACTCAGGTGATGTCTCCCCTCCCACGCCAAGACGCATCAAACGGTGGCCGGTGGTGCTTCTAATATATTTTTCTTCAATCGAAATGCTTCCAAATCTCTTCCTCGGTTTACGTTCCACTCCAATGAATGACGCGTGACCAAAGAAGCGGAAAAATGTCAAGTGAAGGTGCAGCGGCACAGTCGTAAATCTCTCCTCCAGGAATTGACTTTAGGTCTAGGATGGCTCTGCTGCCCCCTCCCAGAGCCAGCGGGGCGGGCGGGATTATGCGTCAACACGGCTTGCTCACTTCTGCATTGCCAAGTTCGCCACCTCTCCGAAGGTTCCGTTACAGTTCTTCCCAATCGAACTCGATCTTCTTGTTCTCATTCACGGTCGGAAATGACTCACGATGTAAGCGCACACACACAACGCGCAGACTGTTGCCCCTGCGCGTCAGCAGCAGAGGACCCCTCCCATGCAGGTTGGGAGACACACGCGCTCACAAACTGCAAATGTGACGCTCGCGCACAATCTAATATGCGGATGACCACTAGTCACGATCGCGCGTGTTAAGATGACAGCAGCCTTATGGTCTGTTAGCAGGTTGCCTCTTAAACCCTGTTAGACACCCCCCCCCCCCTGCAGGGGCAAATACTGTCACTGCACATTTCTACAACTAACCAATAGTTAATGACATTTCAATTGAATATTCATTGGGGAAATTCTTAGGAAAGGGTGCAGTGGCAGTTTTAATCTTTTGAAATCATTTTGGGTGAAGTACCTTTGTGTTCACTTGGTTCACATACAGTAAGGGAACAAAATGTAAAACAAACTGCAGGTATACGGAGAGCAGATTGAAACACTAGAATATCAGATTAATACTGATTGTTTTTTTTGTTGATGAAAATGTACCATCAATAGTTAGTCTTGTACCTGAAAATGAAGGATGCAGTCACATGCAACAGAAACCATTTGAACAGCATGAAAAAACATGAAAACAGCACCATTATAAATTGGTTGTTTTAACCAAAGGATTGGTCGGACACATTACTACCAACTAGATTGGTCAAATACAGTGAACCCTCGCTACTTCGCGCTTCACCTTTCGCGGCTTCAGTGCTTCGCGGGTCTAAAAAATATTCGGGGGCATTGTAGTTTCGCCGAGCGGCACGAGGGGGCGCTGGAGCGGTTAGACGGCCGGCGTGCGCCAAAGAAGAGCGTGGGCGACGAGGAGAGTGGACGAAGAAGAGCAAGTTCCCCCGGGCACGATTTGGGGCGACGTTTCGCGCGGTTCGGACCGTACCAGAGCTCCTGCCGGCGTGTGTCACAGTTAAGCCGAATAGGAGCACCTTCCGCCCGGGCACGAGCGCGGCGACATTTCGCTTCGCTCGGGACCGTGCGAGAGCTCCGGAGGAGACCGGCCGGCGTGCGTGGCAGTTAAGCCGAAGAGGAGCACCTTCCGCCCGGGCATGAGCGGAGCGCGAGGCTGTCAGTTATGAATGAATAAATGAATAAATAAATAAATGAAGAATGCCACCTTTCATTTCACAGGGCACACCGGACGGCGTACCAGCAGGTAAAAGTCGAAGTAATTAAATAAATACAAAAAGAAGTAATTGAATAAATACAAAAATAATGGCTGGGGAATAAAAAAATAAGTTTTAATAATAATTTGTGTATATATATATATATATATATATATATATTATTATTTTGTTTTTTAAGCATTTTTGAAGGTGCGCCGCTACTTCGCGGATTTTCAGTTTTCGCGGGTGGTCTCGGTCCCCATTAACCGCGATAACCGAGGGTTCACTGTATAACCAATTTTTGGTTCTATTAAACCAATCCGTTTTTTGGGTGCTGGCAAGAAATTAACTATATGAATTGTTCTGTGCTCTGTTAAACATGCAGACTTAACTGCAGCAACAACCTGATATGAGTATTATTTTTATTTATTATTAAATAATGTATATATATTAGTAGCAGTGTGAAAACCTCTTTTGTAAAAATACAAATGAGGCTTTTAGAGTAGTTTATTTCTCATATTGCGGGACAAGCCGTGTATTCAAAAATAAATTAAGCAACAAAGCTTACTAAAGAAACACAGAGAAGAAGCAGTTTTTATCATTATTTTAAGAAAGAAGGATGTAGATGAAACAAAAAACGAAGGAACACAGACGCTGATTAATTAGATTAGTAGGGCTGCCGTCTGCGCCTCTTTAGAGAAAGATCCAATTTATAGTTTAATAACACCGCAATGCGCCTTCTCCTGGGTGTACCATAATCTTCGATGGCTCTTTGTGTAAGTGAGAAAAAAGCATTCGTGAGCGCATCCCAGCTCTTATCTACTCATTTAAACCTAAATCTCTCTGCTTCCAGAAAGGGACGAGGTATCACCTCTTGTGCTCGCCCCCAGTGCACAGTGGTAGCAGCAGCAATAAAGGGATTGGGGACCCCCTCTCTTAAATGCATTAGCTCTCTAATCCACAGGACCATTTGCACATCAGATCCTCTGCTCCTCTTCTAATGGGAATCTGGCTGTGAGGAAGGCTGGCTGTCGATGCAAAAAAAAAAAAAAAGAAAAAAGAAAAAAAATGGTACCTCCCTACATATGCTATTTTACACACCATCACCCTGCACCTTCACTGGAATACATTACAAGGGCATTATCCATGCAGCAAATAATGAAAGCTGTAGGAGAATTGTGAGGTTGTGCGCTTCCCTCTCTCCAATCCTCAGCTCCCCTAATGAAATTTGCAGAAAAACGCTTCCATCCTTGACCTCCCGGATCTGACTGAGTGGTCTGTGGTGTTTCCCGTGTCTATCAATATTTAAACAGGATCTCAAAGGACAATAGGGGTAACTCTGCCACTGAGAAGTCAGCTGAGTTACAGTTGAGCTGCACAACTGAATGGGATTGGAATCAGTTAGACAATGTATTTAATACAATGGAGTCACACACTAGGAAGGTTCATTTTTGTCAGGTTTGGTGTGTGCGACATATAAAGGGCAGACGTGCATGTGGAAGGAACAGAAATGTCTGTGGAAAGGGAAGGACGCTGGTTGAAGCCAAAGCCTGGGATCAATGCCGCCTTTCTCTGCACCTATGCATATATATTTCAATCAGATCTCCTCTTATCGATTCCACCCAAGCCCTCGTACTTCTCTTGTGCCAGTTCCGAATGTGACGACACCGAATGGCCTCAGAACAATAACGCTGTTCCTCGTAAATTGGCCCTCTTACATGACCTACGATCGATAACCATTTTCTCATGAAGGACCTCAACTTCTGCATCCCATGGCTCATTGCTCTCTCCCTCCCTTGCTGGTTGTACTGCATGTCTGCTGGGTAAAGACCTGTGACAGCACATCTATACGGCGCGGCCGCCGTGCTTCACCCTTACAGGAAATGCTCAGGGGAGGTGAACATGAAAATTGGAAAGCGTGTCCTCAATTCTCCTCGACAAAGTGGGTTAAATTAGATTCTACCAGTCCAAACGTATAGGGCAATGATATTTTAGTCATGCCCAATTGCTTTCCTTGATGTGTGGTAATTGCTTGACTCAGGGATTCCGGTGCAAGGGCGCTGTCTGCATACCAAGCAACATACATGCACATTGTATGTAACCAGAGGCATATCAACACTGACAGCACACATCACTAAAGATTTCATCCAGATAATGTAGCAAATCAATTTAATAACCATGGACCAATAATCAGAAGATATACGCAGAATATTCTTTCCTTTGCCAATATTAAAGCCAAGAGTGTACACTGATCAGTCACTACATTAGCTGCATTGGAAAACAGCTTTTTTTTTTTAATTATTTTACCGACAATTATATCAGGCTGTGATATGCATTTTTAGGTTCCTGTTTTTCCCTGTTTAATCTTGTTTTCTCATCAGGCACCAGTGTAAGTGTTGGTGGCCGGAGCTTCCATGTTGCATTAAATCATTTGCCCCATTATTAAGGATGCAGAGGAATAAAGGTGCCAGATTACTATCAGCTCTGCACATTTGCTGACCCACCTAATTTTTCCTGCTAGTTTGCATTAGTCCCCAAATCCTACGAAGTATGGATGCCTTTTCGCTGATTGGTTCTCTCAACCTTGTGAAGGTTTGAGTTTGGTGGGTTTTTTTTATCTCAGTATCTAAGTGTCATTTTCTCTTTTAATTTTTAGTAAGGCACCTTCCTTCCTCTGTGGCTCCGTCCACCTCAGCAGTTTTAGGACAATAACTGGCGACAAGCTTTTGGTTCAGCCTTCTCATTTTGTGTGCATCCTTGGTCGTAATAAAACCCACAAAATGGCAGATGGTTGTTGTGTTTACTTTGGGTTCCACGTCACGGCTAAAGCCAACCATAAACTGCATGTTTTGGCATTTGGGAGGAAAGTGGATGACAAAAGCCAATGGAAACGTCACAGAAAATGTCTGAACTGAGATTTTAACCAAGACCCATCCATGGACAATGTGACAAATATGCTCGCTTCCTGTGCAATCCATCCGTCCATTTACACTCAAATTATAAACGAGTATGAACAAGTTAGTCTTTAATTAACACTACAGGGAGAAAACCCAGACCACTTTTTATTCAGAAATCAGAAATCCCTTTATTGTCATTGTACTCAAGTGTGCAATGAGATTAGAGAGCTCCCCTCTCCGGTGCAATTCAACAATAATTCAATTAAATATATAAATTAGATAAATAAGAGAATAAATAGTGAGATGGAAAATAATACGAAATAGGATATATAAAAACACATCAGGTCGCTGTTCTGCAAGGTAATGGTGGTCGTGTGTGTGTGTGAGAGTTTAGAATGGAGATGGCTCTTGGAAAGAAACTGTTTCTCAGTCTATTAGTCCTTGATTTGATGCACCTGTAGCGCCTGCCAGAGGGCATCAGGTCGAACAGGTGTGAGTTTGGGTGGGTATTGTCTTTGACGATATTGAGAGCCCTGCTGAGGCACCGGGCGGTGTAGATGTCCGACAGTGAGGGGAGAGGGCAGCCAATAATCCTTTGCGCTGTTTTGACTGTCCTCTGGAGCCTCACTCTGTCCGCCTCAGTGCAGCCGCTGTACCAGGTGGAGACACAGTACGTCAGCAGGCTCTCGATGGACGAGTGGTAGAAGGCCAGCAGCAGCTTCCTGTCCAGGTTGAATTTCCTGAGGACTCTCAGGAAGTGCAGACGCTGGTGGACCTTCTTTACCACTGCTGTGGTGTTGTGTGTCCAAGAAAGGTCATCGGAGATCTGTACTCCCAGGAACTTGAACGTGTGGACCCTCTCTACACACACGCCTTCGATGCAGAGGGGGGAGCGGCACCGTCTTGTTCCTCCTGAAGTCGATGACGATCTCCTTTGTTTTTGCAATGTTGAGTTGCAGTTTGTTGTCCTCGCACCAAGCCCTCAGTCGCTGGACCTCCTCTCTGTAGGCTGTCTCGTCACCTTCCGAGATCAGACCGACCACTGTCGCGTCGTCAGCAAACTTGACGATGGTGTTGTTGCCGTGGGCCGGGCTGCAGTCGTAGGTGTAGAGGGCGTATAGGAGAGGGCTCAGCACGCATCCTTGGGGGGAACCGGTGCTCAGCGTACGGGTGGAGGACGTGTAGGGGCCGAGAAACACAGTCTGGGGTTTGTTGGTCAGAAAGTCCTTAATCCAGACGCATGTGAGGGCAGGGAGGCCGAGAATGTCCAGTTTGGCGACGAAGATGTCCGGGATGATTGTGTTGAATGCCGAGCTGTAGTCCACAAAGAGCTTCCTGGCGTAGCTCTGCTGTTGTTCCAGGTGGCCCAGCACAACATGCAGAGCAGTATCGATGGCGTCCTCAGTGGATCTGTTAGCCCGGAATGCAAACTGGTAGGGGTCCAGAGTGGGAGGAAGGCAGTCCCTGATGTGCTGGAGAACCAGTCTTTCGAAGCACTTCATGATGACTGGTGTGAGAGCAACAGGACGGTAGTCATTCAGGAGGACTGCGGGTGACTTTTTGGGGACAGGAATAATGGTGGAAGTTTTCAAGCAGGAGGGGATGACTGCTTGAGCCAGGGAGCGGTTGAAGATCCTGCAGAAAACATGTGACAGTTGGTGGGCACATGCTCTGACGACCTTGCCTGGTATTCCGTCGGGTCCAGTAGCTTTCCTGGGGTTAATAGCCAGGAGAGCGCGCCTCACATCGTGTTCCTCTACGGTGAGTGGGGGGGAGTTGAGGCATGAAGTGCGGGGGTGTGACGGTTGGGGAGAGTCAAAGCGAGCGAAGAAGCAGTTAAGCTCCTCTGCCAACTATGCACTCGGGTCTACAGAGGTCGTGCTGCTGCCACGGAAGTTGGTGATGCTCCGTAGACCCTGCCACACCTCCCGTGGTCTGTTGCTGGCAAGGTGACACTCCAGCCTCCTCTTGTAGTTTGCCTTGGCTAGCTTAATGCCTTTGCTCAGGTCAGCACGAGCCACCCTGTACTGGGCTTTGTCGCCTGACCTGAAGGCAGCGTCACGGGCCTTGAGGAGAGAGCGAACCTGGCTGGACATCCAGGGCTTCGCATTTGGGAAGGTCCGTATGGTCCTGTTCAGGGACACAGTTTCCATGCAGAACTTGATGTAAACCAGTACACATTGCGTGTAAACATCAAGGTCCTGATGATCAAAGAGGTCCCAGTTGGTGTCTTCAAACAAAAATACAAGCAATTTATATATATATATATATATATATATATATATATATATATATATATATATATTAGTGCTGTCAAGTGTGCTAAATTTTTTAATCACAAGAAATCCCATGATTAATCATGATTAATCACATTTTTCAACTACTATTTTTTGCAAAGCTTATACCAGATATTTACTTGATTATATCTTGGAATTGATACAAAATCACCAAATATGAAGTATATTTCATTCAAAGACTGTTCTAATAGCTTTTTTGGATTCTTGAATACGATCTAAATGGAGACATCTTTGCAGACATTTATTTTCAAAACATTTCTCAAAACTGCCCACAAGCGCCACACTCCAGCAGTGTTGGATTGCAAGGCCTAGTGGTAACTTGAACACAGTGTTTTATTCTGAGGTGTGCTAAAGACAGCTATTGTGGCACAATATTTGCAAAGTATGCAAATTATTTTTTTAGTAAATCAAAATGAGTTAACTGAGTTAAAATATTTAACTGAGTTAAACTTTTGGGGGATTAATCACCAGAGTTAATGCTTTAATTTGGACAGCCCTAATATATATATATATATATATATATATATATATATATATATATATATATTTTTTTTTTTTTTTTTTTTATATATATTTATATATATATTAGCAGTTCACTGTTAAATTCAATTGTGCGACATTCTGTGTAAAAACGGCTGCAGTTTTTGCATGATTTCCAGGTGACAGATCTTCTCTGTGTTATCAAACAAATGAGGATGATTATCCTTCAGTAGCATGTGATTCGACCAGCAAACATGCGCTGCCTCCCATTAACTATGCAACCCACCCTGGCATTAAAAGGAGCTCAACACATGGGGGTAATAGGATTGCCCTGCCAGTCCATCTGTCAGGGGAGTGAGCAGCAGCAGCAAAGCCCAGCGACCAAGCGCCCTGGCCCGGATCCACCTGCCCAGTCTGTCCTGGATCTGCTCTTTGCTCCGGAGATTTTTGCTCAGCATTAAAACCTAACCCTCGTGCGCATATTCAGCCAAGTGTGTAACACATGAAATGCACCAGTAAGAAAAAAGGGATAGTTTGTTAGCTTCTAAATGAGATTATGTGTTGCTCAACTGATAGAGTAGAGATGGAGATGTATGGCAGTAGCTGGTGAATGATCAGAGTGCAAGTCTTGGAGGGGGGAGGTAAGGAAATGGAGAAGAGAAGCGGGGAAAGATAGGATGGGAGGGGTGTATAGTTTTGGTAAGGGCTTTAAATCAAGCCTACAGGCTGTGCCTAAACCAGCAGGCTTTACTCTTGCTGCCATTCCAATTACATCAGCATGTGACTAATGCTCCATTGCTTAGAGTCCTCAGACCAGCAGGATTGGATTTCTTTTCCCCTGACTCTACTTTCCCCTCCCCCAAACCCCCTTCCCCAACTCCCTTGATAGTGAATTAATTGAAAAGAATGCATGTACAATCATTAGCTCAGGATGAAACACACAGGAGCAGAATTCATCAAACAAACTGATTGTACAAATGTTTTAGGCTTCAAGCACCCACCATGACCAACAAAATATTAGCAATATGAGCAGTAAGATGTAAATCGACAAACAAATTAGCCTAAAAGTGAAAATGCATGCGCACACACACACTGTGGATTTGTAGAAATATACACGCAACATGCTGAGTGGGAATGGTGCCACTTAAGGGGGAAGAAAAATCATTTCATTGTACCTCTCCGGTTGCTAGGAAACTGCAACTCAATTGGCATTGCAATGCAGTACAACAGCTGTCACCATAATTGGACAATTAACATCTTAAAATGTCTTTATGTTGCTCATATTCATTTCAATAAAGGCCCAAACATGTCCCAACATGTTTTATACCGGTCGGGTTAATGGGCTGAATATGAAGTACATTCTCAGAGGAATGAGGTTTCATCAGTCAAATGATCAGCGATGCGTTCAGGGTAAAGGCACAGACAATAGTCAGAACCATTTGTGTGTCTCAGAATACCCGGACAAACGGTGCATGTTGTTAAGCATGCTATATTTATCCGAGAGTACTTCTATCTCTGTGGACGGCCAAGTGGAAAGTAGGTTAAGCAGGTTAGCGAGTGAATACAAAGCCACCTCCCCATACAGTACAGAAATGGACATGCAAACCCCGCGCTCACATTCAGAACTGTGGACAGTTCGCTTCATTGCAAGAATAAAAGATCGTGCAATTTTTCAACATCAAAGGGTGACAAAAGTCATGTGTTTGAAGAGTCCCTCGTTTCCTGTTCTGCATTCAAATGAAATAAGATCTCAAACTCATGTGTCAGTACAGACATTTTCAAAAACACATGAGAGGGCAATACCCCAAATCAGAATACAGTGGTGCCTTGAGATCCACTTGTATATGTGAACTGACTCATGAGTTTTTCATATTCAAGGAATTGCTTGGCTGATATAGATATATATATATATATATATGTATATATATATATATATATATACATTTTTTTTTTTGCTCTTACTTGAGAGCAAAAAATTGACATTCATGGTGGCGTTGAATTCCACTCAAATTGTTTTACAACAAGCAGCAGTTTGGCAAATAGTGAAGAATTCTTCCCAAAAGTGGCTTCTAGCTGTTTATTGCCCCTCGCAGTTGAAGTTGACTGTCAAACTAAACTCAAAACAAAGAATATGTAGAAAACAACAACAGCATTTCCTTAGGAATGTCAATTTCGCTGAAGATTAACAATAAAAAAAACACCATAGTAAGACAACAATTAGCGTCACTGTGTTATAACCCTTTAAGTAATGTCAGGGAAGTTTCTATTAAAACAAGCCTGAACAAAATGAATCAACCAGCCAAGATTGTCTTTGTGTCTCGCGCGGAGCAGCCCCCTGCAGTGAAATGACCTGTAAGCATAGTTGAAACTTGATAATATGACCTAATTTCTTTGACACATCCCTCCTGTTTATCGCGATTCAAACATCATCATCAAAGGCTGTCGCTTGAGGGGGGATAAAAACTACCCAAAAATTCCAAACTTTGGACAAAAAAGGGTAGAAACCCTTGCCCCAAGCAAACAAAAAAAAAATAACAATCAAAAGGATAATAGCAATAAAGCAAAGCTAAAGCTGTTTTTGGTCTAATACATGTATATACAAAATAAACCCAGAACATCAAACCGCTATTTAAAAACAAAAAAATGGTGGAGCAACACATGTAGACAGAATATATATCAATACTCACAGGCACATTTTTTATCCTTTATGAATAATGACTATATTACCACAGACTCTTCTTTCTGTGTCTGTATTATATTACCCCCAGGTGACCAATGAAGGCATGCATAAAAATGTCTTTACATTATATTGAATAATGTCACTACTATTTGTTTTCTTTTCTTTTCACTTTTCACATTACAATAAATGCAGCTGGAATGGAATAATGGCATTTTGATTTAGTTCAAAGGGGAAAGAGGATTTGGGGTACAAATGTTCTGAATTACAAACATAGATGTACAGTATTGAATCACTTCATAAACTGATTTGTTCCTCTGCCCCTTGAGTTAAGTGGTTAACAGGTGGCCATTTACCTCATCAGTGAAAGACAAAAAGCAAAGATAATCAGTGTTCTGCAGATGGGAAATGACGGAATGCGCAGAGCATGATGACATTGCTGGCCAGAAACGTTTGTGGGGTGTTTTTATTTATTTATTTATTTTTAATTCTGGCAAGAAATAGGATGACATGCACCGCAAATTAAGTTGAGTGTATGTTCCCTCGAGAACAGGCAATACCATCAATCTTTTTTAACACCTGAAGCAGTGCCACCTGCTATCTTGAGCTCTCATAATGCAAGACTTAACAACCCCAGAACGGAGCACGGACTAATCCCACCCCAAAATGAATGCCTGTACAGCATTAACAACAGACCACAGGGTCCGCTTTCTCCAGCACAACACTTTATGATTTAAAAAAATATATATATAATTATAAAAAACGAGGAGACAAAGCGATATCACAAATATAGTAACTTATTATTTCCCAAAAGACACACTACCAGTAAGAACAATGAAAAATAACGGCTTCAAGTGGCTGATTAAAATAATAGACCCTTGTTACCAACTCCCTGGGTGTAAATTGGAATTAGAAAACTTGAAAGCTTTTGTCTAGACACATTTAGGATGTTAATTTAAAATAATTCATGTCAGACAGAGTTTTAGAATGCAGAAAAATCTGGTATCAATCAATACGGTTCATGCGGTCATGCAGGAATGCATGCCAGGCAGCATGGATTAATTTGGTGTTTCTGCTGAGTGTATTGACTTGTTGACAGTTGTTTAATTGACAACCAAGATTGAATTTAGCAGTCAAAGTAACACAACCACCGGTCACCAGACTTTATAGCAATGTTCAAACTTTATTTTTCTCTTGGAGTAGTAGGAGCCACACCCATTCTCCACTTGAAGCAACACTCATAAAGTTCCCCCACAAACAAATGCACGTGAGACACACTGAGCTATCGTGTTTGGTCGAACCTAGCATTAGGGCTAAGACGAAAGCCCAATCCCAATAGCACCCCTTACGTCTCATCTTGTCCCTTCCCCCTTGAAATGTGCGTTCAGAACGAGAACCTTAGGGGTAGAGTCACAGACATGGGGCATATGGTCCAGCAGCATGAAGACAGACCCTGACCTCCCTACATGACAAGAGTCAATCCTCCCACGACGCTTCCGTTCATGCATTTTGTGTGTGCACCCCAGCTCAGAAAAAAAAAATTGCCCGTGCATGCTGAGGCCACGGAAAAGAAGATAACGGCTAAACCCCCAAACAACTGCGAACGCAGTTATCATTACAGAGGGTACCGGCACCTTTCTCAGACTCCTGTTATCACATGAGGCAAATTCACACATGAGCTTGGACTTGCACTGTGGGGATTTATTTATTGCACTTCAACCCGTTGTACAAATCAGACGTAACTTGAGATGCATATTTTGGCTCTTAATTGCTCAATTTCTCAGTTCTCTCTCTCTCTCTCTCTCATTCTCTCTCTCTCTCTCTCTCTCTCTCTCTCTCTCTCACCCACTCACTAGTTCAGGTAAAGGGCCAGTACACGCGTCCGGGTCCAAATATTTGAATTCTCTACTCGCGGTACTTGACCCGATTCAGGATGATTGAAGGAACGGACAAAAAAAAAAAAAACACTTCGTGCTTAGTCCGTGCTTTGTTAGGAACTTCTTATCCTCGATTAGATGTGTTTTGAAGTTGTTAGTAAATGTTTGCTATAGAACGGGATTGGAGTAAATTAGCAAAACAGACGCTGTTGAATGCCGTGACAAATTGATTTTCATACTAATGACACAACGTTTTATTTGATGTGCTATACTTTAATGTGTGATCAGCCGTGTTTGAAGTTGTGAATAAACGCTTTCGGAAGAGTTGGCTTGACGCAATATTTGCGTCCGAATTCTAAGGCATAAGTGTTTTTTGGTTTTTTTTGGGGGGGACAGAAAGTTGTTACAAGAGTTGGGTCTTGAGGCAAAGGTGATGGGACAACAAGCCTCCAAAATAATGGGAAAATCTATAGCAAATTAATTTTGAAAAGGTTTTGACATTCACATGTTCTGTAAAGTGCTTTGTTAGAGCTGCAGCTGTTGTGAAAGTGCTAAATAAAGAGAAGACAAAATGTACTTACTGTTATTTTCGTGACACTGATTTTTTTATGAATATTTGCAAATTGCATGTGATACGTTGTATTATAATGACATTTGGACAATATCTGTTTCATCTATAAAGAGGTGTTCCTGAACGTGAAGAAAAACTTCATGCCCCTTCTCTTGTGACAGTGTAAAATGAAAATACTAGTCTTCAGAAACAGCGGCTAACTATATATACCAGTAGTGCCGCACAACAGGAATGATAGAAACATTTGATAGTCAAAGAGTTCACTGATTTTTCATTGCTGGAAAACAAAACACAATGAAATAAAACATGGTAGCAAAGAGATATACATGAATATTTGGAATGACAATCGTTGAACTGTTGCTAGAATCTTCCGTGCACAGGTTGCTTGTAAGGAGAAGCTCAAAGGATGTTGACGAGGAGGAGGATGGAACCAGGTGGAGGGAAACATGGGCTGGTCTTCCTCACTCTGCTGTTGAGCACAGATCCCGGGAACCCCACAAAAAATGTCAAATGTCTTCACCTTTGTAGTTGAGATCATCCTTATGGTGTCGGCCAGCTGGTTTAATGCAGATGTGGATTTCATCTATTGCAAATGAAACATTTTGGCGTTATTGAATGATGTGTTGTACTTTTACGTCTACAATTGCACCAATTACACCTAGTTTAATATGATAACCTGTACTGCTAACACACGGATGTAACAAAACAGTACAAGATAAGAAATAAAAAGATTTGAAATCTATATTAGCGAAATGATAGCCGGCTTACTTAGCATTCAGCTCTATTTGACCACATTGAAATGTATGTTACTTACCTTGAGGTGATGCACCAGCAATGCCAGCCTATGCAGAAAACCTCTTCTACTTTTGCGTGTCACGTGAGTTATGAAATTTGGAAGACATGGAAAAGAACAAACAATTGTCGCGTCTTTATCCGACAAAACCAGTATGCTAGTCAAAGTGATAATTTAGGACGTTCCCAATTCCTGGGGGATTGTTTTTTAACACTTTGTCTTTGTATTCCCAATTGGGAGTAAGGGGGAGGAGGAAGAAAAAGATTGAGGGTTAAGAGGAAGGAATGGGATTGGGCCTAAAATTTAGACTAAGCAACAGGACAGTTAGAAAGTATAATCAATCATCAATGGATGTTCCCTTTATGATGCAGATTAACTCTTATTGGGAGGAAAAAGACGCAATTGGCACTAATCAGTCTGCTTTTGAAAAAGTCTATTGTGCTGATTCAAACCCATCTCATTTTTTTTTTTTAATTTTCGACCTATGGACTGTGGCAATCATGAATGTTTTTGACATTGAATGGGAAGGGCAGAAAACTTCCCCCTTGTAAGAAAAGGCCAAAATTCAGAGGCAGTGTAATCACAAATGCCCACTGAACTCTCAGCAGCTTTGTACATAAAAGAAACACCCAAACCTTAAAAGAGCGACGTAAACCGCAGCTTCTTTAATTCTCATTTCTATTCTGCTTGAAGAACAAAGAAATATTGTAGAAATCGATTTTCTCAACTAAGCCAATGAAGAATTGCCTTGTATGTATACAAAATGAAGTGTGTGTGACGCCTGCTGCCACATCCCCTTTTAGTGGTGACACGCTGCCAGAGAGGTTTTCCCTGCAGCCATTCAGACATGTTCCAACCAGCCCCTTGTGACCACAGAGCATGTTCTCAGAGAACCTCGGCCCAAGTCTCACACAGACACACATACACATATACAAAAAAAAAACACCACTTTATTACTATAGTGCACAAAGCACTCTGTCAACAAAAAGGCAAACACTTGCGAGCATGTCTCATTTAGAGGCAGTAATCTCCAAGAAAATCCCATTTGGCAGAGCAGCTGCCAGCGTGGATCACAGATAGACTGTAGTTTGGGTGCCCATAGGGGGGCAAGCTGTCCAGTCACACTTTTCTCTTTAATAGACACACACGGACATACACACGCACACAGACAGTACATGCTGTACACTTATATATGCAAAACGTACATACATACATGACAGACATACATAGATGCATACACATAACATGCACACATATTTGAGCTAAAGGTGGATCAGTGCCTTCAGTGATGAATGCCACTTGTTTTAATAGAAACGTGTCATCGGTTCAAAAGGACAGATTGCCATTGGGAGGGGATTTTATTTTTATTGCTCATGTTATTGATCTGGCATGAGGGATCACAGAGCCAAAGTCACCTCAGGGACTGATTATTTGAAATACAGCAGCGTGTGAGCAGAATTGCTGGCAGTACAGGCCTATCCATCTGTGTGTTTGTCATCTTGCCTGTTGACAATATCGCTTCATGTACAATACCAATCAAGGCAAAAGTTAAAAGGGAAAAAAAACTACAAAAAACAATTTCTTATAATTTCATAGGACTTGCAACAAACCCAGATGTGCAGTTATTTATATTATGTGCGTGTGTGGGGGTGTGTGTGTGTGTGTGTGTGTGTGTTTTATTAGGTACGGGTTTTTTTTAGATTAGTATTTTACACATCAGCCTTGCAGTTCTGAGGTTTTGGGTTAGGGGAAATGCAAATCTTGGCTCTTGGCTCTTCCTGCATTCTAATAACATACTTCCAAGATTAATTGAAGCTTCTAACCTGTCTCTTGGTGTGACTGAAAATTGAATGGCTGAGAAAACAATTTATAAATCACGAAAATCTGATGAAATTCTAGAGAGGCTTAGCTGTGGATACACAGATAGAGCTATATCGTCCCCTAGCGCCGGTGTGGTCCAATCTCTCTCTCTCTCTCTCTCTCTCTCACTCTCTCTCTCTCTCTCTCTCAACGATGACGATTAAAGTATCGGTCGAGCCCAAATGGCCCATTTTTCACTTAAAAGCAGTTTAAATCTTTTTTGATCAAGAAACTGAAATTAGTAAATATGTGACGACTTGAAAAACGCCTACTTTTAATGAGGAATATGGCCACGCCCCCCTCAGCCCTTCGTGTTTCACTCAAGTCATTAAAGGGACGGATTATAAACTCTATTTTCAAGATTTTTTAAAGATCCATGCCCGCCTGTTGGCCGGTGTCAGCAGCCGTCTGCCTCCTTCGAGTTGACATAATTTTTGTCGTGTCTTGCACTTGTCTGCTTCACCTGTGTAAGTGGAGAATCGATCAGCACGATATTTTTGATTTTGTGGAGGTGATCACATGAGCTCACGTTTGATGACAATAAATCCAAACTGTGGTGCACAACGCGTTTATACTTTCACAGGTTGAAGTGGATAAGAGTAGTCATGTGCATTTGCATTTTGTTGGTGATGGCCCTCTTTTAGAGAACGGAACTGACAAACCGAGCAGTATTACCTTACTTGCCTCCCTGCATGAAGACGCTGAAACTGGAAAAAAAAATAACTAACCGAGCTCCAATTGGACGTAAATCTCATCACATGAAAAACAACTTTAATCACTGCAGAGTGTTTTGGGGGGCGGGGCATTTTGGTACTGATGTCATTATTACAGGCAGACCCATTACATTAGTGCCGATGTTAATGTTAATGAAGCATCCCTTTAAGCTGTTTTGGGTTTAACTTTTGTTTCCAAAGCTGCTTCTAATGATGAACAACAACAAAAAACAACAACAAATGCCTTGTGCGCCACAAATTTTGTAATTATCACACACAGCCACAGCACTCCTAGATAAAGACTTTTGTACAATTTATGTTAGGATGGATTTGGTAAATAAATTAATTGATAAATTAATTAATTACTATGTACATTGTATTTAATAATTGAAGAAAATTGCCACTTTGCAACAGATTTCCACTCAAAATTAAAAAAAAATTAAAAAAAGCACAGCCGCATTTTTTTCGTGAGAACTATGAAGAAGGAGGTAGAAATCTGGCCCCCCGGGCCTTGAGTTTGTGCCATAAGTATTAGTTATACATTTTAATGACAAGGAGAGTCCGATTTAACTATTATGAATGCACTATATTTACTGTTTTTCAAAACGGAACATTGCAGTTCGACACTCCTTTCTATGGGGACTTTCCGTGATCCCCATGTAATTTTCTGTGGCTTCCTCCCGCAATGGAAATATATAGATGTTAGAATTTAAGACTTGAATTGTCCATAAATCTGAATGTGAGTGTGAATGGCTGTTTGTCTATTCATGATTTTGTATCAAGGAAAGCAAGTAATCAACAAACAATCTAATGCTTGACATGTAAGAAATCTACAATGCCAAACAAAGCCCAAATAAGTTAAAAATTAAAGTTAAGATCCTTTATTTATTTGTTTTTACATATGTACAATGCAAAATTGTTATTCTTTATTTTATAACTTATTTATTTTAACATATAAGACCCGCTCCATGGTGTTTATCATAAGCGAGATTTGTGTGGCAGGGGAGAGTGGAGGATGAGAAAAGGGGGGGTCTCGTTTACATCATGTGAAAAATTATGCCAATGACATTTTTTATTAATATCTGGAACTTCTTACACCCTTTTATGACTTTTATTCTTCCATCCATCCATCCATCATCTATACCGCATCTCCTCACTAGGGTCGCGGGGGGTGCTGGAGCCTATCCCAGCTATCTTCGGGCAGTAGGCGGGGTACACCCTGAACTGGTTGCCAGCCAATTGCAGGGCACACAGAGACGAACAACCATCCGCACTCACACTCATACCTAGGGGCAATTTAGAGTGTTCAATCGGCCTACAATGCATGTTTTTTGGAATGTGGGAGGAAACCGGAGTACCCGGAAGAAACCCACACAAGCACAGGGAGAACATGCAAACTCCACACAGGATGGCCGGAGCCGGGATCGAAACCACGCCCGTTGCCGTCTCTTACTGTGAGGCCATCGTGCTAACCAGTCGGCCACCGTGCCGCCGACTTTTATTCTTTTATTTATCTAATTTATATATTTAATTAAATTTGAGTTGTATTGCACTGGAGAGGGGAGCTCTCTAATCTCGTTGCACACTGTACAATGACAATAAAGGGATTTCTGACTCCTGTGCATAAAAGAAATAACAAAATGACAAATTATTGACCAGCATGTGAGTCAATGGAAGGTGGTGAGGTGGCGGGTATTTCGCTTGAGAATTGGAATCCAATCATTTTTAGCATCACTCATGAACACAGGCATACTAAAAGAAGAGGTCGCAAGAGGGGCAGCTAAGTAATCTTTGAGCACCATCGTCTGGCAAAAACAAATATTACAACATACTCTTGTAAATTCCGTACGGTACTGCATATTTGCCAGTACGGTACGTGAACTGAAATATTCGCCTTGCTGGAAGACAAGATAGGAGTTCAAAACATTTAACACGTTTGTGTGTGTGTACGCGTGTCAGTGTGCGTGCGTGTGCGTGTGCAGGCGCGTGCATATCCTCTACAGAAATAATTTGGTTAACCTTGATGTGACACAGTATCAGGAAAGGTAAGCATAATTAATGACCAGGCAGAAACACATGTCGAGAAATCACTAGAGGTCGTGGTCAAGCGCACCGGAAAGCACATATACCCAAAGTGGATTTACAGGGCCATTATTGGATAATTGATTTGTATGTGCCAACACATGGTTAAATGTGTACATAAATTTGTAAGTGTGAGATCTTTAAACTCTGAGTCTCTTGATTGGCTATATTCGTACATGTGACTTTTGTTACAGTCCTGCCATGGACGTCTCATAAATGCGTGTCTGGAGTCTTGCGCGTTGCTCTGTAGCACCACGACCAGACCACAAGGGGGCGCTATTATTCTAGCAGCCCAGTAACACCAATATTACCAATTTGGCTGCAATCTCGTTGACCCGTGTTCTGGTTTTGTGCTTTGTGTCAAGGAACATAGATAAAAACATATCAACCCATGGGCAAGTAACATGTATTTAACATTCTTTAAATTGGAATAAATGCAAGAAGACTATGGAAATAACAAAATAACACAAATAATATAATCACTAAAGCTAATGGAAAAAAATGGATGAAGTTTCCCTACACTTGCTAACTGACACATGATCAAACACTGTCATTTTGGTTGACATTCAGTTATTTCCATTTTATTCTTGACTTGACTTTTGTAGATTCTCGTTACACATTTGTGACTTCAATCACGCATTTGCAGATTCTCGTTACCCATTTCTGATTGTAGTTATGGATACGGCTGCGTATTTGTGCAATGAAACACACATTTGTAAATGGTTTTGCTGCAATAACAGCCCCATACCTATTGACATATTCTGAGACATCTGAGGCTGAGGTGATCCAGATAATGTGTTATGCATACGGAGATATTGAGCAATTGGAAGAATCACACTGCTTCACAAACATCTTCTACACCCTGTTGCCTACTTGTAACACGGCTTTGTGTTCTCTGAAAAGCAACAGACAGTTTAAAATTCATTTTCCAGCATTCAAGTCACTGTGCATAAAGACTAAGTAAGTAAAAGTATCAACACAATGACATGCCCTGTTGTTTACTTGGAATCATCTTTGTTCTGATATTTACATTTGTTTGATAATCTTTAACATTAATGTTTGGAAATTATGCAAATATATTAGAATTTGAGAAGAGAGTTAATACTTTTCAGGGCACCGTATGATGTCATGTAGCATCCTCTAAATTAATGTTTTAAGTGAGTGTCAACAGTAAGCAAGCAGCTTGGCCCAGTTGCACACTGTCAATACTAATGACATCTGGACACAAAGTATCACTATGGTAACCTGGAGGCCCTGACCCTGTCCCATCAGCTCTCTGTGTGACCGGAAAGACCGGCGAAAGGCTTGTCAATGAGCAGAGAGAGTGAGAGGGTGCCGAGGCAGAGATTGAGGGAATGATGAAGGTAAGAAGTGAACATATGAATCAAAAGAAAGCTAGAAAACAAGAAATAAAAGAGGTGGCAGGTGGGTGTTATTAGTCCAGCGCCAAGTGCTTGGTATGGAAGGAGGCAGCTCAGTGTGCCACAGCCAAGCCCAACATTCAACTCTTTACCCCCTTAAATCTTCTCCCTCATCTCCTCCCTTCCCCCAACATCTATCCCCACCTCTCTCTGTCCGACCATCCTGCCTATAGATTCGGTAGCACTTTAGAGTTGGCCAGATGGACTCCGTGAAATGTCCCTCCCAGTGTGCCGTCACCCCAATCACTTTAGCGCCGTATACTGCTCTCTTGGGAGACCATTTCAAAGAACACTTTTGTCAAAATACTGTTTGCCCTAAACATTTACTACCAGACACATTGTATCAATCACAATGGACATCACAATTTTTTGAAAATTGTGAAGAGATGCTTTTCAGCAGCATGTTGCAGAATGTAGTTGGCGTCTTGCTCACAGTCTGAGTGAAAGCTCAGACCTTTTTGTGTTGGGTGAGTCAGTTCTCCCGATGCTTATGTGGGGTTTCTCCGGGTATTCTGGCTTCCCACACACATTTCAAAATCATGCATTTTAGGTTAATAAAGGCTCAAAACTGCCCACAAGTTTGAAATATGAGTGTGATGATAGCTGGGATAAACCCACTAGTCATGTTCTATACAAAATCATTACAATATCCCAAATTTGCATTGATCATTGTCATTGCTTGAGTCGAACACAAACTGCTGTTCTGATCTACCCCAAAAAATTCTCTCTATATATGTGTGAATAATGTGAAGTACTAAACTAATTTTTTTTTCAGCTTTCACAGCAGCTGCAATGGAGCACTGTACAGAACAAACAACATAAAACATACAAAAATATGACCAAAACACAATGTTTTTTTACGCCTTCCTTTTGTTGATAGAAGCGGTTATAGATGAGTTGATCAGAGATGTCATGATCACAGCATGCAGGATGTCTCTCGTGTTTGTTACAAGCAAAGTTTTAACGTAAACACGCAACTTTAGCGTACGCTGATGAGTAGCATAACGCACATACATAAAAGAATGTTCAAATCCTCCAGTTCCAATTAGATCATCTTCACTTTACTTTTAAAATGCAGACTCCTCTCCCTATCTCCTCTGGGCCTGACGATGCTCCTCATCCTCAAATTAACTAGTCATCCATTCATCCAATCGTACCATCACAGTCCAACAGCACCTACCGTGCATTTCTGCTGAACATCATGGGGCTGTTGCAAAAAATGATGCACATTCAGGCACAAAAATGAAGTGCCCTCAGGCCATAAAGCAGCAATGGCCAAATAGCACCGACATTCCCCTCAACAGAAACTGTGCTCATGGATGAATGTGCTGCCCAAATGGCACAATTATCAAGCAACCAATCATCTCATTCAATGAATGTCATGGCCAAAAAACACGACAACAGGTCCACACAGCATACAATACATTAAATTAAACACATAAAAAAAGGTGGAGAAGTACACAATAAAGTGAATGATTAGCAGAGCTCTTGTAGTAGGCTGCAAAGTCAAAGGTGACATCTTTGAAAGAAAGTAATTTGGTCCAGGCTAAAATCCATCATAAAACCTTCAAAGAACATATAATGTACAAAAAGAATTCAGAGCTTTCTTTACAAATACACGGAGATGGGCACTTTACCCTATTTTGCCGGTCCGTCCTCCGTGCGCTACCTGGGCACCATTCCGTCCTTACAACTCCATCCTTATTGCAAAAAATAATCGCCCTCTTTCCGTCTTTACTTTAATTTTGTATTAAATATATATATATATATATATATATACATATATATATATATATATATATTATATATATTGCCATCATCTATGACACAACGGCTGGAGAAATAAAATGAGTGTTGGATGACCTAGCTTCTCTTGAAAGGTCTGTTTTGAAAATGGCCTCGCAAGTAGATCTGCAATTCAATCCACACTTTTCCCTCCTTCGGCCATTGTGGTTTAAAAAATCAAGAATATATTTTAGATAGAGAAACGGTCTCCAGTTAAGACTTTCTGGTGTGTTGATTCCACATAGCGTGGCCCCCTCACGAGTGAGTATCCGATCACAAGATGCATTCATCACCTTTTACGTAACGCCAGCGAGAAGGCGTTACTGTCATCAACTCGTGATCTGATTGGCTATCGCAACTGTCAATCAACTGTAAAAGCCCCCTTGAGACTCAAAACAGACGCCCGCATAATTATATCTGAAGTCCTCCGAAGAAAACTGCAATCATGCAACTCGTATAAGTGCCTGTGGGTATATACAAAGCCTCAGAGTCAACTCTTTCTGCAATATGGCCGCTAATATGGCTGTATTTCTTTTTCAATGGATATTTTTGGAAAACCTGCGAATCACTGAATCTGCAAAATGTGAAGCACGAGGTGACGAGGGAACACTGTATTAAGCATTTTATTTGCTTCAATAAATTTTATGAGTAAAACACTTGACACCAGGTGGTCGTCGCTTGCTTTCTTTATTGCTTGCCGCTAAATGAGGTGGCATCTGAAAACGAATCGTGCACCAGTGACAGACAGAAAATTGGCTTGCCGAGTTATGACTCCACTTGTGGCGTCATGCGTCATCCTTCCATCCGTGCGTGTGTGCTGGGAAGTGCAAGAGAAGAAAAGGGTAAAGAGGAAAGACATACTGGTATTCCATCTATTTCAGCCTCATATACCTGCTGTAGGCTGCACGCAGTATTTACAGTTAGCCTACAAACCATTGATTTGATAGCTCTGCAGAAAATAATCTTCTAAGTATAAGCACAAAACCTACCTTCACAAAGAAAATACTGCTCAGGATGACAGGCTAAGGGATGTATTTACAGTACAGTGAACCCCCGCTACTTCGCGGTTCACCTTTCGCGGGTTCAGTGCTTCGCGGGTCTAAAAAATATTCGGGAGCAGTGTAGTTTCGGCGAGCGGCACAAGGGGGCGCTGAAGCGGTTAGACGGCGGGCGTGCGCCGAAGAGGAGAGTGGACGAAGAAGAGAGTGGACGAAGAAGAACAGGTTCCCCCGGACACGATTGGTGGCGACGGACACGATCGGGGGCGACATTTTGCTTCGTTCGGGACCGTGCGTGAGCTCCGAAGGAGACCGGCCGGCGTGTGTGGCTGTCAAGCCGAAGAAAAACAACTTCCGCCCGGGCACTCGCGCGGCGACATTTTGCTTCGTTTGGGACCGTGCGTGAGCTCCGAAGGAGACCGTCCGGCGTGTGTGGCTGTCAAGCCGAAGAGAAACAACTTCCGCCCGGGCACCGGCGGAGCGCGAGGCTGTCAGTTATGAATGAATAAATGAATAAATAAATAAATGAAGAATGCCACCTTTCATTTCACTGTCATGATCCGTGCCTGTCATGCCGCGTGTGTTTTTGTTTTTTCAGCTGTGTGGGTGTTCCTCCAGCGATCGTCTCGCGCCATGTCGTCAGCTTCTGCGAGACGCGCTGATTACACTGACTATATTGTGATAATAAATATCTTTGTATCACCACCTTTTTTCCCGGGTCTGCGTTTGGAGAGTCCTGTTCAATCCTCCAGTTCTGCTGGAGGATCATAACATTCACAGGGCACACCGGACGGCGTAGCAGCAGGTAAAAGTCGAAGTAATTAAATAAATACAAAAAGAAGTAATTGAATAAATACAAAAATAATGGCTGGGGAATAAAAAAATAATAAGTTTTAATAATAATTTGTTTTTTTGTTATAACATGAATTTCACTCTCTCTCTCTCTACCAGTATATATATATATATATATATATTTTTTTTTTTTTTAAGCATTTTTGAAGGTGTGCCGCTACTTTGCACCTATATATATTTATATATATATATATATATATATATATATATATATATATATATATATATATATATAGGTGCGAAGTATATATATACACTGTGTTTTTTTTTTTTTTTTTTTTTTTTTTGAAGGTGCGACGCTACTTCGCGGATTTTCAGTTTTCGCGGGTGGTCTCGGTCCCCATTAACCGCGATAACCGGGGGTTCACTGTACTATTGTCAAAGGGTGATAAGGACTAGTCTACCTTTTTCCTTAAGTCAGCAACACAGGCTGCATGACCCTAAACTGGATAAGCATAAAGAAAATGGATGGATGGATATCATGGTTGCTTGTGGTGCACTGCGTCTCACTGAGACATACTTCTTCTATTTTGCACCTGGCATGTAGCTTTCATATTATGCAGTTCAGTTGTATACCACTGCAAATAACAAACACAATACACATATTGTTAAATGTATACTTCAAATGGAGCAAATTAAGTTTTCGAAAGGTGAAATTGACAATTGTTATGCTGCTTTTGTATATACTACAATTTAGGGGCAGTGATGGGGAGCAGGCAGAGCGATTAAATGTACTTCCACTAGATGGCAGAAGGTACATAATTAACTTGATCAGCCAGGTTTTGGGACATTTTTATGAATGGTGTCCTGTGAATTTTCTTTTCTTTTCTTTTTTTTTCAAATGTGAAATGTGTTATTTGGCTCAATAAAGTTTGGGAAACATTGCTCGCGTTCATCTGCCTGTTTTGGGTATTCATTTGGGTGTTCCTGATGCGCCACTAAAGCGTGCACGCACATGTAGAAAACAAGCCACCGTGATATCCGGGCATTCTGCAGATCATTTGTACTTGAACCTTACAAAAGCTTGCTTTACAATCACTCACACACGGCTGATCCTGGAGTTGTGCCGCTCATCAGCCTTGGTTACAAGTTAGAACCCTGTTGTCAGGCTAAGGCATGACAACGAGGATTAGTATAGTTTGGGAGTTGTAATTATTATTATTTTTTTAATATTTTGAACTTGAGCGCATTAAAAAAAAACAAAAAGGCAAACAAGTCTCTGGGAAAAATGAAAGATATTAAAGTTAAAAAACACAAGGACTTGACGGAGACAATAAGGAACACCTGGACACCACACAAAGTGTTGGAGAGAGCTGATTGGGTAACGAGCACAGCTGTACACAATAAACTATCTCTTAGGGGCAGTGTGGTGCCGTGGATGCATAAAGTACACACAATGAGATGAGAAGAAAGTGGCGATTTAACTCTATTACTATCCATCCATCGATCCATCCTTTATCTGTACCGCTTCTTTTTACTAGGGTCGCGGGGGTGCTGTAGCCGATCCCAGCTGTCTTCGGGCAGTAGACGGGGGACACCCTGAACTGGTTGCCAGCCAATCGCAGTAACTCTATTTCTATTACTATTACTCGTTTTTCACAGAGCTCATTCTAAAACAACCCACACCACAGGATGAATTGTCTTACCACTTAATCATGAAGAGACATCCAAAAATTGGCCTTTTGCTGACTTTGATGCAAAGGAGGAGAAAATGCACTAATTTGTCTCAGGTATCAATCGTGTGTGTACCCCATTTTTGGTATGTAATGTGATGTAATAGCTTTGCTCTCTCAATCACAAACTACACGCTGTCCGTGGTGTTGACACGACAGCTTTATATAAATGCATTCTTTGTATGTGTAGTCATCCTTGCTCCTGGCCGTGTTTTTATTCTTGATCCATATCGACCCCGTTATACTGAGGTTATTCCGTGCAAACAGAGGAGTGATGATTTTGCAAGGCTATTTTCAGAGGCAGAATGAAAATGGTGTTTGGGAGGAAAAAAAAGCATTAAAAGTCCAAGATGGAATGTTGCCATTACCCCAATAGGTGCAGCTGGGTTTGCAAGCTGACAGCATTAACTCACTTCAAATTACACTTTTGTTTTTATTTTCCAGGGCTTGTTTCAACAAATTTAAATCACTCTTGTTAGGACACTAATTTCCCTCATTTTGAAATGAGAAGTTGACCATTTCTACCCAAGCCCTCTAAGATGTAAAACCGATCCCACCTTGCCCTTCTTTGAATGAGAGCTCACTTATGCTCAGCTAATGATTTGAAATGATCCATTTTTTCATATTAATTAATTCACTACCAGAAGAATAAAAAAAAAAAAATTCTTTTGATGTCAATGGCAGTAAATGAGTTAATCAATATCTACTCAGGGAGATTTATTGAATGAGAATAAATGACTGTAAAGTGTGTATTTTGTTTAATCATGAACATCAGACACAACTTCAATACTTCTGAATACGAGATGTTTACTTTCGAGGGCATTTAGAGAAACACAATTTTACTGTAGCGCTGCACCAAAAGCACTTCTAATGAACTTTTTTTGTCAATTTCTTATGATTGCATTGGTTTAACTCTCCCTGTTATGATGGTTTGTGAGTGGCCAAATGGGCCACATAATCAATAGCAACTCATATTTGTTCCGATATTGTTTTGTTTTTTAGTTTTGTTTTGTTTTGACCAATCAATACTAGATTCAAGAGTTCTTTATAGCGCCCATTGGGGCAATTTGTGGGGAAGCCAGCAAGACAGAGACAAACAGTCCACAGATGCGATCAACAATGACAGTAAAAAGGTCAATGGATGACAAGAGCTCAAATGAATGCATAAAAACCAACAAGAAAGCAAGTTAAATGATAAAGTGACCGCAGAAAGCAGAGAGTGCCTTAAAAAGCTGAAGGGGCTTAAAAGTAATAACTAAATGAAGTAAAAAAAAAGATGACCAAGTTTCAAACCCTGCACCTTTCACCTGTGAGACAGACCAATCATTCCACCATCATCCACTTTGTTGCCCTTCAATTCAAATTATTTTAAACAACAAAAGTTGGTTCTTATGAAAGTAAAATGCTTAATTCACCGCAAAATACTTGTCCGGTACTGCAGAAGTTGACCATGCTCATCATTTTAATTTGCAGATTTTCAATGCCGAAGCAGAATGAATTCACAGTTAGCAGCAACCTGTCTAGCTCACCCCATCAGGACCTTTCATCAAACCACTGAGAGACAGATGGGCAGGGAGAGGGAGTGCGCATCTTGGTGCTCTATATATAAATTTCACTCCCAATAGTCGTGGTGTCTATGCTGTAGACTGTCAGGCTCAGCAGTCCGGCTCGATAAGGAGTCTCTCTGTCCCACTATAAAGCTTCTGAGAGGAGCACACTCACTGCTGTAACAAAGGGGATGACGATGCTTCAGCAGCACCATTAGCCCAACTACAGGAACCACCTTCACGAGGTGTTGGGCCCAACGAAGAGTTCCTGGCAACAACGAGATACAATTGGCCCGAATGATCTTGTTGCTCAACAACAACAATAACAGCAGCACCATTAAGTTGGATAAGTGGACTTAAAAATACAATCTCGCCATTCACATTTTGTGAACGACAGGTCAAGAGACAGTAAAACTTGCATGAGTGTTTATTGTAACAATATAAGGTGTCCAGCGACTGAGGGGAGTCACGTTGATACTGTAACTGCTCATATCATTCCTTGTTTTCATGTCGGCTCGCTGCAAGAGACCGAGCAGGAAGTGTTTGTGGTAATGTGAGACTGCAGATGAGTGCCGTGAGAGAAAAACACCAGAACGTTGTTGTTGCATTTTCACAGTGATTTCAGCTCCCTCTTGAGATTCACCCGATGGGCTTCAGATACCAGATTGAGCCCATTAAAATCACATCATGTGTGGTTACATTACTGCATTGCAAGCATGATGACAACCCTCCTTCCACAAAGCCCACACAATCAATCTCCTTGCTTTTCATCAATATTAAATCAATGTTGCAATTGCCTGACTTTTATCATGATGATGCGTGACGGAAAAACAACTTTCCAATATATCCTTATTTTGTGTTTTACCATTCACAGGGCCACCTTTGATTAAATGTTTAAAATTACAATCGGCTACTTTTGCAGCACTGCACAAGATAAGCGGTAGAGAATGGGTGGATGGTTCTGATCTTACAGAAGGTCACCTATAAAAAGTTTTTTTTATTACACTCTGTGGGGACCAATGTCTTGTAATTATGTATTATTGTTATTCCAGCTGCAGCAAGCATATTGTTTCTTTCTATGTATTACTAGCAGTAACATTATTGTCTAAAACAGGCGTGGGCAAACTACGGCCTGGGGGCCACATGCAGCCCGTTAAACGTTTTAATCCGGCTCGCCAAACTTGAAAAACATTAAATGAATAAACCTTGTTAATGTTTTATTTTTTGAATACTGTGGTGTGTCAAATATATATATATATAGTTGTAATGCTTTTGTTCACTTTCATTTAAAATTAAATGTATTTTTTTTCTCCGATGAGGCGAGGTTACCAAAACACTCATCCATCTGCTCCAGGTCCGGCCCCTCTGTCAAATTTTAGAACCCATTGTGGCCCGCCAATCAAAATGTTTGCCCACCTCTGGTCTAAAATGTTATAAGAAAGTCCCTCAAAAGAAAGAACTTGCAAATTAAAACCTATAAAGAGGAAACAACATATTTTTGGATTGGACCAGTCACCTGTCTGATCTGCCACCATGAGACCAGAACAGTCTCTTTTGTGTCAAGTAGCTCATGATGGAGTCTTTTATCTTGCCACGTTTCTTATTAAGTGCTAACTTGGTCTTTTAAAGTCGTAATGTACCATACTACCACTTTTTAAAATAAAAAAAAAATGAATCCACTGATTCAGAGGGATTGAGGCCCGCTGTTCACAAAGTGTTAGATCAGCTGTCTACTCCCCAGCGACCACTTAGACGTGGTCTGCGCATGCGTAAGGTTGAGATTTGGGAGGGACTTAATGTTGAAATTGTCACTCCGCTCGGCATATCTCCAAGACACTCCTGCTGCGCTGGCCACCCTAACTTGGTTGATGAAAGCTGATATGCCAAATTGACAAACACATGCAGCAAAACTTCCACTGACACAAAAATTAGGATGCGCCGGCATTTTCACATCCTAATTTTATTGATATTTATGTTCATTGATAATTGTCCATGGTTTGAGCTCTGGACTGATCATTAGTCAGCTTGCTTTAGATGCTTTACTTATTATTTTGTAATTGAGTCTGGGTTTTAGTTTTTTTTTTTTAATGATGTTATTTGGTCATTATGTGCCTACCTTGTCCTCTATGTACTCCAACCTGCAACAATAATTTCCTTTCAAAGGACAAAAAATGCATTTCTAATACTGGCTCCGAAAACCGAGCCTATAGTCTTAACTTTAATGACAAAGTTGCTGTGCCTTGCAGTTGCACATCTTTGTTTTACTCTCTATTAACAAATGAAAAGAAGTGAACCATTTTTTTAAATTATTATCATGAAACAGTAATTTGGGTTTTGTGTTTTCCTTTAAATAATGTTTGTGCAACCACATTTAAGCACTCCTTCACAACTTCCCCATCACTGAATGTTTTAGTTTACTTTTAGTGAACATTCGTTGGCATCCCGCTGGGCTGTAAACGAAAATGTAAAAATCTGTTATACTGCTCTCAAAGCTCGATGTTTTTGCGTGCGCTCACCTCAAACTTCAGCGGATAACGTTGCACAAAAGGGCGGTGCTTTGTTTTGTTGTGGCGCGTCGCAATGTTGCGACGGTTTCGGAGCATATAATGCACACTGGTTTTGAATTGGCTGCAGCCAGAACGAAACAAAATTTCTCCTTCCGTTCATTTAAAACAACACGCATCGACCTTGCTAACTTTTTAGCACGGCAAACTGTCAGCAGCACTCTCTTCCGGTCTGCTGCGCAATTGGCAGTGGATCGTAAACAAAAGATTTGATTGGCTCAAATCAGTGACGCCTTTTCCGTATTAACTAGAATTGCAGAGCCAACGTTTGCGAATGCGCCCTAAAAAAATTAATCGTAGAGCGGTCATGGGTCCGGTCCGAACCATCGCGCGGTCCGGATTCGGACCGCGGTCCGCCATTTGGTAATGCCTGGTCTATGTCATGTAAAATACCCAAATAATTAAGGCCCCTTCCATAATCCATATGTGTGATTTTTAAATTCTTATGTGAATATTACGGAAAATGACAGAAGAACACACCGTAAAAGACGACAGTGACGCCGACTGCAACAGACCTTCGGCGCATGCGGGAGAAGTTGTACCCCTCCATGCCATCGGCGGCGATAGACAATGCGTGGCCTTTGACGGTGATATCGGTCTTTTGTGAATGAGAGTGATTACTTCATCTTGGTGCCATTCTGTCCAACCAGCCATTATGTCCATAGAGGAGATGTGAAAATGAGCAAAGTTCATTTCGTTCTTCAGAAATAGCTTCAATTTGAACGGGGTCGACAATTTTTATGAATTAGGCCAGAGGGTTGAGGTCGGAACCGGTACGAGACAGCGGCCGGAGGGCGAGGGACTGACCGGCAAAAAAGGGTCAAGCGCCCAGCTATGCTTATGTGTGTGTGTTTGCAAGCTCGGCGCAACATGTTCTTTAGTGCCAAGTGAGAGTCTGAGGATAAATTGCATGAAGTTTTGTAAACAGTGCAACCGCCACTCCTGAAAGTTCTTTATCTGCCTTACTCGCAATACCGCGTCATACTAAAAGAAAAGCAGACAGAATCCACGAGCCCGACATGGGCGGGGGTCACCAAAATGTCAATGGAAGTCATTCATCACAAAACTTAGATTCTTCTTCATCTTTTGTAGTCATGGAGTCATAATGTGTCACCAATTTTGATGACCCTTGACAGACACTATTGAGGCTGAGGCTGAACTTGTGATAGATGAACGATGTAAGACATGACAAGCTATCACAGATATTGCCGTGGAAACCCATTTTTCTCTTACTCACGCACAACAGCACATACCCATCGGAAACCTGAAAGACTTAATCCGTCACACCAGACTCAATGTGCTGATGCAAAATGGGACAAACGAGAGAATCATGGGCAAAAGAACAGAAAGAAATGTGTGTGTGTGTGTTTTTGAGCACCCAGGTGACTGCATGTGCTGCCAGCCCATCACAGGCATCCTGATAAATGGGGAACACTGTGGTCGACAACCAGGATTATGTAATGCATTTTCCACTAACATGATAACTGCACACTCATCTTCCCGGGGGCGAACTGTGCTCAGCTGGAGTGGACATAAATGCTGAGAAATGGTGGAGTAGAGGGTGAGTGGGGAACGGTGGACTAGAGTTGCATAAAAACAAGTTCCGTCAAGGTTGATAGGTTTGATCACACTGCAAATCCCAAATTGGAGTGTAAATGAACAAACAAAAATGCTCTGATTTTGTGTGTGCGCATGCACACGCACGCACACAAATGGGCGTGCATAGGGACTGGCATTTCCAAGGTCATCCGCTATTGTCATCATACTGCGCTCGGTTCCACTACATAAGAGTCAACAGCTCACAATTGCTTTCTGCAGCTAACAGCTTCTTATTTCTCCATTAAGACAGCAGCAGAGAAACATCTCTCATCTCTGGCAAGTGAATTAAGAGTGGCCTTGCAGTTTTTCATAACATTTAGGGGTTGTTTGTAAAACAAAGGTATCTCACAGATTGTTTAGTTAAATGTCACATCCCAGGTGGTGACTTCATTATTGTTTGATGAAAAATCAAGCAAGCAGAAAGCAAAACTGCAAACTTCAACAGCATCAAATCCTAAACATGAGGTCGAGACGACATTCAGTGAACTGTACAGAATTTGACGAGGTGAGAGATTATTGAGCCTTTCTTCCATCTAGACTAAACACTAGTTTGTTCGTCATCAGTCAGTAGTAGGCCCAGAAAGACAACCATTCACATTCACATTCACACTGAGCGGGAATTGAACCTGAGCTACCTGCGTATAAGTTAGGCACGTAAACCACTATTACACCATACGTGACTGATGTTCACAAGTTATCTTTCAAACTTTGAAGTCAAAATCATCAGTGGCAGAGTACAAAGCTGTTGTCGTGTGGGCCGCTAAAGATAAGCTTGATGACACTTCTTCTGTGAAGGTTTATGTTCACTGTGACCAGCATAGACACATGACTGTGAAAACTCAAATTCTCAAGCCAAATATATGCACCAGTAATAACGATAGACTTTAAAAATCAGTTGAACATCTCTCTGAAAAGTCTCAAAACGAGACCGTATTGTACAGTATATGTATATGACCTAAACCTAGCACCCAGAGACATAGCTGCTCTTGAGTGAACATGTATGGCTTCCATGTCTTGTTGTGGAGACGACAGGGTTTGACCACCACATACTGTATGTACTGTAGTCTTCTTTCCTCGGGGCAGAGCATACTGGAAGGAGGGCAACCATGCAAAACTAAATAATGCAGCGGCCCAGTCTCCACATGATGACCTAGTAATCGGCTGTTTATAGCAAACACTGATACCCTCGCAGGAAGGACCGTCTGACAGTGGAATTATCACCAGGGAGTAACTGACCAGCTATTAAGAACTTCAACCATCCACTTTCTAAAGACTACTTATGCTCATTGGAGTCGCCAACCAATTGCAAAGCACATACAAACAAACAGTCCTTGAGGTTCAATACAGACCTACTTTGCAATGGACGTTATATGGGTCACAATTTCAACTTTGTCTGAACACTTTGCTGACATTCCTGTATGGGCAAAATAGCACTGAGCAAGAAGAAGCCCATTATAATGATCTGGTAAAAGTACAACTCTCTCCCAGTCTCTAGAAAAACAAACTGAATCATTGAAGTCATTTTCAAGCCTGATAGAATCGCTTGCAACTTATGCATGATGTATCTGAGATGAGAAGCAAATAATCCGTGTCACAAAGTAAACAACTTGGCACAGGCTTGCTAAAATGCCCTCCGTGTCCCACCCTACCTTCGGTGTGACAAGTGGACGACAGGATGGTGCTCGGCGGCCGGAAGATGTACGGAAGGTAACGGGAAAAACATTTCATCTTCTCCTCCTTCTCCGATGCTTGCCAACGGGTGTGGAGTGTTTGCTCGCAGGCTCCACATGCGCACTGCCTCCACGACAGCCAGCCAGAGAGGAATCAGTGGGGTACTGCCTGCAGGTTGCTCGGGAGGGGAAACGGCGTGGCCACGACGCGGGGGGTTAGGACAGCGACGCACCCTCTCCTTCCTCTCTTTTCTAATAGATGGGAGAGCTGAAACTGCGACCGGAGTTGACCCAGTGTTGTTAGATGTCTTACGCGGGAGGAAGATTGATTGCTGTGTAACTGTCTTTCCAAGTACCCGCGTGCGTGTGCGTGTGCATATAAGTGTGCGTGTGTGTGTCAGCACGAATATATATATATATATATATATATACATATATACATATATATATATATATATATATATATATATATATAGAGAGAGAGAGAGAGAGAGAGAGAGAGAGAGATAGATAGGTAGATAGACAGACAAACACACTGCTTACGTTGTTCGTTTTTGACATAGTTATATAGTTATATTGGTGTGACAGGATGTCCAGAAGGGAAGGTTTCTAAATCAAACTTGATGAATCATACACAATTTATTTCTAGTTTATTACAGTGCATGTTGTAGCGCCATCTTGTGGTGGAATTTCGTGTCAAAACTAAGTAAACACGATCCAATGTAAAATGCAAAATAAAAAAGGGAAAACTTTATTGAAGATGAAGATAAGTCTACGTGTATTTACCATTAAATTCCACAAGTAAACTCACAAAATTCAAGTTAACATGGGCTAAATCGGGGAGAATGCTGGGTTGTGTTTACGATTGCTTCTCTGTGGCATCTCGCGAGACTTGAGTATGAACTAATGCCAGCGGAAGTACTACGATATCCTCTTTTCCGCCGGCCATAGAGGAATACACGGCAGGGTAAGATTTGAAGCGAGTAATTTCACTTGCGAATCTTGATCCATCCGTGTTCGAAACCTTCTATTTTACACAATAAAATGCTGATAACCCCTCCAAAACTACCATCGTCACATAAAGACTCATATTATAACGATATTGATGAATGAAGACTGAATTACGACGTCTGCTGCTAGCTCCTCCAATAGCGTCCGTGAATGATCCGCATGTCGCCAACGCTCGCTGACTTGACTTGGCAAAAAACACCCGATAGCAAGAAAAATTATAATGCATTCGTTCTATGGGTCGTTGTAATTACGTAATAGCGTTTGGTGTTAGTCCACTATGCGAAGGAAAGTATCCACTTTCCACCGGGAATGAGTTGTCTATTATGCTAAGTATGCTAACACACTGAATACCGTATTGGAATACAAAGTTAGCTATAATATCTGCTTTTGGAACCGTTGCAATCATTTGTTGGCATTATGATCATATTTTGATCTCTTTTTTATGACGTTAGCTCAGAAAGTTCTTAATGTTACAGCGTCAGGCATCGTTTGCGACAATTTGCATTTAATGATGATTGTCTCAATTTTACTGTAGAAGTGTAAAGTTAGGTTGAGGTGTTGGTTTGTGTACATTTCTTATGTTTTCTGCAATTTGAGTAGGTGTTAGTTCACATTTTGTGATATACGGAGCATACAGGTTTCGTTGTGTATGAGCTTATCATGAATTTATTAAAACTGCCTTTTGTTCCACAGCATCATGAAGCTGAACCCGTTCGTAACATCTTCCCGCCGCAAGAACCGCAAGAGGCACTTCAATGCTCCCTCACACATCAGGAGGAAGATCATGTCCTCCCCCTTGTCCAAGGAGCTCCGTCAGAAGTACAACGTCAGGTCCATGCCCATCCGCAAAGATGACGAAGTCCAGGTACTGAAATGAAGCTTTAGTATTGGTAAGATAAATGGTTAAAATGCATTCTCTTGATTTGTTTCCCCAACCGTTCTCCACACTCAGGTTGTCCGTGGACACTACAAAGGCCAACAGATTGGTAAAGTGGTGCAAGTGTACAGGAAGAAGTACGTCATCTACATTGAGCGTGTGCAGAGAGAAAAGGCCAACGGAACCACGGTCCATGTCGGCATCCATCCCAGCAAGGTGACCACTTTCCCTGTGGAATGTTTGTGCTACGCAAGTTGCATATGAGATGAATGGCAGTGCTTGAATGCTTTTGGGTATGCTGCTAGAGGCAACACAGCTTGAAATTTGTGTTTTTAATTGAATTAACACTGACCAAAATCGACCTTTGCCATGATACACCTCATCACTACTTTATGGATTTCAAGCATCTTCCACTGAATTGTCGTGACCGCTCGGTTCGTGTTTATGCCTCGTTCGCTAACTTAGTTTAGCCTAGCTTTCTGTCTGTGTCTCATTGTTGATCGCTGAGCTGTGAGTGAAAGGTGACATGATTATTGCGGGAAATGCGAACGAAAAATAATGAGCAGGTCAGTGCTTCAGTTACGGATGGATTTTTTTATTGTATTACAACAAATTGGGTTGTGTTTTGTTAGTCGTAACACGCCATGCTCTGAGAAATGATCTTTGAGTTGTGGCCCACAGTGGCTGTGTTTGATTTGTAATAAAAGGTGAGACAAACGTCTGAAGTCTTATCCTCGAAGAGATGTTATATAGGTTAATTTTTTTAAGTCCACGGAGGACCATGGTAGACGATTAATAATTAACCTGGCGAGAGAGCACTAGAGCTGAGGGATATGATGATATATATATCGCAAAGACGATACATAGCACACTATTGTGTCACGTTTAATATTTTTGTTCTGTTGTCAATTGTCATCTGCCACAAGCTGCATGTAACTCTGTCAAATACAGCTTGATTCGATGAGCACAAAGCTTCCACTAATCAATTTTATGCCGCACCACTGCCACCAAATGACAAACAGAATAACAAAACAATCACGATACTTGGTCACTGTAGAAATCAAACCTGTGGTGAAAAATTAAATCGAAGGGTCAATAAAAATTAATGGAGCAGGTGGGTGAATGCCAATGACAAATACTACCGGGAAAGAATAAACTAACAACAACAAATCTGTATTTATTAATAACTATTTTTAAAAAATGCTCTCAAGGCATGCTGGGTACACCTTCAAATTATAATACAAGCATAGCAGTTTTTATCTTGAGCCTCATCAAAAAAAACAGAATGAGGGGGTTTGTTTCCTGGAGTAATTGATAAAATAATCGATGAGATAATCAATTCAAAGTTTACTTTGTGGCGCGCCTAGATCTCAAGCTAATATGTTTTTTTTTTTTAAATTGAGAATGATCTAAATAATTCACAATAGACATTCTCTGAGGTGTTTGTGTAATTAGCATTTCATACTTGATACCCCAGACAGGAGTGTAAGAGTTCTGTCTGTCGATATGGCCTAATATTAATTACACATATATCAAATTTAAATGCTTCACGTCATCGATGTGTGTGGTGTATATACAGTGAACCCTCGGTTATCGCGGTTAATGGGGACCGAGACCACCCGCGAAAACTGAAAATCCGCGAAGTAGCGGCGCACCTTCAAAAATGCTTAAAAAAAATGTGCGAAGTAGCAGCGCACCTTCAAAAATGCTTAAAAAAATAAATATATATATATATATATATACGGGTAGAGAGAGAGAGAGTGAAATTCATGTTATAACAAAAAAAAAATTATGATTAAAACTTATTATTTTTTTATTCCCCAGTCATTATTTTTGTATTTATTCAATTACTTCTTTTTGTATTTATTTAATTACTTCGACTTTTACCTGCTGGTACGCCGTCCGGTGTGCCCTGTGAAATGAAAGGTGGCATTCTTCATTTATTTATTTATTCATTCATAACTGACAGCCTCGCGCTCCGCTCATGCGCGGGCGGAAGTTGTTCCTCTTCGGCTTAACTGTCACGCACGCCGGCCGGTCTCCTCCGGAGCTCTCGCACGGTCCCGAGCGAAGCGAAATGTCGCTGCGCTCGTGCCCGGGCGGAAGGTGCTCCTATTCGGCTTAACTGTGACACACGCCGGCCGGAGCTCTGGTACGGTCCGAACCGCGCGAAACGTCGCCCCAAATCGTGCCCGGGAGAACGTGCTCTTCTTCGTCCACTCTCTTCTTCGTCCACTCTCCTCTTCGGCGCACGCCGGCCGTCTAACTGCTCCAGCGCCCCCTCGTGCAGCTCGGCGAAACTACAATGCCCCCGAATATTTTTTTAGACCCGCGAAGCACTGAAGCCGCGAAAGGTGAAGCGCGAAGTAGCGAGGGTTCACTCTATACATACCGCAGTAGCAATTTAACTGTAAAAAATTTATTTCTGAATGGTTGTAAGAATAAGATAAAACATGACAAATGACGCAGTTTTCTTTACACTGCCTTGCCCGCATGCATGCTAGCGTACGCTTTAGCGTAAAACACAATACACCTTCATATATATATAGTGAATTTTACAACAGCTGGAGCTGTAACAAAGCACTTGCCATACATGCATGCTCCTGTATGTTTTAAGCTAGCAAATGTTTGACGATGCCTGTGCCCAATTTTATGGTGACCCTTATTTGTATGTTAAATACATAAGTGGCACCCTTAACTGCCACCTTTAATACAGTGTGCCTTGTGGTCGCGAAAATACAATATTTTGGTAATTGACTTGTCTCAGATAGTAGTCGTGATTGGTTGACTAATCGGATGATATGTAAAAAGCGTATCACACCAGCAAGCAGCAACTTGTGTATATAAAACACGTTATCTTACAGCTTGAATTCTTGAGGCTTTGTGCAAATGAATCATAAAGACATTTTTACAAATGATTAAATTGAAGGCAATTTGTGACCTTTTCTTGGGGGGGGGGGGGGCTGTAATTGTTCAGTGGAAAGTTGCATAAATACTATGGAACTATCTATAAATACAAAAGGAAAGGCTTGTAAACATTTTACTCTTTCAGCCCCAAGCCGTTTTTATGTAGAAGGGAGTGAAATCAGATGAGTAAAATTAGAAAATGCAATGTGCTAAAGAAAACCAAATTAACACTTGTATTGGTTTTTAATTTAGGGTTTTAATCTTGATCCATAACGCCTTGTTTTGCCTCACCAATATACCTAATTTGATCTACACAATCCAAATCTGGGTTGCGCTTGAAACATGGGGAGAGGGGATTTGACAAACCCTTGCAAGGGACAGTGTGTAGAATGTTTTGATTTTTCAAAGTTTATTCATTTTTAAAACCCACTGTCAATTTCAATAAGATACATCCATGAACTGCAGAACATCGATGCTCGTGAAACTAATAAACAAAACGCCTCCTCCTTTACATTGGATGATATTAGCAGTAAATCTCAATACAAACTATGGATTATGCAAAGAATAAAAAATACATAAATTGTTGTGATTAGTATCAGCCTGTCAAAAACCACCGCTGCAGAAAACTTTTTCACTTAATTTAACTTTTTAAGCAAAATGGATTTAGTTCTTAACAAAAGAGTTTTTGTAAAAGTGACATACACTTGTGAAACACCCTGTATACAACAAGCTACATCGAAGTTTCACATGATACATATGGATTGAACAATGCATCGGCACCATATTGCTTTGCAGGAGGAATTTCATAGGAATTAGTACATTGTTAGCCAAACCAATAAATTCCAGGTGGCGTGGTTATTTTGTGCTGAGGGCGTCTCGGAAAAGTTGGGATAATGTTGACTTGGAGCTACTATTCCCACAACATACCAGTCTCTGTAATGCAACAATAATTCCAAACAACCTGGTGCATCTTTTTAAAGACGAGCAGAAAAGGCGTCCGGTATCTTGTCATTATACAATGTACATAAATATTTCCTTCCTAAGTTTACCCCTTCTTAATTCTTGAAAAAGTCTGAATTTATGAATTGTTTTTATAACCAGTGTATACATTTATTCACAGAAGGAATTTGATAGCAAAACGCAGATTTATTTGTTAGATTTACAGCCGTGTTGTTTGAAAATAAATCTGTAATTATTTTCTATAGTACATCAAGTATAATGTTGGTTTTTAGAGAGCAACTTGTTTTAAAATTGTCCAATATCTGATAAGCTCAACCAGGGAATGTTTTTAATTAGCTCATGAAATACCCTAATGTGAAAGCTGCATTAATAATGCAATTTGTTGCAGCCGAGTCATTCTCCTGCCAAACAATCTGTTGCGTGCTGCCAGTCGTAATTAGTAGAAATTTGTACCGTCAGGCTTTCTCCCTGAGCCAATCACAAGTGGGATAGCAAGCACCCAGTTGTGCCCCAGTTGATCCGATTCAAGGTCACAGGGTGGCTGCAGCACTTTCCAGCTGATTTTGCACGAGATGAGCTCACTCCCTGCACCGATCACTTTTTAGTCATACACCTGACGACAGTAATGTCTCTGTATCCTTCCAAGGATTGAATGTATCCACAATCTTTTGCGACTGCGCCATGCTGTCTTATTTTATTTGTTAATCTAAAATTGACCAAAAGTCCTATGATTACGTAACCTTGTGTGGTCTAAATACATGACTTCTGATTTACGGAATATTTCTATTGTCAATCTAATCTACCACATTTAAAATGACTGCAATCATCAGAATGTCCGTTACCTTGAAGGATGCAATCTGAATAATAGGTCCAGTGGCAATCATGTTTAGGCTCTTCTTAAATAAACTGTTGGTGACACTAAAGCAAATCAGGTCACAGGTTGCTGCTGTGCCAAGATACTAACGCAAGGGGCTATCATAATCAGTTTGATGACTCGTCTAATGAGATTTCCTTGCCTCATAGGTGGTCATCACCCGGCTAAAGTTGGACAAGGACCGCAAAAAGATCCTGGAGCGCAAGGCCAAATCTCGCACTGATGGAAAGGAGAAGGGCAAATACAAGGAGGAGACCATTGAGAAGATGCAGGAGTAAACATCTTTTGCTATCAATAAATTGTATAAAATGGTTTGTCCGTGTCATGTTTTTTGGGTGGATGTGCTTTGAAGGACCAAGGTTAATTGATGAAATGTTAGTGCTAGGCGATATGACATCAAATCAATATCGCGAGTTATTGAGCAATTTTACCTCGATAACGATAAATTCCTCCCGTGGACTAAAATCTAAATAAATGCATATTGACTTTTTTTTTTTATTGACCAACTGGTACACATTACTTTTCAATGAAAAATAAAAGTACAAAAATCATTTGTATAAACATTCCAAATAGCTTGCTTTGCATGACTTGAACGATGTCACAAAGAAAAAGGGTACCTCTTGCAAAATCTTTTTCTGCAAATAGATTGCGCCAAGATGCTCTCATGATGTAAATAATGGCAAATGAAAAAATGCTAAAGAAAATTTCAATGCAAGCCAAATAAACAAGTGTGCATCATCGGGGGAAATGTGCCGTCTCGAGTACTCTGGTGCGCAGTCGCCACTTGTCATCTATGTAATGCACAGTCAGGCTCAATCAGGGATCCATGTTGCGACCCGACCACAAGTCGGATGTAGATGCAAAATGCTTGACATGTCTAAGCACCCGGCCCGATGAAGTCCATATCGGGAAATACGGCTTTCGTGAAGCATTTAAATCCTGTGCGCGCCACTGTAACTAGAGGAGCTTTATCTTTAGCTATGTGCTAGGCTATCGCGTCCACCTCTGAGACGTTCTCTCGTATGGTGTCGCCTCCGTTAATGGGCTGGTGTCACTTGTCGAACCTTGCTTCTCACTTTGAACTTTCAGCACAGCATGGTTGTGTTGTGGGTGGTGAAAAAGCTTCTGGATTTGAATCGCCAGTTACGACAGCGACGTCTGTGTTCTTTCTCGATCAGACGGGTGGAGTTACCTGACTAGAGGCGTTGTAGCGGTCTTCAAGGGGCATGAACATTGCCGCAGACAGAAAAGGCTTTTCTTTTTTTTTTAAACACTGAATTTACCGACATGGGCAAAATGATTTCGGTCATTGTAATAAATTTCGGTAACGGTAAATTTTCGGTTTATCGCCCAGAGTCACTCTGTGCATATTCACGCAAGATTGAGGTTTTACAGCTAATGTTGCAGTTTCCAAGCAGGGAAACTTCTGATTTAAAGGAAAGGTTAATATCAAGCTGATTTTTACTTGAAAAGCCTTCTAGTATGAGATGATTTTAATGTCAGATAGAGTGATGGAGATTAAAGTTACTCTGCATATTATGACTCTTTTTGGGTCACGTGTTGTGATGACTTTTACTGTAAATCATCCAATGTACTGGATATGTGCACTGCAGCAGTTTCAGGTGTACTACTATAGGGTACTTCACTTCTTAGTAAACAAACAAATTAGACTTGAACTGAGAATCATTAAGATACTGTGTCCCTGGAATACTTAACCTAATCAGTTCTTGAAACCATGAATCTGAAATAAGGCCTTTGAAGCCATTTTGATGCCAACTAAATGTAACGAGGCATTAACTAACTGGTCTCAAATCTCTTAAACAATATTTGAAAATAAATACCAGATGACTTAAACTCATGTCACACAAGCACTATGACGGAACCAACAGAAGTGATGTGGTTTTAGTCGGCACCAGGGTTGTTTTAGTTGTGTTGTTTAAATTGTGTTAGTTTTATTAGTATTAATTCATTTTCGGGTTGGCTTTATTCGATTTTGTTTTAAAAAAGTTTTAGTATTTGTCATTTTTAGAGAAATTGTTTTACTTGTACGCAAGATTAGAAAAACATGATAAGTTTTCTCCGCTAAAAATTGTAAATATTTTTAAAACATTTTCATTGTACAGGGTACAGTTTTACAGACCACAGACTTGGAATTATATTATGTGCAGTGCATGATACCGTTCTTGAAGTTAGATCCATGCACCCTATTAAATAACAATAGAATGCCAAGTTGCCAACTTCTAAAGTGGATTTGTGGATTTAATTTTCGTTGAGAAGTATTAAAGCCGGTTGTACAGTCTACGGGTGAGCCGTTCGACCCAAAGCCATTCGCATAATCGTTTCCGGGGACCGAAGTCGTCTGCTGGCTCTTTTTTTTATTGGCTGCTGCTTGATGACGTGAGTCTGTGAGACACACATTTAAGGGGACTACAACTCCCAAACGACTGTTCGACCTCTTCCTTCTGACGCCAAATGGTCGTGTATTAAATTCATTGCAAAAAAAAATAAAACTGACATTTTCAGTGTAATTGTAGTTATTTTATAAAAGTAAAATTTAATTTGTTTTTCTAAAATATTTTTATTTTCTAAACGAAAATGTTTTTTTTTTCAATTTTAGTTTTAGTTATTTCGTTAATTGTCATAAACTAAAATAACCCTGGTCGACACTCAAGTCCGAATTCATTATCAGTTTTGTACAGCATTGGCGCGTTGGTTTTAAATGTATTCAAAATGCAATCAAAAGTCAACCGTACCTTAAAGATGCACGAACTTGCAACTGGTGGGACTGAAATGACCCTTTTCTGCCCCCGTGTGGACACATAGAGTGTTGCTTCACTGAAACGGGTGCATATGAACACTATTCCATGCATTGAATAGAAGTAAACCTAAAACTGAGAATATGTTACTAAGTGTGTTTCTAAACTTATCCAAAGCTGTTAAAAGACTCATTGGCTGCGCATGGGGGTGAGTTGGGCATGCGCACTGGCACTTCCTACACTTGCGCGTGACACGGTCACGTGATGCGCTGTGACGCCTGGCGTTTCAAGTTGTGAGAAGTTTGTATCTGTGTGATATTGTCCCCTCCAAGTTAACTGCTGCCATGGCGGAATTAACTTTTGTCATCGCCATATCCGTAATGACCTTATTTTGGGGCATAGTGGGAGGAGTGGTGCCCTGGTTTATCCCCAAAGGACCAAACAGAGGGTGAGTATGTTAGCGTCACTTCACTAGCTCGCTGCTAACTTCAAATTGAAATAACGCGTATTATTGTGTGTGTCTAAACATAATTGAATGCTTGCACTATTAGTTCTTGTACTGTCTATATGTTATTTAGTGGTCGATGAACTTTGTCGCAAATTTTATTAAGAGTTGGTGTTCGCGACTAGAATTTAATAGATCGAGTTTCAACTGTGTATGAAACCTCTAGATTCTTAATGTTGGGCTTTTTACGTACAGTTCACTATTTAAGTTTTTTTTTTTTTATTATGCCCTCATACTTCTTGCAAAAATAAAAATTACCAGTCTATGGAAATGTGGTGCAACTTCCCATATGGACCTAGATGATATTAATAACTTGAGCCGTTGTGTTGAGAAGTTGTCCTCAAACGTTGTCTTTTCCCAACAGAGTGATAATCACAATGCTGGTTCTAACTTCCATTTGCTGCTACCTCTTGTAAGTATTATTAGGCATTTTGTAAATGGAACACTGTGAACACTATCCTTAGATACTATTACTTGTTTAAATTGTAACAATTATATACTATCCCATATGTATTGAATAGATAACTATTGCACAAATATGTCACTAGAAACCACTTCAACCAATACTGGGGGTGGGGGTCCATTTAGAGGTAGATATTTAATGATAGCTGTGTGTGATATATCAGAAAGGTCGTTCTAAATAAAATAAACCTCTCTGGAGTTAGTTTTATTAAGAATAGAAAATATCTGCCTGTCCCTTTTCTGTACCACTTAGGCCGATTAAATCCAATTGTAGCTAACTGGTTACAACCGTGACTGTTCACCGAGACACATGTAGAAAATGGTTCACAATGATGGACAATATAATTAAATCTTTAAAAGTAACCTTTTTTTTGGGGGGGCGGGTGAGAGGACGCCAGAGACCACTTAGAAAACCTCAAAATCTGATGGGAAGAATGTGCAAACTTCACACAAGAAGGCTTGAGCCAAATTTCAAACTTGAAATTGTGAGGCAGACTGCTCACCACTTTCAAACCGCGCTGGCCGCGCACTGTAAACGTTTGCGCTGCTTAATTATTTACCATTACTGTGGCTTAGCTCTTGTTACATATCACATGGACACAAGGGGGCAACGCACAGGCCAGCAGGTTGATTGTGAATGTCCGATAATTGATGAGCAGTGATCTTCATATATGTTCTTTCCATCAGTTGGTTGATAGCCATTCTGGCCCAGCTGAACCCACTGTTTGGTCCGTCTCTGTCCACTGATGCCATCTGGTACCTGTACTACCACTGGTCTTAAATGATCAGGTAAGGTCATTTTGTAATGTCACCCAACATTTTCTGCCTGTTACAGTAATTGTACTGCTTAATTCTCCAAATGACGTGTTCACTTTTTGCTCTGAATTCCTCTCAACACAGACAGCGCTGCAATGTCGGGGACCACTGTTTCTCTTCGCTTCATGCTGCAATCCACAGTTTTGAAATGCCTTCAACTCTCACCCCTGTGGCCTTACCGACTGACGACCCACACCTGTGCCTTGTACAGTTACAATCTTCAAAGGACCTTTCTTAAAATTGACCCCAGCTGAGTGTGCTTTAATGTTAAAAAAAAAAAAAAAAACCTGAACATAAACCCTAATAATGTTTTCTTTGTGTACTGTATACCATTGTTTAGTGTTGGTGTTAAAATGAATAAACGTGCCTTCAAATGCTATTTGTTGTGCGTCATACTCTTTTATAGCATTACTGTTTGGTCATGATTGTATGTCTTCAGAAAAACATTTAACCAACATATTTTTGTTTCTATTGGTGCTTGTTTGGATATTAAGATGGCCAATTAGATTATGAGCAAATACGCTTTTTTTAGCGTTTTATATCGCCCATGCATTCATATTTAAAATTTGTACTTGACTAACTTTGCTGTTTACTGTAATTTAAACAAATATCATGTTAAACTATTGTGAATCTTATGAGCGATTACTTGGCTTTACCTCAGGGGACGGAAAAGCGGAAGTAAAATTGTCCTTCTTACTTGCCGTACTTGGTCTCGTGTTGTTGGCAACATGGCGTCTTCCGATGTCCACGTCCGGATATGCGAACAAGAAATATTAAAATATGACCTGGAAGTCAAGGCTCTTATACAGGTACGGGTTTGGATTTTGTATTAAATGGGGCCATGTCAGCATACGGTTGGTTTTCGATCTTTTCATTTCAGGAAAATGTTTTTATGTCGTAATTTTCTGCCACTGCACGAAGCAATGACGAGCAATCTCCTTTAAACAAAATTGGGAATTAAATCTGTTTTCAGTTTCATGAAAGAACTGATCGAAAACGACATTAACAACGGAATATGGCGGAATGATTGTGACGTATCCCTAGAATATGTACCAGTAATCTTATCATGCTGTTATAAAGACGTTGGTTGCCCCAGCCTGGTAACATTAAAAGTTGTGCGCGTATGCCTCGCAAATTTTCAGGCTGTTCGAATCTCGACTCTGGCTTTTCTGTATAAGGTTAGCTGTTCTCCCCAGTTAGCTGTGTGGGTTTAGCAAGAGCTACACAACAGAGCAGAAGAACAGGCAGGTGCTTGCTTATCAGGCAGTTGCATCATGACAATATATCCCATTCTAATTCACCCCCATACACACACCTGTCCTGCCATTTAAACTGTTAAATTCCTTTTCCACATGTGATCACACATCCCGAACTGTTCTAATTTTTAACAAACAAGCCATATAAGTTGAGCCAAACTGCTACATGTTGATCACGTGGACCAATTAATTACTAACGTGAAGGGATAATGTCAAGTGAGTCGTTCATTATTGTGAAGAGGCCACTAACATGGAGAATTCCGACTGTGTGCTTCTGCCCTTTCAGATCAAAAGTTAAGAATATTTAAATACACTGTGTCATAAAGAGAATTTAAGGCCTTAAGTTCAGGCTGATATTATCCTCACTGCTTTTTCTATGAGCAAAAAGCTTAAAACAAAGATTCTAGGGGCCCATGATCGACATAAAATAATAATTATAACAAAAAATAATATGACACTCCATAGTAAACGTATAATTACACATATATTTCATTTACGATGCATTGGTGGCAACGTTAAGTGTATTTGTTTCGGAAACTTTGTCAACGCCTCTACCTCCCCATTAATGTCAAACGGTTCAGTCCACCTGCTCCACTGCCACCTGCTCCAGCCTGCAGAGAACGGCAGCTTTTCATGTTATCAGAGAGTGAGTGGAGGCGGAGACGGCAAGATTCCCTTCAAGTCCGGTAGAGCTAAAAACGTAAAGCAAAGAAGCAAGGTGTCGACAATATGTCACCCAGTTCTTTCATAGGCAATGTGGGTTAGTGGTACATGTGATGGAAAGTTCTGGAGAAACAGATTGTTGATTCTTGTTCTGTTGATGATAATGTTCAAATTACAATAAATCATAAAAAGCAATTGGCTATATTGTTTTGGGCGGTGTTAGCAGAGATTTTATGTGTTTCTCCATAGATTATAATTGCATTTAGTTTTAATGGAAGAGGTTATTTCGGATTTAAATTTAGAATTTTCTGGTAATTAATCTTGAGTATTTTATGTTTAATTATTTGAGGAAAGCGATGGTTTGGGGATATAGAGTCTCAGTCTTGCTGCAAATAATTGAATCTACATGAATATTTTCAGTGCGAACGCTACCAGTTAGCTGTCAAAATATCTTCACAAATATGGGATTAGTCAAAAATGCATAGTTTTATGTTCAACGGTTTCAACATTTTATGGCTGGCTGTGGGGGTCCCAATAAGATTTCAAAATCCCTGGCAGCGCCCCTGCCTCCAACGGCCGCCCCTGATAGTGCGGATGTTGTATTATAGCATGAAGGTGTATGCTTTTGCTAATATCTCTCTTATCAAAATGCTGTTTGTCATGTTTTACCAGGATATTAACGAGTGTAGGGGTCCTCAAAGCAAGTTGACGGAACTGAACGGCGACGTGAAGAAGAGTTTTCACAATCTACGATTGCGCATACAAGTGAGAAATTTACAAAACACCAACCATTTGCATATTGTGTGTCATTGTTTACATTGATTGTCTCTGTGGCAGGATTTAGAGCAGATGGCGATGGAGCAGGACAAAGAGTCCGACAAGCTGGCCTTGATTAGTCAGGTAGAAGGACACAGGAAACAGATGCTGAGGTAACTTTTTTGGCCAATTGAAATATCTGCCGGGTTATTATTCAATTACTCTTTACTACTGCCACAGTCCAAAAACGTGCAAGTTAAGGGGCCGCTTGATTGATGTTAACATCGGCACTTATATAACAGGTTTGTATGTAAAAATGACATCAGTACTAAAATGCCCAAGAAAAAAAAAGACACTGTAGTGATTTAAGTTTTGGGGTTTTTTTTGTGATGAGATTTACAACAAATTAGCAGGCCACCTTTTGGAACTCGGCTTGATGTTTATTTTTTCTGGTGCCAGCGGTCTACATCCCAGCAGAGAGGCCAGCTAGGTAATATACGATTTGTCGGTTCTGTTGTCTAAAACGGCAACTGAGCGCCACCAAAATGCAAATGCACATTACTACTGTTGTCCACTTCAACCAGTGAAAGTATAAAAGCGTTCTGCACAAATGGATTTATTGACATCAAATTTAAGCTCATGTGATCCCCTCTACAAAATCAAAAATACTGTGCCAATCAATTCTCCACTTACACAGGCTTAAGCTGACGGGCTTGAATGCGCACACAAACCTCGACTGGTTATATTTACATTTTTTGTTTTGCTAAAGCCATGTCACCTCGAAGAAGGCAGACGGCGGCTGACAGTGGCCAGCATGCGGGCTTGGGGAGCGGAGGGGGGCGTGGCCATATTCTTCATTAAATGTCGGGTTTCTTTAAGTCGTCACTTATTAACTAATTTCCCCAAATTGAATGGCTAAAAAAGAAAATTGTGACTAATTTCAGTTTCCTGGTCAAAAAATATATATTCTGAGCTTGTTAGTGAAAAATGGGCCATCTTGACTGGACAGATATTTTAATTTAATTTGAAGGCACTAAATGGTCCAACATGCCAATGCTTGTTGTCAGGCTTCAGCTTACGTCTCTATAGAAAATGAATGAATGGCATTTTGATGTCTCGTCTACCTCGGTGCAAACATGCCAATGGCCATGTTCTCAAACACTTATGTGCGTTTGTGTGTGTGCGTGCATGCGTGCTTCTGGCAGCAACCAGACTACCTGGAGGAAGTCCAACCTGGCCAGCAAATTGTCAATCGACAATATGGAGAAGCAGGCGCTACTTAATGGAGCTGATAGCGGCGCGAGACAGAGGTGAGGGGACAGTGTGTTTCTTTCAGCAAACGCATCAGAGTCGGGTTTCATCTTGAGCAGATTGAAACTTGGCCAGTGGAGCAGCACCACACTGTTGAGCTGCAGTTTGTCACACATCAATTGCAACTTTGTTCCACAGCAATGAATGGACTTGAACAAAGCTGTTCCACAACAGCCAATAGGGATTTCTATACTGTAAAGGCTGTGTTTGAAGTATTATTTTAATATTCTTATCTGTCATTTGAGTGTAGAAATAAGCACTCTATAATGAGGGAAAATACAAGGAAAACAGAATGCCTGACCCTTTGAGGACATGCGATGTAGGTTGTCGTTTACAGGGATATGAAGAGTGTTTGTGGAAGACAAGACAACTTAATGTTTGACATTCTTTCAGTCATTCACTGCCGCACAAATGAGAAAACTTTAATGGCTGCATTCTAGTGAAATGTCTATTTTCTCTGCTTCTTATTACTGTTGGAGTGAATCTCTTCACATTAAAAGGGTCCCGTCTGCTTTCCAGTTCTCTTTCATTTATTAATTACAAGGGGTCTTCAGCTTATGGCAGTCCTATTTTTCTTTTATCGTTTTCCATTCATGCCTTATAATTGTTTTCAATAGAAATACTCTATTTATGATATTTTGCCAGTTATTGACAGACTCTGTGCGTTATGAAAGTCTGTATATAGAGACCTTGAAAAAAAATTGTAGTATTGTTTCATCCCTCCCACATCATTAACACATGTTAAAGCTTATTAAAACACTGAAACTCATTGAAACACATTTGTCTAAGCCAGGGGTGGGCAAACTTTTTGATTCGCGGGCCGCAATTGGTTCTAAAGTTTGCAGAAGGGCCCGGACCAGGAGCAGATGGATGGACTGTTTTGGTAACCTCACTTCATTGGAGAAAAGTAAAATACATTGAATTTTAAATGAAAGTGAACAAGAGCATTGCAACAATATATATGTCTTTGAAAAACCACAGTATTAAGAAAATAAAACTGTAACAAGGTTTATTAATAAAAAAGAATTTCAAGCTCGGCGGGCCGGATTAAAACGTCTACCGGGACGCATGTTGCCCCCGGGCCGCAGATTGCCCACGCCTGGTCTAAGCATTCCGGCTCGCCTGTTCTCACAGTTCTCCAAATAAGAAGGCAAGAGTGCTTGCTTCAAGCAGTTTATTTCTTACTCCCAGTTGGAGTTTACTATCAAACACACCTTAAAAGAAAAAAGATTTCAACGTTGTATGTCAACATTTTAAAGCAAACCAAATAATGTCACGTTTGGAAAGTCCGCTTTTTTCATGTAAACATAACATGCAGGAGGCCATCGACTGGTTAATGGAAAATCAGTATCAATTTTGTGGTAATAATAAACCTTCATACAAATGCTGCTTAAAACCACGAAGCAACAACAAATACAAACAAAAACAATGCTCACAGGCAAATACTGTATTCGCTCTGCTCTTTGAGAACAAGTAGTATTACGGTTGCTTAATTGTGCTGCATGTCTTCCAGTATACTCAGCGCATTTTGGGGCACAGCAAAGTACGATACTGAAGAATTTGGACTTTCTTGTACACTGTTGGAACCCATGAGAACAGTTCCCTTTAGTTTGTGAACTTTTTGACATTGTCTGAGCAGCCAAGATGGAGGTTTTGGGCCGTTTTGCCACATCACAACACGTCCATTTTAATGCTTTTCATATTACGTGCACATAAATATGCATTGTGGAGTTTATGCAGATTATACAAAGGGGTGATTGACTTGAAATGTTTAATTTTTGTTTGTTTGTAATCATTGTTTCAATAACATGATTTCTTTTTTATTTATTCATCATTCAGGAAGGCCACCAAAGAAGGCCTGGCCCAGACATCCAGTGACATTACAAAAAATCTGATGAGTATCAGTCGAATGATGGCCCAACAAGTTAATCAGAGCGAGGAGACGATGACGACACTAGGTTGGACTGATCTTTTTTGGGGGGGCGGGGGGGTTAATGAAGTGTATTCGATATTGACTTCCAGTTGTTTGCATTGTGTTCAAATGTTTTTCCTCTGTTGTTTCTAGCAACTTCATCCAGGACCATCCAAGAGACCAACGATGAATTTAAGACCATGACGGGGACCATTCAGCTGGGGAGGAAACTCATCACCAAGTACAACCGCAGGGAGCTTACTGATAAACTGCTCATCTTCCTCGCATTGGCCCTCTTCCTCGCCACAGTGCTCTACATCCTGAAGAAAAGACTCTTCCCTTTCTTTTGAGGCGTACACGTCATGAATGCATTCCAGTACTTTGCAAGTGAGCACTAACGATTTCCAACATGCTGCATGTTGTGTTGGCTCGCCAGCTTCTCCTCAATATCTCCTCGTGTAGTATGTTGAACAGACTGGTGGTCAGTGCTCAAAGAATAGGTTCTGTTTTTCTATGAAAGGATGGACTTGTTGCTTAATGTGTGTTTTAAGATTCTGCATGTGCAACCTGTTCTCTCAAATCGTGCCAACATGAACCATTCTAGTTGGTACAAATTGCACAATGGTACTTAAAAGCTCAGATAACTGATGACCTCATAAAGTACATTATATGAAAAAAAAAATAACTCTAATGGTATAGATTGTTAGGGAAAAAAATAATCATCCAAAAAGTAACACAAAGTTCTGAATCATGAAAATTTCTTTACGTGACAGTGATGTCTTTCAGTTTCTCTCTTAGTGTTCAAATTTCTAATACAATCTTCATTGTGTTGTAGTCAAATTGGAAATGTTCACCATGTTGGCAGCTTACATTGCACCTGTTCCTCTGGCCAGCTGAAAAAGCGCACATATCTTTGTAGCCAGGAGCGTACGTGATTGGGCGAGACAGAACAGCACACATCCCTGTCTTTCTTCAGATAAGACCCGGAAAAGCAAACTCTGTCCTGCCTGTTTTTCCCCTCTCCAATGTGGCTCGAGGGTGATGGTGGGGGATATTTTTGGTGTGTGTGGATTTGTTATCTGACGTTGCCTTTTCAGCACCTCGTAGGAGAGCGTGTCCAGAGGAGCTGCGTGACCTCCCCGCCACTGTCTCACATTGCCGTCATTTTAAATGTACTTTTGTTTAATTAATAAATAGTCATTATGTATGTGTGGATGGTTGAGATGTGTTATTCAATGTGGGAAGACACGCAGACAGGTGTCGAAAGTGTCATTCAATAAGGTGAAGTGGAAGCAGTTGGTTTCCCACATCTTCCAACATGTTCCTATAAAGGTTTACTCTGACAGAGCATCTGGTTGTCTGAGTTGCCTTTCTTACAAGATAGTGCAGAGGGTGAAACAAACAGAACCAATTTGTGATGGGACAACTTACTGATATTTCCTTAATGAGCAAAGCCAAATACGTTTTTTCCACCAATTACATTAGTGTGACTTTTCTCGGATTGAGCTCTCCTTTAAATACATCTCAGTTAATTTGTAACCTTCTTTTGCACTGCAATGCCTTAATGTGTGTTGTATAAAAGGTGTTTGATTTTTCACATCTTAACTTATTGTTTTTCACATCCCAATCTTGTGCTGCAGGTAAAATAAAGTACATCTTGAGGAAATCTGTCCAGAATGAGTTTGAAACACTTTCTTCTGTATATTTTGTATAACAGTCAAAGTCTTTGTCCTTCATAAAAGTATGAGTCAAGGGCATGTAGTGTACAGCCTTGTCTGCATCTCGACACCGGCTGCAGCCATTCAACAAGTTGAGTGAGTGTACATGTGGCTGACAGCAGGCTGTAAAATATGTAAACTACTACCAACCTTTTAACCTTATTTAAGCACATTGAATGAAGCCTCGTAATAGCCACTTGAACATTTTAAACTCAACACAAGCCACATGTATGAGGGCTGAGCATGGACACCCTGGATGCCCTTGTTTATATGACGAAATTGTGATATTATGCGGGGTTATTTTATGGTAATTTTCTAATATGTAGATCAAAAACAATATTCAATTATCTTAACGGAGATAATACACTCACCATCCATTATAACAAGACTACTGCCTAATCCTTGGGCCTGTTTCTAACATATTTAGTTGCCTCGTTTTTCTTCATGAGAAAGTCAACAATTGTTGGTATGATAAAGTGCAGGTCAACACCTCTAAATTACAAGCACGATTGAACATCGCCTCAAATTGACGAGTGCCACATTTCTGTGCTTTTTATTAATTAATTTATTATTAAAGTTGGCTCTCATGCTACAAAAACACACACATGACAATATCTTATGTCAGAAACAGACATCGTTAAATACCCAAACAATTAAACGGAAACGTTTCTATCCATTTCCTAATAAAACTACTGCATGCTGTCAGTAAAGTAGCCAATCACCAAGTCCTAATGCCGTGTAGCGAGGTTCCGCCGTTGGAGGTGGGAAATGTGGGTTGCACGTTGTTGAGCTCCCCGTGCACGCCGAAGTTCACGTAATTGCCATTATTGGACGATCCCGTTTGCATGGCGGCGGCGGGATAACTGCACGCATAGTTTGTGCCGCAAGCGCTGTTGGCGTAGCCGCTAAACTGCGCGTAGTTGTTGTAGGCAAAGTGATTGACGTGAGCTACGCAGTAGGGCGGGTTGCAGTGGCTCGGTTCGGCTCCCATGCAAGGCTTGCCGTCACGAACCAGCACCGGCACCGACACCCTCCTGGGCGGCGGCGGCGGCAGGGACACCATCTCCAGGCTCTGGTCCTGCCTCTGCCGCTTGCATTTGTACCGTCGGTTCTGGAACCAGATCTTCACCTGCGTCGGGGTGAGCTTGAGGACCCCGGCCAGGTGGTCTCTCTCCGGAGCGGACAGGTACCTCTGTTGCTTGAAGCGGCGCTCCAGCTCGTACACCTGCGCCTGGGAGAAGAGGATTCGCGGCTTCCGGCGTCGGCGGCCTTTCGGTCGGTTCGGGTCGTCGGGTTTTGCGTCGTCTGCGGCTTCGACCGGAGGGCTCAACTCCTCTGATTAAGAAACAATAGATGCCGTTCGTTCACAATAACTAATAAAAATGAAGCCACAATAATAATAATAATAATAAGAAGAAGAAGAAGAAGAATGTGTTCAGGAAATGGATGGGTAATAAAAAGATGAATTGAATATAGTTGTAGCTTAGTGGGTTACCAGGAAGAAAAATTACACAGAGATACGAAAATATAAGACTATAAAATAAGAAATAAAAAAGAAAAACATTGGATGGCAAAAATAGAAAATAATTTTTAATATATTGGGTCTGTTTTTGTGACGTTTCTATAACTACCAAATTACTACAGCTGTTGACTTTCAGGTTGCCCAATCAAAATGTGTTCAATTAAATGTGCTCATGTTTATTTAAATTATTATTATTATTACTATTATTATTATTCAGAAAAAATAGACCGCTGCAAGATTAAACAATTGAACTAAAGAACATTTGAGTCAACGCTTCTTGCTGGTGTCATTGACGTTTACAAAAAAATTGTCAATACTGGCGTTTTTTGTTTTATTTTCGCAGTTCGATGATATGTTGCATTTGTTGGCATATACTGATAAAGCGCTTTGTTTACAGTTCCCGCTGTTGTGAAATGCGCTACATAAATAAAATTGGATTGTGTTGTTTTGTAGCGATATCTTAATTTCCCCCCAGAACTGTATGTTTTTTAAGAAATTGTCTATACGTTCGGTTGGTTCAGGTTACTTTATTGGTCTCTGGGTCCCACGAAAGCATTCGATTATGGGTTAAATGTATTGTCACTGTGTGTTACTTTCTTATAGGTTTGTCTTGACTTCTAAGCTTCGTCTTGCACCTTCATTGTTGCACCAACTGTCACCTACATTTGACCTCTTATTCGATTCATATAGTAACACACCAGTCGGCAAGAGAGGGGGAAATGCATCATATGTCTTATATGGAGCTGCGCCTTGTTGAATTTGTGCTATATATGCTTGTTTTGATCACGAACTCACCTTTTGCATGTTTGTCATCGAACAGGCCTGACGCTACCTCCTTCACTCCGTCCATCTGCGTGAGAGGTTTTCCGTAAATGGCTGCAGCGAATTTGGGGTCCTGATGATGGAGGTCCTCGTCAAACAGCGTGGACATGTCCCGCAGAGGCTCGTGCTTGAGGCGGCCCAGCAAGCAGCAGGAGGAGGTTGTGCTGGCGGTGGTGGTGGGCGCGTTGCAGCAATCCATGCGAGAAGAAAACTCCAAAGAAGACATGAGCTCATGGCTGTGCTCCAAGTTTAATATATCCTTGACAGAGAAGGGAGTGGACGTGCTGGGGCTCGGAAACATCGCCAGCAACTATTAAACTGTCACGCGGAAGCAAGGAAAAGACGACAAGTCCGTCTTCTTTCTAGCAATGTTTACCAGATTGAAGTATTTCTTTGGTAAACCACACACAGGTCCTCGGTGAAGTCTTCAGTCATTTTGAACGGACAAACGCAGACACTTTTTTCTTGGCCTCTCTCTCTCTCTCGCAGGCTCGCTTTCGTGCGTAATGACGCACGGAGAATGTTGGTGTGGGCAAAAGGGGCCCATGCGGGACTTTTTCAACTTGGTCCCTGTGGTCTACTTCTAACTGACACGATTGATGTCTGACACATGTTGGGCCACTGCGACCCAAGTGAAACTTATTACAGTAAACTGCGCCACTCAACAGATAATTTATTAGGTACACACATGCACAAGGAAATGGCATTCCAATTGAGGGTTGAAATAAATTGTCTGCATTTAAAAAATAGTTAAACCAAGATGTGCTTATTGTTGTGGTTGTTTATTTGTGAAATTATGACGAAGGACTGGCAGTACTTCCGAAAACCGTTTGAAATATTTCCCCTTCCCATTGCTATAACAAAAAAGACCAAATATTAGAAACATAACACACCTGAAACGTTCTCCCTTAATCTCAATTATTGCTTTTGCACCTGCACAATGACGTATACAAGACCTGTAGAAAATCTCCACGCCTTTAAGAGACTCATGTTCACGTGAAGTTTGGTTGCACGTGAAGTTTAAAACGTGCCCCATTTATTGTTACATGAAATTTGCGTCGGTAATGGCAATTCTAATCATGGCTTCTTTTGCTGTAAACATGACTGGTGGTCGTTGGTTTACGCTGTCAAAACAAACCAAAGTTGACGACAATCAATGTCGTCACAAGTCCCAAGAAGGCACGCTAAATTACTGCCGTATTTGCTGTTTTTCCATTTGTCTGTTTTACGTTCATATTTGTTGAAATTATATGACTTGCTATTTGGACATAGTTATTCTAAATGCAAAGACAGCCCACCTTATAACCAAATAACACAGCCAGGTAGAAGATTTTTTTTTGAGTCGACATCTACGTGACAAGTTATCGCTGGCAATTTTGCACATTTCCATGCTCTCTTTTACTGAATTACCAAATACTGTACCTTATTAAAATATACAATTTTATTGTACTAATTACAACATTAGTTACTGTTGTACTAGTTACAACATTATCAGAATTTCATTTTTTATTTATTTTTGCCCAAGCTTGGAAAAATCTTAGAATTCTGTTCTGCCTTTGATTGAGGCGTCCATTTTTGCCAAAGGGACCAAATGTTTCATTTTGCTCTATCAGGGCTATGGCATCGGAAGTGACGTTCTAGACATACCTTTTACACAAAACATAGTGATATAGAATATATTCTTTTTAAACGACAATAACCGCGTTTTGTTTTGTTCCTTGCTTTAAGGAGACAAATGGGATTTAGCGCGTCTGCACACTTTAGGTGTCATCTCGTCGCTCATCGTGGACGAGGAAATGGGGCAGCCAAGAGGTCAAGAAATCGAGCAGACAAAAGGTTTGAACACGGAACCTGAAACCAGGAGCTACACACTTCGCCGTCTGCCTCCGAGAGATGCTGGAGCCACTGTCGGCCTTATCTGGACGTGATAACAGACGACAACAAACCTGGGCACACACACGCACGCACACGCCTCCAAACGCGCTCGCGCACACACGCTCACACGCACACACGCACACCCCCTCGTACACACACGCGCACGAACACCCACCCACGCTGCCGGCCCAGTTATCCCACAGAAGTGCTATATGTGACACCCACAACTTAAACCATCCAATCAGCCCCCAATTCATTTCCCTCTGGCTTGCTTTAAACCCCGAGTGGACCGAAATGTGATATTGTGATGAATCACCGTTGCCGTTGAAGATACAGCAAATATTTATTTGTCTTTTCAACCAGTAGACCTAAACCCTAAAAAAAATCGAAAAAAAAATGTTTAATTCAATAAGACAAAAAAAATTAGCTGTGTGAAATGTAAAAATATATAAAATTGAGATACAGTTGTTTTTAATTTGCCCCCTGGAGACCTTTTAAGGATTATCCGATCGTTTTTTAAAAATTAATAGCAAACTTTTTTAAACAAACAGTATTTTTGTACATCAAGCATATACACATACTTGAGCATTACCTATCTGATATTTATTTATTTATTTATTTATTTATTTATTGTATATTTCGATGAAAAGTTGGAGCGTCCAGTTAACATTTTGTTGCTGTGCAAGTGCTGTGCTTCATTGTTTTCCCGTCCATGTGTTTTGCACATATTTTAGCCTTCAACAATTGCATAATGACTAAATCTATTGTCGTAATCGTTGCAAAATGTTGTGCTCATTGCTGTTATTTTTTTTAAATAATCAGATTACACTTGTTAAGAAAATCCGATTATTTTGCATCTGTTGATGAACAAATCAATTGGAATGAATAAAAAAAAAATCCAAATTATGACGTGATGCGAGAAGTCAGCTATGCGCAAACTGTGTGCACTGACGCGTAAATTGTGTGTTGCTGACTCTGTGCGTGCGTGTGTGCGTTACGCGCGAAGCTGCTTAATGCGAGTGGAGACTGTGCCAGGAGACAGACAGTATTATCGTTTGTTTTATCTGCTGCGTTTAGCGCAGCCACGGGCTAAATGGGTGCCTCTGGCTCCGACCTGGACGGTGTTTATAGTTTTTAAAGACTATTTGTGCGCCTCCGCAGCTGATGAATGGACGTGGAATCTTTCCGAGGCGCACTGAGAGTCAACACTGTCCTAATAATTGGCCTAATAAAGTAAACTCGAGACGTTGTCCACATTTTCGCTCGTCCAAAGTGCCAAACTCGCAGCATGAGTTCATTTGAGACGTGCACAAAATGAAACTCTGACTTGTATAGCTGCCTTGTAAACTGTTGTAACGACTGTAAATTGAACGTCTGGCATGTGTTTCGTATCCCTAATGCTTCGTCCCCTTTGACCTGTCTTTCTGCAGCACATCCCCAGCACAGATAAAGATGCAGATAAGCTTGCTTAAAAACTTCCGCTGCGCCAATGCGTGGGTATTTTAAAACATGTGCACGTGTGTGCTTCCGTGTGCCCCCGTGGTTCATTTGGTTTTACATGTTAAATTTGATTTTATTCTTGCAGGTACAAAATAAGTAAACATATGGCCTTTGCAGTGTATTTGTGAAAAAAAATGTATAACGTATTACCCCAAAACATCATTCTAGTTACCATACAAAGCTATCAAATACATATAAACATATAATAGTCTATTCCTATTCTATACACAATTATTCAGCCAGTATTTATATTGACATATTTATATTTTGCTTTTCAATGCACTCGTGTTTCATATGGAGATGAAAAGTTTAAAGATTGAAAGTGAAGCATCCTATTTCCACATGTAATTTATGAATGCAGAAACGCAAGTCTAGTAAACAGCTCATCCCACTTCACCCCCGAGTCACAAATTCTGACAGGTAACAGACTTTTGTGTGACACCGTGCCACAGCTCAGAGTCTGATCCCTGAAGAGTTGAGCAGAGGCAGCCAAGCAACTTGCGTATAGTTTAGGGGAGGATCGCAAGAGGGCACTTTGAACAAAGTTTATATAATGTGCACCACAATAATTGCGCGGGTTGTGTGCACGATAGAGGCCAGTCCTGTACTGTGTACACATGTGATTTGGAGATTTGGCCTGTTTTGTTTAGGGTGACCAAAATCCCTATAGGCCCTGGTAATGGTCTGATTTATTTTTTAAAAGTAAGACTTAATTTTCCCCAAATAAGGCATCAACTAACATTTTGGTTCAATAAATTCTTTACCAATTTTTATTAAATTAAGTTGATCAATTCTGTCTTTGTGTATGAGAAGAATTAAGAATTAATATCTTTTTCCAGTTAATGTGTTTCTTAGATATGACTTCACTCATATCTAGCACTAAAAATGACTGTGAGTTCACATTAAAAGGTACAACCCCAAAAAAGTTTACTTACATAGGGAAAAGGTTGCTAGTTTTCTTGTTTGAAACAACTTCTTCAAGAAGACTAAACTTTTTAACTTTTGGTAGAAGATTTCACATTTGGAAATATCTGCTTCACCAAGCTTCCAGGCAAACGCAATTCGAAATTAATCTCATTAAAGGAATTATCCTGCCGTGATGACCCAATTTTTCACTAACAAGCTCAGGAAACTGATTAGTCGCCATTTTCTTTTTTATCCATTAATTTTGGAAAAATTAGGAAATAAGTTAAGACTTGAAAAACGCATAAGAATATGACAACGCCCACCTCTGCTCTCTCCATGTTTCTGCGGGAGTCACTTCAGGAATCAATTCTAAACTTTCCATTGTAAATCATTGTACTTTCATTGCTTATAACGTCCAAAAACGGTGATCAATTGGCCCCAAAATTCATATGGACATCGCTACCTATGACCACTTCAACATATCAAAAGAATTAACCTCTCCGTAGCTGATTAATATGAGATTGAGAAACTGGCGAAGTGAGCAGATGCACCCGCAGAGCTACATTTATGTGGACTGAGCGGACGTGCACACTCCTTCAGCCTGTGGAAGTGGAGAAGCGATTGGCATGGTATTTTTTAATTTGTGGAGGTGATCACATGAGCTCACGTTTGATGTCAATAAATCCAAACTATTGTGAAGAACGCTTTTCTACTTGCACTGGTTGAAGTGGACAAGAGTAATAATGTGCATTTGCGTTTCGGTCGCCGTTTTAGACACCAGAACTCACAAAGCGAGTAATAATACCTTGCCTCCTTGCTATGACGTAGACAGCTGAGACCTGAAAAAATAGTTTTAAAGAAGTTTTAAAAATAAATTAAATAAAGATGAACTATAATTATAGAAACTTGTTTTATGCAAATGACCATAAATACAACACAATACGATACAATACAATCACAACCAAAATACTCAAAATTTGCTCTAGTTTTTTTTTTTCAGTGCCTTGTGCAAAATAAAAATGTGCCCGTCTGGCCTTCGTGAGGTGAGTCATCAATCATACCCTCATATGATATTCGCCTCCCCTCGCCTTTCGTGGCTCGGCTTGTTCCATTGTCCAGCGCAGTGAGGACGCAGTTTGAGTCTTGTCCAGCAGAGAGCGCTGGTTACTGGTCATAATTTAACATGTCACATTCACATGATAAGTTGTGCTTAGTGGCTTTTTTAATTTTTTCAAACTTGTGGCAGTCGCACAACTATTGCTGCCCGTGACGTCCATATCAAAAACCGCCACTTCTTCCATGCTGCCAACGTTACGAATCATGTCTCTGTCTTAGTAGTCCTTGTTCTTCAACTTCTTGCTTAATAGTTAGGTACCAACACACACTGGCAAATTCGTCATTTTTTTTTGCAGGGTTCTAAATAGAGCATTAAATGTATATTGGTAACCTTACTTTAAAAACTGGTATTCCCTGAATTGATACTCAAAGCTTTAATCTTTGGCCTTGTTCTTTTATCAACTCCATTTAGTTTTGATTGGTCACTCTGTTTTGAGATTTTAATCAGTTTTTTAGGTTTGATATGCCTTCCATCAGCGTTATAGTGAGTTGTGAATGATGAAGATGAAAAAAATATGGGGGCATTTGTTTTTTTATAGGTTGCTCCCACACTTGGAGCATCTCTGTTAATTTCGGAAAAAAAGTTTACTGGAGCTGAGCAGTTTTAGGTTGTAGTAACAGTTTTCACCACTCTATAGCCAACATCGCTCAAAAACCCCTCCAAGAATGTACTTCTGCGTCAAAGAAGATGAGAAAGCATTTCTCGCCAGAAGCAATGCCCAAATTAGGTCAAGAAAATGTAGTCACTGAGTTAGTATAGTTTTCTCCAGGTACTCTGGTTTCTCTGGTACTCTCCCACATTTCAAAAACATGCATGGCAAGTTGATTGGGCATTCTAAATTGTCCCTAGGTGTGAGTGTGAGCGCGGATGTTTGTTCGCCTTTGTGTGCCCTGCGATTGGCAGTCAACCAGTTCAGGGTGTGCCTGCCTACTGCCCGAAGATAGCTGGGATAGGCTCCAGCACCCCGCGCGACCCTAGTGAGGACAAGCGGTACAGATGATGGATGGATGGATGAATTTAAACACAAATCTATCTGACAAATTTGCTTACGGATGCTATCAGCCATGAAATGACTGTAAGTGGTTCTTTTTTGGTTTGCTTAAAGGGATAAATCATTGACGTTAACATTGGCACTTATATAATAGGTCTGCATGTAAAATGATATCAGTACGAAAATGCTCCCCCCTTAAAGACTCAGTAGTGATATACTTTTTTTGTGATGAGATTTATGACAAATGGGCACGTCCCTTTGGAGCTCAGCTTATGTTTTTCCAGTTTCAGCGTCTACGTAATAGCAGGGAGTCAAGTGAGGTTAATATCGCTCGCTTTGTCAATTCTGTTGTCTAAAACAGTGAGCAATCGCCACCAAAATGCAAATGCACATTACTACACTTGTCCACTTCAACCTCCGAAAGAGTAAAAGCGTTCTGCACAATAGTTATTGACATCAAACGTGAGCTCATGTGATCACCTCACAAACTCAAAAATACAAAGTGGATCTCTTCTCTACTTACACAGGCTGAAGCTGAAGTCTCATCTATGTAACTCTGCTTACTTCCCCAGTTCCTCATTCTCATATAAATCAGCTACAGAGAGGTTAATCCTTTTGATATGTTGAAGCGGTCATAGGTGGGGATGTCCCCATGAATTTTGGTGTCAATTGATCACTATTTTTGGACATTATAAGCAATGAAAGTACAATAATTTCCAAAGGTGAGTTTGTAATCGGTCCCTTTAGTGACTCTTGTAGTACCATGGGGAGAGTGGCGGCGGGCGTGGCCATATTCCCCATTAAAAGTTTTTTTTTTTGTCTCCTATTTAATTTTTTCCAAAATTAATCGAGAAAAAAAGAAAATGAAAACTAATTTCAGTTTCCTGATCAAAAATACATAAACTGAGCTTTTTCGTGAAAAATGGGCCATCTTGAGTCTTGTCCTCCTTTAAATCTTTGTAGTTGAAGATTGGATAATTTATGTATGCACATTTGAGCATGAAAATATGCAATGTTAATATTCACTTTTGTACATTAGTTTTCTACGTTGGTTAAAAAAACAGACATTGCACTCATTTTGTCCTCATTTAAAATGGAATGTTCATCATACATTCGGTGGTTAGAAAGTGCACCGTTTTATATGCCCCCCCAGTTGCACTATTGTGGCCCCCGGCATCTTTTAAGTTCGCAAAAATGTGCCATCGGGAAAATATCCTACAGCATCTGATCCTCCCACAGCTCCACGAACATCAACGAGGGTCCTTCATGATTTATTGTTAATGAATTGGGAACGTGTTAGCAGCAAATTATATATTCGCTTTCTGCTTTTCCGCCTTTAATTTCTTATTTTGCTTTATAATGTTGTAATATTCTGCTGAGGGCCAGAGGCCCTCAAAAGTTCATAACCTCATGTCACACCTATCACATTGCAGCAAAGGTCATCCCCAAGTCAACCAACTGTAACATTTATCACAATGCACAGCTGTAATTTGAAGTATCCACTGATCTGGAGTCAAGTTGTAAGAAAAAATGGACTGTGAAGTGCCATCTGTCTGAGCATCATTTACTGACTTACATCGTCCTCATGTACCCTTTTCATACACTTGCCAGGTCATGGTCACAGTTTGGCAAGACTTCACATAAGACTCTGCTGAGTTCAAGGTGTTGTTTGGGTCCCCACGGGGAGCGGACAGGATGACTTGACCCTGCATCTGCTTTAGTTTTGTCTACGTGCTCCAGCAGCTGACGTTTGAGGTTAGTACGTAGTAGGATACTGGACTGTAAGTTATGAGCTGATGAATGGACTTCAAGGGAAAAATTGTACAGCTGTTGACACCTGCAGACAGGAAATGTAAGAAAGTAAATGCCACTCATAGGTCAAACAAATTATCCTTTGAGGTAAAATATGCCTTTAAAAGAGGCATGATATGCCGATACGTGATATTTCACATCATGTATATTACTTATGGAAAGTGCTTTGTTACAGCTCCAGCTGTTGTGAAATGCTCTATATTAATGAAGTTGTGTTGTATTGTATTGTCCCACAATTGTTTCCTCAATTTCAACTGCTGCTAAAAACAACTGTATAGAGTTAATGATGAGAAATATGGTTTTGCTTATATGTGTTGTCTGATTAGTGACACTTTTCTGGTCAGGAGTTAGAAATTTGACATGCACAGGAGCTCCTCTTGAATGCAATCAATACTAAATCACCCAGAGGCACAACATTCCAGCAGAGCATTCAGCGAGGGCCCTCTGCTTACAACACCTCTGTGATTTCAATAAAAATAAAGAATAATAATTAACCTGTCAGCTTCCAGTTCAATCCGAATTACAATGTATTTATTTCAAGTTATGTTTCATTGCACCTTTGCAAATTGCGATTGGTTGCTAACTTGCTCTCACGCTGAAGTCGTGTGGTTTTCAATCAATATAGATATGTGAAGGCAAGTCATGGATATGTGTGTGTATCCGTGTGTGCGTGTGTTTTTAAACACAAGAAGAGTCTTGAAAATGTGTCAAGCAGGGTAGCGTAAAAAAGTTCCCCACCCATCCCTCTTTATAATTCCCTTCCTGAGCGTTAGATGGCGCCAAATTTAATCTCACGTATTTCAAGGACCAAGGCGGTCTTGTTAAACATGGTTTAGCACAAAAATGGTTGTTCTGGTTGGACCAAAGAACTGATTTTGAGGTAAGTTGATGTAATATTTTGACTAGAGAAAATGAGCCTCTGTGGGGTTTTTTTTCTTGAAAGGATATGCATATACAAAATTGTTTTCGATGTGTCATGTGGAGGGGATCAATTGGTTAGAAGAAAACAATACCAAATCTTTTTTTTTTCCAACACGTGAAAATGTAAAAGAATGACTTTGAAGACATTTCCCACCAGTGTCCCCCCTAAACTGCACGCAATCACAATCGCACACTGTTCTCTCCTAGTCAGCTCACAACAAATCTATACAGCACATAATAAAAATTCAAACCCGTGCTCTGTTGACGTTTTGCATTTTAATTTTTGCCTCGTACAAAGTTGATTTGGTAGATGTGGTTTAATGAAGCGGGAACGACAAATGCGTCAAAAAAGAGAAAATATGGCGATAGAGTGGGAACATTTCTCACATTTTGTGCACCGGTGTCATGCAATCACTGCCACATGGACCTTGCTCGGACACGCCCACTTAGTTCATTTGACCTAGTCTCAGTGATATAAACTATAGTGATATTAAAGTTGATGTAAGTTACTATAACTTTACCCCTGCAGGGGGCTTTGTCTATGTTAAAGGGGGAGTGTGTAGAATGTTTTTATTTTTCAAAGTTCATTCATTTGTTCCATCACATCAACTTACATTTAAAATATAAATATAATCGTAGGTCGAGTAATCGCTAATTATATTACATGGGTTGCAGCTCACCATACACGATGTTGACATGTCTCAACGCCATCTTTCTGCTAAGGAGACACAAAAGAGATAATCACCTGTTCACCAATTTGCTGGATCATTAACTACATCATGTGTGACAAATGACATCGTCACTTGAAGCAATACTAAAAGTCGTTTGCTGAAGAAATTGGTGGTAAGCTTGAAAGACACCGTAGTGCTTCGAACTTTGGTCATTGCATTCTATTAGTTCACCACCAGATGGCACTAAATGCGACACACAATACATTTAACCAATTCTTCCGAGCTCGGGCTCACTTTATCCATGTCACAATTCTCTATTATCTCTATTGATATATGTGTTTTTTTTGTAACATACCAATATCAGGTAACTTATTATGATATCAGGTTTTTACTCAGGTGTGAATGTCTGATGTTGCTCACCGTGGTTCAAGAAAGGCGCCGGGAGTTTTTGTGAATGCTCAGATGGATGGAAAGTTTGAGGAAGCATTAACCCCTACCCAAATGGGGTAAGATGAACCCCCTCCCTCCTATGATTTTCAACATGTAGCCTTTTCATTGTGCATTTCTGAGAAAGTATGTACATGATCATCATGTAACATCACCACCTATATCCTAATCAAGTGTAAGAAATGTATTATCTGTTTAGGTTTGTCAAAATAGATAGCTTGGACTTTTAAATTAAACTATGAAGTCTAGAACGTCTTGTTGTAGTCTTGTGTCATTTAACTTACGTACATTTTATGTTGAAATTCAAATTATAAATATACATTGTCTTACTAATGAACATCATTTTGAATGAAGACATAATTTGAGTGGCATGTAACGTTGGGTTAAAAAGATAATTGAAAGATGCTATTTATGATCAAATGTAACTGATTTAATAATAATAATAATAATAATAATAATAATAATAATAATAATAATAATAGTAATAATAATAATAATGAAATGAAAAAAATGTCCACCATCCACCATGCTGTATTTTGGGTTAATTGAAGACTCACTGTCGTGACGTGAACATGAATGACTGTCTGTCTATTTGTGACCCTCATGAGTACTATTGTTTTACAGAAAATAAAAGTTGGATGGCTGTGGGTAAGAATCTGTTTACTTTATCTATTTTTGTCGTTTCTGTTCCATGAAAAGCTCCACTTCCATTAATACTGTTTTGTACATAGAGAAGAGTAGTTGCACTAGTTCCCATTAATTTTCCTTGGCACATAATTGTGCCTTGAAAGTTTTTTTTTAATTTTCTATAGATATCCACATCTACTTATTCTAGTTATCAAAACAATATATTGTAATCAGGAATTATTGAGCATCATGTGTTAAGGTTTTGGTGGGCTTCAGATAATTTTTAGTTTTGAAATTCTAACCCAGCGCTCTTTAAATTTGGGAATGACTGCATGGGTTTGTTTAATTCAAAACAGTTTTCAGTACAATGATAATGTCCATGAATATTTTGTTTTCCTTACAACACAAACATGATTTGTATCCTTTCACGGAGGACAAAGGAAATCAGAAACTACAGTATTCACATTTGAGAGGATAAAATCTGAGGAGTGTGTCTTTAAAATAAAAACAACAACAAAAAAGGTTTCACATCATTTCATTGTGTTTGACTCTAAACGAGTTTGGTTGTTTAATTCCTTGGTCACTATGACCGGATCAGTTGTATACAAGAGTAGGATCTTTTGCTCAAGAGTTTGCTGACAACACTCTTGCCTGTGTAGTCACTTTTTGTGACATTTCTATTTGGTAGTTTTCCGATTCAGTTGAGTTCCTGTTATTTTTTTTCTCTCTTTTTAATAAACATGAAATATTTGGCTAAGTAAGGGTAGGAAAACACTGTACACACTTTGACCACAAGAGGGCAGCATCATATTATAATATGTTAAAACAAATGCGGCGAAATTTAAAATAATATAGTCATCCACAACTTTATGTGGATTAAGAAAAAAAATCTGTTTTTGTACAGTATATTAATATCATTAACGTATACAATAAAGATAAACAGAATGTTAAACTACTCATTCTTGGGAATTCAGTTCAGATAATGTGAAATAATATAATGGAAGAGAGATTGCATTATGACCTATATTGCTTAGCACATGTGCCTCCATGTTGTAAATCCAGGTTCAGGTTTTCTCCCACGATTTGCCATGTTCCAAAACATGCATGTGAGGTTAATTCAGGTCTCTTAATTGTCCATAGGTGATGGTGTGTATGTGCATGTGAATGGTTGTTTGCCCATATGAGGCCTGTGATTGGCTACTGGCCTCGTGCATAGGCTAAAGCTCAACCACAACATAATATTTTTTTAAATAGAAAATGGATGGATTATACAATCTAATGGTATGCCACATTGTGTTTATCACTGAGTTATTTCACTTTAGCCTGCAGCGTCACTCTCTTCCAACCAATCATTTAAGTGTCACGCTTTGAGTTAATCAAGAAATGAGGTTGGAACACCTCTCAGAGACAAAAAAAAGCAAACATAGTGTAAATAATAATGCTTGTTTACCACTCTAGGCCTGACATGTAGTTCATAGGGACATACAGCTGAGCACTAGTGTACGTGCACGTGTTTGGTCGAGCGCTATGGTTTCCATCAAGTCTGAAGGCAGAACACAAACACACACTGTTGAATAGCTCCGCACCCATTTTCACCACTCTTTAATTGGGTGGCAACCCTGAGTATTTAGAACATCGAACATGGTGTCGTCAACTTGGCACACGCAATGTGTCTGACAGAATCAAGTCTGTTCCAGCCCATTCTTCCCAGGCTTTGACAGCCAGGGACACTCACAGCATTGACAGTCAACAAGATGTGAGTGGAGCATGAGTTACCCCTCTCCTAATACAACAGGAATATCAAATTATTAAGAAAAATAAATAAATGGATGTGCATTATTATTGTTAGATCTAGAAGTATTTGGACAGTTACAACACTTTCACAAGTTTGCCTTGTTATATAGTGTGTAGTAGTAAGCACACATTCGTCATTTTAAAAGGGACAATAATAGAACTGTAAAATATAGGTAAACAGAATTTTACCAGCTTGGATGAATATTCAGCTTTTGAATATGCCAAAATTCAGAGTTTGGTGCCTCCCCTTACTGCACTCACCATCACTATCTGCTTGTTTGTCATGCAGTTTTGGTTTTCACTAAGTGAAATGCATGCTTCATTGCTGGGGTCACCAATTTTGGAAACTGAGAGCTACGGTTTGCGTACTGATTAAAGCAAAGGGTTACCGGTTTGGTACATACTTCTGAAATAACACAATTGCTATTATTTTTTATTGTGTGTTATTATGAGTAATGATCATCGTTTATTGTCTGTGAAGACAAAAATCATGATACTTTCTCACAAGAATTCGGAAACAGAGCAACATCAATATGCAAACTTTACTGTTATTTTTATTATTATTATTATTATTATTATTATTATTATGATCCATCCATTATCTGTTCCGCTTGTCCTCACAAGGGTCGCGGGGGGTGCTGGAGCCTATCCCAGCTATCTTCGGGCAGTAGGCGGGGCACACCCTGAATTGGTTGCCAGCCAATCGCAGGGCACACAGACGAACAACCATCCGTGCTCACACTCATACCTAGGGGCAATTTAGAGTGTTCAATCGGCCTGCCATGCATGTTTTTGGAATGTTGGAGGAAACCGGAGTACCCGGAGGAAACGCACGCAGGCACGGGGAGAACATGCAAACTCCACACAGGAAGGCCGTAGCTGGAATCGAACCCACAACCTCTGCACTGTGAGGCCATTGTGCTAACCAGTAGTCCACCATGCCGCCCTATTATTATTATTATTATTATTATTTATTTATTGTTATTGTTTTTTTATTAATTTCTGCCATTGTTCACATTTCAAAAGGGTCACTTCTGCAACATTCTTAGAAAATCCAAATGTCCCATCACTGCTGAGCTATTTTTGGAACAGGTCCACAGACTACTCATGTTGTCCTCGGTTGCTACCTGGTGCAATTAAAGAACATTTAATTGATGTGTTATGCTTTGGTCTGTAATCTGCTTCTTTATGTCTCCGTATGTTGACTGAAGTGGAATGTTCTTTTACCCTCCTGCTGTGTTTGACCCATGGTGTCTCTCTATCCCAAAGGTCAGAAGTCATTTGATTGGAAATATGTAAAACAATTTTCCCAGATTTCAGGCAGTATTTTTACCTAAGTGATTAAAAAGGTGGTTCTTGACAGGCATTTCATTGAAAGCAGAGGTACTCTGGAACAAAATGTGCCTTATTCTGAAATGGTAAAAGTCATATTTTTGTGAAAGCTCTAACACATCCTCTGTGATTTTAAATCTCTGAAAATTGCCATTGTCCATTTTTTTGTACTTATGGACTTAATAGTAGTTAATCAGACAAATAAACGCACAGGGCAATAGTAGGGCATGAGAGTCCTTTTCCTGTCACCTTCTCACTTCTTGTCTCGCCTATCTTTAGTCGCGTCGGTATGAGAAGGAGCTTTCTAATTGCCTCTTGCAGCATAGTCTTGAACCAGCAACACACTTTCCCCAGCAGCGTGTGTGTGTGTGTGTGTGTGTGTGTGGGTGTGTCTGTGTGAGGTAAAAAAGAAAGAAAGACAGACTCATCACTCAGGTTGTGCTCACCTCCGCACATATACAGGCCCCCACATAGAGAAGACCATTCATGATAAGTATTGGACCGATGGGAGCAGAGCAAGGAGGGAAAGGAGAAGGTGTGAGAGCGAGATGAGCACGCAGCACAGCTCTATATTTGTTGCTTTATTGCTCAATAAAGTCTGCTTGAAGTAAACAACTGTATTTACTAGACACATGTCCTGGTGCACACACATGCATTTACAACATCATCTTATTGACGTTCGCAATCTCCCTGGAGCTCCGAGGCCGAATGCTACTTCCAGGCCAGCTTATGAAATGCATCCAGGGCCAGGTAACAAAATCCTCTCTGTGGTATCTGCCAGCGAAGGCAGCTCCATGTTGACAGATGGGCACAGCATTCCTGCAGCCGAGGCCATGCCAAAACGCTGCCAGGAGTCATGGAGAGGCTCAAGCATTTCTTTACACCTAAGTGCTTCATTTCTGTGACAACCTCAAGGCACGTACAGCGTGAATTATATTCCCCAAATGCTCCTTCAAATTGGCACTTTGGGCAGTGATAGGTGCTATTGAGGAATGAATAGGCTAGTGACAGGCAAGACGTGTCAGATTGAATTCGGTCTGCCATAACATTGAATGGCAGCTTTGTCATCTTCATACCTCCTTGTTAGGACCGTTTCATGCAAACAAATCAAATGATAGCAAGACGTAAACACGTGTTCGCACACAGCAGCCAGCTAAAAACGCAAAACTTTACAACCACAGGAGAACCAATAGAAGAGCTGGATCTCAAATTCTGCCCTTCCAAAAGTATCTTTGGTCAACAAATTGGTACTATACTTCATTTTTTTTCTCCATCTGAGCTGCATGTAATTCTAGAAGATTTTTTGTGCAGATTCCAAATTTGCCCTAGTTTTTTTCAACCAATTATGAACAGGGATATATACCCAATTCTGAGATCACGGGCACAGTGAACACTTGTGCAAAATCATGAATCTATTTGTTTTACTCCCCCTCTCAAAAAGTGTTCAATGTTTTCAATTGGTTTGTACGGATTGTAGGTCACATCAATAGTGGAGTAACTTTTGAAAATATTTAATTTAGTGTAATTTTTAATGTCAAAAAACAGCATTGCAAACGTGGTGCGTCGACCACAAAGTTTAGCAACATTTAAAGTATGTTGTGTGTTACGTCTGCATTTTGACTTTAGAAGCAGCATTGCACTTTTCTTGGACTTATTGCACATAAGTTTATGTGAACTGTTATGGTTTATTTGTTAATGGTTCATCAACATTATGGTTAGTAAGTTAATAAAATTGCCAAATGTTAGCGTTTTTGAGTTTTTAATGAGCAAAACTTGTTTCCTTTAAAAAAAAATCACAACTAAAACTAAAAGAAATACACTCTAAACTAAAACTAAGCATTTTCCCCAAAACTTAAACTAATAAAAACAAGCAAATCTATTCTCAAAACTAATCAAAACTGAATTAAAAGAAGAACAGAGGAGGGGAAAATGAGTTCATTTCATGGCAATGTTGATCAAAGTGTCACACGTCAATCGTCTCTTGGGCTGAATTATCGTCTCACCACATTTCTACTTTCATGCTTTATGTTTCAATTGGAATTATAAGAAGATAATCTTGAAAATGCTATTGCTATTGTAAGTGGACTTTCCCAGGCCATTACCATCACACCCCTCACTCGTAGTGACTTGTAAATACTTTTTGAACAGTGTCATGAGGCTTACTTACTACTTGGAATGCAAAATCACTTCCAATAATTACAGACTTTGATTGCATAACAACCAAGAGCCAGTGCACTTATTTAATTTTGTATTAAATACATCCTAAAATGAAACAAATGCAACTCAATAATTAAGGAATGAGAAAAGCAAAGGTCCTCCTCCTTTTATGAGCTCCTTTTTAAATTTTGCAAAGCCTACAAGTTGCAGGTCATGTTGTTACGGCGTCAATCCAGCTGGTTTGGTTAAGTGAACACCAAAATGCTAACACCTATGATGGCCCTGTGCCCACTTCCTGTCGAAATGCAGACTCGTTGTGTCATTGATGTGGACAATGACTGTGTTGTCATCTGCAAACTTCTCAAGTTTGATAGCTGCCCATTGAGGTGCAGTTGTCTGTGTAGTAAGAAAAGAGTAGCAGAGAGGACGGCCATGAGGCAGTTGTAGATGCACTGGCGGATGGCAGGCGAAACATCAAGCTGGACGAGTTAAAAGAAGAGGAGATGATGGAGACTTTCATGCAGGAGGGAGACATATGGTCCAACCAAGTTGTTGTATTGATTTTTTTGTTGCAGGATTGAGGTAAGTTGACTTGGAAACAACAAATATATTTCACAAGTTAGTGTAAAATTTATGTCTCATATGTTGAGAGACCTTTGCTTTAATAAATAGTGGGAATGGTAAGCAGCATTTTCAAAACAAAACATAAATAATGTATACTTTTCAATCTATTTCAGTGACAATTTTTGTGATTTTCTCGCTTCAGTGTATTGACAGCAACAATTTAACCTGCGAACATTCGGTATGTCTTAATACCCTACTGTACCCTGCTGCCAGGATGGCCGAGTGGTCTAAGGCGCCGCGTTCAGGACCCAGTCTCCCCAGGAGACCTGGGTTCGAATTTCGCCATTGTGGGACTAATAAAGGGAATATTATTATTATTATTATTAATCTGCCATTTGCTATTTGTCATGTGTGCAAAGAGTAGATGTTCCACAACCCACCAACAGGTGGCCAGCATATTATTAATTCACTGCCACAGCGATGATTTGTGGTCATCTACAGGAATTTTGTAGTGAGTGGAAGAAAATTACACTCAACTTGGTTCAAATATTAACAGAGCCAGACCTTTGCAGATAGAGCATGTCAATAAAAGACAACTTGAATTGCTTCTTCAATGCAAAATGTAGTTGCTATGTTTTGAACGTTTGCTCTGCTGACCTAAATGTAGCTTGACCGTGGTTGAACTTAATCAGGGGTCATTTTGCAAAACCATGCCACATTCTCCAGACTCACGTTTGCGACGCACTACTTCCACAGCATTGCATGGACACAATGTTCCAAGACGAGTAGGGTGCCATGCCAACTCCTGGGAGACTGCGGATTACAGTGATTACTCCGACAGTAATCACTCTGTGGACTCGTGAGCACCAAGGGAAGGAGGAGGGGCTGAGGGGACGAACAGGATGACTGGAAAGTTTCACAACAGAGGGCAAACATATCAAGAAAACGTGAGTGAGCTAGTGACCTCAAAAATCACAATTAAAACATGGTGTCCCCATTTGGTAATTATCCTCTTCCAGAGAGATGAAGTCTGGCTGAACATTTAGCTGCAGACAAAGTGGAATGATAATAACAGTGGTGATGATGAGAGCGACAGTATGAAAGAAAGAAGAGACTGGGCAAAAATGTAGCAGAGAGAGGGGGAGAGTAGCAAAGGTCTCGTTGCTGGGGAGTGGGTGAGCTTTGGAAGTTGGTGGGACTTGTGGATGTGCTGATTGATTGGCACACATGTCAATATCTATTTCATACCTGGACCGTTAAAAAAAATAAATAAAAAATGTCTCTTCCCAATACACCAACGCTTCAATGACCCTGCCTCTAACCCCTGATGGTAACCCAACCTTTAAACTGGAAGCGTAATTGTAACCATAAGATAACACTAAACCAAAACTGTAATGTAACGCTATCCCAAAATGAAAATCTAACACTAACAATAACTCGAACGTAACATAACCCCCATCCTAATTCCAAACATGGCCCCTGCTCGAACGCTAACCCCTAATGATATCTGTTAGCATCGGGCTTCAGTCACATGAGATGGGGGTGAGAAGTCCACTCCATTATTCAACTTAAGTGATTTCATTGATTAGTTTCACACTTTCTGATATGATTTCTTCTATGTGAGTGAACTTGCCAGTGACCCAGCAAACTTTCATTCATTTGATTCTAACTTTGAGCACAGCAATGCTGCTTCCAAACCTTCCCACCTGTCATGGGGTGGAGGAACACGGGAAGTTGGGCAGAGTTTTTCTCAGCTGTGACTTCCTTATCTCCCTACGGACATATACCAGTTGACATCCCAGCTGAGCTCCGGAGACATGACACGAAAAGCAGGAATCGTAATCGGAAAAGAGGAGAAACAGCTGCACTATGTCTGAGACTGAAATATCTCAGGCTTTGACTACCATTGCAGACTGCCTCTCCTTCCTCCCATGCTGCTGTCAAATGTACACTTATTCAAACAAAAGACAGACAAGCTAAAAAAGTCAAAAGCCGACATTAAATCCACAGAAAACCCCGTCACTGACCTCTATTATGGATCTGTATTTGGAGAGTCTTATTTTTATTTTCCATGCCCATGCTCCGTCTCATGGTGCTTCTTACCAGCGTGCACAGTACTTAATGTCAATGTTAACACCTGCATTGGGAGGAGAAGATAAAGAGAAGGGGCAAAAATATGGTCGGACAACAGTACCACATATCACTCTAAGAATGCTTGGCCTGCACCGACTGGTAATGTTTTTAAAATGGTTGGGATGACATCAATGTCTACTTACATATCATTCTGTGCTGAATTAAAAAAAAAACTAAAAAAATGGTTATTTACCCAAACAACAAGCAATAAATTGCAATATTAACAAAAATACACATTTTTTTTAGTGGGGACCTCTAGGAGTAGAAAGCTGTCTCCAGGTAAGTACAACTCCAATAAGGAATGCCAACAAACAGTACACAAGGAAAATCCAAAATCAATACGATGGTGGGGACGTAAGGGCACCTTGGCAAGGAATAAAATCTTGGGCAGCCATTTCAAGTCAACCACTGAAACCTGACTATCTCACCAGGATGATTGGTGTGGACGATGATGACTTTCCAGATGTTCTTCTCCAGATAGGACACTGATGAAGTCTATCCAAGGAGAGTCACTGACGTCTCTAAATGAGATGGAGATATCCAAGAGACAGGTGACAAGGCTTTCTAACATTCACAGTTTGCGGTTTTATTTAAAGAGGTGTTGAATTTAAATAAATAACACACATACTGTAGCTAGTCCTTTTTTAACCGTTTTCTGACTTTTTTATCCTTGTCGCTCATAAAACTTCACAAATGCTATTCGTACTCTGTGATTCCCGGGTGGGAGAACCAAAAATGCCCCACCGAAGTTAAGGTGTTATACAATAATTTTATCAGTCAGAATTATGGATTGTGGAAATAAATCTGTTTTGAAGGCAAACAATGGCATTGTGACAACCTAGGTAGCAGTTAAACTTTTATAAATTCCAAATACCATTTTATAAAATAAGACAAAACAATCAAGGCACAGAGTGCCACGTTGTAAAATGTGGCTTTGACGTAGCAAGACTTGCATCAGATGGTTGTGGCCAGCAATGCAGTTCACGCCCATGCACCCACTTTGTACTGTTTCTCTATTCAATATCTTTAAGCGCAGCCCGGTTTAGTTTTATAAATTCATAGAAACGTGATGCTAAAGCGTTTCTGTGGAGTTTTGCTCATTTAATTACAACTGATGTGTAGTATAAACTGAGACTTGGTTGTGCATGCAGACACAAATGTGACTTGTATGTCATGTTCACTAATTAAGTCATTTATGGCGCTCAATTAACAGCACCAGTCAAGAAAACAAAAAAGTAAACCCAATACTGTATTTTTAGTCTCATAAGATCATATAAGGTCACAACATGGTTGCATTGTAAAGCATTTGGCCTGAACAGATTCTCTATTTAAAGGGCAAAAGACACACATAGGTTGCTTTATTCTGAGTAGACGGAGAAATAGCCTTTAAGGAAGGCAACAAGCGACTGCTTCTTATGAAATGGCAGGCGTTACATCATTGCCTGGGAGAGTGAAGTTGTGGCGAGTTGCTTGGCCAGCCTTTATGGTTTGCACTAATGTTCTGGTTTCATAATCCAAACATTCAAAGAGCTGTTATTTGCTCTATTTTTTCCTTTTACTCAGTAATTCAGTTTTTTTAGTAGAGCAAAGTTGCCAACAGAGGGCAGAGGTAGCTTGTTAAGATGGGAACATCACTTAAGGTAGTGTCATCTCTCACCTCTCAACACCATATGTAGCCAGTGGCTGTATCTTTCTATGCACTTTTTGGACTAGGTAGTGCAAAATACTCAAAATGTTGTGCTAGTGTATGAAAAACAAGCTTACAAATTACTTTCTACAGCGTTTGCAACTGTTAAAATGGCATTTGTAAGGCTGGAGGCTGAGCAGCTAGCCACAAGCCACCAACTGTGTTGTGTAGTTTTAATCAATATCATCGTTTTTAATTAGCAATTATTTTTAAGCATATGAAATTAAAAATCGAGCATGGTATCGGCATCGTGTTGTTTTGAAGTCAGTTGCTAAATAGGATAATAACTTGAAAAAGCTCACCCGTCAGATGGCATCCACTTATTAGTTGGCTGGATTAAGTAGATCTGTCAGATGTGTAATTTATTGTTGCTGAATGGTTACTAAATCTGGGATTGTCAAAGTTTGTCATTAACAAGCATTTAGCCTTTGAAAGATACAAAATGGACGATTGTGGAAAACAATATAATCGCAATCATTTTTGATTGAGATTGAAAACATGATCATTAAATTGATTATTAATTTATTACCAAAATTAGTATTTAATCAACTTCTCCAAACTATCATAGCCCCATTCCCATTCTTCCTTGCACATTTAACACTTTTTTCTTGAACACCGTATCATTTTTGCCAAGTAGAAAATGACATTGTAAATATTATGTGAAATTCAAGCCGCTTGCATTTTCATTCGGCTACATCCACCGACCACCTTTGATGCCTTGCATTTTTTCACACATTGAAGCCTTGAATAAGCATTACGCTAATTTCTTGATCACATCTGATGTTCTTTTCACAAATCTTGGGATTTACTGGGTTTACTTGGGATCTCGCGATTGTTTATTTCATGCCCATGTCATGTGTGTTGGTACGACAAAAAAAGTCCTTGGATCCTTGAATTTTGTGGAAAGTAAAATTCCTTGAAAACGCAACTATTAATATAATTTGAAAAGAGAAGGAAATAGATTAGTAAGGAGGTAAATAAGTCTAACTTTGATAATAGCAATTGCAAGAAACAATTAACAGCTGTTCCTGTGCGTGTTGCCTCTTCGGGGCAGTGTGGCTGCGTGCATGGAAAGAGTACACACGTCGAATGAGAATAAAAGAAAGTTGTGATTGGACTCTGAATATCACTCATTTTTAACAGATTGGGGACAATTTGTACCTTTGAGTAGTGTTGTCTTACCTGTGTATGTGTTTTCTGCAGCGTTTGCGTTAACTTTAGCATTCGCGCTCGTGATGTTTTAAAAACGAGGCATGTTTTGTATTTAAATATACAATCTGTGTAATTATTTTTGTTGTGGGTTTAGTTTTATAGTAAACTCCAACTAGGTGGTCATTAAACAGCTTCAAGCATGCTCAGGGATCCCAGAATCACGCACATGCAAGTAACATGATGCATTGCATTTGGGAACTTGTAGGCGCACCACACCGTTCCGCACATTAATAATTTTTCTTTGATGATGAAGGTCAAGAGACGTCAAAATTGCAATCCTGATTTAAATTTTGATTAATTGTCCAGACCTAGTACCTGCCCACTTTGCCGTTGTTACACTCCCACTCAGGAACTGGAGAATAATGGCTGACAGCTACAGTGCACTTGCATATTGTGCAAAACTAACACTACATCTGCCAACCTCAAAGGGGATTGAAAAATAAGATGCCACAATTAATTTGTGTGCAAACTCCAAAGCATTTCGGAACCAGAATTGAGTTTGTCATTGTAAGCCATACACAGTCAGATATACACACCCATCGGTCAGGCACCCCTGGCAGCTGCGAAGTCAGACAGCGTCACCTTGGAGGTGGATTCGACAAAATAAAATAAAAATCAGTGTACACCTGACAACCAGCCTAATACTGAGGTTTTGCACTGGTCAGTCCATCTCACAGAGCTCACTGGGCAGCCACATGTCTGGACGGTAAGAAGCTGTTCTGGCAACCGCACCTGTTTAGCGACCGACAGCTAATTGCTCTCTTTAGCTGTGCTGTTTCTTTGTGTTTGCCATGGGGCATCCATGCCTGCCCTTAAATTACTACAGAGTCTTTTATGGGGGAGCATTTTAGTACTGATGCCATTTTTACATGCAAAGCCTATTGTGTAAGTGCCAATCGTAAGCTCAATCAACTGTCCCTTTAATGAGAAAACGTCACCGATAGCGTAGTGGTATATTTAGGTGACTTTGGTGCAGGCCTCGTGTGTTCAGTTCCCACTCTGAATGTGAGTGTGAATGGTTGTCTGTCTCTATATGTGCCCTGTTTGCCTTTCGCCCTAATTTAGCTGAGATAGGCGCGAGCACCCGAGAGCCTAAACAGAATAAGCAGTATTGAAAAAGGATGGATTGACGGATTGAGAAAACATTTACGACCAACAAAAATAGCTTGAAAAAAGGCATCTTGCTCATTTCCAACCCAAATTATAAGATTAGATAGATCAATAAATCCATCCATTATCTGTACCGCTTCTCATCACAAGGGTCGCGAGGGGTGCTGGAATCTACACCGGCTGTCTTTGGACAGTAGGCGGGGTACACCCTGAACTGGTTCCCAACCAATCGTAGTGCACACAGACGGACAATCATCCACACTCACAATCACACCTATGGATAATTTAAAGTGTTAAATCAACCATGCATGTCTCTTCAATGTGAGAGGAAACCGGAGTACCAGGAGAAAACCCAGACAGGCACGGGAGAACATGAAAAACTCCACACAGGAAGGCCAGAGCCGGAATCGACCCCACGAGCTCTGCACTGTGAGGCCATCGTGCTAACCAGTCGCGGATTCGATAGATTATTTTAAAACATGTTTTTTAAATTTTGACATGGGCCTTTAAGTAAACAGCAGCTGCTAAAGATGATAAGCAAATTTAGATTATAACGGGAAGTTTTGACATTTTGCAATTTGTTCCACTTTTAGCTAAATCTAGTCCTGTATGAATGAAAATTCACTTTTATTTTTTATTGTTTTTTGCCAAAAGCACATGGCGTGGGTGATTTTACAATACGATATATATATGGTGATAATTTTGATGTCGAGAATAGTGATATGAACGTTTATTACCACTTTATTAGCTCATAATTCATGGTCTATGCCAGGGGCCTTTAATCCTGTTCCTGGAGGGCCGGTGTCCGACCTTGTTTTCCATCTCTCCCTGCTGCAACACACCTGATTCAAATGATTAGGATTGTTATCAAGCTTTTGCAGACCTCGATGAGTATCTGATCATTCGAATCATCTACGTTGCAGCAGGGTGAAATGGAAAACAGGCAGGACACTGGCCCCCAAGGAACAGGATTGTGCACCCCTAGTCTATCCATTTGCTGTAGTTGTGATTTATCACGTCTCTTTTTGCCAGTGTCAACACGTGCACATACCACATTGATTGCTGTAATTCTATACTGGGAGTTACTATTCATAATTTTTTGCCCTCACTAAGCGAATCAAAGAAGAAATATTCACTTAATGATAATTAGTGAAAGAAACACTTGCCAAAACTAACTCACAATTTGCCCGTTTTGTGGCATACAGCACTCAAATATTCAGGAATATTACTTCGTCTGTGGTGTGTGTGTGAGGAAGATGCTGCAAGTCCTTGTTAATGTTGGCTCCAGATGTTGAAATGACTGAAGCTGAACCAGTGGCGTTGTGGTCATGGTTAATGTCGCTAAACACAGGACAAATTCAGCCACCGTGCATTTGTCCTTCGACAGCACAACAATGCGTTCTTTTTCAAAGACAATGTAATGAAGTGCATCTGAATCAGCACATTGTCACACCAGACTTGTGTCTCCCCCTTGACTCAATTCATCCAACGTATAATTCCCACTTGGAAGTAAGACACTTCTTTGGAAATGTGGCAGAAATTAACATTGCCAATGGTGGTCTTTGCCTTGGAAGTGGCATTTGCTGAATCACACTCTGTCATGCTTCCCAAATTTTACATGGGAGTGCATTCGTGTTGGACAGATTACAAAATAAATGCAATTAAAATAATAACATTCCGAAATGGGGCTTCAAACTTGACAGGAGTGCTGCATAAATAGCTTGTGGGAGTAAGCTATAAAAACAGAAAAATTGTGTGGCAACTTTGTCAACTGCACAAAAAACAAACAGAGGTGTTGAATTCTTGGAGACTTTTATTACTATAGCACATATTTTATCTGTTTTATATTCTGTTAATAGGTCCAGACCTGGAATCCTCTTCTGTCTGCATCTTGTTTTCATTTTGAAAGTCAGGGTTCAAGAAGAGTTATTGCTTACACAGTTGTTTATCATTTGTCTTTTCTGGGAAACTTTCCTCGACGTTAAATTTGTCGCTATAGATAATTGGGACTGGAGCGGGTGCATCGTTAGGTGAAAAGAGACTCACTGATCCTGCCTTTGCTGATGCTGCTGTGATATTTGCGGAGTCGCTGCGCGTTAGAACATGAGAAGGTGATTGTAGTCACTTAGATTACTTGCGTCTTGATCCGAATCCAGGCAATTAATAAATTGGACTTGAGTTTAATTCATGCTGAAAGCAAACATTGAATTGAAGTAACAATTTACATTTCCATGAAAAAGAAATACATGAAAATAAAAACATTCCTAAAAAAAAAAAAACATCTAAAAATGAAAAGAAACAAAGCATTGTAAGCATCCTCAGAGAGACAACATGACCAAAGTGACTTCTCCCCAGGCCTGCATCTGTGGGTGCAATGACTTTGGAGAGGTTCACTTACCTTGGCTGCAACATTCATTCTTCGGGTGACTTTGCTCATGAGGTAAACAAACGTCTGGGCCGAGCATGGAGGGGTGGTGGTGGGGGGGGGGAATGGAGTTGCTGAACCAGTGTGTTTGCCGTTCCAGATATTTACACCCAAGGACAAATATTTAGAGCCTTGCAGCTTGCTCTCAGGCTTTATGATTGTAAGCCCGGGACACTACAAGCAACCTTAAAGACATACAGGTTTCTTTTGTTACCAGGGCATTGAGGAAAATACTTTACCTACCACCATTTGCCTTTTGCTACTGGGGGGGAACCATTTGGGGCATGTTACTTGAGCGCCACTTGAAGACATTATGGCATTAAAAGAATAATCTGACCCCGTGTCAGTGATAGGCCAATGGATAGGTGCTCACAACCAAGGGGAGACACACATTACACCTGGATGAGACTCATTAACCAGACCCTTTATTAGCATGGCAACTGGTGTGGATTAAGTTCCATCCATTCATTATCTGTACCGCTTCTCCTCCTCACAAGGGTCGCGGGGTTTGCTGGAGCAGTAGGCGGGGGACACCCTGTACTGGTTGCCAGCCAATCGTAGGGCACACATAGACAAACAACCATCCACGCTCACACTCATACAATTTAGAGTGTTCAATCAACCTGCCATGCATGTTTTTGGAATGTGGGAGGAAACCGGAGTACCCGGAGGAAACCCACGCTGGCACAGGGAAAACATGCAAAATCCACACAGGAAGGCCGGAGCCGCCATCGTTCTAACCAGTTGGCCACTGTGCCGCCCTGGATTAAGTTAAATCTTGAAATTTAAATTAGCACTCTACTGTGAATGTGTCAACATGCAAAAAATAAAAAATAAATCAAGATGGAAACGATGTTTTTATTCTGATTTAATCCTCATAATAATAATCCTGTTTAGAAAGTTCAGAGTCTGAAAAGAGGATTGGAAGAAAAGTCACTTATATTCATTAGGTGGGCATTTGGCAATAACAACTACTATTGCAGACTCAAAACTGGATTGAAAGCAGCCAGTGTTTTGCCGATGCCATCAGGAAGAACAAGTATAATGTACCGGTCTCACTTTCAGCACATCTGGGACCAGAGAAAACGTCAAATTGAGTCAGGTTATCACCAACACAATAATGAAATGCTGTTTGTGACGGTGGGCCATGGGCATAACAAAACACAAGCATGTCATCTCATGTAAGACAAAAATCACTGTTGGTGCACTTTTAAATTCCGACTTCCTCTAGTACACTCAGTACCTACAAAAGAACAAAAGAAAATGATGTATTGATGATAGTGCAGACCGGTCCAGACCCATCTGGGTCACTGCAAAGTTTATTTGGACCTCAGTTCCCAATCCCGAGGCGAAAACTCATGTCATTACAAAGGGATATGTTGGAAAAAGGGACACAGTGTACTTGCTGTGTTCTTTTCAAAATGCCATGCAATTAAAACGCAGCCGGTCATTCACCACGTGTTGCGCTGCTAAAGGCATATTTATTTGCGAGTGACTTGCCACTAATTACTTTACAGAAGACTTTCTTTATTTCCTGTAATTACTCACTACTTGCTGTCCAGCTGTTAAATCGTAATGCTCTTGTCACCATAATGTAAGTGTTGACGGCATGGACTGCTGAACTTGGCTCAAGACTTAAATTTTGATCCCGTACGACAACAAGCAAACGCTCCTCCTTGCACAGCTATCAGACTGTCTTATACTTATGAAGGTCTTGCGTCCTCTAACAGTCCAAATGGAATTCACAGATAATCTCCAACTTGGCTTGAATACAATGAGAACCTCAGCTCGCAACAGAAGATAGTGAAACAAAACACTTTATAAAGGATAGCTGCATCAACCAGATGCCTGCCTGTAGTTAAAGTAAAAAAAACATTCCATTTAAATTCCTCCATGTTAGGAGAAACACCGACATGACCGTGAAAGGGAGTGATAAACGAACAGCTTCTTGGGACAAAACTAATAAAAAACAACTATAAAAGGAGAGTTGAAGGCAATCTTTGTGCGTTATCATCCCACAAGTGAGGAAGGAGTAGAGCACATTCAGCAGAGCGAGCACACTGCATCAGGGACCCTGAGAGCACCTGGCATGGTTGGCCTGCTGCCACAGCCAGCGCTGCCTGCTGTCTGCTGCATGCTTCTCATTTCTGTGTGAAGCTGAAACTGTCGCCACATGGACAATTGGCTCCGAGCTGCAGATTCCTGCAAGAGTGCAAACCTCCACATCTATTTACGCCGTCAATAAGTTGGGGAATAATACCCGCAGTATCACTTTCGCCTCTCCAAGTCCTGAGCAAAGAAATGTGTTTGGGGCCCATGGACCTGACCTGAGACCAGTGGGTGGAAACAAACACCCTGTAACATTCTAGGGCTGTGCAACAAGATCGCAGCACAAATCAGCCATGATATTTCATCTAATCATTGTATGCGACACTATAGCACTCACACTGGCATAAGAGCGGAGGTGCCTCAACACGTTTGGCAAAGCGGGCAATTGCCTAGCGCCCCCGAGCGAAATGAGCCACCCCCACGGGATGGCTGACATCAGCCCATATCATTAAAAAGAAGCACTGTTTTGATGCTGCGACAACGTTAGCAGTTAAAGGGCCCCTTAGTACCAGCACTGGCTTTTGGGACCCACCTCAGACGCCTTATTAACGACACAACGTTTAACAATCATTGCAAGGACATGTTGCCCTCGAGTAGTGGAGTTGGTGACCCCTGCGCTAGACTATGGACAAAATGTTAACATGAAATATTAAAGTTGCTATTAGCAGTTCATCATCTATTCCATACAGATCTCTGAGTTTTAATTGGCACACACACATTTTAATTTGCATGAACATATTAACGCAAGCCAACCACATTTAGTATGCTCGTTTCTTTTTCCTTCCTCAAGGTGCTTTTTTAAATTTCTGGGGGGATAGCAACAACAGCAACACTGCAAATCAAAGTAATACTTTAATATGCATTAATGAACTTCAGTAGAAGACAGCTGGGAGTGGCTCCAGCATGGCTTCGACCCTCGTGAGGAGAAGCAGAATGATGGATGTTTAAGGTTAACGTGCAAAGATTGGGAACAATTTAGAGCGATTTTTTTTAGGTACAGGGCCCTATTTTAGTAGATGCTGACTGTGTGCTCAGCAGAAAAACTATTGTAACTTATATTTGTGCCTGCGCAACTTTCGTTTACCAACACGGGCATGTTGCGCTGGTCTGGGCGTACCGGTGCACGAAACAGCCCCGCCAGACGCACTTGACAATTTGTTTGCAGAAAGTAGTCTGTGCACGGCATAAAAACGGGCGCATCGTCACTTTGGTTCCTGGACAATGGTCTATATCAGTGTGTTTGTGAATTTAGTCGACCTCCTACGCCTCATTGACCATTTTCCCCCCAGCGCATGTCAATATTTAGTGAGACTAAGTAGACTGCCTTAAAGGTGGTCCATTTTACAGCACAGGCAGACAGATCGCCGCGCCGCAGACGTGCGTGTTGGACCTCAGGATATTTCTTTCATAAATATGACACCAGCATGGGAAAATCCCTCAGAATCAACGTAGAAATCAATTAATTCAACCAATTATAATCATTATCATCTTAAAAATATTTTTATAGCACCCTCCTCCTCATTGGAGATTGGGGGTCGTTGGGGGAATCACACGCAGACGCACCATCAGGTGGTGTAAGGTGGTCATTTGCCGACGCCCCACACACAGTCACAACTATGTCATCCCAAAGGGGAGATAATGCCGTTTACATGCCAATGTCATGCATGAACTCCAGCGAGTCTAAATTCTGTTTCCACTATGTCATGGTGTACTCAGGCTTGCACCCTACACCGCTCTGATTTTGATACAAATGAGGAATTCCGCGTAGGACGCCCATGCTACAGTTAGACTGCACTTTGCTCTAGACTCGCGTCCGCAGTGAAGATAGTGCCCACAGCGTTTAAACTGTTTTTCACTATCTCACTTGTATCGATTTGTTTGGGCGTGGCATACTTTCTGGCCATGAGTCAGCCCTCACCTACCACATTTTATCAGTGGCTATCTGTCACAATTGCAAATGATCAAACTATAATCACTTGACCCCATTTCTACCACTACAGCGTGTAGTTAGGCCTAAAAAAAATCCAGCTTCTCTTAAGTGTTATGTCACGAGCGAAACGGTGACGAATTGGACGGCTCCACTGCGGATTAGCAGCTACGAGTGACTTGTAGCTGGTGGCCGCTAGCAGACTGGTGTCATGTCAGTCCAATACTCCAAAGCCTTGTTCCATGCACCACACATAGACAAGGGTTTCTGTGTTGTATTTTTTGTTTTGGATTAATGAATTAGTTACTTATAAGTCAATTATGTATAGCAAGGCGGCACAGTGGGGGATTGGTTAGCGCATCCGCCTCACAGAGGTGCTGGGTTCAATTCCGGCCTTCTTTTGTGGAGTTTGCATGTTCTCCCCGTGCCTGCGTGGGTTTTCTCCGGATACTGCGATTTCCTCACACGTTCCAAAAATATGCATGTTGGGTTAATTGAACACTTTATATCACAGGTGTCAAACTCAGGTCCTGGAGGGCCGCATTACTGCATGTTTTCCAACTTTCCCGGCTGCAACACACCACCTGAGTCAAATGAGCAGGATACTTATCAAGCTTCTTCAGAGCTTGCTGAAGAGCTGATCATTTGAATCAGGAGGTGGGTTGCAGCCGGGAGGGATTGAAAGTATGCAGGAAAGCGGCCCTCCAGGACTAGAGTTTGACACCTATGCTCTATATTGTCCCAAGGTGCAATTGTGTGTGAATGGTTGTTCATCTATGTGTGCCCTGCGATTGGATGGTAACCAGTTCAGGGTGTACCCCGCCTACTGCCCGAAGACAGCTGGTTCCATCATGCCCGCAACCCTCTTGAGGAGAAGCAGCTTTGATAAAGGATTTTTGGATAGTTATTTCACCAGATCTTTGCTTAGTCATGTTCTGGATTTTTTTCTCTTTCTGCACTTACTATTTGATTTTCATTTACTATGTGTCACTTGTTGCCATGCTGGTTGACTGGTTCGCACATCTGCCTCACAGTGCAGAAGTCCAGGGTTCAATTCCGGCCTTCCTGTGTGTAGTTTGCATTTTGTCCCCGTGCCAGCGTGGATTTTCTCCCGGTACTGCGGTTTCCTCCCACGTTACAAAAACGTGCATGGCAGGTTGATTGAACACACAAAAATTGTGCTTAGGTGTGCTTGTGATAGTGAATAGTTGTTTGTGTACGTGAGCCCAGCGATCGGCTGGTACCAGTTCAGGGTGTACTCCGCCTACTGCCCGAAGACGTCTGGGATGGCCTCCAGCAAGCCCGCGACCCTCGGAAAGATCATGATTGGATGGATGTGTCACTATTTTTAACTGCTTGTGCATTTCCCCTTACATATGTGGAACATGATGGATCATCGCAGTAAACCAGACCAGAGTTTTAAGGAGAGTGATGATTGCTTGTATGTGCTTGCTTGATGCTTAAAGCAGCTGTTAGGCACGATGAATGATATGTGACGCATTTTTCTGTGGTGAACCGGTTACACATTGGCTTGGACATCTTGTAGGCTGACAAGTGCATTCTTTAGGCTAAGCTCTTATATTGGACGATAATATATTGTGAATGTGGTCAAATTTTTATGGCTGGTCCATGTATCTGATCTATAAGATAAGATAAAGTAAGATAAGATATTGTCCCCAGGCTTGGTGCCTGTACATTGGAGCTCACCCCAGTGGACGAGAGTGTATCATTGCTCTGCCTTCAGATGGGGGTGATGGGTCCTAACTGTTGTTTGTGCCCATGCTGGAAAGTGCTCCCTCTGGGGACTCCCTCGATCTACTAGGAGATTTTAGTGCTCATGAGGGCAATGACAGGAAAACTTGGAAGGACATGATTGGGAGGAACGGCCCCAAGTAGTGTTCTGTTATTGGACTTCTGTACTCGCCATGTATTGTCCACAATAAACACCGTGTTCAAACATAGGGTGTCCATATGTGCACGTGACGCTGCGACTGTTGAGACTGGTTGTTCATTGACTAATCTTGATCTATCGGTTGCTATGGTCCTTTTATGCTTTGTTCCTTTATTATATCACAAAGGCCTGATGCCTTTCAGTATTTAAGCTCGAATTACACAATGACACTTTGTCAGTACCTCAAGCTTTCTTGGAGTGAGAGTATCTGCTTTTTTCTATGTCTTCCAGCCCTGCTCTGTTTACTTTAAATTTATCAATTTAGTCTATAAAGACTTTTACTTTTCGACTCTGCCCTGCGATTGGCTGGCAACCAGTTCAGGGTGTCCCCCGCCTACTGCCCGAAGATAGCTGGGATAGGCTCCAGCACACCCCCGTGACCCTTGCGAGGAGAAGCGGTACAGATAATGGATGGATACTTTTCAACTCCCATGCCATGTTTGCTTCTGGGTCCAAATCCTGCTCCTCACGTGACGGGGACATGCAAGGTCACAGTTTGATGACTGACTTTGTAGTTGTATCATTGGATTTGCAGCCGCATGGTTCGGACACTTGGGTGCAAAGTGAGGTGGAGCTGTCAATTGGCTCAGATGGTGGGGTAGATACCAGTTTGACCTGGGAGACCCAAACGTCTTGTGCAGAGGTTTCAACTACCACCTCCGGCAGAACTTCGCCCTCGTCCTGGGGGGAGGAGGGGGACATTGAGTCATACTGGACCATGTTGTGCGCCTCTTTTGTTGACGCAGCCGATCGGACTTACGGGCGTAAATTGTTCGGTCATCCAAAACCGCTGGTGGACACCAGCAGTAAGGCAATGATGTCAAGGCTGAAAAAGGAGGCGTTAACCTTTATGGACGGAATTTGTTGGCACAACCGAGGCATTGAGGAGTTCTGGTGTGGTGACCTCTGTATTGCATCTCAATTTTTGCAAATGATGTGGTACTGTTGGCTTCTTCAAGGCGTAATCTTCAACTCTCATTGGAGCTGGTTGTAGCTGAGTGTGAAACAGTTGGGATGAAAATCAGCACCTCAGAATCTGAGACCTTATTCCTCTATCAGAAAAGGGAGGAGTGCTCTCTCGAGGTCAGGGATGAGATCCTGCCCTGGGGTCTCACCCCTCAACTATGTTCAGAAAGTGCGGGTCGTGACTGAAAGACCTCATCCTGGATAGAATCGTCTGAAATGAGTTTCCCCCGGATGTCTGAGTGCTTCCGGGTGAAAAGCTGGGTTATCTGCAAGATTGATCGAGTCGCTGCTCCTCCCCATCAAGAGGAGCGATCAGGTGGCTCGGGCATGTGGTTAGGATGCCTTCTGGATGCCTCCCTGGTGAGGTGTTCTGGGCCTTTGCCACCAGGAGGAGGGAGGAAGAGTACCCGGAAAAATACATGGGAGGCCAAATTTAACAGAGAGATTTTAAGATGCTGGATGCCGGTCTTTTCTTTTTCAGGCATGACTGCAACTAACGACTTAAAATGGTTTTCTCACCTCAGTTGGCCCCCAGGCAAGGAAGATGTGGACTGAAAGACTGCCAACGTGATATAATCCCAACCACCGCTAGCTGTGTCACCATCAAATTAGTCAACACCAAATAAAACTCTACTCCTGTTTGTGGCTTCGTTTCACCATCATCCCTTTCACCACCAGAAGCGGAAAACACATTTCTCCTTGTAATTCCCGGCAGAATATTTCTTTACGTAATTTGACCCAAACATCACTGAAAAAGAATAAAAGAGATTTGAAGGAAATACTTAGTAAAGATTGCGGACTTGTATTTTTTGTACTTAAATTAAATACTAATGAATTGAAATTGTCCTTTAAACAATGTTTATACATTTTAATGATCGAAAACATTTGAGCTATAAAATGGATTCATTGTATTCCTTATTTATTTACAGTATTCGTTTGAAATTGAAACTTACTTTTCTTACTGTTAGGCCCAGACGTATAATGATTTAAGCTTATCAAGGAGTCCGTGACTTAGCCCAACTCAATTCTGACCACAAACATAAGGATTTCCGTGGGAAAGCAATGATCAGGTTTACATTTATTGTTGGGCCCAGCATTTCAGAGTGGATTATTTAGTTTTAACACCCCCACACCACAGAATAATCCATCCATCCATCTTCTGTACCGCTTCTCCTCACTAGGGTCGCGGGGGGTGCTGGAGCCTATCCCAGCTATCTTCGGGCAGTAGGCGGGGGACACCCTGAACTGGTTGCCAGCCAATTGCAGGGCACACAGAGACGAACAACCATCCGCACTCACACTCATACCTAGGGGCAATTTGGAGTGTTCAATCGGCCTGCCATGCATGTTTTTGGAATGTGGGAGGAAACCGGAGTACCCGGAGGAAACCCACGCAAGCAGGGGAGAACATGCAAACTCCACACAGGATGGCCGGAGCCGGGCCCGATGCTGTCTCTCACTGTGAGGCCACCGTGCCGCCCACAGAATAATCTCTCATGATAGTATTTTGATGATATATAACAATCAGGCCTTAGCATTTCACAACAAATCTATGTCCATGCATGTATATGTCTAGGCTCTGTCTCGTTGCATGCAGCACTCATGTGAGACATCCAGACGTCGCTGCCAAATTCTAAATTCACAAGCTGTTTGCTGAAATTATTTTATTTCAAGTTTTAAATCTCTGCAATTTGCTAACACTGGTTGCTATCATGCTGACCATGCGTGGTGCTCACACAGATGTGTGTGCACAAGTGTTAGTGATCCTTCTCTTATCACTACTGCTCTTGTTTAAGGCAACTGGAATCAATTCTAAGTATGACCAAAACAAGGTTAGTCATGTCTTTATCTCCCGTCATCTTTCTTCATGTCACTGTTTAATATGAAACAGACACAACAAGCTTCAGCACCCAACCACCACCACCGCTCCAAAATAGGCCTAATGACACCACCGATTTTCGCATTCATAATGGCCATGTGAGGCAAACCATAACTATTATGTGGCCTGCAATTAAAATGAGTTTGACACCCCTGCATTACCATGCCAGTCCATCCCATCCGTCAAGCACACGGATGGTTATGATGTACTCATGGGGCATGAAGTTCTTGTCAGTTTCGGGCTTGTAATTGACATGAACGGGTTGTCGCAGGCATCCTTTAATTTTGTGTGGAGCCTTCAACTCATTTGACAGCATAAATATGAGGTAAAGAAACTCACATCAGCCTTTAGAAATAGATTTTAGGTTCAAAGCTTTCTAGTTCGGTTCTTGAATATAAGGTGTGTGTGTGTGTGCGCGTGTTGGAGTTGTGCATGTGAACAATGTCCTCAAAGTATTCCTGCACGTCCCTGTCTGCTGGCCTGAGTACAGCAGTTGGCTGGGCTCTCTGACTTTATTGGAAAAATTAGTGTTCGCAATGTGGTGAGGAGCATAGTGTGTTTGCGCGTGTGTGCGTGTAGTGGTGGATGGTGGATAGTGGGTGCAGAGTTACTGACAGGGAAATTTACTCTCTGACCCTTGAGAGATGTTCCTCGGTTACATTGTGGCTGTTGAAAAAGTAATCCTCGCAGTAAATCATGACATTATACATCCACACAGCTAAAATTATCCCCTGAAAGTCAGGCAAAAAATTGGAGCAGGGTTTGGCTGCATTCTGACAAAGTGCTTGCAATCCAGGAGCAGACAAACACCCACACAGACATCGTTGTATCACTCTGGCAGCTTCACACAGCTCCCTGACAATGCTCGCACGTTGCAATTTCAATTTGCACGCCCTAAATCTATTACACAAAATGCAGGTATTTTAAGTAGGCCAAAATTGTTTTTTATTATTTTTAACTCGGTAATTGCAAGGCAAATGGTCCTAATTGAAACCACGACCTCTGAAATAAACAAGACTGAAAAATGAAAGTGGTGATTATGGTTTCCCAGGGCTTGTTGTAGGATTTGTGAAGTTGTTGCCAAGAGCGTTTTCATGTCACTGTATCAAGCTGCTGCCCATTCTAGACAAACTGACTCATTCATCAGAACGCTGGCCTCAATGGAGGACACGGGATGGTTCAGCAAAGGAGAAATTCTAAATCTATCCACCCCAATTATTTGTCCCTCAATGTGATGTTCCATTGTGTGTGCCCTCCACAATTACTACTACCCATCTAATGAATAATGGAAAAACTGCCTCAGACAAATCATATTTATCGGTGCATCTTTTTTTCCCCCCAGAAAACATGTAAGTGGTGATTACGCAAGAACAAGAAACTCGCAAATATCATGACAGTATACAGAAAAGATTTGAAATGATTAATTTCTGATGATGTTACATGTCTTCAACGTGATTTGTTGTTGGGCAGAAGCCGCAGCCGGCAGTCTGCGACCTCTCCCTCTTTTGGTTTCCATACATGTTGCCTTCCTTCAAAAGAAGCGATCTTACAACTGGATTCAATAATACATTTTTAAGTGCAATCTTATTTGTTATATATCACATGAGACTGAAATTCCCCACGGTTGAGTTTAGAATATTATTTAAAGGATTGTGACTTGGTGACACCCTTCGTAACGAAGGTCAGTATAATGACCAACCAGAAGCACGAGTTTATGTTTTATTACTGCATTTGAACAAGAAGGCGATAAGAGATTTAGATGTTACAAACACAATTCATTTGCTGATTTCAAAAGAAATCTGTGGTCCAGGGGAAATTAATAATCTGGTCAATTTGCCTTTTAAGTATGAAATTTTTTGTCATATTCAGAGCTCTGAATCTCCATATAATGCACGACTCCAACTGCTTGAATAGCACTTTTAGCTCCATATGTGTTTCATATTAAAAACAGCAGCTTGGTAAATTACCTGAGAGTTACTTAAGCACACGGTGGTGCAATCACGGACCCAGAAGCGTGGCTTATATACCTTCACTCTCTCAAATTTTAGGGCCATAAAAAATAATTGTTGACTACCACTTGAAATTGAATTAAATGAACATGACATTCTTGAGATGTCAGTCTGGCTTCAGTTTCTAATTATTTTATTTTAGCCCAGACCTGTGCAAAGAATGGCCGTGGCCCACATCTGGCATGCCCACAGTCTCTGAGCAGCTCTTGCAGTGACCGTGAAGTCTAATAAAGCATAAAATGTACAGTACCTTGTTGTGTGTGTTTATTTGCAAACATATGCATGCTAGTGCAAGCAAGGTAGTGAGCAAGAGCTTCAACTTGTGTCTGCAGTGTTACCAACTTAGCAAAATTTTTGCTATATTTAGCGGCTTTTCCGACCACTGTAGCAGCTACTTTTCCAAAAAAGAGATTAGCAAAAATGACGAGGTCCCAATGCTGGTAACCTTCTTATTTCCTGCACGGTGAAGGGAAGAGGGCAAAAATTTGACTAAAAAAAGTCAAGTCAATTTTATTTGTATAGCCCTTAATCACAGACAGTCAGTCTCAAAGGGCTTTACATAGCCACAATCGACATCCCCGATCTTAACCCCCAGGAGGGCAAGGAAAAACTCAAAAAACCTCATTAGGGGAAAAGTGAGAAACCTTGAGAAGGGACCACAGATGGGGGAATCCCCCCAATGATGAGCATCTCGGTTTTATCTGAGTTAAGACGCAAAAAATTGAAAGACATCCATTGTTTAATTTCGGCAAGGCACGCCTCTAATTTATAGCAGTCGCGCGGATTCGTTATATCCAACGGCATGTATTATTGCGTATCATCAGCATAACAGTGAAAACTAATGTTATATTTCCGTATAATATCACCAAGCGGTAGCATACAGATGCTAAACAATAGAGATCCAAGTACCGATCCCTGCGGAACTCCACAAGTGATCTTACAAAGATCCGAAGTCGTATTGCCATGAATTACACGGTGCGTCCTCTCCGACAGATACGAATTAAACCAAGAAAGCGTTGAACCTGAAATGCCAACACACGTTTCAAGGCGTTTTAATAATATGTTATGATCAACGGTATCAAAAGCTTCGGAAATCAACAATTTCATCCCCGTATCGTCATACATCATTGTCAAATGGTCAATATTATCATACTTCATACTTAGCTATATATTTTGATGGTTGTTTTAATTTTCCAAGTGTAAACATGACATTTTAATGGTATATAATTCGTTGTTTGAAATTTGTATTACATAATTATTACTACATACCATATCTGTACACATAGCAATTCAAACAAGACTTTTTATTAAAATAAATTGTTTCTCATGTGGCCCCATTGCCAAATTAATTGTCCACCTCTTTTTCACAGATTCTGGTCACTGAGCCGATATTCCGTGAGCTCGATCAGGCCGCTGCCATTGACACAGTGAACCATCATCCTCCTGTTGAGAACTGTGTGGGTGTTGGAAGTGGTTTCGACCCTACCTTACAGTGAGATAATGTAGTGATCATGTTGAGGTCGCTGAGTTCACTGCTGCCCCAGTGAGGTCTGAAGTGCCTAAATCGCTGCCATTGACGGGTATAGAAGCCCAAAAGTGCATTCATTTCACCTGGGCTGGCAGTGAGTGAGTTTAAGGTTGGATCCTCTTTTATCAATTCATCAAAAACATGGCATCTCATTTCATTTTTTGCGAACGTGTTCAGCAAATAAAGGCATGGTATCTTTAAATATTTTAGTTTTAAATGATAAAAAGACCGATGTCATATTCTATGAACCTAGTGACCTGTTCAAGGTGACATTGGTGCTCACACAATACTTGAAGTCCATAGTAGGGCTGTGCAATTAATCGAAATTCAGTTACAATTACAATTATTACACTCAATGTTAACAAAATTGGCATAATCGTAGAACATGATGACTACATACAGAATGTATATATATTAGAATTAGAAATCCCTTTATTGTCATTGTACTCAAGTGTGCAACGAGATTATATATATATATATATATATATATATATATATATATATATATATAATATTGTTAAAATAGTAATCCTGTGTTTTCTTTCTTTGAAAAAATCAAAACATAAAAAATAGAGACATACTAATGGCCAAGGTCTTGGAAGCACAGCTAAGCTTTCTTAATCAGCTGGGAGTATCTTGTGAGTGGATTGAATTGTTTGCAACAGTTTAAGTGTCAAACAACCACTTAGCCACCAACACAACCACTGTCAGACTTACTTGGGATGTGGGAACTTTTGTCACAGTCTCTTTTGTCAGCCTGAAGCAAAGTGAAGTCACTCCTTCCTGCGCAGGCGGTTTAATCTGGGTGCCTGCTGCCAAATTTAAAGGAAGAAAAGAAAAGAAAAATTATCATTGTAGATGTCCATATAAGAGTAAGTTTGTGACTTCTGTGTTTTCTCTTATGAAACAATTCCAATGGCTCTTTATCTGTTGACACTAATGTAATATGTCCCTTCTCACTGTGACGTAACATGACAGGCATAACTCTTAACGTAGGAAACAAAACGAGCCATCAGTAGTCACCAAAATTGATGTTGACATCTCCAGTTATGCTCTCACCAACTTCTGAAAATACTGGAATGATCACACACGTATTACGGATGTCGTCCATAAAATCCAAAATATTGGGGCAATATTTTTAGATGCTGATGTGGCCAAAAGTAGAGACGTCCACATACATTTGGGGTACAAGTGAATGCAGTTTTACTGACATACTAAGCGACATAAGCTTTTAATTTTGTTGACCATGTCAATGCCTCTCGTTATATACAAATACGCAAATTTATTTACAGACATGTCTTGCCATGTTACACAAGTCTACACTTTGAAAAACGTGGAGGACTCTCTCATGCAAACATTCATGTATTCGTCTCAGTCTTGCCGCATATAATTGAATCTACATGAATTTCATTACATTTTCAGCGCTTATACTACCAAGTAACTGTCGTATTATTTGCACAAACATGGGAATAGTCAAAAATATCAATAAAATGCATAGTTATTGTAAAACTACATGAACATTTTCCGCTGGCTGGCTGTGGGGTGGCCCAGTAAGATTTCTTTTCTTGGGGCCCAAAATCCCGGGCGGCGCCCCTGCTGAGTACCAGAGATGGCCCGTTCCGTCCCAGGGACCGTCCTGGAAGGATGCCCATTTTCTGGACGAAGGAAGATTTTTTTTTTTTTTTTTTTAAAGGACAGACTAAGCAGGGATGGACGTGGTTTTTCATCCGTCCCTTTAATCTTCCCTAACAGGGTCAAGTACCCACAGAAGCCCATTTCACTGACAGAAACACAGCCAGCCTGTCTTGTGTGTGTAATCCGCAAAATTCACTAATTCAGACTGAATATGAAATACAACACCGCACCAGCTACATTTGTGTTGTGAAATAGTTATGTTGAGTTGCTAAGCACTAAGACATTAAAAATATAAAGAAACAGTGACGTCATTTTTGTTTGATGGCCGCTCTTATCTGCAACAGCCAAACACGGCCTCATAGAGAATAATGTTCGGTACGTAGACGTGACAAATACGCCAATGTTGGCATGCAAGAATGCGACATTATGTAACGTGGCAAGACATGTCTGTAAAAAATGTACGTATAGGGCTGAGGACACTGACAGGCATTTAGGGCAGCAGTCACATAAAATAAATAAATAAAAGCCTATGGCGCTTAGTATGTCAGGAAACTGCATTCACTCGTACCTAAACCATATGAGGCTCTCTACTTATGGCCACATCAACCTGTAAAAATATAACCCCAATATATTGAGTTTTATGGGCGACGCGTTTCTCTCATAGAGACATTAGCTTTGAAGTGATGAGCGACTCTATGAGTAGGGACATGTTACATTAGTGTCGACAAATGAAGAGCCATTGGAAATTGTTTTATAAGAGAATCCACAGCAGCCACAAACCCTTTGGACATTTACAATGAAGATAATTTTTCTTTTCTTTTTTTTCCTTGAAATCTTCCAGCAGGCAACCGGGTTGAACTTGAACATCTTGAAAAAAATTACACTTTGCCAGTCAGTCTGGTGATCGACGGCGGGTGTTTTGGCAGCTAAATTCTATTTTTATTGATACTTAAACAGTCGCAAACAATTATATTCACTCACAAGATGCTCCATGAGGAGGGGGAGGACTCGTGGAAACTAACTATGGTAACGCTTTAAAAGGACGAAAACGGACGGGGACGGAGAGCGATTATTTTTATGATTGATTAAGGATATAGGGGCATGAGTGGGAGATGCCCAGATCAAGGACAGAGGAAGAACTGGCAAAATTAGTCAAAAGAGCCCATCTTTGGGTTCTAGATTGGGTTGCCAACAGTCCAGCTCTGTCTCCTGTTGAAAATGTGTGGTGCATCAAGAAGCGCAAAATGTGACCAACAGTAATCAAATAAAAATGGGAAAGAATTTATTTTATTGATTTCATTTATTATTTAAGAGTTAATGTCTTCATTTCCCAAACGCTTACCGAGTTTTGTTAAAAGTAGAGCTTGGAAGTGCGTCCCACTGGCCCTCCAGTCCGGCCGTACACCCATTTTTGAGGCAGGGGTGACAAATTTAAAATTTTAAAGAGTTACATTTTCAAAGGTTGGAGGTTGATTTTAGTCCGACCCACGAATTGGCCCTCGTGTGAGTAATGAACCTACTCGCGAAATGGGCAAACGACAAAAATTGCCTCAGAGCGCATCAAAAGCACGACCACCAAACTGTTTGTGTATGAATGTGTATGAAGAGACGTGAGACAGCAGTGTGCGTGTCATGACCCGTGTCGGTCATGTCAGGTGTTTTTGTTATTGTTTTTGTCACGTTCCTTCCCCCACGCCATGTGTGTTTGTTTTTGTCAGCTGAGTGGGGCGTTTCCCCTCAGCACTCGTTCCTCACCAGCCACGCACCTGTTCCCCGTTACCGTCACACACCTGATCCCCATCTGCTCACTTAATGACTGGACTATTTGAACACCTCATCCCGACAGCTCAGCGTCGGAACATTACTCCCTGTACGGACTGTCACGGCCACTCTCATTCTCGCCCTCGCCCTCGCCCTCGCCCTCGCCCTCGCCCTCGCCCTCGCTCATGCCCACGCCCACGCCCACGATCCCCAGTGTTTGTCACGGTCCTCGTTACTTGTCATTTTTGTTCTGTTTAGTCACGTTTAGTTTGTCTTTGTCATTTTTCACCCTGCCACGTTTATTTGTCCACGCCACGTTGTTTGT